>NC_057864.1:49387724-50858090 GCF_019393635.1 Dromiciops gliroides | reverse complement strand
ATTTATGGAAGAGGGGAAAAAAAGCAAGAAGTAACAAAATAAAATAAAGCACAAGGATACATATGCTGAGCTTCTTATAACCAAGTATGACTTTGCTTGTCTTCTAACCCATGGAGAACTGTAGCATTTGGCAGGAAATATTTGCTATTTTTCCAAGTATTCTCACCTTTGAAACACTTTGATTTAACAGTTATGCAATGTGGATATGAATAGTGTTTGTGAATGAGTTTTGGCATCCCTATCAATTTCTTTCTTTAAAAAAGTTTCACTTAGGGAAGTGCAGTAGTCTGAAAGTATCACAAGTTTTCTGAACCTATGCATTTTTTTTTTGAGGCAATTGGGGTTAGGTGACTTGCCCAGGGTCACACAGCTAGTAAGTGTGAAGTGTCTTGAGGCCGGATTTGAACTCAGGTCCTCCTGAATCCAGGGCCTGTTCTTTATCCAATGGACCACCTAGCTGCCCCTGGACCTATGCATTGTTGCAACAGACTGTATCTTGTCTAGTTATGTGCTCCCTTCCAACCTGGTGGTATGCCTTTATGAGGGTCCTTCAAAGGAACTAGGCATATTTAGTGTAGAAGAGAACATTGATTGTGGATATGATAGGTGTTTTCATGTATTTGAAGGCTTAGTATATGGAAGAGACATTGTCTTATTCTCTTTGTTTTATGGACTAAGAACATTTAATATGACATAGAAGTTACAAAGAAGACTCTTTAGGCTTTAAATCAAGAGAGAGACTTCCTACCATTTAGAACTGCTTAAAAGTACAATGTTATTCCTTAGGAGTCTCGGAATATATTCTGCTTAACTGATGCTTTTAAGTGTTAGCAGAAGAAATACTACTCTGATGTATTTGAGAGAGGAATCTTTTCCAGATAGTTGTCGATTAAATGGCAACTAAGATTACTTCCAAATCTGAGATTGCTTTTCTGTGATTCTGCAATTGCTGGAAGAATAAAAGAGGCAATATTCCCCATTATAAAAATCTTTACATCTAGAGTCAGTACTTAGCACAATGCCTGGCACATTGTAGGAATTAATAAATGCTAGTTGACTGCTAGTGCACTGATTAATTAGAACAGGGAACAGTGATATAAAATTTCCTGCAGAAGATTCAATAATTCTGTCCTCTCAGATATCTTCCTTTGTCTCCCTTGTTTATTTCATTGATTTATTTTTCATATAGTTTTGTTAGATTTCAAAGTGAAATCACCCTATTTAAACCCTCTTTCTGTCTGTGATCATTTCCCCCCCTTATAAATAATCATTTTTTTCTTTCTCTCTCCTCCTTTTTACCACTTAACTATTTATCCTTATAGTGTGGGTGTCTAATAATAACAAAAATAATTATAATTTCAGTGATAACAATGAGAACTTCTATCATTTACAAAGTATTTTCAAGGTTTAGATTTTTTAAATCAGTATTTCATTTTATTCTCACAATAAATCTGGGAGGCAGGTGCTACTCTTATTTCTGTTTTATAAATGAGGTAACTGAGGCATGAAGAAATTAAATAACTTGCTCAGAGTAACAAAGCTAACAAGTTTCTAAGGCAGGATTTGAACTCAGATCTTCCTGGCTAGTTCCAGCACTCTATTGTAACACCTTGCTGCTTCTATGTTCCTAAATCTAGTATACCTTTAGTTCAAAAGTATTTAGAAACATTATATATTGATCAACACTTCCTTTCTCCTCTTAATTTTTAACTGTTTAATTAAAGGATTTTATTTTACATATAACATAGATTTATCATCCAGAGAAGTTATATTGTTGGGTTTCCCTGGTTGTATAATTCTAAAAATTCCCCTAAAAGTAAATGGCTTCGGGGCAGCTAGGTGGCACAGTGGATAGAGCACCGGCCCTGGAGTCAAGAGTACCTGAGTTCAAATCCGGCCTCAGACACTTAACACTTACTAGCTGTGTGACCCTGGGCAAGTCACTTAACCCCAATTGCCTCACTTAAAAAAATTTTTAAAAAATACTAAAAAAAAAAAAAAGTAAATGGCTTCTATTTTAGTGTTGTTAATGAGTTTGTTCAATATATTCCATCTGTCTTTCAAAAAAAAATCTGTATTTGTCAGATTTCTGCCAGTCTAAGAAAGACTAGGAGACAGATTTATTAAATATTCTATGCATAACCATCTTAGTTCCTAAAGTTTTTCAGGAGTAATTATAAAGACCAAGTTTGAGCTAAGCACTCATTTAGAGATAAATGGTGCCTTGGTCACACAAACCCACCTTCTGAGCAGTCATTGTAAATCGGTAAAGAACCAGCATCTCATTTGCTCTTCTCTTGTGCAAAGTGATGTACTTGACCCCAGATGCCGGAAGTGGGTGGAAATTACAGAATCCAATTTATGTATGATGTTAGAAACAACCAAACAAAACTTTCCTAACACTTGGAGCTGATGCATGGTAGAAAGGGCTGCTTAGAGAGGTTGTGGGTTGCCCTTTAGAGTAAGTGTTTGAGCAAAGGTTAAAAGACTACTTGGTGAGTATATTGTAGACTTGAAGTATGTTTATATTTCATTTTGAAATTGAAGACGTGTGAGGTACTTCCAACTTTGAGATCCTATGAATACTAGGTGTGGAGAAAACAACCTTAGATTTCAGTCCTTTCTCTGTTACTGTGTAATCCTGAACAAGTCATGTAAGCCCCTCTAGGTTTCATAATTTCAATTTCATAATTTATAAAATAAGAATCTTTGTCTAAATGATATTCAGGTCTTTGCTTGCTCTAAATCATGTGATTGATACCCATGCTTCTTCAGGGAGGAAGAAAAGCTTTCTTTTATGATATATTTGTCATCCTCAAAGACATTTAAATACAGAGTATGTCAGGGGGTGAGTGGGTAGGGAGGATTGAAGGTCATATTAAATGGCACAAGTAAGCCAACTTAGAAAAATAATTCAATATGGATATGCTATGTTTTGGCAATATATTAAATAGAGAAGCTACCCTGGAATTTGGGTGGCAAGGATTCCAATTCTACCTCTAATATCTGTTGACTGTATGACTCTTGGTGAGTCTTCTCAGAACTCCCAGTAAACTTTCTGACATAAAAATTGGCACAAAAGGTAAAGATTTGTATAGAAAGAGCGAATCTCTTTATTAGGAATTCCTTATATAAATGAAATTGCAAGGCTAATTTTTTTAAAAGTCCATTTTGCCAAAGCAAACAAATTTTATTGTAGCTTCAAGTGCAATTCAAACAGAAATCTCCAGAAAAGATCTCTTCAGGCATTGGGTTTTGATGTCCCTTAGATCATTGTATAGTTCTCCAGAGCTACTTTTTCTCTTTCAGTCATTCTAGCCATTTAAAAATGAACCATCTCCCTTTGAGATTAACACTTGACCATCTAATGATTCGCAAACTAGAGGGGATAGCCTTGAGTTCATCTCTCATTTCAAGTGTGTAAGGAAAGACAAGATTGATTTATTTCAATGATGGTATGGAAGAAATTGTTTTTCGTATTTAGGATGGATTAGACAGCTTCTGAGATCTTATCAAACTTGGAGATCCCATGAGTCTGACATCAGCCTACATGTTAATAAATTTTCACTTCGCAGAATTATAGGGAGTGGGTCATGATTTGAAACATAACTTTGAGGAAAGGGACAGTGGGAAGATCATTGGAATTAGAGTTAAGAAGATATGAGTTTGAATCTTGCCTCAAATACTTAGTAGGTGTGTGACCCTGGACAAGTCACTAAACCTTTTCTGTGTCTCAGTTTCTTCACTAAAATAATAATTAAGATAACAATTGTGAGCATATTCTGATAAATAAAAGATATAACTAATAAGGCTTTAAAAACAGTCACAATCTATAGAAATGCTAATTTATCATCATCATCATCATAATTATTATTTTTGTTGTTACTTTTACTAAGCAACTTTCCCAAGGCCTCAGTGTTAATGTTTATGGAATTATCCTGTTACTATAGAATTGAAATAAGATTTAAACTCAGGTATTCCTGATTCCAGGTTTGATACTCTGCATTATACTATGCTGTTACACATGAACATAAGATGGATTTTTTGCTTTTCAGCATATTGGGTTGGTTTGTTTCTTCCACAGAAAACCCTTACCCCTAGAAAAAGCAAACAAAGATACTATGATAACACTGATCTCTGAACTTTCAAACCAGAAAGTTCATGTTAACATTCAGAAAGATTTCATGTGTAGTCATCATATAAACTCCCTGAGGGGAATACTAAGAAAACATTCACCATTGTGAAGGCTTTAAGGTTTCTCCAAAGACTTTGCTGAATTGATATAGTTTTCTCTATTAACAAGGATTTGTCTATTATTATTATTACTATTATTACTATGACTATGATTTTGACTATGACCATAACTATGACTATGACTATGGGCATGGGTATGGATATGGTTATGGCTATAACTTTGACTATGACTATGACTATGGCTATGGCTATGGCTATGGACTATGACTATGACTATGACTATGACTATGGGCATGGGTATGGATATGGTTATGGCTATAACTTTGACTATGACTATGACTATGACTATGACTATGACTATGACTATGACTATGACTATGACTATGGCTATGGACTATGACTATGTCTATGGGCATGGGTATGGATATGGTTATGGCTATAACTTTGACTATGACTATGACTATGACTATGACTATGACTATGACTATGACTATGACTATGGCTATGGACTATGACTATGTCTATGGGCATGGGTATGGATATGGTTATGGCTATAACTTTGACTATGACTATGGCTATGGCTATGGCTATGGACTATGACTATGACTATGGCTATGGCTATGGCTATGGGCATGGGTATGGATATGGTTATGGCTATAACTTTGACTATGACTATGACTATGACTATGACTATGACTATGACTATGGCTATGGACTATGACTATGTCTATGGGCATGGGTATGGATATGGTTATGGCTATAACTTTGACTATGACTATGACTATAGCTATGGACTATGACTATGTCTATGGGCATGGGTATGGATATGGTTATGGCTATAACTTTGACTATGACTATGACTATGGCTATGGCTATGGACTATGACTATGACTATGGCTATGACTATGGCTATGGCTATGACTATGACTGTGACTATGACTATGACTGTGACTATGACTATGACTATGACTATGACTATGACTATGACTATGACTATGACTATGACTATGACTATGACTATGACTATGACTATGACTATGACTATGGCTATGGCTATGGCTATGGCTATGGACTATGACTATGACTATGACTATGACTATGACTATGACTATGGACTATGACTATGTCTATGATTGTGTTCATGAATATGAGCTTCCAGGTGTCCTGAGACCAACATTTAGAAAGTGAAAGAATTCCTAGAAATTGGGAGGGAAGCAGACTCTGTCTCCACTGAACTCAAAGAATGACAGTTTTCTTATTCATCTCTCTGAACTAATTATATTAACTTACATATCAGTGTTGGAAGCTTTTCTCATTGCCTTAGAAAGAGCTAACTCTGGTGATTTTCCAGGCAGCCTGATGCCTGCCTTAGCAGGAGGTGGCATTCACTCAGAATAATGTTTTTTAGGGGAAAAAAGCCTTTAAGAACTAGATGTGCAGAAACTGTAATATTATTTTGATTAATTGGTTAATTGAAGTGCTGCTACCACTGTCCTTAAAATTAGAATAAAAGTAATGGCCAACATGGTGTCAGCAAAAAAAAAAAAAGTGTTTGGACTCCAACTGGGAAGTTCATAGGACTTTGAGGTTTTTATATAAAACATTGTCCACCAGCAGGGAAGGCAGTTTACCTTAATAAGGCAATAAATATTTTTGAAGAAACATCTCTGTGCCATATAATAATACCTGATATTAAAATCTAATGCTAGCTTCAATAATGCCATGAATAATCTGGAAATCTGCCCTTACCCCAACCTTTACAGATCATCATGGTCCTCATAGAAGTGCTGGAATTAAAGGCTTCAATCAAAACTATTTCACCTGGACATGGCTGGGAAAGGAGATGTTTAACCACAAGGGAAAATAGAGAAGGTTTTGACAAAAAAAAATATTAGACCAATGTTGAACAATATTATTTTTAGTAGAAAGGTAACTTCTTTCTCTAATTTAATAGAATGGAATTCAGTTCTAGATGCAAAGCATTAAGATTTGGTGAATTGCGATTAAAAGATAACATAGAAAAGTATCCTTAACCAAGATTTATTCAGTCACATAAAGCATTTCTTCTTTAAAGATTTAAAGAAAAGGAAATTCAACTTTTCTTTCCAGCTGAAAAGGCTACTCAAGTAGCAAATGTAAACATATTACATTTTGTGTCAAATTGTACACTTCAAAGTTTGCATTGCCTCATTGAGGAAGTGGTCAGTGATTCTTGCTTCTTCAGTCTTCATCTATATTAAGAGTAAATGGAGATTCCCAGGCATTGGCTTCCATGAAAATATTTTAGTTGCACATCAAGAGGATGATATGTTGAATATGCTATTGGAATCTCTCAGAGGCATCCTGAGATCTAAATGGCTAAATGCATTCACCTCCATGACTAGAAATAATGTTAACAGATTTTATAAGGGTATAGAGTTGGACAAAGAAATGGTTATGTTTAAAATCTAATTGCTATGACTAAAATCTAATGTATGGTTGCCTTAAATTAGAAGCTTTTAGCACCAGTCTTTGGGCATGAAGAATTTTTTAAAGTATATTAGGGGTTAGTAAAGAGAACACATGGAGTGCAGAAAGCTTAAGAAAAAGCCTATCCCCCCTGTCCTGCTTCTTCTACCACCATCGGGAGTCCCAGTAACTGAAAAACAGGAATTCTCAGTCTTCCAGAGCAGAAGGTCCCTGAGAGACAGGAAGAGGGATGGCCCAAGATAATTGGCTGGAAGCATTGATTGACATGACTTACAGGCAGTTCTATGAATACTGAGAACTTCCAGACACCAAGCCAAACCACATGCTTGCTACAGGGGGTGGGGCCCTGGTTTTCACACTCCCCACTTTGTTTCATGAAGAAACATCATTTCCTTACATGAAGCAATAACATTACAGATACTTATGACTAACAAAGTAAAGGGAATGAAAAGAGAGGAAAAAAAATATTTAGTGATGCATTAACAAAGGCTAAAGGGGGCACTCCCCTTTTAGCAGTTGACCATTACAAACAGAGAAAAACTAAAGGGGGAACTCCCCTTTGGTAAGTGGACATTATTTTTTTGTTTGATTTTTAAAATTTTTTTTGTTTTTGTTTTGTTTTGTTTTTGGTGAGGCAATTGGAGTTAAGTGACTTGCCTAGGGTCACACAGCTAGTAAGTATTAAGTGTCTGAGGCCAGATTTGAATTCAAGTCTTCCTGACTCCAGGGCCAGTGCTCTAACCAGTGTGGCACCTAGCTGCCCCTAGTAAGTGGACATTATAAACAGTGTATACAATAGGGAAAAAGAAAACAGGAAAATGTCCATTGGAAAATGTCTTTGGAAGTCTTTTCTCAGATGATTCTTGGTATATCCTCTGGGTGTAGTTGTGGAATGAAAGTCTTTCAGGTGTGGATGCTAATGATCAAGACTAACAAGTCTCAGCTGTAGAGTTTCTGGTGTGATTGGAAAGGCCCTCAGGTGGTTCATATACTGGTAATCAGCTGGGAAATTTTCCTACAAAATTGAGTTTAACACAATTTTAAATACCTTTGCCAAAATAGAAAAAAAAAAACCAGCACCCAAAACAATAGAAATAGTATGGTTCAATCAGCATCTATACTCCACAGTTCTTTTTTTTTTTTTCTTAGATTTGGAGATCCTCTTCTATTATGAGTTCCCTGGAACTCTTCTGTACCATTGCATTGGTGAGAAGAATAAATTGTAAAGCTTGTATAAACAAAAGTTGAGAAACTATCTTTACATGTAACAGAAAAAATAAAATACCTTATATGTAAAAAAAAAATACCTTTGCCAATAACCAAATCAAACAATGAGTGTTCTCAAAAATGTGTCAAAGGTAATTCATAATCTTTTAGAGACTTTACAATTATTGTCCAGTTGTTACACATGAAACATATAATAAAAAACAATAATTGAAACATTATCTAAAACTTAATATTACTACACTTCCCCTGTGGAGAATAAATTGAGAAGACAATTGTGGTATTAATTTAGTAAATAACTTTTATCTTTGTTTCATCACCTTTTGCATCATCTGCCTAATTATCATCATGCTATTATGAGAAATTAAAGGATCTAATATTACTGGTGGCAGATGTCAAGGCCAAATCCAACATTGTATTTAGCATGACACCTGAGATAATTATGGGAGTTATCATAAATGAACAGAGAAATAAGAGAACTGAACATTGATGAACTTCATGGCTCTACAGACACTCAATGCAGTATGCTGAGGGAAAACTGAGTCAGGCTTATTCAGCTCCATGGGATTGAGATGTCCATGGCATCAGTCATATAGGAGGGCGAATCACAGTCAGGTATAAAATGAGATGGCCATCCAGTGCTATGAAGGGGAAAATTAAACTAAGAAAATCAAACCTCAACTCTTGCCAATGGCCATTCTCTCAGCCTTTCCCAAGGCAGTGCATGGACTTTGTGCATGTCTCCCCATTTGTGACAGTTCAATGTCCATTCTTGTATGTATTTCTCCTGTGATTGACTGTCATCTTGGCTAGCTGGCAACTGGTAACTCAGAATGAAGGCAATAAATGTCCTAAAAGGTAAGTTCCCATAATCCAAGTCTCATATGGATTTACTTGAGGATAATGATTGATCACAAAAAAAAATGTGAATTTGCTTTGACTCAGAATATAAGATACAATATGCAATAATTCCAAATAATAACTTTTTTTAAGCTTAGCAAAAAATAATACTTCTAGAATTAATTTATACTTGCCATGGCAACCAATTTGCCTGGGAAATGCTTTATAGAATTTGATCAAATAATCAGTTGGAAAAACAAACAATTTAGAATATGGGAGAATAATACTTCCAGACTTAATATTGTATTATGAAATCAAGACCATCTTGCATTGGTTCAAAAATATAGAGATAGGGGGCAACTAGGTTGTGCAGTGGATAAAGCACTGGCCCTGGATTCAGGAGGACCTAAGGTCAAATCTGGCCTCAGATACTTGACACTTACTAGCTGTGTGATCCTGGGCAAGTCACTTAACCCTCATTATGCCACCAAAATAAAATAGAGAGATAGATGAATAGAACAAAATACACATGGAAGAATAAATGACAATGAAATTCAAACTGGAGAATTCTAGCTGAATATGAACTTAATATTAATAAGAGTATTACAAAATATAAATATGATTACATGAATATAGGTACACTCATGTTCTGTACCTCCAACTTATCACCATTTTACTCATTGACTTAGTGATAACACAATTACCAAATTTTCAAATGTCACAAAGCAAAGAGGGACATCTGATAACTTGTATAAATAAATCAGGATTAGGGGTCAGCTAGGTTGTGCAGTAGATAAAACATCAGCCCTGGATTCAGAAGGACTTGATTTCAAATATGGCCTCAGACACTTGACACTTACTAGCAGTGTGACCATGGGCAAGTCAGTTAACCCTTATTGTCCTGGAAAACAAACAAGCAAACAAACAAATAAATGAATGAATAAATAAATAAGGATCCAAAATGATCTTAATCCACTGAAGAACAGGGTCGAATCAAAGAAGATGAAAATAATGAAGAGTGGAGCCACAATGGCAGCAACTTAGCTGAACTCTTCCAATTTCCCTCTACATAACTTTAAAATAACTCCTCAAATCAAAATTTGGAGTGACAGAGACAAAAAACGCTCAGAGTGAGATTTTTTTCTGACAATTTAGGAGATTAGGAGGAGAGATCAGTAACACAAGAGTGGGCAAAGTTTAGCAAAGTGGTATGCCCTGAAAGAGGTTGCAACAGTCTTAACAGCAGCAGTAGCTTTGGGAGTTCTCAACCCAAAGATGGGAAGGGGGTAGGGATGGGGGCTAGACAATCTATCAGAAATAGATTATTAGGGGACTCTATGCCCACAGTAGTTGCAGCTGGTGCTGATTGGCAACTCTATTGTCACTAAGCAGTTTTGATTCATAGTTCCAGTGCAGAGAGATGCACTTCTCATTAGTCATGAGGCAGCAGTGTCATTGGTCACAGTTCCAGGGCCAAAATAAATGCTAGTACTTGTAGCTCTGGGGAGTGAGGGCCCTTTTTGGGTAAAAATAAAAGAACCTAGAACAGGGGAACAGTGACCACAACTATACCTGGATCACACTACGTTGGAAGTACCAAAAACTTGCAGACAAACCAGAACTAGCTCTAAAAACAGTACTACAAAAAAGCAAAAAAACAAAAAAACAAAACAACAACAACAACAAAAGCCTGAAGTTTGGGATAGTACCTTCCCATCGCAGGTGCTGAGAGCATAACTTTAACATAAAGTTTGAAGGCAAGAAAAAGCTGGAAAAATGAGGACAAAAAAAGAACTTCATAAAAAAGTTACTGTGGTGACAGGGGAAACCGAGACACAAACTTGGGACAGTGAAAAAATTTAGAACTCAAAGTTTAAATCTAAAGGAAAGCTCAATTAAGAAGCAATAGATTTTCATTGAAAAATATTGAAAGAACAATGTACAAAATGGCAATTTATGTGTGTGGTTAGCTCCAGCAGAAAGTTTAAATATGAAGGTTTTTAAAATTTTTTTCCATTGTCCTGCTTATTTTATTTTGCCATTTTTTAATTTGATATTTCTGTTTGAAAAGTTTAGGTAGATATATTCATCAAATATTGATTTTAACTTTGTTCTAATAACTTAACATTGAACTTTTGTGTCCTATCATCTCTAAACTGTTTTTTCAGTGTTCACTGCTTTGCTAAGTTTATTTTTTTTCAGTTTCAATTCAAAACCAGTGTAATAAAAAGGTAACTAAGCTCTATATATAATTTTTTAAAACCTGCCTTGTCATATGTGTTCATCAGTAAACATTTATTTATGAACTACATTTATACATATATATATACATGAATTACATTTATACATATGTATATGTGTGTGTGCGTGTGTATGTGTATGTTCTACTGCCTATTAATTATGGTATAAGCTGTGAAATATAGGGAAATACTTTAAAGGTTTTTTTTTTTAATCCATGTATATCAATGTAACTAGCCAAGCAGGTAAATTTATTTTTTGCATAACTTTTTATTGAAGGATACACAATACACCAATCAAATAACAGGCCACAATATTCAGTGAACATGAATGCTTTTCAGCAAGAGTTGTATTTCACTGTGTATAGATATTTACCATAGCCAATTTTAAAACAAGCAAAAGTGAATTGTGTCTAATTTCAACTCAGCAGAAACTGTTCAATATAAATCCATTTCTATTTCTTTTCATGGTTCTGTCTAATGGATTTTTTGGTCATTCCTTAATTTCCTATCCATGTTTGGATATTATAGTTGTTTTCATTTAAGAGCATGAGGAATAAACAATAAGGCCAATTTGGCTGTATTAGAGAGTTTAATAAGGGAAGAGATATTTAATAATGTTGAAAAAGATAAATTGAAGTCAAGTTGTGAATTACTTAAAATATCAGAGACAATTATACTTGGTTTTGGAGAAAATAAGAACCCACTAGAATTTGTTGATAAGGGAGTAGGAGTAATATGGTTAGACTGATGTCATTTTAAATAACTTTAGAAGCTAAAGAGAGAATGGATTGGATTGAGAAGATTTGAGGCAGGGAGATTATTTAGAAGGCTATTTCAATAATCCCGGTGAGAGAGGATGAGGAGTTTAGGAAGGTGATAGCTGTATGAGTAGAGAAGAGATGTGTACAAGAGATGTGGTCAAAGTAGAAAATGACAAGACTGACAATCAATGAGATATGAGGGGTATGAGAGTAAGGAGTTGAAGATGACATGATGTTTGCAAGCCTAAAATAGTGGTGCCTTCATCAACAATAGGAAAGTTAAGAATAGGACAAAGTTTCTTTCTTTTTTCTTTCTTCCTTTCTCTTTTTGTTTTTCCTTCCTTTCTTCCTTCCTTTCTCTTTTTCTTTCTCCTTACTTCTTTCATTTCTTTTTGTTAATTTGTTATATAAAAGGTAATGAGCTCTGCTCTAGATGTGTTAAATTTGAGAAGCTTAAATGGCAGTCAATTCAATATGTCCAAGAGAAGGTAGGTGGTATGGTGATATGACTGGAGTTAAGGAGAGAGATATGTTTGTATACATATCACACACTAAAATAATAGACAGACGGACGGATGGATGGATGGATGGATGGATGAACAGTCAGATAGACAGTCAGATAGACAAAGAAATCATCTATGTAGAGATGATAAAATTTAAATCATGAAAGCTGGCAATATGTCAAAATAACAATATAGATGAAAATGAGAAGAGAACCCTGTCTAGATTTTTAGGGGTTGTAACATCCAGGGTTAGTGGGGCTGGCCTAGGGAAGGAAGATCCAGTAAAGGAGACTAGAGAATAGTTGTTATACACAGGATTATTGACTTTTGTGACAGTAATTACTATTGAATGATAAGTTAAGAAGACAGATTGCAGAGAGTTTAGATGGGAGTGAAAAGGAAGAAAATGAAGGTGCCTGCTCAAGTGCCTTGAGCTACAGCTTTCACAAGAAGTGAAAAACAATAGTGTGAAGTGATATATAGGATAAGAGAAGCTAGCTGGGATGGGTGGAGAGAAGGTTTTGTTTTGTTTTGTTTGTTTTAGTGTGACAGAGACTTGGGTACATAAAAAAGATGCAAGGAAGATTAGAAATAATGAGATTGGCAGAGTTGGAAATCTATTGAAGAAGATGGAAGAAGTTGGACTCAAGGATTCATTTGAATGGTTTGCACTGGCAAAGAGGATTTCTTTTTCCTTCTACAAAGGATTAAAGGAAGATATATTTGTGAATGAATCCCTCCTTTGCATTATATCTCTCCAAGTACATGAGGAAAATTAATATTATGCTTTACAATTTTATAATTGATATGACTCTGTGATATATTCTTTTCAGTAAAAACTCTCATATCTTAGCCTAGCTCAAAAGGAGACCTCTCTCAGACTTAATTAAGGCATGGAGGCAGAATGTAATGGTGCTCAGCCTCTAAGGTATCTGCTTCTTCACCAGCTTTGAGCTGGCCTCCTCCCAAATGGGACCCTTTCTTCTGTTCTCCCCATAAATGGAGAATCAGCAGGAACTAGCTTAGCTCTCTCCGGAGGATGCCTCCTGTTTTTGCTTTTCTAATCAAAATTTGAGGCGGCTTGCTTTTCAGAGGAGAGGTCAAAACCAGAGGGAAAGTGACTAAGACAAGATTGCTATGGATAGCATCCACACATGGAAAAATTGGCATTCTTTGTGTGTCAGAGAGGGGTGTGATCAGTCACAACTGAAGTCAATCCACCTACCCATCAGGATTGCATTACATTTGTCAGGAGAGGTCCCTATGGTGTACTGTCAGGTTTATCAAAAGGAGGACTGGAATCAAAGTTTCCTGAGAGCTTCACTTAGAGTCTGTGGCAACTGTGAGAGACCAATGACCTCAATTTATTCGTTATTGCTGGCCTAAGTAACAAATCACTCAAAGCTGCTTGGAAATTTGACTCTCTGAATTTCACTTAGCACATACAAGATAGCTGTCTGTGTTTCTGTATCTCCATTCTACTTCTGTCTAAATTCCTGTCTCTCCAGATATTCTCTATTATACATGTGACAGAAATCTCATCATCCTGGAAGTTCATTTTGCCGCTGGATTTTTCACACTGCAAATACCTGCTGCCCATGAGGCATCTACCTCTCACTAATGAATTTTTCTCAAAACATTTATTTTAAGGAAGGTGCAGATCCTGGCTATTTCTTCATTCCTCATTGGGGCACACTCTTGACTCTCCAAATTTTCTTTACCATCTGCCTGTGTGGGTAGCTCTCTTTCCTTTTTGCCTAACACCTATTTCTTGCTTTTCAGCTTTTTTATCTGCTTTATTTACCCATTAGAGTGTAAGCCCCTTGAAATAATGAACTGTTGCTCTTTTTGCTTACATTTGTATCACCAGTGCTTAGCACAGTATCTGACATATAGAAAATGTTAAATAAGTGCTTGATGTGGCTGTTGACTATGTCTAAGTGATATTATATGGGGGAAGGAAAAAGAAGAGACATTTGAAGAATGACCCCAATTTTTAAGGTGAAATAGAAATAAAGTCCCCATCTGACAATCTGTGAGGGAGGGTATCATGGGATATTGGATGGAAGATAGTAATAGAATAAATAATCAAGGGAATTGATTGTAGGATTGGATGTGATTCTCCAAGGGGTTAAGCTAGGGAATCAAGGAAAACAGGATAGCCAGTCTTAGGATGATGAGTCAGGAAAAAAAAAACTGAGAAGTTGAGGGGATAGAGATTGTAATGATAGTGAGAAACAGGAGATATCAAACATAGGAAAGTGGAATTATAACAGATTATGATTTGATTAAGAAATATTGGAATTAGGGGACATAGAAATGGAAGCCTTTGTGGGTGATGTGTGGCTGTGGGTGTGCAACTGTGGTGGAGTGTGGGATTAAGTCATAAGGCCTAAAGAGTTTGAAAAACTAGGAAGTTAGGATATTAGAAGAAAAATCAATATGTATGGTGACATCCGTTAGTATGAGGACAGAAGTACTGGTGGAAAGAAAACTTGTGAGTCAGGCATTGAATCCATTGAGTAAATACAGATATATGTCCTGGAGGCAGATAATAATAGCCAACAAGGTTTAGATTGGATTATAAGTTTAAATAGTGAGAAATTAAAGGAGAATTTACTAAGTGATAGTGTTGTAGGAAGTGTCTGGAAGTGACACCAGAAAACAAAGGGTATTCTGATTCCTTCTCCTCAATTAATAATTCAGAAGCATAAATGAAAGTGGGAATAATAGTGGAAAGTACAACCAAGGAGAAGGTCACCAAGTTACTGAGTACCAGAAGATGGAAGGATTAGGAAAGGAAAACAAGAATTAAGATGAAAAGTTGTTATGTATGGAACAGGTTTCCAGATTGCACAGTGTAAGGTGTAGTCTAACCGGCAGTGAGACATAAGTGGGGTAAGGTTGAGGGCAATGGAAATAAGGTCACAGAGAGTTAAGAGAGTGTTATTGTATATCAGCATCTTTGGGTTAAGAATCAATAGACTATGGAGAGTTCACGAGGGCAGGAATGTTAACCACTGAGAAATATATTCTGGTAATTACTGTAGTTGAAGAGAGCTCCATTGAGGAAGGTAAGTGATTAGACTATTCAAAATACTCCCTTGAGTTAATGCAGATAGTTATGTTGTGATTCATGGGGAGCCAAGGAGCTCACATCAAAGAAGGCAGGAGCAGGAATATATATGGCTTACAGGAATATAATGAAGTGGCAGGAGGTAACATTGTAAGCTAGGCCATGTAAAAAAGTCAAGAGAGTGACCTTGACTATGAGATGGCTTTTGGAGAGCTGAAAAAGACTCTGGGACAAAGACAAAGGCTGAGAAGCTGGTAGCAGGGATTCCAGGATGGAATGCAGTACTGGGAAGGACCTCAACCAATGAATCAGAGAACTTAGTACTTAAGTGATGATTCTTCATTTATTATCAGGTATAAATAAGACTCCAGTTATTAGCAATGTTATTGAAATCCATTCCTAATGGTTGGCTAAAAATAAAGCTTTATTTCTCTTTCTTATCCCCAAATGTTTAGTAAACACTTAGGTAATGAAACAAAAGCTAATATATAATTGAATTTTTTAAAGAAATACATAAAAGTCAACACTTATCAACACCAGTTTTATAACTTTAGGCCAATAGAATTCAATGAAATATGTGGCCAAACAATTTATACAGATGAAATGCATCATGTGTTTTCGTCTTTATTTTGGCATTCATTTTGGTTGCATTCAAAAGCTACCACATAATACAGTTCTAAGTATTGTGATATTTGCAGAAGCAAGAAACTTTGCTATATTTGGAGTCATTAAGACCTTGATTCTAATCTTGTTTCTCAAACCTTAAAAACTGTGACTTTTTTGTATCCTCTGTTTCCTTATGAGAATAGTAATATCTGTATCATATGATCATTTTGATGATAAATGAGAAATGGCATATGATGTATATTGGAAATGTTAAAGTACTAAATGTTTGTTATAATCCACAGACATACAAGAAAAGTTGCTATTCACATCTATTGAGCCTGCTATGCAATTCCCAGTAATTTACCCATAGGACATCAGTAACAGGAAGAAACTTTTTCATATATACATAAATGTTCATAGCAACATTTTTTATAATAGCAAAACACTAGAAAAAATAACTTATCAATAGGAAAATGGCTAAACATAGTTTGATACACGTAAGTGATGGGATATTATTGTGTCATAAAGAATTCTAATAGGAAGAATTCAGAGAATGGGAATAGACTTATGAACTAATGCAGTGTTAAGAAAGCAGAATAAGAGAATGATATAAATACTATCTATTAAAATGTAAATAAAAAGATCACTAAATGCCATCAGAACTCTGATCAAAGTCCATGATGAATAAGGGGTCCAAAAGATTGATGTTAGATCACACTTCCTTTTCTCACAGAGTAGTAGACTGTAGGTGCAGAATATTACATATTCTGGCTCATGACTGTTTTATTTTTTTTTATTTTACCTGAATATTGTTACTAAAGAGGGGAACTTTGATTCCTCAAATTCTCTCTCTCTCTCTCTCTCTCTCTCTCTCTCTCTCTCTCTCTCTCTCTCTCTCCCTCTCTCTCTCCCTCTCTCCCTATGTTTATTTGTGTGTGTGTGTTACTTTCTGGTGTTTGCAGAAGTCTTCACAACTCTTGGCCTGATACCCTATCCACTTCACCACCAAGCCACCCTATTAAATGAGATAATGTGTAAATTGCTTTGAAAGGGTTAGAGCCCTATAAATGTGAGCTACTATTAAGCTACTATTAAAGGTTGCCATCAAAAACCATTTCTGGGGGGCAGCTAGGTGGCGCAGTGTATAAAGCACCGGCCCTGGATTCAGGAGTACTTGAGTTCAAATCTGGCCTCAGACACTTGATGCTTACTAGCTGTGTGACCCTGGGAAAGTCACTTAATCCCCATTGCACCCCCCAAAAAACAAAAAAACAAAAAACCAAACAAAAAACAAAAAAACGTTTCTGTTGGCCAAAGCAGGAGATGGAGGTGCCCAAACCCAAAGAAATAGAAAAAACAAGCCAAAAAGGGACAAAAATTCTATTTAATGTCATGTATCCTGAAGCAATAAATAGTTTATATAAATTAGATATACAAAATCCCAATTTTGATGTACTTATAACTTCATCAATTCTGTTACTTGGGAAGGGAATAAATTGGTCCAACTGAAAATTCCAATTAGAATACAGATATTCATTTACCAAAGAGTAGTATCAAATCCTTCAAATGAATGTAGCTGATATTTGAAGCTACAATATGGTCATTTCAACTTTTTTTTTCTTTCAAATTTACAGAATGGCTGTGGTATCCATGGAATTAAACTTGGAAATCACTAGAAATTTCCCTGTTCTTGTTTCTTTGGAGCCACTTTCCTTCCCCAAACAGTTATATTTGAGACAAACTCACATGCTGCAAAAATTGAAAATGAGAAAACAGAAACAAAAACAAAACTTTCAGCCAGGCCTCTAAGCAATTTCTACAAGATTTGAGGTGGTAGAAGATATGCTGTATTTTTATGGGTTTAATGGCCTTTCCCTTCCTATATTTTCTCCATTCTCATTAAAAACAAACAAACAAACAAACAAATAAATAAGCAAACAAATAAATAGATATATAGATAAATATATAAATAATATACATTTTGGATGAGTTAATTATGATCTCAGTATTGATACAGACTGCTGGTTGACCTTTTTCTTCCTTCAGTGCTCAATGAGTCTCATAAGCATTATAGGTATTTCTCAGAGCTTTGTACACAGTAACTGTTTAGTAAATTCTGATTATTTTTCATGGATCTCTTTTCTATTTAACTTTTATAACCCAATTATGTCTCCCCCTTTAAATGCAATAATATTACAATAATTTTCTTGGATCCTTCTCATTTCTGTCGCTTGGGCTACAAGTCTTGGTTTTTATCATTCTTTAGTGAGGACCTTGAAGAAATTTCCTGCAGCCTGGAAATTTTGCACTGATTCCAAATAACACTTAGATGTTGTCTAGTTGTTCTTTCTACTTTGGAGTAGTTTACTTCACTTACTCTATGTTCTAGCCAATTTTCGGCTTTGTTATGTTCATGTCATATTTGTCACCTCTATACCTTTACTCAGTGTTACCCCATACCTGGAATGTATTCCTTCCCCACTTTGGTCCCTTATTACCCTTAGTTTTCATCAGTGCTCAGCTCAAGTGCTACCCTTTCTGGGAATACTTTTCTGAATCCTTTTTTGAACCCATAGCTGTTAGTGTTCTCTCCCTCTGAAAATTATTTTACATTCACCTATGGTTATAAAAATTATATCTACCAGTAGCCAAGGCATGTATAGAGAAAGAACTATCAGGAACACAACCATGTCTATGCCCAGTTGAATGGAATCTGTTTGATGCCTGGGATTTTTTTTATGTATTTCTTTTGTCTTTGTATTATGGTAAACAGCACATCATCTTTGTTGAATTGAATTGAATTGAAGTAACATATATTGTAGAACAATAGATGTTGAAACGAGGAACTTACAGAAACACAGGAAAACCTCTCTGAATTGATACAGTGAAGTAAGCAGAAATAGGAAAATATTCACATTAGTGAAATTAAATATAAAATGATGCCCCAACTTTGTAATTATAATGATCAGTTTTGGCCTCCCCAAAACCATAAAGAAATACATACTCTACTTTTCTTGAAGAGATGTTAGACTTTGGTCATGATGATGACTGGCTTTGCTATTTGTTTGTTTGTTGTTGTTGTCACAACAGAATGCCAACTGGAATATATCAATCATAACACTTTTAGCACAATGCTTGATACATAATAAGTACTTAATAAATGCATGTTAACTAAGCAGTGACTGTGATAGAAAACATCATAATTAATAATAATTTATGAAAAATAAATGTAAAGGTGTGACCAGATAATCCATAAAGTAATCACAACAATATTACACCTCTACAGCATGGAACATTTATTTCAGTCATTCTGCAATAGGTATTCAGTGTGTGTGTGTGTGTGTGTGTATTTCTCTCCATATTTGTGTATAATTATGATCATTGATATTCTTCACATTATCCTGCTCTGTCTCCTTCCCAGAGAGACCATTCCATATAACAAATAATAATTTAAAGTTATAAAATGGAAAGCAATTAAAAAATTCAACATGAATAACCAATATATTTTTTTAAATCTGAAAATATGTGCAAAACGCCACAATAATAGACCTCTGACTTCTACAATGCTGCCATTTACCACTGCTAGGCCTGGAAACTTAACAGAATGACAGATGCAAGAAAGTTGACATTATAGGGTTTTCCTATTTAAAGAGAATTGTAAGAGTGAAACTTACAGTTGTCTCCTACTCCATTCTGGCTCACCTACTAAATCAACATTCTATTTTTTTTTTAATCTGTTCACATTCTGTCTTATCCATGTTCTCAGAAAGAAATATATTTCTTTCAGATATTGGGGTGTAGGTATATATTTATGTCTGTAATTAGTGGAATTAAAGGAAGCAGTAGTGTGAGTATATGTTTGCTATGGGGGAGAGAGAGGATAGAGAGGGAAAGGGAGGAGACAGAGACAGAGAGAGACAGAGACAGAGACAGAGAGAGACACAGAGAGAGAGATACACAAAGAGAGAGAGAGACAGAGAGAGATATCTTGGAGTTAAATATGAATCAAATAAATTTTACTGTAAAGTAATATTATTGTTCACTCCAAAATACCTGTCATAATAATTAGTTCACTTTAAGCATGGGTATAATACAATGGCTTATCAAGTCCATGTCATTCCCTCTTCTGTGGCTATAAGGAATTTATATATAGAAATACCAAAAAAATTAGATGTACAACTATACTAACTGTAAATCCCATCTCTCCCCTAAGAATGGCATAATTGCAAACATTTAAATAAAGGTCTGGCTTTCTGCATTAATTTATATTTATATTTTATTTTACTCTAGATAAATACTGGCCCTTTTGTTGTTGAGGTAAATTCCAGGTTACCAGAAATATTTGAGTAAAGAAGCAAGTAGGGTACATTAGCATGACTATTTATTGACAGGAAGAAGGAGTAGAAGGTAGCAAAAGAGAAAAATCTTCACACACATGCAATCTTTCCTCAATTCTTTTTTTTTTTTTTTTGGCAGGGCAATGAGGGTTAAGTGACTAGCCCAGAGTCACACAGCTAGTAAGTGTCAAGTGT
This sequence comes from Dromiciops gliroides, assembly GCF_019393635.1. Lineage (NCBI taxonomy): Eukaryota > Metazoa > Chordata > Mammalia > Microbiotheria > Microbiotheriidae > Dromiciops > Dromiciops gliroides. The sequence continues at coordinate 50,837,645 of NC_057864.1, read as the reverse complement.
CTGAGGCTGGATTTGAACTCAGGTCCTCCTGAATCCAAGGCCGGTGCTTTATCCACTGCACCACCTAGCTGCTCCCTTTCCTCAATTCTTGAGTAAAGTTACAACTAGTAACAAATGGTGTCATCAACTCTAATCTTCTGCTCTGAGAATCATTTTGGACAAATGGTCTTCTATTTTTCTATCTTTGCTTCCCTTCTCTTCTACAGCTCTGTCCAACTTCCTCTTGTTTTTGCAGGTTGCCCTTATTCTTCTGATTCTTTCTGACTCAACAGCAGGTATGTCTACTCTTTCCTTTCCTGTACTAAGCCCTAGTAATCATCCTCTAGTTAAGAGATAATTCCTTCTTTTATGCAAGTTCTTCAAAGCATGACCATCTCCCTCACCCAATAAAAATATACTTCCTGTTGCACTGAATTGAAATACCTTTAGTTCACTCAAGGATATGTACAGACCTTGTTCATATTGATTTTTTGATTGATTGATTTAATCTGAGTTTTTACCATGAAGGTAATTACTTTTTAAAGTTGGAGTATAGGAATCAATAAAACCTTCATTAAAATGGGGAAAGAAAAAAAAAACCTGTCACAGGAATTCATATCTTATGAATTCTACCCTCCTCCCCAATTCCCCCATGGCAAGAATAATGAGCTAAACCATAGTGTGAAAGGGGAAAGGAGACATGGGAAGCAAGATATTTTCCTTGCATACCTTTGTTTTGAGCAACACCCTTTACCATTGTTCTCTCCTGGGCAGTTTGAACTTGTTCATCTTTCTTAATTCTTTCTATTTCCCTAAAAAGTCCTATGGTCAGAGTGGAAAGCAGTAGTTATAGAAAAAAAAAAACAACATATCTATGAGGAAACCTAAAGGAAGGAATTTGAAATGATTGACTCTTCCTACATAAGATTATTTTCTTTGTTTTGTTTTTTGGGTTTGTTTTTGTTTTTGTTTTTTTTTTGGTGAGGCAATTGGGGTTAAGTGACTTGCCCAGGGTCACACAGCTGGTAAGTGTCATGGGTCGGAGGCTGGATTTGAATTCAGGTTCTCCTGAATCCAGGGCTGGTGCTCTATCCACTGTGCCACCTAGCTGCCCCCCTACATAAGAATGGACACAGAATAAGTAGAAAATTCTGCCAACCTTGGAGAGAAAATTTTAGGTCAATAGTCAATAAATATTTATTAAACACTGTTAATATAAATCTATGGATCACCTGGATTTGATGGACGTTCCCTATTATCCAAAAGAATTTTTTTTTAAATCTTGGGCTAATAGGATGAAAATATCCTTGAAATGAAGTTCAAACTGAACTCAGATAGGTAGCTGATAAAAGTCCCTACCTGGTAACTTCTTTTCCCTAAGCATGGAAAGTCCCTATCTTATGGGGACATGTAGGCATTCTCATCCTTGCCAAACCCTTTTTTGGAATCCTGTAATCTTATCATGATGTTTCTGTTACATCCATTCTTGTGATAGTATTTGCTTTTGGGTTGATCTTGTTATGGGAGGATGATGGGCCCCAGTTACCCAAAAGTTGACTGAGAAGGTCAAGGAACTTTTTCCTTGAAACCTCAGGAGTTTTCCCTTGAAATCAAGTAGGCCTCTCCTTGAGCTCAATCAAGGACAGACACACCCAAAAGAAATAAGGGGCACCAGATGGAACTGAGCATGCTCCAGGACCACCACCCTGCAGCCCAGCCCTCTGACTACTTGGATGAGGTAATCCTGTTGGGAGAGACTACACCAGGAGAAGATCACCTGCAACTGCCCACCAGCAGACTGTTCAGACCAATCAGGACAGAGTTAACACCCATCACCAGATTGCTCACTATGGATCTCTCCTACCCCAGCCCAATTCCAGAGAACACCCAGCCCCTCACACAATAAGGGACATTCTTCCCATGCCATCTGAACCCTATAAAAGGGTTCTCCCCAAGCTAGTCAGGGAGGAAAGCAGTTTGTTTCTCCGAAACCTTCTTCTCAGCCAGTTTCTCTTGTACCCCAATAAACCTGTTCTTTTATTCCTAATTAGGTTTTGCACCAGAGTGTAATTCTTTACAGAGGAACACAAAGGACCCACGTGCTTTTTCCCCATATCAATCTGTAACTGACAACACCCTGTAACATATGGCCAAAAAAACAAACATATATACCCTCAGAAATGGGGAGTCCCCCAAGCTCTCTTCTTAGGAGGGGAGTGTCCACATGATCATGTGTTATGTTTCTTCTTGGCAAAAAATATTAAATTGATATTATTTTTTTTTCTGTCTGTCTCTGATCTGGTTTGTCTTATAGGAGAGATCATGTTCTCTAATCTGATTTTGGTAGGGTATATTATAAAATATTATAATTTCTCTGATCTGTTTATTAATTTTGTAGAAGAGATTAAAGATTATTTCTCATATCTGTTTGTAGGAGACAGACAGATATAAAAAATGTATCTGAATATTTAACAGGACCTATTATGTACCAAAATTTTGCTAAACTCTGGGGATACAAATATGAAAAAGAGAATTCCTGTCCTCAAGGAATTTATAATCTAATGGGAGAAGGGGGCAGCTAGGTGGTGCAGTGGATAAAGCACTGGTCCTGGATTCAGGAGGACCTGAGTTCAAGTCCAGTCTCAGACACTTGACACTAGCTGTGTGACCTTGGGCATGTCACTTAACCCCCCATTGCCCCAGAAAAACAAACAAACAAAACTATACAATCTATTGGTAGAAGACAATACATAAAAGCAAGCTGAAAGAAGAGGGAGGAGATAAGGTAAAAAAGTCAGAGATATGTCCAGCTATGAGGGAAATAGTACAAACAGGCTATTTATTTTTACCACTGATATTTTTGCAACATATATCCAGGAGTTTAGTCATTTTTCTCACATTATTCCAAGCTGTTTTCTACAATAGTCAACCATATTCACACCTCTTCAAAGAGAATATAATGTCCCTGCCTTTCTGCAAACACTCCAACACTTGTTATTGCATTTTTTTTAAATTTTTGCCAGTTTGATGGCAAACCCATTCATTTTATGAAATAGAAAACATTAGCCCAAAGCTGTTCAATGCTTTGTTTTTATCTCTTTATTTCCAATTGGGCAGTAACATTGTTTCCTTATTTTCCATTACATTGTATTTGCTTCCCTCCCACCCCATTGCATCACCCTCCTAGTAATTTGTCTAACAATCATTTCATATTAAGATATGCCACCCATAACACCCACACTACACTGGTTACTCTCTTTAATCCACATGACTTATGGCTTTGCAAAAATGTTCATATTGTCCACATAGTTATACAAATGATTCTGACAATGTTTTACAACCAGATTGTACATAATTTACTTCAATTAGATCAAAGTTCAATTCAACCAAATCATTCAAACTTTCACATAGACTAGGATTGTAAAGCTTTTTCATTGTTAAATGGAAATATCATTTGTATTCTATGACTCTACCTCCTTCCTGCTTCTCTGTGTTTTTTAATGTAGTCCCAGGTAATTTTAATAATTCTGCCAAGATGCCTGCTGGGAAATGTTGGTGCAACTGAGAAACTACTGGGATGAGAAAAATATTCTCCCTTTACATCTCTAGAGCCTTAATACTTTCCAACACAGGGGTGTTTGTAGCACTGGGGGGGAGAGGCCCTTGACTTTGGGCTAGGATGACATTAGAAAGAGGTTTGTTTTTAAGGGTGAAAAGGAGATTGGGCCTCTGTTCTTTGAGAATCATGTTTTGTTTCATTGTTTCTGGGAGAACCAAATGAGACTTGAGAAAAGAAGGAACTCTGACCAAAAAATCAAACCAAACCAAAAAACCAACTTACGTATTTTAAGTGATAAACAGGCTCTTCATAGATAAGATATTTTGAATATTCTTCTTAGTTAATACTCAAGAAAAATAAAGGATATTTGCTTGTAAGACCTTGATTAATAAAATACCTTTAATAATCTCTGCTGACTGCCAGAGATCTGCTGATGGTGTTCTATAGAGGTGAGGAAATAGAATGTATGGAGAGACTTGTAAAAATATTTCCCCCAATTACATATTTTATTTTGAGGGGGGAGGCATTGAGGGTTAATTGACTTGCCAGGGTCATATAGCCAGTAAGTGTCAAGTGTCTGAGGTCGGATTTGAACTCAGGTCCTCCTGAACCCAGGGTGGGTGCTTTATCCATTGTGCCACCTAGCTGCCCCCACCCAATTACATCTTTAAACACTTTTCAAACTTTTTTTTTAAAGTTTGATATTCCAAATTCTATCCCTCCATTTCACCTTCCCTCTCCTCCCCCTCCTTGAAATGGTAAGCAATCCAATATAGATTATTGATGTGCAATCATGTCAAATATTTCCATATTAGTCATTTTGTAGAGGAAAACTCTAACCAAAATTTTAAAAATAATATGCTTCAATTTGCATTCAGACTCCATAGTACTTTTCCTGGATATGAAGGACATTTTCTGCCATGAGTCTTTTGGAATTGTCTCAGTTCATTGCATTGCTGCAAAGAGCTAAGTATATCTTAGTCAATTTCACAATATTGCTGTTACTTTGTAAAATGTTCTCCTAGTTCTGCTCACTTCACCCGGCTTCAGTTCATATAAGCCTTTCCAGGTTTTTCTGAAATCTGTCTGCTCGTCATTTCTTACAACACAAAGTATTCCATTCATTCATATACCACAACTTGTTCAGCTATTCCCCAATTGATGGACATCCCCCCAATGTCCAATTCTTTGGCAACAAAAAAAAGAGCTACTATGAATATTTTTGTATATGTGGATACGTTCCCTTTTTTTATGATCTCTTTGGGACATAGACCTAGTAGTGATAATGCTGGGTCCTAGGGTATACACAGGTTTACATCCTTTTTGGGACAGTTGCAAATTGCTTTCCAGAATGTTTGGATCAGTTCACAACTCCACCAATCCATTAGTGTGTGAATCTTTCAATATCTTCTGTAAGTTTTATGATTTTCCTTTTTTGTCATATTAAAAAAGCTGATAAATGTAAGGTGGTTTTTCAGAGTTATTTTAATTTACATTTCTCTAATTGGTAGTTATTGAGAACTTTTTTTTTCATATAGCTATAGATAGCTGGGATTTGCTTTCTTTAGCTGTGTGTGCAGAAGCATTAGATTACATGGCGTATGAATTCCCTTTCATTTATGGATACATAAATGAAAAATTAGGCTTTGAGGATATATTAAAAAGAACACAATGAGTTAAGAATTACCATTGGATCACCCTGTTGTAACTCTACTCAGGATGATATAATAATTAAAGGAATATTTTAAGTTCTATTCAGGGACTACTGTTTATTAATGAATATCATTATATTTTATTGAAAATAATATAGACTGCCTATAGGTACCAGTTTTCCTTAGGCAAATAATCTATATTACTTCATCATCAGAAAAATACCCATTATGGGAACTCCTTCCAAGAATGCATATCAACACCTCTCTGTGTATCAGTTGAGATACCTTAGGAAAATAATGACTGAAACATATGGAGGTATAATTAAATGACATAGCCTTAAGTACTAGAGAACCAATTTCATTCTGGATCTTCATGATTTCAAACATAACAATGAATCTTCTTCATTAATCCATTCTGTCCCTTCTCTCCTGATTTATTTTTATCCTTAATTAAATTGTCATGTTTTGAGCCTTTCGAGCCTCAGTGCTTGTAAGCAAACTAGTAAGTACACTCTAACCCCAATTGTGTCAGATATTGATGCACATAAGTGCATGGGAGAAATAATGCAGAAAGTGAGGATTTTTCTTGTACACAGATGTAGAAATTAACACTAGAACAGGTTAGCCAGGGGGACATAGATTTTTTAACTTCAAACAGCTATTCAAATCTAAACATACTCTCAAATGTTTTTCCATGAAATATTTTACTTTAATCTTTTTTTTTAAATTTCCAAATTAAAGACTAAATTATGTTTATATACTTTTATTTACAAGTGTATTTTATTGATTATAATTATTAAAGATTTCTGGTTCATGGATATCTGGAGATATATCTAGCACATTACCTATAACTGAATCAGAATCTAATATATATAGTAAAATTATTGGAATTTGGCTGACTCGTTGGGAGGGGCCACACCTGGCCTGGCCTGAAGTGATGTATGCTGCTGATGTCAGAAGGAGAAACCACTCTCCATAGGCAGTTTTGAAGGACCTCCCGTTTTGGGGGAGGGAGATCAAATGCTCACTGAGGGGAGTCTCAGTATCTTCCAGAGTCTTCTTTCTGGTGGTGTGAGCAGCAGGAGCAGACACCCCAGGTGGTGAGTTAACATAAAAGCTCTGCTTTCTTTTGAATTAGCTGAACTGGAAGCGAGTTGGGGGTTGTATAGACTTAGGTTAGAGCTGGGAGGATTATCTGTATTTCTTTTTTCCCTGTCCCCTTATCTCTGATTTTTATTAATTTCACCTTTTCTGTTTATTTTATTCCCAATTAATAACATCTGATCTGTTTCTGGAAAAGAGGCTGTAAGGCTCCTTTCTTATTAGCCTGGGAGAAATATCTAAAAAGGCAGTTTCCGATGGGAGGGAGCTTTGGACCTAGAGGTCCCTTATTATTTCTGGGACCCCAATATTATGGTGAGCCACTCAATTAACTCTCCATATATTAAATGTGGCCCTTTTATATAGGCCAACTTAATAAAATGAAATGCAATAGATATAAATTTTGAATCTTTTCATTTAAATGTATTGTCATCCTTACAAGTTCCAAACTTAATAGAACTGACTATACAATAGTCTCTGTGAAAAGACCCATTTCTGTCTTTGTTATTGTTGTTTGTCTATTTTGTTTTTAGTAAACTGCAAGTGCAATATGAATTCGCTTTATAACATGCTAATCAAGAAATGGATATCAGCATTTGGGGTTATATTTTCAGAGAGATAGTGTGAAGAACATGATAAGTAAGAGTCCCTTTTTACCTTGCACTAATTGATCCACATCTTTGCTACAGGATTTATTTCTGGGGATGTTTTGGGAAGAACATTGACAGACTGGAAAGCAATGAAGGGAGGGCAATAATGATGGGGAAGGACCTAAATATCATGCAATGTAAGGAACTTCTTAGAAACATGAGTTTGTTAAACCTGGAAAAGAGAAGAGTTGGAAAGAACATAAATGATGCTTGATATATTTGGAAGGTGGACAGAATTCCCCAGAAAGCAGACATAGGTGAAAATGACAGATATAGACTTAGACTTGAAATGAGAGGAAGAAAAATACCTTTGTAAAGAATATATTTTTTCATTCAAAAATATTTTAAACATATTTCCACATTAGTCATATTCAAAGAGAAGAAACAGAATAAAAGGGGAAAAATCACAAGAATGAATAAACAGAAAAGCAATACAAATGTGAAAATAGTATGCTTCAACCTGCATTTAGACAAGTTTTTCCATCTTTTTTTCCAATTACATGTTAAGATACTTTTCAATATTCATTTTTGTAAGATTTTGAGTTTGAGATTTGACCTTATATAATTGTAATAAAATAATATCTAAACAAAATAAATCACAATTTTAATTAATATATTGATTATTATCTTAACCAAATCACTTATGACTATGATAAATCTCTTATAACTAAAGGATGGAGAAAATCTCATTCACATCCCTCCCTCTGTTCTTTCCCCCAACCCAAAGCCAGAAAGCAATTTGAGATAGGTTATACATTTCCATCATGTTAAACATATTTTCACATTAGTCATATTATGAAAGAATCAGAACAAAATGGAAAACCCATGAGAAAAAACAACCTCAAAACAAACTAAAGAAAAGTGAAAACAGCGTGGTGCAATCTGCATTCAGACTCCATAGCTCTTTTGCTGGATGTGGAGAACATTTTCCATCATGAGTCTTTTGGCATTGTCTCAGATCATTGTATTGCTGAGAAGAGTTAAGTCTATCACAGTTGATCATTATACAATGTTGTTGATGCTGTATACAATGTTCTATTGATTCTGCTCATTTCCCTCAACTTCAATTCATTTAAGACTTTCCATGTTTTGCTGAAATCTATCTACTTATCATTTCTTACAGCACAATAGTATTTCATTACATTCCCATATCACAACTTGTTTAGCCATTCCCCAATTGATGGACATCCCCATAATTTCCACTTTTTTGCCACCAGAAAAAAAGTGACTATAAATATTTTTACATGTGAATTCTTTTCCCTTTTTAATGATCTCTTTGGGATATCGACCTAGTAGTGGTATTGCTGAGTGAAAGGCTATGCATGGTTTTATAGCCTTCAGGGCATGTTTCAAAATTGCTTTCCAGAATGGTTGGATCAGTTCACAACTCCACTAACAGGGCATTCATGTTCCAATTTTCCCACATCGTCTCTAACATCCATCATTTTCCTTTTTTGTCATATTAGTCAGTTGGATACATGTGAAATGGTACCTCATAGTAGTTTTAATTTGCATTTCTTTAATAAGTATTGAAGGAGAACATTTTTCATATGGCTGTAGGAAGCTGAAATTTTTTCATCTGAAAACTGCCTGTTCATATCCTTTGACCATTTCTCAATTGAGGAACAAATTGTATTCGTGTGTATATATATATATATATATATATATATATATATATATATATATATATATATATATATATATATACATATATATATATATACATATATATATATATGAGTCAGTTCTCTCTCTCTCTATATATATATATGAGTCAGTTCTCTATATACTTTAGATTTGAGGCCTTTATCAGAAATACTGTTGGTAAAAATAGTTTCCCAGTTTTCTACTTTCCTTCTAATCTTGTTTGCATTGATTTTGTTTGTGCAAACCCTTTTTAATTTGATGTAGTCAAAATGATCCACTCTGCTTTTCATCATGTTCTCTATCTCATTTTTGTTCATAAATTCTTCCCCTTTCCATAGATCTGACAAGTAAACTATTCCTTCCTTTTCCAATTTCTCTATGGCATCACCCATTATGTCTAGATCATGTAGCCATTTTGCCTATAAAATGATGGTCTATGCTTAGTTTCTGCCATACTATTTTTCAATTTTTCCAGTAGTTTTTGTCAATTACTGAGTTCTTATCCTGGAGGCTAGAATCATTGGGTTTATCAAATGGAAGATTGCTATATTCATTTCCTGCTGTGTTTTCTGTGCCTACTTATTCACTGATCCACTATTCTATTTCTTAGCCAGTACCAAATAGTTCTGATGGTTGCTGCTTAATAATATGGTTTTAAATATGGTATAATTAGACTACCTTCCTTTGCATTTTTTTTCATTAATTCACTTGATGTTCTTGACCTTTTGTTTTTCTTCCCAGATTAATTTTGTTATTATTTTTTCTAGCTCTTTGAAATATTTTTGGCAGTTTCATTGGTATGGCACTAAATAATTAAATTAACTTTGGTAAAATTGTCATTTTTACTCTACTAGCACAGCCTACCAAAGAACAATTTATATTTTTCCATTCGTTTAGATCATATTTTGTATGTGTGAAAAGCATTTTGTAATTGTGTTTATATTGTTCCTGAGATTGCCTTTGCTAGTAGATTCCCAAGTATTTTATATTGTCTACCATTACTTTTTTATTATTGAATAGAATTTTATTTTCTGAAATATATGTAAAAACAAATTTTAACATCAATTAAAAAAAAAATTGTTCCAACTTCTCTTCCTCCTCCATTCCCACCCCCCACCCACTAGAACTCAAGCATTTCAAAATAAGTTATACATGAGTAGTCATGGAAAACATTCCCACATTAGCTAGGTTGTGAGAGAAAACAGTAAAAACAAACAAACAAACAAAACTTCAGATTGAGGAATTGTCAAAGAGGAAAAAAAAATTTAAAAAATGTGTTTCCATCTATTTTCAGATACTATCACTTCTTTCTCTGTAGATGGGTTGCCATTTTCATAAGTCCTTCAGAGTTACATTGGATCATTGCCTTGCTGAAAATAACCATATGCTTCCCAGCAGATGATCTTACACTATTGCTGTTATTTTGTATACAGTACATTTCACTCTGCTTCAGTTCGTGTAGGTGTTTCCAGGTTTTTCTGATAGTATCCTGTTCATCATAACCTGAATAAAATTCCTTAAACTTGACAAAGAATTTCCTTCATATTAGCCCAGCAAAGTAGGTACCATACGTTTTGCCATTATAATCAATTATCATAACTATTTCCTTCCATCCTATTCCCTTCCCATGATATTTATTCTATTTTCTATCTTCTTTTAACCTATTCCTATTCAAAAGTGTTTTACTTCAGGGGCAGCTAGATGGCGCAGTGGTAAAGCACCGGCCCTGGATTCAGGAGGCCCCAAGCCCAAATCTGGCCCAGACATAAGACACCCCACCCTGTCTGCCCCACAAAGAACAAAACATAAATGCTTTACAGATTTCATCCCTTTGTATTCAGTTCAGACCTATGTCCTCTGTGAATTCCTTACTGAGACAGTTCTTATGAGTTTGAAGTATTTTCTTCCCATGTAGGAATATAAACAGTTTGACCTTTTAATATCCCTCATGAAGTCTTTTTCTTGTTTATCTTTTTATGCTTCTCCAGGTTCTTTTATTTGAAAGTCAAAATTTCTATTCAGTTCAGGTCTTTTCACTGCAAATGCCTGAAAGTCTTCTTTCTCATTGAAATTCCATTTTTCCTCTGAAAGATGATGCTTAGTTTTGCTGGGTATGTGATTTTTGCCTGTAGTCCCAGTTCCTTTGCCCTCTGGAATATCATATTCCATGGCCTCCGGTCCTTTAATGTAGAAGCTGCCAGATCTTGCTTTATCCTTATTGGAGCTCCACAGTATTTGAATTCTTTTTTTCTAGCTGCTTGCAATATTTTCTCCTTGACCTGGAAGTTCTGGAATTTGGCTATAATATTCCTGGAGGTTTTCCTTTTGGGATCTCTTTCAGGAGGTGATCGATGGATTTGTTCAATTTCTATTTTAGCTTCTGCTTCTAGAATATCAGGGCAATTTTCCCTCACAATCTCTTGGAGGATGGTGTCTAAGCTCCTGTTTTGGTCATGGTTTTCAGGTAGTCCAATCATTTTCAAATTATCTCTCCTAGATTTATTTTCCAGGTCAGCTGTTTTTCCAAGGAGATATTTCACATTACCCTCTATTTTTTCATTCAATTAGATGTGCTTTACTGTGTCTTGGTTTCTCATAAAGTCACTAGCTTCCATTTGTTCAATGCTAATTCTTAGGCAATTATTTTCATCAGACAGTTTTTTAATCTCCTTTTCCCTTTGGCTTTTCAAATTGTTGACTTTTTTCTCATGACTCTCCTGCATTGTTCTCATTTCTCTTTCCATTCCTTCCTCTCTTTCTTTACATCTTCATTCTATCTCTCCTACTTTCTCTTCAAAGTCCCTTTTGAGAGATGACATGGCCTGAGACCAGTTCATATTTTTCTTCGAAGCTTTGGATGTTGGATCTTTGACCCTGTTATTGTCTTCTTCTTCTGAGGTTGTATTGTGGTCTACCTTTCCCCCAAAGAAATTTTCGATGGTCTTCTGCTTTCTCTTCCTATTCATCCTGGCTTACTATTTCTTGGCTTTTAACTCCTTCTTAAAGTGCAGCGCTGCTTCCAGGACACACTGTTCGAGCTACAGTGTGGCCCAGGGGGTGACTGGGCTACTTCTCAGCCTGCCTGGCTTGTGAGTAATCAGGGTTGCTTTCTCTTTGACCCGGAAACAGAAGTCTGATTGAACTCTGATTCTCTATGGTCAGAAGCTTGGCGTGCTTTTGCCCCTCCCGCACTGGGCTACCACCACTCAATTCAGCCCACAGGTTCAGACCCAGGGTGCTGTGCCCCAACTCCAGTAGATAGTGCCTCCACTTCACCCCAGCCTACCGCTGAACCCCCTCACCAGTCCATGATTGGAGCCTCAGAAGCCGCTGGTGCTGAAGACTATGACATGCACTGGAAGCAGCATCCCTGGCTGGGTCGGGACTGTGAGCTGAGTTGTTCGCCCTGATCAGTAGGTGATCGGAATTGCCCTTTTTTGAAGAGAAATTGTCTCACTCTGTTCTTATGTGCATTAGGCTGTTCTGGGTTTTGATTTTTAACTGCATTATTTGGGTGTGAGTGGACTGGTTTATCTGGAGCTTGTGGGAGTCATAGCCTCTCTTCTGCCATCTTCTCTATCATTACTTTAAATGGAATTTCTGTTTTTATTTCTTGCTGCTGGACTTTGTTGGTCATTTATAGAAATGTGGGATGATTTATGTGGTTTTATTTTATATCCTACAACTGTTCTAAAGTTGTTAATTGTTTCAAGTAGCTTTTAAGTTTTTTCTTTAGGGTCCTTTAAGTATACCATCATGTTATATGCAAAGAGTGATAGTTTTGTTTTTTACTTGTCTATTCTATTTTCTTCCATTTTTTTCTCTTCTCTTATTGCTTAGGTTAACATTTCTAGTACAATATTGAACAATAGTGGTGATAATGGGCATTATTGTTTCACTCCTGTTCTTATAGGGAATGTCTCTAACTTATCCCCATTGCCTATAATAATATCTGATGGTTTAAGATAGATACTATTTATCATCTTAAGGAAAACTCCATTTATTCCTATGCACTCTAGTGTTTTTAAAAGAAATGGGTGTTGTATTTTGTCAAATGCTTTCTTTGCATCTATTGAGATAATTATATGATTTTGATTAATTTTGTTATTGATGTGGTCAGTTATGTTGATAGTTTTCCTAATATGTTAAGACTAAATTTATGATCAATTGGAGCAAGCTGTATCAAAAATTGCTAAGTTCTTCCTCCTCAAAGGTCATCTACCATGATCTTGATGACCACTTTTTTTTAAAATACTGTACCTGATATTCTTATTAGTTGTCTCCTGAAGCAGGAAAGGAATATGCATTTATTTAGCACCTAGTATGTGCAAAATTCTGATATGAATTTTAAAAATATTATCACATTTGATCTTCACAACAATCCTGAGATGTAGAAATTACTATTATCCTTATATTAGAGTTGGGGAAAGTGAGGCAAATAAAAGGTTAGTGACTTATCTTGGATCAAAAAAAAATAGTAAATATCTTGGGCTGGATTTAAACTGAAGTCCTTTCTATTTCTGAGATTCTATGATTTACCAGGGCTGGAAATGGGATTTAAATATTTTTAACCTTAATACAACTCTTCTAATGTAATTGTCATTTTCTACTTGAATCTAGTAGGTTGTACATTATCCATCAGTTTAAAGAAACAAATTCTTTTGAATACAAATATTTAATGATAATATTTATGCTTCGCACTTCTGGTGTCATAAGTCCTATCATGAAGAAGTTCCTTCAGTCTCCATCAGCCATTTGTTCTGAGTCATAGGTCCTTGCACATGAAAGCCTGATTATCAATGGTAGCTTATGTGATATATTCCTACAACTATCATTATTAATTATCAATTTTATGTTTTAAGTCTTTAAAAAAAACTATTCAATAGCTGAAAAGGAAAAGAAAACAGACTCCCTAATGATGTTTTCTTTGGTAAATAGAGGCAGTATTTTAAAAATAACTTTTCTGGGTGATTTCTTTAACATCATTCACTAACAGCATTATTTACCATGCCATTTTCTCCTATTTAGTGAAATTACTTCACAAAAAAAATATTTTTATTAAGGTATACAGATTAAAAATGGATTATTAAATGCACACAAGACAGTAATGCATAATGTGGTTTGTGAAAAAATTACTGTAACCTTAACTTTAATTATATCAAATATATAGATTTATATTTCATAATATGATTACACATGTAACAATTCATATCTTTGATAATTGAGTTGTGTGTGCAAATGCAATCACCTTAATGGTACAAAAATTTGATGATGTCGAAGAGATTAGATTGAACTTTTCCTGTGCTTTAAAAAATACAAATAGCTTGCAAAAAATCTATTTGTGTGGTACTGTTTCAGTGCACAAGATAGATAGACTGGCTCCTGAGACTATGAACTTGTTGTATGTAGTATTAAAATATGGTTGCAGGAATTCTAGGCAGAGAAACTTCTACTTTTCAGTTATCAAAGCAGAGACAAATCAGCTTTCGTTCTTAAATTTTCTAAATAAAAAAAAAATTTGCGTGTGTGCTCTTAAATAGATTCCAATTTATAAGGACAAATCACACTAACATAGGTGGAATTGTTTTTGCAAGAATTGCAAGAAATTTTTTTTCCCCTTACTCAAGCTATATTAGAAGATTTAAGTTGCTGTGTCTGTCAATTCACTTTAATATGATGTGCATTTCACTGTCACATATTCTTTTTTTTTTTTTGGGGTGGGTAGGAGACAATGAGGATTAATTGACTTGCCCAGGGTCACACAGCTAGTAAGTGTTAAGTGTCTGAGGCCAGATGTGAACTCAGGTCCTCCTGACTCCAGGGTTGGTGCTTTATCCACTGCACCACCTACCTGTCCCACACTGTCACCTATTCTAATGCCAGTAATTGATTAATTTTAAAAATTAGCAAGAACTTTGTATGTGCAAAGCACTGGATTAAGCTCAAAGGTCAAAAACAGAAAACAAGGAAGCAAATGAGACTGACTCTATGGGAGGTCTATGGGAGCTAAAACTCTAAGAGGGAGAGAATACAAATACATGAAGTTCCAGCTGCATCATATGAAATAATTCCATTGTCTTGTGATTCAGTAGAAAAGCACACAGTAATACATCTTCTTTAATGTCATTTCTATTAATAAAATCACATTGTTTTCTGATATTTGACTGTTTAATAGTCCCAAGAACTTTAGTGATGAAATCTTTTTATTTCAAGTCTACAGTAACTTTTGCTACTAAGGAAGCAAAGACTTAAGACTCAGCAGAAACATTTGCCAGGTCAGTCAACCAGTCACGTAGCACTTATTAAGTGCTTACTATATGCCAGGCAATGTGTTAAGCACTGTGATATAAATACCAGTAGAAAGAAAACCACTCTCTTCCCTCAGAAAGCTTAAATTCTAACTGTGGAAAAAATAAATAAAAAAGTTTAGAAGGGGTAGGGAAAGTGGGGAAGAAAAAGCTACCCAGGCTAGGATCTGGCAAAGGAAGTTTGAGATGCAGTCTGATGAAGAATAAGGCACATTTGGCTTCAGCATGTTACTTAAATGTAAGCTCTAAGAGAAGGTATTTAATAAAGAAAGAAAATGAAAGACATAAAAGCAGAGAACTTTCTGACTTGAAGGACTATTATTACTTTGAGAGCACTGACTCAGTGAAATCAAATTTGTGAGAAATTGCAATATGTTGTTTATACCTACAAGAGAGTTCAGGAACTTGTAACCTGAAATTTATTTTAACCCAAAAAGTAATAGCAAAACCATCTTGATTGATTAATCTTTCTTGGATGAAAGATGGTTATAGTGAGTCTAAGACCTAAGGCCAACACAACAGTTAGTGCAATTACTATCAAAGAGAACATTTTATTGGAAGTTCATAGTATAGTTTTACTAATATATTACAATAGTCATAATCGTTCATTTCCATCTCTTTACAATTGGTCTCAAAATTTGGAAAATGAGAAAAATCATAATTTAAGGAATACTAGTCAGAAGCAAAGATTTATCAAAAAGCCCACAAGTCTGACTGAAACCTTGAGACTTAGTTTCAAGGTCAGGAAATCTTTTCTCTGCATTGCAATTTAATTTGGATCAGGCAATGTAGGCCTCCTACAATGTCCATCTTTCTCAGTGTTCAAATATAAAATTTCCTTTTTTTTTTTGCTACATTTACACTACAAGTTTAGTCATAGATGGAAATAAATATGCTAACAATATTTTATTGATCTATATTTACTTGTAGGGAAGCCTTGGACTAAACACATGTTCATAGCCAATATCCCATCAGTAGATACAACATTTATTTTAAAGCCATGTAAAATAATAATCATGATTAGTAGCCTGTCCAGTTGTTTCCTTGTTATTTCAGGTGGGGTTTGTTATAAAAAAATCTATACATGGCATTTTTGATGAAAGGGGAAAATGCCAAAGTAAAAAGGCATGACTAATTTTATAAAAGCATGCATACCATGATTTTACTATTTGGGATACTAATATAAACTCACAAAGAAACTGGTTGTATTTCATTTTAAAATGGAATTAGAACCATAGACACATGGAATTTGAGACCTTGAGGGGCCCCAGAGGTCATACACACATCCAAAATTGTTGCATAAAGAATGATTCTGGGTTTTTTGTTTGTTTTTGGCTTTTTTACCTCCAACTAAGAAGATGGGATAACATTACCTAAAAGTGGATTGTAGTAGAAAGCATAATCCACTCGGAATCAGAATGCATAGGTTCAAATTCCAACTTTTTAGTATAATATCTAAGTGAACTTAGGCAAGTCTCTTAATTTCTCTAGGCCTCATTTTCTTCATCTGAAAAATGAGGGAATTGGACTTCTGAGGTCCTTTTGATCATTTTATCTATAACACTATGAAAAGAAATTTTGCTTTAGAATTTATAGTGCAGATCATAGATAGAAATAGACCATCCTTTGGATGAAGTTCTTATTACTTATTGGACTCCCTACATACAAAGAATATTAGAATTGAATACTCACTGTTTTCCATTAAAATACTCCATATATCTTATTGGAAAAGCTAATGTCTGTGGATGTGTATAGTAGACAACTATCTTTTTTTGTGTGCAATTTTGGGGTCATAGGGCAATCTTTGATCATTCAAATTGTGAATTTTCAGTAGTTATACCAAGGGAGTCTTAAGGAAACTAGTATAAGTAACATTAATTAAGGGTCATTTACTACAATAAATAGGAACCCATAGTGGTAGCAGCAAAAGTAGAGAACATATACATAGGTCAATTGCTGGGAAGCATCTCATACAATTTTCTCTGTGGCTCTTGTTCTAATGAGAGTTTCCTCTAAGGACATCAAAGATTAGCTTATTCCTCATTCTCTTTCCCAGTGTTTCCATTGGGAATATAAGAATTAAACTTATATCTGAGTCTCCATAACAATGGACCCCTGTTTAAAGTCATGAAACTTTTGACACAGTTCGGGCCTTAAAAAGCCCATTATCAAAGCATGAAAACTGATACCTGAACGTCTTAACATTAAAAACAAACTTCGGGACAGCTAGGTGGCACAGTGGATAGAGCACCAGCCCTGAGTTCAGGAGGACCTGAGTTCAAATCTGACCTCAGACACTTGACACTTACTAGGTGTATGACCTTGGGCATGTCACTTAACCCTCATTGCCCCCCCCCAAACAAACAAACAAACAAACAAAAAAACCAAAAAAACCTAATTTGCTCTTCATTGGGCTTCTTCTTCTTCTTCAATAACCTCTGAAGTTCCTCTATTTGTAGTTCTATCCTGGATTTATGTTCTCCAAAAGTAAAATGTAAACATTCTTTCCCTAAACTAGTAGAGTCCACATAACTTCCAGTGGTAAAAAGGGTAAGGCTCAATTTTTCCTTTACATCATCTTTGCCTTCATGTTTTTCTTTTCCTTTACATCAAGACTTTATCCTTTCTTTTTCCTCACACATAACTCTTGGTTGATCCCAGAAATATTCTGTCTGCTTGAAGTCAGTGCTGCCCAGGATTTTGTCTTTTTTAGGGTGCTAGATTCAGGAATTGGGATTGTTTCATAGTCACGTTATCCTTGACAATCACTGTTGTCATATATGGGGACTATGTGTTTCCTCTCTCTTCTGGGACCATAATGTTCACTGATTCACTTGATTCTTTTGAAGTAATACAAGGCTATGCAATTCTTCATCCAGGGAATGGGAGGTTGTCCAAATAGTTTTTCTCTCCCATTATCTGGCTGCTTCTTGTTCTCTAGTTTTCACTTTATAGGTAAATGAACTAGCAATGAATGAACAAATCAATCAGCAATCAATAATCCTTTAATTCTATTAGAACACAAACAAGATGCAGGAAAAGGCCTGTTCATATTTCATTGGGAAATATAGGTAAGAACAAAGGCTTAACCTCTTTTATACTTTTTTCACAGAGAGAGAACCTCCCCAAAGAAATTTCCTGTTCCATAAAGCTGTCTTTTCCTGTAACATGAAGTCAGGGGTTAAAAAAAGGACCTCTACAGTTCTTTTCAGCTCCAAATCTATATCCCATTATAAACTACAGAGTCATGGTAGAGCCATGTTTTTAAATGACCATGGGAACTTATTTAAAATCTCTTTTTGTTAGAGTGTTGGGATGTGATAGCTAGGCCTAATGTGCTATCATAATGGTTCAAATATACATGATACTTACCAAAAGGTACAACTGACCCACTCCTTCTTTGCTACCTGTTCCAAAACCAAAACCAAAAAATGACTTCTTCATCAGCTTGCTAGAATTCCTTAAAAATCACAACACTGAGGGTCGGCTAGGTGGTGCAGTGGATAAAGCACCAGCCCTGGAGTCAGGAGTACCTGAGTTCAAATCCGGCCTCAGACACTTAACACTTGCTAGCTGTGTGACCCTGGGCAAGTCACTTAACCCCAATTGCCTCACTAAAAAAACCCAATACCACCTCAAATAAAATTCTCAAATGGCATCACCAACAAAGCATCACAGTTAGACATTATTCTGGCTCAATATATAATGGAGGGGCAGCTAGGTGGCACAGTGGATAGAGCACTGGCCCTGGAGTCAGGAGTACCTGAGTTCAGATCCGGCCTCAGACACTTAACACTTACTGACTGTGTGACCCTGGGCAAGTCACTTGACCCCAATTGCCTCACTTAAAAAAAAAAAATGAGATGTTGGAAAGTGGATTGGTTATAGAGGAGGAGGCTCACCTGAAGCATTTGTGGATGAAACAGAAGTGGTGAGAATAGTTGCTTGTGAGAGAAGCAGAAACAGCTGTGAGAATTCTTGAGCCAGAGAAAGGAAGTGGACTTAGCAACTAGTCAGAAAAAGATTACAGGCTACTTATATGTTAGCACTGGGCTCAGGACCAGATGCTGTTTAGCAATTTCATTGCCTATACACACTTCTGGATGATATTTCAAGAGTAGAGAGGATCACTTTTGAACAAAAAGGAGTGGAAGCCCTGAGGGGTGACTTTCAAGACTCCATGACTTATAACCTCTTCTGTTTTATAGTTCCAGGATAATGAGAAGCATTTTCAGTAAAAATGGAGGGGCAGTATCCCTTATGGTCTCAAGGGAGGAGTTGCCCTGAGGAGCAGTATCTATTGTAACCTGAAGAGATCAGGGCTCCTTCCTGAGTAAGAAACAAACTGCAGAGCAGGAGAGAAGTGAACACGCCACCTTAGAAGCACACAAAATGTCCAAATTCTCAAATTAGCTTTGAAAGCAGCAATGAAATAAAAGTCTGTAGCTTGAGAGACAATAACCCTTCACACCCACATAAGGGTAGAATTTTTAAAAAGGTGAAACAATGAGCAAGCAACAGAAACCACAACAAAGAGACTGATCATAAAAAAGTTCCTAGTGTGACAAGGACAATCAAGACACAAACTCAGGAGAAAACAATGTAGTCAAAACAGCTACAAGACTCAAAGGGGAAAAAAATGTGAATCAAACATAAGCCCAATAAGAATTCCTAGAAGAGCTTAAAATGATTTTCAAAATCAAACGAGCAGTAGAGGAAAAATAGATAAAGAAATGAAAGCAAGGGAAGAAAATTATGAAAAGATAATTAACAGCTCATTAAAAGTGACAAAATGTAAGAAAATAACACCTTAAAAATCGACTTGACCAAAGGGGGAAAAATTAAAAAAAAAGCAGTAAAGAAAAAACATTCCTTAAAAATTAGAATTAGAAGACAGAAAATCAGAATTAGAAATTAGAATTAGACAATTAGACTTAGAAGTCAGGAACACAAGGGTTCAAATCCAGCATCAGACATTTAAGACCTATATGACCTCAGTGAAATCACTTATCCTTATTTCTCTTAGTTTCCTTATCTTTAAAATTAGCAGAAAAGGAAATGACAAACCATTCCAGGATTTTATTTTTATTTTTTTATTTAAAGTTTTGAGTTCCAAATTCTATCCCTCTTTCATTTCCTCCCTCCCTATCCTCCCCCTTCCCTGAGGTGGTAAGCAATCAGATATAGGTTATACATATGCAGTTATGTAAAACATTACCATATTCATCAACTGTTTCCCTCCACCCTATTCCATTCCCCATGCTATTTACTCAATTATCTATCTTCTTTCACCCTATCCCTCCCCAAAAGTGATTTGTTTCTGAAGGCCCCTTCCCCCAATCTGCCCTCCCTTCTTTTGCCCCTTCCTCCTCATCCCCTTCCCCTCCTACTTTCCTTTAGGGTTAAATAGATTACTCCACCCAATTGAGTGTGTACAAAATTCCCTCCTTGAGCCAACTCTGATGAGATGAAAGTCTTTGAGCCAATTCTCATAACTGTATGGCTCATTCACTGCCCCACTCCTCCCCCATCTTTCCCCCTACTCCATAAGCCCTTTCCTGTTTCCTTCATGTAGGATTACCATTCAAGTATTTTTTCTAAGAAAAGGACAAATGGGATCACAAAGTGTCGGACATGACTGAAAAAATTCAAGAACAAGAAAAACAAAGCTATTGACTCTATGTGACAACAAAAAGAATAAGAAAAAAAGATGAAAAAATAGAAGAAAATTTGAAATATAGAATAGAAAAAAAAATGACCTGAAAAATCGACAGAGATAATTTAAGATTTATTGGGTTACCTGAAAGTCATGACTAAAGAGTGTAGACATCATATTTCAAAGAAATTCTCAAGGAATATTGCTCTTACATCCTAGAAGTAGAAGATAATATAGAAATTGAAAGGATTCACCAATTACTACCTGAAGGTATCCCAAAATGAAAATTTCCTGGAATATAATAGCTTCATTTTGGAGCTCCCAGGTCAAAGAAAAAAAAAAGTCTTCAGCCAGCCACAAAGAAACCATTTAAATAGAAAGGTGGCACAGTCAAGATAACAGATTTAGAAGCTTCTAAATTAAAGAAGTGGAGGGCCTGGAGTATGAAACTTCTGGAAGACAAAAGAACTGGCTGGGGTTACAACCCAGAATAACCTACCCAGCAAAACTGACTTTAATCCTTCAAGGAAAAGATGGATATTTAATGAAAAGTTGACCTTACAAGCCAGATGAAAATACCAGAGCTTAATTGAAAATCAGACTTTCCTCTACAAGATTCAAGAGAAGCATAAAAAATTTAAATGTGGAGGAGAACTCATTAAAACAAACAAACAAACCCCAAAAAACCCCTCAATAAGGTATTTACCTTTCAGTTTGGGAAGACAATACATATATCTTCTAAGCACTGTGTCATTATTAGTGAATTTAGAAGGATTCTACATAAAAAGAGGCCATAGGAGTAAGTTAATTATACAGAGATGATGTAAAAACAATGAATAAGGTGCAGCTGCATAGGACAGTAGTTAAAGCATTGTTCCTGGAGTGAGTTGGACCTGAGTTCAACCTGATACCCTGGGCAAGTTACATAATCCAATTAGCTCAAAAAAAATCAATAAGTAGAAGGATATCCTTGTAGAAGGGAAAAGGGAAAGGAAGAATGGGGAAAATTATCTCATACAGAAGAGGCACTCAAGGAATAACTTTTATAGTAGAGGGGAAAATGGCACATTCAGGGCTTTAACATCACACATCTAAATTGGTTTATTACATATATAAGGCATTTATATAATGATACATTTTTGTTACTATAGTCACACTTTATATTTAATTAATATATTTTGTACAATATATAAACAAAATATGTTTAATTGATATATGTAATATTTACATGAATTTAATTTACTTTATTTAATGTATTTATTTAAACTATAAGTACATGTGTATGCACACACACACATATATATATGCAAGCACATCTAAACAAATAAATGTATGTATACACATATATGATATAATATATAATTTTATATATTGCACTATATATCACTATATCTCTCTCTCAAGGTATATATGTGTGTGTGTGCATATATATATATAAATACACACATATATATTCACAAACATATGATACTTCACAATTAAAACAGTAGTGATTGTATATAAAATTTTATGTTTTATAAAATTATTGTTCCTAAAGTATAAGATGGAGTATGTCTCTGCCTGAGCAATAGCTGCCGATAACTCTAGGATGACATAAACCATCCCCAAATTGGTATATAGAACCTTTCACAGTTTATTACGTACCAAGCTTTTTATCCTTTTTGCATTTTATTCTCAGTCTATATTGAAGTCCAACTACCTTAGTAGCTATCTCCAGAGTACAACCTTCTTTCTGACAAATTTATTGTTACTACTATTATTTTGCCTAGGTTTGGCTCATTTCAGGAAATTAAATTTCTTCTCACATTCATCCCTCAATAGCTATATTTACATTGAAGTTCAACTTATATACCATCTGTAACATGAAGCCATTCTTCATCCTATTAGGTGTTTTTTTTTTTTTAATTCTCTCCAGTCTTTACAAATTGTCAGATCCGTTCCTGTTTGCAAGCAATATTGATCCTTCCAGGAGAATGGAAGCTCTCTGAGCTCAGGGAATGACTTTCATTTGATCCCAGTAATACTGTATTGTGCAGAATTCTTTCAGGCAATATCTGTGGAATAAAATTTCCTTTAGGTCATGCAATTCTGGAGAGGCGAGGGAGATGGGTCTCATGATGGCCTATGTGCCTTGGCAAATGTGTGTCTATTGTGTGAGGATCTATCTTTAGTGGGGAGAGAGAAGTTGTGGTGAAAATAAAAGAGAATGCTGAATCAAAGATGGAGACAATGTACTGAAAATCGTGTTCAATCTACTTTAAAATTATTCTTGGATATCACTTAGCTGCTCAGTAAACTATTAAATATCAATATCTTATAATGAAAGACAAATTCCTCTACTTGAAATTAAAAACAAAAAACAATTTTGAAAGAAAGAATCTGACTTACCTTTTGATGTTCATTATAGATTATTTCCTTTCATATGCTCTATTGTCCATCCAAGCTGGCATTGACAACAGGGAGTTTTTATTGTCTTTGAAGCTTTAGCTCCTAGCATAGTGTCAGGTATCCAAGCACAAGTTAGACACTGTGCATCTATGTCTGTCTGAATTATTGTTAATTTGTTTAATCAATGATAATCAGATGGCATAATACCAAATGGTTAGTGATGTTGTACACATAGTAAGCACTTAATCACCTAATAAACAACTTGGATAGAATGCTGAGCCTTAAGTCAGGAAAGCATGAGTTCCAATCTAACTTCAGACACATACTAGTGGTATGGTCCTGGTCAATTCACTTTACTTCTGTTTTCCTCAATTGTAAAATGAGAACAATAATATTATCTACTTTGTATGGTTGTTATGATAATCAAATTCTATAGTATATATTAAGTGCATGGAACAGTGCTCATCACATAGAAGATAACATATAAATGCATGTTCTCTTCCCACCTCCCACTTCCCCAATTTTTTGTTCATTTATTCATTAATTTTATATTCATCATCTGAATAAATGTCCAGGCGCCATGGGACATACTGTTTTCCACTGTGGATATGTAGGGCCAAAGAAATTGGTAGCTGTTGTTATAGATCTCCATGGTCCTGTTTTAAAATACAACTCCAGCTGTGAGATCTGACTTGATATAGAGGGGTTAGAACAGCTTGTTGCCAATGACCTTGAGGCTGCATAAGTTACTAAGCTGTGCAAGACAAACTTTCAAGATGATTTACACAAATAGTGTTTCTTTTTCATCAAATTCCCTCTAATAGATACATGTTTTAATATTGCAGAACATTAACATGCAATGTCATTAAGATAATACAAACGGGCTCACATAAATTTGTCACATAAGACTGCACAGTTTAGCAAAGTAATGCAGTATGACTGCCCAAATTCAAAAGGGGATTGTGCCAATATCCTGCTTAAAACTTGTTCATTATTGGGAAATCTGTAACTAGACAATTCTTTCACTAAGTAGACTTGTTAAAGGGAAATGATAGGGGCAGCTAGGTGGCACAATGGAAAGAACACTGGTCTTGGATTCAGGAGGACTTGAGTTCAAATTTAGCCTCAGGCACTTAACACTAGCTATGTGACCCCGGCCAACTCACTTAACCCAAATTGTCTCACCAAAAAAAAAAAAAAAAAAAAAAAAGGGACATGATAGACCTTATCATACACTCAACATGCAGAAAATATATAATTGATGAGACCTTAGCATTTTTCAATAGTTTCATTATGGGTATGTGTCCCCATCCAATAATTTATTTACTAATTCTTTGTTTACTTCCAATTTTCCTAGGGCCAGTGTGAACATGGCTATAAGATCTACTTAGTTTTCTTTTGAAACATTTACCTTTCTATTGTTCAGCTCACATAGTTAAATGATGCTTGGAAGAGCTATTTAATTCAATAATATTAAACCAAAACTCTGTTGGAAGTGTTGGGGATGGATTAGGGGAAGATTCCTATTTTTGGTTAGTTTCAAGTAGCTAATATAACTCCAAGTGAAACATCCTAAAATAGTGGAAGTCAAAACTCACAGATTCTCATTTGGAAGGGATTTTAGTGGCCCTATTATTCAATTCTACCAATAAAACATCCCTCCCATCTTCCCCTTCGACCCTAATTCAGGCCTTTATCACTGTTCTCCAGGATTGCTGCCATAACTTTCTCAATGGTTTTTTTTTTTTTTCCTGTTTCTAGTCTTTCTCATTTCTATCCATCTTCCACATCACAATAAATGTTGTATCCTTATTACACAGGTCTGCTCATGTCAATGTCTCACTCAAAAATCTTTAATGATGTTTTATGCTCATGGTAAAGGACACATTCCTCAGCCAAGCACTTCACATACTCCACACTCAGGTTTCTACTTACCTTTCCACATATCATCCTCATTACTTCCATTCCAGCATCTACATTCTAGCCATGCTACCTAGTAACTTGGGGAAATCTTCCTTCCTGAGGTTTCATTTAACTCAGACAGACAGATTCCCTTATTTAAATTTTTTAAATTTTTTTTGCCTTTGTAGCCTCATTGCTTCTCTGAAATCCCTTTTGTATTACTTCGCCATACCTAGCATACTGCTTTCCATATAGATAAAATCCAATAAATAATTTGTCAGTGAACTGACTGATCTGGTAACTTT
This sequence comes from Dromiciops gliroides, assembly GCF_019393635.1. Lineage (NCBI taxonomy): Eukaryota > Metazoa > Chordata > Mammalia > Microbiotheria > Microbiotheriidae > Dromiciops > Dromiciops gliroides. The sequence continues at coordinate 50,812,498 of NC_057864.1, read as the reverse complement.
ATGGTGTATTTCAGTTACCTCGGCTACATTCTCTCTCGTTAAAAACTATTTAAGAGGTGATGGGTGTGTGTGTGTGTGTGTGTGTGTGTGTATGCACATATATCACAGACATCTCAAACTCAACATGTCTAAATATAGAACTCATTCTTCTTCCAGCCCTTCTCTCTTTTCAACCTCCCTATGACTGTTGAGGGCACTAGAATCCTCACATCACAGACTCAATAACTTGGTCATCTTTGAGTTCTCATTCACTCTCACCCTAAATATCCATTTTGTTGCTAAGTAGTCTTGCTTTTTCTAACTTCCTAATAGCCCTTATATACAGTCTCTTCTTCTAACCAACATAGCCACCACCCTGGTATAGTCCTTCACCAACTCCTGCCCATATTACTGCAATATATCTTTTTTTTTTTTTTTTTGCGTGTGTGTGTGTGCTTTGTTCCTCAAGCCTTTGACAACTTCAGTATATCCTCCAAACATCTTCCAAAGAGAACTTCTTAAAGTGAAGGTGTGACCATACTTAATAAAACTTCATTATTAAATATAAAATCCTCTATTTTTCTTTTGAAACATTTTGTGATCTTTGTTATCACTCAGGCACTGTGCTAAGAGCTGTATAAATTATCAACTCATTTGGTTCTCGCAACAACCCTGAGAGGTAAGTTCTGTTATGAACCTGATTTTATAACTGAGAAAATGGAAGCAGATAGCAATGAAACAACTTGGTCAGATTCATGTAGCTAGTAAGTATATAAGATTAAATTTGAACTCAGATCTTCCTGACTCCAGGCCCAGCTCTAGATGTTTATCTTTCCAGTTTTCTTACACTTCATTCTCTAGCATGTACTCTAGGATAAAGTGACACTGTCCTTCTTGTTGTTCCTAGCATATGACAGTCCATCTCTAGACTCCCTGCCTTTTTAGTGGATATTTCTCCTCTCTACAATGTCCTCCTAAATGTCACCTCTTGGCTTCACTCAAGACTAATTTCCAGTTCTACATCCTCCATATTCTTAGATAATCAAAGAATTTCTGAGTTAAATGAAACCTCAAAATCCATCTCATGAAGGAGTGTGTGTGTGTGTGTGAGACTATGTGTGTCTTAGTACCCTTTGGAAGTCTGCTGAAGTCTAATACTACTATGGCTTTTGTCATACATTTATGATTGAAGAGAATACTAAATTTCATTTGAAAAATATTTGTCCTATGGCTCCCTTCTCAGAATAATGGTAAGTGAATAAAACAAAAATTCGAAGAATTAAAAGAGAACCAACTATAACCAGTTATTTAAAAGTTTATGGAGCACAACTCAATGCCACTTGATATATTTCAGCCTGTACATGATTAAGAATATCCTCTACAATATCCCTGTTAAGTTGTTACTTAACTTTCCTTGAAGATCTCAAGGCAGGAAAAACCCACTGCTATCTAAGACCACCTATTTAAACATTAGATAGCCTAGACTATTCACAAGTGGTTTCTTTAATATCAAAAAGACATACAAATATAAATTAGACCACATATCTTCTGAGGTTTCTTTTTAGTCTCTGATTCTTTGGTACTAAGATGTGCACATTTCAGTAAAAATAATGTTCCTCTCTTCAAGAATGGAGGAATAATGTCATTTATTTAGGCATTCCTGAAACCTAGCACAGTGTTTCACAAATAACTGCCAGTACTAAGGAATAATCCCTTAAAATTGAATGGTGACTAGAATGAAAGAATTCAGCTTTTTGTCTCCAAAAACCATTTTGAATTAGTAAAGAATTATGTCACACAGTACAGAAGTAATATGCTGAAACTTTTGTTAATCTGAGAGATTATCGTTATTTTAAGCCTGAGTTTTACATCCAGACTAATTGAAACTGGCATTTGGAATCATAGATTGCAATAGGGGAGGTTCATAAATCACAGTCAAAGTTAACTCTCACATTATTTTTTTCTACTTGAATGCTCTGAAATGATTTGATCTATTGTTCTTAATTGGGAATTACTACCAAACCAGTAAATTAGACTTCCCCCTTCCCAAAGCCTTTTTTCCTAATTAATTGTCAGTTCCTTTCCATATGACATTATTAAGTGTTATATATAGTCTTAACCCCTGGACTTGAACTCTCATTTCTTGGAACATAATGTCTTGACTATGGCCCATGAGAACATATATTTCCTACTACTTATTGTGCATCTTGATATGGTTTCTTAAGAACTGGTTTTGATAAAGAAAAATCTAGTTCTTAAAACCAAACAAATCATACAAAACACAGATGTAAAGAGAGCTGCTACTGGAATCTCTGGTTCATTTGCTTTGAAATTAAAGGAAGACTAAAGGGAAAAAATACCCATATTTATTTATGGGAGCCCAGAGATAGATATTAAGAGTGTGCTTTTTTTGGAAAATACAGAACTCATTCAATGTAATGAAATGCATCTCATATGAGGTGCAGTTTAACAATGCAGAGAGAAAGTTTTCTTTAGTTAAACCCAGAAAAGAAATCCCTTTATGAGGCAAACTATGCAGCTAATTTACCCAACTTGGAGCTTTTGGAATGAAACACAGGTTTTGCTTTATCTTTAAAACAATGAAATAATTGAGCTGTGAAGTGTCTGCTTTTGTCTAAGTACGCTTAGGGTGCATTTAAGTTTTTAATGCAAATCAAAAGAGAGATGATGATGGCAATGATGATGATGAAGAAGAAGCAAAAGAAGAAATGAGGATGATAAAGAGGATGATAAGTCAGGGAAAATAAGAAGGTGACTAAGCCATGAGTGGGGGTTCCTTTTCCTTTTTTTTCCCCTTCTGAAATGATCTTTAATGTTGATGGTTTAAGTTTGAGCTGAGAGACATTTGCTCCTATTTCCATAGAGGAAGACAATAATAAGTTGTAATACTAAATAAAAAATCAGAGAGATTAAATTACTATCTCATGGCTGAAATCTAGGGTATACAAAGAGCAATGAGATGGGGAGAAGAAAATCTGTGGTTTAATTGGTAGAGGGAACTACCCTGTTAGGAAATTACATCTACCCAAACAGTTTTGAACTTGATCTTTGTCTTGCCATCACAGATGGCCTGGGAAAATGGGGAGATGAATAACTTGCCCAATTTCACATAGTCATCATGTATTAGACATAAGAATTGAAAATAGGCTCTGTCCTCAGCCCTCTTCTCTTCTCTCTATCCTACTGTCCTTGATGATCTCATTAGCTCCCATGGATTCAAGTATCACTTCTTTATAGATTGTTCTGTTGTATTTATTCAGCTCTAAGTACTTTCTTGACTTCTGGTCTCCAGCCTATAATGCCTCTTAAACTTCTTGTTCTGACTGGCCCACAGAAATCTTGAATTCAGCATGTGCAAGACAAAATTTGTGTTTTTCACCCAAATATGTCTTTTTATTTCTTAAAATCCCTATTTACTATAATGGGCACAATCAAATTCTCAACATTCCAGGTTTCCAGTATGTCATCCTCACTCTTGCTCCCCAAATTTAAATTTTTTCCAAGGCTTGTCAATCCTACTTCACCTCATCTATCTTACATGCCCATTTTCTCCTTTGACATTGTTAACATACTGGTTCAGGCCCTTATTACCTACTGTCTATTATATTGTAATAGCTTTCTGATTGATCTCTCTGCCTTGTCAAGTCTTACCCTTCTCCTGTAAATATTCAGCTTTCAAATTCATCTTTCTAAAGTGAAGATCTGGGGGCAGCTAGGTGGCACAGTGGATAGAAAATCCAGCCTGAGACACTTGACACTTACTAGCTGTGTGACCCTGAGCAAGTCACATAACCCCAATTGCCTCACCAAAAGATAACAAAAAACAAAAAAACAAAACAAAGTGAAGATCTGACTATATCAACCCAAATTTAATACAGTCTCGTGTCTCCATATTTCCTCTAGAATCACGTGTTCAATACTGTTTGTCTTGTAAAGCCCTTAATAACTTGGTCCTCGGGGCAGCTAGATGGCGCAGTGGATAGAGCACTGGCCCTGGATTCAGGAGGACCTGAGTTCAAATCTGACCTCAGACACTTGACACTTACTAGCTGTGTGACCCTGGGCAAGTCACTTAACCCCAATTGCCTTACTAAAAAAACCAAAAAAACAAAACAAAAAAACCCAATAACTTGGTTCTTCCTATGTTTCTAGATTTTTTTATATTGTGCTCTTCTTCACACAAAACACTCCAGTCCCTGATCTGTGAATTTTCACTGGCTGTTCTCCAATCCTGGGAATTCTCTCCATTCTTGTTGCTACCTCCGAGATTCCCTTGGTTACCTTCTGGTCTCAGCTACAATCCAGCTATTTACAAGAAACTTTCCCTGGTCCCTATTAATGCTAGTGCAGAATAGTTAGGTGGCAAAATAGATTGAGTGAAGTAGTCAGGAATAGTCATGGCTCTGAATTCAAATCAGATATTTAATAGTTGTGATTTGGGCAAGTCACTTAACCCAGTTTGAATCAGTTACCTCATACATAAGATGAGCTGAAAGAAATGGAAATGGCAAACTCCTTCACTATCTCTGCCAAGAAAACCCAAATAGGGACACTACTGGGAAAAAAAAAAAACAAAAAACAAAAACATGACAATAAATTAATGATAGTAGCCAATTTACATGGCATATAACTTGTTATTTTGTAGGCAGCTATGTGGGATGGAATAATAGATGAGTCTTGGGCCTAGAGGGATGAAGACTCAACTTCCTGAGTTCACTCACACCTGGACTTAGAGACTTACTAGCTGTGTAAACTTGGGCAAGTTTCTTAACCCTGTTTATCTCAGTTTCCTTATCTGCAAAATGAGCTGTTTGTCATAACTTAAGCTAACAATTTGCTTTTGAGACATTTTTATTGACACTTACCTTCCTGAACATATCTGTGATGGCTAATTCTGTAACTCTTTTTTTTTTTTTTTTGGTGGGGCAATGAGGGTTAAGTGACTTGCCCAGGGTCACACAGCTAGTAACTATCAAGTGTCTCAGGCCAGATTTGAACTCAGGTCCTCCTGAATCCAGGGTTGGTGCTCTATCCACTGTACCACCTAGCTGCCCCCTCCATAATTTCTATGAACTTTTGGAGTTTGAGATCTCAAAAAGGGGTATCACTACTTTACCCTTGAAGTATCTAGGCATAGTTCTGAGGTGTTGGAGATTCCAGTTCTGTCTCTCATTAGCCCTCAGTGATGTGTTTCCCATTGAATATCAGCAAAAAGTCTGAATTTGTTTTTAGAAAAAGGGTATTTCCTAAAAAGTTATAGTAAAAGCTGTTGGAAAAAAAATGTTCTCCCATCCTTCCATCCCACCAAGAAAAATACTGTGTTACAGTGTATTATATATTATTGTGTAAGTGAGAAATTTGTGTAGAGAATATGGGACAAAAGAATAAATGCAAAATATCTTATTACTAGAACTCCTTTCTTGAGTCCATAGCCAACATTCTCTTCTTAATCTGCTTTATACAGAATAAGTTTATAAAGTTACTTTCTAGTATGGTAGTTAACTGTGAAACAGACTCTGGGTCATGAACAGCACATACTAGGTATATGACATTAGGTGAGTCATTTTACTACTAAATAGTTCCTTGGGATAATAAAATTATTGAAAAGTTCCTGATATTCATTAGTAGAAAATTTTACTCATCAAGTTCCTTTAAAAAAAATGAAGTGTAGTTTGAGGAGAGAATACACAAACCTAAATTACTGCTTTCCTTGTTGGGGGTGGAGGGTGGTATTAAATCTAAAAATACTCCTTCCCTGGGGAGAAACCTAATCTGAAACTTAAATTTGATCTTAAACAACCCCTCTTCTGGAAGAAAACCTCTTTGATTTAACCTTACTGCAAAACTTAAACCTAAACCTTATCATAGCTCAGAAGAAACAGGGATGAAGAGCAGGAGTCTGATGTCCAGGGGGCAGTCTTCCATGAAAAAGTCCTGCAGTAAAAGACTAATCTGAGTTCTCTAGGGAATTTTTCTTAAACTGTTGGCCTAGGAGTAAGAGTCTTGACTTTTAACTGGTTGGTTTTGTCAAAAAAAAATAGTGGGTGATAGATGAAATGATTGAGGAAACAAAGGTTTAAGCTTCCAAGTATATCAATTTATTAAGCAATACATGCCAACTGCATAACAAAAGAGGACAATACTTCATCAGCTTAGGTATGGACCCTGAATACTGGATGAGATAATTTTTATATATTAAAAACAATTAATCAGAACAAAAGAATTAACCAGGCTATGAAATTAGGTAGTCCTTTTTTCTAATTGGAGGAAAGATTAGGGACTTTCCAAGTTGACAGGTGAAGAGCAAAACCACTGTGGGTATTCAATCAAAGGAATATGAAAACTATAACAGAGTGACCAGTATGGGGTTAATTTTCATATAAGACAAATGGATTTCTTGACATGTATAATTGTGAGATACCTCCTTGCATCAATTCAGATCTGATCATGTTTCTGGTCAGAATAAATGAGGTCATTAGTTAAGCATCTTTAAGCAGAAAATATTCCAGCTTTCCAGCCACACAGTGCTAGATTCAAATAATGCAATAAGGTTCTTTTTTTCTTTCAAAATTTCCACAATTGATTAAAATTTTGTCATAGAACAAAAATAGGACTAGACCCATAATTGAATAGAAAGGTAACAATTAGATTCAGATTCAAGTCACAAGATGGAATCAGTGTGGTTTATTCAATTCCCACTACCACTTGGGCTTGTGATCCTCTGAGGACACTTTAAAGATATTTATATATTTAATAAATATAACAGAGCATAAGTGGCAAAAGTGACATGATTATGACAAAAGAGTCTAAAAGTTAATGGAAACAGTATGATGGAAAGAATTGTAGATTCAGAAATAGAGGGCCTTAGTACAAATCTTGACTCTTTTTTTTTAACCACTTGTGTGACATTGACTGAATTTCTTAACATCTCTGGGCTTGTTTCCTCTTCTATAAAAGGAGGGACTTGGAATAGATCAAGGGTTCTTAAGTTTTTTTGTGTTATGAAGCTCTTTATTGGTCTCATGAAACTTATGGATTCCTTCTCAGAATTTTTGTAGTTGTTGTTTAGTTGTTTCTGTTGTTTCTGACTCCTTGTGACTCCATTTGAAAATGTTGTGGCAAAGATACCAGAAAAATTTCCCATTTCCTTCTCTAATTTATAATTACAGATGAGGAATTGAGGCAGAGTTGTAATTCGCCCAGGATCACACAGCAACTAAGTCTCTGCTTATCAAAATAATATCTTTACAGATATAAAGTAAAATAAATAGGATTACAAAGGAAGCCAATTACACTGAAATATGTATTATAGTATTAACAACAACTTTTAAAGACAAAGTTCACGAACCCTTACTTAAGAACTCCTGGAAATCCTGTCTGAGGCCCCTTCTGTTTCTAAATCAATGATCTTTTGATGGTGCAAGAAACCTGGAGAAGATTGTGACATGATGTGTCCTATCATGACTAATTAAGGAATTATTTTCCCAAAATGTCTCAAATGTAAGACACTAAGATCCAGACTATGCAAGAAAGAAAAAAATTAAATAGTCATACAGAGGGCTTACACTGTTTTCATTCCTGAATATATTTAAAACAAGATATCTAAATTATCTGTAATAGTTTAATAAATGATTTAATGGTCTGAGTCCATTACAGGCTTCAGCAGACAACTTTTTGAGAGCCCATCAAACCTCTCGATTGTTATCATCAAAAAGGTACAATTTTGTTTCAGAGGAGGAGGGTAGGAGAAGAGTATAACAAAACCAAATGTACAGTTTGGTTTTCTTCAATCTATCAGTTGCTTCCCAATATGATGAATAAATATAGATATTTACCTTGTTCTATTATCATTTGACTAAACTTAAACTAAGAAGAAAACCCACCATTCAGGGAAATGAAAGAGCATAGGGGAAATTCTTCATAATGCAATTCATATTAGTAATCTATGTTGAAAATATCTCCATGTGAAACATAGTTTCTTAGTTTACTCTCCAAATAGAGAGCACTAAAACTTTTAATTTAAAATGATCAATAAGTAATAGGAATATTATATGGGGCTTTCACTTCTTAAACTGATGTTCAGAATTCTTCATGGTTTGTAGTAAGAAGGAGAACAAAAAAAAGGGGGATTAAACATTGATTCCCAATAAATTGAAAGGATTAATGTTTTCTTTGCCATGGAAACTTGCTGAGAAACTCAAGCTGGAGTGGTACATTTTAAAATGGTAATTGACATCTTAAAAACACATGATACTGTAGGTTTGGAAATGAAGGCTCATAGATGAAAAAAAAATGAATTGACAAAAAGCCTCTCCTATAATACCATCTTTCAAATAGCTGAATAAGTAATGCACATTTTTTCGTAAATGGGAATTGCTGATGTAGTGACAATATAGTTTCTGTTAAAATGAACTATTTACTTACTCTATTCAAGAAAGGGCTTGATTCATTGCAAAGCATTTCGAGACTTCTACAGAATGAAAAGCTGTGGCAGCTGGAAAAATTGTCTTCCTATCCAGGCGGCTGAATCAGCAAGAAATCATCCACCTACATGAAGCCTTCAAAGTTTGTCTACTGCTTGTTGAAAAACCAGGAAACATGGACCTGACTAATAATCACCTTGAACAGCAGCGCATGATCTCTTCCTTATAGCGGGTTAATTATGAAGAATTTTTGAAAGAAAGGATTCTATTTATGACTTTGTGTTCAGAGGAAATCTCAGAGATAACCTAGCCTAATCCATTCCCATTTGAAAGATGTGCAATATGAGGTAAAGAGAAATTAAGTGATTTAGGATGATAGATTATAGAAATGATACATTTAGAGCTAGAAAGAAACAAGGTTATCTAATCCAATTTTTCATTGTTCAAATAAAGAAACCGAGGCCCATGAAGATTAAGTGACTTGCCAATGATGAACAGCTGTTAAAATAGCATATCTGGGATTTAAAACAAGGTCTGATGACTCCAAATCCAACATTCTTTCCATTGAGGCAGCTACAAGTACAAATACTTGCTCTGACTGCAAACCCATCATTCTTTCTACTATGTCAACATGCTTCTGTTTTGAGAGAGGCTAATGTCTGTTAATTGGAGAAAGCAGTGGCAAATCACTCCACTAGCTTGGCCAAGAAAACCCCAAATGGAGTCACAAAGAGTCAGAAACTACCAATCAATTAAACAACAAAAAGTATGTATACCTTGTTCTTGGGATAGTTTGAAGGTGTTTGTATATGGAATAACTAACAGAGCACAATTATTCAAAGTGACAAGAATAAGACAAAAGAGCCTAATATCTATGGGGCACAGCATGGTGGAAAGAACACTATATTTGGAAACAGAAGCCCAGAATATGAATCTTGACTCTTCTATTTACCACTTGTGTGATATTGGCCAAATTTCTTAACTTCCTCAATTTTAAAATGAGGGAGTTGGGATAGGTCAAGTGTTTTTTGATGATTTTTTTCTGTCATAGACCACATTGCCATTCCCATGAAGCTTCTAAATTCCTTCTAAGAATATTATTTTAAATGCATAAAATAAAATAAGAATACAAATAAAAGCAACTATATTTAAATATATCTATCAAAATATTAAGAGAAAAATGAAGAATGCACAAAATGTAATCAATCATATTGACATATAGTTATCATAATATTAACAACAACAGTGGGGAAAAAATTCATGGACCTTAGGTAAAGCCTCCTGAAAATTTTGTCTGAGGTCCCTTCTTGCTCCAAATCAATGATCCTATGATCCTTACATTTTTTTCTTTTTAAAGGGGACCCGAAATCCAATATGTTATTGTGACATAACATATACCCAGATAGTTTAAGATATCAGAACAGATTACACAATTTGGATAAAATATGTGCTATTTTTGAAACAAACTGAAAATTTTTCATTAACTTCTCTTCATAATAGAGACAGCTAGCTAGTGAGTGGATAGAGCACTGGGCCTATAGTCAGAAAGACCAGAATTCAAATCCAGCCTCAGACACTATCTGTGTTATTCTGGGTAAGCTGTTTCATCCTATTTGCCTCAGTTTGCTCATCTATAAAATGAGTTGGAGAAGGAAATAGCAAACCACTCCAGTGTCTTTGTCAAGAAAACCCCAAATGAGATCACAGAAAGTCAGACAGAACTGAAATAATTCAGCAACAAAAGGGTTTAACCAGATAGTCACTGGGATCAGATGGGTCCATCTATATCTGAAATTTTGTGATTCTGTGATCATCTCATGTGATACAATAACTCTGTAAGTTAGGTGTTCATATGATTTTTATTTGGAGGTACCTAGGTATCTCAGTGGATAAAGCATTTGGTCTGGAATCAAGAAGACTTGAGTTCAAATCTGGCCTCAGATTTGTGACCCTGGGCAAGTTATTTCATGTTTGTCTTAATCCACTAGAGAAGGAAATGGTAAACCACTCTAGTATCTATAGCCAGGCAAAGCCAAAAAATAAAAATAAAGGAAAAAGAAAACCCACAAAAACAATATTGTTATTGCAATGGTCCATAGGGTCATAAAGAGTCAAACATGACTGAATGACTGAACAACAAATTCAAAATTGAGTTCAGATTATCAAAATTTCATAGAATCATGGAATCACACAATCTTAAGTTTGCAATGGACCATAGAGCTCATTTTAGTAAAGCCATACCTGGTAGGCTATGATTTAATGTACCGGAAAAGTGATTATCCATCATTTTCTGAATAATCGAAATGAGGAATAAATTACAAATAAAAAAGTACAAAAAGACAAAGAGAGAGAGAAACAGAGACAGAGACAAACACACAGACAGATAAAGAGATAGAGGAACTAAATTAGATAAACAAGCAAAAGCAGATAGAAAGATAGATAGATAGATAGATAGATAGATAGATAGATAGATAGATAGATAGATAGATAAATAGATAGATAGATGGTAAAGAGACAGAAAATACAGAGACAGAGAGATGGAGAAAAGAGAGATTGAGAGATGATAGAATGGGATATGAGAGAGTCAGAGATGGGGAGAAACAGAATGCTTTATATTTTTAGAACTTTTATCCTTCCTATGACTTCCTTTGCAGTCAAGTTGCATTCATTTAAAGCAATTGCCAAATCCCTTTGCTGATCTGCTATAGCTGCTAAATAGCACTCTGAAGTCTTTTTTTTGGGGGGGGGGAACTGCACCTTTTGTATGAAAAGTTTATGCCATATCTAATGGTCCTGTAGCTTTTTTAAAGGAAAGACATATTTTAAATTGGAAAACCTCTACTAATTATCAGCAGAACGCTATTTGCAATTCAGTTTTATGGTCCATTGTTGTCCTCATTTTCAGTCGCTATTATTTTATGCTGCACATAAGTGGGGTTGGAGTCAATCAAAAATGATAAAGTCACCATGGAAAGTTAAGGAAACACTGAACAGAAAAGGAAATTGACTATCTTTGAAGCCAGTGTCTCACATGTATGGAACAAATGTCATTGAGGAAATATGACTGATGTGTATAGGGTAGGTATCTTTGGGATTTAAGAATTTCTTTCTTTTTAGCAACTAGGAGAGGCAGAATTGTTTTATTGGCCATAGAAACCCTGAGGCAATATCTACACCATATCAACCATTCAGATTGAATTTGAAAAATACAGTCCATTCAGACTAGTTTGGGGCATCTTAATGATCCCACAAATTTCAGTTGCTTTTCCAACTAGTACCAGTCAACCATAACAAGTGAATTTTTCACTCAGACTGGTTGATTTTCTGGCCCATTAAGACAGTTGATTCAATTCAACTGAATTTTCACTCACCTAGTCCCCCATGCATGTTGATGGGTTCATAGTGCCTACTAAGTGGCAGGCAGGCTACAGTTACAGGTTATCTGTCTTGTCTTATCATCTTCCTATATTTCTTTAGCTTCTGTTTTGGACTTACATTTGAGCCTAAGGTCCTGGGTATTGGATCATTGGTTTAGATGCTAAAAGGCATCATTGAATAGTTTCAATTCTTTTTTTTTGCCATGTCAACATGTTTATATTAGTTGCCCACTTGCAGACCTAGATTATACAATTCCTATTTGAAAAACTCTTTGATACAAGCTCTTTGTGAATGTTGTTTCAATGTGGAAACACGACCTGAGACTCCACTAAGAAAGACACAATGAAGGAATTGATTGCACCCCTCTATTGTTCCCCAGACAGACCACATCTGGTGTTTTGTATTTTATTCTAGGAATCATCCTTCAAAAATATAATGATAAGTATTCCGACGAATGATGTCCTGTAAGGTAAAAGGGCTCAATGTTATTCCACACAAAATTATTTGAAGGAATTTGGGATGCTGAAATGGGGGAAGGGAAGATTTAGGAGACTAAATTATAGTTAGTTTCAAACATTTGTACATTTGTCCTGTGGAAGAGTGATTAGTTTTATAACTTTTGGTCATAGAGGGCAGAACTAGGTTCAATGAGTAGACATTGCAAGAATAAATGTCAGTATCACAAAAGAACTTCCTAAGGTTAAAGCTTTCCAAAAGTCATATGCAATGCTTAGAAAAGGGAAATAAAAGTCCATTCTTTCTTTCAAGTTAGGAGCCCTCTCTCTTGAGATTTAATGACCTTTCTTTTATGTTTCAAGAACATTTTGGAAAACATTTGGCTATTATTTCTCTCTATGTAGGCCACTTTTCATCTATTTACATACCCAAACTCTCCTATAATTTATACCTTTTTAAAAAAAATATTTCAGTATAACTAGATTAAATTATCTGTTTAAAATCAGGGGAACTGCCATTGTATTTGGTAGTTTTCCCTATTCTAATCTTATATATTCCTAACTTAATCAAGAGTTTTAAAATGGTTGTGTACAAAAAAGGTTTCTAAGTCAGACCTAGTTAAAGACCTATGGATAATTCTACTCATCTACTATCATAATCACTTATCCCCTGGGTGGCACATATAAACAATGAGGCCCCACAAAAAAGATCATATTCTTTTTAGAGAAAAAAACAAGACAACTCTCTTTTGAACCATTTAACTAGCATATGCAAATATCCCATGAAAAATCGATCTAGATTATCCAAATTTTCATGGTCTGCAATAAGTTTTAGTGAGGGATGTGTTTGGAAGGTCTAATCTCAATTTTTTTTAAGTGTAGAAAGCTCCTGGATCCAAGCAGGACATATATCCATTGCATACATGAAGCGAAGAGGGTATGGATGAACCATAGCTGTAGAGATGGTAGCCTTTAGTGACTGAGGTCCCGTCAGACAAATTAAATGGCAAGAGCTATCCTGACTCCATACTTGCTCAAAAAATAACCACAATGAGCAGAAGTGGTATGCTATGTCACTTCTTAAAGTCCTTGCCATCAACTGAATGGACAGAGGATACTCTGTGGCTCCTTGCTGATCTGTGGACTAGCCAAAGCTTCTTAAACTGTGGGTTGTGACCCCTTATGGGGCTGTGTGACTGAATGTGGGGGTTTGCAAAAGTTTTGCAGTAAATGTTTGATTTTATATACCTATTTTAGATACCTATATGCCAAGGGTCATGTAAAAATTTCTTGGGCAAAATGGAATTACAAGTGGAAAAAGTTTAAGAAGCTCTGGACTAACCTAGCCTGTTTATACCAGTCCTATGACCATGACTGTAGCTTCATAAGTAGCCTGACACTATGTTAGTAACCAGATAATTGACTGTTTCTGTCCCAAGAGTGGGCAAGAACACAGCATATGACAATGCCCTTACAGGTATTAAATTATCAGACTGTAAAGTTGTTCTTCCAATATGGATAAAATGAGATTTAAGAGAAACATACAATTTGAACTATGGGTTATTATATTTAATATTTTTAAGATGGGTAATTTAATTGTTTAATATGAACACTCTCTTTCTGTTCCTGAGTAGATGCTAGTCAGTCACTTGATTAGAAACCTCTCAATATCACTAGGCTAATCCTTTAAAAAGTGGTATAGCATTCATCTTTAGGATTATACTTCAAATCATTCTAATATTGTTGTGCATACCAGAGTTTGGGCACCATTGGCATAGGTCTTCAGACCCCAGGTTCAACTCTAGTCCCAGTGAAGCAGGAGATTTGGATTTGGTCAAATAGGATGAATTCATTAAATATTAATTTCAATAAAGTTGGACTAGATAACTTTTAAGGTCCAACTTTCAAATTCAAAATCCTATGATTAGTCACCATAAAAGATAAGTGTAAGTCTAATTTGTCTCCGTGCATCTAGCTTCTCCAATTCTCCAATCATTCCTGCACATAGTTGCCAAAGCTACATTCTGAAATCCCAAGTATAGCCATATGATTCCCCTGCCAGAGAAGCTTTGATGACTCTCAATTGCATGTAGACTAAAATATAATCTCGTCTATTTGTCATTTATAACTCTTCCAACCTGACATCAATCTGCCTATCTAGATTGATTTCTTATTACTCCCCCTCATATAGTCTCACCATCCAAATCAGTCTTCTTGATATGCTCCCTAAGCACATTCTATTTCTTTCCTAAATATCTTTGCAGATATTCTGAAGACTTAGAATCCCTTCCTTCCTCAAGTGTTTCTCTTGGACAATCTAGCTCCCTTCATAGGTCAGTTCATATAAATGTTCTTATGCAAGACCTTTCCAAGTTATTTACCTCCTCATCCCTCCTCTGGTTTTCCATCTTCCCCTAAAAATATTTTTGCATATATTATATATGTTGTATCTTCCTAAGAGAATGGGACATCCATGAAGATAAGAATAATTTCATTCATTCATTCATTCATTCATTCATTCATTCATTCATTCATTCATTCATTTATCCATTCATTTATCTGTTTATTTATTCAATCATTCATTTACTTTCCCATCCATTCAACCATTTATTTATTTGTTTATCAATTTAATACATATTTTGGGGGTGGGGTTACTTGTTGTTATATACATTCCCAAAGCTGACAGCAGTACTTGCTATACAATAAATGATGTAGAGGGCAGCTAGGTGGTGCAGTGGATAAAGCACCAGCCCTGGATTCAGGAGGACTTGAGTTTAAATCTGACCTCAGACATTTCACAAAAATATGACCTTGGGCAAGTTACTTAACCTTCATTGCCCCCATCAAAAAAAAATGTTGTAGAAATGCTTATTGAATTCATTAGATTATTTTAGGAGAGTTTTTTTGTAAATAAACTAAACAGCAAATCTGATATAGTTTCTTTGTTGGTTTACTCACTTCTTATTGAGCTTATTTAATTCCGCCTACAGTTGCACATTGAATGCCTTTGGAGCTTGTTCTTTATTCCCTTCACTGCTATAACCAGAGGCTGCTAAATTATGGAGCTTCAGAGTTTCTGAGATAGAGAAAGAAACTGTGAAAATACTCCTGCTGAGGAGTTGAACATTTCCTTAGCAGTCTCTCTTATCCCTCTCTTTACAAGCTTCTGATTTCCCTTGTCTGGAGTTGATCTCTTTCAAGAGAGATACCTTGGTGTCTTTTCATTGTGGTTGAATCACAGAATTTCCAAATTGGGAATGCCCTTCGTATGGGCATGAGCCCCTTGGTTTTTCTCCCCTCATGACTGACCACTTTGTTCCCTCTAAATAGACTTTAAACTTAATACCATACCAACACTTCATTTTCCTGGAACCTCCTCCCCAACTCACAATCAAACTTAAAGTTTCCCTCAGTTGCTAGAGCAACCAGTTATAACCTCATGGTTCCAATTCATTTATCCTGCCCTTCTTTTCTCATCAAGGTGCCCTTTACACTTTTTAACTTTTCCACCTCAGTTCTGTTTTGTAGGCTAGAATCTTTGGATGAGATAATTTGTCAAGGAGGATTTGATTTTTCCCCACACCTGTCCCCTTATAGAACAGTTAGGATCAAATAGGGGAGAGGAATGTATGATTTTTTAAGGCACTTAAGATTTTGGGAATCAGCATGGCATATTATGTAAAGCTGGCCTTGAAGTAAGGGAAAACTCTGTTCAAGTCCTTTCTTTTATATCTGTTTACACAAATGTGTAACCATGGACAATTCACTTAATCTCTTAATACCTTAGATAACCCTGAGACTTGAATTTGAAGATTAGTTGGCTGTCCATCTAAGTAAAATGGAGCAGCTAGGTAGGGCAGTGAATAGAATACTAGGCCTAGAACCAAGAAGACCTGAGTTTAAAATCATCTTCACATACTCATTAGTTGTGTGACCCTGAGCAAGTCAATTGACCCTGTTTTCCTCAATTTCCTCATCTGTAAAATGAGTTGGAGAAGGAAAAGGTACAGCACTAAAATAGCTTTGCCAAGAAAAGTACAAATGAGGTCATGAAGTCATACATAACTGAAATGACTGAACAACAACAGAATGAAAACAAAATTGAAAACAAAAACAGTAAAATAAGCTTTGGGGGTTGGTAGATACTTATCACTTCACAGGCATTGTCACTTTCCTCTATTTGGTCCTATGGGAAACTAAAGAGGAATTTTTTACTTTTAGATAGTTACATAGATCTCTGAGACATGGTAGGGTTTACACTCGGGCAAGTTTCTACCCTCGATGCCTGTCTCAAGGAGCTTATGTTGTACTAGAGGATATGAAATTGTATATAAACAAATAAATAAAAATTGAAATACAAACAAAATATGTATTTATACATATATACACATTTATATGTATATATATGTATATATAATATATTTATCAATATGGCTATACGCACAAGGCAATGGTCTATATAAGCAAAACATTGCATGTGCACATATATCACAAAAATTTTAATCTTGTTTTAAGCCTTAAAACACTGAAACTGCACTAAGATATTTAGAATACCATGGGATCAGACAGACAGACAGACAGAGACAAAGACAGAGAACCCTTTCCAGTTAGGAAAATATAATTTAGCCACCACTTAGAGACACTGAGCCACTTCTCTTGAAGGGGAAGTTACTTTACAGAAAGGGCTAAGGGAGTCTACCAAATAAATGCTCAAATCCTCATTAGCAAGATCATTTTCATAAGGTTTCACACATATATGTCTATGTATGTGCATACATGCATACATATATGTATGTATAACAAATGTACACACATACATGTATATGTACACAAAGAACCATGTACATGTGCATGTACACACACATATATATGCACACATAAGTGCCATATATGCATATATTTTATATACACACATATACATATGCATAAAACAAATTAGAGAGCAAGGAGGAAGAGAGAAACATACTGTATATTATGTAGATACATACATTAATAAAGAGATGTCGTTAGATTGATATAGAAATAGATCTATGTCTAGATCCTCACATCTATATAGATCTATTATTTTTGTATCCTCATATATTTATATCTCTGTTTTACTGCCTGTATATGTTCATATTTACTCATATTTGTTGTTGTTCATTTGTTTCTAATTGTGTCCAATTCTGTGTGACCCTCCATTTCAAGTTTTCTTGGCAAAGGCACTGGAGTGGTTTGCCATTTTCTTCTCAAGCTCATTTTTCACAGATGAGGAACCTAAGGCAAACCAAGTTAAGTGATTTGCCTAGCATAACACAACTAGTAAGTTCTGAGGCCAGCTTTGAACTTAAGAAAAAAAAAATCTTCCTGACTCCAGGTCCAGCACTCTATCCACTATGCCACCTCGCCACATACTCATATTTTTAACAATACCTATAACCACGTATATGTTGATAAATGCTTTACAAATGGCTCTTACAGGGAAAAATATTATGTAACACACACTTTATGGTTTGCATGTTTAATATTTTCTCTATCCCTTCTTAAAGTCTAGACAACCAACACAATCATATATCAATTGGACTGATTTTATTGTTTTCCAATTTGTGAGCTCATGCTAAAAATTGAAAAATCAGCCCTCATGAACTGGCTTGAACTGGTTCCACCAAACCACTCCATTAATTTGAAACTTAATAAAATGGGGCAGCTAGTTGGCACAGTGGATAAAACACCAGCGTTGGATTCAGGATGACCTGAGTTCAAATCCGGCCTCAGACACTTGACACTTACTAGCTGTGTCACCCTAGGCAAGTCACTTAACCCTCATGCCCTGCTGGGGAGGAGGGGGGAGGGGAGGGAACACAAAACAAAATGAAACAAAACAAAAACAAATCCAGAAACAAACAAAAAACCAAGAAACTTAATAAAGCATAAAAATAATCATTGAATGAACAGCAGAACAACTGCCTGAACTTTCATGAAGAGATATTATTGAATTACGCTACATTTTTTTGTACGGAAATAAATGGCACTATAGGAATTTAGGATTTCCTTTTGTTGCTTCCTAAAGGATAATGTCTGAGTGTTTGTATGTGTGTGTGTGTGTGTGTGTGTGTGTGTGTGTGTACACAGAATCATCTTAAGAGACTATTCTGTTGGCAATGAAGTGTACTTTGTAAATTCATAAATTAATATAGAAACTGAGTGAGGAATAAGAAGTAAAAGAATCATTTTCTATATTTCTTTCACTGAGTCTTTTTTATCAAAGAGAAAATCTTGAAAACTGCATAAAATGCTTCAGATTCTCTTGACTATATTATCATAGTAAATGAAAGAACAGGATAATTACTAAAGCTGCCTTTTTGGTATTCTGAATGATTTACCATGAATTAGGCACAGTTGCACCTTATAGGGAAGATAATAAATATAGAAAGTCAGTGTAATCATAAGCTTATTATTTCTCTCCCAGAAATTAGGAGTTAGTATTCTTCCTGACATGCTACACAGTCAGCCCAGAGTAATTTGAAACAGAAATAATTCCTCACATTTATGTAGCACTTTAATTTTGGCAGGTTGGCTTTCTCATAACAGCCTTGGGAAGCAAGTAATGCAATTGTCATTATCCCCATTTTACAGATGATAAAAATGGATGCCAGAGGAGCTAAGTGTGACCTAGGTCACATACCTAGTAGGTATGGGTCAAATATGGGATATGAATTCATTCCATTTAATATCCCATTGTCTATGTAATTTAAAATAAAACTAAAATAAAATTGAAGATTATTAACTGAAATATTTCTTTCTTTCTTTCTTTTTTCTTTCTTTTTTTTTTTGTTTTGCAGGGCAATGGGGTTAAGTGATTTGCCCAGGGCCACCCAGCTAGTAAGTGTCAAGAGTCCGAGGCTGGATTTGAACTCAGATCCTCCTGAATCCAGGTCCAATGATTTATTACCTGCACTACTTAGCTGCCTCCTGCCCCTTGCTATCTTAAGACTGATTTTCAATTCTACTAAGATTGGGGATATTCTAGATCTTGCAGCTAGACAACAATATTTGATGAATGCAATATTTAAATAGTGGGTATTTTTTTTCTGGTAGACGTTTGGGTTTATTAAAAAATTCAGTTCTCCTTATTAGGAACAGTTGGACTTAAATTTTTTTTTAAATGAATCATTGAGTGAATTATTAAGTAAATATATTAAATGCTTACTATGTGTCTGGCAGTATGCTACTTAAGCACCAGTGATAAAAATGCAAAATACAAGCTATGTTCTGTTCTCAAAGAATTTATAATCTAGTAGGGGAAAAGAACACATTTGGGACATATTGACATGCCCTTTTAATGAAGATTTGGTTACTACTCTCACAGTTAAAGGTGTGAAGTGTGTGTGTGTGTGTGTGTGTGTGTGTGTGTGTGTGTGTGTGTGTGAAGAAGCTAAATATATGTGGCATGAAATTAAGAAGACATAAGCTGGAGGACCAGACTTCAAGTAAGGAAGAATGACAGGAAAGTGGCTGGAGAGGAGTGGGAAGCATTTTGGAACTGGACCAGGATAGTTATGGAAGACACTGACCAATCAGGACCACAGGGTTTCAGAGAGGGAGCTAGAGGGAAGGATGGTTAGATAGCAACTGCAACTGATCTAGATTTGGAAATAGAAGCAGTTGCTGCAGGGCAGGGAACTTATTTTTGTTTTTCGTTATATACCCCTAATTAGTAAAGTAGCTTGTGTATAGTGGGTGGTTAATAAATTTTGTTAAATTGTTAAGAATTTTAAAAAATATTTAAAAATTGCCAACAGATCATTTAGTTCAATTTTATCTCCTGCCTCCCATCTGATTAGCTATAATTGATTGGAAGTATGACAACAAATGGAGCATTCAAGAAAATTTTGTTTTCCAAATAGAATGTACATCCAGACTGAAGAATGTGGGTTGTCCATGGGGTAAAGGGCTGTTCAAGGACTAGCACCTCTGGTGTGAGTGCTTGTTAAGACTTTTTTCAGGGTTTCTCATACAAGTTTGGTGGTTTAACCTGGCTCACAACTCTCACTGGTGTGGCATGCACCCTAGCCACATCCCAGTAAACCATCCAGGCAGATGGGCTAAACCAGGTTGAGGGTAAACTATGTGCCTTTACTTGATGAGCTAAAGGGATGTCTACCCAAGCACATGAAGACTTCCTTCAGTGTAGGCAGATGAGAAAAATGTGTTCTAAATGTCATGAAGGTGACTGAAGCATGCTCTGTGGAATGCTTGATCAGATATGACCCTGGTCTTTACCAGTCTTCCTGACTTTTGTCTTGCCACTGAACTCTGATGACTCAGGAAAAGAGGGGGAAAATAAAAGGACAAATAACAATAGCCAAAATAATATAATATTTAATAAAATCCTTAAGCATCATTGTCTTCAAGTTGAACATTAAGCTCCACAATTTAAGATAGAAAGCATGACTTGTGATTCAATAGTTTGTTTTGCCTTAGTTGTAGCTGTTATTGGTGATTTGTGGGCACATGAACAAATAAAGCCATTTGTTTTGCTGCTATGAAGATTGAGTTTGAACAGTTATCAAATAATTCAATATTCCCATTTAATAAATATTACTAAGCATTTACCATATACTATATAAACTAAAAGACTTGGGGAATAAATATAAAGTGTACCTTAGGCTCTATGGAGGTATTCCTTATATTCACATTCAAATAAATGCAGATAGATTTGAATAAGAATGAACAAGTGAATAACAAAATCCATCTATCCCACTATTCCTTTGTCCATCTATCCATCTATCCATCCATTCATCTGCCTATCTAATGTGTGCATACACCTGGTAAATACATTTATAAGAAGAAGTAGTGCTATATACTATGTAGAAGGCTATGTGACAAATTTTAACATACTTCAAACAAAATGAGAAATTTGTACTGCGTATCTAACACCCTACTAAAATTGTATACTTAGAGACAAGTTATGACCATATTTTTCATTATCCTGCTTGAGAAGCTAACTCATCCACTTTACATTTAAAGTTCTGTAAGGAATTGATCATGGTTTAGGGTTTCTATGGCCCCATCTTTGGCTAATATTGGAGGCCCCGGCATGCACCTGTGTGAGCTGACCTTGCACTGGGTGCCTGCATGCCTGCATGGGCCTGGCCTGATTGTGTTGTGGGGAGACCCCTCCATGACAGACAGCCTGGTGAGGGCAAGTCAGGTGGTTTTTGGCATCCAGAAGAGGCCAGCTTGAATTTGTAGAGCAGCCTGTTAGTTCTGTCAATCAGGGCTGCCAGCCAATTAGCTTGGGGCTGTGTGTGTGGTTGGCCCTGTTTCCTGTGGGAGAAGACGCTTCTGGGAGAGAGAAGAGAGGAGAGTTTCACTTTGGAGAGAGAGAGAGGGAGCAAGATGCTGTGTGGCTGTGGTCTGGACCAGGGAGTGCTGTGCAGCTGGTTTGCTTTGGCTGATTCTAGGTGGTGAGTTTGTGGGTTGTATTGTTTTCCTTCCCCTATTCCCTTTTGCATTGTCCCTAGCTTTACTAATCTCACTCATGTTTAAATTTGTTCCCATTAATAAACCCTATTTTGTTTATTGAAAAGAGGATGTTAATCTCCTTTCTTGCCCCAATATTATGGTGAGCCGTCCAATTGAATCTCCCCATACTAATTTTGGCCCTTATAGTTTTTCACAATCTAATTCATGTCAACTTTCACAAACTAATAAAGTATAATTCCCCCCTTATTATAAGTATACCCTCATACTTTTTATTCATAAATAGTACATTCAATTTCTAACCAACATATATTTACATAAGTTGTCCCTAAAAGTTGGTATTATTGCTGTCTTTACCTTTAGCTCTTGGAAACTCTCAAATCAATTGTCATGCCCCACCCCTTGAATCAATATGTATTTATTTATTGATAGGACGAATACTTTTGAAATAATTATTTATGTACATTGAAATACTAGGTAATATGAGAATTGTAGCATCTTAGATTAAGGGGGATATATAGAGTGGTAAACATAACATATTGATGTACACATAACAGCAATCTCTTTTTAAACAAAATGTGAAAAATATTAAGGTTGTTCTTTAAGTTACTACAATAGAAAATGCATAATTATATAATGCTTTAGATTTTTCAAATGCTTTACATAATTTATCTCAATTTATGTCAACAACATCTCCATGAGGTAAATGCTACATCTATTGTTTTCTCCATTTACCTGATAAGGAACTTTAGATTGAAAGATGTTATTTTATATGCCCTGAGTCCCATTGATTGTTAATATGAGAGTCAAGATGCTCATTTGGGCTTCCAAGAATTCAAGACCAGATTCTATTAGCTCCCATTCTAAAGGAAAAGAATGGTTATTAGAATTGAGGTCAAGAAAGAGAGAATCATAAAATTTGAGAATTGAAATTTACCTTAATGGACATTTAGTTCAATCATACAGAAAAGCCATCCCTTTAGGGGCCATCAGGCTTATTTTTAAAGACCTCCAGATTGGGGCAAGACCTAATACTTCTTTAAAGCAGCGCATTCTACTTTGGGGAAGCTAAAATTGTTAAGTTTTTTCCTGACTTTGAGCCTACATTGGCTAATGAAATATCAACCCATTGCTACTGGTTGTGCTTTTGGAACAAGTATGATTTCTCCTCCATAGTAAAATGTTTGACTTTTTGAAGCCTGATCCTTCCTTGATTTTCTCTTCATGAGGATTCCTATGACAAATTCCTTCAACTAAGTCTCCAACACCATCACTATTTAAGTAATTTTCCTCTAGAGGAGGTCTGTTTTTTCTTTGTCCCTCAAAAAAATATGATCCCTAGAAATGAACAACAATCTTAAGGATAGCACTGTAAAGTGAATATATTCCTGACTTTGAAGTCATAAAACACAGGTTCAAATTTTGCCTTTAATTGCAATTGCTTGTATAATGTTGGACAAGTCATGATATAAATGCCTCATGATTCAGCTTACTGTGCAAAATGACAGGATTGGACTAGTGATGTCTGAGCTCCCTTTTAGATCTCTAATCCTCAGAGAGGTATCACAATAGAGATTACAGTGGATTATAGTTTTTAAAACTATAACCTTATCATGCTATTATAATTCATGGTTTTGGTTTTATTTAATATTTCCCAATCATGTAAAATGTTGTCTATTCATACTGAGCTTACAGTCAACTAAAACAAATTATCTATTTGTAAGAACTGATACAAGGCCATATCACACTTGTCCTTCACTTGCACTTTTGGTTGTATCTCCATTTGGTGTTTTATTTTTATTTTTAATGTGAATTCAGGGCTTAACTACAATGACATAAAGTTGGCATTCTCTATGCTTAGTCACTTTGGAAATACATCACTACTACCAAAATCTACAACAAAGTACTTTATGATTCTGAGTAGATTTTTTAAAATTTATGCCATGAATGAAAGGGGTTTGATATATGCTATAACAATCTGGTGCTGGGTAACTAGTATAGCTATAAAATGCAGAAACAGATAATAATACTAACTCTCTTTGAATCTTACCAAATGTTTTGCATCCATGATTTACTGATATGGTAAATCACACAGGTTGACTTACATCATACTTAAAATATATTTTTAAGTTTTTCGATTTCACCACTTCCTGACATTATAATATTGAGGGAAAAGCCAATCTTCATGATAATGTTTTGATCAAAGTATCCATCATGATACATGCCTTTATTGCCTGTAGCCTTCTGTGTTCTGCAAGACTAAAAAATTCAGCAACATGATTGTGTTGGGATATCCTAGACTTCAACTAAAATAGACAGGTGAATACTATGTAGACTTTGTAGTGGGATCTCTTCATTAATTAATAAATCTATCAATCAAAAATATTTATTAAGCATCTTCTACTTGAGATGGATTCTATTAGGTACTGAGGGATCATATACAAAAACAAAATTAGATTCAGTTCTCAAGGAATGTATAGTCTAGTCAACGTTGACAACATGCATTCAAATAACTGATATATACAAAATTATGGGCCAAACTTAAATAAATAAATAAAAAACAAGATAGTTAAATAAAAACAGAGAGGACAGACGCTGACAGTAGATAGAATCAGGAAAGGAATGATGAGGAAAGTGGTGCATTAACTTTGGTTTAAAGAAAGTGAGGTTTTCTATGAGATTGTGCTGGGGGAGGAATTCCATATAAGATTGACAGCCAGTACAATGTTACAGAGACAGGAGATTTTTTTCTCTTTGTGGAACAAAGAGAAGGTCAACTTGGCTGGATTATTAAAATGCAAGAAGGAGAGTGATATTAAATGACTGTCTTGAGTGGAAAAAAGCATTTGGGCTAGGTTTTGAAGAGCTTTAAAAACCAATGAAGTTTATATAATTATGAGAAGTAGTTGTAGATTACTGACTTGCTAATCATAGATCTTCACTTCAGAAATATTACTTTAGCAGCTGAGGTATCTATCTCTATCTCTATCTCTATTTCTATCTCTATCTCTATCTCTATCTATACACACACACACACATTTATGTGGAGAGAAATATGAAGCACAGTGACCAATAGGAAGGGCATGGCAATTTCTCAGCATGAGTTGATGAGAGGAGAGTGACCAAGTGAATGGGGAGAAGAGGAGTTATGTATCATGAAGATAGGAAGATAGTTTTGGGACAAGTTTTCAAGGTGAGTTTTCATTCATTCCCTTACTCCTATAATCAAGGAAGATGATTATGGTGATGATAACAATTGCAGTGGTTATGGTGGTGGTAGTATTAGTGGATATAGTTGTTTAATGGGTACAGAAATAATTTTAAAAGAAGAAAACCCTAGGATCTTTTACTCTCTTTACCATTCTCTCACAAAATTGGAACGTTTAGTCTAGAGAAGAGCATTTTAAAAGGTATCATTTATATAATTAGACTTTTTCTTAAATTTTGTTGAGGACATAATTTCCAAAAGGCAGAACAAGAATACATGGGGACTTGATTTAAAAGGGATATGCTTAATCTAGATGCGAAGAAAACAACCAAAAAAGAAAAACTTTCCTAAAATTTAGAGCTACCAAGGTGAAATAGGTACTTCCTCTAGCTATCAATATTTTCTCTCAGAACTTTTTAAGTAAAAATAAGTAAGATGCTCGTGTTCTCAACAGGTCATTGTTTGTATTTCTTGTAAATATATTGGTGGAATAGTGGGCCACTGAAGTTCCATCCAACTCTCAAATTTAATGAATCAGAATGCTGAATCTTTTTTTAAAATACCCATTATATGCTGTATATAATGTTATATTACAATATAAATTCCAATCACAATGTGAAATTATTTTCCCAGAATTTTGAAGGTTCACAGAGAACATCTAATCCAATATAAAACTACAGAAAATCCCCACTATAATATATCCACTCTGTGTTCATCTGCCCTGTCCTTGAAGACTCCCAAAAAGGAAAAAAAAAAAACCTGCTTAAAATTATCTACTTGTTCATCCCCTTTGAGATAAATCCTGTTATAAGCAGGTTTTTTCTAACATCCATAACCTTTCAAATATGTATTTGAAGATCCTGAATCAAATACCTAGGTATTGGTAGATCCTAAATCTACTCTTTTCCAACTTCTTTACATGTTTCTAAAAATGTAATTTTCTAAAATTTATATATTCAGTGCTAGGATGTATCCTAGGGGGAGTCCAACCCTCTCATTTTAACAATTGAGAAACTAAGGTCCCAAGAGTTTAAATGATTTGTGCAACCTTACATAGCTTATAAATGTCAGGACTAACCCTTGGTTTCCTGACTCCCAATCTAATATTCCATCAACTATGCCATGTTTATTTCTCTCTTTTACAAGGTATAAATATGTGTTATTTTACTTTTAAAAATAACAAACATTAATTTTCTTTTCCTTCCATGCCTACATTTAAAATAAAAAGAAAAAAAGTTAATATGCAATAGTTGAATAAAATAAATCCATGAATTGACCTTGTTCCAAAATGGTTGTCTCATCTTCAGTTTGCATCCATCACCTCTCTGTCAGGAGTAGGGTGGCATGCTGCTTCACTTCTTTCACATTGATGGGGTCACACACTTTTATACTCCCAGGTATATAGCATCCCTAATGTTATTTATTTTGGGGGGGAATCCTATTAGAGTAAAACTTTCCATGAATGAACTAATTAAACCATATTGCATCTTAATGCCTCATTTTCACATTCCCTCTTTTGCTATTCATTTGCAAGGAAGACAGCTTAAGGTTTAGCCTCGAAATTATGTTAGACTTTAAATAAAAATACATTACTTTCATTTATTTTCTACTTATGCAAGTTCTCTCTAGTGCCAATGAATCCAAACTCAATAAGAATATTAATGAATATTATTATTCTTTAACGTTCCTCTTTGCCTCTTGAGGGTTAACCTATTTCCATTTCCCTGAAGCAGGATCTGTGTAGACTGTGATACCTCCCTAACCCTCTCAACATATACTTGTTGTCACCTTAGAATCATTCCCTCCTCTATCTTGATTTCTGACTTTTCATTTAAAGATTTCCAATAGGAATACTCTAATCAATGTTAAATGGTATGAAGCTTGTGGAGAGACAACTTTTCTATAGGAATCAAGAAACAAAGCAACTTTGACACCTGTCCACACAGCAGCTGGGTTCTTGCATTTCAGGGGTGCCTGGTATATTCCCCACCATCCTACTGTTGCCAACTGCTCTTGTGAATAGAATAATTGCAAGAAAGATCTCTGTTCTCCATTTGTTCATTTCAGAACTGCTTTTGGATTCAAGATATGTGAGGTCCAATATTGGCTCACCTCATTACTATCTATGTACCCTTAGCCACTTAACTTTTAGTCATTTAACTTTTCTGGAGTTCACTTTTTTCATCTATAAAATTAAAAGATACACACACACACACATATATACACACACTCGTGTACATTCATATAGGCACATAAGTATGTATGTATGTGTATGCATACACATATAATATACATACATTCATACATACATACTCTAAATTCCTTATTACTTCTAAATATAAGCACATAGGAGCTATCCCTTAGTAATCTAGTATATATCCTCCCATCATTGCTCTGCAAACCTCCTGGGTTCTTTCCCTATTGTCTTTGGGAACTATCTCATCCATTGAATTTGAGGGCGATTCAAAGTCTCCTTCATTTAAATACTGAGCTAATCATGCAGAACTGAAACCCAGCCTTTAGAGGCATTTTAGACATTTTAGAACTTGTTGGTAAAACTAGAGGAGAACACCTTCCTTCTCCATAGTAATCTTCTTGCTAATTCAGACAAGCTATTACACTTAATAATGACCAATTTCCAAAGTTAACATAAAGGTAATTGAGTTACTCTACAAATGCAGAGTAAGCCGTGATCAAGTTGAAATGAGCAAATGATCTGGTTGAAGTTGAGTGGATTCATTTCAGTTTGGAGTCTAAGATTCAGCCTCTACCATTCTCTATCTGTGTGCCTTCAAACAAATTAGATCACTTTCTTGAATCTTGGTTTCCTTATTTTAAAAATATAAAGTTTGGGACAAACGACCTCTTAGGTCTCTTCCGAGTCCTTATTGATGATGTTATTATTTGGTCAAAAGGGTTTACTCCAAATGAGTAATTTCATTGAGGCAATTTAATCTAGTGCCATAATTCCAAGTGCTTGGAATCAAGACATGCTTAAGTTGAAATCCCATCCCTGACCCTATTTGGGTGAATATTGGAAAGTCACCTAAAGTTTTGAGCCCTGTATTCTTCCTTGAAAAATGAAGGTCATAAGTCCTATATTACATGACAAATGGCAAATGGGGTTAAAATAATTCCTTTGTCAAATTAAAAAGGTATATGAACATCAGCTTTTATTATACTTATTGGTGAAATATCCTAAGGAAGGAGCACATTCAGGCAGAAACATCCTCAAGTTTCAGCAGATATCAGAGATTTTAGGGTGAAGAATTAACCTGTGTTTCACTTTTTTTAAATAAACTAATAGGGGTTCTATTAAAATTCTATGATTGCAAGCAACAAAGGGAAGAGGAAGGGGAAAATAATAAGCATTTATATATCACTTAATATGTATCAGGCACCTAAGCTAAGCACTGCTTAAAAAAATAAAATAATTCATTTGGTCACATTGACATATCTAAACATATACACAAGCACATTTGTACTTAAACATACATGTACATACAAATGCCACTGCAATTCAAAGCATGTGAGCTTCAAGGGTTAATTAGTACATATTGTCTGGATCTGTGACATTTAAAATCTAATGTGTGGTTGCCTTATTCCTGCCTCAAGTGTAGAGAAAACTAGCTAGGGTTTACTTATAAATTAGAAGCTTTAACATAAGTTTTTGGGCATTAAGCATTTTATTAGTAAAAAAAGAGAACACCTGGGTCAGAAATCCAAGAGAAGACCTATCTATCCTAGTGTCCTTAACTTTACCCACCACCAGCCTGTTCGAGCAATGAACTGAGAGGCAGGCTCCCTCTGCTTCACTGTAAGAGGCAGTCCTTACACCCTGCTTCAAGGTAATTGGCTAGCATCACCCAAATCCGTTGGTTCACTGGACTTGAGGGTGATCCCATGTTGAGGTCAGCTGAGAGCAATGCCCTCTTGAGGAGCAAGCAGGTGTGGCTTCAACTGAATTAACTTTAAGTGGGTTAATCAGTAAAGTCAATCAATCTCAGTCAATCCAATCAGTCCAAATCAATTTGGGGCCTTTGGGCATTGGCAAAGCCCCTTATTTTCTTACAGACCATAGTAGATGTTTATTAATGCTCCCTGACGACTGAATGAAGAGAGGAAATTTGAGAAGTTAACAAAGAATTAAGTAAAGTACCAAATACAATGATGGAAGCATCTGAACAGAATGCTTCCACAAGAAGAAGACTTCTCCTAGACTGCTTGGGAATTTGCTAGTAAGCTTTATAGGTCTGTTCTAGGGACCCAGTTAAGAGTGGATGAAAGAAATAGAACAGCCAAAAACATTCTATCTGCAAGTGTGAAATAGAGACAGTCCAACTTTGCTGAATTCTACCATGCTAGGGTTAGCCAGGATGTACAGCTGTCTGCAGGGTTTGAGAGGCAGTGTCTTAAGCCCCCTCAATCCCCAAATATCTTTTTCTCCTCTGTAGACATAGTATCTTCAATTCCCTTAAAAAAGAATCCTGTTTTAGTCAGAATTCACTGCCTCACCAGGAATCCTCTAATAAGATGTCAATATTTCTTTGAGAAATGTCAGGTTAAGCCTCCATCAACAATTAACCTCTCATTGCGAGTAGTTCACAAGAGACCAGAACCCTGAAGGAATTGACAGAAATGTGTGGTTGGGGAGGGAGGGGGAGGAATTGGAGTAAAAGGTAAAATTGCCTGGTGAGACAAGTTTATTCATGGGACCTCAAAATGAGGGGAATAAATGAATATGAGGAAGATAATAACTTGCACTTAAAGATTTTATCTCTTTACATACATTATGAAAAGGCATTGTCTCTATCTCCTTTCCCTCACTCCCTCTCCCTTGTTTCTGAATGCTGATTTTTCTCCTAGACTATTTAGCTGCCACCACTTATATGACTATGGATCTTTCTGGTCAGCTTCCTGATCTTCAAATAACTTTGGATCCCTTTGCAGCTGAATTCTCCAGATGCTAATGAGAGTCTGGACTGCCAAATGATCCAGCTACTCAGTACATTATGGAAGAAGCCCTAGGCAGTTATTAAAGACATAGGAATTGAAAGCTTTCCAGAAGGATGGGGTTTAATAGGACACTACAATCACTTTTATATACCTTCTAAATCACCATCCCTCCCCTTCCAAAATTCAAAGTAATAACATTATTTCCACAACACCATTTGGTTATAAATCCTGCCCACTCTCCATTTAATGGTCAAAGCAATAGAGAAACTTTTAATAAAATTTAGAACTAGAAGAAACCTCAGAGAACATGTTTCCCTCACCCACCCCTCAGTTTCCTTATGAGAAAAATGAGGTACTGAAAGAGAAAATGTCCTGAAATTTACATAGTAGTCAGTAGCAGAGTCAGGATTTGAACCTAGGCCTGTTTGTTATCCAATCAAATACCTTTGACCCTGGAGCTGGGCTGCCCTCTAAGAAAAGCACTGAGTCCAAGCTCAAACTAGGATATAGAATAAAGGACTTGCCTTTATCTATCCCCATGCCTGTCTTTGGCCTGATGTTTTCTGAATCATTATGGGTTCAGTAAAATTCAATCGTCAACCATTTGTGTCTTTCTTCTGAATCTACTCTATGCAAATCAAAAATTACCTTTGAAATTACCAAGACTTTTAGTACAGCTCAGAGGTTTTATTTTTACACTAAGGTCTTTTGGAGGGGTGCGGCTTGCCTGAAGAGATTAGCTTGTGTTTGAAGTAATTATAAACTGTTATCAAAGGTAGAGGCCATGTTTCTGCTTTTCTCTGAATCTCCAGCACTTAGAGTTTATAGAACATCAAAAGTCCTCAATAAAAAGTGACTGCTGACTGACAATGCTACTTTCTATCATTATCATTCTGCAGTGATAAGCTCAGGACAGTTTGAATGCTTTGGATGTGTGGTATCCTTCATTCCCTCATCACAATTATTATGGAAAATATGCTTAATTGGAACCCACACTCTGCTACTTATTAACTGTGTGACTTTTAGCAAGTCATTTCACATTTTGAGTCCCCTGTTTCCTTATCGATGAAATGAGAGAGATATACTATATGAACTTTTTGGTTCTATATAACTCTGGATAAATGATTCTCTTTGGTCAGGGACTCACATATCTTTGGCACCACACTAATAATTTTGATTTTGGCCTTTGAAATTCATGAAGCCTATTAGACAAAGTTGGTGATATAGTCTGATTTTATATCCAAGCGATGTCTTAGAAATAATGTTACTGATCCCAATCTGGGGTAGATAGAAGGAAAGAGTAATTTAGAAAGTATATAAAAGTGTTTTCAGTGTCCTGTAAAAGCCTGGCTTTCATCCACAGAGATGTAATCAAAGATCTTTAGAAATATTAACCTACTGTGTTTTTTTTTCACAACATAACTGATACGGAAATATGTTTTGCATGACTGCACATGTATAAGCTATATCAAATTACTTACCTTCTCAGTGAGGAAGGAGAGGAGGAAGGTAGAGAATTTGGAACTCAAATTTTTTTAAAAAATGAATGTTAAAAATGCTTATACATGTAATTGGCCAAAATGAAATATTAAATACATTTAATAGAGAAATGTTAACCTATATAAAATTTGGGAATAGATTTGTGATTTTAATATCATAGGGATGTCCTGGGTAAGGAAACACCTTCTATTAATGTAGGTTTGTATGTTTTGTATAAATTATAATATATATTGCCTAAAGTTAATGTGGCAAACATAGGCTGTAAGCCACATGTAACCTGGCCCAAACCAGATTAAAACATGACTTAGAAATCTTTAACAAAATAAATAAAATACAATAAAACATAGATAAGATTACATTTTCAAAGTTGTTATGTGGCTGGTAGTAATCCTTACTTACAGTTTAGTACTCTATTTCTATTTTGACAATTTTGGCCTAGAGGACTGAGGGTACATTAATACCCAGGGTCATACAGCCAGTGTGGCTCAGAAACAGGACTAAAATTCAGTCATTCCTGGCTTCAGATCAAGTTTATATCCATTGGCTCAAAATTTTATTCCTATAAACCTGTTTTATTCCCCTGAAAGGAAGTGGGGGGAGAGAGAGACAGAGAGACGGGGGCGGGGGGGATAAAGGAAGGAAGGAAGAAGGAAATAAGACAGAGTAGCTGGCAGTCAAGCACTTAGCTTAGAGGCCACATACTTAGAGTTGCTTTTCATCTACCCTGTATGTATGTTGTGTATAATTATGTACATATACATACAGCTTTCTATATTGGAACATAAACTCTTTGAGATTAGTGGTTGATTTTACTTTTATTTGTTTACGACAACTTAGTAAACATTCTGTAACCTATTATGAACTTAATAAATACTTAACTGACTGTAAGGAGATGGAATGAAATATTAAGAATTTATCTATCCCTCTTTTTCACAATATGTAAAATGAAGACAATCATAGCATCTATATCACAATATTATTGTGAGGATTGAATGAGATAATATTTGTAAATTTCTTTATAAATCATAAATAACTCTAGACAAATATATGATGATGATGATTTTTAAAAAGTAGCTTTTTAGACTCTCCTTTGAAGATAAGAGTTCTCAGCATTTTCCAAAATACTCCATCCATATTTATATAACCTTAATGGCCAAAATAATAATAAAGAAAAAAAATTGTACTTACATCATGTCCACAACTACTACTACTACTGCTACTAGCAACAACAATAACAACTAACTTTGATGAGATGCTTAAAGGTTTTCAAAATAATTTATATAGGTTATCTCATTGTATCCTTGGAACAACTCTGACCACCAGAGAGTACTGGGGGGCCTGTCATTCCCAGATGGCCTTAGGGATAATTGGATCCAATCCAGATTTGCTACCTCTTACATCTAATAATGGCACTGTGAATGAGAATAAATATATTTATCATAAGATCACAATACCATTTCTTTTTCTTCCCTCATTTTCCAGATAAGGAAACTAAGTCTTGGAAGGTTATGTATTATATTCTATTTCACCCAGATTATAAACAACAGGGCAACGATTTGAACCTGTAATATCTGATGCCATATCTCCTTTGCTTCAGACTGTAGTGTGTCAACTAATTACAGCTAGCATTTGTTGCTTTTCTGTTGTTTTTGACTCTTCATGACCCCATGGACTTTTCCATGGGAGTTTCTTGGCAGAGATACTGGAGTGGTTTGCCATTTTCTACTCCAAGCTAACATTTACATAGCCCTTTTTAGTTTGCAAAGTTCTTTATAAATATTATCTAATTTTATCCTTATAGTAACCCATGAAGGTAAGTAGGCCCTACTATTATCACTTTTTTACAGATAAGGAAACTGACAGGTTAAATGATACAGAGATTAAATGATTTGTTCACCTGATAATTTTGAGGCTAGATTTGAACTCAGGTCTTCCTGACACTTAGTTCAGCCCTCTATCCACTGTATCATCTAACCTCATCTCTAGGACTTGGTCATCAATTGTCCTCCATATCCCTATATAAAAGGTTAGTAACTTTCTCAACCTGTCCTAACAGATGGAAACCATAAAAGTTTGTCTGGATTTTTATGTTGTTGATCCTATTTTTCTTTGGGAACCTGCATCCTCTCACTCTATTCAAGACATTTTTGCCTCCTGGATTTCCTTTGTTGTGGCTGCCACTTAATTTTGAAGCCAAACCCTAATCCTCCTTAATGTCTTCAACATGCATCTACTCCTTTAGTGGTAAAAATAGGATAAAGAATTTTCAATTCCTCCATTAATTTTATGAATTGCAAACTGATACCTCCTTTTCTATGAGACATTTCCATATGAAAGTTATTCAATTAAAAGGACTTACTCAAAACCATTTCAAGCAGTAAGAATACTCACAAGGGATATGGATATTTTTCAATAACAACAGCCTAATTATATCATAACACCCATCATCCACCAAAACATCTGGGGGTAGGAAATCCCTCCTCCAGCTTAGAAATCAGCAATTTCTGGACATTTCTGAGTGGTGACAACTGAGAACACAATGCCATCTGTCTTTGGTGAGGGGCCAGATGTGTGATTTCCAACACTGGTCTGTTTTCTCAGTTTCCATTCTCCTTTTGATGCTTTAACTTTCATTGTCAGGAAGAAATACATATAAATAAATCAATAAAACTAGGGCTATTTTGAAGATTATCATTCATTTGATCAGCCATTATCTCTGAAGAAATGCTTTGTCCAGAGGACGTTATCTAGGAAAGGTTTCAAGTTCATGCTATAGGAGTACTAAATACATCGATGTATGTGTCCTGAAGTAGAGAAGACTCAGAGGTGATACAATAGTTTTTCAGGTATTTGAAAATATGGTTATTTATTTAGAAGGGAGGGATAGACTTGTTTTAACTGACCATGGAGGGAACATCCCAAAGTAATCAGTGAAAGTTCCAAAGAGATAGAGTTAAATTTGATGGAAAGTAATCAAACAAAAAAGGCAGGTGGTACAGTGAATAGATTGCTGGGCCTGAAGTCAGGAAGACCAGAGATCCAAACCAGCCACAGATACTAACTGTGTGGTCCTGATCAAGTCACTTAACCTCTGTTTACCTCAGTTTTCTCAGCTGCAAAAATTGGTAAAACTGGAGAAGGAAATGGTAAACCATTCCAATATCTTTGCCAAGAAAACCGCACAGGGATACCAAAGGGTTGGATAGGATTGAATGACTCCACAACAATAAACAAAAAAAACCTCAAAGTTTCTTAATGGAATCTGAAGCAGAATTAGTTGCCTTAATAGGTAGCATATTCCCCTTTATTGGGAGTCTTCAAGCAAAGATTGGAGGACTATGTTTTGTGTAAGGGGTAGAACTAATTCCCTATTGGAATTGATAGGATTAAATGTACTCTGAGTTCACTTACAACTCGGAAATTCAGTAATGTCTTAATAAGATTGACAAAAGATATATGTCATCTCTATTCAAGGGCATAGCAAAAATATGAAAATTACAGTTCCTTCCTCATTGTTATTAGGACATGTTATCAGTGATTGATCAGGAGCCTCTTTACTTTCAAACAGTAGCTTCTCAACAAAAAATATCCTGACTGACTAATCTAATATCTCTTTTCTCTGGAGAAAAAAAAAATTATGAGAATTTTATTATATGGACTACTAGTCATTTCGTGAGTGTTATCCTTCTTTCCCTATAAATATGTCAACCAATTCTTAAAAAAAAAAAATCTATTTTTTTGTTTTAGTAGAAACCCATAATTTCAGCATTATAGAAATAATTGCTCTGAAAATATAGAACAAAGAAATAGCTGTTACTTATAGTCAGCATGAATGAATATAAAAAAATATTAAGTACTTTCTACATGCCAGGTACTAAGCGCTAGCATTACAAATAGAAAATGTGAGAGAATCCCTATCCTCACAGAACTATCCTTCTATTAGGAGAAGAGAATGCACAAAGGGAAGTTGTAGTCAAGCAATAGCATTTAGTCTATGAAGTCACAAGGATGTTTAGTGAGCTTATAGAGCAATTGATGGACACATCCTTTCCAGAGTTCTTTCCACACTTGTTTTAGCTCTGTGAAGCCATAAAAAGGTCCCTGCATATGAAGCTTTATTTAACATCTTGCTCTGCTCCTTAATTCAAGGCATCAAAATTGCAGAATAGAGAGCTAGACCTGGAGTCAGGAAGTCCTGAGTTCAAATCAGACCCTTCCTAGTTCTATGACCTTGAGTAATCACTTCAGTGTCTCATTATCCTTCAGAATTGTTGCGAGGATAAAATGAGCAAATATTTGTAAAGTGCTTTGAACGATTTTGCATCCTATGTAAATGCTAGATGATATTGTTATTGTTTTTACCTTGAGATTTTCAGCAAGTCATTTTACTTCTACTCATCTATTAAATGACAGGGTTGGACTAGGTAGTCTGAAGTCAACTAGATTTCTGATTCTTTGACTAAAATTTTCATATACTCTTTTGTTATGGTTGTTGCAATCATTACGTATCACATGTTAACAGAAATTGGATAAATATTTTTTGAATAGGATTGAATCTGTTCTATGACAACTATTTTGAATGTAAGACATTTTTAGTTATTTCTTCTTTCCCAAAATGACAGTTTAAAATCCTTAGCACATTTCTAAGAAACAGCAAGATTATTTTTTTTAAAGCCCTGAAGGACCCATCTGTATTTCCCTTCTTGGGAAATTCCAGCTGTTTTTTTTTTCTTAAATGAACCTCCCCAGGTTAATGAAACTCCTACCCTTTCATTCCTGCCCTCACATTCAAAAACAAAAGCAAAAAAAAAAAGAAATCACCATTTTTCAAGTGAAAACTCAATTAAGAAAGATATGTTTTAGACAAGGCTATACATGCAATAAAAATTATTCTTTGAAATTGCTTTTAGAACTAACCAGGGATGAAATAAATGAATAGATGTAACAGAAATATTGTATTTCAAAACTCATGTTTTGATCTGAAACTCAACATTTCCTAGTTTTCATTGCAGTTTGATGTCAGAACCTATGAATTTTTAAAAATTGAACTCTCATATTCCTACAAAACTTAATTTAATATTCATTCAATCTATGTACTAAGAAAAATACAGCCAAATGATCATCATGAATTTCCTGTACCTTAAATTTCAAATAACAAAAAGGGTATCCATCAGTAGGGTACATTTCATCACCATATGAAAATGTCAAACAGTTTTGCAAGTGAAATAGAATAAGTTACATATAAATTATATTACTCCTTATGTTTTATTTGAAATATTCATAATATTCATTTTGTAAATACAATATGCTGTACAAGAAAATGACAACACTGTAATTGAACTTCTATGAAAAAATTTTGCCTCTGAAGGTTTTACATAAAATCAGTCTTACCTCGATTTTGCACAGACTTAGAAAGACTAATTTGCTCATCTTCTCCCTTGTTCTGGGAAGTACATTCTATAAGAGATCACCATCAATTCTTGAATCTCACTTTACTCAATAACTGAGCTTAAAAGTAGACCATAAGTATAAGGAAATATCATATATCTTTCAAGAACCTTAATTATACCATAAAATGTATATACATAAACATATGTATAAACTGCATTTTTAATTAAAACTCTATAGATTATAATTGCATGCAAAAAAAGCCTGGACATTTTATCATCAATATTAAGAGGAAATACCACCACCTAAGTTCTTTAGTTAAAAGGAAACTTTAATTAAAAAGACTAAACCACTGACGTATCTACATAATTTAGCCATTAATAATACTCATTATTCAACAGTAATGTTATCATTTTGCTTTCTTTCTATGACACAGAGAATTAAGTATATCTCAGGCTAGAAGCAATTTAGAGACAATTTGTTTATAGAGCACTGAGTCATTCTGGGTAAACTAAATTAAATAGAAAGTTCATTTGAATGACCATAATGACACTTTAGGATAAGAAACATATCTTGCAGATGAGAGTCTGAGAATGCTTAACATGGCAGCTTATTGGCAGAATTATTTGGTGCAACAAGTTAGATTAATTTCTTTGCTTTTAGAAAAACTTCAAGAGAAGAAGCTCCAAACACTTTATTGACATCACTTAGAAAAGGAAGATTCACACCTGCTACTTGCCTCCTTCCAAGGATTTCTACAAATGTAAAAGTCTCTTGGTAGAAAAACTTCCTCCACTGATTATAAATCATAGGATCTTAACTTTTATTTCTGAAAGGAATGTTCATTAACATTGACTCCAAACTTCATCATTTTCCAGATTGAAAAATACAGACATATGACTAGTAAGTGGGATTTTAACTCAGGACTGCCTGAGTACAAGGCCAGTGCCAAACTCCCTATACCATATGTGATTTTGATGGTAGTGGTGGTGGTAGTGGCAGAGGTACTGGTACTGCTGGTGGTGGTGGTAGTAGTGAAGAGAAGGGGGAGGGAGGAGGGGAAATGTGTCATTATTGATATTTCTATAGTGTGGTACTCTAAAGTTTGCAAAGATCTAAACAAATAAGATCTCACTTAAGCTTCACAAAATCTCTGTAAGTTAGGTGCTGTTACCCCAATTTTACAAATAAGTAGTTTGAAAATCAGAGATGTTAAGTCACTTATCCTGGGTGATATAGTCAGAGGTAGAATTTGAACCCAGGTCTTTGTGTCTATAAAACCAGTTATTCCATCTCCCAGAAATTATACTGCATTGCCATTATAAATCTAACCACAGTGCTGTCATTTAATGATGGCCTATTTGTGCTTAGATTGCTGATATGTGAAATGACTTGCCCATAGAGATTTAGCTAGCATGCATCAGGGGAAAGAGTTGATCCTTTTTCTTCCTGATACCAAGGTATGAACTGCTTCATAGTTGATATCTGTCTTAAAGGTGAATGATTTTCCAAAACGTCCAATTTGTGAGGATCTCCTTACTGTCCAAAGAAGTCAATAAAATGGTAATACCTGTTATATTGATATATCTAGCTAACTTCTATATATTATTGTAAAATTTTCAAAGCTTTATATATGTATGCATGTATATATATGCATATGTATGTATATATATGTAAAAGTGTATGTATATTATTTCATTTGGTCTTCACAATAATCCTATAAGGTAGGATTTTATCCCAGTATTAAAGATATTGAAAACTGAGCCTGGGAAGATTAAAGAGGTTACTTGCTTAGTATGTTATGCAGAGATGAATAATTTCCAAACATATTCCTGAAAAACCCTATTTCAAAACTCAAGGAGTGCCAGTATTTTCTCTTTTTTATCTCCTGATCCACTGTATACCTATGAACAATATCATGGCAATTTCTTGAATGAATGGATGAATGAATGAGTGGATGGATGGATGGACAGATGGGCAGATGAATGAACAAATGAATGAATAAACAAATGAATGAATGAATAAATGAATGAATGAATGAATGAATGAATGAATGAATGAATGAATGAATGAATGAAAGAATGAATGGATATCCAGCAATGCATGACATTGTACCAAAGACTTAGGTGGCTACTGTGGTGGTAGTGACATTTACAAGTTAGAAAGTCAGCAGGAAAGGTAAGTCTCAGGGTGAGAGTAGAGTGCAGTTCAGCATAGATAATGCCCCTGTAAGCCAGCATCAGACCTTAGGGACAATTGTATCAGAAGCAGGGGCTTATGCATCTCTCAATCCCTAGATGGTAAGGAGGTCAGACAACTGATCTGAAGGAGATTAGAGGGGACCCTTTGCTAGCACTGAATGCAAGACTGTTGCATTGTCCATATGTGGATCTGGATTGCAGATCTGGGCTACAGTTCAAGGATGAGAAGTACTATCTATCACACCAGAGTTTGTGGCTTCAGGGGAACAGGAATCTTAGTTACAGTTCCATAGGGGTCACTAGGTGGCACAGTGGCTAGAGCATGGGCCCTGAAGTCATAAGGACCTGAGTTAAAATGTGACTTCAGCCACTTAATAGCTATGTGACCCTGGCTAAATCACTTAACTTCAATTGCCACCACCCCCTCAAAATAAACTATATTAGCCCAATAAACTACATTAACAGTTCCATGGCAGGAAAAAAAATTCCTTGTATTCACTCAGATCAGAGCACAGGTCAGGAGAGCAGTGACCACACCTCTTGCATCACATTACCTTGGAAGAATTGAAAACTTACAGAACCCCAGAACCAGCTCTGGAAATAGCTGTATAAAAATCTTGATACTTAGGAAAGTGCTTCCTCTATGCATCTCTATGGTGCAGAGACCAACTTAAACATGAAGTTAAAAATCAAGAAATAGCTTGGGGAAATGAATAAACAACAAAATAAAACCTGACTGTATAAAATTACTATGGTGACAGGGACGTTCAAAACACAAACTCAGAAGAAAACAATGTCAAACTACTATATCAAAAGCTTCAAAGAAAAATTCAAAGTTATCCCAGGCCCAAAAAGAATTTCTCATATAATTTAAAAACATTTTTAAAAATCAAAGAGAGGTAAGGGGAAAAATGAAAAAGAAATGAGAGATATGAAAGAAAATCATGAAAAGTCAATGTCTTGGTGAAGAAACAAAAATGCTAAATAGCCTCTTTAAAAGTGGAATAGGCCAAAGGGTAAACAAAAATTTACTGAAGAGAGGAACTTCTTAAAAAGTAGAATTGAACAAATGAAAAAGGAAGTACAAAAGCTTACTAAAATAAAAATTCTTTAAAAATTACATATGGGCAAATAAAAATCTAATGACTTGGGGCAGCTAGGTGTTGCAGTAGATACAGCACTGGACCTGGAGTCAGGAGTACCTGAGTTCAAATCTGGCCTCAGACACTTAACACTTACTAGCTGTGTGACCCTGGGCAAGTCACTTAACCCCAATTGCCTCACTAAAAAAACAAAAAACTAATGACTC
The DNA here is from genome assembly GCF_019393635.1 of Dromiciops gliroides. Lineage (NCBI taxonomy): Eukaryota > Metazoa > Chordata > Mammalia > Microbiotheria > Microbiotheriidae > Dromiciops > Dromiciops gliroides. The sequence continues at coordinate 50,772,215 of NC_057864.1, read as the reverse complement.
AATGACACATGAAGAAACAATAAAATCAAATCAAAAGAATGAAAACATAGAAGAAAATTTGAAAATTTGAAATATCTCACAAGAAAACAACATTTATTTAAGAATTTTTGAACTACTTTAAAGCTATGATGAAAAAGAACAAAGATATTACATTTCAATTAATTATTGGGACACACTACCCTGATATTCTAGAACATGAGGGAAAAATAAAAATGCCAAGAAACCACAGAATTCCCCTCCCCCAAAATAGATCCACAAGGGAAATCTCACAGGATATTTTAGCCAAATTCCAGAGTTTCCATGTCAAGTGGAACATATTGCAAAAAACCAGAAAGAAATAATTCATATATCATGAAGCCACCATTATATTACACCATATTTAGAAGCTTCTACATTAAAGGATCAGAGGAATTGGAATATGATATTCTGGAGGATAAAGGAGCTAGGATTATAACCAAGAATCTCCTACAGAGCAAAACTTCGTATAATCCTTTGGGGGGGGGGGTTATGAGTATTCAGTTAAAGAGAGGACTTCTAAACATTTCTTTTGAAAAGGCCAGACCTGAATAGAAAATCTGACTTTCAAAGAAAGAGAAGCATAAAAAGATAAACAGGAAAGAGAAATCATAAGGGATTCAATAAGGTTAAACTGTTTACATTCCTACGTGGAAAAATGATACTTATAATTTCTCAGAACTTTTACATTATTGGGCAGTTAAAATGAATAAAAATAGAAGGCATAAGTTGAATGTGATAGAATGATATCTAAAAAATAAAATTAAGAGGTGAAAAAGGAATATTCTGGGAGGAGGATAGAAGAAGTTGATTGAGAAATTACCTCAATAAAAGAGGTGTAAAAAAATCTTTCACGGTAGAGGAAATGATGGGGGAGTTGAGCAGACAGCACTTGAACCCTACTTTCATAATAATTATTTCAAAGGGGGCATAATATACACACTCTGGTAGGGAAATGCCCTTACCCTACCAAAAATCAAAAAGTAGGTTGGGAAGGGAATAAGAGAATGGAGGTGGAATTATAGTAGGGAGGGAGGATTGAGTGAGGAGTTAGTCAGAAGCAAAACACTTTTGAAGATGGATGGGGTGAAAAGTAAAAGAAAATAGGATAAACAGAAGCAAAATAGCATGAAGAGAAATGCACAATTAGTAATCATATTTGTGGAGATAACTTGGTGGTACAGTGGGTAGAACACTCAACTTAGAATCAGGAAGATTTATCTTGAGGAGTTCTAATCCAGTTTCAGACACTTACTAACTGTGTGATCCTAGGCAAGTCATTTAGCCTTACATGCCTCAGTTTCTTCATCTGTAAAATTATCTGGAGAAGGAAATGACAAACTACTCCAGGATCTTTGAAAAGAAAATTCCAAATAAAGATCACAAACAGTTGGAGACAACTGAAAAGACTAACCAACAACAATAATTAATATATATATATTTATATATATGTTTATATATATACATATATATGTTTATATATATGTTTCTCTGATAGAAGCTTCATTTCTCAAATGTATATATATATATATATATATATATATATATATATATATATATAGAGAGAGAGAGAGAGAGAGAGAGAGAGAGAGAGAGAGAGAGAGAACTGAGTCAAATATACAAAAAAGAGAAATTGTGTAATTTATAAAAGTCCAAATGACATGAATAGGCAATTTTCAGACAATATAAATATTCATCTATTTCATTTAGATTGTCAAATTTTTTGGCATATACTTGAGTAAAATAGCCCCTAATTATTGTTTGAATTTCCAGTTCATTGTTGGTGTATTTACCCCTTTCATTTTTGATACTGGTAATTTGGTTTTCTTTCTTTTTTAAAATCAAATTAACCAAAGGGTTATCTATTTAATTGATTTTTTCAGAAAAACAGCTCAGTTTTATTGATTAATTCTATAGTTTTCTTACTTTCAATTTTATTAACCTCCCTTTTATTTTCAGAATTTCTCATTTAGTATTTAAAAGGGGATTTTTAATTTGATTATTTTCTAGCTTTTTTAGATGCATGCCCAATTCATTGATCTCCTCTTTCTCTATTTTACTCAGGTAAGCATTTAGAGATATATAAAATTTGCCCTTAGAATTGCTTTGGATGCATCCCATAAGTTTTGGTATGTTGTCTCATTATTGTCATTCTACTGGATGAAGTTATTTATTGTTTCTATGATTTGTTGTTTGACCCATTAATTTTTTATGATGAGATTATTTAGTTACCAATTAATTTTCAATCTATCTTTCCATGGCTGTTTATTGCATGTAAGTTTTATTTCATCATTATCTGACAAAGATGCATTTACTATTTTTGCATTTTGATATTTTTCTGTGAGGTTTTGTACCCTAATACATTTTCAATTTTTGTGTACGTGTTATGTACCACTGAGAAAAAAAAATATATGTATATTCCATTATATCCCTATTCGGTTTTCCCCAGTGGTACATCATTTCTAACTTTTCTAAAATTCTATTCATCTATTTAAATTCTTTCTTATTTATTTTGTGTTTAGATATATCTAGTTCTGAGAGGGGAAGGTTGAGATCCCCCACTGACATGGTTTTGATATTTCCTCTTGTAACTCATTTACCTTCTCTAAGAATTTGAATGATATACCACATGGTGCATATTTGTATAGTATTGATATTACTTCATTATCCATGGTACCCTTTAGCAAGACATAGTTTCCTTCCTTATCACTTTTAATTAGATCTATTTTTGCTTTTGATTTGTCTATTAGCCCTGCTTTTTTTTTACATCGGCTGAAGTATAATATATTCTGCTCCAACCTTTTACTTTACTCTGTGTGTATCTCTTTCAAATGTGTTTCTTGTAAAAAAAAAACATATTGTAGGATTGTGGTATTTACTTCTGTTTTATGGGAGAGTTCATCCCATTCACATTCACCTTTATGATTACTACCTGTGTATTTCCCTCCATCCACTTTTCCCCTTTGTGCTTTTTTTCTGCTTTAACCCTACTTTTCCACAGTTTTTTTGCTTCTGATAACTGTCTAACTTAATCTGTCCTCCCTTTCCTTTACCCTTTCCTCCCCTGCTTCTGCCCTCCCTTCTATTAGAACCACCTTTTCCCCATTACCCTTTTACTTCCTTAAAGAGCAAGTTAAGTTTCTTTATTCAAATGTATCTCTTTCAGGAGGGGATTGGCAGTATTTTTTTTCAATAAAAATATTTTATTATTTTCCAGTTACATGTAGACCTAGTTTTCAACATTTGTTTTTACAAGGTTTCTAGTTTCAAAATTTTCTCTCCCTCCTCTTCCTCTCCCCTCCCCAAGACAGCAAGCAATCTGATATAGGTTATATATGCACAATCACATTAAACATATTTCTATTTTAGTCCTGCTGTGAAAGAAGAATCAGAGCAAAAAGGAAATACCTCAGAAAGAAAAACAAAAAAAAATTGAAATAGTATGGTTCGATCTGCTCTAGATTCCATAGACCTTTATTTTTTCTGGATTTAGAGAGCATTTTCCATCATGAATCCTTTGGAACTACCTTGGACCATTGCATTGCTGAGAAGAGTCAAGTCTATCACAATTAATCAACACACAATGTTGTTGATACTGTTTACAATGGCCAGGTTTCTCTGAAATCTGCCTGCTCATCATTTCTTAAAGCACAGTAGTATTCCATTACATTCATATACCAAAACTTGTTCAGCCATTCCCCAGTTGATGGGCATCTCCTCAATTTCCAATTCTTTGTCACCACAAGAAGAGCAGCTTTAACTATTTTTGTACATGTGGGTCCTTTTCCTTTTTTTATCATCTCTTTTAGAAAAAGACCTAATAGTGGTAATGTTGGGTCAAAGGTTATGAATAGCTTTATATCCCTTTCGGCATAGTTCTGAATAGCTCTGCAGAATGGTTGGAACAATTCACAGCTCCATTAACAATGCTTTAGTGTTCCAATTTTTCCACAGCTTCTCCAACATTTGTAATTTTCCTTTCTTTGTCATATTAGTCATTCTGATACATGTAAGGTGGTACCTCAGAGGTGTTTTAATTTACATTTCTCTAATCAATAGTGATTTAGAGCATTTTTTCATATGGCAATAAGTAGCTTTGATTTCTTCATCAGAAAACTGCCTGTCCATATCCTTTGACCATTTCTCAATTGGGGAATTACTTGGATTCTTATAAATCCTGATATATTTTAGAAATGAAGCACTTATCAGAAATACTGGCTATATAATATTTTTCCCAGCTTTCTGCCTTCCTTCTAATTTTTGATGCATTGCTTATGTTTGTACAAAAAAAATAATTTAATGTAATCAGAATCATCCACTTTGAATTTCATAATATTCTCTATCTCTTGTTTCATCATAAAGTTTTCTCTTTTCATAGAACTAAAAGGTAAACTATTCCTTCCTTTACTAATTTTTCTATGATATCACCCTTTATGTCTAAATCATGAACCATTCTTGACATTATTTTATTATAAGGTCTAAGATGTTGTTCTATGCTTAGTTTCTTCCATCCTATATTCCAGTTTTCCAAGCAGTTTTTGTCAAATATTGAGTTCCTATCCCAGAAGCTGGAGTCTTCGGGGTTATCAAATAGTACATTACTAAAGACATTCCCTCCTGGGTCTCCTGTGCCAAACCTATTCCATTGATCTACCACTCTATTTCTTAGATAGTACCAAATAGTTTTGATGACTGCCACTTTATAGTATAGCTTCAGATTTGGTACAGGTAGTCCATCTTCCTGTGCATTTTTTATTACTTCCCTTGATATTGTTGACCTTTTACATTTCCAGATGAATTTTATTAATTTTTCTAGCTCTATAAAATAATGTTTACGTAGTCTGCTTGTTACAGCACTGAATAAGTGAATTAATTTAGGTAGAATTGTCATTTTTATTATATTATCTTGCCCTATCCATGAGCAATTGTTATTTTTCCAATTATTTAGATGTGACTTGATTTGTGTGGAAAGTGTTTTGTAATTGTGTTCAGAGTTCCTAGGTTTGTCTTGACAGGTAGACTCCCAAGTATTTGATATTGCCTCCTGTTACTTTATTTTCTTTTTTTTCTTTTTTTTTTTTTTTTTTAGTGAGGCAATTGGGGTTAAGTGACTTGCCCAAGGTCACACAGCTAGTAATTGTTAAGTGTCTGAGGCCGGATTTGAACTCAGGTACTCCTGAATCCAGGGCCAGTGCTCTATCCACTGCGCCACCTAGCTGCCCCCCTCCTGTTACTTTAAATGGAATTTCTCTTTCTGTCTCTTGCTGCTGGACTTTGTTGATCATGTGTAGAAATACTGATGATTTATGTGGATTTATTTTATATCTTGCAACTTTGCTAAAGTTATTAATTTTTTCAAGTAATTTTAAAATAATTCTCTTGGATTCTCTAAGTATACCATCATATAATCTGCAACGAGTGATAGTTTTGTTTCCTCCTTGTCTATTCTAATTCTTTTATTTCCTTTTTCTTCTCTGATAGCTAAAGCTAACATTTCTAGTACAATATTGAATAATAGAGGTGAAAATAGACATCCCTGTTTCACCCCTGATCTTATTTGGAAAGCCTCTAACTTATCTCCATTACATATTGTAAAAAACAGTTATCAACTTTATCTAATTAAAAAAATATAACTGTACTGATATGAAAAATTATGACTATATGAAAAATTATAAGTTTAGAAAAATTATAATTGGGCCTTAAGTCACATATGGGTTGCCATTCAAATGTAGAAATATTTTATTAATTTACTATGCCTAATTTTGGGGGCCTAATCTGATTGAAGGGCCTAATCTGGAGATTTTTGACTGGCTGTCTATCTGACTGCTATTAATTTAATATGGGCTGTTTATAAATTTCCACCACACTTGCTCCTCTCAAATTGATAAGCAAAAGACTAAAAAGCTTCTTAAGTAAATAATCAAAGCAGAGTTTATTTATGAAATACAATTTAAACATAAAAATACAGGGAAATAAAATGTATAACCTGAGTAATTTCCAGCATGTCTCTCTGCTGCTGCAGCTGAACCCTGAAAAGCCCCTTACTCCGTAAGGCTCTTTCCTCTGTCTGTCCATCCACCCTCGCTGTCTCTACCTTCTCTGTATCTTTGCCTTTTCTCCCTTTCTCCAACCTGTCTTTCTCACTTTCTCTATCCTCCGGCATCCCTTCTGTTCTCTCAATCTTCCAGCCTCCCCCTTCATTGTCTTCTCTCCTGTATATATGTTCCTTCTCTCTCCTCAAACCTCAGGCTCCTGTGCCCCCTCGCACACCAAGCTAATCCACCGGCCACACTCGTGATGCAGTGGGCAGGGGCTCAAGGGGCCTGTGCCCCCTGCTGCATGCCTGGGATCTCCCCAGGAGCTGCGCTAGAGGTCAGCCTGCAGGAGCCTGGGATCTCTGGGATAGATACCCCCAGGGTGGAGGTAGCTGGGGCCTTTTCCCCCAGCTGTCTGACCTGGTGTCCTATAAAGCCCACAGGGCTTTTTGGCTCAGCTGAAGCAGAGGGGGAGGGGCACCAGCCTCTCTTACACAGAAAAAAATCTGAGGGCCTAAGGCTTTTTAAGCTCAGCCCAAAGGCAGGGTCCCCAAATCAAAATAAATTTCCACAATATAAGGCTTGCTGATGGTTTTAGGTAAATACTGCTTATTATTTTAAGGAGAGCTCTGCCTATTCCTATGCTCTCTAGTGTTTTTGTTAGGAATGGGTGCTGTATTTTGTCAAAAGTTTTCTCTGCATCTATTGAGATAATCATATGATTTTGGTCAATTTTCTTATTGATTTGGTTGATTATGTTGTTAATTTTCTTAATGTTGAACCATCGCTGAATTACTGGTGTAAATCCTACCTGGTCATAGTGTATTATCCTGGTGATCACTTGCTGTAATCTCCTTGCTAATATCTTACTTAATATTTTTGCATTGACGTTTATTAGGGAAATTGATCATGGCTTTCAGGTAGTTCAATTTTTTTTCTTAGTTTATCTCTCCTGCATCTCTTTTCCAGGTCAGTTGTCTTTACAATGAGGTATTTCACATTTTCTTCTATTTTTTTCAATCTTTTGATTTTGCTTCATATATTCATTGTGTCTCATGGAGTCATTAGCTTCCATCTGCCCAATTCTAATTTTTTTTTTGGCAGGACAATGAGGGTTAAATGACTTTCCCAGGGTCACACAGCTACTAATTGTGAAGTGTCTGAGGCTGGATTTGAGCTCAGGTCCTCCTGAATACAATGCCAGTGCCCTATCCACTGTGCCACCTAGCTGCCCCCCAATTCTATTTTTAAGGCATTATTTTCATCATTAAGCTTTTGCACCCTTTCCCCCCCACTTGGCCTTTTTTTTTAAGGAATTGTTTTCTTTAGTCATTTTTTGTGCTTCCTTTTACAAGCTGTTGACCCATTTTTCATAATTGTGTGTGTGTGTGTGTGTGTAACTCATTTCTCTAACTTCTTTTCCCATTTTTTCTTATACCTCTCATTTTATTTTTAAAAGCTGTTTTGAGCTCTTCCAAGAAGGGTTTTTGGTCTTGAGACCAATTCATCTTCTCCCCTGTGACTTGTAGTCATTTTGACAGTATTGTCCTCATATGAGTTTATATTTTTGTTTTCCCTGTCACTATAGAAACTGTCAATTGCAAGGGTCCTTTTCTCTTTCTTATTCATATTGTAGTATATTTTGAAACTTATAAAATTGAGGTGTGCTCTTGGGGCACAGAAACCACTGTTGCAAGCTTCTTATGCTGGGGGATAGGGGCCTGGTCACTGACTTTCTGTTCTGAGGCCACTGTGGCTTTTGGATTACTCAATGCCCTAGGCTTGCTCTCTGTGCTGGGATGGCTTGGCCAAGCAGTGCCTGTCCTGTGGGTGGTTCTCTAGATGGCAGTTTGCCCTCTTAGCTAGGGCTGGTGGGTCTCACAAAGAGTTTGCTGTGCCACCAGTCTTCTGAGCCAGGAAAAAGGGGCCTCAGCTACTGATTTGTGCTGTAGTCAATATCCTCCTGATTTGCCAAGACCCACTCCACATTGTGCTGAACTGTGCTGGCCTTCCCCTTTCACCCAAGTGAGACCAACCTTTCCTGAAGTCTTCTAAATTATCTAAATTCAGATAATTGTTTCTTTCTCGCTGGCTTTTTGTAGTTTCTGCAGTTCCAGAATCTGTTTAGAGACTTTATTTAATGTTGTTTTTGAGAAAAACTCAGGAGAGCTCAGGCAACTGCCTAGCCTCTTGCTGCCATCTTGGCTTCACCTCAATTTTCAGACAATGTAATCATTTGTTTCTATAGTCATATAAAGATTCTCTGAATCACTACTAATTAGAGAAATCCAAATCAAAACAATGCAACCAATTTAGCTAATATGACAGAAAAGGAAAACAACAAATTTTGGAGAAAATCTGGGAAAATTGAAACTCTAATGCCATGTTGGTGAAATTGTGAACTGATTGAACCATATTGGAGAGCAAATTTAGAATTATCCCTATAATAGAACTATAATAGGACTATAAAATCATGCATATCATTTGACCCAGAAATACCAACACTACATATTTATCCTAAAAAGATCAAAGAAAAAGGAAAATACATCTATAAATATAGCATATTTATAACAGCTCTATTAGTGGTGGTAAAGAATTGGAAATGGAGAGGGCATCCACCAATTACAGTATGGCTTAATGAGTTCTGATATATGATGTGATGGAATGCTATTATGTTATAAGAAATGAGAAGTGAGATGGTTTAAAAAAATACTTGGAAGTCTTATATGAATGGATGCAAAGGAAAGTTAGTAGAACCAGGGGAACACTATACACAGTAATAGTAATATTGCAAAGATGATCTCCTCTGAAAGACTTAACTATCAATGCAATGATACAACTAAATTATGAAGAAATTAAAAAGAAAAATTCATCTTCCATAGAAAAAGTCTAAATTCAGACCAAAACATACTTAAAAAAACTGTTTTCTTATTTTGGGGGTCAGTGTCTTCTTGTGCAACATGGCTAATATGGAAATAAGTTTTGTATAACTTCACATGTATAATTTATATTAAATTGTCTTCTCAAGTAGGGGAGAAGGTAGAAAAGGATTGAGAGAATTTGGAACTCATTTTTTAAAAATAGTCTTTTCCATATAATGAAGAAAAAATAGAATTAAGTGGATTCATCTGCATGGAAACTAGAATAGATTTTCATATAAGAATTTATTTAGAGATCATATAGTGCTATCCTTTTAGAGAGAAAGAATGTGATTTCTGTTGTTTTTAGACTTTTATTTTCCAAATTACATGTACAAGCAAATTTTGACATCAATTTTTTAAAAACTTTATGTTCCAGCGCAGCTAGGTGGCACAGTGGATAAAGCACCGACCCATGATTCAGGAGTACCTGAGTTCAAATCCGGCCTCAGACACTTGACACTTACTAGCTGTGTGACCCTGGGCACATCACTTAACCCCCATTGCCCTGCAAAAAAAAACAAAAACAAAAACAAAAAACAAAAACCCAAGAAAAAAAAATTATGTTCCAACTTCTCTTCCTCCTTCCTCTCCCACCCCCCACTCCAAGAATTCAATGCTTCAACATAAATTATACATGAGTAGTCATGGCAAACAATTCTACATTATCTAGGTTGTGAGAGAAAACAGATAAAAACAAAAGTTCAAATCAACGAATTATCAAAAAAAAAGTGTTTCAGTCTGTTTTCAGACACCATCAGTTCTTTCTCTGTAGATGGACTGCAATTTTCATAAGCTCTTTGAGTTATATTGGATCATTGTCTTGCTGAAAATAGTCATGTGCTTCCCAGCAGATCATCTTACACTAATGCTTTTATTTTGCATAAGGAAATTTCTCTCTGCTTCAGTTCATGTGGGTCTTTCTAGGTTTGTCTAATAGCATACTGTTCATCATAATTTTTATATAGTACCTTGAACTTCACAGAGAATTTTCTTCACAATAGCCCAGCAGAATAGGTACCATACGTTTTGACATTGTAGTCAATCATCATAAACTATTTCCCTCCATCACATTCCCTTCCAATGATATTTACTCTATTGTCTATCTTATTTTGCCCTAATCTTCCTCAAAAGTGTTTTGCTACTGACTGACCCCTCTCCCGCTCTACCTTCTTTTCATTCAACCTTCCCTCCTTATCATCTTCCCCTCCTACTTTCTTTTAGGGTTAAATAGATTACTGAAAGAATGTGATTTCCAAAGAGTTTAAATTATATGTCCAAGGTTATTCAGATTAGATTGTCAATTCCTTGAAGGCAGGGGCTGTCTTTCATCTCTTTTCATATCCCTGGAATAGCACAGGATTACTTAACCTAATGGGAAGTATTATGTACATAATCAATATTTGTTCGTTGATTAATTATACAGGTAGCATCAGAGCTCGAAATCTGAAAGAAATCTTAGAGTTCATTTAGTCCAATCTCCTTAGTGTATAGATGAAGAAAGGGAGGGCTAGAAAAGCCACATGGTTTGTCCATGGCCAAATAGGTAGTAATTATTCAAGGGTGGAATTTGAAACCCTTTTTCTCAGACTCTAGAGTGAGTATAGTTTGTGTCAGGCCATCTACCTTGGTATAAAGACCTACTTCCTCTGACTCCTTAACCAAATATACTTTTTTGGTTTTTCAGATCAGGTTCTCCAAGCCCCTTGGAACAGTCTTTAAGAAAGGGAAGAAAAATAACCTAGGGAGATTATCAAACATTACTCTCTTAAAGGGCAGGAATTAATCAATTAACTGTGTCTCTTTGTGAGACTTTGATTTGCATCACACTTCTATTTCTTGGACAAAATAGTATCCATTATCACACACCAGATGTTGCAGTCTACTTTGGGAGACCTTGGAGTATTTCCATGATGGTGTATCCCTGCTTCCTAGAAAGAGTTTTTGGCTCTCCAGTACTGTCCACTTGCTTGATGGTACCTTTATCCCTATAAGAAGACCCATCTGATTCTCTTCTCATAGAAAGAAATAAGGGAACCTGTCTAGGAAAACACAAATAAAAAGATATCTTTGTTTTCCATCCCTCATTTTTCACTACTGTGGAGATGAATAAGCAATAGAGGAAAAAAAATATTTGAAATATTATTCAATTATTAAGAGTTGTGTGTGTGTCAAAATCAGTGAGTGAAAGAGAGTGAATCTATGTATGTCTCTGTGTCTGTGTGAAAAAGAAACATCAGATCATATGAATTGAGGTGGGTTAGTGTAGGAATCATAAAGTCTTAGAGTCAACAGACTGTGAGCAAAAATTCAAAAATCCTAGAAATAAAGGGATTATACCTTCCTAACAGATAGCCTTATCACCTCAGCTAGAACACTTTATAAGATGGGGAATTCACTACTTGACACAAAATATTCTCTCTCTCTCTCTCTCTCTCTCTCTCTCTCTCTCTCTCTCTCTCTCTTTCCTACCAATTCTGATTACTAGAAACATATGAAAATGCATGAGTAAATTTCAATCTCTGTAAAATTTCTAAACATTGTTTTTTTGTTCTCTGCTTTGTAAAAAGGATTTGTTGGGGGCGGCTAGGTGGCGCAGTGGATAAAGCACCGGCCCTGCATTCAAGAGTTCCTGAGTTCAAATCCGGCCTCAGACACTTGACACTTACTAGCTGTGTGACCCTGGGCAAGTCACTTAACCCCATTGCCCCGTAAAAAAAAAAAAAAAGGATTTGTTATTCCATGAGAAAGCATTAACCTTACATTATAAGAATTGAATTAAAGACATACTTGATTCTGATACTATTTATGTGAATATAGACAAGACACTCAAAACTGAGTTTTCATTCCCTACTCTGCCTATGATAGCTATCTCATCAGCATTGTGAGGACAGTCCTTCCTAAATCTCAAGACACAGCAAAAATGCAAACGATTGGTACATTTCATATATCAACTCTTCAGATACTTGCAGTTATACTAGCTTATGTATATATTTTTTTTCAAGACCAAATGTCTACAGTTCCATCAGGCATTATTCACAATTGTTTATATACCATTCATGATCTTGGTGATTCTCCTTGGGGTAAATAATTTGTCAATGTATCTCAAAGTATATACTACACATAACAGAGCTGAAAGGAAAGAAAATTGGTATGGAATAAATATTAGAGATAATGAAGTTTGTAGTTGATAAGAAAAATGTTGATTTTCCTCATGTTTTTATTGTTTTTTTAATTTTCAGTTTTATTAATCTGTTTTATTTTTATATTACAATGATTTACATATGATTATAGGCTTATGGGAGATTTATTTTAATGAAGTAAATGAGTAAAATGTAATTAATAATGCACTAAACTCATCTGAAAGTGCATGAAACATTCTATATCTGTAGTCATATATGTTTAACTTTAGGTTACCCAAAATGTATTTTCTGTCACTCCTAGTCCCCATCTAATGGAGGTCCAGGAAAGAAAGCATATTTCTTTTTTTTACTATTTTATTTTTAAGATATGGAATAAAACAAACATTTCCATGAAAGAGTATAATATAAAGATTATTGTACATGAAGTTACAAATCTGCAATGCACAACTTGCTATTCCTTTGAAATATACAATGAAATTATGCAATTTTTTTCTTTGTATTTATCAGTTATTTCTATGGATGCAGATAGTTCCCTTCTTCATGTGTCCTTTTTAGTTAATTTGAATTTTATAATAGTTAAATTATAAGTCAAAATAACTTGTTAACTCAAAGTAATTCTTAAACCAATGTTGCTGTTACTGTTCTTTTGGTTCTGCTCATTTCATTCTTCATTATTCCATGCTAGTCTTTCCACGTTTTTTTTCCCCCTAACATCATTGAACTCATCATTTTTTTACAGCAGGGTAGTATTCCATCACAATCCTATAGCAGTATTGGTTCAGCTATTCCCCAATTCATGGGCATTCCTTCAATTTCCAGTTCATTGCCAACACAAAGAGAGATCCTATAAACATTTTATATTATATAGATTCTTTTCATTTTCCCCAAATTATCTTTATAAATAAACCAAGTAGTGGTGTTGCTGGGTCAATGGGAATCAGTAGTTTAATAACTCTGAGCATAATTCCAGATTGTTCCCCCAAATGGTTGGATCAATTCACAATTCCACCAACAATGAATTATTGTCCCAATTTTTCCACATCCCCTCCAATATTTGTCACTTTCCCCTTCTATCATTTTAGGTGTTAATTATATATATCAATTTTGTTTTAATTTGCTTTTATCTAATCAATAATGATTTAGAGTATTTTTGTCATATGACTATAAATTATTTTGATTTCTTCTTTGGAACACTGCCTATTCATATCCATTGGGAATTTATCATTGGAGGAATACCTATATTCTTGTATTATTAGTAATACATTCTTATAGATTTCACAAAATTTCTTTATATATTTTAGATATAAGACATTTATGTGATAAATTATATGATTGTCTACAAATTTCTGCAAAAAGCACATTTCTTTTAACTATGATTCATTACACCAAACAAATTCCCTCAATAATTATTAAAATGTATATTCGCTTCTGCACTCTAAGTCCATTACTTGTCTCTAATGTATATCATGGTTCAACATTGGTTCTTTTGAAACATGAAGAGTAATCATAGTGATCTTAGTTCTTATAATTTTCAAAATGTTTTTATTTACAGTGGTGCATTGTTTTCTTGTCTCTGCTCATTCCATTACTCATCAGTTTATAACAGTTCTTAGAATTCTTCATTTTTATAATATTGATACTATAGAATAAAATAAACTCTTCTGCTTTTGCTCTCTTCTCTCTGCATAAGTACTATAAATCTTTCTGTCTTTTTGAAATCATCTATAGCTTTGCTTCTTACAGAATGGTAAGACTCCATCACATTCATATACTACAACTTCTTTAGCCATTCCTCTATTGTTGGGCATCCTCTTAGGTTCCACTTTTTTATCACCACAAAAGAGGTGGAATACATATATTTTTATATTATTATATTTATATGTTTATACAAGAATTTTTCTTCTCTCCCAATGTACTATAAGTTCCTCAAAAATTACAACCTATTTTTACATTGATTTTGTATCTTTGGCATCTAATACAGTATTTAGAATGGAGTAGGTACTTAATAAATTTCTATTGAATGGAATGAATTAAAGCAGACTGAATGTATGGGAGAAACAGAAAGTTATGAGTTGATTTTTTTGGTGTGACTCATATTCCCAGCCATGCTCCTTTTGTCACTTTTTCTTCATTAAGATAGTCCAACTCAGTGAACAAAAACCACAAGATTTAGATTCAGAAAACCTGTTATTGTTGCTGACCTCAGTCTCTTATTTGTCACGTGAGTATGCTTAAACAGATCATTTAACTTTTCTGGGTCAAAATTTATCAACCATAAAAGAAGGGAGTTCAGCTAAATGATTTCTCAGATCCCTTCTACCTCTATAACTGTGTTCTTAGATTCCCTTGAGAATATTGTTTTCTTCCTCATCCTTTTGGGATCCTCATGGTGTCAATTTTTTTGGGGGTGGGGCAATGAGTGTTAAGTGACTTGCCCAGGGTCACACAGCTAGTAAGTGTCAAGTATCTGAGGCTGGATTTGAACTCAGGTCTTCCTGAATCCAAGATCAGTGCTTTATCCACCACCCCACCTATCTGCCCCCGTGTCAACTCTCTTGTCTATTTAAACCTTGCTCATGGATCCCTTGGCTACCACATAACCTAGCTCTTTGTAGAAATCCAAGAAATTAGAAATGACAGAAACCAATTCTGTGCAATATCATCAATTGCTTGACAAGCATTTATCCAAGGCCTGATATTTGGCAGGTACTTGAGGAGAACAAGAAAAAAATCAGTTTTTGCCCTCTTGCAGGTTACATTCCTCATAAGTATACATTCTTTCATTTAATATGATTTCAGTCAATACATTAGTGCACTCTAAACAAAAGCTCCTAGCATTTAAATCTTTTGCTTCCTCTTGACATTCAAAATGCAAAGACTGCATCCCTTTCTGCCCAGAATTGCCTTCTTTAGCTAGGTCAGTTCCTGTGTATTCAGTCTAAATAAACCTTCAGTAGTTATAAGATGTATTGTGCTGATTTCATCTTTTTTATATATATATATAATCCCTTAGAAAGCCAGATTTTATTTTTTTTTCTTTCCCCTTTGCTTTAGTGAAGGGACTCATTTTGATTAGATTTGCTAGGATTTAGGGCAGAAAGATATAGAGGGTGAATTTAATTCCATTTAGCTCAAAAGAAAAATCTACTAAGGGAATCTGTGGAATGGTTATCAATGGGTTGATTTTTGGGGGGAGGGAGGTGAAAAATAATCTATAATCCATCCCATTTTAGGGTTTTGTCATTTTCCACTTATTACCTCCCTCTTTCCTGCCTTTCACACTAACACGCTACCCCTCAGTCCACTTAGAAAAAAAAAGCAAAGCAAAGCATAGTATCAAAGAAATAAGACATTCTAGTGATAGATAACTAGATTTCTTAAAGTAAAAGAAGCCATTTATTCACTCATGTACCCTTTGAAACTGAATAGCTATTCCTCAGGAGTTTTTGCCCAATTATAAAATGAAATATATCTTCCTATTTTGAACAATATATTCATCCCATATGAAACAGACTCTTCATACTAAAGGGCATGCTTTTAATAATACCCTGCAAGAGCACAGGATGAGTTACAATCAGAATCTGTTAAATTATAAAAACAAAACAAAAACCCGGTAGATTATCAGAAAACATTCTGAAGAACATTTTAGTGTAGTATTTTCAATTACCTTGACCTTTAACCCAGTCATCTAAAAAAATAATCTGCTGAGTATATTGTCTATCTGTCATTTTACCCTCTTTGCCTCACTAACTCCATCACTTATTTTGTTTTGATATTTTGGGAACGGATACATAGTCAGACAAACCAATTACTGTATTTCTTGTCTGCTAAGGATAAAACATAAGTTATGAGGTTTAGCCCATAGGTGACTTACACAGCAGTTCAAGGGAGAAAAATAACTTTTAATAAAGTTTTGAGCCCATGCTTGTTTTCCCAAGGCACAATATAGCTGTTATTTATAGTTTTGCTGAAAAAAGCTTGTGGAGAAATTTCAGCACTTCATGTAACTAGCTTTCTGCATGGGAAGCCAACATTACATTCCAAACTCTGCTAAGAATTTGTCTCTGACAGCAAGTTTCAGGAGGAGAGAAAAAATTCTTTTTGAGAAATCCATAATTAAACAATAACAGCACAGGCATGAAACCATATATATTTATTTGAAAAATACACCCCTTTACTCTGACTTCTAAAAGAGTTTATTTCTTTATAGCTATGCAATAGCTAGGTTATCAAACAAGTTAAGCACTTATCATTGCATAAATGAACATTTGTGTTTCCTTCAGAAACTGGATAAAAATATATTTGTTGAAGAGTCTACTGAAAGCAGTTGGGAGAAAAAGACAAATCCTTTGTATATAAAATGGCCGGATTTGTTCTGAACCCATTACCCACAGCTTCTATTCCTTGTGCTCTTCAAAACTTGTTATGCCCTCTTTAACATCCTCTTTGGCTACTAACCCAACTTCCCTTTTTCCTTGCCAGGCTGGTTTCCTAGAAGTAGGCTGATTGTTTCTCTGCTCACTGTGCTGAGTATGACACTAGTAATCTATATTTTAAATCATATTACATAAATGATATGCTTTCTATTAATTATCAGACAGTAGCCTCGATTAGCTGTTAGAAAAAAATGTATTTACCAAAAAGCAATAGAGCAAGAACAGAAATTATATCCCCCTCCAAAACTTAGGATGTGGTATTTCTGTGCACACATAATGTCCCTGGGGAGACTGGGTTCAGACCTGTAGTATGTTGGTAGTGAGTTAACCTTTGTAGAAAATACACAGAGAAGAGTGAGGTAATTTGGCTTTCAGACAAGATCATCTAGTTTCTTTTCCTTTTCCTTTTCTTCTCAAAAAATTTTTGTCTTTATACATCTTTTTATCACCTTTCTAGAAATACCCCTTCTATTCATTAATCCTCCCCACCCCCATTTTCTGTCTTAGAGTCTATTGATCCCATTCCTTCCTTAATACTTCTCACAACCTCCTCTGTCTCTTTGGAGGAAACAAAGAAACAAACAAACAAAAAAAGCAAAAATATTTGATTTAACTCATTTCCTCTCTTGCTATTATCCCTTCTCCCCCTGTTTATCTTAATTGGAAAATAAGAGGCATACTTGAAACCTAAATTCTTTCTTAATCCTTGAACCCTTTATTCTGTCTTCATCACTGACACTATTCCTTTCTCTTTTTTGTGTGACAGAATTGGGGTTAAGTGACTTGCCCAGGGTCACACAGCTAGTAAGTGTTAAGTGTCTAAGGCCAGATTTGAACTCAGGTCCTCCTGAATCCAGGGCCAGTGCTCTATCCACTATGCCACCTAGCTGCCCCTCACACTACTCCTTTCTCAAAGATCTCTGGAAGCTTCCTCACTTAGAAATTTAGCAATGATTTATGCTTCTCATTATGTATACACTTTTGGCATTGAGGACCATTCATCTGCCATATCTTCACTTGGTTTGTGAAATGACATTCTTTCCTTATCTTCCTAGCTTACTGTCTCCTTTGATGGCTCTTTTCTTTCCTTCCAGTAGTAGAAATTTCTCAAACTTGTTAATCCATGATCCTTTATTTGATCAGTCCGCATTATTTTTCCCTTTCCCCCCATTATCCATTCCCACATCAGTAACTATTATTCATATGACCATGACTTTAAAGATTCATTCTCCATCCATGTTCTCTATTTCCCCTTCTTGTCTAGTATTTTTCCAAATACCTAAAAGAGATAATCTCACTTATATAGCCTTTCTACTTATTAGATCCTACAAATTATTTTTAGCCTGGAAAAATACAACCCTAACACAAAGTGTTTTTTTTTTCTCTCTAACCTAAATTGTTTTAATGGTTTCTGAATGTATCATTTATTTGAACTTATAGGCTGCCTTGTTCCACTTGAATATGTGACATGGAGTTGACCAGATATTCATGGTACTCGTTTAACTATAACTCCTTCTGTGAAAAAAAATAAGGTAATAATAATTAAAACTATTTGGGGGCAGCTAGGTGGCGCAGTGGATAGAGCACCAGCCCTGGAGTCAGGAGTACCTGAATTCAAATCTGGACTCAGACACTTAACACTTACTAGCTGTGTGATCCCGGGCAAGTCACTTAACCCCAATTGCCTCACTAAAAAAACAAAAACAAACAAACAAAAAACTATTTGATACATTTCAATTAAGTAAACAGGTCAGTAGAGCAGATTAGGTTTTAATAAAAGATAGATCAGCAATTGTAGTAGACAAAAATTCCTGAGAAAAATATCAGGTGATAGTGATTGACTGAATCTTCAAGAATACTATAATTAGATGAACTACTATGGTTAGGTGTTCCTGTTTGATAAGAACCATTAAGGAAACCTGAAAGTTTTATAAAAAATGTATATAGATAAGCATGTTTATTCATATGGCAATATAATCTCCAAATGAAAGTCACATTAGCATAAAAATTCACTTCATTAAATAGAAATTTTAAAAAATATATAATGAATTCTGTGATTCCATAATTTGAAAAAGGAGAAAAAATGGAGTAACTTTCATATATATGGTTAGGAAGCAAATTAAAAAAAATAATGGATAGAGGATAGTTCTTAAATTCACCAAACACCATTTAACATCACCATTTTGAGTGTGGGAATCACTTCATTTTTTACTTTATGTCCCCCAAACCTAGCATTGCACGGCAATCAATCAACCAGTCAACAGTCAATTAAGATGCATAAAGTAGATTCTAGAGATTCTGAAGATGTAATACAAACTATTATAATGACATAAAAAAGAAGCACAGAAAGATGAAAAGGGGCTAGCAAAGTATATTAACTAATACTGACCTATACATTAGAAAAATCTCTTTGGCAGCTGAGTAGAGGATAGGTTGAAGTAGAACTAGTGTTAAGGCAGGGGGACCAACCAGTAGGCTCTTTTAATGGTTCAGGAATAAGAATTAGATGTCTATTGCAACTGTCTTTGTGGTAACAAAGAACTGGAAATCTCAGGGATCCTCATCCATTGGGGAATGGCTGAAAAAGGTGTGGTGGAATGCTGCTGTGCTATAAAAAATAATGAGTTCAATGATCTTAGAACAGCATGGGAAGGCTTGTACAAAATGGTGAAGAACAAAGTGATCAGAACCAAGAAAACATTGCATATGGTAATAGAAATATTGTTTTAAGAATGACTTTGAGCCAATAAGTCATTTTGACTGTTACAAGTACAGAAGTTAAAAGCAAACTACTCATGAAGTAAGAAACTATCAGTATCCAGAGTGAAAATGGCTAACTACCAGTATCTATAGAATTACATCAACTCACTTATACATATACATCTCTGTGTGTGTATACTAATTTGTGTCTAATGGTAGCTATCTCTAGGGCAGAGAGGAAAGAAGAAAACAAATTTAAAAATATGATAACTGTTCTATATTTGGAGGGAATAGCAACTTGTAAATGGTATATTTATAGTTTTATGTTCAGTCATCTTTATATTGTAAGTTGTTATGGAAATGTTTCTTTTGTTCTATTAATTGCAAAACAAACAAACAAATAAATGAGAATAAAACTATGACCCATTGGGAAAAAATAGTTCAGAAATGAGATGATGACAGCCTGCCCCAGGACGTTGGTAGTGCCAGAGGAGACCGCAGGGGCCAAATTCGATTACAATTCCAAGTTTAGTCCAAATAATTCTACCTTATTTGAATGAAACATGAATCAAATAGTGATATAGAGGTTTAAAAAATTCAGTGTTTCCCTTCTTCTTCCAAGACTGAATATAAAATCACCTGCCATTTAAATACCTTCAGAATGATCCACTCCCTGTCTTTCTAGTCTACATATACCTCATTTCCATCTACCACATACTCTATGATCTAGTGACACTGAACTCATTGCTATTCCACACACAAAACATTGCATCACAAGATGATGGGCATTTTTCCTAACTATATCTCATGCCAAAAATTCTCTACCTCATCTCAAACTCCTTACTTCTCTGGCTTTCTTCAAGTCCCAACTAAAATCCCAACTTCTACAAGAAGCCTTTATTAACTACTCCTTTTATATTAGTGCCTTTTTCTTTTGATTAAGTCCAATTTATTATGGATTTATCTTATATGTATGGAGTTGTTTGCATGTTGTCTCCTCTATTAGACTGTGAGCTCCTAGAGAGTAGGTGATGCTGTTTCCCTATCTTTTTATCCCTGGTGCTTAGCATAGAGCATGATTAATAGCATTTGGTTAATAAATGCTTGGTGACTTGAAGAAGTGATGACATCTAAGCAAATATTCATTATAGGGGGCAGCTAGGTGGTACAGTGGATAGAGCACTGGTCCTAGATTCAGGGGGACCTGAGTTCAAGTCTGGCCTCAGACACTTTACACTTATTAGCTGTGTGACCCTAGGCAAGTAACTTAACCCCAATTGCCCCCATCTCTCTCTCTCTCTCTCTCTCTCTCTCTCTCTCTCTCTCTCTCTCTCTCTCTCTCTCTTTCTCTTTCTCTGTATATATATATATATATATATATATATTCATTATACACAACATAAGGTTGAGGTTGACTGAGTGACTGCGTGACTACCTAAATTCATATAGTTGATAACTGAGAGAGTATTTTTTTTGTATTTTTAGTTTAGAGGAGAGATAAATGGGGCTAGTAGTAGTGTGACATTTTGGATATCTTCAAGTTTTAGAAATATTGCAAAGTGGAAGAAGGATCAGTAGTCTATAGGATCAGAGGAATCAGAGGTTGTGGCAGAAGAGGTAGCAGAGGCTGGTTTAGGATTGGCAGGCAAGGAAAACAAAAACATAAAAAAAAGAAAAGAAAAAGCTTATGAACAATAACAGCTATCCACATCCATAAGGAACTTCAGTTAGAATGTTGTCTCCTTAATAGGAGGCAATGAAAGCAAGGCTAGGGGATCACCTATTAGAGATCCTTCAGAGGGGATTGCTGCTTACATATTTTCTGGGGTCCCTTCTAAGTATGCTAGCCTGGAATCTTGTGAATGATTCCACATCTTCCATGACTGACAACTTATTCTTGTTAATATTTCTCCAGGTATTTCTCATCACTATTACCTTCCATGTATGGACATAGAGTGACTCCATTACAAAAATCACAGGGAGACAAGAGGAAATTTTTCTTAGTAATAGATTGGAGATGGGGAGGAAGGATCAGGGGAATTTGTTATATCTCTAGTAAATTCTGCAGAGTATCAAATGGAGGGGCAGCTAGGTGGCGCAGTAGATAGAGCTTCGGCCCTGGAGTCAGGAGGACCTGAGTTCAAATCTGGACTCAGACACTTAACACTTACTAGCTGTGTGACCCTGGGCAAGTCATTTAACCCCAATTGCCTCACCAAAAACAACACAGAGTATCAAATGGCTCTACCTTCATATGGGTATTTAGATGGAGTACTCTAGCAATACATTGAATAGATTCAATCAACCATCATATATGTTGTAAGGCTCATAATATTCAGATACTTTGCTCATTAAATGTCTACCTCCAAAGGTAAAGATGCTGACCTTTTGAGTAATTATTTTCCTCCCCAAAATAATAGAGAAAAATTGCAATTATTTTTTCAATTTCCTTTTTTCTCCTTAAGCACAGAATGGAAACCAAGATTTGCAATTGGATAATTGGTTGCTTGCCTCCTTCTGAGCTTTCACTTTCATTTTGGGTTCTCAGGCCAGGCCTCAGGTTAATGTTGAATAGACCTATACTGGCCAAGGGTGAGATTAGATCTTTTTTTTTTTTTCTTAATAGAAGATCTGGCCTGAAGAGATACCAATAAACTGATAGTTTGCTCTGATTCTCCAGGCACATGTTACAGATCTCCTGGCACTTGAAGCAAATCCTATGAAGTCATACTGATGTCATGGCATGTATTTTATAATATAGTAGTTCCTGAGCACATTAGTAATAGATTATACATTCTGCTCATGCTTCATTTTCCAAGCACATTTTCCCCTCCATTGTCTAAGGATGTTTCTGCCTTGTAACTAAGCAGCTAATCATGGGCATTTTTATTCTGTCAGTCACTTCCTGAAACGTGCAGTGTTACCATGGGTATAAAAACATCATGTAAAACACTGTGCTGCTCAATAGACAGCTGCTCTCCCTTCCCATAAGAAACACTAGAGTTCAAGATGATAGTGGGGTAATGGATCTTTGCAATAGTTTTTGTTTCAAATTAAAAAAAAACACATCCTTTCCATTCTCACTGCGAAATGAATTATATTCAGTCAGGCATTCTCTTCATTCATTCAATAAATCAATCAATTATTCTAGAAGCATTAACCAACATTGACTTTAGGTGGTACAGTGGTTAGAGCTTCAGGCTTTCTGTCAGAAGGACCTGAATTCAAATCTGGCCTAAAATACTTACTAGCTGTGTGAGCCTGGGGGAGTCACTTAACCCTATTTGCCTCAGTTGCTCATATATAAAATGATCTGGAGAAGGAAATTCTAAGCCACTCCAATATCTTTGCCAAGAAAACCCCACATAGAGGCACAGAGAATCAGACACTGAAATCAACAAGAAAACTCTACACCAAGTACTATCTTAGGTGCTGATGGTACAAAGAAAAAAAAAAAAACTAATAGCCCCTGTTCTCAAAATGTTGACAATCTATCTGGGAGACAAATCAAAAGTTTGGACTACATTGCTTCTTAGATCCCTATTAGCTCCAGCTCTATGATATAATAATTCCACATGAACACAATGAAATGCATATGTGTGTGTATGTATGTATATATACATACATATATACATATATATACATACATATATACATATATATACATACATATATACATATACATATATATATACTCATATCCATATTTATGTGTATAAACTGTTTCTTTGGAAAACCCTTATGGGTCTTCAATGAAACAGCCAAAAATATCACAAAACACATAAAACAAATATCTATTTAAATGTTGAAGTAATTTTAGTTGAGAGGCACTAGCACCTGAGGAAGATAAATATGTATCTTCACATAGGAATTGTACTTGAGTTCATCTGTGAAAGAAACCAGGGATTCTAATGGTAAAAGAAAGGAGGATATATAGGATAGGAAGAGAGTCAGCTGAACATTGATTGGCAAAGAAACAGGATATGGCACATCATGTTGGAGGATCACATTCACTAATGCATTCAACAATCATATGACAAGCATTTATTAAGCACCCAGTATATACCAGGGACTATTGACATTTGAAGATGCAAAGGAATGAAACAATCCTTCCTCTTACTTTGTAAAATATTCTACTTAATTTGTGTAATATAAATATGTTGAGGTGCAAAATAGAATTTCACAGAAAGAAATGAGGTTTTGTGGTTGTAGCACCATGGGGTGTGTTGAATAAATTAGCAAATCTTTCTGTCATATTTCAATATTGTTCTATCTCTGACAGAAGCAATGCATTTATGCATATGTACATACATATATTTACATATATACAAATATACTTGAATACATGCATCCCAAGCCCCACTTTCCCTTCCACATTATACATACATGAAATTTGTCCTTTTACTAGCATTTTCTCGAGTTGCTTTATGTGTCAACCTCACTTTTTCTTTCTATATCTAGGGCTGCCTAGAGAAGCTCAGTGACACACTTTATCTACAGTCAAGGACATGGGAATTCAAACATTTAGCAGACACATACATAATAGCTGGGTAATCAGAGTATGCCTTTCTACCTTTCTTTCTTTCTGTTTCCTCAAAAAAAAAAATGGGAGAAAATACTACCTACCTAACAGGTTTGTTGTAAGGAAAAAAATTGAGATATTTGTAATGTGTTTTTCACAAAGTCTAGCATATAGTAGGTACTTAATAAATGTATTTTCTTTTGTGTTTGCTTCCAACTCTTCACAAAATCACACAATCTCCAAGTTGGAGGGAACCATAGTGGTCACCTCAATTAACTGATACAATAAAAAAAACAAAAAAAACTTCTCATTCACAAAATACCTGCTATTTGCTCAGGCAGATTGAGGGAAGACATTCAATGGTGGGTAAACCATGATTTCCATGATTTATAACCATTTTTCACTTTGGTATTTTATTTTGGAATATCTTGTTAGCCTTTGGTTTTTATTTTTCATTTTTTTCTTTTTATCCATGACATAAAGATTGGCTTTGCCTCTATGTTTCTTCTCTCCAGGACTCCTTACTCTGACTCCTATGGTCAAACAGAACAAGGATAATCCTTTCCCACATGATAGGCCTTCAACTAAATAAATATAGCTATTATGTCTCCCAAAAAATCTAGGATAGAAAATCCCTTTGTGAGCCTTTCATTTGTCCCTAATTGAGAAGCATTTACATTCTCTTTCTCCCACCTCCCCCTTCAATAAAGGGAGAAAGAAAGAGGGAGGGGGAGAGACAGGAAGACAGACAGAGAGAGACAGACAGAGACAGAGACAGAGAAAACTATCATGCTTCGTACAAATCTCTATGGTCTAAGGAAAGGAAAAAAAAAACAACTAACCAAAAACTTCCCACATTGCCCATGTCAAAAATGTGTTTCTCATCATCCAAATGTATTCCATCAACTCTCTGGCATGGGTGGGTAGTATTCCCCATCGCTGGCATTCTAATATCATGGTTAGTCATAGCACTCATCAGAGATCTTATGTCTTTCAATGATTGATGTTTTGCCAATGAATATTTTCACTTCGGTGTTTTTCCATGTAGCCATATTTATATGCTATTTTTGCCTTCTATCTTGGTGTTTTCTCTATTCTGACAGGCAGTGAGTGTATTCAGTTTTAAAGGTAGCTTTAATTGGGAAGTCTCAGAGGAGGATGTTACATAACTGGCACAGAATTATCATAGGGATCTGTATCAAGCTAGTTAATGAGAAGGCATGATTCCATGGAATGGGTGATAGCTCTGTATTCTAAATGTCCAGGTTCAAATCTAGTTCTAATATGAACTAGGCTTACTCAATATGGAATATAAAGAAAATTTCCTAATCGAATATTAAAAAACACACACACAAGACTGCTCCAGTGCTTGTCCATTCTCTCTAACTCAGTATTAATGAGTAATGCTTGAAAACAGGATCTTGATCCTGTCCAGGGAAAGTGACATGAAGCTCAACCTTAGCTAAGAGTGGGAGATGCAGCATTACTCTGAGTGAGAAAATGAACTTCCAATACACCAGATTGTAGACGGTGTTGTGGAACCCAACACTATTGAGGCTGATTTATTGAGGCTGTTTCCCCTCAGGAAAGGTGTGGAAAGAGAGTTCTCCCCAGCACAACACATGATAGGTTTCTTTTTTAACTTTGTAGTATTGCCAACTTAGTGTTGGTTCTTTTGTTTCCATACTGATGAAGGACTGAAGGTATTTCAAACACATTTAAAATCTAGTCTTAGGTGAAAGCTCTGATTACCCCACTGTACTTACAATTCAGACTTAGATCTTTAAGAAAAGATTAAATCGTTATTTTAAACCTATATAATAGAGGCTTTTTTTTTCCAGGGATAAGTTAGACTATTTGTTTACCAGGGTCACTTCCAACTCTGAGTTTCTATGTCATTATGATGATTCCTATATTTCCTATTGTGACCTTTGAGATTTACTGTGACCTTCAGAAAGGATCAATTGAATGATTTACACAAGATTATCTCTGTTTGACCAAAATTAACAGAAATAACCAGTTGTAGAGAATATGAGAAGACAGCAAACAGATAATATACTGTTGGAGGAGCTATGAACTGATCTAAATATTGTATAAAACAATCTAGAAAAGTGATTGAAGTGTTTGAAATATTTACTAGAGGTAATATAGTACAGAAAAACACCGTAACAAGGTTAAGGTAGGAAAGTACCTACAGACACATACATACATACATACATATACAGATTTACACACACACACACACATGTACATATGTATATATGTGTGTACATATATGTATATGTGTGTACACACACACACACATATATATACACACACACATATATATATATGGAAATATTGTACCTGCAGTTTTTCGGGTTTTTAAATTTTTTTTAAATACCTGCACTTTTACAGAAGGA
Source organism: Dromiciops gliroides (assembly GCF_019393635.1). Taxonomy (NCBI): domain Eukaryota; kingdom Metazoa; phylum Chordata; class Mammalia; order Microbiotheria; family Microbiotheriidae; genus Dromiciops; species Dromiciops gliroides. Next base: position 50,746,044 of record NC_057864.1, on the reverse strand, counting down.
TCAAAGTTCATGCTTATTTATTGGGGAAGGGTTAAACTTTCACACTATACACATGTTGTACTATTTAATTTAAAATGGATCTAGGATTACATCCATAAAAGGAATGCTCTATGAGGATATTGCCACTAACAATGCATGTAAAATTAATAGAACATTATTATTATGGTGCAAGAAAATATGAATATAAGGAAAGCAGGAAAACACTGGAAGACTTTTGTAAAGTGATACAGAGTAAATAAGAACCAGTAGAACAAAAATAGATGATGTCTAGAAGTATAAAATTGAAAAGAATACAAAAACAAAAGTGAATGCGGTTCAATAATAATGATTAAACTTGACCTCTGAGAAAATGTAATGAAAAGTAGCACACCACAGATGGGAAATATTGCATATCTTCTTAGAAATGTTGACTGTTGAAGTTTGGATTTCTTAGCTTCTTTTCTCTTTCATGAGGAAGAGCTCTCTATGCAGGTCTATGCATGCTTATATATCTATATCTATATCTATATCTATATCTATATCTATATCTATATCTATATCTATATCTATATCTATATCTATATCTATATCTATATCTATATCTATATCTATACCTATACCTATACCTATACCTATACCTATACCTATACCTATACCTATACCTATACCTATACCTATACCTATACCTATACCTATACCTATACCTATATCTATATCTATATCTATATCTATCTATCTATCTATCTATCTATCTATCTATCTATCTATATGAGAAAAAGGAGGTCTATATAGGATTTCCATAAATTCTTGTGTTTTAAAAAAGGCACTAGTAAGGAATTTTTCAATGAAAAGGTTGGTATACCTGTACTTTACTGTTACTTTTGATAAGTCGCTCCAATTCTTCTGACAGCTCTTTCATCTATCATCTAGCTAGCTAGCTAGCTATTTTTCTATCTATCCATCTTTTTGCTTTGGAGAAAGATGATTTCTGTCACATAGCAAAAAATTCATTTGTTATTCTTTCTCAGCACAGCTAGGTGATTCAATGGATAGAGTGTTGGGCCTGAAGCTAGGAAGATTTATCTTCCTGAGTTCAAATACAGCATCACACAGTAACTGTGTGACCCTGGGCAAGTTACACAATCCTTTTTATCTCATTTCCTCATCTATAAAATTAGCCGGAGAAGGAAATGGCAAACTACTCCAGTATCTTTGTCCAGAAAACCCTAAAATGGTTCACTAAGAGACAGAGGTGATTGAAATGACTCAACAACAACAACAAGGATACAAATAAATGCAGATATAACTGTAGATATAGATATAGATTTAATGTAGATAGATAAATATATATCTGTAGCTGTAGATATCTTATAGATATAAATGTAGATAAAGATACATATATATATATATGTAGATATAGATATAGATATAGATATAGAAATAGAAATAGATATAGATATAGATATAGGTATAGACAGAGATATAGAAATAGATGTAGAGATAGAGATATGTGTACATATACAGGGTTGGCAAAAAAATCCTGACTATAGCATATATAATGCTATGATATTGGAAATTCAAAATAAAAAGGAATTATTTCAAGTAAATATAGATTTTGTTGGATGGTAACTGTTCCATTCTATTATTCAATGTATATATTAAAATGTCATATATGAATCAGAAGACTGAAAACCACAGCATTTGTAGTCCATTCTTCCAATTGGAAATATTAGCCAAATGATCCATAGGAAAAAAAAAGTGATGAATAAAGGCATGTTGCATAGCTTATGACATAGTGGTCATTATTTATCTTCTTTGAATAATGTACACCAGTGTCTAACTCTTGGAAAAGCTATGGATTGACTGTGAGTTGGATGGAAAATTGGAAGAGTGGGGTGTAACAGATAACAGATAAGGTCTCATTTGGAAATTTTTACACTTTCTCCTATTAATCCAACATAGTTCCTGTGAGAAAGTGCTTCTGTCAACACCTATCTCCTTATGATAGTGCTATCTTTAAAAAAATAATCAACTCAGAAGAATGAAAATAAGAGATAACACAATGTACAATGTTGGAAAAAAGTCTCACACATTTAATCAATTTGAGCTTGTACTTGAGAAATGGCATAGTACTCATCATCAAACAAACAAAACTTTCAAAGGAAATGGTTCTGTCCAGGGAACAAGGATGGTTAGCCACATGTCTACATTAGCATAGAAATGTTTTCTTTTCATGGTTCACTTATGGAAGTTTTTTTTTTTTTATTTAAACACAAGTTGAGAAGGCATAGAAGGACCATTATCTGTAGTGATAAAACAATAATAAAATAATATATATTGAGTCACAAAGAAACTTTAAGGTCATCCAGACAAACTTCTACTTTTTACATATGAAGAAACTGAAGATCAAAATCGTTATGGTAGGGCAGCTAGGTGGCACAGTGGATAGAGAACCGGCCCTGGATTCAGGAGTACCTGAGTTCAAATCTGGCCTCAGGCACTTGACACTTACTAGCTGTGTGACCCTGGGCAAGTCACTTAACCCCCATTGCCCCCCCCAAAAAAAGAAATGGTTATGGTTATGGTACTAGTATAAGGTCACACAATTATAACATGTCAGAACTGGTATTGTACCCACGTGCCCTGGCTCTTTATCCAATATTCTTTCCAATTCCATGCTTTCAATTACCTCCATGAAGGAGTTCATGGGTTCATGACTAAATTGAAGTCCAATGAATATGGAGCACTCTTCAGGATACAGTAGAAGTTTTTGAACTGGTGTTTCCCATGTACTGGATATTTGATTTCCCAACTTTGTGTTTCGGAGGTATAGTATTATCTGTAATAGACAACCAAAATTTCCTTGTAGAAGTCATTTTGAAATGTGGATCTATTTTTTCCTCAAACTCTCATCCAGAAATTAAGCACCATATGATAATATAATTGGGTCATTAAGAAGACCAGGAATGTTGAATTGACTACACTTAAGTTAATTTTTCCCCTGACCATTTAACCATATTTTTCTTTCTTTTTTTAACCATATTTTTCTAAGGTTAAGGCAATTCAATAGCTTTGGGAAACAATTCTGATTTTTTTTTAAAAGTCCAGGGCACCATACAGTATTAAAACTAACATAAAGGAACATAAACAATGTTTCACATTTTCCAGTTCCCAAAGATATACTATTAATAAAAAATGTATTTAGGGGCAGCTGGGTGGCACAGTGGATAGAGCACTGGCCCTGGAGTCAGGAGGACCTGAGTTCAAATCTGACCTCAGCCACATGGTACTTACTAGCTGTGTGACCCTGGGCAAGTCACTTAATGCCAATTGCCTCACCAAAAAAAACCCTGTATTTTGCTGAATTCCAAAGCATTATTTGGAATGTAATGTGAGTCTGTATAACTCAATTATTATAAACAACTCAAAGAGGGAGCTGCAAAAGTGCTTACATGGTTGGCCACAGCCAATCTCCTTTTGGAAACAATGCTTTAATGAGGTGAGCTCATTGTGTCTTTCCTAGGCATGCTTTGTATCTATTTCATTGTTATTATTATTTTTAGTAAGGTTCCATTGTGTTAAGAGCCTGTCAAAATGAAATATTTTATCAGTTCATAAGGAAATGAAAGGTGGGTGAAGTATCATCTTGTTTAATTAGCTTTCAGCTTACTGATATCTTGAGCAACTAGAAAAGGTAAACATTATTTTTTTTACAAATTAGTTGTAAGCAAAAAAAAAAATAACCTGTCATTTTGGTTTCTCCATCAATGTGCTTGATTCCTTTGGTACATATCATTTGTTTTTTTTCTAATGAGATATTGCAGAGAGGCAATAGCTTTGTATGTTCTTTAGTTCATGGAAGATACCTATTATTTGCATTATTCATTACCAGAACCTTGGTATATCTTGGTTAGATTCTAAACTCAAAGCAGTTCCTTAAACTAACCCTACATTTCCCATAAAAATCATGAATTATGTAATGTGCAAATCCCTCCACTTCGACATCACAGTTGCTGGCAAGCAAGTCAGCTATTTTTATTAAATGTTGCTCATCTGCCATATGGACTACCATTTTCAAGTTAATTATGAATTGAGATGTGGAGATATTAAATTTGTAAACTATCTTTCCAATTAAAAAACTATTTTAGGAGACCACACATACAAAATTGTTCCTATAAGACTCTACAAACTAAGTACAAGGTTCTCTCTCCCTAATTATGACATATGCTAGAAAAGAATGTTTTATTCAGGTGTATTCAAAAATTATTGGTGATATGCCACCACTTTATGCAAAAAATTGCATTGCTGTATTTCATAATGTGTGTATGGAAACTTTAAATGAGTTAAAGTCATTACTAGAAATACTACAATGATTCTATAAACAAGAACTTGAAAATGACTCTATTTTTGTTTAAGACATGCTGGGTGTGAAGTTGTAGCAATCTTAATATGTAGTAAAGTGTTGTGGTTCATTATCCTGGAAATGAGAGCTTTTCAGAAGATTGGAACCATCAACACCTTTCTTTTTTTGGTGCTTGATCTAAGAACTAATCTTCTCTTGTAGAATAGTACATATTTCCCAAACCTGCTCTAATCCTCCTCATTCGACTTTAAACTTATCTTCTGTTTAACTAGTGAATGTATCTGCCTAAATAAAGCTATCTCTCTTTAATCCCTTTTGAGCTTATTTTTTTCTTTGTTTTGATTTGTTTTATTTTTTTAGAATAGGACAGATTTCACCTATCAGGAAAGTCAAATATCTTTTTTACTCTGATAATGAGTGACACCTATGTACATGACACCAAGAAGTTGAGGTTACTAAGCCAAACTCACAGCCAGGGAAATTTGGATTCCAAAACTGCCTCAGACAGATACAGACCATGTCACCCTGGGTAAGTCACTTACACTGTCAGGGCCCCAAGAAACTCTCAAAGTGTATTAACGGAAGAAGGGAAAAAGAAGGGAGGGAGGGAGAGGCAGAGAGAGAGAGAGAGAGAGAGAGAGAGACAGAGACAGAGACAGAGACAGAGACAGAGACAGAGACAGAGACAGACAGAGACAGAGAGACAGAGAGAGACAGAGAGACAGAAAGAGAGTAAAACTTGAGAAAGGAACTATGTTGAATCCTGCAGGTATTTCAATAGTTTATCAGATTAGTGATCTTATTGATAATGTGTGTTAATTTCTTGCACTGGTGCAGAGGACAGAATGCTAGATTTGGAGTTAGGGTGATATAAATTCAATTCCCATTTCCTTTACTTACTAGTTATGGGAATATTTACAAGTCAGCTCTTCTATGCTCAGTTTTCTCATCTATAATATAGGGATAACAATAGAATCTGCTGATATCTCACAAGGGAGTTGTGAAAATCAAGTTAGCACACACATTCAGATTGGAAGAGAAATCTGCCTTACCAAAAAGGGGAAGTAGGTGGAGAAAGGAATAAGATAAAGGGGAAGCTGATAACAGGGAGGTTGGATTGAAAAAATGTGGTGGTCAGAAGCTAAACACTTTTGAGGAGGGGCAGGGTAAAAGAAGAGAGAGAGGATAAAGGGGGAAAGTAGGATGGAGGGAAATACATAGGAAACAAAGGTAATTGTATTAACTCACTGATAAAATAGAAGCAGATAGCAGAATGAATTAAAAGCAGGATCAGAAAATGTTGTTTACAACAAACACACTTGAACACTTCAAGCACAGTTATGAATAGAATAAAAGTAAGGGAGTAGAGCTCAATGTAGTATGTTTTAGCAGAAGTAAAAAAAAAAGGAGTAGCAATTATGTTTTCAAAAAAAGGAAAAGAAAAAAATAGATCCAATTAAAAGAAAAAAATAGGGAAAATATATTTTGCTAAAAATGCCATTCAGTGCAACAATGTCTATACTTAACATTTATACAACATATAGAATTGCATCCAAACTTATAAAATTATTTTATTTTCCAGTTACATGTAAGGATAGTTTTCAACATTTGTTTTCATAGGATTTTTACTTCCAAATTTTGCTACCACCCTCCATTCCCTCCCTTCTGCCCAAGACAGAGAGAAATCTGATATAGAGTATATATGTACAAGCACATGAAACATATTTCTGCATTAGTCATATTATGAAAGAAGAATCAGAGCACAAGCAAAAAATTTCAAAAAACAGCCCCAAAGTATAAATAGTATGATTCAATCTGAATTCAGATTATACAGATTTTTTTTTCTGGACTTTGAGAACTTTTTCTATCATGAGTTCCTTAAAATTGTTTTGGATCCTTGCAGTGCTGAGAAGAGCCAAGTCTATCACAGCTGATCATCACACAATGTTGCTATTACTGTCTACAATGTTCTCCTGGTTCTGCTCTTCTCACTCAGCTTCAGTTCATACAAATCCTTCCAGATTTCCCTGAAGTCCTCCTGCTTATCATTTCTTACAGCACAATAGTAGTCCATTATATTCATACACCACAAGTTGTTTAGCCATTCCCCAATTGATGGGCATTCCCTCAATTTCTAATTCTTTGCCACCACAAATAGAGCAGCTGTAAGTATTTTTGTACATGTAGTTCCTTTTCCCTCTTCTATGATCTCATTGGGATACAGACCTAGTAGAGGTGTTGTTCAGTCAAAGGGTATGAACAGTCTCATAGCTTTTTGGACATAGTTCCAAATTGCTCCCCAGAATGGTTGGATCAGTTCACAGCTCCACCAACAACACATTAGTGTTCCAAGTTTTTGACAGCTTCTCCAACACTTACTATTTTCTTTTTTTGTAATATTAGCCAATCTGATAGGTGTGAAGTGGTACCTCAGAGATGTTTTAATTTGCATTTCTCTAATCAATAGTGATTTAAAGGATTTTTTTTCCCCATATGGCCATAGATAGCTTTGATTTCTTCATCTGAAAACTGCCTGTTCATATCCTTTCAACATTTCTCAATTGGAGAATGAGTTGCATTCTTATAAATTTGATTTAGTTCCTGATATATTTTAGAAATGAGGCCATTATCAGAAATACTGGCTGTAAAAAAATGTTCCCTTCTTTCTGCCTCCCTTCTAATTTTGGCTGCATTGCCACCATTTGTACAAATCTCTTTTAATTTAATGAAATCAAAGTTATCCATTTTGTATTTCATAACATTCTCTACCTCTATTTTGGATATAATTTGTTTTCCTCTCCATAGATCTGAGGGGTAAAGTACTCCTTCCTATCCTAATTGACCTATGGTGCCATCCTTTATTTCTAAATCATGGACCCATTTTGGCATTATTTTGGTATATGATGTAAGATGTTGGTCAATGCCTAATTTCTGCCATACTATCTTACAGTTTTCTCAGTAGTTTTTGTCAAAAACTGAGTTCCTATCCCAGATACTGGAGTCATTGGGTTAATCAAAAAGTAGATTACTCTAGTCATTTCCTTCTGGGTCTCCTGTGCCAAACCTATGCCATTTATCTACCACTCTATTTCTTAGATAGTACCAAATAGTTTTGATGACTGCCATTTCATAGTATAGCTTCAGATTTGGTACAGCTTGCCCACCTTCCTGTGCATTTTTTGTCATTAGTTCCCTTGATATACTTAACTTTTTATTCTTCCAGATGAATTTTTTTATTATTTTTTCTAACTCTAAAAATTGATCTTAGTCTGATTGGTATGGCATTGAATAAGTAAATTAATATGGGTAGAATTGTCATTTTTATTATATTTGCTTGGCCTATACATGAGCAGTTGATATTTTTTCAAGTAGTTAGATCTAATTTTATTTGTGTGAAAAGTGTTTTGTAATTGTGTTCATAGAATTCCTGGGCTTATCTTGGCAGGTAGACTCACAAGTATGTTATATTTTCTATGGTCACTTTAAATGGAAACAATTTAAATGAAAAAGTTTTAAATATCATGGAGCCATAGTCAGGATTACACAGGATCTGGCAGCTTCAACATTAAAGGATCACCATCCTTGGAATATGATGTTCTGGAAGGCAAAAGAGCTTGGATTACAATCAAGAATCAACTCAGAAAAATTAAGCATTATCTTTCAGGGGAAAATATAGACATTGAATGAAGTAGGGGACTTCCAAGATTTTCTGAAGAAAATACCAGAACTGAACAGAAAAATCTCCAAATGAATGACTCAAGAGGAGTACAAATAGGTAAACAGGGGTGGGGAAGTGAAGGTTGTTCAATGAGGTTAAACTGTTTACATCCCTATGAAGGAGGATAATATTTTTAACTCATGGGATCTGTATCTCTATTAAGGTTTTGTTATTAAATTGATTTTGATGTGATGATATAGAGAAACTTAAGTGGCAGAATAAAAGTAAAATAGGTGCAGAACAGGGAGGTGGAGGTGGAATGGGGTTAATTACATAATATAAAGAAGAACAAAACCTATTACAATAAAGGGAAAGAAGAGAGAGGTGAGCCTTGTTTTAACCATACTCTCATTAGATTTGTTTCATGGAGGGAATAACATATATACCCATTTGTATAAAGAAACTTAGCTTGCTCTTTAACAAAGTTAAAGGGTAACGGGGAAAAATTGGTATTGATAGAAAGGAGGACAGAAACAGCTAAAAAAAGGGGAAAGAAAAAGAAGGGTGGATGATAAAAGGGAGGGCAGATTGAGGAAGGTAGGGGTCAGAAGCAGAACACTAGTGAGGAGGAATAGAGTGAAATAAGAAAAAAAAGGAGTACAAAGGGGAAAAGAGGATGGAGGGAAATAAATAGCAATCTTATCTGTGAATGTGAAAGGGATGGACTCTCCCATAAAGTGAAAGCTAATAGTAGAGTGGATTAAAAATCAGAATCCTACAATATGTTGTTTAAAAGAAACATATTTGGGGCGGCTAGGTGGCGAAGTGGATAAAGCACTGGCCCTGGATTCAGGAGTACCTGAGTTCAAATCCGGCCTCATGAACTTGACACTCACTAGCTGTGTGACCCTGGGCAAGTCACTTAACCCTCATTGCCCTGGCAAAAAAAAAAAAAAGAGAGAGATAAGGAAGGAAAATTCATCTTGCTAAAAGGTATGATAATGAAGGATTATCAATATTAAACATGTATGCACCAAGTGGTATAGCATCCAAATTCTTAGAGGAGAAGTTAAATGAGTAAAAAGAAGAAATAGAGTGCAACTAGGTGGCCCAGTATATAGAGCTCTGGCCCTGGATTCAAGAGGACCTGAGTTCAAATCTGACCTCAGACACTAGACACTTACTAGCTGTGTGACTTTGGGTAAGTCACTTAACCCCAACTGCCAGAAGAAGAAGAAGAAGAAGAAGAAGAAGAAGAAGAAGAAGAAGAAGAAGAAGAAGAAGAAGAAGAAGAAGAAGGAGAAGGAGAAGGAGAAGGAGAAGGAGAAGGAGAAGGAGAAGGAGAAGGAGAAGGAGAAGGAGAAGGAGAAGGAGGAGGAGGAGGAGGAGGAGGAGGAGGAGGAGGAGGAGGAGGAGGAGGAGGAGGAGGAGGAGGAGGAGGAGGAGGAGAAGAAGGAGGAGGAGGAGGAGGAGGAGGAGGAGGAGGGGGAGGAAGGAGGAAGGAGGAAGGAGGAAGGAGGGGGAGGAAGGAGGAAGAAAAAGAGGGAAGAAGAAAGAAGAAGAAAAAATAATAGAGCAAAATTATATTAGTTGGGGATCTGGACCTTCTCCTCTCAGAATTAGATAAATCTAACCTCAAAATAAATAAGAAGAAGATAAAGAGGTGAATAGAATGTTAGAAAAGTTAGATATGATAGATGTCTGGAGAAAATTGAATGGGGATAGAAATGAATATACCTCTTTCTCAGTAATACATGCCACATACTCAAAAATTGACCATGTATTAGGGCAAAAACACCTCATAGTCAAATGTAGAAAGACAGAAATAGTAAATGCATTCTTCTCAGATCATGATGCAATAAAAATTACATGTAATAAAGAGCCATGGAAAGGTAGACTGAAAATGAATTGGAAACTAAATAATCCATTCTAAAGAATGAGTCAGTCATACTTGACACTTACTAGCTGTGTGACCCTGGGCAAGTCACTTAACCCTCATTGCCCTGAAAAAAAAAGAAAAAGAAGAATGAGTGGGTCAAACAACAAATCACAGACATATTCAATAACTTCATCCAAGACAATGACAAGACAACATATCAAAACCTATGGGATGCAGCCAAAGTAGTTCTAAGGGGAAATTTTATATCTCTAAATGCTTACATGAATAAAATAGAGAAAGAGCAGTTCAATAAATTGGACGTGCAACTTAAAAAGCTTGCAAAAGAACCAATTTAAAATCCCTAATTAAATACTAAATTAGAAATCCTGAAAATCAAAGTAGAGATTAATAAAATTGAAAGTAAGAAAACTATAGAATTAATCAATAAAACTAAGAGTTGTTTTTATGAATAAATGAAAATATATAAACCCTTGTTTAATTTGATTTTTAAAAAGAGAAAGAAGAAAACAAAATCACCAGTATCAAAAATGAAAGGGGTGAATTCAACACCAATGAAGTAGAAATTAAAACAATAATTAGGAGCTATTTTGCCCAACTGTATGATAATTATTTTGACAATCTAAATGAAATGGATGAATATTTACAAAAATACAAATATTAACTGAAGAGGAATATAAGCCTTAAATAAAATTATTTTACAAAAAAAAAAAATTGAACAAGCCATCAATGAACTCCCTAATAAAAAATCTCCAGGGCCAGATGGGTTTACAAGTGAATTCTACCAAATATTTAAATACAATCAATTCCAATACTATATAAAATTTTTGAAAAAAATACATGAAGAAGGAGTTCTACCAAATTCCTTTTATGACACAAGTATGGTGTTGATACCTAAACCAGGCAGAGCCATAACAGAGAAAGAAAATTACAAGCCAATTTCCCTAATGAATATCTATGCAAAAATTGGAAATAAAATATTAGCAAGGAAATTAGAACAATTCATCACCAGTATAATATACTATCACCAGGTGGTATTTGTACAAGGAATGCAAGGCTGGTTCAACATTAGGAAAACTATCAAGATAATAAATCACATCAGCTACAAAACTAACACAAATTATATGATTATCTCAATAGATGCAAATCAAGTGTTTGACAAAATACAACATTCATTCATGTTTAAAACAATAGAGAGCATAGGACTAGGGGGAGCTTTTCTTAATATAATAAGCAGTATCTACCTAAAATTATCAGCAAACTTTATATGTAATGGCAATAAGTTAGAGGAATTCCCAGTAAGAGCAATATTGAAACAGGGATGTTTATTATCAACTCTATTATTGAATATTGTACTAGAAATGTTAGTTTTAGCAATAAGGAAAGAATAAGCAATTGAAGGAATTAGAATAGGCAATCAGGAAACAAAATTGTCACTCTTTGCAGATTTTATGATGGTATATTTACAGAATCTTAAATAATCAACTAAAAAATTACTTGAAACAATTAACAACTTTAGCCAAAGTTGAAGGATATAAAATTAACCCACATAAATCATCAGCATTTCTATACATGACCAACAAAGCTCAGCAAGACATAGAAAGAGAAATTCCATTTAAAGTAATTGCATTCAAATTATCAAATGAAAACTTGAGGAACAAAAGGAAACATAATACAAAACTCTACTAGTGGAGATGCCCTCATCTTTCACCTATAAGAACTTGATAAAACTAACAAAAATAAACAAAGAATTTTACAAAGTGACTAGAATTTTAGATAGATATGATAGACCTCTGGAAAGAAGTGAATGGGAATAGAAAGGAATACACCTTTTTATCAGTGATGAATAGCAACTATACAAAAATTCACTATATATAAGGGCATAAAAACCTGATGTACATATACAGAAAAGCAGAATTATTAAACTCATGCTTTTAACATAAGGCAATAAAATATCTTCAATAAAGGACCATTGAAAATTTACATTAATTGGAAAGAAATAACCCAGTCCTAAAAATCAGTGGTACATGTAACAAATCACAAAAATCAATAATTTATTTTAAAAAAATGATACAATGAGGCAACATACCAAAATTTGTAAAATGTAGCTAAAGTTACAGTTAGGAGAAAATTTATATCTCTAAATGTTTACATCAATAAAATAAAGGGAAAAAACAGAAAAATGAATTGGACTTAATAAAAAATTTTAAAAAAATCTATTAAGCTTTATAATGGTAATCTGAAAATTAAAAAAAATATTAAATTTAATGTAAGAAAATGATAGAAGTAATAAATAAAACAAGGAGCTGGTTTTATAAAAAAATATAAAAAAGGATAAAACACTGGTTAATTTGATTTTTTTAAAAAAAGAAAACCAAATTATCAGAATAAAAAATGAAAAGGTAAGATTTACCTCAAATAAGAAACCAAAGCAATTTTTTTTTAGTGAGGCAATTAGGGTTAAGTGACTTGCTCAGGGTCACACAGCTAGTAAGTGTTAAGTGTCTGAGGCTGGATTTGAACTCAGGTACTCCTGACTCCAGGGCTGGTGCTCTATCCACTGCGCCACCTAGCTGCCCCCAAAGCAATTATTAAGAGTTATTTTACCCTATTATATGCCAATCATATAGATCATATGGCTTCACAAGTGAATTTTATGAAACATTTAAAGAAAAATTAAGTATGATACTAGATAAAAAATATAGTAATAGACAAAGAAAGAGTATTATTAAATTCTTTCCATTACACCAATATTTTGTTGACATCTAAACTAGGAAAAGCAATAGTAGAGAATAAAAACTATAGGCCAATTTTCCTCATGCATATTTATTTAAATTTTTTAAAAATGAAACACTTGCAAAGAAATTACAGTAATATAACACAAAAGTTATATGCTATTACCAAGTGAGACTTATACCAACAATGCAGGCCTAACTAGTTCAATATTAGGAAATATATCAACATAATTAACCATATCCACAACAAAACCAAAAACAATTACAAGATTTTTTTAATAACTTCAGAAAAAGCTTTTGACAAAATTAAACCCTCATTCAAATTAAAAACACTAGAGAACAAAGAAATAAATTGAAATTTCCTCAAAATGATTAAATGCCTATCTGAAACTAGCAAGTTTTATCTGTCATAGGAATACACTAGAAACCTTTCTAATAGATCAGGGGTAAACCAGGGATGTACATTAGCATTGCTATTATGTAATACTGTTTCAGAAATGCTAGCTAGAGCAATAAAACTAGTAAAAGAAATTGAAGGAATCACAACTGGCAATGAGAAAATATAACCATCATTCTGTAGATGATATGATGTTATACTTAGAGAATCAGCTAAGAAAACTCCTTGAAATAACTAACATTAACAAAGTTGCAGAATATTAAATAAACCCACATAAATCATGAACACTTCTATATGTTACAAAAAAGTCCAGAAGCAAAAGATAGATAATTTCCATGTAAAATAATTGTAGACAATATAAAACACTTGGTAGTCTACCTGCAGATACAGACCAAGCAAATATATGAACACAATTATGAAAGGCTTCACACAAATAAATTCAGATCTAAAAACCTGGGAAAGAGAATTTACTCATTGGTAGTCCAAGATAATATAATAAAAATCATAACTCTTCCCAGATTAATTTCCTTATTCAATGCCATACCAACCAAACTACCAAAATATTTTATAGAGTTAGAAAAATAAAAGAATTCATCTGGAAGAATAAAAGATTAAGAATATCAAGAAAATATTTTTTTTTCCAAATGAAATAAATAAAAAATATGTCCTAGCCATACCAGATGTCAGACTCTATTTCAAAGTGGTAATCATCAAAACAATGTGGTACTGGCTTAGAAATACTTTGGTGAATCATTGGAATTGTGAGATTTAAAATTGGATATTAGATCATAAATCTTCCCTCTTTAACCTTTCCCTTAATTTATCTCCCAGACTATTAAATGGAAGAAGCTTCTGGTTTTCTAGTTAGAGCTTTTATTGTATGGTAGTCACAAGGTGATGTTGATTAGAAGGATAGGAAAGTAGAAATACAATACAAATCATCTTAAGTCTAAGCTTAGTCTATATTCCGTATGAATATAGAACACCTTTGGGGAGAGCGAGACTGTGTCAAGCAGGTGCTGCTTACCACGAGCCCGGCCGAGTTGAACTCCAGTCAGCGTCTGTCTGTGCAGCACAGTCAGGAGACCAGCAAAGCAGGAAAAAGCTCCCACTTCTGTTCTCTCCTTGCCTTTTAAGCTCGCACCCCGGAAGTCAAGTTCTTAGCAGGCAGTCTGATGTGCGCAGCAGGCGGACTGGCGTGCCTTAGCTCATGCCGTTGGTTTCCTCCCCAAAAGGGTGGTCCTTCAGTTATCCTAACTGACTGTTAAAAGACTTTCATTTTTTTTTTACCACAGAATAGAATTTGTACACAATACACAATAGTAAATGAGCATAGCATTCTATTCTCTGATAAATGCCAAATCCCAGCTTTTGGCACAAGGGAAAATAACTATTTGACAAAAACAGCTGGGAAAACTATAAAACGGTTTTGGATAAACTGGTGTAGGCTGACATCTCACAGCATATTCCAAGATAAGGTCAAAATGGGTACTTGATGAGGCATAAAGGGCAATTCCACAAGAAATGAAGGAAACATCAAATAGCTAAGCTTTCAGATCTATGGATAAGGTGAGAATTTATGACCAAATAAGAGAGAGGGTATTATGATATATAAAATGAATAATTTTTACTATGCAAATTTAAAAAGGTATTGTATAAACAAAACCAAGGAAGACAATATTAGGAAGAAAGGAGGAAATTATTGCTTTTTTATTGCAAGTTTCTCTGATAAGGGTCTCCTTCCTCAAAAGTATAAGAGAAATGAGTAAAATTTTTATAAATTTTACTACAACTCATTCCCTAATAGATAATTGGTCAAAGGATATGAACATGCATTTTTCAGATTAAGAAATCAAAGTTATCTATAATTCTCTGAAAAAAAATCTGTCACTCAATATTGGTTAGAGAAAAGGAAATGAAAAGAACTCTGAGGTACAATCTCATACCTCTCAAATTGACTAATATGACAGAAAAGGAAAATGAGAAATGTTAGAGTGAATATGGGGAAAATTGCAACACAAATGTATTGTTGCTGGAAGTGTGAACTGATTCAACCATTCTGGAGACCAATTTGGAATTACAAAATTGTGCATGCCATGTGACCCAGCAATACCAGCACTAGATCTGTATCCCAAATAGATAAGCAAAAAGTGGGGATGGGGTGGGAGAAGGAGCCTATATGTACAAAGATATGTATAGCAGTTCTTTTTGTAGTGGCAAAGAAGTGGAATTTGAGGAGATATCTATTAATTGGGAATGAGTGAAAAGGTTGTTGTACATACTTGTGATGCAACACTATTGTGCAATTAAAAATAATGAACAAGATGCTTTCAGAAAAAAAAAAAAAAACGAAACCTAGGAAGATTGCAAAGTGAAATGATCATCCCCAGGAGAAAATTGTTCACAGTAATATCAACACTGTAATATGATTAAGTGTGAATGACTAGTTATTTTGAGCAATACAATGACCAAAGACAATTCCAAAGGACTCATGATGAAAATCGCTAACCACTTGCAAAGAAAGAACTAATGAAGTTTGAATACCCATAGAGTTATATTTTGTTTTATTTCATTTTTTCTTGTGTTTTTTTTTGGCCTGTGATTTTCCCCTACAACATGATTAACATGGAAATACATTTGTATGACTACATATATTTAACTTATTTCACATTTTTTTATGTTCTCAAGGAAGGGGGGAGGGATGAGAAGGTAAAGATTTTAAACTTTAAAAAATTCAAACTTAATCTTATATTTGTTACATGTAATTGGAAAAAAAATATTTTGAAAATGCAGTCCGGATTCATCTGATATTTGGATCCTTTCATTATTTACCTTCATGTACTCTGTTCCAGTCAAGGTGGTTTATCTATCATTTCTCAACTAAAACAATCCTCTTTGATCTTCCTACTCTCACACAGGTAGTCTTTCCCACATTGGCTGAAACTACTTCCTCACCTGTGCCTCATAGCTCCCTATCTTTTTCTAAATCTTAGCACATGTGCCAACTTCTTCATGAGGTCTTTCATGATCCACCCCTCACCCAATGTTACATGTTTCCCTCAACTGAAATTACCTCAATTATATATTGAGCATTTCAAGTTTGCAGGATACCTGAATTTCCAATAGGATCACAGAAGGAGGAGACCTCAGAACACATTTAGTTCAATCATTCATTTAACAAATAAAATTAGAAACAAATAGGTGAAATAACTGAACTAAAGGCATATTAATTTGGTCCCTTATGATCTCAGTCACTATCCATGTAATTTTCTGTATCAAAAGATCCCTCCTTGGACATGACTTCCCTATATGTTTTATCTCTTGCTTCCTTCTTGGAGAGAGCACAAATGTGGTTAGTTATAAAACCAGAGAGGTAGAAAACAAGTATTGGAAGACAGGTAAGGGAAAATTTGCTCCCCAATATGTCATTGATTTCCAAAATGCATTCCTATAGGTTTTGGGGAATTTTAATGTGTTATATATAACTTGTTACCAGTGAGAAAGCTCATTTAATCTTTTCATTATGTTACATATTGAAATTTATGTAATTTCTTTTGGTTTCTGTTTGATCTCTCAATGGATTACTACTTTTATTTACTTTTTGTCATTTGTGATTGCTTTTTGTGTAGATAAAATTTGGTTTACAAGGAAACATGGCTTCAGATATATTGTGTGCTCCTGTCTGATTAAAGATTAGCAACCAGGGAATCAGCTTGGGAAGCAGAGATATTCTAATGATCACTCTGTTGCCAAAAATGGTCATTGAATTTGGGCAAGTCCTTTAGCCTATCAACTCAGTTGCCTCAACCATAAAATGTGGACTAGAAATAGATAATCTCTTGTATCCCTTCAAGTTTTAAAACTTACTTCTAATCCTCTCTTTTAAGAAGTAAGACAAATGATGCATGTTTGCATGAAGCCTTTCTGTCATGTAAAAAGACCTTTCTCTCAGAGTCTTCTCCCAAGCTAGAATCTATTTTACAAAAAACATGTTCAGAGTTTCAACCTTTGGCCAATGCTTTGGAATGGAGGAAGAGAGAAAGAGGCTAGAAACCAGTTGTACTTTTGAAGGTTTCACTTTAATGATTCAACTTTCAAAATTGATGGTGATTTCAGTGGAGCCAAGATGGTACAGAGAAGCCAGTGAGTTGCCTTAGCTCTCCCTTAGTTCCCTCAAAAAGGACATTAAATCAAGCCTCTGGACAGATTCTGAAACTACGGAACCTGCAAAGAAACAGAGAGACACAGTCTACCAACCAGAGGTAATTTAGAAGACTTCAGGAAAGGTTGGTCTCACTCAGGCAAAAGGGAGGCGCAGCATACCACAGCGCAGCACAGCATGGAGGAAATCTGGGCAAGTCAGCAGGAAGCCGTAGGCCACAGGTGAACAACTGAAGCCAATGGATCCTGGCTCAACACGCTGGTGGCACAGCAGGCCAGTGGTGAAACTCACCAGTACCAGCCGATAGGGCAGGCTGGCAGCTAGAAGGCCACCCACAGGACAGGCACGACCAGGTCTGTCCACCCCAGCTCACCAGGAGCAAGCCCAGGGTGGTGAGAAATCCACAAGTCATAGAGGCCTCAGTGTAGAAAGCCAATGACACAGCCCCTATGCCCTAGCACAAGAAGCTTGAAACAGGGACCCTGGTGGCCCCAGAGTAGACCTCAACTTAAAAAAAATAAGCTGAAATATGAATAAAAAACAAAGTTCTCTTACCATTGAGAGCTTCTGTGTCAACAGGGAAGAGGCAAACACAAACTCAGATGAGGACAATATTCTCAAATTGCCTACATGTGAAGCCTCAAGAGGGAAGATGAATTGGTCTAAAGAACAAGAAGCCTTCTTGGAAGAGCTCAAAAAGGATTTTCAAAATCAATTGAGAGAGGTAGAAGAAAAAATTTGGAGAGCTCAAAAAGGATTTTCAAAATCAATTGAGAAAGGTAAAAGAAAAAAATAGGGAAAGAAATGAAAGCAACACAAGAAAATTATGAAAAAAGAATCAGCAGCTTGGAAAAGGAAACACAAAGATTAACTGAAGAAAACAATTCCTTAAAAAATTCATCTGGCCAAATGGAAAAAAAAAAGGTGCATAATCTCACCGAAGAAAACAATGCCTTAGAAATAAAAATTGGACAGTTGGAAGATAATGACTTCATGAGAC
The DNA here is from genome assembly GCF_019393635.1 of Dromiciops gliroides. Taxonomy (NCBI): domain Eukaryota; kingdom Metazoa; phylum Chordata; class Mammalia; order Microbiotheria; family Microbiotheriidae; genus Dromiciops; species Dromiciops gliroides. Next base: position 50,727,853 of record NC_057864.1, on the reverse strand, counting down.
ACCCGGAATCAGTCAAACAAAATCAAAGGAATGAAAAAATAGAAAAAAAAATGTGAAGTACCTCATTGGAAAGACAACTGACCTGGAAAACAGATCGAGGAGAGATAATTTGAGAATTCTTGGATTGACTGACATCCATGATCAGAAAAAGAGCCTAGACATCATATTCCAGGAAATTATCAAGGAAAACTGCCTTGTTATTATAGAATCAGAGGAGAAAGAATCCACTGATCACCTCCTGAAAGAGACCCCAAAAAGAAAACTCCAAGGAATATTGTAGCCAAATTCCAGCATTATCAGGTGAAAATGAAAATACTCCAAGCAGCCAGAAAGAAGCAATTGAAATATCATGGAGCGGGGCAGCTAGGTGGCGCAGTGGATAGAGCACCGGCCCTGGAGTCAGGAGTACCTGGGTTCAAATCCGGCCTCAGACACTTAACACTTACTAGTTGTGTGACCCTGGGCAAGTCACTTAACCCTAATTGCCTCACTAAAAAAAAAAAAAAAAGAAAGAAAGAAAGAAAGAAAGAAAGAAATATCATGGAGACACAGTCAGGATTGCTGAGGACCTGGCAGCTTCAATATTAAAGGATCACAAGGCTTGGAATATGATATTCTGAAAGTCAACGGAGCTTGGATTACAGCCAATAATCTATTACCCAGCATAACTGTGTATTCTATTTCAGGGGAAAAGATGGACATTTGATAAAATTGTGGACTTTCAAGGTTTTCTGATGAAAAGACCAGAACTGAATAGAAAATTGGATCTTAACATACAAGACTCAAGAGAAGTTTAAAAAGGTAAATAAGAGGAAAAATAGTTACTCAATAAGGTTAAACTGTTTACATTCCTACATGGGAAAATAATACTTATAACTCTTGAGAATTGTATATGTATTTGGGCAGACGGAAGGATTATACAAATAGGGTATAAATATAAATTGTCTTTGATGTGATGATAAAAAATTGATTGTGATTTATCTATAGTGGCTCATCTACTAATCCACCATTCCTTACTTATCCTTCCCTTTATCTCTGCTAAAGGACCCCTCTATGGAGTGACCTAAAGTTGTAGAGGGCAACTATATTATCCTGGCTTCTATAGCCATGGGGAAGAAGCATGTTTAGGAAGAACCATTGTAGATTTTTCTCCCCTCCATCCCCCTTTTAGCACAAGATATGATTTAGACTTATTTTAATTTAGCTTCCATTACAACCACCTTGGTCCAAAGCAAATGAATTGATTCAATGTCAGCCAACCTGGAGTGACATTTAGAAAAGGAAAACAAATACAGAAAAAACAAGATAAATTGAATTTGAAGTCATAGATTTTATTTGACTGTTGGCCATGTTTAACAGAGTCACTGAGGTTCTTGTCTCATGGTGACAAATTTGGAGAATACTGAAAGCAATCATATTCACAAAATCACAGATTTTCAGAGCTAGAAGAAATTTCAGTTGACATATAGGCTCACCTATATCTGAAAAGAAAAGAATCCTTATGGTAACATATTTGATAAGTGGTTTTGATAAGTTGTTAATTGCTTGAAGACCTACTGTTGGGGGAAATTCTGACTTCCATTGGCAGCCCATTTAATATAGGGTATCAATAATTGTTGAAATATCACTCAATAAAAATCATCCGTGGAATTAGTGCTACCATGTATGAAGCATGATGATAAGCTTTGAGGATAAAAAATCAAAATGAAATAGTCTCTGTTCTCAAGGAGCTTTTAATCAAGGTTGGTAGAAGATGCACAGAGTGACATAGAGAGGGGTGGAAGGAGAGAGAGAGAGACAGAAAGAGAGGGGAGGAAAAAGCAGGGTGAGAGAGACAGAGAGGGAGAGAGAGAGAGAGAGAGAGAGAGAGAGAGAGAGAGAGAGAGAGAGAGAGAGAGAGAGAGAGAGAGAGATGCTCTCATTTCAGTTAAGTCTAAGAAATGTCTGAAAATACTGTCATTCTCTTATGTGGCCAGGTATCTCAGAAACCTGGTAAGGGTGAATAGTGTTCAGTATTTGACCTGACAGATTGTAAAGGTTAGTAAGAAAAGCCCATTAGAAAATCTTTTTTTAAATATTTGATTGTGATAGCAGAAATCTATCCTAACCCCACATCCTTCTCCCAGAGAACATCTATATTTCCCTTGAACTCAGCCTTCTTCAAAGGATTTTAGATTTTTCAGGGTGACATAAAGGCAAAGAAACCTTTTGAGAGATTTTCTTTTCTTTTCCTTTCTCCTCTCTTCTTTTTTCTTTTCTTTTCTTTCTTTCTTTTTTTCTTTTTGAATTGAACCTGTCTCTATCTCCTAATACAAAGGAACTTTCCTTATCAAAGGGGTAAATCTGAGGTCAGAGACTTTCTATAAGTTAATATTCCAGATTTGGGGCTAAAATATCAAACCAGACAGCTTGGCAAGCTATGATAACCAACAAAGTTACAATGGAGCCATAATGACAAGTCTATATTCTAATGAAAAAATTTTTTAAGCTACAGGAAAACATTATATTAACTTTCCCTTTCTTCCCCATCCTGCTCGTGGCTTAGAGGGCAAAAATAGTCTGAATGATGATGAATGGAAAAAAAAATAAATCTTTCAACAATGCTGATGAAACACAGAAAGCATAGGAGGGATAGGTGGTAGACTGTCAATCTCTCTCTGGGAATGTATAAAAAATATATTTCACAGACTATATTTTGATTTGCAAAATGAGGAAAATGCTGAAATAATCTATCTCACATCACATTTTCCTCACCATAATTCTGTTTGATATTTAGTGAAACTTGGGGCTAGGAAGGTGTTTGTTGTTGATTTTTGTTTTCTTTTCTCTCTTATCCGGAAGCAATCTCAATGGAGCAAAGTTTTGGTATGGAAATAGATCAGAAATGGTTCTGTAACTTACAGTCTTCTTTGAGTCACTGAGAGTTAACAGAGTTGTCCACAGTCATGCTGCTTCTATGGATATGAGGCACATCTAAAAATCAGTTTTCCTCGTTTTCAGGTTGGTCTTCTAGCCACAATATTATACTACCTCTAAATCAGGAGTTTTTAGCCTGGGTCTAGGAATTTTACCAAAAAAAATGTATTTCAATATGTTTTCTTTGTTTTGCCATCCTTTGTATTTGTTTTATGTGTTTAAATACATTATTTTGAGATAGGGTCCCTAAGTTTCAGAAGGCTGCCAAAGGGGATTCTCTCTTTTCTCTCTGGCTCTGTCTCTCTGCCTCTGCCTCTGTGTGTGTATATGTGTGTCATACCTGGTCTAGAATGTCATCATCTCCATTTTAGAAGAGTAAAAAGTGTATATGGGAGAGTAAAGGACTTGCCCATTGTTATGCAGACATTATAAGGTTTTGAAACCAGTACTTCTTGGATCTACCTGCTCCCAATTCTACATACATCTAAAATGTAAGATACAATATACATTTAAGATAAAGAGAAAACAAAAATAACAATACCTATCAAATTGTTTATTAGCTAAGTATAGCAAAGTAACAATAAACAATTTAATATCCTAGAAAATTAATCAAAAAGCCCTTTCAATTACATTGTTAAGAGGACATGGAACCTACAATACTCTACAATGTGGATTGGCTTGAATCAGATTAAAATTTCACTGGGAAATATTTAACAAAAACAATCCATAAAAGACAATAAAACACAGATAACATGAATATGTGGTTTTCTAAGTCAATATGCACCCCCCCAAAAAAAATGATCCTTATATATGGTTTAGTGGCCTCATTTCTTCCTGGGTTTGACTATACTTGTTTAGACATATTTTGATAAAACAGGTCTTCTTATACTTTTTTACTCATGCTCCCTTTTCACCCAAGAATTTGTTACCTGACCCCAGGTATATAGGTATATAAAATAGGTATACATGACTTTTTCTTCTTGCCAAATTTTTCAAGTTGCTCATATTCAGTTACATAACCCCATATGGGGTAGCAACCCACAGTTTAAGAATCTAAATGATAAAGACCTATGAGGCAATCTAAAGACAACCAGTTATATTACATAACCGAGCTATTAGCTGTTTGAAATTTGGTACTAAAAGACTTAAACCTTAAGAAGGATGATATAAATGGTCATTCAAATTTAAGTCAACAAATATTTAAGTGTCTACTCTGTGCAAACATTATGCAAGAGGAAAATTGAACCAGAGGAAACTAAACATAAACAAGAGGAAAACTATTGACATCCTATCCTCAATAATCTTAGATTTTACAAATGAGATCAGGGTAATTTCTAACATTTAGAAAGTGTTTTAATGTCGACAACATCTTTATGTGTGTCATTTCATTAGATTTTCATAACCCTGTGAGATAAGTGCTATTATTTTCACTTTTTTATAAATAGGGAAATTAAAAGACACTGTGTTATTTGCCCACACTCACATAGCCAGTAATTATATGAGACAGGATTTTATCTTGGGTTTTCCAGACTCCAACTCTTTCTTTTCTACAAATACTCTTTCTACTATATACCCTAATTGCCTGATTTGTTTGCTTATATAAAAAACAAGATAAAAAGATTTGAATAGAGAGAACTGACCATTAGGGAAACCAGAAAAGCTTTTCAGAAGAGATGGTACCTCAGTTGACATTTGAAGGTACCCTCACCTTCTAAAAACAAATGTGAGGCATAGAGGACAGCCTGCTCAAAGCCATAGAGATAGAAAATGAAATTCCAGCTCTAGGGCATTATAAGAAGGTCAATTTGATTGTAATATAGAATACAGACAGAAATAATGTGAAATAAACCTAGATGTGTATCACCCTACAGTATACTGTAAAAGCCAAAGTGAATTTTATTTTGTCCTACAGGCAGAAAAAAGACTCAAGAGTTTTGATGTAGGGGATGTTACCCTATACATAATACAAAATATTTCAAGGTAAGAAGGAACTTCAGTTGTCATCCAGTTCAAGTCACACTTGAATGGCGGGACTATGACTTAAAGAAGTTATCTTGGAAGGTGTCTGTGGATTGGATTGGAGAGAGAGACCAGTTAGGAAGTAAGCACCATAGTTCAGGTGAGAGGTAAAAGGGGCCTAAACTAGTCATACGTTGCAGGAAAATGGAAATAATCAAATCAAATATACTTGTTCACCTGATACTATCATTTCAAATTCTTGTTAATTAAATAATCAGTATTAATAAGTTAATTAAATAAGTGAGCATGATTTAGTCAAATGATTCTGAATCTTGTTTAGTGCCATTGACCCTTTTTGGCAATCTAGTGAAAACTCTGAGTCATTTCTGAGGATATTTTTTAATGTACAAAATACATGATATTACAAAGGAAATAAATTATATTGATATCCAACCATCAAGATATATGTAAATATAGACATATGTATGCACATATGTTAATAGAATAAACCTGGGGCCCAAAAGCAACCCCAAATGAATCAGATATGATCACAGGTTGCAAAGTGTTTATTGTGTGAGAAGAGCTTGCATAAGTAGAGCAAATAGGGAGAGAGTAGTTCTCAGCTGTTCATCGGGGAATAGAAAAAGAGTATGGGATCAATAGTTTCTAGAAGCTTTCAGGTGGATAGTAGGGGTTCAGACAGTATGCCAGGGAGCAAAATGTTTGGAAAGTCCAAAATCTGCAACTGCTGCTTAAGGTTTTTTTTCTGAGCTGCTCAAGCCTGATTCTGTGTTTTTTGACAGTTGCATGCATCACCAAATTTGGTTAGAATTCACTCACAAAGGATCGCTGGTATGTCAAGCACCTGTGAACTTCAGAAATCCTTGTTAGCCCCTCTCCCCACCGGCATAAAATATCTAATAGGTTAATATAGTTATTACAGAGCCCATGTCCACAGTGCATATTCACATACATATAGATATAAATATATTCATGAATCTATATATGTGTAGACAAACATATAGATAGATCTCGATATAGATTTCTACCTATGTAGCTATAGATTAATCTAACAATCATATATCTATCTATTAGCTATATTGATCTAGATAGATATATCAATAGATATATACAAGTTCATGTAGCCCAGGTATGTGGGTACCATAACATCTAAATTCTAGTCTTGATTCTCTTATTATTGTTTAACTTTTGATAAACCACTTAATCTATCTGTGGGCACAGTTACCTCTTCTGTAAAATGAGGAAATTGAAATGATGGATCTCTAAGGGTTTTATGAAATTTTCTCACTGGGCACAAAAGCTTTAATATTCAAGTTCAGGGTCTTTCCTCATTTACCACATATGCAACTTCATCCTTTCTTACATGGTGGGAAGAGCTCTGTCAACAACCATCCCTTAGATGCAAGAAAGTTTTTGGTTATCTAAGACTTGTTTATATTCTTATTTCTTTCATAAATAGAAATAGGGGCATAAAAACTAGGAAGCCTCTACATAGAGTGATTTAAAGCTGATGAACTCCTTTCTTCATGATAATATCATTTGATAGGTACTGTATATGTTATCACATTGGGTATGTATGAGGCAATGGGCAAAAAAAAAGAATGAGACTTCAAATATTTCCTACCTCTGTAAAGCTGGTCATCAGTTAATGTTTCTTGACCTCATTTTAACTATTTGTGAAAGGGTATAATATTAGCTCCTGCCTTTTAGGAATGTGTTGTTAACAACAATGACGATGATAATTTGTATAGTGGTTTAATTTTTGGAAAGCACTTTACAAGTATTATCTCATTTTATTTTTACAATTTCCCTGGAAGGTAAGGGGTATCATTATCCTCATTTTTCAGATAAGGAAACTGAAGCAGACAGAGTTTAAACAACCAGCCCAGAGTCACACAGCTACTAAGTGTCTGAGACCAGATTTGAATTCAGAACTTCCTTGCTGAAGGTCTAATGCTCTATCTACTGCACCCCCTAAGAGTTATGGGAATCAAATGAGATAACATATTGAGAACAGTGTAGAAAACCCGAAGCATTTACTGAATTATTGTTGTTTTAAAATTGAAGTAAATGAAGCTTAGAGATAGTAAGTGGATCATCTATAGTAACACAACTCATAATTGTTAAAGCCATAATGCAAATAAATGGTTGAAGTCTAACAAATGTGATTTGGTCTATATGCAGCTAGATGATATAGTACATGGAGTGTTGGACTTGAAGTCAAGAAGAGCTAAGTTATTAACCAACCTCAGATATTTATTAACTTTATGACTCTGGGCCAGTCATTTAACTTCTGCCTGCCTCATCTCCCTATCTATAAAATAGAGATAATAGCAGCATCTACTTCTAAATGTTGTAAGAATTCAGTGATATAATATTAGCTTTGCAAACTCAAAGTACTACATAAATACTAGCTAGTACTATTGCTGCAACTGCAACTGCTATTGCTACTACTATCATTATTACACTGAGGGGAAACTACATAATATCTCTCTCTTTTTTGTGGGGAAATGAGGGTTATGTGACTTGCCCAGGGTCACATAGCTAGTAAGTGTCAAGTGTCTGAGGCTGGATTGGAACTCAGGTCCTCTTAAATCCAGGGCTGATGCTTTATCCACTGTGCCACCTAGCTGCCCAGAAATTACATAATATCTTAGTGAGAATATGATGCTATAGGAATAGGGAAAATTCCAATCAATATTATTTCTACAAAAGGTTGATCAATAAGATATCAATAACACAAATCAAGTTCCTCTTTCTTATTCTCATTTTAAAAAATAGAAGAAATGGAAAAAAATCCAGGAGATAGTCATAAACTCTACAGCTTCAAAATACATAAACAAATGAAAATCTGTCGATAACAAATTTAATTAATAATATTTCCTAATAGATTAAAAATAAATTGACCTCACAGGTATCACTGACACTTGATGGATTTAGACCAATGATTAGATCATGGCTCTGGAATTATATGTTTTATTATATGTTTTTTAAAGAATGAGATTATAAAAGGAGGATTGGGGAAGTATCTTTATATATTGAGAGAATATATTTATGAGGTCTTCTAGGAAGAAGAGTGGAGGAGCATGATAGCAAACTTTAATATTGTGTTTAGGAAATTTTTCAGTTGTTTTAATGATCTTAACAATTCATTGCTGTAAAAACTCATCTCCTTGACATCAATATCTTCCTTATGATAGTCCTAGAGTTCTCTGAAGAATCAAAATTGCCAATGACCCAAAAAGCAATGGAGACATAAGTATCTGGTGTAAATAGGCCATGGTTTATTACAAATGGTGATTTGGAAGCAGTAGCCCAAGGTAAATCATCTATGAAATGTATAATCAGGAACAAAAAATAAAGGAAGAAGTATAGTCATGTGAAATAACCTTGAAGTCTGAGGGCTGTACAGCTTACAATACCTAGAGGAAAGTCTCTAAAATTTTAAAAATATATTCTATGAAAAATATATAAAAGGATGTGAACTAGAAAGGCACAGGATGACAACTTTATGAATTGTATACATCATCACTTAAAGGGGGGGGGGCTTCCACTGATGAGTTCTTGTATACATAGAAGCACTGATTTCTATCCAACTACACATTTTAAAACACTATAACTAGCATGAAGATGTTATGTGATCAAAAGTTCACCCTTACCCTAATTCAGTAGGACATTACATTATAGGAAGATAAAAACCTTGGAGATGGGGGATGAAAATATTCAGTACAAGTGCATGATGGAAAGCTAGATTGTGACCTGAAGAGAAATAGAGGCCAGGTCTAGGGGCTCACTTTAAGTATAGGTTCTGGAAGGAGCTGGCTTGTCAGGGAGAGGGTTTGAAGGTACTTATGAATGCTGAATTCCATAATTAAAGTGATCTTCCAGGATTAAGAGAATTCCTGGGCATGATGGTAGATATTCTGGTGAAAAATGAAAAAATGAAGAGATGATGTTTTCGTTGTACCTCTCTCATGTCTTATTCTGGTTCTCCGAATATTTTTTTTATCCATGATTTCCCAACAGCCTTTTTGTGCTGGAAGTCTCATTCACCACCATATTTCAACATCCTTCACATGCTATAAGATCCATAAACCCCTGCAAGCTTTTTTCACACAGGAAGACCACTCAACCCCCCTAGTTTCCATATTCTAATTAATCATTTCCTCTCAGAATTACTGCTTTATGGAAGAGCCCTCAGATCAATTATGTACACTCCTTTCCTATTTGAGCCCTATTCCTGGTTCTCTGGACTTCTTTCTTCACCATGCCCCTGGGAAGGTAAGGGTTCCTCTCCTTCTCCTTCTTGTATAGTCTTCCTTCTTTTTGATTCTAGACTTAACACCCTTCCTTAGCATGCATTCTGGTATATAATAAGTGTTTAATACATTTTTGGTTTCATTCACATAGCAGAATATAATTTCCATTGGCAGGAATTGTTTTTTTTTTATTGTTTTAGACTTGTATCTATCTATAATGGTTGACATACAATAGATATTTAATAAATGATAGTTGATTATGATACTGATTTTTGTATATGTAACATTAATAAATAAATACATTAAACTTTATGGAATTTGAAAGAGAACATAGAGGTGTTTTTTTTTTCCAATCTCATAATTATAGAGATGAGATAATTAGTTTCTAGAGTGATTTAAGTGACTGAGCCACCCAGTTAATAACCATATAGCCAGTAACTAGTAAAGCTGGGAATTCAAACCAAGCTATTCTGACTCCAAACCTATGTATCTTTCCATTAAAGCACCATGTTGCTCATCTAGCTGCATGGCATCATCTAGGCAATATGCTTCTTCCAAAGCCTTTTTTTTTTGGTTATAGTTTCTTTAAACAATCTCTTTCAAAAATGATGAATTTCACACACCAAAATGATGTTTTACATCGATTGCAGGTTTGATATAATAATAATTATAATATCATCAGTAAACTGGAGCTTTTGGAAAGTATCATATTAAGTAGGGAATCTTCCTTCCATTTGGACTCAGAGAAGGACATCCTTCACAACTATGATAATGAAAATACAAGTCACACGTGTTTTTCTTTTGTGCCTTCCTTGGTAAATATCAATGGATAATTGACTAAACTTATTTCTGTAGTCATATCTGACACAGACCTTTTTACTTTTTAAGAGACCTTGATTGGATAGAGTCTTTAATATACATGCATACACACATACTTATATACATACATACACACATACATACATATATACGTAGTTTCTAGTTCATAGACAAATATATGTATATTTGTGTGTACACACATACACAAAACACACACACATATATACACATATACATGAACTTTAGACATGGCTGCATTGAATATTCTCTACAGTGCTCAGTAAATTATGTGACAGTTCATGTGGTAATTAGTTTCACAGCTGTTAAAAAGGACATACATCAGCATAAAAATAATAACATAGTACTTTCTCAGGCTTGACAAATGTGCATATGAACATTTAGGAGGTGATTATAATGTTGTATGACAGAGTCAGGATTAAAAAAAAAATACCTCGCAGTCTAAGAAGCAATTTAGCAAGAAATTTAGGAGATAAATATAAAGTTTTATACTTGAGTTAATGGAATATTCTGTAAAAGCCAGGGATAGAAAAGATGTGACAAGACTTTATTTCATATGAAAAAAGATCGAACAGATTTAGTGGCCCACAAGTGAGATGTGATCCAATGCTAAAAGAGAAGAAAGGAAAGCTAATAGTGTAATTTTTGTTGTTAATTGTTTTGGGGACTGGGTCTTTTTTATGTTGGTCAGGCTAGAACTACATTGTCCACTAATAGGCTCGTCACGATTATGATCAGCATTCAAGTTTTGACTTGCTATGGTTTTCTAATATGGAACATTTCAAGATGCCTTAGACATCTTAGTTGCCCTTTACTCCCCAATGCTCACCATATTGAGTGTGAGATTCAGGGAGCTACCCCCCTGTTGAGAAAGACATTGTGAGAACCAGGGCAGTGCCACCCTGAGGAAAAAGCCTGTGACTAACATCTGGAAGTTACATCTATTCATAGAGCCACCTGTAAGTCATGTCAATCAATGCTACCAGCCAATTAGTGTAGAGGCGTGTATGGGGACAACCCCTTTTGTGGTCCCATAGGGAGCTTCTGCTAGAGAACAGGGGATCGTTCTTTTGGTTGGAGGTTGCGGTAGTGGCAGCAGGTCAGAGGATATAGACTTTTTCTTAAACTTTCTGAACTCCACATGCTCTCTTTACTAACCCCTAATATACTTTAATAAATGCTTAATGCCCAAAGACTGGTGCTGTAAACTTCTAATTTAAGGTGACCACACATTAGATTTTAGTCATAACAATTTGATTTTAAACATCACATGTGCAAGATTTGATATAGACACGCAAGTGGTTTTAATCTTACTGCATCTTAGAACTCTCAATTTTAAGGCAATGACCAAATGTAGACATATCAGCAGCCAGGAATCCAGCTATACACCACAATGCATGGATAAATGAATTGTAACATCACATTAAGTGAGAAACTATGCTTAGAAAAAAGCTATGTCTTTATATTACAATTCCCCATAGTCCAATCAATCTAGCCCTCTACCCAGTTCAGATTACCACATTTCAGGGTATATATGATGTTCAGGTAGTATTACCACCATTGGTATGAGGGCTTGGCAAGCCTCTTTCAGAGATACTTATCTACGTTTCTTGTCCAGCTGTCATCCAGTTCTCACCTGTGGCTCAAAGAAGCTAAAGTACTTTCAATGGCCATACCCTATTAAAACCATCTCAGCAAATGTGCTAAATTAGTTTGCGGATAACCAACAGGCCTCAGATTCATTGTTTTGTTAGGGGGATATCGCAACCAAGCATGCAAATATTTTCCTGGTCAGAATGGGAGGATGAGAACAATTTGTTCCAACTGTCATAAAGGTAGCTGAAGCAGGCTCTCTGGAGTGCTTAGAACTTGGTCAGACATCAAAGACACCAAGTTCATCCACTGTATATTGGATTATAATCAATCGTATTGATTTTTGTGCTCCCAGTGGACTTCAATGATTCAGGAAGACAGAGTGAGGCTGATGACTTTATCCAACTCTACCTCATTTAAATCCAATATATACCCCAGTCAAGATATCACTTTGTTCTGTCATTGGTCCTCTTCAAAAATACAGGATGAATAGTAACAACATCACATTTTACAAATATGATTGAGAAATTCCAGCTATATCGGCTTACTAAATAGAAAAAAACCCAACAAATTGACAAATAACTATTCTATTAAAAATATGAAATTATTACTGGGGTGAAAAAAATAAGCAAGAAATCCAAGGAGTTGAGTCTATTAAAAATTCACTTTTCACTAATCTATCATATGTCAGCTATTGTGCTACATACTAAAGATGAAATGAAATGCAAAAATTAATTAATTAGAAAAAATTAAAGAGCTCTTACTCTCAAGGAGATCACATTAAAATGGGGAAATTAATTTGTATAAAAATATATACAAACAAGTCATACAGAATAAGTAAGAGATAGTCAATAGAGGGAAGGTATTGTCACAAAGGGGTTGAGGAATGGATTCTTTTTAGAATATGGCATTTTAATTGATTCTTTAAAAAAGTAAGAGAAAACAGAAGGTATAGATAAGGAATTCAAGGAATCAGGAAGTATGTTGGTAGAATATCTTGTGCAAGGAATAGCAAATAGTCTAATGTTGAGGAAGAAGTTGGGAGGGGTTAATAAGCAAGACAGAAGATAGGAGAGGGAAAGTTTGTGAAGGACTTTGCATGTCAAACTGAGTTTTTGATATTTGATCATGGAAGAAATAAGGAGCAATTCGATTATATTGAAGAGGAGAGTGTAGACATGGTCAATTCTGTGGATTATAGAAATTAATTTGATGAGTAGAGGATAAATTGAAGAAGGAAGACAAAGCAGTCTATTGCAATTGTCCAGGCTCAAAATTATGACAACATGGCCCAGAGTTCTTTCAGTATCAGAAGTAAAAAGTTGACATATATATGAGATGTTACAAAAATAGAAACAAAAAGGCTTTGCAAATGATTGGATATCTGAGCCGAGAGAATGAGGAGTTGAGGATGATACATTCTGAGCCTGGTCAATTGGGAGGATGTTGGAACATTCCACAGTCATAAAATTTAAAAAGAGATGAGGGCTTGGATGAGGAAGAGAAAGATAATGAATATAATTCTGATTTTGTTGTTGTTGTTTTTGGTATTCATTTGTTTCTATCATGTATTACTCTCTGTGACTACATTTGGGATTTTATTGGCAAAGATATTGTAGTGGTTTGCCATTTCCTTCTCCAGCTCATTTTATAGATGATACTAAGGCAAACGGATTTAAGTGTGTTACCCAAGGTGACACAGCTAGTAGGTGAGGCCAGATTTGAACTCAGATCTTATTGACCTTAGGCCAAGCACTCTATCTACTTTGCTATGCAGCTCACCCTTAATTTTGGACATGTATGAATTGAAGATGTCTGTGGTGTACTATGAGAGGTGTTCCATAGGCAATTGAAATTTTATGTCTGGAGGTGAGAAAAGAGGTAAGGGCTGAATAATCAGATCTACAACCCATCAGCATAGAGTGGGCAAGTGAGGACAATGTAAAGTAAGTCTGGAATGATAAATTGGATTGTGAAGGATTCTATTTCCTAGAAACAATTGGTAGTGGCTGAAGCTACTTGAGCAGGGGATTACCATGGTCCTACATCCAAAACTGAGGTGTAGAACATGCTAAAATAATTATCTTTAATGTCTATTGTCTTTCTCCTCCCTTCCTATAGAAATGCTATATTGAAAATTTGTTTTGCCTGCCTGTTTTTAATTGCCACATGAGGTGATTCAAAAGCCAATCCACCATTTTCTCCCTGAGGTTTGTTTTTATTTTTTGATATTTGTTTTTTTGTTTTGTAAATGCTATAATCTATTGTGGGCTTTGGCACTGATTTCTTTCTGTGTGTCACAGAGTTTGTTTTTTTCACATTTGATAGAGTTTCTGGACTTCTTCGGACTTTTCATCTTGGCAACTATATTATGTCAGTTAAATTTCTGTAAGAATTTCTGACAAGGAGAGGAACTGCTTTTTAATTTCCTTCACTTCCCAGTTTTCAGAGTCAACAGCTTGATTAAACAGTTCAGATATGAGTTGCTATGATCACACATAGTGTCTTCTCATCTTTATCTTTTTTCCCCTAATTTCATATTTACTTTGACTATTGCTCAAACTAGTTGATGGTGTGACTGCACACACACAGCTGATTCTGAAATGAGGGCTGTGTCTATACCTAGTCATTTCCTTCCTTTTAAAAGAAAATCAATTTCATTTTTGTGATGTCACCATGTATAACATCTTGAGTTCCTTGTCTTGATAAAAATATTCATAAAATATAGGCACAAAAATTCTGATGAGTCTACAGTCACTTGGCATTTTTCATTTCTTTATCTTTAACTATATTAGACATAAGACTTTGTTATTGTAGTTTTTGTTTTGCTTTGCTCCATTATATTCATATTCATATATAAATTCCTTGTTGGAGGGAGCACTTCTGGATTTTGCCATAGAAAACCTAGGGGAGGGGCAGCTAGGTGGCCCAGTGGATAAAGCACTGGCCCTGGATTCAGGAGGACCTAAGTTCAAATCTGGCCTCAAACACTTGACACTTACTAGCTGTGTGAACCTGGGCAAGTCACTTAACCCTCATTGCCCCACAAAAGAGAAAGAGAGAAAGAAAGAAAGAAAAAAAGAAAGAAAAAAAAGAAAACCTGGGGGTACTGGGTTCAGAAGCAGAGGTGAAGCCAAGTAGAGGAATTAATAGAAAATACAGCTCCCAGGAAGATGGTGTGCCATGTGTAAAGAAAGGATTTGGAAACTAGGCATAGAACAACATCTTACATATTATACTAAAATAAAGTCAAAATGGGAACATAATTTAGACATAAAAAGTGATACCATAGGTAAATTAGAAGAGGGAAGAATAGTTTACCTCTCAGATTTATGGAAAGGAGAACAGTTTATGACTAAACAAGAGATAGTGAATATTTTGAAATGCAGAATGGATGATTTTGATTACATTAAATTAGAAGGTTTTGTACAAACAGAAGCAATGCATCCAAAATTAGAAGGGAGGCAGAAAGCCAGGAAACAATTTTTATAACCAGTATTTCTGATAAAGGCCTCATTTCTAAAATATATTGGGAAATAAATCAAATTTATAAGAATACAAGTAAATACCCAATTGAGAAATGGTGAAAGGATATGAACAGGTAATTTTCTTTTTTTCTTTTCTTTTTTTTTTTTTTTAGTGAGGCAATTGTGGTTAAGTGACTTGCCCAGGGTCATACAGCTAGTAAGTGTTAAGTGTCTGAAGCCAGATTTGAACTCAGGTACTCCTGATTTCAGGGCTGGTGCTCTATCCACTGCACCACCTAGCTGCCCTAAGGTAGTTTTCTGATGAAGAAATCAAAGCTATGTATTGCCATGTGAAAAAAATTCTATAAATCACTATTGATTAGAGAAATGCAAATTAAAAGAGCTCTGAGGTACCACCTGACACCTATCAGATTGGCTAATATGACGAAAAGGGAAATTAATAAATGTTAGAGAAGCTGTGGAAAAACTTGGACACTAATCCATTGTTGGTGGAGCTGTGAACTGATCCAACCATTCTGGGGAGCAGTTTGGAAATATGCCCAAAGGGCTATAAAGCTTGTCATACCCTTTTACTCCAAAATACCACTATTAGGGCTTTTTCCCAAAGAAATCATAAAAAAGGGAAAAGGAGCCACATGTCCAAAAATATTTATAGCTGCTCTTTTTGTGGTGGCAAGGAATTGGAAATTGAAGGGTTGCCCATCAATTGGGGAATGGATGAACAAGTTGTGATATATGAATGTAATGGAATACTATTGTGTTGTAAGAAATGATGAGCAGGCAGATTTCAGAGAAAACTGGAAGGACTTACATGAAATAATGCTGAGTGAGATTAGCAGAACCAGGACAACATTGTACATAGTATTAACAACATTGTCTGTTGATTAACTGTGATAAACTTGACTTTTCTCAGCCGTGCAATGGTCCAAGATAGTTCCAAAGGACTCATGATGAAAATGCTCTCCAAATCCAGTAAAAAAAGAACTATAGAATCTAGATGCAGATTGAACCATAATATTTCTATTTTTTGTTTGTTTTTCCTTTTTTGAGATTTTTCCCTTGTGCTCTGATTCTTCTTCCAAAGCATGACTAATGCAGAAATATGTTTAATGTGATTGTACATATAAAACCATATCAGATTGCTTGCTGTCTTGGGGAGGCAGGGAGAGAGGGGAGGGAGGAAGAAAATTTTGAAACTAGAAATCTTATGAAAACAAATGTTGAAAACTATCTCTAAATGTTACTGGAAAATAATAAAATACTGTTATAAAAAATTGAAAAGAAAAAAGAAAACAAAATAAAGAAAAGGATTTGACAGGGGTTTCATCTTCCAACCTTTTAATTGGGCATGAGATTTGGAATGTTGTCTTCCTTCATTACATTGTAAGCTCCTTGAGTAAGCGTCTTAACTCTCTCTTTTTAAATTCTGTCCCCATGAATCAGCAAAATGTCTGGCCCCTAGTAAGAATTTATAATTTTTTATTGAATTGGATTAAATTGAATTGGATTTATAATCTATTTCATTGTAAATTCAGCTTGATTCATCCATTATTGTGTCAACTCAATAGTTGTTGAACTAAAAGTAGACATTGGGTACCAAAAGTCAATCTAAAATTTCTACATGGTCTGAAGACTGTGTAAAATTAATGTTTTGAATTACCTCAGAACTCCACTGACCCTTTTACTACCATTCTATCAATATTATTTCTGAAGTAAAAGAATTAAGAACTGGAATAAATTGAACATTTTAAACCATTTTGTGGGCTGATTTTTTTTTATTGTTGTATATTGTGCATATTAGTTTTCTTATCCTTATTATTTCAGTCTGTACCAAAGTACAGTAGGTAAAAAACCTCTTGTTTCTCTAATGATCACTGTGAACTATTTCTGATGAAGCCATAAGAATCCTTTTTGATCATTGCTTCCTTTTATAGATGTTTGCAAATCACCCATTTAATAATATGTTCTTGGATTTTGCTGTTCATTGAAGTCAAGACAACATTCATTGTTATATTATTTCTCTTCTTTTATTTTTCCCCAGACTTGGAATGACATTTTTCATTTTTTAATCCTTAGTTTTCTCTTTCAAGTTCTATGATCCTTCAGATAAAATTTATAATTACAATCACACCTATGCATTCCTTTAATACCTGGGATGATATACATGCAACATTTTTAACCATCTAATGAGAATTTAGTCTATGTAGAACATTTTACTAAGGAATAAAGGAATAAAATGAACTTATGCCCCTCCTTCTTAGTATCACCTTTTTTGGTGCAGAGTATGCAATTCACCATTGACACTAAATGGACTTCTTTTATAATTTTCCTATTCATCTCTTACAACAGTAAAGTATGATTTTTACCAAGACGCAGAATATTTAGTATTACCTTTTACTTCTAACTTATCTTACTCATAAACCAAAGGATCATTTGGTATTCCTCCATGACTGGAATGTTCTTCCTCCTTACATTTGCCTCTTGGTTTTCCTGACATCCTTCAAGACTAGGCTTATTTCCCTTCTTCTATAAGAGGTCTTTCTATATAACATCTACACACACATGCCTTCCATACTATTACCATCCATCTGAGGTCATCTTCCATTTACACCAAATATATGTTGTATGTAGATAGAAATTCGTATGTTGTAATTCCCATTTGAATGTGAGTTCCTAAAGGTCAGGAATGGTATTTTTGCACCACCCCTTTTTTGTATCCTCACTGCCTGGAACATATAAAGCATATAAACAAATGTTTTTTTCATTTATTGATTGATTGATTGATATGCATCTCTATCAGATATAAAGATTAATGTCTAACTTTGCAGTACAAAATAAGGTTCTGCCCTGGAAAGTATTCTAGTTCCAGTGGCCATTTTAAAACATTATCATTGACACAAGGGGGAAGGGCAGAGGTAGCATGGGGTGAAATCCTACATGAAAGAAACATGAAAGGGGTTATGGAGTAGGGGGAAGAGATAGGGGAGGATCAGGACAGTAAATGAATTTTACACTCATGAGAATAGTCTCAAAGACCTTAAACTCATCAGACTTGCCTCAAGGAAGGATTAACACACACACACACACACACACACACACACACACACACACACACACACACACAACTGGGTGCAGTAATCTATTTAATCTGGGCAGTAAATGAGCCTAACACTCATCAGAATTGGCTCAAACACCTCAATCACTTTAGAATTGGCTCAAGGAGGGAATAACAAACACACTCAGTTGGGTGGAGTAATCTATCTAACCCTGCAGGAAAATAGGGGGATAAAGAGAGAGGGGCAAAAGAAGCAGGGCAGATTGGGGGAGGGGACTGTCAGAACCAAATCCCCTTTGAAGAGGGATAGGGTGAAAGAAGATAGATAATAGAGTAAATTTCATGGGGAAGGGAATAGGATGAAGGGAAACAGTTAATAGTAATCATGAAAAAGGGAAATATGGGGAAATTTGTAGAAAAAATATTTATAGCAACTCTTTTTGTTGGCTAAGAATTGGGAATCAAAGGAATGTCCATCAATTGAGGAATGACTGAAGAAGCTGTGGTATATGATTGTAGTGGAATGGTATTGTGCTATAGGAAATGACAGGATGATCCCAGAAAAACCTAGAAAGACTCATATGAACTGATGTATAGTGAAGTGGGCAGAACTTGGAGGACATTGTGCATAGTGGCAGCAGTATTGTTTGATGAGCAATGGTGAATGACTACTCTCAGCAATGCAATGATCCAAGACAATCCCAAGGGACTAATGATGAAGCATAGTATCCACCCCCATAGAAAGAACTGATAAAAAGAACACTTGTGGAATGTACATATATAACCTGGTTGCTGTCTTGTGAAAGGGGGAGCAAAGGGAGGGAGGGAGAAAAATTTGGAACACTAAATTTTATGAAAACGAATGTTGAAAACTACCCTTAAATATAACCGGAAAAAATAAAATAAATATTTGTTGTATAGAGAAAAGCACTGCCATTAAAAAATCATTGACACAATATTTATTTCCGTTTATATTTTTTTCAGTCAGCAACAGTAAAAGAGGACTTTGCCATGAATCAAAAGCCTCACTATCACCTTTTTAGATCTCTTCTATGAAATTCAGAGGCGCAGAGATCATGAATCTTTAGTTTCTTTATATTGTCAGAAGCTACTGTTATCTGCAGTAGCTGTTAAAACAACAGCCTTATACTTCATTTGTTTATTAACATATGAAATTTTGTCCTTTGGTTTTACTAAAAGGAATAAGGAATTAGTCATCCAAGGCACTTGCCCCTAAGCTAAACATTCAGACTTCAGCTGATAGGAAGTTTTATCTACCAACTGCTTTCCAACTTAGAAATTATCCAAACACAATCTCTGATGCTACCTTAGAGAGGTATGAGACATAAAGTGCACTGATGAGAGCAGGTCAAATATTCCAAATTGCCATTGTGTGCAAGGCATATTATTCATGCATGCACGCGCACACACACGTACACACTCATACAGCTTGCCTCAAACTGTTTTAAACCACCAGAGTGGGAAACTGTCTCTTTTTCACTTCTTTTTAGCTCAACTTTTCAATTTTTATAACTAGAGGTAGTCTTTTTTTTTTTTTTTTTTTTGCAGGGCAATGAGGGTTGAGTGACTTGCCCAGGGTCACACACCTAGCAAGTGTCAAGTATCTGAGGTAGGCTTGGAACTCAGGTGCTCCTGAATCCAGGGCTGGTGCTTTATCCACTGTGCCACCTAGATCCTCCCTAGAGGTAGTCATTAGATAACTACCAGGTATTCTACAAAATACATTCTTTTCATTCCTCTGTTATTTACCTGGTAGCAACTATCGTATTTATTTATACATATTTCTACTATCCTGGATTAGAAACCATAGCTATTTCCACATTGTTGCCGTCCATCAATCCAATCAGAAGTACCTTTTAAGCCACTAAAATCCAAGTATAGTCACACATGAGCCCACGTGTCCACCTTTGCACATGTGCAAATGCACATTACTCTTCTCCAGGGTGCCTAGGGCTGGCTACAACATGCCACAGCTGTTATTCTTAAAACAATAGAGTGGGTAACTAATTAAATCAGTTACTTTGGCAGCAGACAAGCAACTTGACTACCTGGGAATCTAATTAATATTTATGACCCCTACACATAAATGACCGTAACGAATTGTATGTAGACTTGCACAGGATAAATTGGAAACATATATTAGAATTTTTCCTTAGGAAACATATGTTAAATTTTAAAACTACAAGTGTGTGTGTCTGTATTCTTGGCAATATATTTTTTTCATTTTTGAGAAAATATTTATATTTTAATAGGCTCAACTTTATTCATTGCTTGCTCGTGAAAACTTTTAAAAGAAATTACTTAGTGTTATGTGTAAAGTTGCTATTTGTAATGTGGCTAAAATTCTAGTGATACTGTCTAAAAATCTAATGAGTGGTCACCTATAAATTAGAAGCTTTAGCAAGAGTTTATAAATTTTTAAATAAAAACACAGTTTAGATGTTTAAGCATTTGTTAAGGAGCATAAGAATTTGGTGAGGAGAGAGAAAGAGGCCTAGATGCCTATATCTATCTATCTCAGGGAGCCAGCATTTTTGCTCCACGAGGTCCTGGCAAAAGAGAGAGAGCCTCGCCCCTTCTTCATCCCACAAGCCTCCTGTCTAAACTGGAAACATCAAACGTCACTTCCTGACACCAAGGAACTGACCTTTCAAGCAACATGGCTTGCCCTCAGGTGCCTTCTCCTCATGGCAGAGCTTTCCTACTGTATCTCTCCAGCAGGGGGTGTCACCCAATTGTCACATGTCATTGGAATAGGTATTCATAATGCAAAATTCAATCCAAATGGAAACATTCTGTGGGTAACAGAGCAATGTTCTTTATCAGGCAAACCGATTCCCTCCTTAATGACTGAACACAGATATGGTCTATTATTGTTAGGTGGTCTACAAATATCTATTAAGTGCCTACTATGTTCCAGGAACTGTGCTAAGTACAGGAAATACAAAGAAAAGTAAAATTCAGAACTTTTGTCTGTTGAGGACCTGAATGAGGAGCTCCTCTTCGCTTAAAACAATTTCACGAAAGGAAACATATTTATGAATTACATGTCATTTTGTGCTACATCTGGTAACTTTATTATTCATTTCATCAACTATTTAAAGAATCAGTGTTAAAATAAGTGAATTATGCATAAAATTCAGTAGAGTCCAAAAATAAAACATTTTGTTACTTTATGAAGTTGCAATTTAATTAATGGATTCCCACATACGTTTATTGAGCACAGACCATCTGTAAAGCATGATGCTACTTGTTCAATAGATACCAAATGCATTTGCTTTGTTGCTAAACTTAGTAAAATGTTAAATTTAAGTATATTCCAAAGAAATGTCTAACAGAAATTCTTTACACTGATGCTTCATCATGGAATGGAGAGCCACAGAAAAGCCTCTAAATCATTGGTTGCTGCTCTCCCTGAATTCGACCTGATGTAGGGATTTTTTGTAAAGCTTCTACAAGGCTTTCTTAGTCTAAGAATAAGATCTAATAAGCCAGCAAATGGAACCAGAATTTAGTGGGGCAATATTTCCATAGACTTTATGGAAAAACCAACCATCAGTGTTTCATTTCAATCTTTATAAGTCCTAAACTGTAGTGGTCTTCAGACATTTTTGACTACACAGACATTTCAATTAAAAAAAAAAAACAATTACAGATTATCCAACAGACATCTCGATTTACTTACAAATTATATATGTTTCTATACTGAAAATTATGCACATTTTAGTACTTGTGCTAATTTTTTTTAATGTTGAGGCAAAGATAAAATATTTTGAAATATTTTTAAAGACATGATTTTTGTTTCCATTGAGCTTATTAATAGCAATATTGTTACACATAAATAAGTTTCATTAGTATATTTTAATCTTAGATTAGTACTTTGCAATAGAGAAATTTGATGAACTGACCCAAAGTTCCACTTTAGTCAATAGTTGGTTTTAAAAACTGCTTAAACAGGTGAGAACACTAGCGAATATCTGAAGATGGCTTTAAACTAGGGTCCTCCTGACTCCAGGGCCAGTAATGTACACACTGTACACCTAGCATTATGGTACAACATTGTTTTTTGTTGTTGTTGTTGTTGTTGTTTTTGTTTTGTTTTGTTTTAGTGAGGCAATTGGGGTTAAGTGACTTGCCCAGGGTCACACGGCTAGTAAGTGTTATGTGTCAGAGGCCGGATTTGAGCTCAGGTACTCCTGAATCCAGGGCAGGTGCTTTATCCACTGCACCACCTAGCCACCCCGTATGGTACAACATTGTTAAAAGAAGGATGTTATCTGTGGAGTTTTTTTTGACCTTTTATTTTTCTCTTACTATTTTATTTCTTCCTCCTCTTCCTTCTAAGTATCTTTCCCTCCACTACCACCAAAACTGCTATGCTTAGAAATATCCTTACATGATTTAAATGCATATGTATATATTATATTTATATGTGATATTTTAATATTTTGTTTCATTTACTTTTGATGTACCATTTTTTAGCTAAATTTAGCTCAGCTTTGATTGCTATTTTGGAATGATTGCCTTTTTCTTTAGAATTTTGGCAAATAAATGTGCCCCATTCTTATATAAGTTTTACATGTTAAGTTTTAATTTTTTTTATTTTGGATTTTTTTTAAATTTTTATCTTGAATTTTTGTTTTCAAATTTCTCATGATTATTTCATTATTTGGTACTCAATCTGCTACATTCCTGTGAAAAATATTAATAAAATCTTCCATCATTCAATGTTGTTAATAATATGAATATGTATTTGCTGAAACTATGCATCAGTTTTATGATTCCTATTTTAATGCTTATAGATCAATCTGTATATAGCTGTAGATTTGGGCTGGTATTAATTTAATTACTCTTGTTTGCTATATGCCAATTTTTTATCAAATGATTCATAGCATTGCTGTTTTATAGTGTTGTATATTACTAATATATAAATAATGCATATTTAATTTTTAAAGCTGCTTCATTGGTGACATAAAACCTGTCATCATAGATCAATTAACTTAAAATATGGATCTTATTCCATGTGATGTGGACTCTCTTGTTGTAGGTATTGGGTTTCATGGCTGTCCTCCAATGTTAGATTCAGACCATGTTTTTAAATTTAGTGATATTAGAAAAGTATTCTAAGAAATGTTAAAGGAGTTGAGGAAGTATAATATAGTTTAAACTAAAGTTAAACCAAAGAAAACTACTGGAGATGTGCTTTGTAAATGGTCTCCATTTCATCCATTTCATCCATTTCATCACTCAAAAATCCCAGATACAATCATAGTGGAAGACAAGACTTGAAATTAGCTTGGAAATTCCATCTGATTTGGTAGAGATAGTCTAGAGATTTGAAGTCCTACTTAGAAAATGGGGGTGACTCAGCAGATAAATTGAGGCAGACATGTCTCAACTAGAAGCATCATATAGGAATGAAGCTAAAGATAGATCCTCTGTGTCAGAAACAGACATCCTCATCTGCGGAAGAGACAAGGTCAATGCTAATGAAACAAAAAGAAAAGCATAACTACTGAATCATATCCTCTGAATCAGGAACTGTAGCTCTACTGGTATGTGAAGGGGAGTTTAGATTTTCTTGTTTGAATAGAAATGTAACATCTATGGCTTAGACTTAAATTAATTATATCCCTAAAAATATATTTTTAAAATCTGGATTATGCATCTTCTCTGAGAAAGTACCAAATCCCTGGAAAACAAACATGGGAATTTTGGGTCAACAAAATGAAAGTTCTGCACAGAATTAGCAGAAATCTGAGTAAAAAAAATGAATAGATTAGTTTTAGACTTTCAAAGAGGGGTCTTAAGGAATGGTTTCAAACTCAAATTTTGGCCACATATTACCTTAGAAAACCACAAAGTAACATCATTTTTGTTGCACTGTTTTTTTAAATTTTTTTTAGAAATTTCTCAATTTGATTTTATTCTGGTTCTGTACTTAAAAATTTTGCTTCAGGTAAATTTAATACTTAAAATATAATTAAATGGCAAATCTATTCTCAAGCAAAAAAGAGACGTAATTTAGGGTTGGTGAGACAGCATAGCAAGCACATGATTCTGATTTTAATGGTGTTCTGGAACATATCAGTTTGTTAAGATGGTATCTCCGCATGGAGGACACTAGGAAGCTAATTCTGGGAGAATTGTGATGATGTATAAGAAAAGCACCTTTGGAGAGTCAGACAGTGGAACATGTGTAGATCTTTTGTGATGTGTTCTACTTGGTTAACAAGAGGATGAAGAGGATGCTACTCAGTTGTCTGCAGTAACATTCTATTTTGGGGGGCAATGAGGGTTAAGTGACTTACCCAAGTTCACACAGCTAGTAAGCGTGCAGCAACATTCTAAAATAACTGTCAGCTTCATTTAATGTTCCTTTCCATCAGCTTTCTTAGGGATGTTTGGTGACCAATGAAAGGAACGAAGCCTGTGAGCTTTACATTTAAAAAGATCCTTCAACTATCATATTATCAATGACTGAGGAAAAAGGAGAAACTTTTGGGAATTACCATTATGTCTAAAATACCTTTGACTTCAGAGAGAAAAATCTGTACTCTAATCTTTCTATCTAGCTGCTCTTTTTCATTTGTTTGTTTATATACTTTGCAAAAGCTAGTTCTCAGCTTTTTTTTTTCTGTTCTCCCCCTTCCCCGGGATCTTTCCTTGTTCTGCTTCTCCTTCTGCTTCACATATATGATGTCTCTTTACTTATTTGATTTACTTGGATTGTTTTAATAACCACTTTCACTCAGATTACTCCCAAGTCTCCATCTGAAAATTTCAAAGTCCAAATGCAACATATCCCAAACCAAGGCCATAAAATTTCCTTTAGATTTTAAATTCCTTGATGGCAGAGACTGTCCTACATTTTTCCTCTTAAAAACCAGAGTACTAAGAGTAATGCCTGCCTTATAGTTAAAGGATAGGGACTAAACATATAATTTCCTTGGTACAGGAAAATAACATTAATGAAATTTCTTCTACAAATATAGTTTGGCAACTTCTTTTTAACTAATCATTCATCCATTTGTTTATTTTTATTCATCTAAGGTATTTTTTGTTGTTGTTGTTCATTGACTGACTAATCTATCTTCTATCATCTATCTTTCCAATTTCCTTTCTTTTGGTTGCTTGTTCAGGGAATTTGCCTAGAACACTGAAAGGTAAAATGTCTTCGCTGGTGTTACATGGCCAGGTTGTGTCAAAAGTTGCACTTGAATGTACCAGGCTTTAAGTTAGGCCTTAATATTCATTAATCCATGCTGCCTCTCAAATATATAATAAATGCTTCATTACTGTTTTCTGATTGATTTTTTTGATTCATAGTCTTTTTCTTCAACAAATCAAAATAATTGTTCTATTCCCCTTGTTTTTACAAATATATTGTTATTCATTCTTCATTTTTGAAGATGACTAATGACATCACAGAGTGATATCTTGACACATATGTGAATTCAATTTAAGGGAGGCAGAGTTGTCAGGCTCACTGTCTCTTCCACAGTCATCATAGTCTAGTGACAAGAGAAGAGTAAAGATGACTGGTAAAGATATGGGAGGTGGTAGATGACCTTCTCATCTTCAATGTCTGGCCAAATTCTAACTCGGCAGTACTTACTTCAGCTACCTTCATGGCCATTGGAGCAAATTGTTCTTGTCCACCCATTCTACCAGAGAAAGTCTTCTCACGCTTGGGGTAAATACCACCCTAGCTCAACAATGTGTTGGTTACCCTTAACCTGGTTAAGCCCATTTACCAACACACTTTTACTGGGGTGTGACTACTACTCATGATATGGCTTCTTGGACAAACAGAAGAGAGTATAATGAGAAGGATGCT
Source organism: Dromiciops gliroides (assembly GCF_019393635.1). Classification (NCBI taxonomy): domain Eukaryota; kingdom Metazoa; phylum Chordata; class Mammalia; order Microbiotheria; family Microbiotheriidae; genus Dromiciops; species Dromiciops gliroides. The sequence goes on along the minus strand of NC_057864.1, from coordinate 50,701,864 downwards.
AGGTATACACTTGAACACTCATATTTATCAAAATGGAATATTTTTCTCTAGCTTCTGGTTTGTTTTTAACTTTCTTACAGTTCTTTCATATTAAATTCTGCAACAGGAAAGAGATTGAGAATGCATAGAAAATATAAGTAACACGAAGTTTTGTTGAAGTTTAAGAGTAGAAAATAATTGAGTTTATTTGTACTACTAAAAAGAAGGCTAAGGGTAGTGTTGACGTAAATGAAGTATAAATAAAATGATGGGTGCCAACTATTAAGTCACATCTTCAAGGGCAGAGGAAAGCAAGCCATTTGACATTATAATAGGAAATCTGAAAAGTCTATATAAGCATTCACAAAGAACTGAATGTAGAGGTCATCTAGCTGAACCACTTTGTTCTATAATGAAACAACAACTACAACAACAACAACAACAACAACAACAACAAAAACATAGGTTCATGGAGGTTAAGTAACTTGCCTCAACTCAAATAGCTAAGTAATAGAGATGTGATCTGTACCTAGGTACTGTGACTTCAAAGCTCAAACTCTTTTTTTTTTTTTTTTTTTTTTTTTTTTAGTGAGGCAGTGGGGGTTAAGTGACTTGCCCAGGGTCACACAGCTAGTAAGTGTAAGTGTCTGAGGCCGGATTTGAACTCAGGTACTCCTGACTCCAGGGCCGGTGCTCTATCCACTGTGCCACCTAGCTGCCCCAAAGCTCAAACTCTTAATACAACCACAGTTATATTGGATAAAGTTGCAATGTCGTTTCCCCCCTTAAATGTTTCTAATCAATTCTTTGGAATAAGATAAATGCTTATGAGTCTGTGATAATTTGACTTGAAAGTTTTCCAATAATACGGGGCATTGGCCAAATGACTTTTGAGATCTGTTTCAATCTATGACATTACATTCAATATTTTAAAGGTTATCTAAAGCAAAAGTGTACGACAGGGGTGGACATTTTTCTTTTCCTACTCAGGAACACTAACAGAGAAAAAAATTAAATTGATTGAGGATCACATGAGTAAAAAGCAACTGAATTCAATACTTTTTGGGAAGAAAGACTAAAGACCCCATTCAATACTTTTGAAATATTATAAACAGCTATAGTGTCATATATATGTATATCTACATATACATACACCCTCATATATATATACATATATACATATATATACTATATATAAAGCAGATTATTTTATAACATCCATTATATATACATTTATTTGTGTATATATGCATAGACATACAATAATATAATACATATGTATGCATAATCATACACACAGATAAATGCATAGATAGATGGATAGATAGATAGATAAATAGTAGATATTAGAGAGACAGAAGATAGATAATAGAGAAATAGAAAAACTGATAGATGATAGATAGAAGATAGATGAATAGATAGATAATAGATAAATGATAGATAAATTTATATATGATGGATAGAATAATTAGATTTGTTTAAATTTTAAAAATTTATTTCTATATGGTAATGTGTTAAGGGAAAGAGGAGCAAGTAAGGCAAGGTCAGAGAAAAAAAAGAAAAGAGAAAGAAAGTTGGGGATACAGAGTTGAAATTCTTTACAAGTTGAATGATACTGATTTGATCCTGGGTACAAACTATTCTAGCTGACTATGGAAGATTTTCCAAATCATAGCATAACAGAATAACAGACTGTTTCATAGGCCATCTACTTGTCCCCGTAGGAGATTTTGCTGTCTGCCCTAATGTCACTCATGCCGCTATTTTTCCACACTTGGATCAGAACATTGCATAATGGATTTCCTGAATAAATTCCATTAGAACAGGAAAAGGGTAATCTACTTATCTTTGTAACTCTCACCTTAGTATAAAGCTCTGTTGTGTTATTGCACACATGCCTGACCTAAGAAATATAGGTAGCTCTATATCAGACCAGAATGGGTTTCCCACCCCATCAAGCCATCTATCTATGCCATCTTTCCATCTGCTCTGCTGCATGTGTAACTCCATTCCTTGCCCATTTTTTCATTCTAGGCTCCAGGTTCAGCAATTAAACCAATAGGACCTTTGTTTACTCTATATATGAATGGGTAATTAGTAACTTTTTAGACCAAAATCTCTTATGTGTGTGGTTCTCCTGTACCAGAATTTTAGCTACTTGAACATAGGGACTGCCACAATTATTTTTTTTGCTATCTGTATCCCTAAAACATATCATGGCATCTAGTATATAGTAAATTTTTAAAATTTCTTTTTAAATTTTATTATTTTCCAGTTACATGTAAAGATAGCTTTCATCATTTGTTTCCATAAAATTTCCAATTTCAAATTTTTTTCTCCTTCCCTTCCCTCCCTCCCCTAAATAGTAAATTTTTAATAAATGCATTTTTAATTATTGAAATGCATTCTTTAGAGAACAAATTGTGATCTTAATGTCATTTAACCTTGGGTCTAGGAAGTCAGTTTTTTCTTTGACATTTTAGTAATAGTATTTCAATACAATTTGGTATTCTTGTAATTTAAATCTCTGTATTTTATGTCAACAGAGTCCATCACACACACACACACACACACACACACACACACACACACACACACACACACACACATACACACACACACGAACCCCTGGAGAGGATATTCTTTTTCAGATTGCATTATCCCACCCTTATTTCCACAGTAATCTAAATGCATTCAAAAATAAAATTGTTACTTAACTTTCTAACAAACACAAACAAACCACTTTGTTGATGGTTTTACATTTTTTTTTTTCAGTTTGGGGCAGTAGGTGACACAGAGGATAAATCTCTGTCTCTGGAGTCAGAAGGACCTGTGTTCAAATCTGGCCTGCAACACTTGATGCTTACTAGCTGTGTGACCCTGGGCAAGTCACTTAACTCTGATGCCTTGAAAAAAATTTTGGTTTAAAATAACTCCAAACTGAGCAAACTGAGGCTAGAAGGAGTTAAGGGATGTGAGAATTAGAATGGCACCCCCTTCTGGGAAAGACATTGCAGGGAAGCTTCACCATGAGGAGAAAGCTTGTGATTTGAAAAATGTGACTTCAGCATCTGGAAGTTACCTGGTGTATGGAAGTTGCCTGATTTCTTGAAGTTACATCTATAGAACCACCCGTGGGACCTGTCAGTCAAAGCTACCAGCCAATTAGCCTGGAGCTGTGTGTGAAGAAGGTCCTGTTTCCAGTTTCTCAGGAGGCTTCTGGGAGAACCCAAGGAACGAGCAGTCTTTTTGGGTTGGAGACTTTGGCTTGACAGCAGGGGAGGTAGATAAGGGAGAGCAGGCAGATCCAATTCTTTATTCACATGTTTCTCTTTACTAACTCATATATATATATATATATACCTTAATAAATACTTAATGCCCAAAGATTTCTGCTATATGTTTTCTAATTTAAGGCAACCACTCATTAGATTTTAGACATCATAGCTTGAATGTTAGCCCATTACAGGGATGACCAAGTTCACAAGACATATGTTTCTAAGGTAGGTTTCCTCACTACACTTCCAACACTCTATTCCCTAGACATCATGTATCTTTGGTTACTTTGATGTAGCTATTGGTTAGAGAGCTAGATATAGAATCAGGGGGGAAAATGAGCTTAAATCCTAACCTAGATACTTATTAACTTATTAACTATATACTTATTAACCATGGACAAGCCGGCAAATTGCTTCCAGCCTTAGTTTCTTTATCTATAAAGTTTGGAGTAAGCTAATAGGCATTTATTAAATACAAACTATGTGCCAGTAACTGAACTAAATATAGACTAAACATAGAGGATCAAAAGAAAAACAAAAGACACTCCCTGCCCTAAAGAAAATGAGATCCTAATAGGGAGACAACTTGTAAACAACATCATACAAACATAACATGTAAATTGAAGATAATCACAGAGATGAGACTTTTTTTTTGTGGGGCAATGAGGGTTAAGTGACTTGCCCAAAGTCACACAGCTAGTAAGTGTCAAGTGTCTGAGGCCTGATTTGAACTCAGGTCCTCCTGAATCCAGGACCAGTGCTCTATTCACTGCATGACCTAGCTGCTCACAGGTGAGACATTTGCATTAAGAGACATTGAGATAGAATTTTTTTCAGAAGATGGAATTTTGTTTGGCATGGTATAGTATGGTATGGCATGGCATAATATACTATAATAAAGTACAATATGGTATAGGAGAGTATAGTATATACTTTAATGTAGTATATATTATAGTATAGCAAAGCATACATTATGGTGATTTGTCATATTATATTATGATCATAGAATTAGACATGAATGGTATCCAAGAATACCATGTGTTTAATTTTTTGAATGAAAAAATATATGGCTCAGAGGGGTGGTGATTTGACCTGGGTCACACAGGTATTACATGAAAAAACTTAGTGTTCAACTCTAATCATATGACTTCACAATCAGCACCTTGTCCACTGTATCATACGCATTTTATAGGATACTGTTGTTTTTTTTTTTTCCAAAACAGATGATGACCAAAAATACCCTGAAAACCCTGTTTAGTTAAGAAAAAATTATCATGAGTATTTGCAGTATCCACTTTCTACCTGGAAATCTGAAGCCTCCAGTCAAATATTTCAAAAGTCTGAATTATCTCACTTTCTTTGGCCTAACAGAAAAAAAAAAAGAGGCAGATGTTGGACTGAATATTTTTATTCGACCTTCATAGTCAACATTCTGTAGAATAGACAAACCTGGAGAGTTTCAAAAACAAAGTTTGTTCCCCAGGAGGAGCTAGAGTTTTCTTGAAAGAAGAAAAGTTGGGACTCAAAGTAGCTTCCACAAGGACATACCATTAGAGGATAAGAATTTCTAGCAAAGATGGAAAGGAAAATCCCCTGAAATATGTTTATCAGCAAATGACCTGATCAGCTGTGATCCATCAGAGTGTTGGCAAAGCAGGCCCAGCTGAGGGAACCAGGAAAGATGGATTTGGGATTATTGGCATTTTTCTTTATTAAAGTTGCCTAGGGACAGGAAAATCTAATACCTATAATGTTGAACCTTTTAAAACTTCACAGGTTATCACCCCCAAAATGGGGGAAACGTCCTTATTTTGCACTCTGCAATGATCAGCTTAAGCTCCTGAGTTGGAAAAAGCAGAGCTTCAAAATAATTTAAGACCTCTTTTGAGGCATCATGCCATTTTCAGAGAGCTAAATGCGTCCTATCAAGAACTATATCAGTCCTGTCCAGCTTAGTCAATAGTTTCTCTAGTGTATGGACAGAAAAATATAAACGTGAAACCTAGGAAAGGGGGAGAGAATCAGTGGGGATAATGGCTCAAACACACTAAAGATTGACTTAAAGATTCTCTCATCTGTACATAACACCTCCTTAAGGAACCAGACACCTCCCACACACCTTTGTAGTAACATATGCTTACGCTATAAGCATGGCCATATCTGAGAATTGTTCCTGGTTTTGAAGGAAGCCTGAAAGTTTCCCAAACTTATTTCTGAACTTTTCCACCTTGTGGAGAAGTTCTCAATAGAAGGTTGGAATAGGTTGTTTTCAGCCATAATTATTATTTTACCTTTTGAACAATGGATGTAAATTTATGGTAATCAGTAGGCATGTTAATGTAAATAGATGTGAAAAATTGGTGCCCCACATTTTCTGAAAGCAATTGGATTGCTTTGGTTTCTAGGGCCTTGCACCTTTAGGCCTGTACATCAGTATTTACTAAGCAGAAAATATAAGGAAGAAGAGAAATTTATGTAAAGCATTCTGTGACAAGAGTTTTTGTAAATCCTTAGAATGCCTTCCATTGAAGGTATCTTTCCCTGTTTGCATAGTTGGTCTTATTAGATTATGATAATAGTTAGCATTTAATATATGCTAATATTTATATAGTGCTTTAAGGTTTAAAAAGTTCTTTACAAATATCATCTCATTTGATCTTCACAACACATCTGGGTTTAATAGGTGCTATTGTTATGCCCTGTTTACAGATGAGAAAATTGAGGCTGGGACTTGGTCAGGGTCACACAGCTAATAAGTGTTTGGGCCAGGATTTGACTCTAGGTCCTGTGCTCTATGCACTGCTCTAGCCAGGCTACTCCTAAAGCTTTCAAGGATGCATTGCTATAGAGGAAAAAGAATGAAGATGTCAGAATGGGGTGATTACTTCTGTGGCTTCACTGGTCTCTAGTAGTCCAGGATAAGAAAACTTCCAGCTGACACAGCCTGTACGCATCAAAGACATGGCTTGAACTCTGCACAGCCTGGTTTTGACAGCAGCTCTCTGTTCACTACATAATATGCTATAACAAATTAGAATTGTTTTCCCTTCACTTAGTTTTAGATTAGCAAAGGAACTTCCTTCGAACAACCCTTTATGCTAGTCATTGAAGTATAATGTTCCCACTTCATAGATTAGAAAAGTGAAGCCCAGAATCTCAATAAAGTTCACATTAAGTGAACTTTTACTCACATTAAACACTTGTCACACAGCTAGCATCAGAGACAGAGTGTCTTCTTTGAATTTGTTCATAGCCCTATGCCCCCATAGTGAACAGAAACCTTGAGCGCCTTTACCTTAAAAAATAGTATTAATCAGTGGGTTTAATTTTTATTCTCCAGGAAAGAAGGCCTCTAGCCCATTCAGTAGGCCACCCCTGGCAAACATATGGACAAAGTTACACAGGATGGCCAGGCATAGATGGGTTTGGATGTGCAACATGGGATGGTACTTCCAAATCACAGGGATCATCGATACATTAAGCATTGTGACACTTATTTTTGGCTCATCATAGGATGAGAAGATCATAGATTTGGGAAGCCTTAGAGCATATCAAGGCCCATCCCCTTAGTTTTATTTTACTTTTAGAATCTTTACTGATGTCTTTATTTATAGCACCACCATTTTCAAAAAAACTCCAATCTCACCATAGCAAATTGAACCATCCTCTTATATTAAAGAAAAACAGCTAAAGCAAAAAAAAAAAAAATTGGATCCAGGGGCCACATATAAAAATATAAACAGTCTTCTGAATCTCTCATTTTATATTTGAGGAAAAGGACAGCAAAGAAGTTACATGATTAGCACTAGATCACACAAGTGACATGGAGGAGTCGAGCCCAAGTTCTTTGATTCAAAATCCATTCCTCTTGATAGTGTACCAGCTCTTTATTCTTTCATGCAAAACAAATGATTAGATAATAAAATTTAAAAAAATTAAAAAGATTAAAGGAAAATGCATATGATCAAATGGTACTAGGAATTGGCAATGAATCAACAAGATTTTACTTAGTACCTAAGTTTTGAAAATCATACCAGGAGTTAGGGATACAAATGTAGTAGTATTAGATTATATGACCTCTACTCTCAAGCAGTTTGCATTGTAATGGGAGAGAAGTAACTCCCTATCATCTAAGGTCTGTTACAAAGCAAAGCTGATACTTAGATGTGACATTTACAAAGAGATTCTCCTTTTGAGTCCTTTAAGCATATGATTTAGGGGGCAAAGAGAGAATGAATATCAGGATTGTGACAGGGGGTATTAGTTTCCAAAGTAAAACCTGAAGGAAGTAGGTCTTTCCTCTTGTTCCCTTACAAAGGTGATTTTTGTCTAAACTAAAGTATAGTGGAGGACTGTGATTTCCACAGAAGAATTGGTTTTATTGGCTAGAAGAAAAGACTTTTTATTTTTATTTTTTAAAGAAACAAATACCTGGGTGATACAGACAAGGAATCTGGTATGGGGGAAGGGAGAATGTACTGTGTCCCCTATCAGCTTTGATGAGAGAGCACACTATAGATTGAATCTCTCTTGGTTGTTTGCTCATCAGAAATAACTTTACATTCCTTCATAGATGACCACTCAGCTGGGGTCTTAGCAGTCTTGTTTCTTCTTCTTCTTTTTTTTTTTTTTTAAATAAATGATTGGGTTTCACTATTGAAGAGAGACACTAAGTGGAGTAACTTCTAGGATGCAGTCACTCAAACTTCAGTCTTTGGTCATTCCCATTTTATTGGTAAATAAGCATAAAATCACAAGATATTCCCATATGAAAGCCATATAGCAGAAATAAAGCTTTCCAATAATTTGATAAGAGAGTTAAAGATTTAAAATGAGTTTTATTTGAGGAGCGGCAAAGCATAATGGACAGAGTACTAGAAGAAGAGTAATGAAATGTTGGCTGGAAGAAACTGATATAGCTGTATCAGTAGAAAGGATTCCCATATCAACAACAACATAGGTCACCGGATCAGTGAAATTGTCCTGGTAGAATTGGGCACCCAAAGTTGTAAAATCTGATGGGTTTCTTTTGTTTATTTTTATTCATTTATTTGTCTATAAGGTTCTTATCTCACTCCACTAGGACCAAGATTTGGGAGAACACAAAGAAAGTGTCCCTGATTATTGGTACTGATTCAAGTTAGGGGTATCAATGTTAAAGTAAAAAGACTACTGGAAAATTTGTGGTTAGAGAATATTCAAATTCCCTCCTTGGGGGAAAGGGTCTTTTAATTTTTATTACTGGTCTTGTTTTGGCTCAGAATGAGGATACATATCAATTTTTTCTGTTCTGGCCAGAAAGTGCAAGGGTCTTCCTCTATGAGACTGATTCTTTTATGTAGTCTTTTGCTTCAATTCTTACCTAGTTTTTAATCACTGAATGGGTGTTGTCTCAGAAAAACTGAAACTTCAGAGAAACCTTAAGTTAAAAAACACCAAAGTCTCGCACTTCAGCCAAGACCATCACTACTTGTCCTGACATGTCTTGACATTGGACTCAGATGACTCTAAAGGAAAGAATGAGACCGATGACTTTGCACAGTCCTTCCTCAATTTATTCTCATTCACTTGCAAGTCAAGACATTATGCTCCTCATGTCATTGGTCCTCTTGGAGAATAAAGGATGAATGATAACAACAAACCTTATTAAAAGTGTCACTCAGAAAAAAAAAAGTGTGACTCAGGTGATTTGAGCTTTCTTAAAGGCGTCTTCTATTGATAGGGAAGGTAGACTACTGACTCAATGCATAGTACTACTGTACTCTTCCAATATCATATTTCTGGAATCTTGTGTTAATTTCTGGAGCATGTGACTTGAGAAAAAAATTGCTAAATTGGGAAAGAAAGAGCAAATCGGGATGGTGACCAAAAAAGATTAAAGAAATTTAGGGGCCCTCACATAAACATGAGACCTGACTTAGAGAAACTAATACCCCTTTGTCTACGAGCTAGAGAGTATACAGAAGGGAGCAAATCGAATGGTGAAGGACATTGATTCTGTCATACATATGTGATTGTTGATTGAAGAAACTGGATAAATTTTGCCTGGACTAGAGATGACTGAGATCAGGTGCGGGGAAGCTGTCTTCAATTATTTGAAGGGTTTCCATGTGGAGGAAAGATTAGCATTTTTATATTTGGTCCCAGAAGGTAGGTTCAGCAGCAATAGCTATTGGTTGCAAGGAGACAAATTTATACATTTTTAGGAAAATTGTCCTATGAGAGGGGCCCAAAGGGGCATATGGCCTGCCTGGAGAGGTCTTGATTTCCATTCTTGGGAGGTATTGAAACAGAAACTGGAGCACCATTTTTCAGATATGTTTTAGATTCTTTGTGTGTGTGTGTGTGTGTGTGTGTGTGTGTGTGTAAATGGTTTAGAATAATAGGCTGCTCAAGACCATTTAAATTCATAAAATTTGTGTTATTTTCTTTTCTACTATATTCAGACAACTGATCTCATGTTTTACTTTCATACTTCTAAAAGACTCACCTTAGTGTAGAACATAAGAGGCCTGTACTTGGAAGCAAGAAAACTTGAGTTTGATACTAACTTAGACAAATAATAATAATTGTTCATATTTATATGTGTTGGATATGGAGTTCTGAATCTATTATTTAATTGATGTATGGTCTAGGGATGTTCCAAGTAAGGAAAAAAAACTCCCTACCAAAGCAGAACAGCAGGTTCTTCTATAATGTAGGGCCTTAGAGAATTTGTTTAGGGCTATTGATAACTTAGCTCTGAACTTTGTCAAGGCCACACAGTCACTTGGTATCAGAAGTAATACCTGGGAATTCACAACATCTATATCCACTCAGCCATAAATATTCTTTAATACTTCTAGACAATGGTAAGTCATTTAACTTCTTGCTTCCCCACAACTTTACATACATTTTTTCATTTGAGCTTCAAAAATCTCAGTGCCCAGGGAAATAACTTATATGGCCAAAAAAAAAAATTATAGCGGCTCTTTTATGTTGGCAAAAAAATATAAATTGAGGAAATGCCTATTAATTGAGAAATATCTGAAGAAACTGAGGCATATAATTGTGATAGTATAATATTGAGCTGTAAGAAATGATGAGTAGTATGGTTTCAGGAAAATAAAAACTAGGAAAACTTATCTGAACTGATGCAAAATGCAGAACCAGGAGAATGTTACAGAGTAACAATATTATAATGATGATCAATAATAAATGAAAGTTACTCACATTAAGGCATTGTTCCAACACAGTTCAGAGGAATTTATGATGAAAAAAGTTATCATCCTTCAGAAAGAGACCTGATGAACTCTGAGTATAGATTGAAGTACATTTTTTCACTTTACTTTTCTTGCTTTTTTTGTAACATGACTGATATGGAAATGTTTTTTGTGTGCTTTACATGTACTTTAATATCATATTCCTTGCCATTTAATGGACTAGGAAGGAACAGAAGGAAGGAAGAGAGGATTCAGATCTGAAGATTTTTTTAAAATGAATGTTAAAAATAAATAATTTTTAAAAGTGCTATGCCATATTACTGAGGAAACTCAATTCTAATGAGGTTAAATTACTTTTCCAAGGTAACAATAAATACATGAGGTAGGATTTGAACTCAGTTTCTGTGGCCCCAAAGACAGCACACTTTCTACCTGATCACATTCCCATTTCTCTTATACTCATACTAGCTTTGACACCATAGAAAAGTGACTTACTTAAATTCTCTGTGGCCCAGACAAGTTTCCAAGATGTTAAGTAAGGGATGAGTGTCATAGTTGGGGGAAATTTTTATATTTGAATTCCATATACCTATAAAAGGTAAGTTATCACGCCTCTATTCCATGTCACTCCCTAACAATTAAAACTACAAAGTAAAAACAATTATTAATACACAGAACATGTCTTCTGAAGTAAAATGTGTCCAGCTTAATAAAATTAGACTAAAATAAAAGATTTTAAGGAGGGAAATGAGGAGAGGATACCAAATTTCCTATGGTCTATTTTTGCTGCTCATTTGTTTCAGTCATATCCAACTCTTCTTGACCCCTTTTGGGGTTTTCTTAGCAGAGATACTTGGGGGGGGTTGTCCTTTCATTCTCCAACTCATTTTACAGATGAGGAAAATGAAGTAAACAAGGTTAAGTGACTTCCCTAGGGTCACACAGTTAGTAAGAATCAGAGGCCAGATTTGAATGAAGATAAGTCTTCCTGACAGATGACCTGGTACTCTATTCCCTGCACAACCTAGCTGCATCTATGTAAGATATTATCACCTGGGAAATATCTTGGAGTATAAAGAAACACTATAGGAATAAATTAATTTACTTCAAATATACACTGAGGCAAAACAGAGACATCCCAACAGATGTACAGGGAAATACCCCAACCCCTTGCAAGCTTCAATGGTTCAAATGATTTGTATATGAATGAATATTAAACCTTCCAGTTCTCCATGGACCCAAATTACTACTTTGGATTTAAGAACCAGAATATTCACTTGCAAAAGCAAGTGGAGACTTCTTATTAAAGGAAGCAAGACTGATTATTTGCCACATCAAAGGAGAATGTACGTTTAGGAATAAGGGGAGGAGTCTGGGGAAAAAAAAACCTAACAAAAACAAATACACAGGGTGTTTTCACAACCATATCCTGAGGCTGGTAGGGGTGGTAGTACAATAACAGATGTGCTGACAATTTATTAATATTTTATAGTAAATGCTTTCTTGCACTGCTATTAAATAAGAAGTTATGTAGTAGCAGATGACATAAAATGTCTGGGACTTATTTAGAATAAATGGCAAGAATTGCAATCCATTGGGGAAAAAAATAAATTAATTTTATACACACACAAACACACACACACACACACACACACACACATAGGTATGTACCCACTGGAACTCAGTGCTTTTTAAAAACTAATTTTTATTCCACATGTATATATGTGTATATATAAATGTACATGTACATGAATATGAATGTATGTATACCCATATATTTATTTATTTAATATTTGTCAGTGTATGGCCTACTTAATGAATAAATTAACCCACTCAACTGCACGGCACAATTTTTTTTAAAGATTTTTTGTATTTATATTATTTTCAGGGGACTCCTGTTTCCTATTTTTTCCAAGTATTTGATGGAGAGACCTAGTCTTCCTGTGAGAAAAAGAGTGGCTAACATTTTCTGGGGGCAGAGTGCAGACAGGTATTCTTTAAGCTTTTCCAAACAGTTGCACTAATTAGGGTTGTGCTTTGTAGCTAGGCCTGAATACAAATTGGCTATAATTGGAGAGTTTCATGAGAATCTGCTGTAACTAATTGCAAGGTCAGTTTCCATTTGCACTCTCCCTCCCACTCAGCCCAACAAATACAAATCCAAGCTGAATAGGGAATCAGGAGGAAGAAGAATGTTATTTTATCAAATTAAAAAGTTGCTATGAATTGGAGTATTCAGATATTTATTATGTAAGTATCAACTGGACTGATTCAACAATATCCAGTGTCTTGAGGTCAAGAATAAGAGGCTGAAAACTCAGCCAAATACCCTTTCACAAAACAGAGCATAATGGTTTCAAAGGAAATGCTATAGTCTATTATGTGTTTAAAATTAGCATAGTTAGCTAAATGTATCCAATGGCTTTGAGAATAATACTGGCCAGTTCTTGGGATTCAATGCATGGCATATAATTCAAGTGGTAAAGCAATGCATTTTAAACATACCACCCATGAGTCCAGCACTTTCTTGAGGAAGAAACTAAATGGTTGTGAAGTTAGGAACCAATTCCCTAAGGCTGATAGCATCCAATTGATACTTTATCATGAATAGTAGTTTTCATTTTCCTACTATTATTGGGGGGAATGAGAAAACTCATGAAGAAAGAACTCTATTTTGATATTAAAAACAGGCAGGATCTATTTTGTAAAAAAACACTAGAGGTTGAAAACTCCAACCTTATCTCACACTGCAGTGACATGATCCACCTTTAAATATTCTATCATTGTGGGTTTGCATAACAACCTCATTTAAATGGAGATTTTTTTCCTGTGAATATCTATCCAAAAGACAGATTATAAAGAAAAGAGGAATAAATATTGTCAAGTAAATAATGCTTTGTGTGGGGTACACATTAGGATATATGGTAGAAAAAGCATCCTCTCAACATTTCTAGCTAACTTTATTTCAATTTTTATTTCACTCCAGCTAGTGCATTCTGGAATTTTGAGTACTTAATTTAGATATAAATGAAGAAGTATGATTATTTAGAAGACTTAACAGTGTAAGCAGGTCAGGAATGTCTTTTCTAGCATTTAGGGGATTTCTAAAGTATTCTTTACAATTACAATAGCTTCAATTATTTTAGGGATACAGCAATTTAATGGGCAAATATGAGTTTAGGAGTGCATACCCAAATTATGATAATTCATATTTTGTCCAAAGGATTTTTCCCCCAAGGCAGCATTCATATTATTAATTTGTTTTTTCTTTCTTTCTCCTCTTTTGTTTATAATAGTAAAAATTTCAGAGTTTGATAAATTACATGTCAAAACCAGTTCCTGTTTATTGTTTTGGGGTTAAAGGGCTTATTTAAAAGATTTTTTTGCATGTGTTGTATCTCTCTTTATGTTCACTTGAATTTGGTTGAAAACCTAGACATGCCAGGAGACATTGGTCAGTTTATGAGACTGAGTTCATTTGTTTACTTTGAATAGACTGGAGATGCTTATCAGATTATAGACTATAATACAATGCTGTTTCAGACACATCTATTTATCTTACCTTTTAAAATCAGACTATTTTGCCTTCAGGAATGATCATTCCTCCACAGGCCAAATGATACTGATACTTATGCTTAAAGCTAAATATGATTTATAAAAGCAAATCCAGAAAAAAATAGTGAACACAAATTCTAAATTCGGTCTAACATTTCACTCTTGTAAATGGTGCTTGTGGTTTACTTTGACTTTAAATCAAATATTTTTTTTAAAAATCTAAGATTTTTTAATACTACAACAACAATAACAACCACCACCACCACCACCTACTACTACTACTACTACTTTCCCAGTGGTGTGTTTTCCAATAGTTATATATCAAAACAACAACAACAACAACAACCTAAAGTCTTATAAGTATGGGATAGAAACAAATTTCTGAAATGGTTATTCAGTGTTGAGTTTTTCCACCAATGATGAGGACTTTAAGTATTTGAGTTACTAATCTTATTTTTAAAGGGAGGGGGGTCATTTTTCTAAGTGTTTTAACACAAATCATTAATTACTTTGAGGAATGGTTAGTGCTTGTTTAACATAATTATTCGTAGGTAAAAGTCCATCATCATTACATTAATAAATAAGAACTAAAATGATAAGGAATGTGTCTATTAATGATTTAAAAGGAAAAAAAAAACCCTCATTTGTAGCCAAACTGAAATAGAGCTAAGAAAGTTTTGAGGGTTATTATTGAGTTACAGAACATTTATTAAATTGCAGAAATACATTTAACAAACTACATGTTGCAGTGTTTTTTGTTTGTTTGTTTTTTGTTTTGCTTTAATTCATAGTTATTGATTGCATTCTTCCTCCTCAATGGCTTTCACATTGAAGGCATTACAGAAAACCAGAACAGCTGGAAGTAGATGCAAATTTCACAGTATAGAGAAGGCAACTTTACAACTAGGCAATAGTTTGTGTTGTATTTTTAGATAGTCACACCTCTCAACTTGAATCAAAAGGTATTTATTAAGCATGTACTATCAAAGCCATTAATAGGATAGAGCCCAAAGGACTTTACTTTAGGGCATCAGTATTTTAGGGTGTTGACAGAACATATACTCCTTCAGCTACATTATTGTTATAGTTAAAATAATTCTGAGATAAATTTCTTGTAGAGGAAATACAATTTATTAACGGACCTATTAGAAAACAACTTTATAACCATCTACTTCTTAAGAATGGATCAAAAACTATAGTAGGAAATCCAAATTGAAGGAAGATGAAGCATTGTACAAACATATACCCTCAAATACATATTAGATTCAAATTATAACCTTCATAATTTCAATTGCTATTTATTAATCAAGGCCTCATTTAACATGGGCATAAACTTACACACTTTCATTTCTTTACATAGCAATAAATCTCATAGCCTTACTACCTATCTCTCTGACCATGTCACTTGAATCTGAGATTTCTAACTTCATCTGGAAAATGTTGATATCTAGGTCTGAATTTTAGTTTCAATCATTTCAGCACTCCCCTCTATCTACTCAAGTATGTATGTATGTATGTATGCATAGATGTATATATTTGTATATAGGTACGGATCTATATCTATCTATATCTGTATCTATCCTTTCATCCAGCCATCCAGCCATTCATCCATCCATCCATCCATCTATCCATCCATCCATCTATCACTTATCTATCTCTCATCCAATCACTATTGTTCATGTATAATTAGCACCTATTAAACCCATTTCTCAGTGTTCTCTTACTTCCTTTCCCTTCTTCTTAGGCAAAAAGTTGGTGACTGTCAAGCTCCTTAGGATCCCATGAAAGCATTCTCCTTTATTAAGAGACAACTAAATATATTATATAACTTGAGTCCTCCTATTCCCTCTCTTCTTATTTTTTAAATTGCCATCTCTATAACCCAGGAGTTTTGTTTCTCTTTTTGTTGTGTTTTGCTTCGAATATTGCAACTGCTGTTTTTCTTATTGCTATGGCTGTTTTTATTATTTTTAGTCATACAATGTCAATAGCTTTCTCATTTCATCATTTTTTTCTAAGTTATCAATAAGTTTCTTGATGGTTTCAAAGCTATTAGTTTTGATTTTTTAAATCAAGAATATAGAGGGTATCAATAACAATAACAACAATAACAATAACAACAATAACAATAACAACAATAACAATAACAACAATAACAATAACAACAATGCTGCTGCTACTACTACTACTACCACCACCACCACCACTACTACTACTATTACCTCTCATTAGTATTTATGTGTTGCTTTAAAGTTTGCAAAGCACTTTACAAATATTCCATTTTATTCCACAAAAATTCTGAAAGACAGGTGCTATTTCCTCATTTTAGAACTATTTGGCCAGGGTCCCACAGAGAGTAACTGAAATAACTGAAACTGGTTTTGAACTCAAGTCTTTCTGAATCAGAGTCCAGTGCTGTAAGTTTGACTCATGCAAATTGTAAAATGTGGAGTGATATATGCATCACCTATTAGCATTATTATTATTATTATCAATCAAATGGTTGTCCCAATTGCTAAGGGACAACAGTCAAGCAAATAACCTGCCACATTTTATTGGACATACTTGTTAGAAAGGAAACGAGAGTTTCAACTGCTGATAGTGAGTAGCAAAGCAATGTTTAGCAATAGGTATGCAAAAGAAACTAAATCTTTTTGTTTCATTTTGAACAATGGAAGAAAATAGAGGTTCAGACATCCACAAATAAGCAATGTTCTGACTATGCAAAATCTTATGCACAAATACATTTCTTAAATAAACTATATTACTAAATTCCCTAGTGTCTTATATAAAACATTTCCTTATTATTTTGGAATACAATTCATGTCTTGGTGAATTGTAAGTTTCTAACAAATTAATTTAAATTTTAAAAAATCCTAAAACTTGATTTCACACATTTTCAGTTGAAGGTACATTGCATTTGGAATCAGAAGAGCATGGGGTCTTGAATCCAAGCCTTGTACCCTTGATACTTGATTTATCTTGAAAAAGTTCAATATCCTTTCTCAGCTTTGGTTTCTTAATAGGCAAAATGAGAGGCATTGAACTGAAGAGAAGGAGTTTATCTTCACTGTGAAACAGAAGTATGCAGATACCTAGATACTATAAGGAATTAATTGTGATTTGGGGTTTTCATAACCCTATCTTTGCTTCATTATGGTCAGACTAAAAAAGTGTAAGCTTGAAAGCCTAAGAGAAGATTTGTGTGTACTTTGGGAGATAATTGAACAACCAAGAGGAACTCTGACCACAGGCAACATTTATTGAGTCAAAGTGTCAAATTGAGTAAATAAGCCTCCCCTAATATCTCCCCCATGCCCACATGAGCCTGGCCAGATTGCAATGGAGACAGCCTAAGAACCACCCCTTCCTGTGGGACAGACAGTTAGAGGCAGTTAGAGGCAGAGGGAAAGGGGATTTTTTCTGAGGAGAGTTTTTTCTGAGAGGAATGGGGAAAGAAGGTAGACAGAGGAGCTGTTGGTGTTTGACCTTCATACAAAAACAGAAGACACTACAAGCTAATTCTCATTGGAGCTACAGATTTCGAGTGGTTCTGAGTTTGTGTTTTTGAGGCAAAGATAGCTCTTTGGAGTTAGCTGGTCTGGAGGCAGGTTTGGGGTGTCTGGGGCCTTTTTACCCAAGAGATTTAGATTCTTTCTCATTGTCCCTAGATCTATTGACCTCGCTGGTGTTTTAAATTTGTTCCCATTAATAAACCTGTTTTGTTTTTGAAAAAGACTGTTTCATTGGACCAAACTATTTCTTTTGTTTTTGGTGCTGTTGGTTCTCTGTTTTGAGCTTTTTCTTCTTTGCCCTGATTCTTCGCTTATAACATGACTAATGAAGAAATATGTTTAATGTTATTATATATGTATAAACTATATCAGATTGCCTGCTGAAATTGGAAATCTTATATAAACAAATGTTGAAAACTATTTACATGTAACTGAAAAATAATAAAATACTTTTATTTAAAAAAAAGAAATTAAAAAAAAGAAAAATGAAGATACTGTTTATTTTATTACCCCAATATTACAGCAAGCAGTCCAATGAAATCTTCCATACTAAATTTTCCCCTTACAATACAAAGTAAATAAATATAATTTCAAATTCCTCTTACAGTTGGTATTATGGCTAGACTCTTTGGTCTTAAGGAGAGACCCATAGATGTGGACAACACTAACTGACACTCCTATTACATATTATTGCTGTGTTATGATTGATATCTCTCCATTTTCTTCTTCTCTCCAAGAGTCCCCATGATCCACCTTAGTCATATTGTGCTTAAACAAACAAAATACAAAACAAATTAACTAACAAACTCAGACTCCAATTTGAGAGTTGCAGAATTATAACATCCAAAGAATTTCATGGCCATTCAGCTCTTTGGGGCTTTTCTTATCCATTCAATCATTTATGTTTCTGATTCCTTTTTCAAATCTTTCAAACCTTTGGGTGTTACCTAAGCAAGATAGTTTTGTGCATGCTGCATGGAGCACAACCCCTGCTATACTAGTTCCAAGGGTGAGAAAAGCTTTGAGCACCCTTTCTTATTCTCCTGCCATTCTTTGTATCCCTAGAACTTAGTACAGTGCCTGGAACATAATGCCTAATAAATGCTTATTGTCTCACTGACTGGATGATTGCTACAGGAGGAGGAAGTGGAGCTAAAGCTTGAAGGGACTAATCTTACCTCTGTCTCTTCAGTCCTGACCTAAAGGACTTCATAGTCATCCAGTCAAGAGACAATATGAAAACAATTTTGTGCAAACAAGATAAATATAGGATAAATTGGAGACAATGAAAAGAAGACACTGACGTTAATAGGGGTGTTGAGTTTTATTGTTCATCCTATATTTTCGAGGAGGGCCAATGTCATCATGAGGTGATATCTTGGCTTGTGCATGAATTTATTTTAAGTGTGGCTAAATTGCAGAAAATTGTCAGCCTCTCTATTCCAGTCATCAAAGTTGAGTGGAAAGTAAAAATTCAAGACAAATGGCAATGACCTGGGATGCAGCAGATGACCTTGGCATCTTGATATCTGGCCAAGCTCAAAGTGCTCCAAAGTATCTGTTCAGCTGCTGTCATGGGTGTTAGGAGAAATTATTTTTATCTGTCCATTCTTCTGAGGGAAGTTGAGTATGGGGAAAACAAAACAACACAACAATAAAGAACAAAATGTATTTTTTCTTTAAAATACATAGATACATACATGGGGGGCGGCTAGGTGGCGCAGTGGATAAAGCACCAGCCCTGGATTCAGGAGTTCCTGAGTTCAAATCCGGCCTCAGACACTTGACACTTACTAGCTGTGTGACTGTGGGCAAGTCACTTAACCCCCACTGCCCCGCAAAAAAAAAAAATACATAGATACATAGATACATAGATACATAGATACATAGATACATATGTATATATATATATATATATATATATATATATATATATATATAGAGAGAGAGAGAGAGAGAGAGAGAGAGAGAGAGAGAGAGAGAGGGAGGGGCGGTTGGGGGGGGGTAAGTGATGGTTTTGTATAAAGAAAGCCCAGGAATGTAGAATCCAATATGCTTGATTTGACAAAGAATAATCAAATGTTCATAGTTCCTTTTAGTGACCATGTTGGAAAAAGAAATGACTACAATCATTTTAGCATTCTCTATAAATAGGGAGAGATTATAATATATAGCCTTTATAAAGACTAAAATAATTAATAACCAGTTATCTATAAGAATGGTGAACTTTTTCAAAGGATACATTTTTCATCACATATTAATACTAGTTTATGCCTGGTAAAAGCAAAAATAACAATGGTTGCTATTTAGAAAGCATAAAAAAATTCACAAATCTCTTTCCAAAAATTATCTCATTGTATCCTTACAACTACCTTGTGAAACTAATTAAATTATGTTCAGATGAAGAATTTGAAGCTAATCAAAGTAAAACCAGTACTCAAGCTTATGTAATATAAGCCTTCCAGATTCCCAGTCCATTATGTTATTATTATAACATCATGATGCCTTTAAATGATGCAATGCCCTTACTTGTTTTGTTTTGTTTGTTTGTTTTTAAGTAGCCTGACAATATTTAGGTTTGTAGGCAAAGGGATTTTTCCTAAAGAACATGTCTGATCTTGTCCCTCTCTAATCTTCTTACTGATCCCAGTAAATTTTTATGTCTGGAGTAGGGAAGATTCACCTTTGTGAGTTCAAATTGTGCCTCAGAAACTTCTTAGCTGTGTGACCCTGGGCAAGTCGATTAATCCTGTTGTCCTCAGTTTCCTCATGTATAATATAAACTAGAGAAGAAAATTAGAAACCACTCTGGTATCTTTGTCAAGAAGATCCCAAATGGGGTATCAAGGAGTTGGAAATGATTGAAAACAACTGAATGACAAGAAGAAAGTCTAATGCCTTCTTTTTATCCAAAAAGAGAAAGGTGCAGAGAAATTAAGTGATTTACCCAAGGGCACACAGAGAGTAAATGTCAGTAGGGACATTTAAACCCTGTCTCTCTGACACAAACTCAGAGAATTTAAGAACACCAAGGGACTGAAGCTATGATCTTGTCTAACCCATACAAACCCACAGGAATATCCAATGTAATATGTACAATAAGCGATCATTCAGCATCTCTGCTTGAAGCTTTGAAGAAATGAAAATGTTTCTAGGAATTTCATTCTACTTTTGAAAGCTGTTAGTTTTGTTTTGTTTTTACCCCCCAAATGTGAAAATGACCCTAAATTTGCCTCTTCATGGGTAGTGGAAGGATAAATTATTTGCTCATGGTCACTAGTCAAAGGGATATTAAGTATTAGATATTGGGCTTTAAGATAGGCAACATGAAGATTATGATGAAGAAGATAAAACATCATTTTGTTAGGCACTGTGTCAAGCACCTTATAAACGTTATCTCATTTAATCTCCATAACAAACTTGGGAGGTAAATACTATTAGTATTTTCATTTTACAGTTGAGTAAAACAAAGCAAACACAGGCTAAGGAGCTTGCCCAAGGTCAGAAAGCCAGCATGTGTGCAAGGACTATTTTGAACTCAGGTCTTCCTAATTGCAGGCCCATAATTCTTTCTAGTAGACAAATTGGAGACAACGTAGCAGCCAAGGCTTGTGTTCTCATGACACATGCTTGTTGTAAGGCTAACCTGATTACTCTGAGCAAATCTCTCAGTGTTCTACAAAACATTCTAAGATGATAATTTGAGAAAGAGTGATGGCTTGCAGTGTTAGAGATTCCTTGCCTCTCCAATAAGTTCCTGTATCAATAAAATCACGTCTGTTCCCTATCTATGCAAATAAGGTAATATAGGAAAAACTGCTGAAATTCTAGTTATTGTAACCACCACCACCACAGCAACATAGCAATCATTATTATTCACTTTCCCCCGTATGACTCTAAGCAAGGTTGACTCACACTCTCATTCCGCCTCTTTGAACTTCTATATAAGTGATACTGATAAAAATAATAATAAAATATCATAAAGCTTGAAATCTTATACATAGAGAAGCCCAACTATCCAGTCACCACTCAGTAAACCTGTTTTGTGTGGACTTTGATGTGAAGTTCTTACCACTGCCATGATTCCTGTCTCTAGGCTATCAAAGACTCTTTGAGTACTTCTGTGATCTTTTCTATTTGATTCTGATCTTAGTAAACATACTATTTGAAAAAAGCTTGTCTGGACAGATAACCAGCCATTAGTCCATTTTAGTGAGGGCTTTCAATGGTAGACCACTAAGGGAAACTGTTTGCTGAGAATGAATGTTAATTGATGCCTAAACTTAGTTTGGGGATTATAACCAATTGCTTCTAGTGTCTTATATCAATAATTTGAAAATACACCTGCAAATATTCCTAGACAAAGAGTCTTTATAACTTAGGATGATATTTATAATTTCCCAACTTAAATGTGTCCAAAAGTTCTAGCAGACCTTCTCATCCTGAACTTTCAAGCCCTTTACTGAAGCTAATTTTTACCTAGGTCTGTGACACAGTTTTTATGTCACTCTCATGTTATAAATAATTGGTCATGCATCTCTAATTCTGATACTAAAAACAACAATATCTGGCATTTTTTATATGAGAAAACTGATGCGATACTGAGTGAAATAACTTGGAAGATAACCCCATAATTGATGTTAAAGGAAAGGCTTAGACAACTATTCCTGCCTTTAAGCCTGGGAGGTAAATGATAGGCACCAGCATTGCCTCCTTTGAAATTGGCCCTATTATTAGAATAGGGTAGCTTTAGGAAGAGGAATAGATGGTACAAGTGCTCTCTCAGAATTTTCAAGTGTGATTACAGAGCCTTAAAAATAGAAAAAAAATAATGTAATTAAAATAGTCTAAATTAAAATTGTATTCATTCAGAAAAAACAGTACAATGATTAGCCAAAATGCCTTGTCACCCTTGCTCATAGTTTATGTTTATTTCATTTTAGTTTTATTATGTCGTCTGCTTGAAGCAAGCATAGTTTGGTAAATTTTAAAATCAGGTCTCCTGATTAAAACTCTAATGATTTTTCAACTATACTAATTCACATGTAGAAACAAGTAGAAAGTTTGGTAATACATAACTTTATGTTGTTAATTACTTTTATTATCTTAATATTATTAAAATTGTTTTATTTTATTACTTTATTATGTATTAATATGATAAAATTTAGATGAATAATTAATTATTTTGAGTAATCTGACTCAGAGTATTTTCATTATTTGGTATTTTGCAGGGAATATATGTTTTAAAGAACACTGAACTAAAGGGGACAAAGAAGTGGCTTCCAGTTGTGTTTATTTTTGTTTTGTTTTGTTTTTTTACTTGCTAAGCCATTCAACCTTGGTTAAACTATTTGATCTAAGACTCATTTCTTTTCTGAAAGATAAAGATAAAAATACTTCACTTTCCTATCTCTAAGGGCACATTATGAGGTTAAAATCCAATTGGGGAAATGAAAGAACTTTGGAAATGGGAAGGTGATTACAAGGTATTGTCATTTATCACAAATAGCCATATGTTAAAATAGGAGGAAGTCATGGTAGCAGGCAACCTCACACAATGGATTGGTGGTTAGTAAACTGTTTCTGATTCTGAAAAATTTTAATTCAAGAACTGCCAATGACAAATGCAAGACTTTGGGAAAGCTCTTGAAGATAAATTTCTAATATTTTTAAGGCAAAGCCATTACCTATGTGCATTAGTGGAAGGAATAACTTTATTGGGATTATTTCATTATTTTCTTTTATATGATTATTTCTTGTTATTTTGATTAGAAGCAGCTAGGGAGCATAGAGGATAGAGTACCGGACTTAAAGTCAGGCAGCTTTGAATTGAAATCTGGCCTCAGACACTAACTAGCTGTGTGGCAATAGACAAGTAACAATCTTTTTACCTGGTTTCATCATCTGTAAAATGAGATAATAATAGCACCTACTTCCTGGGCTTTATGTGAGGATAAAATCAGTTAACATTTATCAAATGTTTAAACTTTTTTAAGAGCTATGAATATTCTGATTGTATTTCTATTTTATTACACTAATAATAATAATAATTCATTATTTTATGCCCTCATTCTTTATGATTGCATTGTTAAGTTTCCATTTAATTCTATATCTTTTGTTCATTCTGCCTAAACTGATTATCATTTTTATATTTGGTATAGTATGAAAATGTTGTGTATATCATTTCTGCCTTGTTATATTTCTTTGCAATATCTTTACAATCTACAACACAGTCAAATTTTATAAAAATTAAATTTTGTAGTGAGAATACATGTATTCTTAGGAGTCTTATATAAAAAACATCATGTTTTAGCTCTAGTCACTCCAGTAATTTGTTCAATTCTTTATATTCCCTTTTACTTATATTTCTGTTAGACTCATCCAAAAACTGACAGGGACAATATAATTTCATGCTACTATTAGATTACTATCTATATATTGTTGTATCTCAATTAATATATCCAATATGATTTAGATACTAAGACATTTGAGGAACAAAATCTGAATGTTTATATCAGTTTGTTCTTTGTGGTTCCCTTCAGCAAGACATAGGTTCCATGTTTATACATTTTGGAAATGTCTATTTTTGGATTATCAAATATTATTAGTACAACTCCTGATTTTTTTATTTGCTTGATACATTAAAAAAATCTTTGGTCCTCATTTTTATGCTATTTAAACTATATTGAAACTTATGAGAATAAAATGTATATTTTCCTCCATTTAGCTATCTTCAAATAATGTCGTTTTTTTCTATTCTAAAAGCCTAGTACTTTGTCTCTTCAATTATTTTATCTTAATCTGCTTTGAGGTAACCTATTTCTAATGGCTTACAAGCCCTTTTTTGTCATCTCTTTTCTCTTATTTTTCTCCTCTCCCTGGTTTTAGAGTTTTGCTTAAGTTGTTAGCTTTCCTTTCTTCATTTTATTTAACTATTTCCTTCTTGTTTTCTCTAAAGTCAGGAAGTCATGGAAAGCATAATTTCCTTTTCCCCTTCAACTTATTTTTATGTTTATTTTTATTGTTTTTCAGGGAAATGAGGGTTAAGTGATTTGCCCAGGGTCATACAGCTAGTAAGTATCAAGTGTCTTAGGTCATATTTGAACTCAGGTCCTCCTGAAACCAGGGCCAGTGGCTTATTCACTGTGCCACCTAGCTGCCCTCAACTTATTTTAAAATAAATTGTCTCCATATTTTATTAAAATAATTTATTTTCAAGGTGAGCATTTATAAGTTTCCTATTAATCAATAATTTATCATTTTGATGATTGTCAAAATTTAATAAGTGATAGACAATATAATGGAGATTGTATAGCAAATGTACATATCTAGAAAGCCAGTTATTAAATATATACAAGTTTACAATTGTCTCAACCCCAGATCTTTCTCAGTCTTCTCTTAGGCAATTTATTTTTCACCAGAACAGGAATCTGCCAAAAGTGACTTTGGGATGGGGAGGTGAGGCAAAACTGTCCCCGTGTAGATGCCAGTTTCTATCCTTCATTTGTAGTGATGTATGAAACAACCACAGTGTCCCCTCTGTTTCTCATTTTTCTGGTGATCGCTGTTGCATCACAGAGTAGAGGTGCATTGATTTCCCAGCCCCAAAAGTTTCTTCTGCCTTTCAATTTTGCCCTCCAGAGGTAGAAGAATAGGGAATGGGAGAATTCACTACTGTTGGGAGCCAGTAGATAAACTTTTTCAGTTTTACTGCTGAAGGGTAGTGGGCTGCATAGATGAAGGTGTTAAATGTGTTGGACATTGGGAATTAGATTTCTCTTAGACATCATCTTCCAAGAGATTGTAAGAGAAAATTGTTCTGATATTCTAGATGTCGAAGGTAAAATAAAAATTGAAAGAGTCCACCAATCACGGCCTGAAAGATATCCCAAAATGAAAACTTCCAGGAATATTATAGCCAAATTCCAGAGCTCCCAGGTCAAGGATTAAATATTGCTAGCAGCCAGAAAGAAACAATTCAAGTACCATGGAGCCACAGTTAGGATAGCACATGATCTAGAAGCTTCTACGTTAAAGGATCAGAGAGCATGGATTACGATATTCTAGAGGGCAAAGCAACTGGGATTACATTGAAGAATCATGTACCAAGCAAAACTGAGTATAGTCTTTCAGGGGAAAAAGTGGAACTTCAATGAAAAAGAGGACTTTCAGACATTCATGAAGAAGAGACTCAAACGGAATAGAAATTTTGACTTTCAAATACAAGATCCTAGAGTAGCATATAAAGGTAAACAGGAAAAAGAACTCATGAGGGATGTTAAAAGTTTAAACTGCTTACATTCCTACATGGGAAGATGATAATTCTAACTCATAAGAATGTTCTCTGTATTAGGGCAGCTGGAAGGAATAAATTTAGACAGAGAGCAAAGGTAGGAATTGATTATGAAGGGATGCTATCTGTAAAGCATTTATTTTTTGTTTATCTTTTTTTTTTTTGGTGGTACAGTCAGGGTGGGGTTGTATGCCCAGGGTTGAGCAGCTTGTGAATATCTTGTGTCTGAGGCCAGAGGTCCTCCTGGGTCCAGGGCAGGTACTTTGTCCACTGTGTCACATAACTGCCCCATGATGTCAACTTTAAAATAAAATTAATGGGTGAGAGCATTGCACTGGGAGAAAGGAAAGAAAGAGGTAGAATGGCATAAAGTATCTCACATAAAAGAAGCAAGAAAAAAGCTTATGGAGTGGAGGGGAATATGGGGAAGGAGCAGGTAAGTGAGTCTTACTCTCATCAGAATTGGCTCAAAGAGGGAATAATATACACACTCAAGTGGGTATAGTAATATATCTTGCCCTCTGGGAAAGTTGAAGGGGAAGGGGATAAGGGGGGTAAAGGAGGGAGGGCAAATTGGGGGAGGGGGCAGTAAAAAGCAAAACACTTTTGAGGAGGGATAGGGTGAATGAAGATACAAAAGAGAGTAAATATCAAAGGGAGGGAATAGAATTGAGGGTCATACAGTTAGCAATAGAAACTGTGAAAGAAAGTATGAGCAGGATGCTTTCAGAAGGACTTATGAAAAATGCAATCCATCTACAGGGAAAGAACTGATGTTATCTGAATACAGATTGAAGTATATTTTTTTGGTTTCTCTTTCTAAAGTTATTTTGTTTGTTTTCTTTCACAACCTAACTAATGTGGAGATGTTTTGCATAACTGAAGATATAGAACTTATATTGAATTGCTTGATTTCTTAGCAAGGGGTGGGGAGGGAGGGAGCAAGAAATTTTAGAACACAAAGTTTTAAAAAATTAATGTGAATATTTGTTTTTACATGTAACTTAGGGGAAATTCTAACTAAATAAATTTATTATTAAAATAATAAAATTGATTGAATCCAGAAAAAATATGTAGAACCATGCCAAAAAATTAATAAACTGCATAGGCCTTTTAAACTCATCTATATTATTAATGTACCTATAGAACAAAGTAAAGACAATATACTTATAGCAGTATGTTTTTAATAGTAATTTCAAACCAGAAACTAAGAATTGTCTAACTGTTGGAGATTGGCTAAGGAAATGTTAGTGTATGAATATAATAGAACATTGTATCATGTAAAATGACAAAATGGATAGATTCAATGGAATTTTTGCTAGACATCTATGAACTACAGCATAATTAAGTGAGTAGATCTAAGAAAACAATTATACAATGATATTATAGAGGGGGGAAAGCCTCTGAAAGACTAGAACTCTCATCAATGCAACGATATACCACACATGCAGAATAATGAGGATGAAACATGCCACCTACCTCCTGCCAGAAAGACGATGGGCTTACAATACAGAATGAGGTATATATTTTTAACATGGTCAATACAGAAATATGTTTTTCTGGGTTATTTGCATTTGTTATGATTTCATTTTTGCTTTTGTTTTTTCATTGTTCAATTAGCAGAGGTAGTGAGAGGGAAGGATAAAAAGTGCTTGCTAAAAATAAAGCTCATATCAAAAACACTGATGAGACACACTTTTAACATCCATGGTTTCTCCCAAATAAGTATAGCAATTTGTTTGATGAGAACATTTTTGAGCGATTTTTTAATGAATTAAAAATTAAATTATCAAAAGGACAAACAATATTGAATATTTGGATCTCTGGGGAATGAGTAGAGAGGAAAATTTTCTCCCAAATTCCAAAAGTTAGCTTTCCCTATTAAAATCATGTCTAAAGGGCAAGTCACTTAACCCTCATTGCCCTGCCCAAAAAACAAACATACACAAAAAAAAACAAACAAAAACCAAAAAAAAATCATGTCTAATGGAAAAATATTGAATAAAAATAATTTTTGTCATATATTTCCCTTTCTTCACATATGGAAGGAAATAGTATAGGACATAAGATTTTAGCATTTCTAGGTAAATCAAATCTTCTTCTAGGAGAGATTAAAACAACTATTCATTACCTTTTCCAAACTCAAATTCCTTCTTCCCTCTCTTAAGCAAAATATATTTAGAGGCTCTAATCACTGGGCATGAAGACCAGGAGTTTGGCACTGTCACTAAAATGGGAACAAGCTCAGCTGCAGCCCTCCCCATGAGGTTGGAAGACCCAGGAATTAACTGAGTGTTTGCACCTGCAACACTTGGGGCTATAGGCTTAGCTCCATAACAGTTGGGAAAACCTTGCTTCTGTCTGGCTTTGAGCCCAAAAGCTGCTTTTCCCATCAGTAGTCAGGCAGGGGAGGTGGAGCACCTTCTCCGTGATACCCATCCAATGCAACACTAGCCCTTTAGGGTCCTCAGCCTGACAAACTTGCAGATAGTCACAGCTGAAAGGGACCCTGGAGATCTCCCAGTTCTATTTTTTTCTGAACATGGATCCTCTCCATAACAATGGTCATCCTACCTTCATTTGAAGACTTCTAGTGGGAGGAATTCTATCACCTCCTAAGGCAGTATGTTTCACATTTTGGCAGCTTGCTCTGAGAACTCTCAAGTGGCAAACACACATACACATATATCACAAATTCAAAGAATTTTAGACTTTGAATGGGACTTTAAGTGAACATTTGTCTAAGTCATGGCTGGAAAAGAATCCTCCCATCACTTCTCTATCTTTTTGGAGATAATCAGGGTTAAGTGAATTGTCCAGCATCATACAGCTTCTAAGTTTCTGAGGCTGAATTTGAACTTGGGTCCTCTTGATTTTTCAGGGCCAGTTTTCTATCCACTGTACCACCTAGCTGTCCCCTGCTCATATCTTTCTCAAAAAATGGTCATACAATATTTGCTTGAAGACTTTAAATCAGATTGAGCCCATAACTTCATGAGAAATCCATACCATTTTGGGAGAGCTAAAAAGCAATCCTTCATGATATCAGGTCTAAATAGTCCCTTTTCAAATGTACACCCATTACACCTTCACTTTATTTATTAAGTACAATGCTAATATTTCTTCCACTTGATAGCCTTTCAAGTACATAAAAAATCTCTTATGTCTCATAAGAGCTTTCTGTTCTTCTCATTAAACATAAATTATTCTTTATATGGATAAGACTCCATCTTGATTTATTCTCTATTCTTTTTTTAAAATTTATACATTGGATACTCTTTAGTTTTCCAATTTCCTTAATAATAGATTCCTAGAAATGAACTCAGTATTCTATATATAGACTAACTATGGCAGAGTACAGCAAGGCAACCATCTTTTAATTTCTGCAAATCCTCCTCTTTTTTTTTCTTTAACTATTCTTCTCTTAATGCAACCAAAAAAGTGAACCATTTTGTACATTCAAAGTCAATTTCTTTGTTCACAAGAGTAGTACTTTATATTTATCACTACTGATTTTTATATTATTAGAATCATCTAAATTTTCTGGTCTCTTAAAATAATTTTGGGTCCTACCTCTGCTACAGCTTTGTTACTATGTTTTGTTAGGATGGTATCATGAACACACACACACACACACACACAGTTATTTACAGCAGCACAAGCTTAGATACTGATTTATGGTGATCTCCCAAATTAACATGAAACCATTAAAGGCTATTCTTAGAATCAGGTCATATAAGCAATGCTGATATCTTCTAACTATCCTACCATCCTACCATCTAAACATCTTCCCATCTTTTATTTTTACAATAATATCAGTGTTTCCATTATCAGAAATTTTATTAAAATTGAGGGAATCTAGATCAACAGCATTTTCTTGGCATACAAATTTAGTGACCAAATCATAGAGGAAAATAAGTTTTCTCTGGTCTTTTTCACTTGGTCTGAAGCCACACAAATACTTTAAGACAATTGCTTCCTTCTCTAGATAAATACTGACTATCACTTTTTAAAAATTAAAAATTCAAATGATTTTATTTTTTAAAGGCATCATGACAAAGCAAGAAAACATTAAGTTTTATACTACCTCTGATACAAATTGTTTAAGTTATGATGGGAAAATCACATCTCGGTACTTTAGGTAACTCTCTGTCACTTCATATTTTATAAAAAGCTATTAACCTATGAGGGTAAAAGAAAATTTATCACCTAAGGTATTCCCTGTACCAATAAAATCACAAATTTTATGCCTATGCCTATCATTTTGTATGTGTATGAGTATTACTTTCACTCTTAGTGAAAGAATGAAAGAATAAAGGAAGTACTGAAAAAAAGGAAGAAAAGATTGGAAAGAAGGAAGAAAGGAAGAAAAAGAAGAAGAAAGCAAAGATGGTGGAAGGGAGTAAAAAGAAAAAAAAACAGGAAAACAAAGCTTATAAAAACTAGCCAACATACAGATTTTGTTTGAATGAATAATCAAGGATGAACCCATTCTTTCATAGCATCTTCTAAGTTTAATAATATAGTTTAATTTTTGCATTATACTCAACAATGTTTTGGAGGGATAGATATAAAAAACATTGGAAATAGTCAAAATCAGAGGCATTGTGGAAATCTAGGTAAAAGGGGAAAGGAGAGGTAAAAAAAGAAGCACTGAATTAAGCTTTCCCAAATTCTCTGAAATAATTCCTCAAATTGAAATTTGGCATGTTAGAAGCAAAGAGCGGGTGAAACAATTTATTAGGCAAAAAAACTTAGGAGGTGGACAGGAAATCTCTGTCTTACATTGGAGGTTGTGAGCCTGGAGAGTTCAGCAAGGTAGTTCAGGCTATGCAGGGAGGGTAACTATATTAGCAATCACAACCACACCATTTATTTACTCATTTATTTATTTATTTACTTACTAATTTGTTTATTTTTTATGTATTTATTCACTCATACATTTATTTATGTCTGTTTTTTTCATTCATTCATCTATTTACTTATTTATTTGTCCATTTATCTATTCATTCATTCATTTTTCATTCATTTATTTACTTATTCATTAATTTATTAATTCATACATTAATTTCTTTATTTAATTTTTGTTTTTTAATCATAAAAGTATTTTATTTTTTCCAGTTAAATGACAAGATAATTTTCAACATTTATTTTCATGAGATTTTTAGTTCCAAATTTTTCTCCCTCCCTCCCTTTCCTCTCTCCTCCCCAAGACAGAAAGTAATCTGATATAGATTATATATATATATATATATATATATATATGCATATATATATATATATATATATACACACACACACACACAATCAAGTTAAACATATACCTCCATTAGTCATATTGTGAAAGAATAATCAAAACACAAGGGAAAAACCTCAAAAAAGAAAAAAAAACAGTCAAAAAGTAGAAAGAGTATGTTTCAATCTGCATTCAGAATCCACAGTTCCTTTTTTCTGGATGTGAAGAAAATTTTCTATCATGAATTCTTTGAAATTGTTTTGGATTAATTCACTGCTGACAAGACCCAAATCAATCACAGTTGATCATCACACAATGTTGCTGTTACTGTGTACAATGTACTCCTGGTTCTGTTCCTTTCAGTCAGCATCAGTTCGTGTAAGTCCTTGCAGATTTTTCTGAACTCCTCCTGCTCATCATTTCTTACAGCACAATAATATTCCATTACATTCATATACCACAACTTGTTTAGAAATTCTACTATTTATGGGCATTCCCTCAATTCCCAATTCTTTGCCACCTTAAAGAGAGCTGCTATAATTTTTTTTTTCATGTGGGTCCTTTTCCCTCTTCTATGATCTCTTTACGATACAGACCTAGGAGTGGTATTACTAGTTCAAAGGGTATGAACAGTCCCATAGCCATTTGGACATAGTTCCAAATTGCTCTCCCAAATGGTTGGATCAGTTCACAGCTCCACCAACAATGCATTAGTGTTCCAATTTTTCCATAGCTTCTCAAACATTTATTATTTTATTTTTTGTCATATTATTCCATCTGATAGGTGTAAGGTGGTACATCAGAGTTGTTTTAATTTTTATTTCTGAGTGATTTAGATCATTTTTTCATATGGCAATAGATAGCTTTGATTTCTTCATATGAAAAGTGCCTGTTCATATCTTTTGACCATTTCTAAATTGGGGAATGACTTTCATTCTTATAAATTGGATTTAGTTCCCAATATATTTTAGAAATGAGGCTTTTATCAGAAATACTGGTTGTAAAAATTGTTTCCCAGCTTTCTGCCTCCCTTCTAATTTTGGATACATTGCTTCTGTTTCTACAAAACTTTTTTAATTTAATAAGAATCATACATTTTGCATTTCATAATATTCTCTGACTCTTGTTTGGGCATAAATTGTTTTCCTCTCCATAGATCTGAGAGGTAAACTACTCCTTCCTTTTATTTACCTATGGTATCGTCCTTTATTTCTAAACCATGTACCCATTTGGCTTTATTTTGTATGTGGTATAAGATGTTAGTCTATGCCTAGTTTCTGCCATACTACCTTCCAGTTTTACCAGCAGTTTTTATCAAATAGTGAGTTTCTAGTCAAGAAGCTGGGGTCTTTGGGTTTATTAAACAGTACATTACTAAAGTAATTTCCTGCTGTGTCTACTGTGCCTAACGTATTCCATCTAGCCACCACTCTATTTCTTAGCCAGTACCAAATAGTTTTGATGGCTGCTGCTCTATAGTATAGCTTCCTATTTGGTACAGTAAGCCCACCTTCCTATGAATTTTTTTTCCATTAGTTCCCTTGATATTCTTGGCCTTTTGTTCTTCCAGATGAATTTTGTTATTATTTTCTTCTAACTCAATAAAATAATTTTGGTAGTTTGATTGGTATGGTAATGAATAAGTAAATTAAATTTAGGTAGAATGGTCATTTTTATTATATAAGCTTGGCCTACCCATGAGCAATTGATATTTTTCCAATTATTTAAATCTGATTTTATTTGTGTGAAGTGTTCTGTAATTATGTTCATAGAGTTGCTGGGTTTGTCTTGGCAAATAGACTCTCATGTATTTTATATTATTAACAATCACTTTAAATGAAATTTCTCTTTCCACCTCTTGCTGCTGAGCATTTTTGGTCATGTATAGAAATGCTCATGATATATGTGGGTTTATTTTATATACTGCAACTTGGCTAACGTTGTTTATTGTTTCAAGTAATCTTTTAGTTGATTCTCTAGGATTCTCTAAGTATACCATCATATCATAAGCATACAGTGAAAGTTTTGTTTCCTCCTTGCCTATTCAAATTCCTTTTTCTTCTTTTATTGCTAAAGCTAACATTTCTAGCACAATATTAAATAATAGAGGTGGTAATGGACATCCATGTTTCACTCCTGATCATATTAGAAATACCTGTAACTTATCCCCATTATATATAATGCTTGTTAATGGATTTAGGTAGATACTGATTATTATATTAAATGAAGTGCCATCTATTCCTATGCTCTCCAGTGTTCTTAATAGGAATGGGGTTATCTTTTCTCAAACACTTGATCTGCATCTCTTGTGATAATCATATGATTTTGGTTAGTTTTGTTATTAATGTTGTTGATTATATTGATAGTTTTCTGAATGTTGAACCAGCTTTGCATTCCTGATATAAATCCCACCTGGTCATAGTGTATTATCCTGGTGATGAATTCTTCTAATCTCCTTGCTAATATTTTATTTCAGATATTTTATTTGATATTCGTTAGGGTAATTGGTCTATAATATAATTGGCTCTGCCTGGTTTATGTATCAATACCATATTTGTATCATAAAAGGAATTTGGAAGAAATCCTTCTTTGCCTATTTTTTTCCAAATAATTTTTATAGTATTGGAATTAGTTGTTCTTTAAATGTTTCATAGAATTAACTTGTAATCCCATCTGGCAATGGAGATTTTTTTCTTAGGGAGTTCATTGATGGCTTGTTCAATTTTTTTTCTTTCTTTTTTTTTTTTTTTCAGTGAGGCAATTGGGGTTAAGTGATGCCCAGGGTCACACAGCTAGTAAGTCTTAAGTGTCTGAGGCTGGATTTGAACTCAGGTACTCCTGACTCCAGGGCTGGTGCTCTATCCACTGCACCACCTAGCTGCCCCAATTTCTTTTTCTGAAATGGGTTTATTTAAGGAATTAATGTCTTCTTCAGTTAATCTGAATAATTTGTATTTTTGTAACTATGCATCCATTTCATTTATATTGTCAAATTTATTGGCATACAGTTGGGCAAAATATCTACTAATTACTGCTTTAATTTCAACTTCATTGGTGGTGAATTCTCCCTTTTCATTTTTTTTTTTTTTTTGCAGGCAATGGGGGTTAAGTGACTTGCCCAGGGTCACACAGCTAGTAAGTGTCTCAGCCAGGATTTGAACTCAGGTACTCCTGAATCCAGGGCTGGTGCTTTAACCACTGCACCATCTAGCTGCCCCCAACCCTTTTCATTTTTAATACTGGTATTTGATTTTCTACTTTCTTTTTTACAATCAAATTAACCAAAGATTTATCTATTTTATTCATTCTTTTCATAAAACCAACTCAAAGTTTTATTAATTAATTCTACAGTTTTCTTACTTTCAATTTTATTAATTGCTCCTTTGATTTTCAGTATTTCTAATTTAGTATTTAATTGGGGATATTTAATTTGTTCTTTCTCTAGCTTTTTATTTGAATGCCAATACCTCTTTATTTTATTCATGTAAGCATTTAGAGATGTAAAATTTCCCCTTAGAAGTGCTTTGTCTGCATCCCATAGGTTTTGATATGTTGTCTCATTATTGTCATTCTCTTGGATGAAGTTATTATTTGTTTCTATGATTTGTTGTTTGACCCACTCCTTCCTTAGGATGAGATTATTTAGTTTCTAATTCGTTTTCAGTCTACCTTTCCATGGCTCTTTATTACATGTAATTTTTTTTATTAAATCATGATCTGAAAAGCATGCATCTACTATTTCTGCCTTTCTGCATTTGACTTTGAGCTTTTTGTGCCCTAAAGCATGATCAGTTTTTGAGTATGTACCAAGTACTGCTGAGAAAAAGGTATACTCCTACCGGTATACTTCCCTACAGGGAAATAAACAATGAAGGAGATAAGAGAAAGGAGGCACTGATTGAAAGGAGGTTGGAATATTAGAGCCTATAGTTAGAAGCAAAACACACTTTTGAGGAGAGAAAGGGTAAAAAAAGAGAGAAGGATAAACAGGGTAAATAAGAGGGAGGTAAATACACATTAATATAATAATTATGAATGTAAATTAGATGAATTCACCTGAAAATGGAAGTGAATACAATAAATTAAAAACCAGAATGAAAAAATATGTTGCCTATCAGAAACACATTTGAAAGAGTGAGAGACACAGAGAGTAAAGTAAAGGATTGGAGAAGCATTTATTATGCTTCAACTGAATTAAAAAGAAAAATAAATCAGGATAGTAATTATGATCTCAGACAAAGCAAAAACAAAAATAGACTTAATTGAAAGAGAATAGCAGGGAAATTACATTTTTTTCTTAGAAAATGAAGTAATTTCATTCTAATTATATTGCACCAAATGGTATAGCACCAAAATTCTTTTTTTAGATGTCATTTGCTTTGTTTTATTAGGAAAAAATACTTAGGCAAGGGTGACAATCATCTGTAGATTATGAATTATTTACAAGGATATGGAGCAATAAAATAAAAATACAGATACAAATTATATATCCGATTATGGGCAATTTCATAACAAATTAAGATAACAATGGAGATTAGATTACTTTATAGGTACAGAAAAAAAAGCAATAAATGAAGTGCTCCAGCAAAAGAAGAGAAACCAAAAGAAAAATCAAAAAGAAAAAAGAAATGTCACATTGCTACAGATCTTATGTGTAATATTCTTATTAAACAGCTTTTCTAGAATGTCTTACATTAGTAGTACTGTATTTACAGTTCATTTAATTTCATGACTCATTATTTCTAAAGCTTTTTAAACCCATTGGAACCAAAAAGGCCTCTCATGTTTATTGATTTATTGTTTTAAATTAAGTAAATGCAAAACGCATTGTATCATTGAAAATTTTCATCTTTGAACCAAAGGGTTAATTATAAATTTGTTTCTTCATTAAAAAATTTAGTGTAAAAACTGCTGGTTTTTGTATTTACCAGTGTGAAGTGAAAACTTCTCAATTAGGAGGATTTTATCCAGTTTGCATATTACCACATATTTTGCAATAATTTCTTCCAACAGTAAGGAAATAATCGAGTTCACTCTCAAGGTTGGAATGAGTGCCATAATTCTACTATGGTTACTGTGCATTCCTCAAAGATTTCTGGAAGGATGTTCAATGTATTTCATTATTACAACAGATATTAACAGTAGTACATAGTCCCTTAAGTCTCCAAAAGACATTTATTATTAAGGAAGGAAAACCTGGCTAGGTTTTTGTTTGTTTTGTTTTTTTGTTTTGTTTTTCATGAGGCAACCGGGGTTAAGTGACTTGCCCAGGGTCACACAGCTAATAAGTGTCAAGTGTTTGAGGCCATATTTGAACTCAGGTCCTCCTGAATCCAGGGCTGGTGCTTTATCCACTATGCTACCTAGCTGCCCTATAGTACCCAAATTCTTAAAATAAAAGCTAAATGAGTTACAGGAGGAAATACACAGTAAAACTATACTATTGAGAAACCTCAACTGTCCTCTCTCAGAACTAGATAAATCTAACCCAAAATAAATAAGAAAGAAGTTAAAGAAATAAAGGGAATTTTAGAAAAATTAGACATAATAAATCTTTGGATAAAATTGAATAGAAATAAGATAATATACCTTTTTTCCCTCCGTGACATATAGCACCTTCATAAACATTTACTATATATTAATTTTGAGAATTAGGGTGCCACCCCCTGCTGAGGAAGACATTATGAGAACCAGAATGACGCAGCCCCCCCCCACCCCGGGACAAGAAAGCATGTGACTAGCATCTGGAAGCTGCTTGGCATCCAGAAGTTACCTCTATTAATAGATCTCCTGTAAGTGACCTCCATCAATGGACCAGTCAGTTAGCTTGGAGATCTTTGTTGGGACTGCCCTGCTTCCTGTTCCACAGGTGGCTTCCAAGAGAAGCAGCTGGGACTTGTTCTCTTTGGAAGCATGAGCAGCTAGGTGAAGGCGGCTTTCTCTCTCTCTCTCTTTCTTACTCTCTCTCTCTGCTAACCCCTAATACACTTTAATAAATACTTAAAAGCCTAAACTATTGCCAAATTTATCAGTAAACTGAGCTAGTATTTCCCCCTCACAATGGGGGATATAGGGTATAATAATCTCACAACC
The DNA here is from genome assembly GCF_019393635.1 of Dromiciops gliroides. Lineage (NCBI taxonomy): Eukaryota > Metazoa > Chordata > Mammalia > Microbiotheria > Microbiotheriidae > Dromiciops > Dromiciops gliroides. Next base: position 50,664,713 of record NC_057864.1, on the reverse strand, counting down.
AAAAGTATAATTATTAAATGCATCCTTTTAAAATCATGATGCAATGAATTTTTATTCAGTAAAGACCTGTAATAACACAGTTAAAACTTAAGTGGAAACCAAATGTATTAGCATGAAAGAATGGGTGGATCCCAGAATAAATCATAGAAATAATAATTTCATTAAAGAGAATGACAGCAATGAAGTAACACACCAAAATTTGTGAAGTGTAGCCAAAGTAGTACTTTGGGGAAATTTTATATCTCTGGACATTTGCAATACTAAAATAGGGAAAGTGCAGATCAGTAAATTAGACATGAAATTTAAAAAAATAGAAAAAATAACATTCAAAATCCATAATTAAACACCAAATTGGAAATACTAAAAATGAAAGGAGAGATTAGTAAAATTAAAAGTAAGAAAATAATATATCAAACTAGGGGCTGAATTCATGGGAAAAAACAAATAAATTAATTAAATCATTAGTTAATTTGATTAAAACATAAGAAGGAATGAACCCAAATGATGGTAAATTTGCCACCAATAAAGATGAAATTGAAGTAATTATTAGGAGTCATTTTGCCCAATTACATGCAGATAAATCTGACAATCTAAATGAAAGATTGATGTAAACACACATATAAATTGATAGATACTGACACATATAATTTGCTCAGATTATAAGAAGAATTATAATAAATAAATAATTCTATCTTTGAACAAAAAAAGATATTGAACAAGACATAAATGAGCTCCCTACCAAAAAATCCTTGGCTGCTTCAGTATTAGAAAAACTATCAGAACAAACAAGCAAAGCAATAAGAAAATCAACATAAATTACCCAATTTTAAGAGGTGAAGAATATTTCTGACAAACTACAATACTCATTGCTCTTTAAAAAAAAAAAAACATTTGAAAGGCCAAGAATAAATGTAACTTTCCTTAATATATTAAGTAGTATCTCTCTAAAACCATCAGCAATCATTATCTGTAATGGGGATGAAATAAACGCCTTTCAAATAAGATCAGAGGTGAAGCAAGGATATCCATTATCACCACTACTTTTCAATATATTCTTTTCTTGAAATGTTAGCTACAGTAATTAGAAAAGAAAAAAAATACAATTGAAGGGATTATAATTGGCAATGAGGAAACAAAACTATCACTCTTTTTAGATGATATATTGGTATGCTTAGATAATTCTAGAGAATCAAATAAAACATCCTGGAAATAATTAACAACCTCAGCAAAGTTTCAGCATATAAAATAAACCCACTAAAGTCACAAGCATTTCCATTTATAACCAACAACATACAAAAGGAAGAGATAAAAAGAAAAAATATTGTATGATGATCAACTATGAATGACTTATCTATTCTCAGCAACACAAGTAAGAATCTTTGTAAGTCAAAATATTAATAACAATAATTTTGGGTGTAGTGACAAAATGGAAACAAAGCAGATAGCTATCAATTAGGGACTGTCTAATAAAATTGTGGTACTTGCATGTACCTTGATATAAGTATGATGAATACAGAGAAGCATGGGAAGACTAACATGAACTAATACAAATTTAAGTAGATAGAAGAAAATGATGTATTCAATGTGTACAATAGTGTATATTGAAAGAACACTACAAAACAAATAAAAATGAATGCTACAGAATTATGAAGAATTAAAATGACTCCACAGCTGGGATATAAGTAGCTCATTCTATAGGTAATTCTGTACCCCACTCCCTTCTAGAGGTGAGAGGGAAATCCACATGTGTGCAATATTACATATATTTTAGATTATTTTATAAAATAATTTGTTTTGCTAGTTTTTTTGTTAGTTCTTTTCTGTTTTCTTTTCTGTCTTTAAAAAGCTTTGTTATATGAATTTTTTTCTGGGAGAGGGAAAGGATGGAATACACGTAGAAATTTAGGTGAAATAAAAATGAGAAGAATTAAGTTATTTATAAAAGTTATATATGTTTATATGTCTCTCTCTATATATCTATGTGTATAAATATATATACAAACATACTCATACACAAATCCCCATATCCATACATATACATACACATATATTATACACAAATATATTATATATGAATATATAATTACACATAAATGTTTAAATATAAATATATAAAATATACATATTTACATACACAGACATATACACATACACACAAACATATATGTGTGTATATATGTACATATGTATATATCTATCTAAAATCTGGAAGTTTCCCAGGTATGTTTTAAAATTTTATTTAACATTTTAATTGAAGTTTTGAGTTTCATGTCCTATCCTTTCCTTCTTCTTTTCCCTTCCCTCTCTTTGAGACAGTAAGGAAACAGATATAGGTTATACATGTTCAGTTATGTAGAATATTTCCATATTAGTCATTTAGTAGAAGACTCCATTAAAAGAAAAATAATGAAGGGAAGAAAGTGAAAAATACCATGCATAAGTCTGTGTTCAATCAATGTCAGTTCTTTCTCTGGAGGAAGATAGTTTACACTTCATCATTAGTCCTTTGAGACTGTCTTGGATCATAGTACTTCTAAGAATAGCTAAGTTATACACTATTCTTAATTGAACAATATTGCTGTTACAGTGTACAACATTCTCTTGGTTGTGTTCTCTTCTTCACTTCTGCATCAGTTCATGTAAGTTTGTCCAGATTTTTCTGAAATCCTCTTGCTTGTCATTGCTTATAGCACAACAATATTCCATTACAGTTTCAGGTATATTGTTTGCAGATTTTATTCTCTTTATGGAAAATCAGAATGTATGTCATTCACAGTTACTTCTGAAGGAGTTCACATACTATTGATGGTGTATATCTATACACACATGTAATTCATGTATATCTATGCATATTCATATACATAAATTTTGTGCTTAATTGAGGAAGGAGGGAAAGCATTATTATACAAGGGGAATAGAAAAAAGCTTACTGTATGAGGTGCCCTAATCCTTCAAATGAAACAGGAACTTAATGTATGCATAACATTTTGTAGACCTTAAATCATTATGTAAATTATAGCTACAACTATTATCATCATCTTCATCATCATTGCTTTTATATAAGTAGGGATTATTTTCAGGAAGACAGAATTTGGTTAGGTTTCTAGGCATCTCTCTTTTTAATCTCAAAGAGGAAATCATAAAGCCTCCCTTTTCCAAGGTCAGTTGTACTCCAAAGTTTCCTACAGAAAGATTTTGAGGTGACATTCATCAACTTGAGTGTTTCATGATGTAAATCAGATTATTATAAGAAAATGTTTCCCAGTCTTAGTAGCTTGACCAAGGGAAGGCATCTGCTATATTTTTTTTTCTAGGCACAAACACTAATCGTTCATGTGATTCTCTACAGTTTAACAGCCTGAAAAATGTCAGGCTGAAGTTTTAAATGATTTCTGAAAGGCAACATGTCAACTTTCCCCACCCTGTTCCTTAAATATCATTGTGCCAGAGACATAGGGAGAAGAGTTACATTTTTTTTTCCTTTGGCTTTGAGCTGCTAAGAAAAGAATTCCCAATTCTTTTCATTTTTCCAACTTTTTAGAGGAAAAAGGGAAAATGACTGACTTTATATTTGATGGTACAAGAATGTAAAATTCAGGATGATGGCCCTTTATTCCCTTGACCAGATCCTTAAATGATCCTTAAATTTAGAAATCATTAATATTGTTGCAAACATAGGAATACATCAGGGAATTAAAAAGTATTTTGGAGGAGCTAATTATTTTTTCTGAATCTGAAAGTAATCACTGGGGGAAAAATTTAATCTGGAGTTAGATGACTTGGAATCTAATCCTACCTTTGATGTTTACTATCTTTCTAATCAAGGGCAAGTTATTTAATATCCTTGGGCCTCAGTTTCCTCATCTATAAATGAGGCTATTGGATTAATCAATCTCTAATGTTTCTTCTAATTCTAGATATCTGACAGTATAAACACTGAGGACCCATAATTCCATTAAGGCCATTTGGAAGATTATATGGCTTTTAAATTCATTTAAAGGTTATGGATTATTTTTGAAATGAATGATACCATTCTAATTACTGTTGCCAAATAGTGGGATGGGGTGCGGGTTTGAGTGGGGAGAATGAATGTTAAATTTACAGATGGATTGCACAATATCCACTTATCCTCAGATTTCATTCAGCTTATTATCACTAGCTAGAATTCATGATTGACATTCCAGAGTATACAAAGAGTCATTAGAAACTATTTGTTCAAATTTAAGCACCCTTCCAAAAATGAAAAAAGGAAAAGAAAAAAAGAAAAAAAATCTAACCATTCATTATCTTATAAATAGGACGGAGCCTATTTGGGATAGTTTATCTTTCATTCATATAATAAATAGTGGGTAAGATTTTTTTTGGCGGGGAAAGGGTTTCCTTTTAGATCTGGCAACTTTCAATTTTCCCCCATTCACTAAAAGGTAATCTAAGTAAGACCCTGGAAATGCATTTCAAATATCTGGCTTGCCAAATTATGCCATCATCTTTTAATCCACACTACAACATATGAGATTCATGTTTGAGAGTTACAGATTACTTTATTCAAACATTCGTTAAACAATTTAAAGTATTTGATCAACCTGTAGAAAGCAAATATCCGGAAATAAAGTAAGGGGCAGCTAGGTGGCACAGTGGATAAAGCAATGGCCATGTATTGAGGATGACCTGAGTACATTTAACCCTCATTGCCCCCCCCCAAAAAAAAGAAATAAAGTAAAATATTTTCCTTTCCTGGGAGCCCTTGGTGATGATTTCAATTTAGAAAAGCTATAGCCTTGGCTTTCCCCAAAGCCAGAAATATCTTTTCCCTTAACTCTTGGTCAGACATCTCATTGTCCATTGAGAGGAACTCATTTTGATATCTTTAAATGTTTCTTCTTGCCCCAAGGAAACTCATCATTGTGAAATCTCTACAACTTACAGGATGCAATCAGATTTTTTTGCTCACTCCTCATCAGTACCCTTTGCCCCTTTGATTAGAGGTTGAAGAAATAAAGCCTACATTTTACGAAGAGAACAAGACTGATATTTTCACAAACATCCCATTCTTCACTTGACTATTCATTTTGTACTTCTTTGGCTTCTCTAATATTCCCCTTTGCTGTGTCCCCTCTAGTCCACCCCCATGCATCCCTTTGCAGATATGTGTTTTGTCTTTCTCCCATTGGATTACAAGTTCCTCACGGGTGAGGAAAATCTTGCTTTTTCATATTTGTATCCCTAGCACTTAGCAGTATCTGACATATTAATTACTGTAGATTATTCAATTCCTATGACACTCAAACTATCATGTCATCTCTATAACACATGGTTTCTGATCCCTTCAACAGCCATCATCCTTATGTAGACCCTTACTTACCCTTTATCAGCTGGAGTACTGAAATAGCCATTGATTGAATTTCTAGTCTCTAGTCTCTATCATGCAAAGTTATTTCCCTAAAGCATGTATCTAACCTAAACATATCTCTACTCAATAAACTCCAGTGACTTCTTTTTACCTACAGGATTAAATAAAATCATCTTGTTGCCTTTTAAAGCCATTTGAAACCTGGTCCCTTCCTCTGTTTCCAGTCCTCATATGTCTTGCTCCTGGTATACCCTCTCTTATCCTGCTCCAGTGGTCTATGTGCTCTTCCTCACACTAAATCTGATGGACTGCTTCAGAAATCATTCTCAAACTTCTTACAACATTTAATTTGATATTGTTCACTCCATCTTTTGTCTGTATACTTTCATATATTATTTTTTCCTGACACATCTATGGCAACTCTTCTAATACTTCCTTTTCCTTCTCACCCTCTTCTTCCTCTTGCTCCTCTTTTTTTCTTGCTTTTCAATCTCCTCATCCTAATCAAACTCCTCCTCCTCCTCTCCCCTTTTCACATTCCCTCCCTCCCTCTCTCTCTGTCTGTCTCTGCCTCTGTTGCTCTTTCTCTCTGTCTCTCTTTCCTCTCTTCTTTCTCTTTCTCTATCTCTCTCCCCTACTCTCTATGTTTTTCCTCCTCTCTCTGTTTCTATGTGTCTACCTCTTTCTATTCCCCTCTCCTTTCTATCTGTTTCTCACTCTTGCTGTCCCCTCTCTCCCTCTCCTCTCTCTCTATCTCTTTCTACACCTGCTTTCCTTTCTGTCTCTTCTATCCCCCCTCCTCTCGGCCCCCTTTCTCTTTCTCTCATCTCCTTCTCTCTTCCATAATAATTTATGTGATTTTTAACATCGATGCCTCTCAGATCTATATAGGAAGCTCTGGTGACTCTGATGTTGAATCAAATACAAACCAGAAGACTTTATATACTGGTAACACTGTAAAGATGAGTTCATTTGAAAAGGTTAGGAACTAGAATCAATTCAATGACCAAGCCTGATTCCAGAGCACTAGAGATGATCTATGCTACCCACCCCCAACCAGAAAAAAGATGTATTTAGGGTGAAGAAAGAGTTACACATTTTTGCACATGGACAATATACCAATATGTTTCGTTTCTTGAAAATTTCTTAAAATGTCTTTGTTTTTCTTTCCTTGGGGGGGGGAGGGGAGTGGTAGGTGGAAAGGAAAGACTTTTAAAAACTGGTTTAGCAGGAATGTAAACTCACATCATAGATTCATGGAATTATAAATTTAGACCTGCAAGGGACATTCAAGGAAATTAACTCAAACCTCTTCATTTTACAGGTGAGGAAGTTGAGGGCTTCTGTGACTAAGTGACTTGTCCAAGGTCATAGGGGTTGACAGTAGCTGACCTGACATTTCAACTCCATTCATTCCTCCCAATCTAAAATTTACATCCTTTTTCCCTGGATTTTTCTGACTTCAGAATGGTTAGTGGGGAAAATGATCTACTTTTAACACAATTATTTCCAGATGAGAACAGAACAATGGTGACATTTAAGGTCTCATAAGATTTCCTTTCGCAGCATCAGGCATGTTTTTGTTGTTGTTGTTGTTTGTTTGTTTGTTTTTTACTTTTTCTGTTCTTTTTTCCCCCCTTTTCTTGTTCTTCCCCAGGGAGGGGAAAAAAACAAAAACAAAAAACAAACAAAAAATCCCCGTGATTCTTGTGTTTTCCTACCCTCATCAGCTGTTGTTAAGAAAGGCAGGAAAAACCAAGGCTAGGAAATAGGAGATGTTTTCATCTAGGTCTAAATCAGCCTTGGGTAGGATTTATGTATGGAAATTTGTGATCCTCCACACCTGGCACCTGTGCCACCAGTATTTCTGCTAAATATGGCCCTAAAGCTTTTATACCCTAGTTGAATTTCCTGTTTTCCCCTATAGGCATGTACATTAGAAAGAGGAGGTTGGAACCTTCCCCCAATAGGAACAACCCCCATTCAAATTAGCCTAAAAGGTCATTCACCAGGATGAAAACCCTTTCACCACTGAAGAAAGGAAAAGCTGAGTTCTGGATGAGCTGGGACCATCTTTAAAGTGAACAGATCACAAAACTGAATTTGATATTTTAGAAACTCACTAATGGGGAAAGACTTCATGCCATAAAAGACATATGGATCAATTTGTCCCCTACAGAAATGACTATTATGTTTAAGGGAAAAGAGTTTTAATAGAAGATTGAGGCAGTAAGAAAGAGCAACAGGGAATGTAAGGGGGCAATATGGTTAATGTGCAAAGCCATAGCTGGAATGTGTATTAGACAGCAGCAGTGCTTTGGAAGCAATAATTTGGCATTGACTTGAAGACTCGGGAAGGGGGGTAGAAAATATTTATGTGTGTATGATATATATAGATATAGATATATAAATATATAGATAGATATGTGTGTGTATGTGTGTGTATATCTATATATATATAGATATACACATACACACATATGTGATGAAATATTAAACATGTCTCCAATCTATTTATATAGTTGCCAATGGATATTCATATATGTGGCATAAAATTAAGCATATCTGAAGCAGGTATTCACTGTTATTTATATCTCCAAATGAATACATTTCACATATATTTTTTAATGACACAGGCTTCTATACTTGCACAAATGGAATGACAATGACTTTACCCTTTATATTATACCTACATTTATGATGTGTAAGTTATATTCTGAAAATATAATATATAAGATTACTAGATTAAATCTAACATGTCTAATGATGTCAATATACAAATGTAGGTCATCACTTTCTCTAATAATAATAATATATCTAATATACACAAATATATATATATATAATATACATACACACATATACTGAAAGTTATATTCTTCATGGTATTTCTGTAAGTAAAAAGACAAATATATGGGACAGCTAGGTAGTACAATGAATAAAGCACTGGCCCTGGATGTATGAGGACCTGAGTTCAAATCCAGCCAGACACTTGACACTAACTGTGGGACCTTGGGCAAGTCACTTAACCCTCATTGCCCCAATAAACAAAACAAAGAAAGGACAAAACAGCAAAATATGCATAACAAATAGTAGCAAAACCCACATAAAAGGTAAAAGATAGTAAGCTGAAAAGAAGCAGATGGAATACATGCTTTACTCTTGTCTATAACAGTTTTTTCAGGTCTGTCCTACTAGATTTTTGCTTTGAATACCTTTGCTATGTGTACTTTATATGTAATGAATGTACTGAGCCATTGGATGTGGCACTTTCATTCATTCATTTGTGGTATGGAAAATTATATGTGGTCACCTTATTTCTGTTCCAAGTTTGGGGAAAATTAGCTGGGGTTTCTAATATATTGCTCCTTATAAATTAGAAACTTTAACTCCAGTTTGGGGGCATTAAGTATTTATTAAAGCATATTTTTTTTAGTAAAGAGAGTGCACATTGCCCAGAAAGTTAGGAAAGTCTATCTAGGATCTGAGGAAGAAGAAAGAAAAAGGCACCTTCACCGATGAGGCTTAGGCCAAAAAAGGAAGTCCTTCTCTCTGTGTGACCAGAAGGTTCCTGTAGGTCCCAACACTGCTTATATACTGCTTGAATTTAATTGTCTAGCATCATCCAAATCCATTGATTCACTGGACTTGAGGGCAGACCATAAGCAGAATATGCCAAGGTCAGAGTTCAGAGAACACACCCCCTGAGGGACAGGATCTCAGGTAGGTGTGGTTTCAATCAAGTCAACTTTAAGTGAATTAATCAACAAAGTCAATCCAATCAATCCCAATATTATCCTCTCAAAGTGAGGCCTCTGGGCATCCCCAAACCCATTATTTTCTCACACATTTATTAATTAATTCATTCTATATTTTCATCAGTTGGGAGATACTAGATGAGTGGAATCAGAGATTTATATCTGGAATGGAATATTCTATTTTAGCCCCTTAATTTTAGACATGAGGAAATCAAGTCATGTTACAAAAAAACTGAAGTGACTTGCCCAACCTCACAAAACTAAGTTTCTGAGATAAGATTCAAACCCAGATGTTCCTGCCTGTAATTCCAAGTGCTCTATTCAGTACTCCTGACATGGAGATTACCTCCACTAATTCAGATCAGAAAGTCATCTATGGCTATTTTCCTAGAGAGTTGCTTAGGTGCATTGAACATTTAAATGATTATAAATTTCCCTGTCTCTGTTTCTGTTCCTCTCTGTCTTTTTCTCTTTATCATTTTCCCTAGGTCTTTTTTTCTGTCTGTCTCTCTCTTTCTCTCTTACTATCTGTGTTCCTCTATCTCCATCCCTATTTTTGAGACTCTCTCTCTCTCTCTCTCTCTCTCTCTCTCTCTCTCTCTCTCTCTCTCTCTCTCTCTCTCTCCTTGTATCTATTAGAATTCATATATCTATTCATAGTTATATGTACTCAGGTATATTATTGTTACAATTGTTATAATAATTATTTTTCAGAAATTGACAGTTAAGTTCTGCTTTGAAAAAGATCTAAGGAGCTACCTTTATTCTAGTTTTTTTTTTCCCCTAGCAAATTACATGACTTGATGATGTTGGTCTGTAGTTATATAGGTAAGGCTCTAAGTCAGGGTCCTGTAGAGACTAGAAAGGTATAACCATATGGAGTTACAACAGAAAATAACTCCTAAGATCCCTTTGGGACTGCAGCTGTTCTATGTTTTATAATGTCACCAAGCTGTAGACAGAAGCTGATTCCTTTGTATCAGTTAAGAGCCTTTGGTCTATATGTTTTCCTCACTGCCTCCCCCAAGTATTTCTTGAGGTTCCTTGAGGGAAGAATTTATTTTCTCTTTTTCTACATATCTCTGGGAAGTTTTCCCTAGGGGGGAAAGTTTGCATAGGGATTCTCTATAGCAGGACTTCTTAAATGTTTTCTACTCGTGACCCCTTTTTGTCTGAGAAAATTTTACATGACCCCAAGTATATAGGTGTATAATGTATGTATGTATGTATGTATGTATGTATATATATATAACCTTTTACTGTTGCCAAATTTTTTTGGACCCCCACATTTTGGTATGTGACACCATATAGGCACACAAACCACAGTTTAAAAAGCTTTGCCCTTGAGCAGTGAAATCACAGAGACCATACCTTTTCATGTCCCTTTGTATACTCACCATGTAAGGCAGCACCTGGCAAATAGTAGTCACTTAATTATTGTTTATTGTGTGAATATAAATGCATATGTTGGAGATTTCACAGTGGACTTTCCAAGGTTTGCAAGGCCTCCATTTAGACAAGGTCTAAATGCCCAGTGGGCATGCAATGTGTACGTAGATTTACTGGACTGCCAGAGGCTAAATTGCTAAGAAATTTCTCCTTACTATATTAGAAAGACAAAAAAAAACAAACAAAAACAGAAAAGAAAGCCACTGGTCTGCTTCTGAGGAAGTTTGGTTGGTTAAGTGGGAGACAAGTTGTTATTTGACAAGTACTTGCTATATAAACATTTATCTTGCTGAAAAGGTGAGATGTGTCGGTGGAGTATTCTTGCCCCTTCAATGAAATAGCCCAAGGAGCCACAGTAGTTTCACACTTGGCTTATCTGTTAATGATGTAGAAAATCACACCTAGCCTCTGACCTTGTCTGTCTCAAACAGACCCTGGCCTTGCTGTGTTTCAGCTACAGCTGCAGGACTGTAATCTCTGCCTTCCATCTTTGTCTGTCTCAGACAGGCTCTGGCCTTGAGGTACCCCAGCTGCAGTGACAGGCCTCCCTTAAGCACTGACCTCATTCTTAGGTATTTCTGTAATGATGACTAAACCACTAGGCGCCACTATTTCTACTTTGTTTGGTGAATAACTGACCTCATCTTCATTTGATAAACTTGCCACTAAACCACGCCTACTCTTTTTGTATATAACCAGGTGGGCTACAAGACTCGGGGCCCATTGTTGGAGGTTTGACCCCTCCCCACTTTGGGCCCGCAGATAACAAACTCTCTCCACCTAGAGTACCTGGCTGAGTATTTTCTGTGTCAATCGTGCCATAACATTAGAATTACTCTGTGACAGAAAATGTGATCTACAAAATATTCCTATTAAGATATATTTACTATAAGATTTGCAGATACTGGAGACCTTGAGACGAATCACCTCATCTTCAAATTGATGAACTGAGTCACAGAATGTTTATTTCCCCCATGTCATACAAGCAATAGTCAATATTTAAACCAAAGTCTTCCTAACATGAGTCCATTTCTTTATCACCCTACACTTTGCTACTTTGGAAAGATAAGACATTAATTTATTAATATCTTGTTATGAAATATTTTTCTTCTTGCTTTGGTGAATATTACTCTTAATTACCACTTATTTCATTTTTAAGGACTACAGAAATGTACTTTTTCACAGAGTTGGTATAAGGCTTCCCCATATTTTCCAAGATCACAGGGCTGATAGTGTTAAGTAGCACTAACACCCAGAAACCCTGCAACAGGGATAAAAATAAGCACCAGAATTTAAACCCAAAGGATGATACAGGTTCCTTCTTTTAGAGGGAACAGTGAAAATATATAGAGACTAGGGTTCATCTCATAATGCCAAAGTTAATTTACCAAACTCTGTCTTTCTCTTTCTCCGATGTACCTATTTAAAATATTGAAAGGTGACTATATTTTACTTATCTAAAAAGATGCATTTGCAAAAGGATAGCAGTAACTTTTTCAACCTCACTGTAAATCCCTGAATCCTCCAGAATCTTTCTTCAGCCTGCAAAGAGGTATGTACCTAGTGTATAATTGTATCTGCAAGTTCATTCCCAACATAGAGATGGGGAAAGGGACTAGACCTCTGGTATCACTGCACAGGAAATTTCCAGGTAAATGAGCTACCCTTACCAATGCAGGTCATTCCTTACCTTTTCTAAAACTAATAAGTAACTTAAAGTTGCCTATTGGACTCAGACGTTGAACGACTTGCCTAGGGTCATCTAGGAAGTGTGTGCCAGAAATGGGATTAATTTCTCATAGGCTAATCAAATTTCATACCTGTGATGTTGGTCAGTTGGATGCAAAAATCTCGTGTCCTTCTTTTATGTGGGATTTTTTATTACTGGTTTATATGCCATTGATACATGTTACAGTTAGTGAAAGATAAGTATGATTGTCTCTGATTTTCAAAATTCTGGATCTGGCTGTCAAAAAATAAAAAAGACTTAGCTTTTTAGCAATGGCAGGGAGGCATATGACAATGTTAGGGTTAGATACTATTTGTTGGGAAGCACGGAAGCGAGTTAGTTCTTGAAGTTCTGATAGTGTCTAAATTAGAACTATTTTAGAACAAAATTTCCAGCAAGCAGTTTATCAGGCTAAAATGGATTTTTGCTTTGTATTCTTTCTTTTTTATTCTTTTCTAAATTTCTATTGTTATAGATAGAATTCTTAATTTGGAACATATCTAGATATCGGAGGTCCCATTTATTTAACAAATTCTATGATTGTAATTGCTTTTTGAAAAACAATCCTATATCAAGAAAGGCTGCTCAGAACTATAACAATAAAAGAAGGAGTTAAGGCAGATTTACTTTGTCCAGATGTTAGCACAGATATCACTTATTATTTTTATGGTGAAGATGAGCAGATGTGATGTAGAGGAAAATGGAATAAGATAGATTCTGACCTTGTTAGATGGATGGGGCTCAAAGATAAGTCACTGTTCCTTGTCAACATGACAAGGGGGTCTCCAGTGAAATATTGCAGGTGTTTGTGCTTAGAACTTAACATTTTTATCAATATCTTGAATAAAAAAGTTGAAACATGCTTATAAAACTCATAAACAACATGAAGTTTAACAGGGGGGCAGCTAGATGGTGCAGTGGATAGAGCACCAGCCCTGGATTCAGGAGGACCTGAGTTAAATCCGGCCTCAGACACTTGACACTTATTAGCTGTGTGACCCTGGGCAAGTCACTTAACCCCAATTGCCTCACCAAAAAAAAAAAAAAAGTTTAACAGGATAGTTAAGAAAATGAATGATAGGGTCACCATCAAAAAGAGGCTCAAGAGGCTCAAGTATTAGAAGGAATCTAATAAGATGAAATTCAATACAAATAAATGTTAAGTCACACTTCAGTACAAAAATCTACTTTGTGATTATATGATGGAGGAAGGTAGGTATTAACAACAGTTATTCTGGAAAAGGACTAGAATTTGAAGAGTAACTGAAAGTTCAACATGAGTCAGCATTGTGATTTTACAACCAGAAGAGCCAATATAATCTATGGCTATTTTAAGAGGGGCGGAACTTTCCAAAATAGGAAGGTGGATAATTTCATTCTCCTTTCTTTTGACTTCAATGAAGTGTTGTCTTCAAGTCCAGATGACATGGGATAAAAACAACCTTGATAAAGGGGAGATTATGTAGGGGAGTATATCTTGGCCTCAAATCCATTTACAATTTGGAACACAGAAGTTGCTAAATGTACTTACCCTCATAAAAAGAAGATGACAAAGAGACATGAAAACTATCTTCAAGTATTTGTAGGGTTGTCTTTTGAAAGAGTGTAGCCTTGTTTTATTTGTGTAGAACCAGGAGTGATGGGTAGAAGCTAACAATAATCTAATTTAGGCTTGATGTCAGGAAAAATAACATTCTGACAATTAGAACATAACAATGAGAAATAATAATTGGTTAGATATTCTGATAGGAATTGTTCAGGATACATTGGTCACTCTGTGTACTTAAGCAGCCTAGAGAGAGACACAAATACAGTTTAAAATGGTCCACGTAAGATTTTCCATTTCATTCTTATTTTAGAACATATTGAAAAGTCAAGATTGCAATGGTAGTGACGCCCCCAAAGTTCAGAGGCATGTTCTGGGCATTTTGCCTAGATCTCAGGACACTTACGGTTAAACAAGTTATCTCAATTCTTTCACTTCTAACTTAATTTCTTGAATGATTACTCATTAGAGATATTGTAGAGAGTATCACTTCTGTGAAAATAGTATTCTAGGCAGCAGCTAGGTGGCGCAGTGGATAGAACACCAGCCCTGGATTCAGGAGGACCTGAGTTCAAATCCAACCTCAGACACTTGACAATAGCTGTTTGACCCTGGGCAATTCACTTAACCCCAATTGCCTCACCAAAAAAAAAAAAAATTCTATACCTTCACTTTTGGACTTAAACAGTATAATACGAAACAGTGAGACTGAAAAAGTTAAAGGTAGACCTACCCAGCTATGGATATGTATTAAACACATACTGTTTATATATATTTGAGTTTATGAAACTAAATACCTTATGTGTGCCTTTTATGGAGTTTCAGAAGGAAGGGATTGGTAATGGGTGATTATAAGAAATATATAAATGGGTACTAAGTCGGCAGTACAATCATAATAGTAGACCTCAGTTCAGGCTCCTCACTGGAGGCTGCTCAATTAAAGACTACCTTGATTAAATAAGAAATGCAAAATATTCAGTGAATTTTCTGACATTAGTTAGGCAGAACAATAATTAACAATTCTGGTGCATGGGCAAGTATAACAAAATATACAATGGAACAAAAATCATGAAAGGCACATACAGAGACAGGACATAGATACCTGTGAAGTCTTATGTGGATGGCTTCCCTGAAGAGGAAGTAGAGAGGGACCAGGAAGTGAAGAATGAACTAGGGCAGGGAATTTTCACCTTTTTTATATTTCATGGACCCCTTCATACTCTGGTGAAGCCTAGGATTTTTCTTCTCAAAATGAGGTTGATAAATGCATTATATGAAATACATAGGATTATAAAGGAAAGATTTTTTTCCAAGGGCAATGAGGTTTAAATGACTTGCCCAGGGTCACAACTAGTAAGCGTCAAGTGCCTGAGGCCGGATTTGAACTCAGGTCCTCCTGAATCCAGGGCTGGTGCTTTACCCACTGGACAACCTAGCTGCCCCATCAGGAAAGCAATTGTATGGGAAATAGTTATCAACACCATTTTTTTTAAAGTTCATGGATATCAGGTGAAGAATCCCTCTCTATGAGGACAGAAGCATTCCATATGATATTTATTTCATTATTACAACCTTGGTGCTAGGCTAAAGGTGCTTCTCTCTCATGAAAGACGTAAATATTGTTATCATACTCTTAGATTTGGTGTCCTTTAGCCTACCTTAGTTAAAGCTCTAAAGGTCTCTTGCAAGGCTGAGATTTCATGATTCTGCCACTGATTACCTTACTCACTGGTGGAATATAGATACATTTATGAAGTTGAAAGTTTGACTTCTTGAGAGTTAAATTTCTTCTTGCTCTTCTATTCTGATAGAATATTTTCTCCATGGAATAGGGACCATTTCAGTTTTTATTTTGAATCACCAGTATCTAGTAGAGTGTCTAGATCCGCAATTTCCCTGGTAAGTCAGTCAGTCATCACATATTTTGTACACATTTTCTATGTGCCAGGCACTGTGCTGGCATAGCTGGATAACATAGTGGATAATGCACTGGGTTTGGATTAAAGAAGACTCATCTTCAAGAGTTCAAATGCCATTTCAGACACTTATTAGCTGTGTGGCCCTGGGTAAGTCACTTAATTCTGTTTGCTTCAGTTTCTCATTTATAAAATGAGCTGGAGAAGGAAATGGCTGACCACTCCAGTATCTTTGCCAACAAAATCCCAAATGAGGTCACACAGAGTTGGACAAAAGTGAACTGACCCAACAAAAAGAGGCGATGTGCAAATATAAAGGAAATATGCATTATAAATATGAAGGAAAAGCAGGAAAAATTCCCACCTTCAAGGAATTTACATTCAAATGAAGGAGACAACATGTAGACAGCTAGGTAGATGCAAAGTTGATAGAAGGCACTCTTAGAAGAGAAGGCATTTAGAATTGGAAGCACTAGCTTCTGGTATATGTGAGTTTTGAGTTCCACCATGAAGCAAACAAGGGAAGCTGGGAGCAGAGGTGAATAGAGAAATACTCTAGACATGGGAGATATTCAGTGAAAAAGAATTCTGAAGTAAATAAACTCTGTCTACTTTGGTAAATTGGTACTTTCTCAAAAACTTAGTCTTTGAAATTTGCCTAGAACAGTAAGAAGTTTCAAGTCAGTCAACAAGCACCTACTATGTGCCAATCACTGTACTAATTATTGGGGTTAAAAGAAAAGCAAAAACAGTCTTTACTCTTAAGGATTTCATATTCTAAAGAGAGAGAAAACATGCAAATAATTACACATCCACACATGGAAAGAATATATGTGGTGTAAAAGGGGCATACTCTCCAACGGAAGTAACTAGTAGTTGGGGGAGGAAGGGCAAAACCACGAAAGGCCTTTTGTGTTTACTGACATGTCCAGAATTTTTCTGAAATTTAACTTGAAAGCAGACTTCCTTGATTTAAAGGCCACTTTTTTTTTTAACCTAATCTGCAATGCTGCCTCTTACTTGGGACATAATTATCCCTTAATAAATATGTGTGGATTGAGTGAATGATTGCAGGCCCACTGAACATCAGCTCATGAGTGCAGGAACTGTTGTGTTTTTGTCTTCATATTGCCAGTTCAGTGAATGACACATAGTAGGCTTTTGTTAAAGATTGTGATTGATTGCTTCCCTCCCCATTCCTTGAGTAGAAAGTAAAAACAACTCCAAAGTTTTGTCTCAGAGGAATCACTTATGTAAATTTGCAAGTGTCAGTTGCATAATAGAAAATAGTTTTCTTGATGAGAGTTCCTGTCACAGTTTTTTGAATGATTATTCATATGTGACATCCCAGCCCTCTGAGCTCATTTTCAGAGGACTGTTCCTGGCCTGCTGCTGATTTTTGCTTTAGGAGCCTTGAAAGCCACTTTTGTGAATGAAAGGAGAGCTTGTTGTTCTCATGACCTCTGTTCAGAGCCTCTGTTTGTCTGACTTACTTTTTTTTCATTGCCCTGTCTGGGGTTCAGTTGCCACTGGTGGTGGGCACGAAATCTCCCAGATAGCAAAGGGACCGTCACAGTGTCTATGCTATTTCTTCAGGGACTGCACAATTAGAAACCTTCAAACTGATGGTGTCAGGAAGTCAAGCCCTCTGACAGCTGTCATTCATGTATACATTTTCTGAGAGGGGAGGATGCAGAACATCAAACACAATGCAGGCTTTTTAAAATTTGTATTTAATTATCCTGAAGTGGAAAATAATGGCCTGGGTCTCTTCCTTCCATGGGCAAGTTTTCAGCATCCAGTAAAAGAGATTTCTCTTTACACTAATCCATCCCCCACCCCATCACTTTCCTGACAAAGTCCAATTTTGCAGCCTCAGGGCAAACATTCTATTTCCCAAGTATTAATTTAGACAGTGGCAAGTCCCCATCTAAATAATTAGTCTATATATGAAACTCTTGTAATAAACAAAGTTTAAAATAAATAATGAATGCATCTCTTAAGTCAATAACATTGATCTAGCCCTCTCTCAAAATCCAATTGTAAAACAGCAATTTCTTTTGATTGGAATTATAGTCTACAGCTTGCAAACATGATTGACATTTTACTTTTTTGGTCAGCTATTGAATTTAGAATGAATTTTTTAAGTCTCAGAATGTTATCTGTATTTTCTCTAATTGTATTTAAGGACTACACAGGGGCTACCAGTTTGTGCAGTGCAGCAAAGCACAAAGAGATGACTCTGCATATGTCTATGGAAATATGTGCATATTTAATAAAATCCCTTCTCATTTCACTTGGGGTAGTAGGAAAAAAAACCCTTTAAATAGAATAAAAAAGTACAAAGATTTCTAGTGTGTTTTTTTAAAGTATTTATAATCCTTCATATCAGGGAAGAATAAAAGCAGATCTACCTATATACATATTGTTCAAGCATATTATGGAACATGGACTCTTTCCCAAGTAGAATTTTGACCAAAGATGCAGTTCTTTCATTATGATATCCTTTTAGGGACAAAAAGCTTTTTGAGAGGTTAGGGTTACCTGGGTGTGATCTGATATGCCTCATAATTTCAGTAACGTGAATACTTTCTTTTAGAACTTTCTGAGGTCAGTAGATAATAGGAATTTGTTCATTAGCATTAAAATGAACCTTTGTCCCTGCTTAACCAAGTAACTGTTGGAGATTCCAGACTGTCAAGTTATCTTATCTCACATCATCATAAGTTCATAGGCCTCTAAGGGTTCCCTTCAGAGCCTTTTTCTTCTTTTGCCAGACAGGTTGCACTTGAGCAGTGAAGCACAGAATGCCAGGGAGTATTCATGAAGAGAGCATAATGGCTCTTAGACTGAATTCCTTCAGTGTTAGCCTTCATCAAGTATTACCAACAGCTAATGTCTGTCACTTGGCATCACTCAGTCTTGAGATTACTTTCATGGGGGAAGCAAAGGGACCTTGAAATGGAGATGGCAGTGTGAGAAATCACCCCTGAGTTGTGAATGGACCCTCTTGAACCCTAGGTGAATATGACCAGTCATTTATTTTTCCCTTTTTTTCCCAGATAAACAACTTGATATAATAGATAACATTATGTACATATAGGGAAAATAAGACAAAAACAAATGAGCAAACAAAACAAAAAACAAAACTAAACAAAAATTGGCTTTATAGCACTTACCCCAAATACTTCTCTAGACACTTTCTACCTGAAATTACTTTACTACTCTGAGCCTCAGTTTTCTAATCTCAAAAATGGATAAAATGATGTCTTTTAGTACTACATCATAAGGTTCAAATAATATAAGATATGTAAAGTATTTTGCTAAACTCAGAGTGCTACATTCCAACTATTACTATTATTAAAATATTATTGTTTAATATTATTTCACTGTTGTTTCCTGACATTGAATCATTTAACTTTCCTACTCCCTCACTTCCCACTCTTTTTTTTAAAATTCATTGTTTTTGTTTGTTTGTTTTCAGGTTCTACTTCTTCATATATAGAATAGTGTTATTATGACCATTTTTTTTTTAACAAATCAGGCTTTTGGGTCTGACAAACTTTTAAATCTCCTATATTAGAAATCATATCACAGTGTTTGTTATCTTTATCATTAAAGAATCATAAAGCTGAAGTGAACAGTAAGAACTCAGATACTATTTAGTCCAATTAGAGAGATGTTGTATCCCTTCTATTTAGCTGCATCCTTGGGGCTTCTCTTGCTACATACATGCAATGTATATTCTATATAATGAACAATATCTACGTAACATGACAGTGCATATGGAGGTTCTTGAGTATTAACAGGGTTTGATCATTCTAATATTATCTAGCCTTTCCAAGCTTCTACCTTTCTGTAGTTTAATTTCCTTACAATTAGGCTTCCTTATTTTATTCAATTATTTAAAATTTGGTACAATATTAATATATTTCCATAGTTTATGAGAATAAATGCAAACAGAATACTTAGAATTGAGAATGCCTCAGAAAATCTAAAATGAATGGCATACCAAAACCATTTTCAGTTGTATTTATATACCTTTAATATATTCTTTTAATGAACATTAATGAAACTTATTTGAAGTACATGGATTATTATATTCAATAAAATGATTTACCAAATGTTAAAAGTTAATAAATGGCAGAACTAGTAATTGCTTTTACCAAGTTTTCCAATGTCCTTTAAATCCATACCAGAACTAGACTTCCCTGATTAGAGCTTTTACAGAGGTATAGATCTTTATTGCTTACAAATTCTTCTCTTAATTGCCTGTTGAATTAGCTAGTGCATGTATTATTATCACCGTATTGTAGATGATACACTGAGGCAGAAGCATTTATGTGATTTGCCCCAAATCCAAGAAATAATAAACATTAGGTCTGGAACTCCTCCGAGGACTAGTGATTTGAAGCTTAGGGTTATTTTGGAGTAATAAATTTTAGAAGTAGGTGTAAATCTTGGAGATAACAAAATCTGATATTCTTATAAATAAGAAAGAGAATAAGAATAATTAAGTGGGGCAGCTAGGTGGTGCAGTAGATAGAGCACTGGCTCTGCAGTCAGGAGTACCTGAGTTCAAATCCGACCTCAGACACTTAACACTTACTAGCTGTGTGACCCTGGGCAAGTCAATTAACCCTAATTGCCCTGAAAAAAAAAAAAAGAAGAATTAAGTGCCTTACCAAAGCTTACACAATTAGTGAAAGATGGATTCCAGAGTAAAAACTAATGCTATGCCTTTGGTAGAAGAAGCTCATGATGGAGGCATAGATATATTCCAATATTAGTTTCAACCATTAGTCCTAATATACAGAAATATTTCATTTTAACAAGGTCAAACATTGTAGATAACTGGTCATGTAAAGATCAGTTATGTGGCAGTGAGATAAAATCTAGTGTAAAAATGATGGATTTTTTTTTTTACTTGCTTCAGTCATGTCTAATTCTTCATGGAACCATTTGAGCTCTTCTTAGTAAATATACTAGAGTGATATGCCATTTCCTTCTCCAACTCATTTTACAGATAAGTGAGGCAAACAGGGTTAAGTGAACTGCCCAAGGTCACATAGCTGGTAATTGTGAGAGGCCAGATTTGAATTCAGTAAAATGAGTCTTCCTGGCCCCGAGACTAGCAGCGTATACACTTTACTACATAGCTGCCCTGTTATGTTTTTTTTTTCTGTTAATGTATTCCATATGAATCAATAGTATAATATGTTAGTAATGAGAGGCATGATGTTCAAAACAAAACCAATGGATTCCAATAATCTCCTTGTATCTGCCCTTCCCAGACCAAATCTCCAAAATGATTTATTTTGGTGATTTTCTAGAATAATGCTTATCAACTTCAATGTATGTGGAGATAGTTTATATAATAGGGACAGTGTGATGGTAGCATGACAAATGGTACAAGGAAGTCTTTATTCCTTCCTTGTTTCCTTCCTTCCTTTCTTTTTTACTTCCTTTGTTCCCAAAGTGGTTTGATCCAGGGCAAAGTTGAATTTCTGTTCCCCTTGGTTTTAGCTCTGTAATTTCCTGATATGGGTTTGGTATGAACAATGTGTCTCTGGACTCAGCCCATTTGGAATTCCAGTAGATTGATATTAGATTAAATGACAGCCACAATCAATGAATTGGAAAGTTCTTATGGTTTATAGTGAGAGAGCTGTAAGCTTCCCTTTGGGCTGGCATTCTGGCTCTGGTTATTCCTCTGCAGGTTACAGACTAGGCTAAATGTCAAGTCAAAGACCACATTCTGCTGCTTACTATTTGCTTGGCTCAGCAACCATTCTTCCCCCGGGATGCCACGTCTATGTTCACTTTTCTTCTGTCTGTCCTCCCTGGATCCATGACCTAGAACTTGGTAGTGAACATCTGAGTGTCCAGGTTGCACCTATGCCTGCCTCTTACACAAATTTGGGATCCTTCATGTTCTATCTGGCATCCCTCCTTGCCCTGCTGCTCAGCCCTTCCTGGAACTCCAATGCTCCTAGCCAGACCTGTCCCCATTGTCTACAAAATTTTCTTTTTCCTTATGACAACTTGTGCTGGAAAAAGTGAGACATTTTTTTTCTTGAACTTCCCAATAAGTATTTGGTCTGCTGAACCTTCTGTGTCTGTGAAGAAGAGGAATTTTTGTTTTATTTTCTTTTTGCACAGAGCTCACTGTCCTTTCTCTCATGTCATCTTCTTGTCTCTGTCTTCTTTTAATCTTTCACTTAGATTTTTTCTTTTTTCCTTTCCTTTCCTTCCTTCCTTCCTTCCTTCCTTCCTTCCTTCCTTCCTTCCTTCCTTCCTTCCTTCCTTCCTTCCTTCCTTCCTTCCTTCCTTCCTTCCTTCCTTCCTTCCTTCCTTCCTTCCTTCCTTTGTTCTTTCCTTCCTTTTGTTCCTTTCTATCGGGGAATAGACACATACCAGGTAGTTAATAAATGTTTATTGACTCATTAGACTTCATCCTTCATTTAGCTAATTTTATAAGCATTTATTATCTCTTTTTCTCAAAAAATAACTCATTACAAATTTACATAGTTTAGCAAAGCAAATTCCCCAATTTAATATTGCCAAAAAATGTATCTCTGTTTCTACACTTAAGTTGATCTCCCTTCTTTCAGAAAGTTGATGCCATTTTTCATCTTCAGTCTTCTGCTTTTGGAGTTTTTTATTGAATTGATCAGATTTCTTAAATCTTTCCAAGGTGTTTTTATTATATCAAACTCAGATTTTCCTGAGTCCAAGATCATCATTCTAGTCTCTTTGCCACCTAGCATACATATTTTACTGCTATAACTGTTTTTTTTTATGTATAGGCCCTTATTTTCCTCATTTAAAATATTTTAGCGATATAGGAAGAAGCAGCTTGATGGCTCAGTGGATAGAGCACTAGGCCAGGAGTCAGGAACACCTAAGTTTAAATCCAGCCTCAAATACCTACTAACTCTGTGACCCTGGGCAAGTCACTTAGTCCTGTTTGCCTGACTTTCTAAATTTGTAAAATGAGTTGGAGAAGGAAATGGCAAACCCATTCAGTATCATTGTCAGGAAAACCCCATTGACAGCATTGATGTGATATATTCCATGGGATCTCAAAGAGTTGGACATGTCTGAACATCATCAACAACAACATTGGTATAGGAAGGTCAGAGGATATATGAACAGTTCAGGACCATTTTGAATATAGTTTATAACTACTTTGCAGAATTGCTGGACCAATTCACAGATCTATTAGCAGTGAACCAGTGTGCTTGGCAAGAAAACAATTCATCTAAAATGTATTTTTTTTCCTTTTTTGTGCCCTTTAATAGTGTGATGGAGGTGAGTTGGAAGCTCAAAGTTTCTTTTATTTGCAACACCCAATAGTGAATTGGAGAATTTCATTATAAGCTTGTTGGTACCTTGGGGTTCTTTAATGAAAATTGCCTTTTCCTGTCCTCTGAAAAATATATCTATTCGCGAATAGTTCCTAATCTTATAATTTTCAATCAGTTTCTTATATATTTTAGATGTAATATGTCTATCAGAGAAATTTGCTACAAAGACTGGAGGAAAAAATAAAGTACCCAACAAGTTAGAGAGGTATGTCATCTGTCTTTAACTATCTGAAGAGCTGTCATGGGGAAAAGGAAATATATTTGTTTGGCTCAGCCCTGGGGGGCAGAACTTGGAACAATGGGTGAAAGCTGCAAAGCAGCAGACTTTAACTCAGTGTAAGGAAAACATAACAATTGGAGCTGCTGAAAAGTGAGTGGATTCCCAGGAGAGAGATAGTGGACTAGCCCTTCACTAGAGTTCTTCAAGCACAGCCTGCTGATTTTGTAGAGCCAGAGTGTTTAACCTTTTTTGTTTGCTTATTTATTTCTCTCTTGGATGATTTTATTAGTCTGGTGAAGCCTAGAGACTCCAAAGACAATGTTTAAAAAAACAATAGAAAATTAAATTATAAAAATTACAAAGAAAATAAATTATATTGAAAATGAAATTACTGAAAATAAAAATAAAGAAAGAAATAAAAACACTTCCTGGAGTCATGATCACATATTAGAGAAAATTCAGGGTGTAATGAGTCTCTGATACCCCAATATCTTGTTGGGTCCTCAAAAAAGACAATATATTTTTTCTTGCTTAACATATTTTATTTTCCCAATTACTAGTAACAACAAGTTTAACAGTTTAAAAAAAAAGTTTGAGTTCCAAATTTTCTCCTCCCTCCCTCTTCTAACATCTCCCTGCAAAGGGTAAACAATTTGATATAGGTTATAGAGGTGCAATCCTGCAAAAATATTTCCAAGGTGATTATGTTATGAAAGAAGACAGACCAAAAAGGAAAAAGAAAAAAATAAAAGGAAGAGAGAAGAATTTTATGCTTTGATCTACAATCAGACCCTATGCCATCTTTCTCTGGAGGTAGATAGCATTTTTCATTATGAGACCTTTGGACCATTGTTTTGCTGAGAATAGCTAAGTCATTCATGGTTGATCATCATATCATATTTCTGTTACAATGAACAATGTTCTAGTTCTGTTCACTTTGCTTTGCATCAATTTGTGTAAGTTTCAACGTTTTTATGAAATCATCCTGCTCATAATTGCTCATAGCAGAATAGTATTCCATTGCAATCATAGCACATTTTCAACAATTTCTCAATTGATGAACATCTCCTCAATTTTCAATTCTTTGTCATGTCAGAAAGAGGTGCTTTAAATATTTTTGTACAAATGGGTACTTTTCCTTTTTTTTTTTTTTTTTTAGATCTCCTTGGGATACATACATGATAGCACAATTGCTGGATCAAAGGTATACAATTTTATTACCTTTTTGGGTATATTTCCAAAGTGTTCTCCAGAATGGTTGGAACAATTCACATCTCTACCAACAGCATATTACTATCCTAATTTTCCCACCTTCCTCCAACATTTATCATTTTCCTTTTCTGTCCAGTTAGTCAGTGTGGCTGGTGGGATGTTGTACCTCAGTGTTGTTTCAATTTTCATTTGTCTAATCAATAGTGATTTAAAGCACTTTTTCATATGGCTATAGATAGTTTGATTTCTCCAACTGAAACCTGACTATTCATATCCTTTGTTCATTTATCAATTGGGCATGAATTATAGTCATACATTTAAATTACTTCTCTATAAAATGGAGAAATAAGGCCTAACTCAGAGATACATGTTGTAAAATTCCCCCCCTAGCTATTTGCTTTCTCTCTTTTTTTGGATTGCTTCAGTTTTCTTTCCAAAATCTTTTTAATTTAATATAATCAAAATTATTTATTATATATAGTAATGCTCTCAATCTCTTATTTGGTGATAATTCTTCCCTTTTTTCCATAGATCTTACAGTTAAACTAATCCATGCTCTTACAATTTAGTTATGCTATTAGTCTTTATGTATAAATCATGTACATATTATGGTAAAAAAATGGAATTTGGCAGAGGCCCAGGGGTCTGACTTGATTAATTTAGTAGTATTTGAATTGGGTGTGAAAGAGAAACTACTAAGTACCCACTTAAGACATTTAGATTTCTAGCCACCTAATTTAAACTTGTCCAACCCTAAGAAGGAGTATCTTCAGAAGCTGTGGACCGTGTCATCAACAAGGAACCAGTCTCAGCCACACTATGTAAAGGACCTCCCCTTTGGGGGAGGGAGAAAAAGGTAGAAAAGGGGACCTCAACAGGAAGTAGCTCACTCAAACTCTCTCTCATCCTGGAGGAGTATTCAGAGCAGACTAGAGACTGGCTGCTCACTCCCATAGAAATTACAGACCCCTGGTGGTGAGTTATAATCCAGCCCTTTGAATTAGCTGAGCTAGAAGTGAGTTTGGGGATTGTATACCTTTTTTTTAGAGCCAGGGAAATTATCCATCTTTCTTTTTCACTATTCCCTTTTCCTTGAGTTTATTAATTTCACCTTTGCTGTGTATTTCATTCCCACTAAATAAAACCTGATTTGTTTGTGGAAAAGAGGCTGGTAAGTTCCTTTCTTATTGTCCTGGGAGAAATAACTAAAAAAGGCAGTTCGGGGGTTGGGGGGGGTGGAGGAAGCTTTGGACCTAGAGGACCCTTATTATTTTCTGAACCCCAATATTACAGCAAGCCACCCAATTAACTCTCCCCATATTAAATTTGGCCCCTACCACATTTTGACCTTATCTTGCTATATAGTGTAAAATGTTGTTCTAAGCTTATTTTCTGCAAAACTATTTTTCCAGTTTTCAGTCATATTGTGTCAATAGTAATTTTTGTCCCAAAAGCTTAGGTGTTTGAGTTTCTCAAAAAGTCGATTACTATGGTTATTTAGTACCATATATTGTGTACCTAATTTATTCCCCTGATCTTCAACTCTATTACCCAGTACCAGATAGTTTCTTGGTGATTATCTCTTTCTAATAGCTTGCCAAGATCTGGTATAGCTAGGCCACCTTCCTTCAATTTTTTTTTCTTATTACCTTGTTATTCTTGAACTTTTGTTCCTCAAGATGACTTTTGTTATTATTTTTTTTCTAGCTCTATAAAAAAATTTTTGATAATTCGTTTGGTATGGCTCATAATAAGTTAAGTAATTTAGTTAGAATTATTCATCTTATTATATTGGCTATCTACCCATGACCAATTTACATTTTTTGAATTGTTTAATTCTGATTTTATTTGTATGAAAAACGTTATGCAATTATGTTTGCAATGTCCTTGGTTTGTAATGGTAGGTAACCTCCCAAGTGTTTTATATTATCTGCAGTTATGTTAAATTAGTTTCACTTTCTATCTTTTGTTCCTGGACTTCATTAGTATCATATAGAAATTCTGATAATTTATGTGTTTTTTTTATATCCTGCAACTTTGATGAAGCTATTCATTATTTTAAGTACTTTTTATGTTGATTTTCTAGCATTTTATTACTATATCATCATATCTTCTTCAAAGAGTGATGGTTTTGTTTTGTCTTTGCCTACTGTATTTCTTTCAATTTCTTTTTTCTTTTCTTATTGCTAAAGCTAAACATTTCTCGAGCAATATTGACGACTAGTGATGATAATTAGTATCCTTGTTTCACTCCTGACCTTTCTGGGAAGGCTTTGAGGTTATCCTCATTAAAGATAATGTTTTCCTATTGTTTTAAATAAATATTACTTATCATTTTAGGGAAAGTCACATTTATTCTTATGTGCTTTTTTTCTTTAATGAGAATGGGTGTTGTACTTAAAAGGCTTTGTCTGAATCCATTGAGTTGATTGTATGATTTTTGTTGTTTTTGTTATTGGTATGGTCAATTAACTTTTATCTATTTTCCATGGACCTTTATTGTATGTAATTGTATTGCATCATAATCTGAAAATGATACATTTTATATTTTTTATTTCTACCATTTTGCATTTAGTTATTAGTTTTTATGCCCTAATATAGTGTCAGATTTTGTGTAGGTGCCATTTACCATCGAACACAAGTAATTTTCCTCGCTAAACCTATTCATTTTTTTTTTTTTTGGTGAGGCAATTGGGGTTAAGTGACTTGCCCAGGGTCACACAGCTAGTAAGTGTCAAGTGTCTGAATCCAGATTTGAACTCAGGTCCTCCTGACTCCAGGGCTGGTGCTCTATCCACTGCACCACCTAGCGGCCCCTCCCATTCAGTTTTCTACAGAGTTTTATGATATCTATGTTTTCTAAAATTATTAAAAAAAAAACAAATTTTAACATCAATTTTTAAAAACTTTGTGTTGCAACTTCTCTTCCTCCTTCCATTCCCACCCCCACCCACAAGAACTCCAGCAATTAAAAATAAGTTATACATGAGTAGTCATGGAAAAATTCCCATATTAGCTAGTTGTGAGAGAAAACAGTAAAAACAAAACAAAACAAAACTTCAGATTAAGGAATTGTCAAAGAGTAAAAGAAAAAAAAATGTGTTTCCATCTGTTTTTAGATACTATCAGTTCTTTCTCTGCAGATGGACTGCAATCTTCATAAGTCCTTCAGTGTTATATTGGATCATTGCCTTGCTGAAAATAACCACATGCTTCCCAGCAGATCATCCCCCACTATTGCTGTTATTTTGTATACTGTACATTTCACTCTGCTTCAGTTCATGTAGGTCTTTCCAGGTTTTTCTGATAGTATCCCATTCATTATAACCTGTGTATAGTACCTTAAGGTTGACAGAGAATTTTCTTCATAAAAGCCCAGCAAAGACGGTGCCATACATTTTGCCATTATAATCAATCATCATAACTATTTCCCTCCATCCCACTCCCTTCCTATGACATTTGCTCTATCTTCTTTTTACCTATTCCCCCTCAAAAGTTTTTTACTTCTGACTATCCTCTCCCCCACTCTGCATTCCCTTTTTTAACCCTTCCTTCCTTATCCTCCTCCCCTCCTACTTTCCTGCAGGGTTAAATAGATTACTCCTCCCAATTGGGTATGAATGCTATTCCCCCCATGAGCCCACTCTGATGAGATCAAGATCCGTGAGCTAATTCTGTGTTCTAAATTTTTCTTCGTCCCTTCCTCCTCAACCCTCCCTATGAGATCAAGCAATTCAATGTCATACTTGTGCAGTAATGCTTGAAAGTGTTTTGCTTTTTACTGCTCTCTTCCCCAGTCTTCTCTTCCCTCTTTCCCTTCTCTCCTCCCTACCCTTATCTCCCTCCCCTCCTTCAGGGCAAAAATATATTACTATACCTACTTGAGTATGTATATTAGTCCTTCTTTGAGCCAATTCTGATGATATTAAGGTTCACTCACTCCCCAACTCCTTCCCCCTCATAAGCTTTTTTCTTGTTTTCTTTTCCCCAGACCATCTCTCTTCTTCTCCCTCCCCCAGTCTATCCCTCCTACACCTCAACCCTATTTTAATGATGCCATCATGGGTTAGTTAGGTGTCACAGTGGATAAAGCACCATCCCTAGACCCAGGAGGCCCCAAGCCCAAATCCGGCCCCAGACATAAGACACCCCACCCTGTCTGCCCCACAAAGAACAAAACATAAATGCTTTGCAGATACCATCCCTTCATTTTCAGTTCAGACCTGTGTCTTCTGTGAATTCCTCACTGAGTTAGTTCTTATGAGTTCAATGTATTATCTTCCCATGTAGGAATGTGTGGGAACCAATTTTTAATTTGGGACCATTACCTAAACAGCTCACCACAATATTGGGGCAAGGAAGGAGACTGGCAGCCTCCCTCAAAACAGAACAGGATTTATTTTAACAAGAATGAACTTTAAAAAAAATAAAAACACAAACAGAATCACTAGGATCAAGGGAAAGGAAATAAAATGGGGAAAGGGAAATTATGCAACCTGAAAAATACCACCACCCAGGAAACGGCTGAGAATACACAGTAGAGCTCCTGTCACCTTCCAGCTTCCAGCTAGAATGGCAAATTCTCCCCGTTCCCAGAAACCCCACAGAGTCCCCAACCAATTGTCTAGCTGCTCTGAGAGTCACATGACTGCCCTCATTAGGCTTCCAATCATTATAATTTTGCCAGGCCCGTGTAGGTTTCAGCAAGTCGTGATGAGGTGAGGTGCCAGAGACATGGCAATGGCTACAACCAGTGGGTGGAGCACCGTGCAGTTTGCAGAGCCCCAGGCCAGTGTGTGCCAAGGCATAAAAACCTCAAATATCAATTATTTCTTTATATTCCAAAGTTGTATTGTGGTCTACCTTACCCCCAAGGAAGTTTTTGATATTCTTCTGTTTTCTCTGTCTTTTCATCCTGGCTTACTATTTCTTGGCTTTTATCTCCTTCTTAAAGTGTGGAGCTGCTTTCAGGACACACTGTTCAAGCTACAGCATGGCCTGGGGGATGACTGGGCTTCTTATCAGCCTGTGTGCCCTCCTTGATTTCATTTGATTTTAAACTCTCCACTGGGATTGAGGAGGGGAGGGGTAGGTGGTGCTGCTTCTCAACTCTGCTCCTGATCCCAGCTTCAGAGAGTCCCAGGTGTTTTGCTTTCAGGGGGGCAGGTTTTAATCTCACCTGGCCTGTTCTCTGGTCCAGAGATAACCTCAAGGCTACTTACTAAACAACTAACCAGCAAAGCTTTCTGTGCTGAGGTTTTTAGCTTCGATGAGCCTGCTCCCCTGCTTCCCTCCCCCACCTGGTACTTCAGCCACTCAGGATTTTTTCCTGATTTGCTGTTGGGGTGGGACAGTCGAATCCTTCCCCTCAGTCCATTGTTACCCCTGCACTTACCGCCCCCCCCCCCCACCAGCCATTCAACCCGACTGAACACGGTTTCAGAAGACGCAGGTGCTACAGTGGATTCAGAGGCACTGGGGCAAATTCCTCAGGTGGGTTTCTGGTGTGTTGGCCCAGTTGTGCGGTTAGGCCTTATTCATGGCCCAGCATGGCACCCTGAAATCTATCTATAGCTAGAGAAAACTCTCAGCCCGTATTTTTGTGTTTTTCTGCTCCAAAGGGTTCTGTTATTGCTATTTTGGGGGTGATTGTATCAGGAACTCTGTGCCTTTAATGTCTTTCCTCCACCATCTTGGCTCTGCCCCAGTTTTCTAAAATTATAATCACCACATTATTTTCATTCTTGCTTATGTTATAGTTTGATTTATCTAGTTCTTAGAGGAGAGTTCCTCCACTAGAATAGTTTTACTGTCTATATTCTCTTGTCACTCATTTTACTTCTCCTTTGAAATTTTGGATGGCTTACCATTTGATGGATATACATGTAGAACTGATATTACTTCACTGTCTCTGGTACAAGTTGTAATATGCTTTTAAATAGATTTGATTTTGCTTTCATGTTTTCTGAGATCATGAAGTCTAACCCCTATTATTATTATTTTTTTTTTACTTCAGGTGAAGCATAATAGATCCTGGTCTCATCCTTTACTTCTGTGTGTTCATCTATGCTTCAGATATTTTTCTTCTAAACAACATATTGTATAGTATTCTGTTTTTTAATCCATTCTACTATCTGCTTATGTTCCATGACTAAGTTCGTCTCATGGCATTTCATCTAACAAAATTAAATCACTATGTGATGGAGGATAATTTGACAGTGACAAGGACTATGGAGGCAAGTAATTTCTTTTCTGGGTCTTCAGCAGTTGTGGTGGAAGCATTTCCAGTTGCAGTGGCCAGCCTGCATCTCCATGAATATTGATTTCCTGGATTTAGGTAGAGGGCACTGGCTTGGCAGGAAATATTATGATTCCCATGGCTCTTGACTTAAGCATCTTGTGTTCTTTGTCTGGATCTGAGGGGAAGTGATAGTCAAGGTGTGGTAGTAAATAGAGTAAATTGAACACAAGGCCTGGAGTGAATAAGAAACAAGTTCAAATCCTTCCTAGTACACTGTGAACCTGGACAAGTCTCTTAATCTATACTAATCCCAGTTTGCTAATGTTTAAATTTAGGACGATAAAAACACTTGCCTCACTGAGTTATATGAACATCAAGTGAGATAATAGGCAATATTTTTTCAAATTTTAAAATGATATTTCAAAAAACAGTTATTTGCATGATGATTTTCTGAAATTAGAAAGGAATATTAATTAGAGAAATATAGTGAATGTTTGTGAAAGTTTTTTTTATATGCAAAGCATTTCTGGAAATCAATATCATATAGTAATTAGTCCATATTGATGTGTTATTATTTTGAATATAAAAGGTAAATAACTTGGTTTACAAAGTTAAACTTTTTATATGACTGTTTTAAACAAAAAAAGACCTACTCATCTGTGTTAGAAAAATTTCTACAGGTTTAGGGATAAGTAATAAGTATTCATACAACATATGATATGGTTTAAAAGTGTGCATAAATATATATTTCCCCAATAAACTTGAACTGTACAAGTAAACAAAATGATTCTTTTTAAAAACTTATAAATATGTATAGCCACATAAAAATGTACAAATCTGTATAATATATAAAAACTGTTTAAATAACCCAGACTATTTACTGAAGGGATCAGCGTAACACCACAGTGGAATACTTCACTAATACCTCCATACACCATTGTGACAGCATACAGGGCTAGGGTTGTACAAATCAAATGAAGAGAGAGAGAGAAAGAGAGAGAGAAAGAAAAGTACAGAAAGGAAAGCCAACTGGTTGGAAGAAGTTGTTAAATGCGTGGTAAGGTGATTTAATGAGAATATAGGTTAACCCATAAAAACAATAATGACGCCATTAGGCCATCTTATTAAATTCATAAAAGCAAAATACAAACGGTAGGACTGCATGGTGTAGTCTGCCTTTTGTTCTCGGATTGTTGAAGAGTCCCATTAAAATTTCAACTTTAGAGAAAATGTACCATAGTGTTCTGCTTATGCTAAGTAGCAAACAATCATTCTCTACCCTGCTATTCAAAACAAAATCTGAGGTGGAAATCCAGTCTTATGGTTCACATGAGGAACCATAGAATTATTTTCTTCCTAATAAAAATTAATTTTTAAAATTACACTTTTAGAAATAGCAGCCATGCTTACAATACATAAGCCAAGAGGGAAATTGGTTGGATTTTTGCTTTTAAAATGTAGTCTAAAATTCAAGGAGTAATGCGTTGTTGGGATCAGAGTTGATAGTCAATATCTTCCTTGAAATGAATCATGATACCTCAAAGTTCTACGATTTTATCAGCATGAAAACTGGTTCCATGGCAACAAAGTACAATGGTTCATTTTCTTTGTTGTTGTTGCTGTATCATTTCAGTCATGTATGACTTTTCATGACTACATTTGAAATTTTCTTGCCAAAGACACTGGAGTGGTTTGCCATTTCCTTCTCCAGCTCATTTTGAAGATAAGGAAACTAAGGCAAACAGAATTAAGTGACTTGCCCAGGGTCACACAGCTAATTAGTATCTGAGTCCTGATGTGAACTCGGGTCTTCATGACACCAGATCTGACACTTTAGTCAATACATAACCTAAACTCCTTTTAATCTTCCATAATTATTGAATCTGGAAAAAACAAAACACAAACTCTTTTTGGTCCACTTGGTGTTGTTTCTCTTCACATTCAATTTTCCTGGTCTGTATGTGACTGACATACGATGTACTATTTGGCTTATTCTCAAAACCCTGCTAACTTGTGCACTTCTGGAATATCCCAGACACAACCTGGGAGAGCACTCCATTGTTTCCTCCATGATAAAGTGACACATTATTTTTAGAAAAGTGAATAATGTGTAGCAAGGTTGGTGATGGTATTATCTTGAATTTTTACAGCTGTATGTAGTTTAAAGTAAATTTAAATTTTGTTTTTGTTTTTGTTTTTTTTGGCAGGGCAATGAGAGTTAAGTGACTTGCCCAGGGTCACACAGCTAGAAAGTGTCTGAGACTAGCTTTGAACTCAGGTTCTCCTGAATCCAGGGCTAGTGCCTTATCCACTGCGCCACCTAGCTGCCCCCTTTTTCTTTTCTTTTCTTTTTTCTTTTTTGAAAGATCCATTTATTCCTATGCTCTCTAGTTTTGTTGTTGTTGTTGTTGTTGTTGTTGTTTGGTTTTTTTTTTGTTGTTGTTGTTGTTATTTTTGCGGGACAATGGGGGTTAAGTGACTTGCCCAAAGTCACACAGCTAGTAAGTGTCAAGTGTCTGAGGCTGGATTTGAACTCAAGAACTCCTGAATCCAGGGCTGGTGCTTTATCCACTGTGCCACCTAGCCGTCCCCCAATATTTTTTTAACATGATGTTTACAATAAGTTTATTTATTTGGCTGGATGAAAATCTTTATCTCTGATTTCAGAAGTTAAAGGGTTGTTCCTTTATGCTGGAGAAGTCTTAGGAGGGACAAGGAACATTAAAAAAAATATATTTGCAAAGTCTTCAGTTAGAAGAGAAAGAATTTTTCTACTTGGGTCCAGGTGACAATAGTAGAAACAAGTGAAGGTACACACTGCAAATAGATATAATTCAAATTTATACCCTATAAATTAGATCTCTCCATAACCAAAAAGGGGTAACATGGAAGACAGTGGATTCAATGTCTTTAAGGGAAGGCTAGATTATTTTTTTGATATGGATGGGACTTGAGGGCTGCTCAAACTAAATCAATTAACCAATATCAACACGTATTTATTATAAAGTTCATTATAAGTTTACATTGTATTAGGAAAGACATTAAATCTCTTTCTTCCCTTTCTTGCTTCATTTTATACATAGAAGGATAGAAACCAGGTGTGTTTTCCAGTGGCATAGATAATTCAAAGGCAAATGTAATAATAATTCCATCTGTTAGCTCAAATTTGCAGAATTCTTTAATGTTCATACAGTATTTTCTTTGCAATGACCCTGTGAAACAAATATTTAAAATACTAATCTTTCCATTACGCTAATGAAAAAATGAATGCTCTTAAATATGGTGATTTGTTGTCAGTGTAATACAAAGCATAAGGCCAGGTTATATTCCAATCTATTGATTGAGAGCCCAGATATCTTTCTGCTATAAAATATTGCCCTTATACACAATCCATAATGATCGTTCAGGGTCTTTTGATAGCCAAGTAATTAATCTGCGGGATTGTAGGGTTGAGTGACTTTAAACCTGAATGGAGGCAAGAAATACCTCACTGAATATAAGCTTTTTTATCATATATGGTGATATAAGAAAAGTATGAGACCTATTGTCATGTTTACTCCCTCATTCTTTCAGGGTAAATTTCCATGAATACTGATTATCTTTGTCAGAGGCAATTTTTAAGGGCAATGGAGGAGGACAAAGGTTTGAAAAGTATTGGAGGATAAAATAGTCTAATGCTTAAACATGAAAAATTACATATTTAGAACTTGAAAGAAATTTAGAAGTCCTTTAGTCTAGCTCATATTTTCCAGAGTAGGAAAATAAGATCCAGAATTAAGTAGCCCAAAGTCACATAAATAGTTTCACTTCATGAGGGACATTGGACTGGGTCAGGGGAAAGGTGGCTGCAAAATGTTTTTTTCAGTAATGTTAATACATAATATTTAATATATAAAAAGGACTTTGAGTCGATGTGGTGTAATAGTCTACATTCAGGTTTTACATCGTATAGCATAAAGAAATATGGGGAAAAATCAGCAGGGGGCCTTGGTAACCAGCTTGGGGTATTCTTAGGAGAGGATGAAGTAGAGAATTGAGTTATGCCTCTTTATTAGTGGGGCTTCATCTTCCATTAATGCTGATTCTCTGGGGCAGCTAGGATGTAGGAATGGCAAGCTCATAAATTTATCAAAAAAGTCTGAAATATCCTAGAGAAAGATAGTAGTTTACTTAGTTCCCAAAGTCCTGATACCAGTCAATTCAATGCAAATCAGGAATTGTGTTGGGTCCTGTCAATACAGATTCAAAAAATGAGATACCCTCTAACATCAGAAAGCCCTCAGTGTATTTGGAAATGGAAATTAGACTATGTCATGTATATAATTGAGTATATACAGAGTAAATGTAACATAACGTGTGTGTGTGTGTGTGTGTGTGTGTGTGTGTGTGCATGATGGGCTCGTACTAAGAAGCAAATAGGAGCTTTGTGAGAGTAGAAATCGTATAATTGACTTGTGGTGTATCCCCGGAGTAAAGCATAGTACCTGGCAGATAGGAAGGGCTTAATAAATGTTTATTGGAAGATTAATAGATATTAATTGAACTAAAAACTGAAAAGACCTAGATATTAAAAAAAAAAATAAGTGAGAAGGGAAGGCCTAGATTCCAGGCCTGGGAAACAGGTAGTACCAACAATGTCCAGCCCAAAACAAGGATTTTGGATCCTGGGATTAAGATTTAAAGGCTTTAAAAACTTAAAGCTGAAAGGGACTGTATGAGATATTGAATCCATCCTCCTTATTTTAAGGAACTGAGACATAGGGAGGTTAAATAAGACCCTGCCTGAGATCACAAGGCTAGTTAGTAGCAAAACTAGAATAATCACTTTGCTCTGAAAATTGACTGAAGGATAGTTTATTTGCTGTTTAGCTACTATAACCTACACAGAAATGCAGACATTAGAGAGAAAGTATTTGCAGATGAATAAAAACATTACTGTCTCAAGCAAGAAGATCTGGATTCATATCTTTTTATAAAATTCCAATGCAACAAACTGAGGCCACTTAGACTGCCAGAGCCTCAGTTTCCCCAAATCTAAGGTGAACCAATTGTATTAAATGGGCTCTGAAGTGTCTCAGCTCTTTAGCTATGATATTAGAATTCACATAGATATGTTTTTATTAACCTCACTCATCCCACAAGAATTCAGAATTGAGTGACCTAACTCCAACTAAAAAGGGAACAACTGTATTTTGAGTATTTTGAGAACAGATATTTACAAATCTTCTTTTTTTAAAATTTAAGATTGATGTATTATTTTAAAAAAAGATACAAGAAAAATCCCAGAGCTTCCTGTTTGTAAGGCAGCTTCAACATTAATTTAGCACTCTGTTAAGGGCTAAAATTCTAGCTAAACTGTCTAAAATATCTAATGAGTGGTCGCCAATAAATTATAAGCTTTAGCAAGAGTTAGACTTTTAAGCATTTATTAAGGAGAATAAGAATTTGGTAAAGAGAGAAAGGCTTAGATTCCTATCTATTAAAGGGAGAGCACATTTCTAGCTCCACTCTCCACCAGAGTCCAGAGGAAAGAGAGTGAGACTGAGCGCCAGTCTCTTCTTTCCTCCTCCCACTAGCCCTCATCACTTCCTGACGCCAAAGAGAAGACTCCTGGTCTTGCCCTCAAAGACCTCCGCTTCATGGGCGGAACTCTCCAGCAGGTGGCGTTATTCCAATCATTACAACTCCTTGCAAATAAATAGGTGAGTTGATGGTCAGATGGAATTATTGGTCACTCAGGAGTTTTGTATTATGAATAATGAGACATTTTGGATTCTAGGAGAAGCCAAGTATATACCATGCTGACTCATCAAAGTTCTCTTGTAGTTGATAAACACTTGAGCAGAGGATAGAATTCTAGACTCCATTAGCATTCTTATGAAACAGCTAGGTGGCACAGTAGATAGAGTGCTGGTACTGAAATCAATAATACCTGTGTTGCAATCTGTCCTCAGACACCAGTTGTGTGAGCCTGAGCAAGTTCCTTAACTTTTGTTTACCTCAATTTCCTCACCTGTAAAATGGCAATAATAACATCTAACTCCCAGGGTAGTTGTAAGGATCAAAATTATAATGCTGGTAAAGTGCCTAAAACATTGTAGGCTCTACATAAAGGTAAGCGATTTGCTGCTGTGATTGTTATTATGTGACCAAGAGGTGTAAAAGCAACATTTTAGGAGATTTTTAATAAAGTAAATTATTGTTGAACTGCAAGAGGAAACTGCTTTAGAGCAGATGGACATGCCCTTAGATTGGAGTTAAGTGGGAAAGAAGTAAAGGAAATAAGCAAA
This sequence comes from Dromiciops gliroides, assembly GCF_019393635.1. Lineage (NCBI taxonomy): Eukaryota > Metazoa > Chordata > Mammalia > Microbiotheria > Microbiotheriidae > Dromiciops > Dromiciops gliroides. The sequence continues at coordinate 50,627,632 of NC_057864.1, read as the reverse complement.
TTTAATCTTCAAACTTCTCTGTATATAAAGGTAAACAATGAAAGTGATTTCATTTAAGTCCATTGCTTTAGGACTGAATTTGTTGACTTTGCAAGGGATATCTGGGGATTTTCTCTTTTTTCTACATTTGCCTAGATCAATTTATAATCTTTCTCTTGTTCTGTAAATCCCATTTTTAAAGGTTTCAAAACTGCTAAGTTAGTGTTAAAAATTGCTCCCAGGTTTTCTTTTTGACAAATATGTGGCATTGGGAGAGGCTCTAACCAGTAACACCTTTAGTAATAAAACATAAAATGCCAAGAAATTATAAATGTTGGTATAATCTTCCAAATTACCTTTGGAGAAGGATCAATATTATTAACATGGATCATGCCTAAATCAGTCTCTCTCTCTCTCTCTCTCCCTCCCTCCTCTCTCCTTCTCTCTCTCTAACTCCCTCTCTCTTTCTCCCTCTTTCTCATCTATTATCTATCATCTATCTATATAACATCTATCTATGAATGAATGTATATATATATGCATACATGCATGCACATATGTATATATATATACATACCTATCTATCTATTAGTTCTTCTTATTTAACTTTTGTACTTTGTATTTTTTTGGGGGGGAGAGTGGGTACAGCCTATAGATGTTAACCGTCAAAAGCTGACTTATTCCTGGGAAATAGAATATTTAGTCAAATAGCTTTATTTTGTCAGGTTTTGGAGGTCCAAATTTGCTAGATGGGATTCAGGCACTTAGTGAGGGGACATCAGTGGGATACTAGGGGAAAAAAGCCTTTAGTTTCCTATACAAACCAGACTCTCTGTAGTAGAAGGGTGAAATTGTATCACAGCATTTGACTCTAGTGTCATGGAAAGGTACAAAGACTTTTGATTAAATCAAAGAATCAGAACAGTATGTGAAAATGTCCTGTATACTACTTTACATCAATCAAATCCATTGTGAGTGACTGGGTCATGCTCTAAATTTTTGCCTATGTAAAAGAAAAGCTATCACAGAATCTGAGAAGAGATTTTGAGCATCTGGTTGGAGAAAGCCTGGATCAAAGAAAGGATTGAACTGTGGAGAGAAGGAACACAATGATAAGAGAATTTGGCTCTATCAGCATCTCAGAGAGGAGGATCCAGGTTAAGCAAAGTCCCAAGGAAAGGTCAATTCTTTCCCCCACTTCACCTTCCAATGCCTATCTATCCACAAAATTAATACAATCTTCTATTGAATTATGCAAATGTTTCCAGAAGGCATTTTTTTTGCCTCAACCACAGAGTCCAGGGTTTAAATTGAGATAGCTATAATGTAAGATGAGAAAAAGAATGAAACTTTTGCTTAGATGTCAGGATTCCTCCACCCACAATTCCAATTTGGGGCTTAGGGAAATTGTGATTAACCTCAGAATTTTTCATTCAAAATAAATTTCAAAAAACAAAGAAAATTAAACCAAGACCTTAGAGTTCAACATATTGTTCCCTAGGATGAAAATGAGCTCATTATGGAAAAGGGGCATTTTACACTGGATAGAGCTGATGGATTTGTAGTTGGGATGATCTGGCCTCCAACATTTGCTAGCTTTGTGACACTGGAAATATTCCCTTTACTCCACACATAGAAGATATAGTGTTTGGAAGATAGATTCCTATCACTCATTTTAGCCAGAATTTGATGGAAATTTAAGAACAGTGACCCACATATGACTCCAATTAACACATTGGCTAAAAGTGAGAGACAAGGAGAATTATGTATGCTTGGTTATTTATCCCCTGAGTGACCAAATAAAGCTTCTTTTATTGAATTACAAAGTAAATAAACCAATCAAACATGTAAAATAAATCAGACCATTTGCTAATCACCTTCACTAAATAAATCAGCAAAAGCTTTGCACTAGGTGTGAACAACCTAGTTAATAAATTTGGAAGGAGTGAAGTGCTTTGAATCATTGGATGAAATCATATTCTAAATATATTACAATAGTTTGAAAGAACTAGACACACTTTTAGGCCTAAAGAATATCAGAGAAGGAGATTCCAGCAGGAACATTGCAGCAGCTGCCTTTCAATTAAGCTTTAAGATAGTTTTGCAGAGTCAGACACCTGTGTTTGTATCCAAATGGCAGATACTGGAGAAGGAGGAATTATCCCAGTATGTCTCTGTCATTTTGTCTTTCTTTCTTTTGCTTTGTCATCAGACAGGAAGTTGGATCAGGATCAGTCACAAACAAATAATGCATCCACTACAGACTTGAGAATAAATTTAGAAATATGGAGAAAGGGCAGATTATGGGAATGTGGCTCATACTGGGAAGACAGAAGTACAATTTCAACAATATTATATGAGTATTCTAACATTTTGTGTTAAGAAGACAGCTACATTTACTTCAGAAGAACTTTGAAAACACCCCAGAAAGGGAGACATGGGCTTTCATTCAGTTGGTAGATGTGTTATTTCTTTGCCATATTTAGTCTCTAAGGATGAGTCCAGTTCTTCATCAGATTTTGAGAGGTTGTTTCTCAGAATTTTGTGGGAATGTTTTACACTAGTTATTTTTATTTTCCTATCTTAATAAATATTCTTTTCTAGAAGCTAATTAACTCTGGCTTACTAATTTGTCAACTGGATGATCAATGGAGAGTGCGTAAGTGTGAACTAACTCACACTGAGAGGCAAAGTAGTTAATTACCTTTTGAGAATTTAGTTCATTGGTGGCAGTGGGAATTGGGAAGTCAACCCAAAGAAATACCACCAAAATAATGGAGTTGGACTAAAGTTATCAATCTAACACTAGAAAAAAAAAATCAGAAGCCATCTAGTTCAAACCCCACTCCTCTTTAAAGTACATAGTTAACAAATGTTAAAGGTATAATATGAAATGAGGACCTCTGTAAACTAATTGTATCTTCACTCTACCAGGTACTTTCACCAGGTTTTAATTGTTTTTCTTTAGTTGCTTTTTTAAAAAGCTAACAGGCAAATTAAATTGTAAATAGAATTTCTATTAAAACAAGAATTTGATTTTTATTTGAAGTTTGTATCATTGAAAAACCATCATATATCTTGCATTTTTTCAATCTATTTACCAAGTTATAGCCTATGGAATATTTGCTTATTAATATCTTAAAAGCTATAATTTTTCATTTTAAGATATTTTGATATACATTTCTTTTAATGCAAGATATTCTTTTCAATAAATACTGTACACATTCCTTGGAAGATGGAGGTGAGTTAGATTATCAGTTGTTGTCCAAAATAATTATGTATACCTAAAATTTGGAATTATGATATTAACACTTCTAATTTACATTTAATTTTCTTTTTACTTACCATCTCTATGTTTACTTTACTCTGTTGCAATTATTCTATTAGCATTTATTTCTTCATTTCACATACTTTCATAGAATTCTTCTGTTTTTTTTTACTTCATAATATTTGCCATTCCTTATGCTTTAATCAAAATTCTTTACATCCCTGTATCATAACTTCTTTAACTATCCTGCAATTATTGGCCACATTTTATTTTCTACTTTTTCTTTTATTCTTTTTTTTGTGGTGCAATGAGGGTTAAGTGACTTGCCCAGGGTCACACAGATAGTAAGTGTCAAGTGCCTGAGGCCAGATTTGAACTCAGGTCCTCCTGAATCCAGTGCCAGTGCTTTATCCACTGTGCCACTTAGCTGCCCCCTCTACTTTTTCTTATAACAAATTATGCGGCTATGACAACTTTTGAATTTTTTTTTTTGATGTGAATAACTTCTTCACAAAGATCCTACAGATTTGTCTCTGGGTCAAAAGACAGGAACACTTTTCTTTAACAATATAAAATTGCTTTATAGAATGAATGAAAGAAATTATAGCCCTACCAAGTATAAATTATTGTGCTTGTTTTCTCATAGTCTTTTCCCCAATCATTTCTCCAACATTTTTCATCACTATTAGTGTTGGGTTTGAGGTGTTACATCAGAATTGCTTTAATTGGCATTTTTGAGGTTTGGAAATTTCAGTTCTCTTTTGAGTTTCTTCATTTAAAAACTCGTAATGGTCATTAATCATTTTTGGAATGACTATTAAAATATTACATATTTGTTTCTAATGTAACAGTTTATTTCATTTATAAGACTAGCTATGAATTTCATAGTAGGGACCCAAATCAGGGAATGTCACTTAAAGTCAAAGACAGGAACATTGACATACATATGCTGAGGAGTGAAGGGGAAAAACTCATTTCAGTTATGGGAATTAGGGCAGGAAACTCTCAGCAAATTGATCAGAAAGTGTCCTATCAGGCAATACCAGATTTTAGGGTAAAGGTATATGATAACAATATATTAGGACATTATTTTAAAAGTCACTAGCTATGGCAATTTTATGTGAGGTTTGCCTGTCCATCCATTCCCTAGCCACTTCATTACTCAACTCCAAGAAACAGAAGAAAAGCTCTATTGCAACTTCAATTTTAGCATTATCATTTTCTTTCCCTTAACACTAAAATAGTCAGCTCCACATGGTCACTTCAATCAAGTAAGTGATCTTTATTACTTCCAAAGCCACAGGTTTGCCTTTGACAAGTTCATTTAATATACAATCTCTGTAGATGACATATGGTGAATCCATGCACAAAAAAGAGAATTATATACCAATTTATGATTAAAACACTATAATATAATTCTCTTTTAGTTATTATGATATGCTTATTAGAAAAATGAAAAAATACGTGTTACGTTAAAACAAGAATACTGACATGTATTATCCAATCTTATATATTTTCTTTCTTTTGGCTTGGAATGATTATTTCATTCATAAAAGGTACTAATCATGTGGAACTTCCATCCACTATAAAGGTCAACATCTGGTCTATAAGTTTTACACATGGCTGCCTGAGTATGTTAAGAGGTTATATACTGCTGCTATTACTGCTAACAATAACGATGATAACAATAATATGATCACTTCTGTGTAGCTCATTAAGATTTAAGCATCATTTTACATATATTAAATGCTTTACATATATTATCTCATTTAATCCTCATAACAATTCTATAAATTATTTTCTTTTATTGTCCTCATTTTTTTTTTTTTTGCGGGACAATGGGGGTTAAGTGACTTGCCCAGGGTCACACAGCTAGTAAGTGTCAAGTGTCTGAGGCCGGATTTGAACTCAGGTACTCCTGAATCCAGGGCCAGTGCTTTATCCACTGTGCCACCTAGCCGCCCCCTATTGTCCTCATTTTACAGATAAAGATAATGAAGATCATGGTGACTTAATGTTCTCAGAAACACATCTAGTAAAGGCCTAAAGTAGAATTAGAACTCAGAACTCCACACTCCAAGGTTCAGTTCTCCATGTAGCACATTTCCTGTTTAAGATGAATTGTTGGGGGCAGCTAGGTGGGACAGTGGGGGGGAGCAGTTAGGTGGTGCAGTGGATAATGCACTGGCCCTGGATTCAGGAGTACTTGAGTTCAAATCTGGCCTCAGACACTTGACACTTACTAGGTGTGTGAACCTGGACAAGTCACTTAACTCTCATTGCCCCACAAAAAATTAAAAAATGAAAAAAAAATAAAAAGAATTGTTCAGGGTCACACAGCTAGTGCATGTTAGAGACAGAAATTAAATTCAGATCTTTCTAACTCCAAGCTTGGCCCCCTACTCATTTTTTTTTCCATTCTGTCTCCCAATTGCTTATTATTACTCCTTAATTGGAACACCTAGAATTATCTACGCTACACATCCAAATTTTTATTTGAATTTAATCACATTAGTATGCCCTTTCTTTCTAAAAATGCAAATTACAAGCTATCAGAGCTTACCCATGCTGTGTAACACTTCCCTATGTCCTCCTATGAGTTAACTAAACAAATTTCTTAATGATTATTAGTAATAAAATTGAACTAAATATTTTCAAAACACTTTACATGGACAATCTTGGCAGTATACTTTCCATGGATATATACATTAATGATGAGGTTGACACACACATTCCCAGCTACCTCAGAGTTTTGGAGGCTCTGAAGGAAAGCATGGGAGCCCACCAGACAATGTCTACAGAGATGTTTTACTGACCTCATTATTGTATAGCTATGAAACCTGTACTCCATACCAGTACAATTCCAGGAACATGAATTGTTTCCATTTGTATTGTCTTAGCAAGACTATGTAAATCACTTGGCAAGATAAGGTATTGAACACTGAGGTCTTTTCTGGACCTGAACTGCCAAGCATCCAAACTCTACTATAGAGAGTGCAACTCTGATGGGTTGGCCATGTTGTTCAAATGTCAAACATTTAGGGGCAGCTAGGTAGTGAGTGGATAAGGCACCAGCCCTGGATTCAGGAGGACCTGAGTTCAAGTCTGGCCTCAGACCCATCATACTTACTAGCTGTGTGACCCTGGGTAAGTCACTTAACCCCAATTGCCTCTCACACACAAAAAAATGCCAAACATTTGTTTCCATAAAAGCCTATTTTATGGAAAATTCACACAAGGCAGGAACTCATATGGCAGTCAGAAGAAGTGATACAAGGACACATTCACCATCTTTCTGAAAACATTGCAATCAATTGTGTGACATGGGAGACATTAGCAAAGGCCTGTCTAGCAAAGCATGCCCACATCAAAGAAGGCACTGTGCTCTATAAGCAAAACAGAACTGCAGTAGATCAAAAGAAACATGAGATGTACAAATTTTGATATCTCCACCTCAAATGTTCATATGGACTATTTGTGTCTTACTTGTGGGAGAGAATTTTGAGTTCATATTGGTCCGAACAGTCACAATTGGCCACATAATATCTTGACTACCACATAGTCATTTTGGTTGTCTTCAAGAACAAAGGACAACAACCAACCAACTATTTAGGCTTTTAGTATTGCAGTAAGGAAACTATTATAGGTATCGCTACCATTTTTTTAAACAAAAATGAATGTGAGCCTTAAGGACATTGAGTGACTCACCCTTGCTCACATAACCAGTAAGGGTAGAAGCTGGATATAAACTCAGATATTCTCCACTCTGATATCATCCTTCTACTTACTATACTGTCTCTATCATAATATTAAGTATGATATTTTAAAAATAATTATAAGATGAAAAACTTTATAATTTGGAGAATGTGCTATAGGATTCAGGAATATCTACCACATGGGATAATGTTAGAGCCATATTGTTTCTAAATTTGAAAGCAGAATTCCTCGATGGTTCTTTTGGGATTATAGGAAGAGCTAGATGGTATCACAAAGATCACCTAGGAAGGCCCTACACTTTAAAGAAATGGCAACTAAGGACTAAAGAGATTGACCATCTTGAGAAGGATCACACAGGTAACTGGAAACAGAAAGAGGATGGAAACTCAGCTCCTCTGACTCTAAATACAGGGCTCTTTTCATTAGACTAGGTTATCTTTTCTCCAGGTGGCTATCTACATATTGGGTTGTAGGTAGTTGTCCTGAAAAAAACAGAACAAGAAAGGCTACTCTGGAAAGTTTACATTTTTGGTGACTTGGCATGATGAAATTTTGTCTGCTCTCTTTTCATAAAATCAATCATTTAGAATTAAGAGAAAACGGGAATTATCCAATCCCTCATTTTACAGATGAGGAAATGGCCTCAGATAAGTTAGGTGATTTCCCAAAGGTCACACTAAGAGTAAATGACAAACTTGGCATTTAATAATTCTTTTGACTCCAAATCTGGCATCCTTGTCATTGAAGGTATAGGGACCAATTTTTAACTGGGGAGTGTTAGCTATTTAGCTTACCACAATATTGGGGCAAGGAAGGAGACTGACAGCCTCCCTTAAAAACAGAACAGGATTTATTAACAAGAATGAACTTAAAAACACAAGCAAGATCAGTAGAAGTAAGGAAATAAAATGGGGGAAGGGAAATGATACAACCTGAATAACCCCACTGCCCAGGAATCAGCTGAGAACACAGAGATGCATCCTGTCACCTTCCAGATTCAATAAAGAATGGTGATTCTCCTTCCTTCTTCCTCCCAGCAGACCCCAGGCTGACCATACACAGCCCTAAGCCAATTGGCTGGCAGCCCAGATTGACAGTCACATGACTTCCCTCACTGGGCTTCCAGTCATAATTTTGCCAGGCCCATGTAGGCATTGGTGGGTGGTGATGATGTGAGGTGCCAGCACCATGGCTATGGCTACAACCAGTGGGTGCAGCACTGTGCCATTTGAGGAGGCTCTGCACCTGAGCCCCAGGCCAGTGTGTGCTGTTTTTTTTTTAATTCTAGACAAAAAGATGGGGTCATGAAAACCTCAAATAACAATTAATTCTTTACACAGGGATCAATTAACTCAGAATGGCCATTTATACCTCGCTCAGATTACATTTGAAGAATTATGTTTTGCATTATATGGAAATCATTAATCTTGTTAAATGAGTAGTAAAATATGTTTTGTTCCAACACTGCTAACACAGAAAAGCCCATATAAATTCTGCATCCCTCTCTTGTTTCCCACTTTCACTGATGAGCTGGATACACAGATTTTTGAATAGCTACATAACCCCCTTAGCTAGCTCTAAAGGATTAGGAAAAATTCTCTAATACCATCAGCTCAAGCCTCCAGTGTTATGTCTCCATTGTAGATTACTGATCGATCAACATTCAAGCAATACAAAATGGGAGCTGGATTCAGGAAGATCTGAGTTCAAATTTTATCTCAGAAATTTACTAGCTGTGTAATCTTTTACAATTCACTTAATCTGTTTGCCTCCATTTCCTCATCTATACAATGGGGATAATAATACCACCTACCTCCCAGGGTTTTTCCAAGGATCAAATGAGATAATATTTGTAAAACATTTAGCATAATGTCTGACACATTCTGCCATATAAATGCTTGTTATTTTTATTGCAAGCCAGGCTTAAGTAGTTTATGGAAAAGTCGCATTTGCTAAGCAGGTATGAGACTAACACTGTATAAAATATCTCCCCTTTGGAATATTTTTCCATTAGCTAAGTAATCAAGACTAAAATGGGGGTTAGGAGTGTTTTTATCCCTCACATCTTACAATAGTATCACCCATTTGATTCTGAAGAAACCTTGGGGTTCAATAGTCTGATCTTTTTATTTTGCAGAAGAGGAAAATGAGAGACAGAGAGTTCATATGACATAGAGTCATATAGGCAGTGTCTGAGGAAGATTTCAACCTATTTATTTCTCACTCTGTCTACAAGAGTGTATTCTATAAAAGGTATCAAACACATAGCCCACATGTTACATAGCCTAAAATGCTCCAGAATGTAGCCCAAACTACATGGAAATGTAGCTACTATATGACTTTAGTGTGGTGATGTATTAATTGTTTTAAAAAAAATGACAATGATATGAATTTTTGTAGGTCAATACAAAGCCCACAGGTATCCTTATAAAATACTTAGTGGTCTTTATTTCTCTTTGAGTGTGACATTACTGAACTATATCACATTGCCTTCTCTAGTTTTTTCTAGTTATTTTATAACAGGGGGATTATGAATTCATGTTTCAAAGTAATTTCATGCAGTCACTTTAAAATTTCTAAAAGTAAAAAAAAAAGAGAGGCATAAGGCATAAAGTGCAATATAAGCTGATTTTCCCCCATGAGATTTGAGAGAGAAAGAAAAAGGCAATCACCAAACAAAACAATTTTGACAAAGGACAGGAGGTATATCTGTGTGGAAAGACCTCAAAGCTTATAGAAATACCTAAAAGATGACTCTTGGTCTCTATTAACCTCAACAAGGCCCTTTGGAGTCAGGGATTTTCAGAATTCTATTCTTGGATTGACCAGTGACCTGCAATAGGAGTTTGGTTAAAGTACAATTTGTTTCTGTGCCCTACTGGTCATTTTTTTGAGAATTTATAATCTTGAAGTATGCTGTGGTGAACCTCACAATACATACTTGTAGACTAAAGCTATCCTTTAGCATTGAGCTTTTAGCTAAGTATTAAATTATTCTTTTAATTTCTTGTGTGTATGTTTTCATCAAAATTAATACAATTTTGACAGTTGTAAATAATTTAAATTTTTAAAAGTATCTATTTTTTATTCATTTTCTTTTCAAATTATTTATTCAAAATTGTCTCTCCCACCCACTGAGAAGGCAAGCAATATGAAATCAATTATACATGTGAAGTCACGTAAAACATATTTCCATATTAACCATGTTGAAAATAAAAAGTAAAAAGCAAGAAATATTTAAAAAGTGAAAAAAGTATCCACTCTTCACTCAGAGTTCATCAGTTCTCACTCTGGAGGTAGATATCACTTTTCTTTATGGATCCTTTTGGAATTTTCTTAGATCATTGAATTGATCAGAGTAGTTAAGTCTTCCACAGTTGATCATTATTACATTATTGCTGTTACTTTTGTATATAGTTTACATTGCAAACTACCATTTACCAATATAATTTCTTTATTTTATTCAGGGCAATGAGGGTTAAATGACTTGCCCAGGGTCACACAGCTAGTAAGTGTCAAGTGTCTGAGGCCAGATTTGAATTCGGGTCTTCCTGAGTCCATCACTGGTGCTTTATCCACTGTGCAACCTAGCATCCCCAACCAACACCATTTCAATTCAGTCTTACAATGTTGTAGTGAGGTGGGTATATGAATATCTTTTTCACTCACTCATTCATTCATCCAAACAATAAGCATTTACTACATGCCTTCAACATTCCCAGTGCTATGTGAAGCATTGGGGAGTAAAAGACAAATATGAAACAACCCATGCATTCAGGGAGCTGGAATAAAGACAAACATGATTGTGAAACATTTTGATCAGGACTTACCTATGATTTTATCAGGTATTATTAACTCCATTTTATAGATGATGAAATCGAGGCATAGGGGGTATTAAAGACTTGCCAATAGTCACATACCTAGGGAGTGTCAGAATTAGGATTCAAACACAGATCTTACTGATCCAAATTCCAATATGGTATCCCATATATTATGTTGTATCTCAAGAGATTATTGTTTTAAAATTTAAAATATATGCTCCTTCTTTTAATTAACATATTGATTCTGACATAATTTTCTCTCATGAGGATCATTTAGATAATAATTACTTTATTTTTGGTATCTTCTCATGCATACTTAAAAATCATTTGGAAGAATCTGAGGTAGCATATTTCCAATTCAACATAGATTTTTGGAAAGTACCTCCTATATGATTACCACCATGCTTACTATTTAGGATAAAAGGACAAATATGAAATATTTCCTACCTTCTAAGAACTTATACTGATGATAATTTATATTGACTATGTTATTTTATTTTCATGATGGGAAAACAACAAAGGAAAAATTTTCATATACATTAAAGTATATTTTGAGTATTTAAGTCATGGAGAAACATTGCTTATTTAAGATCCATTTCTATCCCATATTTTTAGCTTCTTTTGGAATTTCCAAAAAGATTATTTTGGGATCACAGGAATAATAATTAAACACTGTAGGCCACAAAGGAAAAAATATGGAATATGAATACATAAATTTGTAGAAGCTTTATCACATTTATTTTTAGTTAAATGATAGAAATTTCTTAAGGGTTAGAAGTAAGAAAAACAACAGAATTAGAGTAAACCTTGTTTATTCTACAGTGGTCAGAGCAGTATGATATAATGCAAATAGGAATGACTTGGTGTCAAGAACTGGATTTGAATTACCTATTGCAGTGATACCACAGGGAAAACACATGACCACTCTGAATCTCTTTTACTTCATTAGTAAAATTGGGACAAAAACAGTTATTCTATCAATGAATTAGTTTGGTCCATTCCTTGACACCCTTCAGCTTTTTGTTAAACTGCTTTTTTATTTGAAAGATATCTATCTTATGGTTGAAGCTCCCTGATTTTATTTCTCATAATTACTGTTTTACTCTCTCTCAGTCTGCAGGTTCATCTCCATAGCATGTGCCTATCTTCTCTGCCTGCATTCTACAGGCTTATAAGTTAATTTTTTCTTTTTTTTTTCTTTTTTTTTGGGGGGTGAGGCAATTGGGGTTAAGTGACTTGCCCAGGGTCACACAGCTAGTAAGTGTTAAATGTCTGAGGCTGGATTTGAACTCAGGTCCTCCTGACTCCAGGGCCAGTACTCTATCCACTGTGCCACCTAATTGCCCCTTATTAGTTAATTTTAACAAATACAACTCCAGAGGGAGCATTCTTAGGAACACATATAGTGTTCTAGGTTACTCTGAGGCCACACCCCTCACTATAAATATGAGGAAAGTGACTCCAAGGTCAGAAAGGGAATATGTAGTAGAGCCAGAATTTGAATACACATCTTCTGGTCCTAACTCTAGACCACAAGAGGCATCATGGTATACTAGGGAGATTATAGAAATTGGAATTAGAAAGATTTGGGTTTAAATGTAACCTCGAAATCCTACTAGCTTTGTGACATTAGAGAAATTGCTTAACCCATCTGGCCTCTTTCCACTGTACCCCACTGTCATATTGCAATGTTTTGAGATCACAAACAATATTACCCTAGGATTTTAAAGCTGAGAGAAGTATGTAGATTGAGGAAGCACTTTACAAAGTATTTACATATATTATCATACTTATACTATATGGAAAAGATAGTATACATTAGGATTTCTATCTTAGAAAATAACACACTGGGTCCCAGAGATGTTAAGTGACTTTCCCAAAGTCGTCCAGGTAGGATGTTCTAGAATTAATATTTAAACCTAGTTGTGATGCTTCCAAATCTCACATTCTTTCTTTTGGATGAGGATGAAGAGGAGAGAGAGGTAGTGTTTCTATAGCCTATCAAGATTTGAAAGAACTTCACAATTGCAATTTTCTTTGACCATCACAACTCTACGAAGTAAATGTTATTATTTTCCTCGTTGTATTTCTGAGGAAACTGAGGCTGGGAGAGGTTAAGTAAATTGTCAAAGGTTATATACCAATTACGCATAAGAAGCATCATTTGAATTCAGGTCTTTCTGACTCCCAAATATAGTATTCTATCCACTGCATCAATTAGATACCATGTATGGATCATAGATTTAGATATGGAAGAGAATGTAGTAAGAAGTCACCTAGACTAAGTTTCTATTTTTTTGTTTTTATTGATTCTTTTATTTACAGATGAGAAAACTAAGGCTCAGAAAAGTTATGCAATTTGTTGTATGTAACCTGGGTCAAGATTTAGCCAGGATTTAACATAAAGTCTTTTGTCTCCAAATAGAGGTTTACTTTCATTGTCATTTCTTCCACTAGTTGCTGCCTTTCATGGTATATCTTCATGCTCTTCAGGACCATAACTTTGATCCTATTGGGCCAGAAGTCAGTTCCTTTTTGGCACTTAGAAACAAACTAATTCGGGGCGGCCAGGTGGCTCAGTGGATAAAGCACCGGCCCTGGATTCAGGAGGACCTGAGTTCAAATCCGGCCTCAGACACTTGACACTTACTAGCTGTGTGACCCTGGGCAAGTCACTTAACCCCCATTGCCCCGTAAAAAAAAAAAAAAAGAAAGAAACAAACTAATTCTTTATTTTATAAGGATGATGTATTAAATTGAATCAACCAGCTATGCAGAATTTAACACAGATTCCCAAATGAAGAAGTTTACTCTGATCTCCCTCGCCAGATTTGCATCCAATAGCATGCCCTGTTTTTTACTAATTACTAAAGAAAAAGTTTTGAACTCATTTTAAATGAAATCCGTGAATGGGTCAGAATATGATTCACTAAGAATCTTGTTACCACCACATTTCCTGATGATATTTTACACGGATCAAGGTTACAGAATCCATCCCTGAGGTTAATCTATCAAGAGCAGAGAAAAGCTTTCTCTATCAGAGGACTGAAACTTAAATTCTCTCCACTTAGATAGATTGCAAGCTCAACAGGATAGAATTTAGGAGATACAGAAGTTTTTTCTTTTTCCACTTATGAACTCTTCTATCATCAAAAGAGGCCTCTTTTTGGTCACATAACATTTCTTTTTTTATCTGTTGTTGTTCAATGTGTTTTCCATTGTATCTCACAGAATACAAATTAAATAGGTGAAAGAATTTGTTTCCTTGCTCTTCTGTTTTCTCTATAATAAGGCTTTTGGGTCTCTGTGGCTATGTTAATGCCTTAAAAAAACAGAGAAATTGGTAACTTTGTAAAAGTATTTTAAAAATCATGATTATTATAACATATTAATTGCCATATGTATACCTTCCATCTTGAATATAGTCATCACTAACAGAAAGTTTCCTCAAAGGAGACATTTAATAAATGAATGTATATTGAAAAGTTAGTGTCATTTCATATATAGTTCATTTTAGGAGGTATGGCTAAATAATATAAAGTCAAGGTCTAATTTCAACCATTTTAATAGACCTAGTTTATAAATTGAACGTGCAAGCACTCTATCATTGCAGATCTATACATTCTCTTGCCTATAGTCAAACTCTTAGGTGAAAAAACAGTGTAATCCCCATGTCTGTATTCCCTTTAGTATCACTCAGAACTAATCCTTTTTCATTCTGGCTCCTGATCTCTTCCCTCAGCTGAAAATGAACCAATTAAATGGATCATTTAAAAGCCAATTAAATGGCTTTTTCTCAGTCCTTATCTTCTACTTCTACTTCTCATTGGCATTTGATATTATTGACTATCATCTCCTTCTGAATACTTCTCTCTGGGTTTTTGTGACATTGTAGTTTTACTTCTCTTACTTATCTAACCATGTTATCTTAGTTTCCTTTTGTGACTCATCATCCATAAAAACTCCCCACAAATGATGGATTGACTCCCTGGTTCTGAAATGGGTTCTCTTTTCTTATCTTCATATATGCTCTCCTTTGGTTTTACCTCACAAACTTTTATGGGTTGTTAGTATTGCTGTTCAGATGGCATGGCTATCTATCTATCTATCTATCTATCTATCTATCTATCTATCTATCTATCTATCTATCATCTATCTATTATCCTACCTATCTATCATCTTTTTTCTTTATGACTTCTACTTCCATCTCACCAAACAATTGCCTCTTGAGAAATTTAAACTAGATGAAAAAGATGCCAAATCACTCTTTCAAACATAATAGGACAAAAATAGGACTTCTATCATACATTAGCATTCCCCAAAAGCAAACATCTTCCAAATGTCTCTTCACTGATGTCACATCAACCTTCCAGTAACTTAGCTACAAATCAACGTAACTAGATACTTACATTTATGAGTTGGAAATATTCCTTAACAGCATTGGGAACTTTCCATCTCTTATCCTTTATACTTGATCAACTTTACTGACCAGCCTACTTTTCTGATCTCACATTTCTACAATAATATCTACCATAACAGTTTGCATTTTTGTTCATGCAAATAATTTTCATGATAATTCTGCATTTTTGCACTGGAATAAAGAATAAATGAGCTGACTCTAATAAAAACAGCAAAGTTAATGTCAATTGACTATCAGAAGTATCACATTAATCTGGATAATTCTCACTCTAATGTACCAACAAGTGGCAGAAGCTTCTGCTTTCAGAATTCCAGTGAGAGATAAGTTACTACCTCAAGTGACAGGCACTTCTATTTTTATATACTCCCCATTCTTAGTAAGTTTTTTTTCTAATATAAAGGCTAAACTTGCTTTATTGTAACTCATTCCCATTTATTTTAGTTCTTCCATCTAGGGTCAAGCAGTACATACCTAATTCCCTTTCTGCATTCCCTTAGAATGCTTGAAATCAGCTATCTAGACTTCTACCTCCAATCTTGTATTTTCTCTTTTCCCGCATAAACACCAACCATTTGTGTTTTTATTTTTAAATTATTTGGCACATATTAGAAAAAGAAAACTTGACCATTTGAGTTGTATTCTTTTATAAATACTCCAACTTATCAATGTGGCATCTTAGTCTGGGTACTCCTTGGTTCATCTCTTTGCTTTGACATATAACTAAGTTGAGTATAAGAAGTAAAGAAACCATAAGCCGGGGCAACTAGATGGTTCAGTGGATAAAGCACTGGTCCTGGATTCAGGAGTACCTGAGTTCAAATCCAGCCTCAGACACTTAACACTTACTAGCTGTGTGACCCTGGGCAAGTCACTTAACCCCGATTGCCTCACCAAAAACAATAAAAACAACACCAAAAGTCACAACCTTATGCAGTACTTTCCTCACTTATAGATATGGTAATGGCTGTCTCACTTATTTCCCATGATTGTTGTGAGGCTCAAATGAGACCATGTCCATAAAGTGCTTTGGAAATATTACATTTCTCTATAAATCTCAGCTTAGTGGTACAGTGAATATAGTACTAGGCCTGGAAACAGACAAGAAAGTCCAGAGATCAAATGCAACCTCAGACACTGCATTAACAGTAAGTCACTAAAAACCTAACCTACATAAAACTGGAGAAGGAAATGCCAAACCACCCCAGTATCTAAGCCAAGAAAGCCCCATGCACAGTTGGTCCATGAGGTCATGAAGAGTCAGACACAATTGAACAACTGAACAAAAAGAAAAAAAAAGAAACCATAAGTCACATGCATCATATGTGGCAATACCAAGATTCGAATTCAGGGATTCTGACTCCAAATACAGAGGTTTGTTTGTTTGGGTTTTTTCTGGTACCCAAACATGTTTACTAAAAAGCTATTATTCATTTGGGACCTACATTAGTTAGGTGTGATGCTTTCTCTCAGTAGATGAAATACACAATTGTCCATAGTCTCGTAGGTGTCCTGTTTATCCCTTTATCAGAATGGATTGGCAATTATTCATACCATTTGAGTAAAAAAGTCATTGTTTATAGAAACATTTTGAATTTTCTGATACCAATATATGAATGGGAGCAAATGAAAATTTATTTAAATCTTTGGATATTTTAACAAGAAATAATAATCTTTTGAAAACATTAGAAATAGCAATGACATTTCCCATTCAATCCTAATAAGAAAGAGGCTAATTCTTCAAACTGTATGCTTAAAAATAACTCTATAGTTTAGCTGTAACAGAGATTTTTTTTTGCTTCATTTAATATGCAATAGATCCAGGAGGCATACTGAGTAGACCATTCATGCATATATTATGTTATACTGTACACATTCACTTTAAACAATTGCTTTGAAAATTCATAAAATGAAGGAAAATCAACTTCAATGAACAATTGTTCTATTTCAGTTTGATTTGCCAAGACATCTTTCAAGAGAAATGGTAAATTTTGGGATATTCCCAGTCTTCTCTATGCCCATTCTAAGAGTTACTTTCATTGTCTACCCAATATAACTTTTTATTCTTTCTAAATAGAAACCTAAAAAAGGAAGGAGGAAAAATATAACTAAATGGGATAAAAATATTTGTACCATATGACCTTGATATCATTTGCAAAGCATTAGATAAATCTGACATTGTTCTGTGAAAGAGAAAAGTCAAAAGGAGAAGCTTACCTATGGTCGAACTAAAGGGGGGATGCTGAATGATATACAAAGAGAATAGGAAAAAGGATGTCCTTAGGTCAAAGAAATATCCACACTTTTGCTCCCCATGTGGCTTGAACTCTTGCAGTTACTCTATTTAATACTGAGTTTAGTTAATGTATCACAAATGAAAGAGAACACAACTCATAGAATAATTCTTCTGACAATTTCATGCTTTGTTAAAATAAGTGGGTTTTATAAATTATGATAAGTATGGGCTATCACTGAAAATTTGGAGAGAAATGCTAATGTATCTGGCTCACCTCTGTTGAAAAATATATCTACCTGAAGTCCCTTATAGAAACAAAAATAATGCTATTAAAATAAAAATTAAAATAAATTGTCACATTGCTTTGGAGTCACTGACTTGAGTTCAGATTATGACTTGGATATAGGATTTTTTAGAGTCACTTAACTTCCCTGGACTTCATTGTCCTTATCAGTAAAATAAGCAAAAAGGAACTAGATGGCTCCTAGGATCATTTCCAGCTTTAACCTTATGCTTGACAAAAAGTTTTCCTTACTTCAGTCAATACAAAAATGATAACAAATTACATTCCTGATTTATGATTTAAGAAACTGAGGATTCAAAAGGCAAATTTGCTTTTTTAAGGACACATAGCTAGGTAGAGAAGAGCTATAGAACAATAGGACATCAAGTATAAATCCATTTCTTTTTTACCAATGAGAAATGGAGGCATTGGTGTATTAACCTAAATAAAGCACATTGAATCTATAAAGAAAGATCTGTTCCCAGCCTTAGTTGGACCACATCTGGAATATTACATTCAATTACACTTTTTAAAATTTTTAATTTTCCTTAGAGGAAAGACTCCAAAAAATGGGTAGAAATTGCAAAGTCAACTAAACTTTTGTTCAGGAAAAACAAAATCTCACAAAGCAATGACAAGCACAACAATTATGATAATAGAAACATTTATATTGCACTTTGGGATTTTTTTAAAGTTACACTTTCTTATGTGATCTTTTAAAAATAAGCCTGCCAGTTGGATTCTCTTAACTCCAATTTTGCTAAAGATGAAACTGAGGATTGAAATATTTTATATGACTTCATAGGAAGCAAGTGATTAAAGCAGCAGTGTAATGAAGGGCTTCCTGACTCCGTCTAGCACAATCAATTCATCAAACTACCTAGCCACCATTACTACTACCACCAATAATAACCACAAAATCCTCTAAACCAGAAAGAACCTTCCTAACAGTGTGCAATGGATATTCTTAAGCAGTAATGGTTTCTTTATCACTATTCATATCTTTCTGTAGAGACATTATAACCACTTTAAAGATATTATATAGTAATTATACTTTTTCAGGTATCAGTTGTACTAGGTAACCACTGTGGTACTTTCTAACTCTAAAATTCTGTGGTTCTGTGATTTGCAGAAAGACAAATTTAGATGTCATGAAAGAAAGAAAACATGTTCCTATCAATTAGAGTTATTTCAATCCCAAAGAATCAAACAGCCAAGGAATTCCTAGGACAAGTATTTGAAGGACTACTCATGCAAAGAACAAGGCATAGTTTTAGTTTATATTTGCAAGTAGATAGGAGGATAAAATTTTTATTACTCTGAATATAGAAAAATAGTACTAGATATGGTGGTGTAAGATCCCAACTTTATTTACCATTTTTCTTATATGTAGAGTCTCTTTTTAATTGGATTTTTCAAAAGTGCTTAATTTTTTTAGTTTTATTCTTCTTTTTTTATGTTGCTCTTTAATAAAGATAGACAAACAGAGAAATAAAAGTAGAAAGAGACAAATACAATTAGATTGAAAGAGAGAGAGATAAGTAGATAGATGGATAGATGATCAGTATATGGATAGACAGATAGATGATACAGTAACAAACTGGCATCATGGATTAGTAAATAAACATCTGCTTACATAGTTAGGAAACCTTAGATAGAAGCCCTGCCTATGACATATGTGGACTGAGTGAACTTACACATTTAATTTAACATCTCAGTGATCTTCTAAGAAACTCAAAGTTTTTACATTACAGAGAAGATGATAGCCACCAGTGGCAGAGGTGTTTCCTTTTCCTGCAATTCCACAAAGCAATGATATCATAGGTCAAATACTTGTGTCTTCATAGTCTAATAAAGACATGAAACTCCACAGATGTATGTTATGTCTAGCATTCATTTGAGGGGATGGATGTGTTGTTTATTCTGTGTTCCACAACAGAATCTTAATTGCAGGCAAAACATTCCTGGACACTGATTATAATCAGTCTATATTTGGAATTCTCGTCAATTCAACATTATTTCAGTGATATAAACTTCAGAGCCTGAAAGATATAGAATGCCCCAAATTATTAAATGAAAATCAGAGTAAGTAGTGATGATACTGGTTTAATCTGAAATTGTGGGATGATTTGCATATCCTAGACAGCCATAGAGGGTGATCTATACATACATATACACATACACATATATACATATGTATGTGTGCATAAATGTGCATACATATATAAACATATACATCTATGATATGCACACATGTACATATACACAAAACTTTACATAAACATATACATATATATGGGACAGGAATAATGATTTGCATTTTCCAATTAATAAGAATCTGAATATGTGCCTGATCCTCCTACTTGATGTACTATGTACATGTGATATAAAGAAAAAAAAATATGAACCCTTTGCACCTCTTATGCAAGTGACAAGTTGTAGTGATTCCATGTCTGGACTTTGGCAGGAGTCTTCTAACTACTAGTCTTCCTGTCTCACTGCCTAATTCTAATCCATTCTGCATATTGGCCACAAGCTAATTTTATTGAAACAATGATTCAATATTATCATTTGATATTTAAAAAAAAACAATTGCTCCATATTACAATACAAAATTAAATTTCAGAGTTCTGATTTCAATTTTTGAGGCCCCCTACCACCTGTGCCCAATTTCATCTCTCACTTTAACTATATATAAACTAAAATTTCCCACCAAATTTTTCTTCTCTTCTTTTGTATGAAAAGTTGTTTTATGAATTTTTTATTGAAACACTGATTTGCAGAACTAGATTGTATCTTAGTATCTTTATATTCAAAGTCATTCCTGAAAGAGTTTCCCCTCAATGACATATGATTCAAGTGCTCATCTAACTTTATTTGAAGATTTCTGATCAAAGCTTACCTATTACTTCCCAAGAACTTTACATTTCTGTGTAACTCTAATTGTTGGAAGATTTTTCATTACATCAAGCATGAATTTGTCCCTTTCAAACTTGTGTTCTTTCCTCTGGGGGAAAAATAAAATAAAATATAACAACAAAAACTCGTCTAATCCATATTCCCCATTACAGCCTTTCATATATTTGTAGGCAGCTGCCATGTCCCTGGCTCCCCGCCCCCCAGTCTTCTCTTTTATAGGCTAAACATTCTCATTTCCTTTAGTTGACTCATATATCTTGAAATCAGTAACCTTCATCATCCCATTTCCCTCTTCTGGAGAGCATAGGGACAAGATCTTCATAAATTATCGTGTCCAGATATGTTCTTATCAAGTCAGAGTAAAGACTAATAAATTCAAAACTTCTTCATTCTTTTTTCCTTCTTTCCACTTATATATTATATTTGTTCCTCTTCATTGTAACCATCTTTGTTTTCCCCCTCCTCAGTTAATCTACCTATTTGAACCTCATCTCATAAAGCCCTCTGACACTTTTGTGTAAGTCTATAGAATAATTATAAGGATGTACCTTGAATGGTTTTTGTATACAATACATGTGGATATAAAATAAATCACAACATAATATGTTTCCCAATGAGAAAGAGGTAGTACACGTTGATTTCATATGATAAAATTTTCCAAATGCCACTCCTCTAACAAATAATATTTTAAAGCCAAAAAAGGCATAAGATAAAAGATCAGAAAAACTGATCAATATATGAAAAAAGGCTGAAATGTTGAAAATGCATCACCCTCACCTGTTTTTTAACTTCTGCAAAGGCAAAGATGAGTGTGTCTTCTCATATATTTGCTTTGGAAACATATTTGAAGAATTTTTTTGAAAGGAGTTTTTTTTTTGCCTTTAAAACAAGAATAAAAGACTTTACAAATAGTTAGCTGACTCTTCATTGCCTTCTTCATCTAACTGTCATTTTTTTAAATCAATGAGATTTCTGCATGTTAGAAAGTGAACATGTGTAGGGAATGAAAATCAGGCAAATCCAGTGGCAAGAAGAAATGATTATCCTTATTTCACTGATGTAACAAAAGAGCTCAGAGAAAAAGAAAAAGAAAAACAACTATCATTTGGAGATTCACCTTATGGTTGTTTTGCTACACAGGACAATTCAGTGGAGAACTGAGATAACTCATCAAAATAACAATAAAACCATTCAGACCTTAATTATCTGGATATTTCAGGTCAAAGTGTTTTTATACTGAATGATCTAGATAATTACTTCAATTCTCCAACTCATTGCATGTATCTACAGACAAAATCAGAAAGTCAAGGGATAAACAAAGCAGAGACTAAAACTTTTCCTTCACATTAAGTATGTAGTCATTTTTATATCTATGTTGTTCTTTGTTTTTCAATAGAAGAAAGTTTCTTAATTTTTATCTCTAAAAACTTCTCCAAACTCTTGACTTGGGAGTCATGTGGCCAAAAAAGAAATACACTTTAAAAATATATTTGCAAAGAAAAGAAAGAACCTTTTAAGCAGTTCTTTTTAAACAATATTCCTGTGAAGAATTAAACGTGACCTCCAAATTAAATCAACAACTACTTTGATAATTGGTGACTTGTATGCAGATATGGTCATAGAAAAATGCCTAAAATATATTGGAACATAATATTAAATAAGAAGAAATAAGAAGAGGTAAAGATTTGCATCCTATTTAGTAGCCTTATATTTATCCTAAGTAAATTATTTGAAAAAAAAAAAAGAGGTGCTAGACAATTTGGACTTAAAGCAGATTCCCATTTTTGGAAAAGGACTAAACACATTTTCTTACATGAAGGTAGTGAATATTATCATGCTGAAAGAAATAATAAACATGAATTTTTCTAAAATCATGTGATGGCATATGAATTGATAGAGAAAGAAGTAAGCTTAAACAAGAAAATAATATATGCATTGTCTGCCTCGATGTGAATACAGAGCACAGTTATGTCATTTTCAAGAACAAAATTTGTCCCAAAGAAGAGTTGGGAAAATTCACTTCCTTCCATTTGTTGTAGAGGCAGAAGATTGTGAATACAGACTATTTCATATACTTCTAGATATATGGTCAATATTGTTTTTTGTTGCCTTTCTTTTTCTTTTCTTTTTTTTTGTCATAAAGGACAACTTTCTGAATAAATGATGGGAGAAAGAATTACTCAAGCAAATTAATCTTGCAATAAGATAATTTCAAGAAATGATGGGGTAGGGAAGAAACTGAATTCAATCACAACCACAAAACTTGGATCTTTTAGATAGTTAGGTTACCTGATATCAGCTGAACATTCTCCTGCTTTAGTCTTCCTTGATAGACTGTGTCTTATACTCCATAGTTTTGGCTCCAGGCCATCTTTTTTATCCTAATTCCACATATATATCCTCATTTTCTTCTGTCCTCCCAGTCAGAGGAACTCAAACCACTGAGATATTTAAGTCATTTGTGTGATATTGCTTTTATACCAAATTGTTACTATAAATCCCCTTAAAATTCACAGAATGAAGATGTAATTTTATATAGAAATTATTGTTACATATTTTTCTTCTAATTAATAGGAGTAAAACAAAATGAAATGAAAACCAATTATTTCTCCTTTCTAATATCAACTCCTGCCATTGATCCAAAGTCCTTCAGTCACCTCTTAGATAATTGTCTTTCAGTCACTCTTTGCCTCTTTCTGACCTTCATTTTTTTAAATCACCTGCTCATTTTTTGCTTCATACAAACATTCCCACTTATTCCTGATCCTTAAAACTTTTACTTTTCCTTATATCCCCCTCAAAATATCATCATATGTCTCTCTTCCCTGTCTCTATCAAACCTTTAGAAGGAAAAACTATGAAAAACTACTCCCCCACCTGGGCCACTAAGATTTCTTCCTGGTTCCCCACTGGGTTAGAACAACTGAATTCCTTCTCAGCTCCAGCAGAAACCCATGTATTCCCCCCTGACCCCAGCCAACTTCTCAACCCTCCCACCAGACTGTGAGCTTAGTTCTATAAAATACTGGTGCTGCAGCTGATTCAGAGGCTCTGGGAGCAAATATCTCTAGTGCAGCCTGCTTGGGGCTGCATCTGTGTAGGAGTGACTACAGGTTTGGGCTCTACTCCCACCCTGGTACAGCAAATGTCTCCTGCTGGACTTCTAAGCTGTCTTTTACTGGAAAACTATCTCAGTTCATCCTTTTGTGGGTTCTGCTGCTCCATGAATTGTCTTATGGCATTATTTGTAGTTTCTTAGAGTTATTATGTCAGGAGCTCCAAGAGCTTATTGCCTTTCCTACTCCTCCACATTTTTATAGACTTTCTCCTATGTAATTTTTCATGACATTTCTTGTTTTCTTCCTAGCATTTCATCTGTTCCATGATCAAAATCATTACCACTTTATTTTAATCTAAGCCTGGACTCTTTCTTGTGCCTTTTTTTTCTTTTGAATATCTTTTTTCTGAGTGATTTTATCAGCTACTAAAGGTTTAAATTTTCTCTGGGAAGGTCTTCAAAATCTTCATGTTCAGTTCCTAGCTCTCAACTAAGCTCTAATTCTGCATCCTTATATCTTTCGTACCTAAGATGTTCTAAATGGAACTCATTATTTACTCCCCAGTAATACCCATTCTTCTTTTTAGATGCATATTTTTGAAAACATTGCTATCTTTCCAATTGCCTTAGTTCATAAAATTGAAGTTATTATCAGTTATATATTCCTCCAAGCATCCCCATCCCTTGTAAAATAAATTGGTTTTTATGTTCTACCTAGTCTACCTCCACATTTCTTACTTTCATTGTCTACTCCCAAATAACATAAACACTACATAATTCCATGTCCTTATTATCTCTCACTGCACTATTTTGATAGCCCAATCAATTATAATTTTATTCACTCTCTCTCATCTTTAATTGATCAATGATTTTTGACACAACTTGAAAAACATCTCTTCCTGACTTAATAAGATTCAATGGTGTCCTATGACTTTTAGACTAAGTAATCTCTGTCATATAATTCTCAACTCTTTTCAGGACTCAGTTAATGTTTCACATTCTATGTGGCATCTTTCTCCTCTCACTGAAATTGATTTATCTTTAAAATATGAAGAAAATGTCTCTTCCCCATAGAACATAAGCTTATTGAGGGCAGAGACTATTTAATTTTCAACTTTTTATCCCCAGAAGCTTATAGTCTATAGTGTATATAGTATGTACTTGATAAGAGCCTCTTGTTGCAATTACCTCAGCCAGGATATATTTGTTCTTAGAAAACAGAAAGATGAAATAACCAAGGGTAACACTGCGTTAACATAGAAAAATATATATATATATATATATATATATGTATGTGTGCATGTATATTTGTATAAATATATGCATATGTGCATGTATATATGAGTGTATGTGTATATGCATATATACATATATATACACACATACATATATATGATTAGAATGTATGAAATCATTATTTCCTCATGAAAGAGTAAGAAAAATTGATAGAGAAAAAATACATAACAATATAAATTTGAAAGGGACCCAATAATCTAAATTATCCAAATAATATGAAATGATACACCAGAAGAGTAGCAGCAGATATTTTTAATTGAAAAGAGCTTTATATGTTTTTAATTAAATATATATTTTTCCTTTCAATACCAATGGATCCCCCACATTCCTACACTAACATTACATTCTCCACTATATTGCATGGAACAGTGAAAGTGACATCAATGGAAATTAAGTTGAAATGAGTAGCTATAGCAGAATAAACTGCTGTAGATGAGGTCCCTCTTGGAAGCAAGACAACTTTGAAGATATTTGTTGATAGATGGATTTACTAAGTGTCTGAAAGCAGTAAACAGAAAAAAAATCATTGATATAAATATTAATATACTTAATTTTCCATTCTAACAAAAATATGTTCAAATAATCACTATATATTGAGGGTATCCTTTACTAGAAGTATAAGAAGGGAAGAAATAAAATAATGAGAATTCTATTTGACTGAAGAACACATTTTTTTAATTCTAGAATATTTTTATTTTTCCCTAAATTACATATAAAAGAGTGTTAACTTTCAGTTAAAAAATGATTACCAAATTTCATCCTTTTTTTTCCCCTGCTTCTTAAGAAGGCCAATATTTTGATATATATTTTACATATGAAGTCCGGGGAACATGTCTTCATATTAGCCATGTTGTAAAAGAGAAAACCACCCCCAAAAGAAACAAACAAACAAGAAAAAGAAAATAAAAAAGTATACTTCAATCTATATTCAAATTTCATCAGTTCCTTCTCTGAAGGTAGATAGCATTTTTCATCATGTCAGAAGACTACATATTAATGCTTCTATATGGATGTACATACCAGTACACATACACAGTTATACATATAATACATGTAGTATACATAATAAATTTACATGTGTTTATGTACAAACATGAAATATATGTGTTTATGTGTCTGTATATACACACACACATATAAATGCATGTGATTTTATGTATATGTACATAATCCCAACTGTCGTGGATTCCCTCTAAATTGTTAGGTCCACCTATTACTCTTGTTTGTAGATAATTATGCTGAATGAAACATTTTGGGAGAATATATACAGGTCAAAGAGAAGAAAAGTGGTTAAATGTCATGGCACTGAATTTTATTGTGTAGAAATTACATTTTTTATTCATTTCAAGAGTGGGGTGTAATAAAATGTCAGCACTCATCAAACAGATTATTTTCTATTTAATTATTCTTCTCTTTTAATTGTTATTTAAACATATGCCAGGCATTAAATTTAAGAAAAATGTCACCCAAAGTCAACAGATGATACCTGTATAATATCATGTCTTTACTATTTCCTTTTTCTTCCAATAGTTTCTCCTGGTCTTCTTCCAGTCATTTTCCAGTTTTTTCACTTGTCTTGCTTTTTTTTCTCTCATTCTTCTCCTATAAGAACAAGCATCCATAACAAGAAATCATGTAGCTTCATGCTTTCAAGCCTGTCCACTTAGAAGTCATCTCTCGTGGTCCAAAAAAAGGGAATTTCAGATGTAGTTGTCACTAGATGCTGCTGTCACAACTGAGTTTCTGAAATGTGAGGACTTCAACCTCTATCTTGTTCTCCATTAGTTTTTCTTGAGATATCTCAAAACTCCCACAGCAACTAGATTGCAAAGTGGATAGGGAATCAGGCCTGAATTCAGGAATACTCATGTTGCTGGGTTCAAATCTAACCTTAGACATTTACTAGCTGTAAATGGGCATGTGACTTACCACTATTTGCCTTCAGTTCCTCATCTGTAATTGAGTTGGAGAAGAAAATGGCAAACCACTCCAGTATAATTTCCAAAGAGCCCAAATGGGGTGACGAAAGTCAGACACCAGTGAAAATGACTGAAGAATACAAAACTTCCAAATTTTACTTGAACTTCCCTCTACATCCACCAGAGAGCTGATATTGAGTTTTCTCTTTTCTCAAACTGTAAAGAACTACACATACAAGGGTGTTTTGTAGCCAAGCAATCTTCAATCACAATATGTTATATTTGAAATAATTGATTTTAGGGGCAGCTAAGTGGCACAGTGGATAAAGCACTGGCCCTGGCTTCAGGACGACCCAAGTTCAAATCTGGCCTCAAACACGTAATACTTACTAGCTGTGTGACCCTGAAAAAGTCACAACCCTCATTGCCCTACAAAAATAAATAAATAAATAGATAGATAGATAGATAAATGAATGAATGAATGAATACATACATAAATAAAATACAATAAAAAATTTGAATTTTAAAACTCCTGGTCATCTTTCAACTGAAATAGGTTGAGATTACATGAGAGGCACAATTGAGAGTAGAGGCAACAAACTCTACAAATGTTTCTGTACGGGGCAGCTAGGTGGCGCAGTGGATAGAGCACCGGCCCTGGAGTCAGGAGTACCTGAGTTCAAATCCGGCCTCAGACATTTAACACTTACTAGCTGTGTGACCGTGGGCAAGTAACTTAACCCCAATTGCCTCACCAGAAATAAAAATAAAATAAAATATTTAGATACTTGAAACAAAGTATTTTCCTCAAAGGAGTGAAGAATACATAAATTTACTTCTTCATTTTAATTCAACAAAAAATTAGCAAAAAATGATAAAATATCCTATATACTCTCATGAGTAATCATGGAGGATATTAATAGGAGAAATACAACTTGTACACAAAACTGTATGATAAAACTTACAATGTGACAGAGAAAAGGAAAGCTACAAATAAGGAAAGGAGTTGTTTTGTTTTGTTTTCCAACTTTGGGGAATAAGACTGTAAAAAAAAAGTGCATGACCATCTTAGCATCTGTAAATCATTTGGATGGGTCAACTGATAGAACTTTAAATTAAAAAATATTTTTAAGGGGGCAACTAGGTGGCACAGTGGATAAAGCACTGGCCCTGGATTCAGGAGGACCTAAGTTCAAATCTGGCCTCAGACACTTGACACTTGCTAGCTGTGTTACCTTGGACAAGCCACTTAACCCTCATTGCCCCACAAAAAAATTTTAAAAATAAGGAATTAATACATGTGGGATCCTTTGTTTGTCACTGATATAGGTTAAATATTATGTAAGGTATATTGTTTGACCATTATAATGTATTAAACTGATAAATCCCATACGTAATCAGAGTGCAAAACAGAGAAGTTCATAAGCATGATACCAGTTGGAGGATTATTAAACATCTAGTAGAAAAAGTAATAGTTGTACTAGAATTTTGAAGTATGGTGTAGGCAAGTCCCTTAACCTCTATAGTCCTCACTTTCCTTATGTATAAATTGATAGTGTTGAGTTAGGTGACACCTGAGATCACAAGGTACTCTAAAACATGTATGTTATAATTTTGCCTCTGTTATGTTATGATTATGACTTTGCTTAAAGACCTCTAGTTGCAGGAAGGTAGTCAATAGTCAATAAAAATACATTAAAAATCAACTATGCAGGGGGGGGGGGGACGGGTGTGTGTGGGCAGCTAGATGGTACAGTGGATAGAGCACCGGCCTTGGAATCAGGAGAACCTGTGTTCAAATCTGGCCTCAGACATTTAACACTTACTAGCTGTGTGACCCTGGGCAAGTCACTTAACCACAATTGCCTCACCAAAACCAAAAAAAAAAAAATTATGTGCCAGACTCTGTGATAAGTATTAGAGATACAAATGATAGGGAGAAAGATAGTCTATTCCCTCACCAAACTTTCAGTTGGATTGGGGAAGATAATATACAAAGGAAAATGTATGGAGGGGTGTAGAGTGTACCTGCTGGGGGAACCTGAGGTTTGTGGAGGAAAAAACAAATAGAGAAGAAGCTGGTGGAAAATGGAAAGATGTAGGGGGTAGGTATCTGAGCCCTCTATAAAGGGAGACTTTGGAGGAGTTTTTGGCTCCATTTTCCAGACATCTAATCAGAGGGGAGAGGCACCTGAGGGCAGTGAGGAGGTGTTGAGTATCAAAGCTAAGGCACTCTGTATGATGAAGAGAGTTGGGCAATGACCTTATCCCTGGGTGAAAGCAGTGTTTGTCTGACCTCATCTTTGGGGATACTGAGATGAAACCAATTAGAGAAACTGATGAGAAAACCATTATTATCTGCTGAGGTAGTCACCAAAACATTACTTGTTTGGAACTTCAATTTTTCTTTTCAAATTTGCCTCTTTTGAACATTTAATCATTGCTAATAGTTCTTCCTGTAGAAGCCAAGCTGAAAGAGTGTATTCCCTCTTCATTGAAGTAGCTTTTAAAATAATTAGGATAACTAGTACACCCACATTTTCTATCTCACCCCTACTCATCTTTTCTTTAGCTTAAACATTTCCATTTCTTTCAAACCATCCTCTTGTGGCATGTGCCTGTACCATTCTACCTCATCAACCTCTGAACATACTTATTTATCAATTCCCTTTATAAATGTGCCAGTCAGAACTGAAAATAATATTCTATGTATGGTTTTTTGAGGGGAGTACAGTGAAGCTATTACTCTTGCAATTCTGAACACTGAACTCTAACTCTATTTTACTCTCTATTCATCTTTCTGTTTCTTCCAGTGAGGAAACTCTCTTTGTTTTAAAAGGACACTGCATGAAATTGTTTATTGACTAAGGAAATAACAGCTCAAAAGGGGAAATGTTCCCAATAAATGTTTCCTTCGCATTCTCTTTTCAGTATATTTTACTTTTTTTTGTTTTTTTTTCTGGTTAAATTACTTAATGGTTCATTGTATTGTTATCCTTTTAATATGCTAAACTGAAACTGACCAAGAACTTGGGTGCTGGAACCTGTTTCTAGAGATTCAGGTTGTCCAATATTGATTGGTTGAAATGGAAGTCACAGGCATGTATTGTTTAAAGTTTGGGGTCAAATTAAAAAAATAATAAAATTATAAGAGGAGAATGTGGACTAGGGAAAAGAATGTAACCACCTGACTTCCTTTCCTATGCTCCCATAGGAAATTGTGGTCCCCTCACCTACACTGTTCCCTAGGATTGTACCTTGTCTGTATACAGTATACCAATAGGAAGACTTGAAGCCAAGACTTCCAGATTCAGGAGCCACCTCTCCAGCCACTCATCAAGCTTTCTTTCATGCTCTTTTATAAAAGTCTAAAATGGCATTAGTTAGTTATCAGCGGAAATGCAGAGTGTGAAAGAACCCCAAAAAGGTAGGTTGTTGGAGTCCTGCATTTTAAATCTTTAGACAAAAAGCTACAGCATAATGTAAACATTTTCATTGGAGAGACATGAATAATCTGTTAATAAAGAAGGTTGAATTGAGATTAATCTGGAATGGAAAGAAGAGATAATGGAAGGAAGGAAAAAATGAACTTATTTCCCATAGATTTGATGGGCAAAAACTACCCTTTAAAAGAGTCTACAAAAAAGCTGTGATTCACTTACTACTCTCTCCCTCCTTCCTCTAATCATTCAATCATTCTGTCAGTGAATAGATATTTACAGAAGGTCTCTTTTGTCTTAGATGCTGAGAGAGATACAAGATAAATATATAACATGGCTCCTGACTTCAAGGAGAATTGAAATCTTTTGAGGGGAAAAAAGAGAAAAACAAACAAAACAATTTTAAAAAAGAAAAGACTATATTATCATTAGACAATCACTCCATGCCAGAGATGTTTAGAAAAGGGGCAGTGCCTGATAAAAGGGTGGGGGGAGGGGAGGTGTCAAACATAATCTGGCTGTCACTGGTGGCATATACAATGATGATTTTCACACAAATAGTGAACATTACATTAAGAGATATTAAAGGGTAAGTATGATGACAATTCAGCTAGGCCCTCTGTTAAATTCAGTTCAGTAGGAATTCATTAAATATTGCTTATTTTCTCAACAGTGCTTCAGGTTCCAGAGAAATAAAGACAAATATGCAATAGTCCTTAGCTTAAAGAGTTTTCATTCTAATACACTCAGATAAATGAATATGAAATATAGGAACTAGATATTTTCATTAGTTTAGGGAACTCTTATGTAAAGGAGCTCCCTTTAAAAGTGTAGGTCATATTCATATCTGCAAATTAGATTCTTAGAGTATCATTGAGAACACTGGGATGTGACTCATCCAGGGTCACACAATCAGAAGCAGGAATTGAACCCTGCTTTTCCTGTTTGTGGGTGGATCATTCTATCATGCTATCATATTATATACATAATACAGAAAAAAATAAAATACAAAGTAATTTAAAAGGCTGATCATAGTGAGGAAGGCTAACATCTAGGAGGTGGCATGATAAATGAGTCTTTAAGGGTCTAGGACTTCTGAGAAGCTGAGGATAGAAAGGATAGCATCCCTGGCCACATGCCAAGAATGAAAAATTGACAGTCCATGTATTCCAGTGGTATCCATGAAATATTCAAATAATCTGACAAAATATCCTCCAGCACTTTTGGTGTTTCCTCCATGAAGGATTCATGGAAGATCATGAATAAAAATATATACAGAATAAGAAGGCATGGAGATGTTTGTGACCTATACTAGGAGAGGGAGCAACCATCATGATTAGAGTATTGGTCCATCAAAGCACTAAAATAAATGTTGCCTTAAAGACCAAAGAGGGAGATCTTAAGATAGGTATGTGCCACGGGGCAGAGGATGAGGAGTCTGAGACAACTAGCATAGCTATGGAGCAGGAGAGTTTATTAACTGCAGTGATATTGCTCCCACCCCAGCTACTTGTTAGGTGACTACAACTGCGTCTCACCTGATATGATGCTCTAGAGAGAACACATCACCATTCCCAGAGCAGCAGCTCTGGGCAATGTTGGATTGACCTGGAAGTGTCACATTGAGTTTAAATAGTGACTGGTGCAAAGTGACACATTAGTACAGGGAAATGCCAAGTAGAGGTAGGGGAATGTCTAGAAAGAGACAAAGTGGCCTTCACTATTTGGACAGACATAGGTCAATCGACAGCTGAAATCAATGAAGCAAAAATGCACTGAAAACTATATTACATCCAGTATTTGTTCTCGATATGAAGCCATCCAAGAATATTCACTCATTCATGTCAACTATTTCTTGTTGTCATTAGTTTTCAAGTATATAGGTTTAACCCCTCCTGATTGACTCTTTCCTATCTTTTGTTGCCTGCCAGGTGTAATAACATGCTTAAGCTTTTTTTTTTTCCCAATCTATAAAGTGGGGAACATAATAACTAGCTTGTAGCTCTAGTGAACATCAAATGACATAATTTATGTAAAGAACTGTAAAGCATTGCTAGAACTTATTAATTTGGATTTTGTGAACTTTTCAAAATACATTTTTATGATGATATTTCAGCATATATATAATTTTTTTTTTGCAGGGCAATGAGGGTTAAGTGACTTGTTCAATATAACATAGCTAGTAAGTATCAAGTGTCTGAGGCCAGATTTGAACTGAGGTCCTCCTGAATCCAGGGCCATTGCTCTATCCACTGTGCCACCTAGCTGCCTCCATATATTTAATTTTATGTTCTCTATTTTGTCTTTTGAAAACATTTTTGTGAGAAGGCATCCATAGGTTTCACCAGACTGCCAAAGTGGCCGATGACATACACAAAATGTTTAAGAACCAGGTTTAAAATAATTATTTGAAAATCATCTAGCATCATTATCATTGCTTACAGTAATAATAAATAATGAGAGAAGGATAGGAAAGACTTCAAATGAAAGTGGCTAAAAGTAGCTTCAAGCAGAATTCAAATTGTAAGTCATTTAAAGATCCTACAGTAATCAGAAACATTTTACTATATCCAATAAGCAAGATGAAACAGAGGCAAGCGTGATCTCTGATGTCATCTAAGCATAGTCCCCTTATTTTACAGTCATGGAAACTGAAGACTAGTAAAACAAAGTGATTTGTCAGGTTACAAAGCCAAGATGTGAACCCAGATTCTCAGACTCCCAATACATGACTTTCCCACCTATACTACTCAGTGTAAAGAATTAATTGTTATTTGAGGTTTTGATGCCTCTGTGCGCACTGGTATGAGGCTCTGCAAACCACACGGTGCTCCACTCACTGGTTGTAGCCATTGACATGGAGCTGGTACCTTATGTCATCACCACTCGCCAATGCCTACATGGGCCTGGCAAAATTATAATGATTGGAAGCCTAGTGAGGGAAGTCATGTGACTGTCAGAGCGGCCAGACAATTGGTTGGGGGCTGTGTGGGGTTTCTGGGAATCGGGAGAATTCGCCACTCTAGCAGGAAGCTGGAAGGTGACAGGTGCGGGGCTATGTATTCTCAGCTGATTCCTGGTTGGTGGTATTTTTTCAAGTTGTATAATTTCCCGTTCCCCATATGATTTCCTTTCCCTTGATCCTACTGATCCTGTTTGTGTGTGTGTGTGTGTGTGTGTGTGTGTTTTTAAGTTCGTTCTTGTTAAAATAAATCCTGTTCTGTTTTGAGGGAGGCTGCCCGTCTCCTTCCTAGCCCCAATATTGCTGGGAGCCGCTTAGCTAACACTCCCCAATTAAAAATTGGTCCCCACATCAGTTACATTTACTGTCCAAGTGAATTTTGTCAGGAATGGCTTTGGTGGATCCAATGTGGCTAAACTAATAAAGAATTGTAGAATGTCTTTAGAAGACACCATTGAAGTGAACTTGTAAAGCCCCTTCATATTAATGTTGAAGATTTTGAGGTACTGATAGGTTAAGTCACTATCTCCAGGTCATAAATGACAGGGAGATATGAATTTAATTCCCATTCTGTCAAATCCAGATATCTTTCTAAGCACCAAACTTCCCAGATGATATTCATTTTGAACCATAGTTTCAGGGATTAGTCATCTGCAAATCTATATTGCTTCACTTTTGGTGGTAGATGGAAATGTGTTTCAGTATACTATAATTAAATAGATCTGGCATTTCATGTATGAAGGTACTCCCTACTATGATATAGAATACAATTTACCCATACTTGCCCACCATATATGAGTCTTGTAAATATCTTTCAATAAATGTGATTATGGAGGGGGATCCATTTAGTGTATTCATACATGTCTCTGATGACAAATATTCAAATGTTTAGATCTAGAAAGGACTTTATACTTAATACAGTCTGACCTACTTATTTTACTGATGAGAAAATTTGAGGCCCACAAAAGTTAACTGACTGGGAAGGACAGCTAGGTGGTACAGTGGATAAAGTACTGGCCCAGGATTCAGGAGCACCTGAGTTTAAATGTGGCATCAGACACTTGACACTTACTAGCTGTGTGACCCTGCGCAAGTCACTTAGTCCTCATTACCCCACAAAAAAAAAAAGTTAACTGATTTACCAGTTTTCTTTTTTCTTTTTTTCTCCATATAAATATTTTATTATTTTCCAGTTACATTTAGAGATAATTTTCAACATTTGTTTTTATAGGATCTCTAGTTTCAAATTTTTCTCCCTCCCTCCCCTCCTTCCTCCTTCCCCAAGACAACAAGTAATATGATATAGGTCGGGGCAGCTAGATGGCGCAGTGGTTAAAGCACCGGCCCTGGATTCAGGACTGCCTGAGTTAAAATCCGGCCTCAGACACTTGACACTTACTAGCTGTGTGACCATGGGCAAGTCACTTAACCCCCATTGCCTAAAACAAACAAACAAACAAAAAAAACAACAACAACAACAAAAAAAATATGATATAGGTTATATATGTACAATCACATTAAACATATTTCTGCATTAGTCATATTATGAGAGAAGAATAAGAGCTAAAAGGAGAACCTCAAAAAAAGAAAAATGACACCAAACAATAGAAATATTATGGTTTGATCTGCATCTAGATTACACAGTTCTTTTGTTTCTGGATTTGGAGAGCATTTTTCATGATGAGTCTTTGTAACTATCTTGGACCATTGAATTGCTGGGAAGAATCATGTCTATCACAGTTGATCAACACATATTGTTGTTGATACCATGTACAATGTTCTTCTCGTTCTGTTCATCTCACTCATCATCAGTTCATGCAAAACCTTCCAGGTTTTTCTGAAATCCACCTGCTCATTATTTCTTAAAGTACAATAATATTTCAATACATTCATATACCACAACTTGTTCAGCCATTCCCCAATTGATGGGCATGTCTTCAATTTCCAATTCCTTGCCACCACAAAAAGAGCAGCTATAAATATTTTTGTACATGTGGGTCCTTTTCCCTATTTTATGATCTCTTTGAGGAAAAAGCCCTAATAGTGTTATTGCTGGGTCAAAGGGTATGCATTGCTTTATAGCCCTTTGGGCATAGTTCCAAACTGCCCTCCAGAATGAATCGATCAGTTCACAGCTCCACCAATAAGGCATTAGTGTTCCAATTTTTCCACAACTTCTCCAACATTTATTATTTTCCTTTTTTGTCATATTTACCAATCTGATAGGTATCAGGTAGTACCTCAGAGCTGTTTTAATTTGCATTTCTCTAGTCAGTAGTGATTTAGAGCATTTTTCATATGGCAATAGAGAGCTTTGATTTCTTCATCAAAAAACTGCCTGTTCATATTCTTTGACCATTTCTCAATTGGGGAATGACTTGGATTCTTATAAATTTGAATTAGTTCCCAATATATTTTAGAAATGAGATCTTTATCAGAAGTACTGGCCATAAAAATTGTTCCCAGCTTTCTGCCTCCCTTCTAAGTTTGGGTGCATTTCTTCTGTTTGTACAAAAACTTTTTAATTTAATGTCATCAAAATCGTCCATTTTGCAATTCATAATATTCTCTATCTCTTGTTTGGTCATAAACTGTTCTCCTTTCCAGCTCGGTGGCACAGTGGATAAAGCACCAGCCCTGGATTCAGGAGGACCTCAGTTCAAATCTGGCCTCAGAGACTTGACACTTACTAGTTCTGTGACCCTGAGCAAGTCACTTAATCCTCATTGCCCCACAAAAAAGAGAGAAAGAATAACTAGTGTTCAGAATTTCCCCTTTCAATTCGACATAAATTACTTTACATATTCAGTGCCATACCAATCAGACTACCTAACAATTATGTTATAGAGATAGAAAAAACTATAACAAAATTCATCTGGAAAAACAAAAGATCAAGAATCTCAAGGGAACTATTGAAAAAATGGATTGGAAGGTGGGCTAGCTGTATCAAATCTGAAGCTTTACTATAAACGGCAGTCATCAGAACTATTTGGTACTGACTACTAGAGTGGAGGATCAATGGAATAGGTTAGGCACAGGAGACACAGTGGTAAATGACTTTAGTAATATACTGCTTGATAAACCTAAAGACTCCAGCTTCTGGGATAGGAACTCAATATTTGACAAAAACTCCCGGGAAAACTGGAAGATAGTATGGCAGAAACTAGGGATAGACCAATATCTTACAACTTATACTAAAATAAACTCCAAATGCATACATGATTTAGGCATAAAAGGTGATACTACAGGTAAACTAGGAGAGGAAGGAATAGTTTACCTCTCAGATCTTTGGAAAGAACAGTTTATGACTGACCAATTTTCAAAAGTTATAACTGGCAAAAAGTAGCTGACTTGCAATCTGAACTTGCCTGTTAGTTATAAGCAATACACTGTTAATTGCTGT
Source organism: Dromiciops gliroides (assembly GCF_019393635.1). Classification (NCBI taxonomy): domain Eukaryota; kingdom Metazoa; phylum Chordata; class Mammalia; order Microbiotheria; family Microbiotheriidae; genus Dromiciops; species Dromiciops gliroides. Next base: position 50,590,914 of record NC_057864.1, on the reverse strand, counting down.
TTCTTTTATAGCACTTTACCAATGCAAAGTTTTTCATTTGTTTTTTTATGAGTTGTAAGATACTCTATCTCCTAGGACAATCCTTTCTTGATGTTAATTGAAGATAGTAACTGCCCTCTATTCATTACCCCCAATTTATTCTCTACATAGCTTGTTCATACATAGGTATTTGCATATTGTCTTCACTATTTGATTTGGGATCACTTCAAATGCAGGATCTATCTTTTACCTTTCCTTTTCCCTTGTCAGCACAGTGATTGGTACATAGGAAGTTGTTGCTTAATAAATGCTTATTTACTGACTAAAATAGTTTTGTTTTATTTGAGTGGTCAGAAATTAATGTGGAGAAAATCTTGTTGGATCTCAGAAATATGGCTTTAAGACCCAACTCATCCAAAAGATTTTTCTGGTGGTTCCTACTAGTATTATTTTTGATAATATATTTCCAAATCTGGCAGGTTTTGATTAGTGTTATGGAATAGAATCACTAAATGGTAAGCCTGTGGGTCTATTTTTATGAGAGGAATTTTAAGGCAAACTTTCTATTAGTCCCAACATTTCTTTTTGTTGGAGAGACTATCATGTTATGTTTCTGTCACTTTCCCCTTTCCCAGAGAACATATCCTTATGTTTTGGGACTGCTAAGTGAAATTCTCTGTGTCAATGAGTGATATTAAAAACAAAACAAAACAAAACATTCAGTTCTCTTTACCTTCTACATCTTTGAACATTTTAAAAGAAACCAAAAGCAATGATTTAAACTTTATGAGGCAAATGCAAAGTATTAATTATTTAGGCTGACTGAATATTAGGTGATGTTCCTGCCTATTAAGAGATATTTTTTTCCTTGTGGTAGTTTTCTCCCAAGGGGCTCATAGGCTCAAATTCTCCCTTTATGAATCCAAACACTGCTGATAAAGACGTTTAGATTTTGCTGGTAAAAACAACTTGTAATAAATGAAATTTACTCTTTGAACCTCATCCTGTTTTCCTCCCACCTCATTGTTTTTCTGTGCTGGTTTAATTTCCAAATGTGTATTAAGGGAAAACAAACAGGCAAAAATAATGTAGATCTGTCCAACTTTACAAATGTGTCATTATTTTTTCACTTCATGAAAATCATACTTCTTTTCGTGTTCTTTAAGAGTTGTTATCTAATCATTTGTATAATTGACTATTGATAAGCCACCTCCAAACAATATTATTTAGAGGTTTTCTGGCCTATTTACGGAAAGCCAGACTTGGAGTAAGAAAGATGTGGATTCAAGTCTTTTCTTTGCCATATACTGGCTAGATGACTGCAGGTAAATCACTTAAACTCTCAGTGTCCTAGGAAACTTTGCAGGACTGTAAGTCACAAATGATTTTGACAATTTGTGTAGTAGAGTATTTACCAGATTGATAAAATCACAGTTCCGGAACAAAGCAATTCACTAAAATTATTATTAAAGTATACAATATAATGAAAGGAAAGTATTCCAAAGGAAAAGCTGAAGGTAAACTACCTTAATATTTTATGAAGCATCATAGGACCCCAAATTTTGAGCCTGAAGATACCTTAGAATAATTAAGTTAATCCCCCTCATTCTACAGAGGATAAAAATGGGATAAGGGGAATAAACATTTCTATAGCACCTACTATGTCCTCAACATTTTATTAAGAGCTTTAAAAATATATATTATCGGGGCAGCTAGATGACGCAGTGGATAGAGCACCGGCCCTGGATTCAGGAGGACCTGAGTTCATATCCGGCCTCAGACACTTAACACTTACTAGCTGTGTGACCCTGGGCAAGTCATTTAACCCCAATTGCCTTACTAAATAAATAAATAAATTATATATATATATATATATATATATATATATATATATATATATATTCTCCCATTTCATCTTTAAAATAACTCTAAAAGGCTAAACATATCCTGTTTGTGGTCTTATTGCCTTCAGGTCTCCCTCAGCTCTCCTTATAGGACTCTCAGTATTATCCTGTTTTTGAGAGATTTCCTATCAAGACATTTTCCAATCAAGCCTTGAACTGTGACCTGCTTATCACAAAGGATACTTTTTGATTTGTGTATCAAAGGTCACCTCCTTGAGCCCTGGAATTCTTCAGTCTCTCTCCCCTTGGGAATGGAACCCACTGACTCATTCCTTTCTAAGCCTACCTTTCCTTCCAAAATTTCTCAGCTGCCTTTGTTGAAAATGTCTATAAATCCATACAATCTATTACCTGGTGTCCTATTCATCATAGGCTTCATAGTACCCATGCAGCATATTTTTTCTTTTCTCTTCTTATTAAAATCCTTTTTTAAATTTTACAAGCATCGTCTTTGTCTGGTTTCCTCCCTTTTAGGAAAAGATGGGATTTAAATGTTAAGAATTGGCCTTAGCTTTCTCAAGTCTTCCCTTTTGGGGAAGGAGAGATCTAAATTCCATCAAGAGATATTTACCGGGGGCGGCTAGGTGGCACAGTGGATAAAGCACCGGCCCTGGATTCAGGAGGACCTGAGTTCAAATCCGGCCTCAGACACTTGACACTTACTAGCTGTGTGACCCTGGGCAAGTCACTTAACCCCCATTGCCCCGCAAAAAAAAAAAAAAGAGAGAGAGAGAGAGAGAGAGAGAGATTTACCTCAGTTTATACAGTAGTTGAAATCCTGATTCTATTTGCACTATGGAATTCTCATTATTTAGAGACAAATACAAACATGTAATTAACAGTATCTATTACATGAGAAAGTAGCAATGGTGCCTATATATTGAACAGGAAATGATCTGAAAATTCTTTGTTTATTTGAGAATGCATCAATGTGTGTGTTTGGCAGATGCAATAGTAAATTTACATTCATTTTTGTAGCTTCCTTAGACTAATATCAAATTGAACTGTCTTCCACTGAATATACACATATATGCATTTATTGAGTAATAGGGGAATTTTATCTGTAATTCAAAATTCACTGTATCATTGTCAAAAATTAAATATAATTTTTATTTTACTGTCTCCTACAAAAAAATAATAAACAGATCAGAGAAATAAGGAAATAACTCCATAAAGTAAATATCATTAACATAATCCCTGTCCCAAAGCCTACTGTTGTGACACTCTCTACTTGTTGGTGAGGATGAGTACCCCACAATGCATGAGGGATGGGGAGATATAATCCCCAGCTATCCCCCTTTAAAACTCTCTAAAACCAATTCCTTTGGGACTTTTCCATTGGGAGTCCCCTTTGAGTCACTCTGTGGGATTCTTCAGGAACTCTGTAGGTCAAGCTTTAAGTTTTCTTCAAGTATTGAGCCACATCAGGAACTCCTGAATTTCAGATTTGAGAAGATATAAAAGGTAAACTACATTTTAGTTTTTTGGGTTGTTTTTGTTTTTGTTTTTTAATAAAAAGCATCAGAAGACATGGGAGGAACTAGAAGTTTATATCCTGCTAGTTCCTTTTCATAGTGTGCTACTCTAGAGACTTTATGGAGTTTTTTTTTCCATTGCATGAGATCAAGGGCACACTCTCTGTTAAGATGAGCTATCTCAATCCCAATGGAAGAGCTCCTTCAATCTTTATTGTGTTTTATATATTCTCTGTACACTTGCTCTGGTTTCTGTTTTGCTAAGGTTTGGATAAAACAGGTCTCTTTGTTCTTTTCTATGGGTGTTCATTGTGGAAGTGGTATTAGGTAGGAAACGGGTCAAGTTTTTAATATAGCATTGAAGGTCCTACTTCTCCCCAAAATGTCACAGGGATTAGAAATTATATGGAAACCAATCATACCCTCTAGACAAACATTATTTAAGGAAGCAGATATATATCTACATTCTCTCTCAACAGATAGGTAGATAGAGATATCCATATCTATATTTATATTAATATCAATATTTATCTATATCTATATTTGTGGATATATATGGGGTATGCATACATATACACACATGCATGTTCATACACATATACATACATGATTTAATACATGCATGCACATCTAACCAGACCACTGTAAGAAAACCATAGTTGTAGCCTTTGGCAGCAGCTTCCTGTTTCCTCTCCAAGTATGAGAAGAAGAGGCTAGAGATGTTTATTCTGCCTAGCTCTTGCCATACACAACAAACCCCATTGCCAGATGTAGGCTTCTCTATACACCTGGAGCCCACTCCCTCATATTTTAGTAGATTAACATCTTTATTTTATATTAGAGAAACCAAGACAGACAAAAGTTAAATTATTTACCCAGGATCACATAGGTAATGTTTTAGGCTAGATTTGAAATCAGTTCTTCCTATCACCAGTCTTAGCATCTACACTTTCTGCAACCACTTCCATTTACCTGAATCAAAGAAAGGTTAAGTGACCTGTCCACAATAACTTAAATTGTAAATAATATAGTAGGGGAGATTCAAACTCTCATCTGCTAAAACCAAATCTTACACTCTTTTTATTGCACCTGCTTCAAGATAATTTCTGAAGCTACATCTTTGGCAAGAATTTGACAGCTGTTTTTGGCAATGAATTAGTCTCTATGTTCATTTGAATTTTGAAAATCCTTCTAATAAGAGAGGAATCAATGATTTTTTTGTTAGCATGTCAGTTATTTCAGATGTTCAAGAAGAAATTACATCTACTCAGGGAAAATTCCAGTATTTTGTTTTTCTCTGAAACAAAAAATATGTTTCAGTGATTAGGGGAAAATGTTTTGCCCACTTGCCTTTAGTGTAAATGTATTAGCTGTCTAGGCAAAAGTTGTCAAATATGGGTCGCAATACTCCCCAGTTTAGACTGAATTGGATTAAAGAGTAATTTGTGATCCTTGAATAAAACAAATAAAAATACAATAGAACATAGTGCTAATATGTATTTCTCTAAGTCGATATGCTGCCCACAAGGATCTTTATTTATGGTTTAGTGGCCCCCTTTTTATTTGAGATTGATATTACTGGTCTAGGAAAAAATGCTTTTGGAGATGTTGTGTTAGTTCAGTGATTAATGCATACTCTAGGTATAAGATGTTCAGATTGTTCCTGAGGGACTGCCTTGTGAGTAGGGACATAACTGCATGGAATTTCACTCGTACTCAGAACAAGGGAGAGAAATTAGAGCAGAAGTAGTAAAGGGGTCCTAGAAGTTGATATTCTTAGATGATTTCAATTAATTGGGAAAAGTAGAATGAGGCAGACAACTATCAGACAAATTTGGGGAGCTTTCTGGTTGAAGGATGCCTGTGAAGACCCATTCTTATATTTGTGACCAGAAAGAAAGAAAGATGTCTTTTAATTTGCAACCTTATAATACTCATCAATTTCTGTTTTGTAATATAAAAATCTTGGAAGAAGAACAGGAGTAAAAGATGTCATCAAGGGATTGTATGATGGAGTTCCAAAGTAAGTAGCTCAGGAGTTAAATAACCTAGATTCAAATCCTCTTCCTTCACTACTGGCATTACTTTGGGCAAGTCAATGGCTCTAATATACAACATGAAAGATCCTTTCAGTTCTAGACCCATGATTCTACAATATCTGTTCTGCCACCATGTTTAAATGCTTTTAAAATGTTAATCATCAGTAAAGTTGTCTGCCCAAATTCAGGGAAATGGTTGATAATAATGCCAAGAAAACAGAAGGAGAGCATTAATAGTAGAGCCAGATGAGAGAATTCTAGGACTTTAGCTGTCTTTTGTATTCCAAAACTGAAATGGTGACTTATAGTAAAAACTTTATAAAAGAATATAGGTTGAAGTATGAATTGAGGGAATAGATGCAAAACATGATACATACATATATGTATATGCTTATATATGTGGATATTCAGCATATTCTTTGAAACAACAGTGAAAAAGACTCACTTTTGATCTTTCTTTTATAAAAGTAAAATTTGTTTCCACTTTTAAAAAAATCTGTTAAGATATGACCAATGAAGAAATATGTTTAACGTGATTATACATATATAATCTATATCAAATTGCTTTCTGTCTTGGGGAGGGGTGAGGGAAGGAAGGGAGTGAGAATAATTTGGAACTAAAAATCTTGTGAAAACAAATGGTGAAAACTATCTTTACATGTAAGTGGAAAATAATAAAATATTTTTATGATTTAAAAAATAAAAATAAAAATCAGTTAAGAATCCAGCTTACCCATAGCTGTTTAGCAAATTGAGAACATGCCTATGTTTCCTATGGGGGAAGTCCTCAATTATGCAATGACTAATGCTTTAGAGTGGTGGAGACAACAGGTTTGGTGGCAGCCAGCAAAAATCATTCTATTCATAGGGAATGTTGTTCTGTTGAGTTGTACTTAAATTGAGGGTTTGGCTCTGGAGTTGCAGATTGGGCAAACCATCTCATATTTCCTGCCCAAACAGAAGCCTTACCAGATGGTAGGAGAGGTGGGAGGTACACAGAGAAAGCAAGTAGGGAAGGTTAAGTAGAGAGTTGAGAATATGAGATTTGGTTTCAGCTTCAAAGACCCAGAAGGTAAACACCACAAATGGTAAATTCATTAGGGACCTAGTGAATTGTACGACATATTCATCCTTAGTGGAAATAAACCACGTACCATAAAGTCTCCAAATGGGAAATTCACATTTTGTATTGTATGGTAAATACATATGACCAGATACAAATTATCCATAATTCCCATAATGCTAGATAAGATTACCCTTGACTATTACTATCTGAGAACTGTTCATATCCCTTATTCCAACTAAGAATGCCATGAATACATCATGAGAGCTTTATTAAAGAATGATCAAGAGGACAGCCAGAAAATTGATTTTTCATACATTTTGTAAAATATTCCAGCCAAATGGATTGTAAACAATTAAATGAAGGTTTTTTTATGTACAAACAGTATGTAATAACTTTTTGCCTTGCATATGATTCTATTTCACCTTTTGAGGGCATGTAAAAATGATTTGATACTTGGACAATACATTGAATAAAGTGGAGTGTTTATATGTGGGTTGGAATGTTGACTGAGATTGTCAGAAGTAACAACTAATCTTCTTTATATAGCAGGGTGCTGAGTAGACTTAAATGTCCTCGGCCTCCAGAAAGCCTCCAGAATGCAATGTAATTAGAAGACATGATTACAACTGATTATAATCAATCAGCATAGTCTTAAGTGTAATTTATATTGCTGCAGCTGTGGTTAGATTAAATCATCACAGAAGATACAATTTCTCCTAGATATGAGGAATTATTTGAGCAAACCCAAATACAGTAAACTCATAATGCCATAAATGCATAGTAAATGGTTCCAATTGCATACTACTTTAGGGCTCTATTTTGCACAAAATAAGTTTCCCCATACAAAGCCAAATCTTGTTTTGAGAGACAAAACTTCCAAAAAACCAAGTTTGGAAAAGGTGATTTCTGAACTTATGCCCTAATATTTCCTTTTCATGTAAACTATTCTACATTTTCATATATTGAGAGCGATCTATCCCATGCTACATCATCACTATATCATGCTCTACCCATTTTAGGAGAAATTTATAGCATTACATTAATTTAGGAATGCTAAATTCTGACCTGTATTTCCTCATTCTCCAGTATAATTCAGTTCTATAATTTCCTAGGTTAACTTGATAGAGAACTGTCTGTGGATCCAGAAAGAGAAGGACTCATTCCCCTTCTGCTACATACTAACTATGTGATGCTAGGCAAGTCATTTCACTTCTCAGTGTCAGAAGCATGTCTCTATTTGATAAGCTGTGGGGTGCTTGTTGACCAACTTCAGTAGAGGGAGTTTCCATGACAAATTTATATTTGCATGCATGCATTAATGTCCACATACTTATGTGAATGCACATTTAAATATATGTGTATTTATATGTATGGATATATTAATGGATTAAAACATGTGTGCATATTACAAGACACTGTGTTAGGTGATAGGTAGAGAAAGAAAAAAAAATGAAGATATCTCTTTCTTTCAAGGAATCTGTGTTCCACTGAAGATGGATGAAATAATTCAATTCAATCCTAACCCATTCAATTCACATTCATTCAGAAGTTAACACAGATAAAGCAATGCCCCAAGTACTGGGGATATAGAAAATAGCATCTGTCCCTAAAAAGCTTTTATTCTACTTGATGGGAAATGCAAAGTTAAGATACACCATAAAAATAGATAAGAGTAAAATCATGATAAAGGAAGGAGAGTACACTGATAACTTAGATTTTTATAGAGTACCACATGTTAATAAGTGGCCTCTACATGAGGATAGAATAGAAGAAATATGCAAAGCTCACATATAAGAACAATAGCTAATATTTCCTTGGACCATTAGTTACAAAATTAAAATGAATATACAAGGTTTTCCAAAGTTAAAATATAAATGAGAGAATTAGCACCTCCTCACTCTATTTTAAATACAATAAAAATGCATCATAGAAGAAAAGTTTGATTTTACAAAAATCTTTTATGTGGACACTGGTTTTCCTCAATCACTCTAAGTAATCATGGAACAATTATCAAATAACTGAATATTTCTTTGATGAAACCATCCTCTTTGTTGATAGCCCAAATAACAGTGCTAAAATATAGAATCATAGAAATTTAGTTCTGAAAGGAACCCAATGATTCATATAGTCAAGCATGTCCTGGAGCCATCTTAAACTAGGTCATGAAAGCTGATTGTTAAATTTTCAGAGTAAGCATTTATGCCTTAGAAATTTTGGAAAGTACAAATCAGAGCTTGATTTATTATTTTGTCAAATGTCTAGCCTTAAGAAAGTGGTGGAGAAAATATTAAGAATGAAGATCAAACTTAGAAGTGTGTTGCTAGTATATATTTGAGAGTTAGTTACCTGTACTCCACTGTTTATAACTTAAACTCTAAATCCATATGTTTCCTTCAATACCATACATGAAAAGATGATTCCCCCGCCCCAACAACCTCTTATTGGGTGATAATGTATTTTCTAGTTCTAAAAGTTTATAAGGTAGGGCAGCTAGGTGGCACAGTGTATAGAACACTGGCCCTGGAGTCAGGAGTTCAAATATGGCCTCAGACACTTGACACTTACTAGCTGTGTGACCCTGGGAAAATCACTTAACCACAATTGCCTCACCAAAAAAATAAATAGATAGATAAACAATTTTTAAAAAAAGTTTATGAGGTTCTATGACCTTTAGCCTCAAGGAAATCATCATTTCATAAGAAGATCTACAACATTACAAAAAAAACCTTAGAATGTGATATACAGAAAAGTGTACTTAGTTGATAACTAATCCTTGTATCTCTGAAAAGTAACAAGTCATTTGACCTCTAGATCTCTGTTTATTTATTTATTTGTTTGTTTATTTATTTATTTATATAATGTAGAAGTTGAACGCAAAGCTCTCTCTCTCTCTCTCTCTCTCTCTCTCTCTCTCTCTCTCTCTCTCTCTCTCTCTCTCTCTCTCTCTCTTTCTCTTTTTTGGCGGGTTAATGAGGGTTAAGTGACTTGCCCAGGGTCACTCAGCCAGCAAGTGTCAAGTCTCTGAGGCTGGATTTTAACTCAGGTCCTCCCAAATTCAGGGCCACTGCTTTATCTACTGCACCACCTAGCTGCCCTAGCTCTCTTCTAATTATAAAATATTTTGATTCTATAAGATGCTATAAAAAATTTTTCTTATGTGGGTTGGAAATTGACTCCTTTTATCTTCCACTAATTGTTTCTTTGTTTTTTCTCCTGCCTTAGCTACTAACACAGAACAATATTCCTCCATTTTACTTTCGACTAATGGTGTTTCAAATATTTTTGATGATTTTTATAATGCTTCAGCTTCTATCTTTTAAGCTGAACATCCCAAGGACATCAGAAGGCATCATTTCCAGAAAGGTTAACACCAATAGTAATATTCTGATTTGTCCTTCAAATTTTCATAGTCATAATTGGGCTAGAATATTATAGATATAACCTAATTCATTTAGTCTTTATCTTATATAATCTTGTCTTTGTGATTTTCTGCATTGGCAGGTTTGGGAATGTTTTCTCTCCCCCATCAGGGTCTCCATGACCAACTATATGGATAGGTCTATTGTAATTTGAAAGAAAAATTAAGCCTTTTTTAACTTAACTGAGTAACTTTCCTATTCCAGACCAAACTATGATACTTTTCACCTGCATTTTTAGGGGAGTCAGGACCTTTGAATTTATTAATGTAGGGATTTCCCAATATGTAAAAATTCTAGCCACTAATGCAGATTGAGAAATCTTCTATAACTTGTTGTTTTAGAGAGTTGCTAGTGGTTGAGGGGGTAAATAATGGGTCCCTGGTAAAAGAGCCAGTAAGTTACAGGAAGAGAACTTGAATTAATATATTTCTTATCACCAGGTCAATATATCCACTAAACCACAATGCTTCTATTTTTCAATGGGTAAGGGAGTCAGTTCTCCCTTTCAATGTTCTAATAAAGATGATTTGCCATCATCATCATCACCATCATCTCTTATTGTTGTTTCAGTCATGTCTGACACGTTATGAACTCATTTGGGCTTTTCTTCACAAAGATACTTTAATGGTTTGCCATTACCTTCTCTAGTTCATTTTATAGCTTAGGAACTGAGGCAAACAGTGACTTGCTCAGAGGCACAGATCTAGTAAGTATATGAGGCAGAATTTTAACTCAGGAAGATGAATCTTCCTGATTCTAAATCAAGTACTCTATCCACTGTACCACCTAGCTACACATAGTTCCTTGTAAGACCTTAATAGATGGTATCTGGGTTAAAGAAAATTAGTCAGATCAACTACTATATTTTAATTTTATCACCTCCTGGAGCTTACATTCAGTAAGGTAAGGGGTAGAAATTGAAGGTCACATGGCATGTACAGTCATTGTTGTTTAGTTATTCAGTCATGCTTGACTATTCATGATCCTGTGGACCATCACCAGCAGGCCCTTTTTTCCACCACTACCTCTCAAAGTCTATTCAAGTTCATTTTCATTATTTCCATGACACTATATATCCATCTCATCTTATGCCATCCCTTCTTCCTTTTGATTTCAATCTTCCCCAACTCCAGGATCTTTTCCAATGAGCATTTTCTTTTCATTATGTGATCAAAGGATTTAAGCTTAATTTGTAGTATTTGACCTTCCAGTGAACATTCTGAATTGATTTAAGTATTCACCAATGTGATCACCTTATTATCCAAGAGAATCAAAAGTTTTCTTCAGCATCAGAATTAAGTGTCAACTGCAGTGTTCACCTTTCCACATATTTCAACTCTCACAACCATGCATTGCTACTAGAAAAACAAAATAAAACATAGATTTGACTATACAGACATTTGTCAGTAAGGTGTTGTCTCTAAATATGCTATCCAGATTTTCCATAATTTCCTTCTATAGGGGCCAAATTTAATATGGGGAGAGTTAATTGGGTGGCTCACCTTAATATTGGGGTTCAGAAAATAATGAGGGACCTCTAGGTCCAAAGTTTCCTCCCTTCCAAACTGCCTTTTTTAGTTATTTCTCCCAGGCCAATAAGAAAGGAGATTAACAGCCACTTTTCTGCAAACAAATCAGGTTTTATTAATGGGAATAAAATATAAAACAAAGGTAAAGTTAATAAAGCCAGTGACAAGGGAATAGGGAAAGAGAAAAATGGATAAGCTCCCTGGCTCTAGCAAAAACTGACTCAATCCCCAAATGTGCATCCAGCTCAGCTAATTCGAAGAGATGGCCTAGTTTCTATTAACTAACCACCTGGGATCCATAGTTTCAGCTGTGCAGCCCCTCTCCAGTCCACTCTCAGAAGCTCACCAACAGGAAAGTAGGCTCCCAGCCTCAGCGTTCTCTTTACTACCTTTTCTCTCTCCTAACCCAAAAGGGAGGTCCTTCAATCTGGATGGCTGAGAGTGGTCCCCTAGCTGACCTTAGCAGTATATGTCACTCAAGGCAGGCCAGGTGTGGCCTGTATCTAATCATCCCAATTAGGTACTTAGTTGGTTTCTCAAACAATACTAAATTAGGTGGGACCCCTGGGCATCTGCTAAATTCCATTATTTTATCACACTTCCAAAGAGCAAGAATCTTTGATTTCATGGTTACAGTCACCCTCTGTAGTGATCTTTGAGAGAAAGAATATAAAATCTCACACTGCTTCACTTTCTTCTCCCTCTATTTGTAAGGAAGTGATGGGACCAGTTGCCAAGATCTAGTTTTTGGTATGTTTTCTTTCTTTCTTTCTTTCTTTCTTTCTTTCTTTCTTTCTTTCTTTCTTTCTTTCTTTCTTTCTTTCTTTCTTTCTTTCTTTCTTTCTTTCTTTCTTTCTCTCTTTCTTTCTCTCTCTCTTTCTTTCTCTCTCTCTTTCTTTCTCTCTTTCTTTCTTTCTCTCTTTCTTTCTTTCTCTCTTTCTTTCTTTCTCCCTTTCTTTCTTTCTCCCTTTCTTTCTTTCTCCCTTTCTTCCTTTCTCCCTTTCTTCCTTTCTCCCTTCCTTCCTTCCTTCCTTCCTTCCTTCCTTCCTTCCTTCCTTCCTTCCTTCCTTCCTTCCTTCCTTCCTTCCTTCCTTCCTTTTTTCCTTCCTTCCTTCCTTCCATGTTGAGTTTCAAGCCAGGCTTTAAATTCTCCTCATTCACCCTCATTAAGAGGCTTCTTAATTCCTGTTCACTTTCTGCCATTAGAGTGGAATAATTTGTATATATGAGGTTACTGATGTTTATCCTAGCAACCTTAATTCTAGTTTGAGATTCATGTAACCTGTCATTTTGTATTATGTACTCTGCATATAAGTTAAATAAATTAGGAGACAATATAGAATTATGATCTTGAACCAATGACTTGTTCCATATTTGGTTGTATTATTTCTTGAACCATATGCAGATACCTCAGCAGACAAGTAAGATGAACTGCTACTCCCATCCCCTTGAGAACTTACCTCATTTTGGTATGATCCACATATTTAAAGGTTTTACTATGGTCAAAGAAGCAGAATGATTTTTTTTCTGGAATTACTTTTCTTTCTTCATAATGCAGTTAATGTTGCCAATTTGGTCTTTGAGTCCTCTGGCTCTTCAAAAACATCCTGTTCTCCTGGTAATTCTAATTTCTCACATTGCTGGGGCCTGGCTTGCAGAATCTTAAGTATAACCTAGGTGGCAGGTGAAATGAGAAATAAAATGCATTGATTTGATCATTCTGTGACATTGTCCTTTTTTACAATTGGGATTTAAACTGATTTTTTTCCAATCCAGTAGCCACAGTTGAGTTTTCCAAACACTGGCATATTGAGTGTAGCTTTATATAGCATGATCTTTTAGGATTTTAAGTCACTCAGTTGGAATTCCATCACCTACATTAACCTTATTGCTAGAAATACTTTCTAAGGCCCACTTGACTTCATTTTTCAGGACATTTGGCTTTAGATAAGGAAATACACCATCATAACTATCTGTTGTTGTTGTTGTTGTTTTGGTTAGGTGATAAGATCTTTCTTGGAGAGTTCCTTTGTTATTCTTCACAACTCTTCTTAATCTCTTCTCCTTCTAAATTCCTAGCATTTGTGTCTTTTATCATGCCCATTTATTGTATGAAACATTTCCTTTGTACTTCCAATTTTCTTGAAGAGATCTCTTGGTATTTTTCCCCATTCTATTGTTTTCATCTATTTCTTTGCATTGCTCATTTAATTTCAAAAAAATTCTTATCTCTCATTGATATTCTTTGGGATTCTCCATTCTGTTTGGTATATCTTTCCCTTTTTCATTTATACAGATAAAGGAAAATCCGTTCTTTTTTTCATCAGTTTTTGCCTCATCAGACAGGCTTTTGCTTTCTTGTTTTTGTTTTTTTTTTCATTCCCTTGGAACTTTTTGTTGTAGTTGTTGTGACTTCCACCCTGCCACCTGTACAATATTATGGAATTCTGTCATAATTCTTCAGGCACTCTTTTTACCAGAACTAATCTCTTAAATCTATTCATAATTTCTACTTCATATTCATTACGTTTTTATTTAGGTCATACCTGTATCTAAGATGGTAAAGATACATTTAATACCATCACGGGATGATAAAAGTAGAAAAGGGAACCAGGCCCACTCAAAGTGTTTCTAAGGAGATTGAAAAAGGATATAGAATAACTTCCTATATCTACATGCAGTCTATGAAGTATCATTTAATTAATTAGTATTTTAATATTTCTATGGAGAAACAATTCATTCTCAATAGCAAAAAATAAAGGACAATCAGGTCCTGAGGATGCTGAAAATTTATAATACAGGAATCCTCTGTATAAAATGCTTAAGTGAGGTCACCTATAAATGTAAACAAAAATAAAAAATACAAAAAAAACCAAAAAAAAACCTAGTTTGAAATGCATTTATAAAAGAGATAAAAAAGTTTTTCAAGAAACTTTTGAAATAGAATTTATTGTTAAGTGCATTTTTATAAAAATTGTCTACACTTTGAATGGATTTACTTTTTATTCCCTTTATTTGAGAAACATAATGGTTCTGTAATGTAAGCAAGGATCAAATATTTATGAAAAAGCAGGTAATTTTTTAATATCTACTGACAGATGGCATCTGCAGATACTGTATTTACTGTCCCTGCCTTGCTGCCACTAGTCTCCCTCTTTCCACATAAACTTGCCTTTTACCTGGGGGATATATCAATAGTTCATGAGTTTGATTTTAAATGTAAATCCCAATGCTGTTGCATAGTAAGACATATTTCACAATGTTTTTTAATATGATCAGTCTTAAAATGTGGTGTTTCTACTTTTAAAGACATAGTTATTTTACTTTGAGAATGATTCGGCATCATAGAAATCTTTGGAGTTCCACTTCTTAACCTGAAGCAAAACAAATGTCTCTTTAAGTGCTGGAAGTCATTAGACCTGAAGTAAACTCTGATTACCAATTTTTTTTGATCCACCCTATCACTATACATCTTTTTATATTTAATTTCATTTTTGAAGTTATTTTAAAGAACATTCCCAAGAGCATTTATATTTCATTTACTTAGGCCATTTTATGCTGTATTAAATATGGAATAATTTTAATTTTTGAGGGTGAAGTTTTGTTAGATTTGAGGTTACAAAAATTGTTTTTCTTACTTGGTAATGAGCTTGTCTCCCAGCCAAACAGCTGCATATGTGGGCTGCCAGAGTCACTCTTCACACATTTTGGTGTGTTCTGAGTTTAAATTACTTTAGTGCCTGAAAATCTATTTCTAAAGGGTTATAAAAAAAGGTCAAGGCAATGTCATCCAAAAAGTCATATTTTTAGTTTGGTTTTATGGAGAAGTACTATTTTTGGTTTAATGTTTTGGGAAAAACAACATACATAGTAACATGATTCATCAACCAATAAAAATTCAAAGAAACAAAGTTAAAGGTAATCTATATAAAATAACACTAATAACAGATTAAAAGCACCTTTTTTCTCTAGGAAAAATACATTTTCATGCTACTTGGAGTTAGATTTGTAGAGTTTAGAGAATGTGTTTCTGTGTGTGTGTGTGTGTGTGTGTGTGAGAGAGAGAGAGAGAGAGATCTTTCTTGAACATTGTTAATTTTTTGAGAATTTCTTTTTTGTTCATTATTGCTTCACTTTGCTATTAACATTTTCCCTCATGTAACTATCCCAAAAGGACATAAGATATTGCCAGTCTTGAACCATTTTGAGGAAGAACTTAAGAAGAGCTAAGACATTTGACTTTCCACAGACTATTTTGCAAGCACACTACTTATTCAATGCCAATTATGATAAAAAGAACGTTTCTGATAAAAAGACATGCTAAAGGACAAAAGATTTGAACTCCGTTATATGGTTCATCACTCATACTTGAGGGGAACTTACAGATCATTTTCTTGTCAGTGTTACTTTCATACTTTTTACTTGTGTTTTAGTGGCATGATTAACAACAAACATTAGACAAAATCAAAGTTCAAAATAGGTGACTTCTTTTTAATTAGTAGGTGATTCTAATACTAAGATAGAACCATTTCAATTGTTTGAGGAATAGTTCCCAAATATCAAATCAGGCCCATTTAGAAATTGACTTAAATTACCATAGTTAAGTAAACATAGGAATTGATTCACAAAATTGACTGTTCCCATTCATATCCAAGCCAAATTAACAAATATTTATTTTGTTTATCATTATATTATGTGCAAATCAGAACAGAATTAGAATCAAGAAGGTACAAACTCAAATCTTGGCTTCTTTAACATTTTACTTTCCCTAGGAAACACAGTACAAGACTAAATGATGCAAAAAAGGTCCTTTTCTAAAAAAGTAGAAAGGATTAACTCAAGAGGCATTTTTTACCAATACATTTTAGGTCCAGTTTAAAATTAGGCAATGACACTATGTTATGTGTAGAGTTCATGCCCTCTAGAAGATTAAAATCTAGTACATAGGGGGCAGCTAAGTGGCTCAGTGGATAGAGCACTGGCCTTGGAGTCGGGAGTACGTGAGTTCAAATCCAGCCTCAGACACTTAACACTTAAATAGCTGTGTGACCCTGGGCAAGTCACTTAACCCCAATTGCCTCACTAAAAAAAAAAAAATCTAGTACGTAGTGGGTAATAATATAGAAAAGATCAATATAAAGTATTATAGTGTGAGAATACAAAGATTATTAATAATTAGGAATTTCAAGAAAGACGTGCATAGAAGATAAACTCTTTCTAAAAGGAAGTTAGGAATTATGAGATGTGGAACTGAGAAAAGAGTGCCTACTAAGTATGAGGAACAACTTTCGGAAAGATGTATTTGGGAGATAGAATCCAACATTTGCAGAATAGAAATTAAGGCAGCACGGTTCAAAAGTAGTGTGTGAAGTGAAGTATGTGAAAAAAGCCTAAAAAGGTAGTTTTCAACAAGTTTGTTACAATCTTTAAAACAAAGTTGAGCATATTTTATTTTATATTTAATATGGTATGAAGCAACTTAATGGTCCAGAGCAGTTTTCAGGTCAGTGATATGGCCAGATTTGTGTATTAGAAAGAAAATGTTGGCAGGTGTGGAGAAAATGGGGAGTAAAGAGCAATCTGGATGTATTACATGAAACAGAATTTGGATTTGAAATACAGGTATTTTAGGTCAAAACTACACAAAAGAAATTAGGACCTGACAGTAATCAGTTATTTGATGAAGAACAATTTTATCAATATGTGCATTCTCCCACATCTTCTCTGTCTCAGTCCCTAACACTGACCCTTTCTCATTCCTTCATAGCATTTAATTTCCATGTAGACATTTCAAATATTTACCAAGAACTCAGACACAGCCAGTGGTGTTCATACTAAGACAAGTTGATTTTGCTTCTAGTAAATTATTTTCTTCTTTCTCTCCCTCCTTGTACAAGTTCTGATCAGAAGTTCATATATGCTCTACTCCCCCTCCTAATTCTCCTCTCCACTTTATAAATTCTTTCTTGAGCAACACATATATTTGAGATAATTTTCTCATTCTTCTTTTTTGTTCTTCTCTCTCCCAGTGCATCCTTCATTCTCATTCCTCTGTTATTCTTTTGAGGATAATAAAACATAATAAAAATCATACCCATATACCTTAAGTAGACTCTCTCTAACATTACTAGAGATTATAAAATTATGAGAAGTTATGTAATTATATTTCCCTAGGAGGGTATAAACAATTTAACTTTACTTATTCCCCTATGATTTATCACTTGTGTTTACATATTTCTGCTCCTTTTGAGTCTTCTATTTAAATGCCAAATTTTCTATTCATCTCTAATATTTTCATCAGCAATGACTATAAGTCCTCTACTTCATTAAATGCCATTAACCCATAAAAGATTATACTTGTTTTTCTAAGCAGGTTATTTTTGCTTGTAATCCTAGCACCTTTGGTTTCCAGAATATAAAATTCCAAGCTCTCCATTTCTTTAGAGTGTTACCTGCTAAATCTTGTGGGATCTTGACAATAGGTCTTTATGGATATTAAAATTATGGTGTTCCTGACCTGGAATGTGTGAATCTTGCCTATTTTATTTCTGGAAGCGTTCTTTTAGAATTACTTTGAGGAGGTGATTGGTGGATTATTTGAACTTCTATTTTGCCCTCTGCTTCCAAGTTATTTGGGCAGTTTTCATTTATAATTTCTCAAAATAGGATGTCTAGGCTGTCTTGTTCCATTTATCGCTTTAAAGCAGTCAAATAATTTTCACTTTTCTTTCTTCATCTAAATTCCAGGTCAGTTGGTTTTCTATGTGATATTTTATATTTTCTTTTTCTCAGTTTTTTGACATTATTTCATTGTATGTAGTTTTTTTTCATGTTTTATACATAATGTGTTTCCATATAGACAATTCTAATCTTTAAAATTTTTTTGCTTTGGTATTGTTTCATGCCTCTTTTATCAAATTGTTAATTCTAATTTTATAATTTGTTACATAGTCTCATTTATATTCCCAATTTTTCATCTACCACTGATTTCTAAAATAATTTTCCTTTTATCTCTTTAATTCTTCCAGGAAGTTTTATTGAGCTTGTGCCCAATATCTATCTTTCTGTGAGAGTTTGTAGATATTTTTTAGTCATTGTCATTTTCTATGTTTGTACTTGTGCTTCTATGTCACCATGGTAGGTAGGTGTGGTCATTACGTGTGTGTGTGTGTGTGTGTGTGTGTGTACATATATGTGTGTTTGGCAGTTTTATGTATATGGTTAAAGTTGACAACTGAGTTCTAACTCTGCTGTTGGTCTTTGAGCCACACAGTTATATTTACATTCCTGGAATTAGTTCTTGCTCCTTACATGGATAATGACACTATTATCTTGAGACTACAATTTTCACCCTGAAACTATAACCGTCAACTGAGTAATGGATGACAGAACTACCAAATATTATCCATTCCTGTTCCTAAGGTTGGCATAGAGGTCTAAGGGGCTATTTTTATGCCAAGGTGTTTTCTGATATGATTTGTCAATCCATTTATACTTCCTGGGAACTGGAGTGGTCCCTAATGACAATGTTTCTCACTGACAGGCAGCACTATCACTTCATTATATTCTTCTTTAGTCCCCATCACAGTGTACATAAAAATCTGTCTTCCTAAGATGCCCTGGACTGGAAAAAAAATGACTCATTGTGAATTTGTTTTTCTAAACAAAATTAGGTCCTTTGTGCTATCTGGGTTTTTGTGGAGGAAGTTGTAGAAGAAGTAAGGCAAAAATCCTACCTGCCACTCTGCCATCTTGATTTCACAATCTTGGTGGGTTGAGACTTGTATTAATAGAAATAGCTCTTATATTGATGAGGCAAAAAATATATCAATTGGAGAAAAAAATTATTCAGAAACCTGTGTTTTGTTTTTTTGTTTCTTTTGTTTGTTTTTGAAATTCATGTTTGAGGAGACAAAACAAAATAGAAGACTGACTGGCTACAGTTTTGGCCAAATTATTCAGGTAATTTAGTCAATTCTTTATTTTCATTTGACTTGTATTTTTCATGTGAATTTGTTAGTATTCATTCTGAAGTGAAGGAAATGTAATATTTTATATAATTACATCAAATGACATGTTTATTTGAATTGATGTACAGAATCTACGTCACTTAACATAATAGCCATAAATTCATTGTGAAATATTTTTTCTTATATGTATTTAGTGGAATTACATATAATTATGTAACACAATTATAATTATTTTTTTAAAAAACAAATGTGCAGCAGAATTAGTGCTGGATATCTTGATCATAACGATGTCTAATTATTTTTCTTTGAACTTAATAAAGAAATTAGAGGTTGTGTTCATTTTCTGTAGTTTCTAAAATATTGGATATGGATATTTATAAATGCATATATTATACATGGACATGCTTATGTGTGTACACATAGATATCTAAATATAAATGTATAGATACACATATATGCATTTATTTAATTTGCATGATATATTTGGACACATTTTTTGATAAAAGCATAGACCATCAGCATAGAGAGGTCTAAAGTAAAAACTTACTCTGCCAACACAGTTGTCCTACTATTCTGCAACTTATATTACATGGTGATGCAATGGAAAGACAAGTGGTATTAGAGTTAGAGGAGGGGCATGCAGTCAAACCGTATCTTTTTTCTTTTACTAATGCTTTGCTTTTGGAAAAAGTATAACCACTTTTAGGTTTCTTATTCACACATACAGTGTAAGTATTGTATCAGGTGAACTACTTGTTGTATAACAAATGCTTTATATGCTAATGAAAGCAGTGTGTGGATATGGATGCTCAGACTGAAAGAAAGAAAGAAGGAAAGAAAGAAAGAGAGAAAGAGAGAAAGAGAGAAAGAAAGAAAGAAAGAAAGAAAGAAAGAAAGAAAGAAAGAAAGAAAGAAAGAAAGAAAGAAAGAAAGAAAGAAAGAGAAAAGAAGGAAGGAAGGAAGGTAGAAAGAAAACATAAGCAACAAAGAGATAACTAGCAGGATAACTTGCACTTGGAGAGGCAAAAAAATGGAAGTGACAAATCTGTGTGCCCAAGTAAGGCAAAAACCACAACAAAACTTAGTATTCTTTCTCATTTAACTTGGCATTGTTCACATAACACACAGTGATGGAGATTTCCATGTTGTAGAGACAATGATTTAGAATACCCTTTATGGAAAAATAAGAAGAAAACAAGGTTCTCAAAGATAATTCTCTATTGCAGATCACATTTTCATAGTCCTATGGACTTGAGTAAGAAATATAGGTAATACATGATACAACTCTGTTAACTGTTTAATAATGATTAAAAACCTTTAAAATGTGTATATTGCAATAAAAACATCTTTAAAGACTTTTCTACAGAGGAAACATGGGATCAAGTTTTTTTCAATGGATGACATTTTAAAATATTTTTTTCTAATTATGTGGGAAAAATGAATGATCTTTTAAAATATAATTTTGAGTTCCAAATTCTCTTGCTCCCTCCCTTCCCTTCTCAGATGGATATAGGTGATACTTGTACAATCATGCAAAACATATTTCTATATTAACTATGTGAAAGAAAATGCAGACCCTGCAAAAAAAAAAAAGAAAGTAAGAAAAAAATATTTTGCTTCAATCTACATTGATTATCCATCAATTCTTTCTCTGGAAATGGATAGTATTTTTCACCGTAAGTCCTTTGGAATTAATTGTCTGGAATCATTCTGCTGAAAATATCTAAGTCCTTCACAGTTTGTCATCCTAAAATATGGATGTTATTGTGGATAGTGTTCTTTTGGTTCTGCTCATTTCACTTTGCATCAGTTCATGTAAGTCTTTCAAGATTTTTCTGAAAATATGATGCTCATCATTTCATTAGCACAATAGTATTCCATCACAATCATATACTATAAATTGTCTGTGAATTTCTCCAATTGTTGGGAATCCTCTCAATGCCAACACGAAAACAGCTTTTAAGTAGAAACATTTTAAAAATTATTTTCGATCCTAATATTACTTTATTTTTCCAGTTAGATGTAAAAATTGTTTTTAACATCCATTTTTGTAATATCATATATTTTTTCTCCAAATAAGTTCTGTTACCTTTCTTATGTCTTTGGGATACACACCCATAGACAAACACACACGCACACACGCACACACACACAAAACACACATATGCAAATATATATATATATGATATATATATATTTGTTTATGTGTATATATATATATATACAGAGAGAGAGAGAGAGAGAGAGAGAGAGAGAGGGAGGGAGAGAGAGGTGTATATAGCCATTTGAGCATAGTTCAAAATTACTCCCCAGGGGCAGCTAGGTGGTGCAGTGGATAGAGCACCAGCCCGGATTCAGGAGGACCTGAGTTCAAATCCGGCCTCAGACATTTAATACTTACTAGCTGTGTGACCCTGGTCAAGTCACTTAACCCCAATTGCCTCAGGGAAAAAAAATTATTCTCCAGAATGGTTGGATCAGCTGACAATTCCACCAACAGTGTAATAGTGTCTAACTTTTCTTAATTTATCTTTCTCTAATCTGTAGTAAAATAGATGATTTCTTTGTATATGACCATTCACAGCTTTGACTTAGTCTTTTTAAAACTAACTATTCATATCATTTCACCATCTATCAATTGGGAAATAACTTGTATTCTTATAAATTTGATTCAGTTCTCTTTATATTTGAGAAATTAGGACCTTATCAGAGATATTTGCTGCAAATTCCACCCCCCCCCAATTTTATACTGTCCAACTAATTGTAGTGATTGGAATGATGCCACCTGCTGGAGATTTACTGTAGAAAAGCTCCTCCATGAGGTGAAGGACTCGGAGGGCAAGACCATGCATCTTTTCTGTGGTGTCAGGAAGTGATGTTTGCTTGTAGGAGGAAGAAGGGGGAGCCTGGCTCTCTGAGTCTGGCTCTTTCCTGAGGACTCCGGTGGAGAAGGGAGCTAGAATTGCGCTCTCCCTTTAATAGATAGATGAATCTAGGCCTTTCTCTCTCTCTTTACCAAATTCTTATTCTCCTTAATAAATGCTTAAAAGCCTAACTCTTGCTAAAGCTTATAATTTATTGGTGACCACTCATTAGATATTTTAGACAGACTAGCTAGAATTTTAGCCTTTATATAATCTTGGCTGCATTTGTATTGCAATCACAAAACTTTTGTTTTTACTTAATATAATAAAAATCATTCCTTTTTACTTATTATAATAAAAATCATTCATTTTTTATCTTGCAATGCTTTTTATCTCTTATTTTGTTCATACATTCTTCCCTTATATATAGGTTTTACAAGTTAACTATTATATAGTTGCTTAATATGCTTAAGTAACTCTATCCTAGTAAATATATACTTAATTTTGTTAAAGCTCTTAGTCAAATTTTAATAGTATTTTAGTTGATTCTCTAGGATTCTATAATTATTCTGTCATATCATCTGCAGAGTTGTAGTTTTGTTTCCTTATTGCCCATTTATTTATTATATTTTATTTTTCTTTTATTGCTATAGCTAACATTTCAGAATCAATATTATATAACATTGGTGATAAGGCACATCATTGCTTTACCTCTGATCCCCCCTTTTTTTTTCATTTTTCCCCTTGGGCAGGGCAAAGAAGGTTAAGTGACTTGCCTAGGGTCACAAAGCTAGCAAGTGTCAAGTGTCTGAGGCCGGATTTTAACTCAGGTCTTCCTGAATCCAGGGCCGGTACTTTATCAACTATGCCACCTAGCTGCCCCTACCTGTGATCTTTTTGGGAAGACATTATTTATCTCTATCATAGATTATGTTTGTGAATTTTTTTGGTACTTATTATTTTAAGTAAGGCATCATTGATTCTCATGCTTTCCAGTGTTTTTTATAGGAATGAGTGCGATATTGTATGAAAAAGCTTTTTTCTGCATCTATTGAGATAATCATAATTTATCTTCATTCTTTTACTGATATGGTACTGATACTTTATTATACTGTATCTCTTCCCCCTTTTCTCAGGGCACCACTTTTTATAACCCCTTCATTTTATTAATATTTGGAAGGGTTGCCCTATCAAATAATGATAGTCCACTCATATTAGGAGTTATGACCATCATTTCTCATGTAGGATGTAGTCAGTTTAACTTTATTGAAGCCCTTATGATTTCACTTTCCTGTTTCATTTTTTATTGGTCTCTTGTTCTTGTCTTTGAATGTCAATTCTCTTCACCTGTGGTCTCTTCATCAGGAATTCTTGAAAGTCCTCAATTTAATTAAATATCTATGTTTTTTCCTCTGAAGGAGAACAATCAGTTTTGCAGTTAGGTGATTCTTAGTTGTATTCCTATGTTCTAAGTTCTTTGATGCTTAGATGTAGAAGCTGTGACATCTGCTCCATAATATTTGAATTGTTTCTTTTTGCTGCTTGCAATGTTTTTTCTTTCAACTGGGAAATTTTATTTTGGAATTTCTTTGATAAGGTGATTGGACATAAGGGCAATTTTACTCAATAATTTCTTGAAAGATGAGGCCTAGGCTCAAATCTTTCAAGAAATCAAACAATTCCTAAATTATTTCTCCTCAATCTATTTACCAAGTCATTTTTTTAATGTGATAGTTCACATTTTCTTTTATTTTTCATTTTTAGAAATTTTTCTTTGATGACTTCTTGATCTTGTGAAGTCATTACTTTCAACTTGCCTAATTCTAGTTTGTAAGGAATTGTTTTATTCAGTGAGCTTTTATGTTTCTTTTCTTTTTCTTTTTCTTTTTTTTTTTTTTGGTGGGACAATGAGGGTTAAGCCCAGGGTCACACAGCTAGTAAGTGTCAAGTGTCTGGAATTGAACTCAGATCATCCTGGATCCAGGGCCAGTGCTTTATCCACTTTGTCACCTACCTGCCCCCTTTCATATTTTTTTTTTATTTTTTGCATTTTAGGTTATTCTTCTATTCAATGGATTGTTCTGCCTCTTGTAACATTTGACATATTCTTTCTTTGTTAAGACAAGGTGCACTGTTCCTGGATTCAGGAGGATCTGAGTTCAAATCCAGCCTCAGACACTTGAAAGTTGCTAGACATGTGACCCTGGGCAAGTCAGTTAACCCTCATTGCCCCACAAGAAAAAAACACAAACAAGAAATAAATAAAAGAGGTAATACATTACTCTATATTTTTGTGACACCTTTACAAAGCTGTTTACCCTAGTACCACTTTCACTTATGCTCCCTTTTTTCCCTCTTTGCCTCTCTTATTTGATTTTTAAAATCATTTTTGAGCTCTTCCAGGGACTGAGACCTATTCACATTTTTTCTTTGAGACTTTGTGTGTACCTGCTTTGATCTCACTGTCTTCTTTCAAGTTTGTGTTTTTATCTTCCCTGTCCCTAGAGTAGTTTTATAATCAGGTTCTTTTGTTGTTGTTGTTGTTTTACATTTGCTCATTTTACAGCCATTTTCTTTACTTTTATCTTTATGTTAAAGATGGTCTTTGCTCCCAAGGTGGAGTGGGAACTATCTCAAGCTTCAGGTTTCATATTACTGTATTCAAAGCTAATTCTGGGTGTCTATAAGTACCAGTTCTTCCAAGGTGCCATGATCTAAGGAGAAGTATGGCTAATGCTCTCCTGGTGTGTGCTCTAATCTGTCAGTGACCACAAACATTCTTTTCCAACCTTGAACTATGACTGGGGTCCCTTCTTCTGCTAGGGTACTCCTTAGTACTGCTAGTACTACACATTATTGCTCTAGGGGTGTGACCCAAAACCATGTATGGGCAATGCAAAAGAATCCTGCACCAGTTTCAGGAAATAGTCTCCAGTTATTTCCTTTAGACCAGTTGTCTAACCTCTTTGGACTAAGAGAACTAGACCCTGCTATATTTGATTCAGTTACTCCCAAGGGCTGTTGATTGCTGGTTGTGGGCAAAGCCCACTGGCTGCTGGGGAAGGGGGTTGAAGCTTTGCTGCTGGCTTTTCCCTTGGTCTGAATTTTTGCTGGTATATTGTGCTGAGATGTGGGGCCTCATACCTGCTTACACTGGACCTTTCTTTTTTTTTTTTGTGGACCTTTCTTACTTTCTGAGTTGTTTTGGTTTGGAAAATCATTTCATCCTAGGCTTTTGTTGATTCTACCTCTCCACATTTCATTTTGAGGTGCTATTTTAAGTTTATTTGGTTTGCAATTCAGGAGAGCTCAGTGATTTTCAAGCTTTACTCTGACAACCTGGATCCTCTCTATGGATGATTTCTTTTTTATTTTTTTAGTGAGGCAATTGGGGTTAAGTGACTTGCCCAGGGTCACAAAGCTAGTAACATGGATGATTTCTTAATAGATGCTTCACAGAGGTAATTCAGTTCGATGTTCTATAAGAAGTCAGGCATTAAAAAAGACAATTCTATCTTCTTCTCACTATGTGATGTTGCTTTCAATATCTCTTTAATATTAATAGATATAGGGGGCAGCTAGGTGGCACAGTGGATAAAGCACCAGCCCTGGATTCAGGAGGTCCTGAGTTCAAATCTGGCCTCAGATATTTGACCCTTACTAGCTGTATGACTTTGCGCAAGTCACTTAAACCTCATTGCCCCACAAAAAAAGAAAAATCATATAGATATAGATATAGATATAGATATAGATATAGATATAGATATAGATATAGATATAGATATAGATATAGATATAGATATAGATATAGATATAGATATAGATATAGATATAGATATAGATATAGATATAGATATAGATATAGATATAGATATAGATATAGATATAGATATAGATATAGATATAGATATACACACGCATATATATATAAAGATTTGATAAATCTGTAGGTGTATATATGCATAAATATATATGTATATGTTTGCATTTCCATATGTATGTCTGTATTTACATATACATACATTTACATCAATCAGTGTATGGACCGATATTACAACTGTTGAGCTTAAGTGAAAGAAAATTTTCCTAAAGATGATAAGGATTTCCAAATCCTTTCTGGTTTTATTTGTTTGTCTGTTTTTGATGTTGTTGTCATTGTTGTTGTTGTTTTTTGGGGACAATGAGGGTTAAGTCACTTGCCCAGGGTCACACAGCTAGGAAATGTCAAGTGTCTGAGGCCAGATTTGAACTTAGGCTTTCCTGAATACAGAGCCAGTGCTTTATCCACTGCACCACCTAGTTGC
Source organism: Dromiciops gliroides (assembly GCF_019393635.1). Lineage (NCBI taxonomy): Eukaryota > Metazoa > Chordata > Mammalia > Microbiotheria > Microbiotheriidae > Dromiciops > Dromiciops gliroides. The sequence goes on along the minus strand of NC_057864.1, from coordinate 50,564,365 downwards.
CCACAGATCCTATTTGTTTTGAACAACCTAATGCTGATTACTGTACTAACCAATAAATAAATTGATTAGTTAATATTCTCTTAGATGGGTCCAAAATTGAAAAAGTAGCAGCAAATCCATTGAAATATATTTGTGGGATTATAGGGTTTTCATTTGTTTCCTTAATAGTATTTTATTTTTCTAGTTACATGTAAGGATAGTTTTCAACATGTGTTTTTATAAGATTTTGATTTCCAAACTTTCTACTTTCATCCCTTCACTCACTCCTCCCCAATACACATTAAACATATTTCCACATTATTGATGATGTGAAAGAAGAATCAGAAAGTGAAAAAATCTCAAAAAAAAAAAGAAAAAGGAAAAATATTATGGTTCAATCTGCCTTCAGATTCCACAGTTCTTTTTCTGGATGTGGAGAGCATTTTCCTTTATTAGTTCTTTGAATCATTGCATTATTGAGAAAAGCAAAGTATATCACAGCTGATCATCACACATTGTTGCTGTTACTGTTTACAATGTTCCCCTGGTTCTGCTCACTTCACTCATCATCCATCCATTTAAGTCTTTCCAGGTTTTTTTCTGAAGTATGCCTGCTCTTCATTTTTTGTAGTACAATAGCAGATTACATTCATATACCAAAACCTGTCCAGACATTGCTCAATTGATGGGCAGCTTCTCAATTTCCAATGTTTTCCCACCACAAAGAGAGCTGGTATAAATATTTTTGTACATGTGGGTCCTTTCCCCTTTTATATTACTTCTTTGGTATACAGACATAGAAGTAGTATTAATGGTTCAAAGGGTAAAGCATAAACCTAAATTTCTTAGGTCATAGTTCCAAATTGTTTTGCAGAATGGTTGGATCATTTCACAACTTCAACAAAAATGCATTAGTGTTCCAATTTCTCCACATCATCTCCAACATTTATTATTTTCCATTTTTTTCATATTAGAGAATCCGCAAGTTAGAGGTAGTAACCCCAAGGTGTTTTATTCTGCATTTCCTTAATGAAAAGTGATTTAGAATATTTTTTTCTACATATAGCAATATATAGCTTTGATTTCTTCATCTGAGAACTGCCTGTTCATATCCTTTGACCATTTCTCAATTTGGGAATGGTTGTATTCTTATAAATTTGATTAAGTTCTCTATATATTTTAGAAATTAGGCCTTTGTCAGAAACACTGGCTGTAAAAATTGTTTCCCATCTTTCTGATTTCCTTTTCCTTTTTATACTTCTTTTGAGTCTTGTATTTAAAGATCAAATTTTCTGTATGGTTATTTTCTTTTCATCAGGAAACCATGAAAGTTCTCCATTTCATTGAATATCCATCTTTTTCCCTGAAAGAGAATGAAAATTTTGCTGGGTAGTTGATTTTTTTTTTCATTGTCATCCAAGCTCCTTCCAGAATATCATATTCCAAGACTTCCAGTCCTTTAATGTTGAAGCTATTAGGTCCTAGGTAATCCTGACTGTGACTCCATGATATTTAGATTGTTTTATTCTGGCTGCTTACAGTATTTTCTCCTTTATCTGATAATTCTGGAATTTGACTATAATTAGAATTTTTCTTTAGGGGTCCTTTTCAGATGGTGATCAGCGGATTTTTTTTGATGACTATTTTATCCTCTGCTTCTACAGTATCAGGACAGTTCTACTTGATAATTTCTTGGACTATTATAGCTAGACTTTTTTATCATGGTTTTCAGGTAGTCCAATAATTCTTAAATTATTTCTCCTGAAACTATTTTCCAGGTCAGTTGTCTTTCCAATGAGGTATTTCACATTTTCTTCAATTTTTTTCAATATTTTGATTCCTGGTGTCTCATGGAGTCATTAGATTCCATATGCCCAATTCTAATTTTTAAAGCATTATTTTCTTTCAGTAAACTTTTGTACCTTCTTTTCCATTTGGCCAATATTGCCCCCCATTTAAAAAATTGTATTTTTTAAGGAATTGGTTTCTTCAGTCACTTTTTTTGCTTACTTTTCCAAGCCATTGACTTTTTTCCCCATAATTTTCTTATATAACTCAAATTTCTCTCACTAATAAGGATCCTTTTCTGTATCTTACTCATATTGTATCCTATTTTTTTACTATTAAAGTTAAGGTCTGCTCGTGGCAAACAGGGGACACTGTTTCAAGCTTGTGGTGCAGGGGGATAGGGTCCTATTTACTGACTTTCTGCTCTCAGGCCTCTGAGGCTTGTGGATTACTCACAGCCCTTGGCTTCCTCCCTGTGCTGGCATGGCTTGGCCTAGTTTTGTCTGTCCTGTGTATGTTTCTCTAACTGTTTGCCCTCTCAGGCAGGGCTGGAGGGTCTCACAACTGGTCTGTGTGCAACCACCCAGTTGAGCTAGGACCAAGCAGCTTCAGTTGCTTTTCTTTCTTGTGGCCAAGTGCCTACTGCTGACTTGTCCAGTCACCCTAGGTGCTGCTCTGAAGTGTGCTGTGCTCCCCTTTCACCCAATGAGACAGACTTTTGCTGAAGTCTTCTAAATTATCACAAGTTGGAAAACTGTGTCTCTCTGCACTTTTATATGTTCTGTAGCTCCAGAATCTGTTTAGAGGCTTGATTTAATGTTGTTTCTGAGGGAAACTCAGGAGAACTCAAGCAACTTTCTGGCTTCTCTCTGGAATCTTGGCTCTGCCCTTCTGATTTCCTTCTAATCTTGGGTTTGTACAAAAACTTTTATAATGTAATATAATGAAATGATATGATATGGAGAGAGAAAGAGAGACAGACAGAGAGACACAGAGAGTCAGAATGTGAGCATTCAAAAAGTTTTTGACTACCTAGCTTGTTGGGTCAGATCTAATGAGACAAAATTTAATTTAATAGGTAAATGATAAAATGAAAATATACATGAAGTGAACAGAAAATTCACAAATGTATTATAAGAAGAGATCTGGTGGTTCTTATAAAAGTGTCCTTGAAATTTATTATTTTTTAATATGAGTCAGTGATGTGATATAGAAACCAAAAAAAGTTAATTAATTCAGGATATGATAAGAGAGACAGAATGTCCAAACCACAGGAGATGACAGTGCTCCTATAAACTATCTTGGTTTGGCAATATCTGCAATATTATGTGAAGTCCTTTTCATATTTTAGGAAGAATTTTGATAAATAGAAATATATCTAAAGAAGGTTAATAAGGGAATGAAGGTCTTTGAGATCCTGCAATAGTAAGATTAAATCAAAGACTGGTGGTATGAATTCTGGAATAGAAAAATAATTGAGGGGATGGGCTTGAAACATTTTTCATTTATTTATAGTGTTGTCATATGAAAAGATGAAAAGACTTTTTGGCTCCAGGGGGCAGAACCAGAAACAACTGAGCAAAACTCCAAAGCTACAACTTTAAGCTTCATATTAATAAGCAACCAAAACAAACAAATAAACCTCCTATTTTTCAAGTGTCTGAAATTGCAATGGAGTGCCTCAATAAATGGTATATCCTTGGTCATACTACATTTTGAATACCTTGTTAAGTTCTGACTGGCATAGGTAAAGGACAATTAGAAGCCAAAGAAGAACTACAGGTCAATGTTTGTGTCAAATCCCCTCAAGTCCATTACATCTAGATTTATTGAAAGAACTGAAGTATGTTTAGCCAAGTGTAAATAAGAATAATTGGGGACATAGTAGCTGTCTTTGTGTATTTTAAACACTGACATTCGAAGAAGAGATTAGACTTCTCCTGCTTGGTTACAGAGTTCATGTTCAAGAAAAATGGGTAGTGAGCAGCGAAGTGGCACAGTGGATAAAGCACCAGCCCTGGAATCAAGAGGACCTGAGTTCAAATCCAGCCTCAGACACTTAACACTTACTAGCTGTGTGACCCTGGGCAAGTCACTTAATACTCATTGCACTGCAAAAAAAAATAGAAAGAAAAGAAAAGAAAAATTAACAATGGGTAAAACTGCAAATAGTCAAATTTCATTTTGCTCTCAGGAAAATATGAATAATTAAAACCATCCTTCACTGGAGTGGGCCACTTTTGAAAGTTACAGGTTTCTTTTTGGGGTTTTGAAAGTTATGGGGGTTTTTATGATGTTACATATTTTGCATTTGGATTGCTTTTAAAAAAAAATTATTAGACGGGGGCAGCTAGGTGGTACAGGGGGTAAAGCACCTGCCCTGGATTCAGGAGTACCAGAGTTCAAATCCAATCTCAGACACTTGACACTTACCGGCTGTGTGACCGTGGGCAAGTCACTTAATCCCCATTGCCCCTCAAAAAAAAAAACAAACCCCAAAACCCCCCCAAAACAACAACAACAACAAAAAAAAGACAAAAACAAAACAAAAATTAGGAGAGATAGATGATAACTGGTCTCTCTTCAAACTTTAAAGTTCTATGATTCTAAGATTTCTCCTAACTGGAGATTATCAAGCAAAGATCAAATGGCTATTGGTTATATGGTACTTCATATTCTTTTATAGTTTTGATTTGAATGTCTGGCCTCAGATATCCATACCCTTTCTGCTATTCTGTGATTCAGATGTAACATTGGTATCCATGAACTCTTACATGACCCAGAAGAAGATGTCCAAAAATATTTGAGAGATGCTTAAAGGAGAATTGATACAGATATTGGGAAATAATTTCACAGGATGAGAATGTGTAGATAACAGTGAACAGTGTCCATGTCAAGCAGATCACAAATGCATCAAAGCACAGCATAAATGTATTGTGAATGTGAAGAATGTGAAGAATGTTAAAACGGGTGATCTTCAAAAGCACCTAGTCCACTCTCAGTATTCATTTTAAGGGACAGGAAACAAAGACTGTCTTATTCTTAGATCTAAAAATAAGTGATTTCCCCATAGTGACCAAATTAATAAGTGTTAGACATGGGATTAAAAAAAAAGTCTGTTAATTCCCAATCCCATACTCTTTCTATCATGACATGGAGTGTTTAATTGTTCCAATATGAGCCAGCAATACTTTTCTTTTTTTTTTCTTTTTTTAGCAATACTTTTTCAAAGGGAAAAAGCTTATAAAGATCATCGCACGGATGCCATCCAACAACAAGAACACACACTCAAATCTTTTTTATGTATTTTGATGTGTTAATGGTTTGCAACTCATTTTTTGGAAATACTTTAAAAAACAAAATTAAAATATTCTAAATGTAAGAATGAAATGATAATATAAGAATAAGTGGATAATTTAATAATATGATTAACAGTATATTAAATCAATTGCAACTCATGGGAAGCAGTGTTGGAAGGGGAAAAGAAAAACACTAATAAATAGATTGTACCAAAAGTGAACCAAAGTTAAACATAGAAAAAAATAATGTAAAAATGGAAATGAGAAAAATAAAATCTATAAGCACACTAATTAATAAAGTAGTAAACCATTAAGGTAAAACTGAAATCGAATTCCATAATAAATATGATTCATTTTGTAAAGGAAAAAGAAACAAAGTTAATCTCCAGTGAAAAGAAACAAGAATTAAACTGTACTTACATGAAAACTCAGCATGACAATTAAAACCTTGTAACTTGCCTAATTGGCTGCATATCACTTTGTAAAGGTTAAGTGCTATATAAATTGGGGAAAGAATACCTAACTGCTTTCATCATATCTTAACTGATTCACTCCTTCTTTTCTGGGAGATGAAATGATGTACACAGGGGGGAACCAGAGTATCATACAGGGAAGAAAGCCCTCCCCTCCCCAACTTGCTTAATATTGACAAATAATTTATCCTCTAATTCACTTGCTAAAGTAATTTCATAAGTCTTAAATATTACCCTGGAATGAACTGGGTATGGCAAAACATTGCAAGTTATAGCAGAATCATAACTAGTTTTGTTTTCTTCTGTTTTCACTACTGCAAACTGTGACAAAGTCATCCCATTACTACTTTTACAAATGGCATGACATGAAAGCTGTCCCCCATTATCCCATATCAATTATATAATGCATCATATAAAAACAATGCAAGAAGAAAATAACAGATCTGATTGAGTGGAGAAAATGCAGGACAATAGGTACAACTGTCTCTGAAGTCAGACAACGGGGTTCAAATTTTGTCTGTAAAACCATCAGTAGGACATCAGATTTATCATTTGATCTTCATAGGATTCAATTTCCTGATCTGTCAAATAACTGGAAAAGAAAACCAGATATTGGACTAAGTGGCCTATGAGTTCCTTTCTAACTATAGAATTCTCATAACATGAGTCTTTGAAGGAAGAATCAGTTACCACATTGATTTAAGGGATAGAATTTCAGAATGTGACAGTATGTCTAAGAGCATCTAGTCTAAAACACAGGACTAGGGATGCTATAAACTATATCTATATCTATAAATAACTACATATAAATAATGACACATTGCCATATATATGTACATATATAACTATTTAGCTATAAACTGCATGTGTATGTATATATGTACACACATATATTTGTGCATATCTGTATGAATGTGTATATGCACATATGTATATATAGGTATGTTTACATATATAGACATATTTATACATATACATGGCTATATAAGGCTATATATACACACAAACATACATATACACATGTACTATACATACACATGTGTATGTGTGTATGTGTATATTGCCATACATAGTCATGTGTATATATACTTGTGTGTATTGTATATTTATATTTACATTTATCTACATACTTTATCTATCTATCCATCTATCTGTTTATTTCAGAAAGGAGGCCTCCATGATCCGTTCTGCAACACAGTGATAAGAAGGGCAGGAGAAAGGATTATCCATCCCCAAAAAAGAAGAAATGAAGACAAAGTTATAGGTATGGGGAAAAAGTAGAAATGGTTAGAAATTTTCTTATGAAAAGGAATGAGGAGTGAGCAGATAATTAGTGGTACATCCCCTCTAAAGTCCAGAAAACTAAGCTTCCATTCTTCCATTTTTGCCACTATCTTAATTCTGGCTTTTATCATCTCATAGTTTCATAATGAAATGTTTTAATTGTTTACACTTGCTAAAATTTGCTACTCTAATGTTTCTAATCCAGTGGCTCCATGCCAGAACACCCAATTTGACTAATCCATACATAAGGATGCCTGTGGGCTGCATATTGATTTAGTTTTAAATATATAATGGTACCTATATTTAATTGTTTTTCTATGAATTTTGTTAAATATTTTCCAATTACATTTTTTTTAATGTAAGAGGTATTTTATTTTTTCCGTTACATGTAAAGATAGTTCTCAACTTTTGTTTATACATGCTTTACAATTTCAGATTTTTCTCCCTCCCACCCCTCCCTCCCCCCTCCCCTAGACAGGAGGTAATCTGATATAGGTTGTATCTATATATCTCTATACATATACATACATACATATATATATATATATATATATACACACACACATATATATACACATAATAACATTAATCCTATTTCTGCATTAATCCTGTTACAAGAGAAAGAATGAGAGCAATGATGCAAAACCTCAAAATAGAAAGAAAAAAAAAACAACAGCACCCAAAACAAAAGAAATAATATGGTTCAATAAGCATCTATACTCCACAGTTCTTTCTTTCTTTTTTTTTTCTTGGATTTGGAGATCCTCTTCTATCATGAGTTCCCTGGAACTCTTCTGTACCATTGCATTGGTGAGAAGAATATAGTCCATCACAGTAGGTCAACACTCAATGTTGATGATACTGTGTACAATGTTCTTCTGGTTCTGCTCATCTCACTCATCATCAGCTCACACAAGACCCTCCAGGTTTCTCTGAACTCTTCCTGCTCATCATTTCTTACAGCACAATAGTATTCCATTGTATTCATATACCACAACTTGTCCAGCCATTCCCCAATTGATGGGCACCCCCTCATCTTCCAATTCCTTGCTACCACGTAAAGAGCAGCTATAAATATTTTTGTACATGTGGGTCCCTTTCCCCCTTCCATGATTTCTTTGGGAAAAAGACCTAAAAGTGGGATTGCTGGGTCAAAGGGTATGCACAGCTTTATCGCCCTTTGGGCATAATTCCAAATTGCTCTCCAGAATGGTTGGATCAGCTCACAGCTCCACCAACAATGCATTAGTGTTCCAATTTTCCCACAGCCTCTCCAACATTTATTATCTTCCTTTTTTGTCATTTTAGCCAATCTGATAGGTGTCAGGTGGTACCTCAGAGTTGTTTTAATTTGCATCTCTCTAATCATTAGAGATTTAGAGCATTTTTTCATATGGGAATAGATAGCTTTGGTTTCTTCATCAGAAAACTGCCTGTTCATATCCTTTGACCATTTCTCAATTGGGGAATGACTTGGATTCTTATAAATTTGATTTAATTCCCTATATATTTTAGAGATGAGGCCTTTATCAGAAGCACTGGCCTCAAAAATTGTTTCCCAGCTTTCTGCCTCCCTTCCAATTTTGGATGCATTGCTTCTGTTTGTACAAAAATTTTTTAATTTAATATAATCAAAATCATCCATTTTGAATTTTATAATATACTCTATCTCTTGTTTGGTCAAAAACTGTTTTCCTTTCCAAAGATCTGATAGGTACACTATTCCTTTCTCTCCTAATTTACCTATGGTATCACCTCTTATGTCTAAATCATGTATCCATTTTGACCTTATTTTAGTATAAGGTGTAAGATGTTGGTCTATGCCTAATTTCTGCCATACTATCTTCCAGTTTTCCCAGCAGTTTTTGTCAAATACTGAGTTCCTATTCCAGAAGCTGGAGTCTTTGGGTTTATCAAACACTACATTACTAGTGTCATTTACTACTGCATTTCCTGAGCCTAGCCTATTCCATTGATTTACCACTCTATTTTTTAGCCAGTACCAGATAGTTTTGATGACTGCCGCTTTATAGTAAAGCTCCAGGTTTGGTACTGCTAACCCACCTTCCTGTGAATTTTTTTTTTCATTATTTCCCTGGATATTCTTGATTTTTTGTTTTTCCAGATGAATTTTGTTATTATTTTTTCTAGCTGTATAAAATAATTTTTAGGTAGTCTGATTGGTATGGCACTGAATAAGTAAATTAATTTAGGCAGTATTGTCATTTTTACTATATTAGCTCTGCCTATCCATGAGCAATTGATATCTTTCCAATTATTTAGATCTGATTTGATTTGTGTGAAGAGTGTTTGGTAGTTGTGTTCATAGAGTTCCTGGGTTTGTCTTGGCAAGTAGACTCCCAAGTATTTTATATGATCTACCGTTACTTTAAATGGAATTTCTCTTTCTATCTCTTGCTGCTGGACTTTGTTGGTCATGTATAGAAATGCTGATGATTTATGTGGATTTATTTTATATCCTGCTACTTTGCTAAAGTTGTTAATTGTTTCAAGTAATTTTTGACTTGATTCTCGAGGATTCCTTAAGTATACCATCATATCATCTGCAAAGAGTGATAGTTTTGTTTCCTCCTTGCCTATTCTAATTCCTTTAATTCCCTTCTCTTCTCTGATTGCTAAATCGAACATTTCTAGAACAATATTAAATAAGAGGGGTGATAATGGACATCCCTGTTTCACCCCTGATCTTATTGGGAAGGCCTCTAATTTATCTCCATTGCATATAATACTTGCTGATGGCTTTAGGTAGATACTGTTTATTATTCTAAGGAAATCTCCCCCTATTCCTAAACTCTCTAGTGTTTTTATTAGGAATGGGTGCTGTACTTTGTCAAAAGCTTTCTCTGCATCTATTGAGATAATCATATGATTTTGGTTGGTTTTCTTATTGATGTGGTTGATTATGTTAATAGTTTTCCTAATGTTGAACCAGCCCTGCATTCCTGGTATAAATCCCACCTGGTCATAGTGTATTATCCTGGTGATCACTTGCTGTAATCTCCTTGCTAATATCTTATTTAAGATTTTGGCATCAATATTCATTAGGCAGATTGGTCTATAATTTTCTTTCTCTGTTTTTGCTTTGCCTGGTTTTGGTATCACCACCATATTTGTGTCGTAAAACGAATTTGGTAGAACTCCTTCTTCCCCTATTTTTCCAAATAATTTGTATAATACTGGAATTAATTGTTCTTTAAATGTTTGGTAAAATTCTCCCATAAACTCATCTGGCCCTGGGGATTTTTTCTTAGGGAGTTAATTAATAGCTTGTTCAATTTCTTTTTCTAATATGGGTTTATTTAAGGATTTTATTTCCTCTTCAGTTAACCTGGGCAGTTTGTATCTTTGTAAATATTCATCCATTTCATTTAGATTGTCAAATTTATTGGCACACAGTTGGGCAAAATATTTCCTAATTATTGCTTTAATTTCCACTTCATTGGTGGTAACATCACCCTTTTCATTTTTGATACTGGTAATTTGGTTTTCTTCTTTCTTTTTTTTTAATCAAATTAACCAATATTTTATCTATTTTATTGGTTTTTTCATAAAACCAGCTCTTAGTTTTATTGATTAATTCTATAGTTTTTTTTTGCTTTCAATCTTATTAATTTCTCCTTTAATTTTCAGGATCTCTAATTTAGTGTCTAATTGGGGATTTCTAATTTGTTCTTTTTCTAACTTTTTAAGTTGCATGCCCAATTCATTAATCTCCTCTTTCTCTTTTTTATTCATGTAAGCATTTAGAACTATAAATTTTCCCCTAAGCACCGCTTTGGCTGCATCCCATAGATTTTGGTATGTTGTCTCATTATTGTCATTCTCTTGGATAAAGTTATTGATTGTTTCTATGATTTCTTGTTTGGCCCATTCATTCTTTAGAATCAAATTATTTAGTTTCCAATTGATTTTCATTCTACTTTTCCCTGGCTCTTTCTTACGTGTAATTTTTATTGCATCATGATCTGAGAAGGATGCATTTACTATTTCTGCCTTTCTACATTTGACTATGATGTTTTTGTGCCCTAATACATGGTCAATTTTTGAAAATGTGCCATGTACTGCTGAGAAAAAGGTATATTCCTTTCTATCCCCATTCAGTTTTCTCCAGACATCTATCATGTCTAACTTTTCTAGTCATCTATTCACCTCTTTCACTTCTTTCTTATTTATTTTTTGGCTAGATTTATCTAATTCTGAGAGGGGGAGATTCAGATCCCCCACTAGTATAGTATTACTATCTAATTCCTCTTGTAACTCATTTAACTTCTCCTCTAAGAACTTGGATGCTATACCACTTGGCGCATACATATTTAATATTGATATTACTTCATTATCTATAGTACCTTTAAGTAAGATGTAATTTCCTTCCTTATCTCTTTTAATGAGATCTATTTTTGCCTGCACTTTGTCTGAGATAAGGATTGCTACCCCTGCCTTTTTTACTTTAGCTGAGGCATAATATATTCTGCTCCAGCCTTTTACCTTTACTCTGTGTGTATCTCTCTGCTTCAAATGTGTTTCTTGTAAACAGCATATTGTAGGGTTCTGGTTTTTAATCCACTCTGCAATTCGCTTCCGTTTTATAGCAGAGTTCATTCCATTCACATTCACAGTTATTATTACTGACTGTCTATTCCCCTCCATTCTATTTACCCCCTTTGTACTTTTCCCCCCTTCTTTCACCCTATTCCTCCTCACCGACGTTTTACTTCTTACCCCTGCGTCCCCCGATTTGCCCTCCCTTTTGATCACCGCCCTCTCTTTTCTTTACCCTTTTCTCCCTTGCTTTTGTCCTCCCTTCTATCAGTCCCCCCCTTCCCCTTCCCCTTTTGTTTCCCTAAAGAATGAGTTAAGTTTCTTTATCCCAATGAATGTATATGTTATTCCCTCTTTGAGTCAAATCTAATGAGAATAGGGTTGAAACCATGTTCCCCCCTCCTTTCTTTCCCTCTATTGTAATAGGTTTTTTCCACCTCTTCATATGATATAATTCATCCCATTCCACCTCCCCTTTCCTCTCCTCCCCATAGACTCCCTTTTTATCCCCTTAATTCTTTTGTATCATCACATCAAAGACAATTTATATTTATACCCTCTATATAAAGTCCTTCTCTCTGCCCAAATACATTTACAGTTCTTAAGAGTTATGAGTATTATCTTCCTGTGTAGAGATATAAACAGTTTAACCTAATAGGGTAAATTTTTTTTCCCCTCTGTTTACCTTTTTAAACTTCTCTTGAGTCTTGTATGTTGAGATCAAATTTTCTATTCAGTTCTGGTCTTTTCACGAGGAAAGATTGAAAGTCCCCAATGTCATTAAATGTCCATCTTTTCCCCTGAAAGAAGATGCACATTTTTGCTGGGTAATAGATTCTCGGCTGCAATCCAAGCTCCTTAGCTTTCCGGAATATCATATTCCAAGCCTTGCGGTCCTTTAATGTTGAAGCTGCCAGGTCCTGAGCAATCCTGACTGTGGCTCCATGATATTGAAATTGCTTCTTTCTGGCTGCTTGGAGTATTTTCTCCTTCACCTGATAACTCTGGAATTTGGCTACAATATTCCTTGGAGTTTTCCTTTTGGGGTCTCTTTCAGGAGGTGATCGGTGGATTCTTTCAATGATGATTTTATCCTCTGATTCTATGATATCAGGGCAGTTCTCCTTAATAATTTCCTGGAATATGGTGTCTAGATTCTTTTTCTGGTCATGGCTTTCAGGCAGTCCAATGATTCTCAAATTGTCTCTCCTTCATCTGTTTTCCAGATCAGTTGTCTTTCCAATGAGGTATTTCACATTTTCTTCTATTTTTTCATTTTTTTTATTCTGCTTGACTGATTCTTGGTGTCTCATGGATTCCTTATCTTCCAACTGTCCCACTTTAATTTTTAAGGCATTGTTTTCTTCAGTGAGATTATGCACCTTTTTTTCCATTTGGCTAAGTGAATTTTTTAAGGTATTGTTTTCTTCAGTGAGATTATGCACCTTTTTTTCCATTTGGCCAAGTTAATTTTTTAAGGTATTGTTTTCTTCAGTGAGATTATGCAGCTTTTTTTCCATTTGGCCAAATGAATTTTTTCAGGCTTTGTTTTCTTCAGCTTCCTTTTCCAAGCTGCTGATTCTTTTTTCATAGTTTTTTTGTTTTGCTTTCATTTCTCTCCCCATTTTTTCTTCTACCTCTTGCAATTGATTTTTAAAATCCTTTTTGAGCTCTTCCAGGAAGGCTTTTTGTTCTTGCGACCAATTCACCTTCCCTTGTGAGGCTTCAGATATAGCCAATTTGAGGCTATTGTCCTCATCTGAGTTTGTGTTGGCTTCTTCCCTATTGATACAGAAGCTCTCAATGGAGAGGGCTCTTTTTTGCTTCTTACTCATTATTGCAGCCTATTTATTTATTCTTTAAGTTGAGGTCTGCTCTGGGGGCACCAGGGTCCCTGTTTTGGGCTTCTTGTGCAGGTGTATAGGTGCTGTGTGACCGGGCTTTTACTCTGAGGCCTTTATGGTGTGTGGAGATCCCCCGCCCTGCACTTCCTGTCTGATTATGCTCGGCCAGCCAGGCGCCAGACCCCGGCGTCTGATCCCGCCGTTTGTGGCCCTCTCAGCCAGTGCAGGTAGGTTTTTCCACTGTCCTTCTTGGCCACCAGATTTTTGAACCAGGTTCCGGGAGCCTCAGTTGTTCGGCTGTGGCCCGCAACTCCTGCTGACTTGCCCCGACCCCCTCGGCACTGGGTTGCTACCCTGCGCTGGGCCTCCCTTTTGCCCGAGTCAGACCGACCTTTTCCTGAAGTCTTCTAAATTATCTCTGGTTGGAGGACTGTGTCTCTCTGTCTCTTTGCAGGTTCTGTAGTTTCAGAATCCGTCCAGAGGCTTGATTTAATGTTCGTTTTGAGGGAACAGAAGGAGAGCTCAGGCAGCTTGCTGCTTCCTCTCCGCCATCTTGGCTCCGCCTCCAATTACATTTTAATCTGATTCAGCTACACTCAGGAGTGTGGGCGATTACAAATATCCCATGGACTGTGTTTGACACCTCTTCATGGACCACTTGTATGTCTAGACAGCAGGTGAGCTTCTGGAGAAAGGAATAATCAAATCAAGTTAACAAACATTTATTAAGCACTCAATGTATTTCAGGCACTGGACTAAGTGATGGGAATAGAAGAGTCACTCAATCCCCCATCATCAAAATGTAGAGGTTCAACTAGATGGCTTCTGAAGAGCAGTTCTTTGAATCAATGATTTCTTTAAGGAGTTCTCTCACTGCCACTTGCAGTTATATGTATCTTATCATTCTCCCAGTTAGAAATATTCAAGAGGATGAGGATCACATGTGTGATAGATCCAGATCAAAATGGCTTTTAAGAATCAATTGTTATATTTTCAATATGATCATTTATGCCTCAGAAACTGTAAACACTCCAAATCTGGGAGATATATATCACTGCTCAATATTTAAACTTAAGAAAGTGATGGAATTATTAACAAAAGAGACTAAGCTTCAGTGTGTGTCCTGTAAGTATGTATGTATATATATTTCTGTGTATATGTATATATGTATATATTATGCATTTTAGAAAACCAATTATACACTCAGCAGCACACCCCTTTCAAATATCTTGTAATCTATTTTTTTCTCCCCCAGTACTTGAGTTCAAATCCTTCCATTTATGATTACCTTTTTTCTTATTCCACAACCAAGACAATTATCTTCTTTAGTCTTTAGTTTCTCTTTCTATAAAATGAAGGGTTGGGACGTATTGTACACTAAGGTGGGTTCTAGCTCTACAGTAAAATATTATTACCTGTCACTGTAATCTGAATGTAGTAGGTCCTTAATAATGATATGTTGGATTGAATTTGGTGAGATGAACTAGATGAGCAGTAAAATTCTTTCAAATTTTGAGATTTTCTGATTGTGTCAGGGAATGTGCCAAATATTGCAGATATAGAGAAAGGCAAAAATATCTCCTCCATTCATGGCAGTCCTGTACTAATGTGAATGAAAACATGAATAAACAGGAAGGTGGTTACTTGTGAATGATTGTATTTAATAAGGCAGAATTTTACAAATTCATAAGCCTCACTGTCTTCCTGAGTCATCAGAGTTAACAAAGTCAAGATGACTGGTTATAGCCTAGGATGACATAAATTGCCCTGGCATCTTCAATGTCTGACTGATCTCTCAGTGTTCCACAGTGCCTGATTCAGGTGGCTTCATGGCCACTGGAACAAACTTTTCTCATCCACTCGTTCATTCCTAGGGCAAGTCTTAACATACTTAGGGTAGATGCCACCACTTCCCCAACTCACCTATGGGTCAATCATTTATCCTCAACCTGATTTAGCCTGTCTGCTGGGATGGTTCACCAGGATGTGGCCACTGCACATTCTTTAGTTTCTTGGAGCCACAGGTAAGAGTTAAGTGGAAGGTAGATACCAAATTGGATAACCAGCCCTGAAAATGACTCAATCAGTCATAATACGAGAGGGACCAGAAATCATTGAACATCCCTTAAATCCCCAAATATTCTTCTTTACAATTGGTTGACAATTTCACCTGTTATCCAAAAGGTTTCAACCCCTCTCTCAGGCATTTTCAACCTTGAATTTTATGAAATGCGAATTTCAAACTTCCTAATACTACTAGAGTGTTCAAGTACCCATGTCAAATGTGATTAAAATATTTGCTATGAACAATTTTAAAATTCATAACCCACTTACATAGTGTGCATTTGAAGTTGAACTTAAAGTACAATTGTAGCTGATCTACAGTCAATAAATCAAACCTCATTAATCAATCATGCAAGTATTTACTAAGTTCCTAATATGTGACAATTCTATATTCTGGGCATTAAAAATGCAAACATACAAAGAATAAAACAATTCCTGGTATCAAGATTATATTCCAAAACAATGCTTGATAGCAAGGTAAATGGTCTTTTTATTTACATTTAAATTTATTTCATTTCTTTACTAAAAAAATGTAAAAAATTTAGTGTATATATTTTTTTAAGATTTTGAATTCCAAATCTTTTGTTTCCCTCTTCTTCCTTCCTGCTTGAGAAGAGACGCAAATTGATATAGATTATATATGTGCATTCATACAAAACATTTGCATATTAGGCATTTTACAAAAGAAAAAACAGACTAAAAACAATTACAAACCTCAAGAAAAAGAGTAAATAAAAAAAGAAAGAAAGAAATCTTCAATTGCTATTCAGACTCCATCAGTTCTTTCTCTAAAGGTGGAAAACATTGCTTTTTTATCATAAGTCCTTTGGGATTGTTTTGGATTTTTGTATTTCTGAGAATAGGTGTTGTTCAGAGTTGATCATTGTACAATATGGCTATTACTGCATACAATGTTCTCCTGGTTTTTCTCATTTTACTTTGCATCATTTTATTTGTCTTCTCAGTTGTTCTTTTTCTGAAAGAATCCCAATCATCATTCTTATAGCACAATTATAGTTCATTAGAATCATATACCACAACAGCTTCAGTTGTTCCCCAGTTGAGGGAAATCTCTTCAATTTCCACCTCTTTGCCACCACAAAAAAGCTGCTATAAATATACATGTACAAATAGGTCATTTTCCTTTTGTTCTGATCTCTTTGACCTATAGATCTAGTAGGACTATTGCTGGATAAAAAAAAAAAAATTATTCACAGTTTTATAACCTTTTGGACATAGGTCCAAATTGCTCTGGAAGAATAGTTGCATGAGTTCACAGTTCCAACAACAATGCATTAGTATCCCAAATTTCCCACATTCCTTTCACGTCATTTTCCTTTTCTGTCACTTTAGTCAATCTAAGTTTGAAGTTCTTCATCAGAGTTCTCTTATTGTGCATTTCCCTCATCAATAGTGATTTAGAGCATAGTTTTTCATATGACAAAAGATAACTTTAATTTCTTCATCTGAAAACTGCATGTTGAAGTCTTTGACCATTTATCAATCAGTAAACAACTCATTCTTACAAATTTGACTCAGTTCTCTACATATTTGAGAAGTGAGACCTTAGAGACACTTACCGTAATTTTGTTCAGTTTTTTTAAACTTTTCTTCAAATTTTCACTACATTGTTTTGCTTGTGCAAAACCTTCTTAATTGGATGTAATCTATCTAAATTATCCATTTTATATCCATTGATTTTCTCACTTCTTTTGTCATAAATTCTTCCCTCATCCATAAATCTTACAGGTAAACTATTCCATGCTCCCTTAATTTCTTATGGTTTCACTCTATATGTACACATTTTGACATTATCTTGGAATACAGTGTGAGCTGTTCTACACCCAATTTCAGCCAAGTTGCTTTATAGTTTTACCAGAAGTTTTTGTTAAATAGTGATTTTTGTTCCCAAATCTTGTATCTTTGTATTTGTCAAACATTAAATCAGTATAGTCATTTCCTACTATGTAATACTGATCCATCAGTCAATTTATTAGCCAGTGCCAGATTATTTGGAAGATTACTGCTTTGTAATACAGTTTGAGATCTAGTACTGCTAAGGGAAATTCCTTCCCAATTTATTTTCATTGATTCGCTTGATATTCCTAAATCTTTTTATCTGCCAGATTACTTTGTTATTATTTTCTCTAGCTTTGTGAAATAATTTTTGGCAGTTTAATTAGAATGGTAATGAATAAGTAAATTAATTTATGAAGAATTTTCATTTTTTTTATATTGGCTTGACCTACCCATGGGCAATTAATATTTCTCAAATTGTTTACCACTTACTTTACTTGTGTGAAAAGCATTTTGTAATTGTGTTTATGAAGATCCTGGATTTGTCCTGGCAGGTGGATAGCCACATGTTTTATATTGTCTACAGTTACTTTAAATGAATTTTCTCTTTTTGTGTCTTCCTTCTGGACTTTATTGGTGATATATAGAAATTCTGATGATTTTTGTGAGTTTATTTTATGTTCTCCAGCATTTCTAACATTATTTTATGTAATTTTAGATATTTTCTAGGTTCATCTGAGTATTATCTACAATTCTTCTTTAAGTATTCTATCCTTCAATTTCTTTGTCTTCTCTTATTGCTATTGCTAACATTCTAGATTAATAGTGAAAAACAGTGGTGATAATAGGCATCCTTACTTCATCCCTGATCTTATTATAAATGTTCTCCCTTATCCACATTACAGATAATGCATGCTGATTGGTTTAGACTGATGATACTTTTCATTTTAAGGAATGCTCCATTTAGTCCTTTGTTTTCTAGTGTTTAAACTATAATGAATGTTATATTTTGTAAGAAGCTTTTTCTGCACCTTTGGAGATAATCATAAGACTTTTGTATTGAACAAGCCCTACATTTTGGTTTTAAACCCCACCTGGTCTTAGCATATGATCTTTGTGATGTTTTGTTGTGCAGTGACTGTCTTGCTAGCGTTTTATTTAAAATTTTGAATCAATATTTATTAATGAAATTGATCTATAGTTTGCTTTGTCTTTTTTTGTTCTTCCCTGTCTTAGTTATCAGGCCCATATCCATGTTGGAATTATTATTGGGGGGGGGTGGCAATGAGGGTTAAGTGATTTGACCAGAGTCACACAGCTAGTAAGTGTCAAGTGTCTGAGGCCAGATTTGAACTCAGGTCCTCCTGAATCTAGGGCCAGTGCTTTATCCACTGTGATACCTGGCTGACCCTGGAATTGTTTTTAAAATTTTTAATTGAATTCACTTGTGAGTTATTCTGGTTCAGTTGATTTTTTTAGGGAGTTCATTGATGGCTTATTCAATTTCATTTTTTTAAAATATTGGGTTATTTAAATATTTTATATGCTTTTCTATTCATTTGGGCAATTTATAAATATTCATCCATTTCACATAGATTGTCAGATATATTTGTGTATAAGTGGGCAAAACAGCTCTTAATAATTGTTTTAATTTCATCTTCATTGTTAGTGAATTAACCCCTTTAGATGTTGATACTGATAATTTGGTTTTCATCTTTCTTTTTTAAATCAAATTAACCAATGGATTATCTATTTTCTTGTTTTTCCCCATAGAAGCAAACAAGTTTTATTAATTACTTTAATGTTTAAGTTACTTTCAATTTCATTAATTCCCCCCTTTGATTTTCAGGATTTCTACTTTGTTATTCAATTAGGGAATTTTTAATATGGTTCTTTTCTTGTTTGCTTGATTGGTTTTTTTAAGTTGAATTCTAGAATCATTAATTTGCTATTTCTCTATTTTATTGGTACAAACATTTAGAGATTTAAATTTTCCCCTATGTACTACTTTCGCTGAATCCACAGATTTTGGTATGTTTTTTCATTGTTGTCATTCCTTTAAATGAAATTATTTATTATTTTAAGTGTGTTCATTGACATATTAATTCTTTAAGATTAGATTAATTTCCAATTAATTGTAATCTGTTTCAATAGCACTTTATTTAATACATTTTTATTGCATTATGATTCGAACCAGATGCATTTAATATTTCTGCTTTTCTGCATTTAGTTGTGAGGTTATTATGCCATAATACATGGTCATTTTTATTTTATATGCTATGTCCCTCCTTAAAAATCTGTTCTGCTTGTAACCACTAACTCCTCTAATCTGCCTTTCTTTCTATTAAACATTTTTTCCTTCTCTAATTCTCCTACTTCCCCATAGGTTAAGATAGATTTCTTTACCACCCTGCGTGTGTATTTTATTCCATCTTTGAGTCAATTCTGATGCAAGATTAAGCATTACCCTCCACCTACCTCTTTCATTCATTTGTAAAAGTTCGTCCTTATATGCCTCTTTTACTTGAGATCAAATTTCACATACTTCTTCTCCCTACCCCCTTCTACCAGGGTGTCCTTCTTTCTCACCAACTAGTTGAATTTTTAATCAATCCATAATAATCATATGATACCCTCTGTCTATGTATTCTCTTCTTCCTGCCCAAATAAGGATAAAGTTCATAGGAATTATGATTTTCACTTTCTCATATAGAATGTAAACATTTAACAATATTGATTTCCTTATGATTTGTCTTTCATGTTTAACATTAATGCTTCTATTGAGTCGTGTATTTGAAAGTTAAATTTTTTATATAGCTCTGTCATTTTTTTTTTTAACAAGAATGCTTGAACATCCCATATTTCATTAAACATCCATTTTTTCCCCTCCCTTTAGGATTATACTCAATTTTGCTATATAAATTATGCCTGGTTATAATAGTATTTTCTTTGCCTTCTGGAATATCATATTCCAAACCTTCTGATCCTCTAATGTGGAAGTTGTTTAATCTTGTGTGATCTTGACTTTGTCTTCATGGTATTTGAATTTTTTTTTCTTTTTCTTTTCTGGCTATTTTAGCATTGTCTCCTTGACCCAGGAGTTCTGGAATTTGGCTTTAATATTCCTTTTGGGAGTTTTCCTTTTGGCATTTCTTTCAGAATAAGATTGATATATCATTTCAATTTATTTTTTACATTGTATTTCTAGAATATTATGGCAGTGTTTTTTCTCAATATGTTACTGAAATACGTCTAGATTTTTTAAAAAATCACCTTTAATGTAGTCCAATAATTTTAAAGTTATCTGTCTTCTGTTTTCCATGCCAGTTGTTTCTTCAATGTGATCTTTGATATTTTCTTCTCCCCTTCCTATTTTATTTTTATTAAGATTACACAAAAACAAGCACAAATATTTGCTAAATTGAGCTATTTCAGGACTTAAAAATATTGTAGTAGTTTTCTCCCCATGGAAGGACAGGCTAGGGAAAACAAAACAAAATTAAACCAAAAAAAAAAAACAAAACCATTTCAATATCATTACATTTCAAGGAAATATACCATTTTGTCTGAGAAATTGTCCATTTGGGATTTGTCCATTACCAGAAATACGTTTTGTTCAATTTCTTTTTTTTCAATTATTATTAGAGAAGAATTATCAACACATGATAAACAGGTACGTCTTACAAATATTGTGGACACAGATCATCATTAATCAAATTCACCTTGGCCATGACTTATAATCCCAATATACACATCCAACATGGTAATTGGTTACAGTTAACACCTTGAAGCAATCATAGCCAATTACTTTTGGCAAGAGTAGGCAATCCCATTGTATTACATCCATTGCACCTAGCTCCCAATGGGTAAAATTAATACAATCTTCAATTTAAATCTGAAAGGTAACTTAGAGATCCTTATGATCCTTTGATTTTATGAATAAACAGAACCCTAGATATGTGACAAGACTTGATTAAGACCAAGCATATATTCAGTGGAAAGTTGGACCTCTAAGCTAGGTTTCATGAACCAAATCTAGTGTCTTTTCCACCATACCACTAAATAGAGGGCCTTAGGCATTTTTGTTCATTTATTTTGCTACTGATTTTGGTGGTTGTGTATTTAATGTTTGAACAAGTTCAGAAATATGAATACCTCAAAATACCTTAGAAATCATCACGCACAGCTCCCCCATTTTATGATGAATCCGATGTTCAGATATATGCATTCATTCCATCTAGGTCACATAAATTACTAAGTAGGAGGGCCAATAATCAAATGAAAGTTTTCTCTCTCCAAATTCTGTCCCACTGTATTATATTATTCCCTATTCTTCCCTATGTTCACTATCTCCTTACTGCTTACCCTGGACCATATCATTCCCATATTTCATATACATGTTTTTTTCTATTTGCTTGCTCTTTGCTTATAGGACATTATATTTACTATCATCTTTCTGTTAATCTAAGTTCACAAACGCATAGTCATATTTGAGTCTTTTCACTATCCCCATGCCATGTCCAATCTGTTGCCAAATATTGACAATTCTTTCTCAGTCTTATTACTCAAAACTACACTATTCTCTACATTCATGTGGCCAAACAAATTCAGGACCACATTACCTCATGCTCAAACTTTTGTAATACCCTATAAATTGGACTCTGAAATCTCAGTGTCTTTTCTTGCTATTTCTTCTTCCACAC
Source organism: Dromiciops gliroides (assembly GCF_019393635.1). Taxonomy (NCBI): domain Eukaryota; kingdom Metazoa; phylum Chordata; class Mammalia; order Microbiotheria; family Microbiotheriidae; genus Dromiciops; species Dromiciops gliroides. Next base: position 50,542,574 of record NC_057864.1, on the reverse strand, counting down.
AGCTATCAAAATAATCCTCCTGAAGCACACTAGTCTAATCTTGATTAAAAGGCCTTCAGTCCCTCCCAATGGTACAGAAGTAACAATACAAATTAATCAGCCTGGCATATTAAAAGTCCTTCACAATCTGGCTACATCTTACCTTTCCATGTTTATTTCCTATTAAACTTATGTTCTTAATATATCAACAAAACTGCTTCTCCTGCTTTTTTCTCTGTTTTTAAACATCTCCCACATTCCTAGAATGCCATCCCTTCTCAATTCTGCCTCTTAGATATTTTAGTTTCTTTTAAGTCACAAGTCTATTTCTTTCCCTGTGACGTCTACTTACTAGTATCCTTTCCCTATTCAAATTATCATGACTATAATTATCTTTTTATATGTCATTTACCAATGGTAAAATGTAGGTTTCTTGAGGGCAGGGACATTTCCATTTTGTTGTTGTTGTTGTGTATCCCGAGTTGTGACCACAGTGCCTTTTCCTCTACTTAGTAGAGTGCTGGGCCTGGAGTAAGGAGGATCTGAGTTAAATTTGGGCCTTAGACATTTGCTATGTCAGCCCAGGAAAGTCAATTAGCTCTCTTAGCCTCAGTATCCTCATCTGCAAAATAAGCTCAATGAGTAAATGGCAAACCACTCCAGTGTGTTTGCCAAGAGAACCTCAAATGGGGACACTGAGTTGGACACAACTATTGATTAAACAACAACAAATCAATACCTAGAAAATGGAATTGGATTGGAAACTACAGAATAATTGATAGTGATATGATCCCTGTACACACACATACACACACACACACACACACACACACACACACACTGCCTCACCCTATTGCCCTGGGCACCTCTTGTTCCCCTGGCCTCAGTACATAAATGATTTATAAGTTCCTATGATGTACTAGGTTACCTTCTCTGTCTTAAGCCATACTTACAGAAGTCCCTACTTAAATATTTATCCAAGTTATTCATAAAGAAGAATCCTAAATGGAAGGGATTCCTGAAATACTTAGAGTAGTTTACAAAGCATTGATTTCCCTCCTCAATCTGTGCCAGTACTCAGAGCGTACTGTTTAATATTATAATCTTCAGTGGGATATTACAAATCATAAAAGACTGAATTCTATGCTTCTATTTCCTTAGAATTATAGTACTCTTTGCCATAAGCATCATAGTAGACCAATGATTGCTTTATTTATACGGTAAATAGCTCGAAATCCTTGAACCATGTGATTGGATGAAATGTGGAAATGGTGGTGGAGATATTGCATACCCCAAGGAAATAACTCCATTTGCACATAGAGTTCAAAATAGAAAAGCTTAGATTTTAGCCTGACTGAAATATCTTGCATTTATTGTTATTTTTATTAAAAAATGGAAGCTGAGAATAATTTTTATAAGTACTAATAGTAAGATAATGGCAAGGATAATTAGAAACTAAAAAGAGCTTTGCTTTCTCACTGTTTTGTTCTTACAAGGGAACAGAACAGGGCAGTAATATTTAACTTGTCAGTCCAAGATGTTTGACAAAATAATCACATTAATGAGCCTTCGGCAGTAATGAGAGGATGTGCTCAGCATACATGTTTGTAAAATTTGCCAGACTCATTAAAAATCAAAGTTACATTATATTAGCAATAAGCTGCCTGTTGTTACAAATAGAGCAGCTTGCCTTATTTCTAATTGTGACTTCTAGTGATGTCTTCCTAAAAGTTACAGCAAATATTTCATTAGTTTCACTCCCATAGTGTTTCTTAGGAAATATTGTAGATAATGTTTGGCTTTGTGGTTGACCTTGGAGTAAGAAAAAGATACTTAACTTCAGTGCATGTCAGTGATGCATACTAGCTGTATGACCATGAACAAGTTAAATGAATGAATGGATGAATGAATAAAAGATGCTTGGTAAGCAGCCAGTCTGTGGCAGATACCGTGTTAAGCACTGGAGATAAATATATAAGCAAGTGAGATAGTCTAGCCCTGAAAGAACTTACATTCTAATAGAGAGAAACAACACATACAGGCAATTCAGGACAGGGTGGTGGATTATAGAGGTTACAAAAAATGGTTAAATTGAAGGTCCAGGAGGACAATGTACAAGACTTTTCTTAAGCAAAAATGTTTAGTGGATATGACATTGGAAATGGAGGTAAAAAGATGGGTTCAATTCCCTCAGATATTCATTAGTTGTGTCACCAGTGCAAGTTATTTAACTTCTCTGGACCTCAGTTTTTAGCTTTGAAAAATAATGTTGGGAATGGCTAAACAAGCTGCACTATGTTGTTGTTATTGTTTGTCCTTCCTTTCTAGACTTGCAGTGAAGTGAGGCAGGGCTGTGCAAGTTCACCACCCTCACTTTCTCCTCCAGAGCCATCTGGTCCAGTGCCAAGATATCTTTCAGGGCAACTGGAGATGACCCCAGATGTTTGACACAATCAGTGTTACATAACTTGCCTAGGGTCACACAGCTGGTAAGTGCCTGAGGTGAGATTTGAATGCATATCCTCTCAACTTTAATGTCAGCGCTCTATCCACTGTGCCACCTAGTCGTCCCTTATATTATTGTAATGGATATTATTGTGCTATAAGAAATTACAAGCAAGATGATTTCAGAATAATCTGGAAAGGCTTACGTGAATGGATATATACTGAAATGAACAGAACCATGAGAACCTTGTACACAGTAACAGCAATATTGTTCAATGAACAACTGTGAATGACAATTATTCTCAGCAATACAATAATGTAGGACGACCCCAAAGGACTAATGAAGTATACTATCCATCTCCAGAGAAAGAACTGATATTGATTGAACAAAGACTGAAACATTCTATTCTTCACTTTCTTTCACTGTGTTTTTTTCTTTTATATGAGTAATCTTATACAAAATGCCTAATATGGAAATGTTTTACATAACTGTACATGTAAAATCTTTATCTGATTTCTTACTCCCTCAGGAATGGGGGAGAAAGGGAAGAAGGGGAGGAATAGAATTTGGAAATCAAAACTTTAAATAAATATGTTTAAAAAAATAGAAAAATAATGTAGTCGGTCCCTTCTCTAAGTTCCCTTCTACATGTAAATTTATGATCCAATGTGGATGAATCTAGGGTGATAAAAGTAGTAATACAAAATAATCTAAACTGTATTTACAAAACAATGATGGCATAGGATTTTATAAGGTTTTGTGTAATTTTCTCAAAAATTAGCTCATATAGAGTTTGCCATTGTATACAAAAAAGTCAGCCAATTAAGAAAAATCAATTAAACATCTACTATGTGCCAGGCATTGTGTTAAGTAAATGGAATATAAAAAGAGGCAAAAGGAAGTGTCTGCCTTTGGCCTTCATTGGATTTATTATGGACACAAATAATTTTTGGTAACCGTCAAAGTTTTGGGCTGTCCATAACTAAAATGCAAGATGAAATTCAGATTGACATATTTCTCTCATAATACTTAACTTTCATTTTGTACTAAAAATATTTATCTAATTAGTCTTCCATTCATGGATAGCTAGGCCTGTATCTTGAAGATCTGTGACTCCCATTAAAGAGTCCCTTTATTATTCTGTGTATGGAAGGAATCAGCACAGTATGATCAAACAGGTGAACCTGAAAGACCTCATTTTCCATAGAGAATCCTTCATCCATTTGGTTCCTACACAAATTAATTTCCATAATAATGAACAACATTGGTATAACACATATGTCCCACACTTTCATAAGTTACTTGACATAAATCACATCATTATCAAGTAGATTTATACATACAGATGTATTAATCAAGAAGTTTTGTATAATCTTAATATATGAATGAATGAGTAATGAAATACTTTTTTGAAGAAAAGTTATCATCCTAATTTTAACTTTTTTTTCTTTTAATTATCAATAAACAATAGATACCAAGTCCTCTTCTGGTGTTTCAATGTAGAAAGAAAATGAATCTGAATTGTCATAGGCAATCACTGATGAATGTAAACTCTACTACCCTAGGAAAGCTTCAATTGTGGTCCTAGGGACACACTAACTAGCCTTCCTGAGGCAACATGTTCCCAAGTAAGGAGAGGTTCAAGATCAGATGGTTAATAGGTGGAGAATTCTTTAGCCTGAGAAACCATGAAACAAACAGTTTTTGATGGTGCATGACATTTCCACCACTAAAATCATTCATTCCTTTGGGCATAGAAATTGCATCTACGAAATGTTCACTGTTAAATGCCATTGTTTTTGGAAGGTCATAAACAATTAGCATGAATTATTACCCCTTATCACACAGTGCATTGCAAATAGTAGGCATTCAACATTCATTGCTTGCATGACTGAGTGAATGCCTGATCAAGAACATATTGCTTTTTCAGATTAATTACAAAATTCAAAAGCAGGTAAATTTAAGCTGGGAGATGGGGAGAAAGAAGTGCCCAAAACAGGTAATTAAGATCCAAAGAAATGAGTAGGATTGCTTTTATTTTTTTAATACCTTTTTTAATGTTTTGTCTAGGGCTGGTCTTTCTTTCCTACTGTACCACAGTTCTAATCCACATTATGAGAAAACATTGCTTTAGCATATAAATAGTGAAGCATTACTTTATTGTGGAAAAAATGGACTTAGAAATCTGGCTTCAAGCATCTTCCTTTGCTACTGATTAGATTTAAGACACTGGAAAATGAATATAACCTCCCTGAAACTCAAGTTTCCTTTTCTGAAAACTGAAAGAGTTGAAAAAGTTCTCTAAGTTCATTCATCTCTAAGATTCTAAGTTTATACGACATATAAAACTGAAATGATATTGTTTGTTGATTTTTTACTATTAAAAATGTTTATCTGGGGCAGCTAGGTGGCACAGTGGATAGAGCACCAGCCCTGGAGTCAGGAGGACCTGAGTTCAAATCCAGCCTCAGACACTTAACACTTACTAGCTGTATGACCGTGGGCAAATCACTTAACCCCAATTGCCTTGCCAAAAAAAAAAATGTTTAACTGTGAGACACTGGAAAAGATGTCTATATTGAATATACAAATGGAAAAAAAATGATTCATTAATGTATTGAGATGATGATGAAGAGACAATTTGGTACAGTAGAAAGAACATAGGGCATAAAGGAGACATATGGTGGAAGAGCCATATGATGCCAGTTGAGTACAATATTTGAGCAATCAGAGTGCTGCTCATTTCTGGGCTTAACCTAACTTATTCTATTCCACTGTAGGTTTAGGCCAAATATTGCAGGGCCATTTCCAGTTGTCTTGACTTTTTCTTACCATTGGACTTTCGTAACTCTAAAGGAGACAATGAGGCGCATGACTTTGCACACCTCTACCCCACTCAAATCCAATTCACAAGCAAGTCATCACCCTTATGATGTCATTATTTCTGTTATGGGCCCTTAGGTACCTCAGAAGTTTTCTGTAGGTACATCAAAGAACCTTCTCCTTGATAAACTAAAGCAAAAGATAGACACACCTAAAGAGATAAGTGGCATCAGGATTGGAACTGAGTTAGCCCCAGGACCACCACTCTTCATTTCAGTCTACCCCATCCCTCAGGGAGATAAGATTAGGTGTGACTGCTGCCTTTGTGACATAAGGGGGACAAAGATGGCTTGAGAGATCCGGAGTCACGCCTCACCTATCCTCCCTCAACCACCAGTGGGGAATGGTACTCCCCAATAAAGGAACTTTCCACAGTCAGATCTCATCTGACCATCATCAGTCATCTATAAAAGTATCTGTCTGTCACTTGCTTAAGGAGAAATGTATCTCAGAGAGCCACAACTCTGTGCCATGCCTTCTCCCAGGATTTCTCTCTTAGTTTCCTTTCCCTAGCACTGAAATAAACCATTATTTTGTTCTAATTGGATTTGTGTGCAAGAGGGTATAATTCTTTAAAGAGGAATTCCTAAGAACCCCTATCCCAAACCCTCACCTATTTCCCCCATAACAGTTCTCTTTGAGAACAAATGACAAACAACAAAACAAAGCAACAAAAGCCCTGCATGAAGTCTTTACATCATAAAATTATTTTTATTGTTTTCCAGTTACATGTAAAGATAGTTTTCAACATTTGTTTTCAGAAGATTTTTATTTCCAAATTGTTTTCCCTCCTTCCTTCCCTCCCTCCTCCGCAGGAGAGAAAACAATCTGATGTAGGTTATACATGATGAAGTTTTTACAAAGAAAGGACTTTGAGAGCAGGTGTTGTGAGTTAAACCTTATCACACATATTTCTTGAATGTGTACCTCCCTACAATTATGTCAATGGAAGTATAAGTGATTCCTCCCATGGAGGAGTGAGGTAGTCTCAGCAGAATATTTTGTATTAACTGACTTTACCATGTCATCTGAGAGTAGTAGTTACTTTCCTGTGGGAGAAGTTGGGGACTGATGTTCATTCTTGTTCTTGTTCTTTGATTTCTTCTTTTTCTTCTCCTTCTTTTGCTCTTCTTCCTTGCTTCTTTTTTTAATTTATTAATACTTTTCTTTTGTTTTTCAAAAACTGGGGATGACTTACTTTTTATCCTATATAGTATTCATTTTAAAAAAATTCTTAAAGTATAGCTCTGAAAAGGGGGAAGCACATTGGTCATGGATTCAGGAGGACCTGAGTTCAGTTTCCAGCCTCAGACACTTGACACATACTAGTTGTGTGACCCTAGGCAAGTCACTTAACCCATATTGCCCAGCAAAATAAATAAACAAACAAATAAATAAGTAAGTAAATGAATAAATAAATAAATGAAATAAAATAAAAATATAGCTTCATAACTTTATCCAAGAGAATGACAATAATGAGACAACATACCAAAATCTATGGGATGCAGCCAAAGCAGTGCTTAGGGGAAAATTTATAGCTCTAAATGCTTACATGAATAAAAAAGAGAAAGAGGAGATTAATGAATTGGGCATGCAACTTAAAAAGTTAGAAAAAGAACAAATAAAAAATCCCCAATTAGACACTAAATTAGAGATCCTGAAAATTAAAGGAGAAATTAATAAGATTGAAAGCAAAAAAACTATAGAATTAATCAATAAAACTAAGAGCTGGTTTTATGAAAAAAACAATAAAATAGATAAAATATTGGTTAATTTGATTAAAAAAAAGAAAGAAGAAAACCAAATTACCAGCATCAAAAATGAAAAGGGTGATGTTACCACCAATGAAGTGGAAATTAAAGCAATAATTAGGAAATATTTTGCCCAACTGTATGCCAATAAATTTGACAATCTAAATGAAATGGATGAATATTTACAAAGATACAAACTGCCCAGGTTAACTGAAGAGGAAATAAAATCCTTAAATAAACCCATATTAGAAAAAGAAATTGAACAAGCTATTAATGAACTCCCTAAGAAAAAATCCCCAGGGCCAGATGGGTTTACGGGTGAATTTTACCAAACATTTAAAGAACAATTAATTCCAATATTATACAAATTATTTGGAAAAATAGGGGAAGAAGGAGTTCTACCAAATTCGTTTTATGACACTAATATGGTGGTGATACCAAAACCAGGCAAAGCAAAAACAGAGAAAGAAAATTATAGACCAATCTGCCTAATGAATATTGATGCCAAAATCTTAAATAAGATATTAGCAAGGAGATTACAGCAAGTGATCACCAGGATAATACACTATGACCAGGTGGGATTTATACCAGGAATGCAGGGCTGGTTCAACATTAGGAAAACTATTAACATAATCAACCACATCAATAAGAAAACCAACCAAAATCATATGATTATCTCAATAGATGCAGAGAAAGCTTTTGACAAAGTACAGCACCCATTCCTAATAAAAACACTAGAGAGTTTAGGAATAGGGGGAGATTTCCTTAGAATAATAAACAGTATCTACCTAAAGCCATCAGCAAGTATTATATGCAATGGAGATAAATTAGAGGCCTTCCCAATAAGATCAGGGGTGAAACAGGGATGTCCATTATCACCCCTATTATTTAATATTGTTCTAGAAATGTTAGCTTTAGCAATCAGAGAAGAGAAGGGAATTAAAGGAATTAGAATAGGCAAGGAGGAAATAAAACTATCACTCTTCGCAGATGATATGATGGTATACTTAAGGAATCCTCGAGAATCAAGTCAAAAATTACTTGAAACAATTAACAACTTTAGCAAAGTAGCAGGATATAAAATAAATCCACATAAATCATCAGCATTTCTATACATGACCAACAAAGTCCAGCAGCAAGAGATAGAAAGAGAAATTCCATTTAAAGTAACGGTAGATCATATAAAATACTTGGGAGTCTACTTGCCAAGACAAACCCAGGAACTCTATGAACACAACTACCAAACACTCTTCACACAAATCAAATCAGATCTAAATAATTGGAAAGATATCAATTGCTCGTGGATAGGCAGAGCTAATATAGTAAAAATGACAATACTGCCTAAATTAATTTACTTATTCAGTGCCATACCAATCAGACTACCTAAAAATTATTTTATACAGCTAGAAAAAATAATAACAAAATTCATCTGGAAAAACAAAAAATCAAGAATATCCAGGGAAATAATGAAAAAAATTCACAGGAAGGTTGGTTAGCGGTACCAAACCTGGAGCTTTACTATAAAGCGGCAGTCATCAAAACTATCTGGTACTGGCTAAAAAATAGAGTGGTAAATCAATGGAATAGGCTAGGCTCAGGAAATGCAGTAGTAAATGACACTAGTAATGTAGTGTTTGATAAACCCAAAGACTCCAGCTTCTGGAATAGGAACTCAGTATTTGACAAAAACTGCTGGGAAAACTGGAAGATAGTATGGCAGAAATTAGGCATAGACCAACATCTTACACCTTATACTAAAATAAGGTCAAAATGGATACATGATTTAGACATAAGAGGTGATACCATAGGTAAATTAGGAGAGAAAGGAATAGTGTACCTATCAGATCTTTGGAAATGAAAACAGTTTTTGACCAAACAAGAGATAGAGTATATTATAAAATGCAAAATGGATGATTTTGATTATATTAAATTAAAACATTTTTGTACAAACAGAAGCAATGCATCCAAAATTGGAAGGGAGGTAGAAAGCTGGGAAACAATTTTTGAGGCCAGTGCTTCTGATAAAGGCCTCATCTCTAAAATATATAGGGAATTAAATCAAATTTATAAGAATCCAAGTAATTCCCCAATTGAGAAATGGTCACAGGATATGAACAGGCAGTTTTCTGATGAAGAAACCAAAGCTATCTATTCCCATATGAAAAAATGCTCTAAATCTCTAATGATTAGAGAGATGCAAATTAAAACAACTCTGAGGTACCACCTGACACCTATCAGATTGGCTAAAATGACAAAAAAGGAAGATAATAAATGTTGGAGAGGCTGTGGGAAAATTGGAACACTAATGCATTGTTGGTGGAGCTGTGAGCTGATCCAACCATTCTGGAGAGCAATTTGGAATTATGCCCAAAGGGCGATAAAGCTGTGCATACCCTTTGACCCAGCAATCCCACTTTTAGGTCTTTTTCCCAAAGAAATCATGGAAGGGGGAAAGGGACCCACATGTACAAAAATATTTATAGCTGCTCTTTACGTGGTAGCAAGGAATTGGAAGTTGAGGGGGCGCCCATCAATTGGGGAATGGCTGGACAAGTTGTGGTATATGAATACAATGGAATACTATTGTGCTGTAAGAAATGATGAGCAGGAAGAGTTCAGAGAAACCTGGAGGGTCTTGTGTGAGCTGATAATGAGTGAGATGAGCAGAACCAGAAGAACATTGTACAGAGTATCATCAACATTGAGTGTTGACCTACTGTGATGGACTATATTCTTCTCACCAATGCAATGGTACAGAAGAGTTCCAGGGAACTCATGATAGAAGAGGATCTCCAAATCCAAGAAAAAAAAAGAAAGAAAGAACTGTGGAGTATAGATGCTGATTGAACCATATTATTTCTTTTGTTTTGGGTGCTGTTGGTTTTCTTTTTTCTTTCTATTTTGAGGTTTTGCATCACTGCTCTGATTCTTTCTCTTGTAACAGGATTAATGCAGAAATAGGATTAATGTTATTATGTGTATATATATATATGTGTGTGTGTGTATATCTATCTATCTATCTATCTATATGTATATGTATAGAGATATATAGATATAACCTATATCAGATTACCTCCTGTCTAGGGGAGGGGGGTGGGAGGGAGAAAAATCTGAAATTGTAAAGCATGTATAAACAAAAGTTGAGAACTATCTTTACATGTAATGGAAAAAATAAAGTACCTCATACATAAAAAAAAGACAATATCACATATGTATAGTATAAAAAACAACATTTAGAAATTGCTTTAAAATACTAAACAACTTTGATCAATGTAATGACCAGCTATACTTACAGAGGACTGAGGATGACACATGATGCCAAATATCTGCCAAAGTCATAATAGATTGAGAATACAGAATGAAACATTTTTTGAAAAAAAAATATATAGCTTCAAAAAGGGAGTTTTTTAAAAGCCCATTGTGTTTTAAACAGAGCTACTTGACTTCACCTTAAAACCCAAATCACTCTGGTTTTCATTGAATGGAGAATGATAGCCTCAGTCTAAGTATCTGTGGCTCATTGCTTAGGTTTTGATAACTTAGAAAGAGTATAAATAGCAATTGTTTTCTGTTCCAGGGAGAAACTTTGAGAGTCTCCCAATAGATTGATATCTTTATGACTATAAATTGAGATATCTTTTGTCTCCACTCTTGCCCAACATTTTGATATTGAATGGACATGGCCTCAGACAAACTGAGAACTGGAAAAGACCTAAATTGAGAAAGACCAAGGTAATCATATGCATCCTGACCTCTGCCTTGGTACTGGACATCAATGACTGTGGAGGAGAGAATGAGACTGATGACTTTGTTTAGCATTCCACCACTCATATCCAATTCTTACAGAAGTCAAAACTGCACCATAGTGATATCACTATTTTTCTTCACAAAGGAAGGACAAACAAGGAGAGGCCTAATACTGGGGAAAATGAAACATTTGTAATTCATTCAACATTTTACAAAGGTATTTACTTAGTCACAGCAGGAGAAGGATATTTAACAAAGTTAATTCAGTACAAAGTACCATTGAATGAGTGACCGATTGGAAGCCACTTGCTGAGCCACTGACCACCCCTGGAGCTGCTTGTAGCTATTTGTACTCAGGCAATAAGACGCCAAATAATGACTCAATACTTATTAAGGAAACTAACCAATAAACACAACTTGATTTGTATGGTATTAAAGGGAATAGGCTATTGTTCCTACTATAGCTTTCCACACTAGTAAGGTCCTCCAGGTTTTATAGAGACAGTTTTCCAATTTAAATGACTTTATGACAGTTTATTGACAAACCCTGGCATCCTATATTCAAGATTTCTTATACTAGTATTCCTACAAAAGAAGATAAAAACTAAAACAGAAACACAACTATACCAAAACAACCACAAGCAAAAATACTGTAACATTTCCTTTCAGCAATGACCTAATCAGGAGAAATGCCTAGGAGGAATGAATCTTGCTCCACATCCATCTATTGCCATGCCTGGTTTCAATTCCAGGGAACAAGATACCCCTCCCAGAATAAGCTCATCATTTCTAATCACACAGATAGGCTTTTAATTCAAGCTTTTATTGACACCATCTCCTTAGCCTGCAGCTACAGAGATGCAGTGGCACAGTGGCTAGAGAGCCAGCCAGGTCTATCATTAGAAAGACCTGAATTCCTATGACCAGACACTTACAAGCTATATGACCCTGAAGAAGTCACTTAATCCTGTTTGCCTCAGTTTTCTCATCTATACAAAATGAGCTAAAGAAGGAAATGGGAAGCCATGACAGTATCTTTGCCAAGAAAATCCCAAAAGAGATTACAAAGAGTTAGACAAGACTGAAATGGACTAAATAAAAACAACCCTCCTCAGTCTCTTTGTCTCTCTGATTTGGGGCCAGAGGCTGGAACAACAAATTCTTCCAAATGTTTTCCTTTATAGAGGGCAAAAACTAAATTCTCATCCCATTGAACTTTGTATCTATTGTTCTGCCTGGTTTCAGTGCCACATAACACAATGACCCCATGGGAGGGTAACCTTTATGTCTTCTCTTCTACTTTCCCATGTTGTCTCCTCCATTAGATTATAAGCTCCTGAAGGGCAGTAATGGACTTTCTTTTGATCAGTTGCTTAGCACAATGCCTGTGCAAACTTAATAAATGTTTATTGGATTAGGTTATTTGATAATTCTAAATCATCCATTCCATGTGGTGGGTGATACTAAAGCTTAGTAGTTCATAGTGGGTCCCTCATTGCCCAAAGTTGACCATAATCAGGAACAGCACCAGGAATATCAAAACTATATTAAAGATGCCACTTTCTTCATTGGTAGTGATCCTTAGTCACATAGAAAAAACAAATGTCTCATCCATATAAATCTGAGTTAATGTCTATACAGTAAAAGGTTGAAGACTGAAGCAATTGCTATGATAATTCATGCAAGATAAAAAATAAATTACTACATATATGATAGTTTTTGGATTGTATTATCCAGATAAATGGTTTAATATTCCACGTACCTGCAAACATATAAGTAATTTATATTCTAATCGTCAATGACTTATATTGCCTTTAGTTTGACATATTACTACATTATAATGTTTTTCAGGTATGTAAATATATGAATAGCAAAATGTTGTCTTCTGGGCTTTCATGAAGATATACTCAAAATTGACACATGGTGTAGGTTGGTGTGGGATAGTTTTGAGCGGTCAAAACTACAGCTCATAAACCCAAATTAATGTGTTTGTTTTACCAAGACAATCAGAAAGGCCCAGTTTCTTTAAAGCAAATGACATTTAATTTCTTATCATAGAAAAGTTACAAAATAAGGTAAAAAAAGCTCTATTTGCTTAGGATCACATTCTTTTTATCATAAAAGGGTTTTATTATTTTTCAGTTACATGCAGAGATAGTTCTCAACATTTGTTTCTCTAAGATTTCTGGTTCCAAAATGTTCTCCCTCCCTCCCCTTCACCAAGAAAACAAGCAATCTGATATAGCTTTTATATTTATATATATACATATTATACACACACACATATACATATACATATACATTTAAACATGCATATACATATATTATGCACAGAGACACACGCAATTAGGATTGCATTCTTCCACAAGTTAGCATCACTTTGCCAGAGGAGATTGGACTTTTAAAGAATAAAACCACATGAGGAACACATATAGTCATCAGCATACATACATACATACACACACACACACATATATATATATATATAAATATATATACACATATACATATATGTGTATATGCATGCATATGCATGCATGTATGTATGACTGTGGAGGACTTGAAAGTTCTAGGTACATGTGTGACTGATGAAATTTATTCCTCCAATGGTTAAAAGATACTTTTATTCATCATAGGCTTCTGTTGGCTTCCTTCAAATCACAGATAAAATTATATCTTCTTAAAAAATATTTTTTCTGACCCCTCTTAAAGCTAGTCCCTTCTGTTTATATTTAATTTGTTCTATTTTTCTGTTTATCTCTATTTCTCTCTCTATCTACTATGTATCTATCTATCTGTTATGAATGTGTATATTTATATAGATAGAGTTACAGATACAATAATGGGGAATAGCAAGTGAAAATTTTAAAATACTGGAGCAAGATTAGAATTGAAATTAGAACCCAATTATGTCAACTACATCATGCACCACTAAGTATCTTTCTATTCCTTCTCCATTTAATGAATGGAAACATAATTTTTCCTACCACTGACCTTAAATTGTCCTTGCCACCAAAACTACAGTCAATACCTGATACTTCTAGTTGTACAACCGTACAAAAAGTTATTGCCAGCTATACAGAAAGATAAGACCTAGTTCTAAGAGATCTCTAATCTAGTCATGAAAAAAAAATATTAGTCTTTGCCAAAATGGTGCTATTGCATCAGAGACCTCCATAATATTTTGTCCTATCATATCTATAGTTTCATTGGTATAGTGAAGTCACAATGCAGTGTTCATGTAAGTTATAATCTTTGAGAACTGTCTGCACTGAGAGGTACCTGGCATATATGAGAGGCACAAGTTAAGATTAATAGTTCTTTACTGATTTTTATTCCCTAAAGTATGTGAATTCTTTCATCTCAAGCATTCCTTTCTATATGAAGAATCTCTAGCAACTCCCTCATACTTCAAGAACAATTTGAAAAGGCATATCTTTAGCATGGATACCAGATGACAGCCAGTTGGGGAAGTGAGCCCAGAGACAGTGTGATGCTCCCCTTCCTCATCATACTTACCATTTCCTTGAAGGATTGGGCCATAGAAGTTTGGCAATGCATCTAACCTGGAACTGAGAGAAGTTGAATGAATAAGACATCGTGATGAATGACACTTACAGGAGGAGTCCACAAAGAGAGAAAGAAACTACCAATAATCAGAAGCTATGAGTTTGCCTCTTTCAAATATGTGTTTTCTATGTTAGGCTTGCTTTCTGCAGGACTCTGTATGTATTGGCAAGAGAATGTGTTCCAGACTTTTGAAAGGATCCTTCTGTACTTTATTCCTTACTATTATTTCTATCAGTATGTTCTTGTAAAAGATGATTGATCTTAATTACTTGATATTTGAGAGATTTTCCTAAAATGCCCTTCATGTTTGACCCAGAGATCTCTCTGGGTATATAATCCTCCAGAAGGTGGTTACAGAAAGAAAGAAGAATCCCACACTTGTAAATATATTTGCCACAGTATCTTTATAATAACAAAATACTGGAAACAAGAGATACCTATGGGGGGATGGCTAAACAAAATATGGTATATAACTACAGGGTAATATTATTGTGCCATAAGTAACAACAAAAATTGAGATTACATGAAAATGTGGGAATTTTTATATACATGGTAATATAAGCAGAACCAGTAAAAATATACATAAAAGTTACAACAATTCAAGTAAATAACAACAGCTATAACAATGTAATTGAATTACACAAAAAAGAAGACATCTAATTTGGTGTTAATTTATTTGGTCCCAGATAAGATTTAGGAAAATGTGGATTTTTTTCTTCATTCTTTTCAGAAGTCATATACTATGGGTATTGAACATAATTAGTAGTTTTCAACATGTTATTTCATTTTTCTTAACTGCTCTTTCCCTATTATTAAGATTATGTTTACATTAATAATAATAAACAGCTAGCTGAGTAGGGGATGTATGATATATTTGGAAATGAATATGAAAGAAAAATATCGACTCATTTTAAATATAGTCCATGTGTAATAGATACACACATGGACACATATATTCACTTCATATGCTAAATTTTCCATATGTGCATTTACACATTAGAAATTGATGATCATAAATCAGGGTTTGAATTAGTGTTTTGTTTATTTTGAGACTTATGAAAAAGTAAATAATGCATTTTAAATTTTAAAGTGTGTTTGTATACATTTCCCCCCAAAGATCCTGCTTATTAAACATTTACCAGCACACCACTGTATTGGTCTATACAAATTGCTTGAGCTCAGCAGGAATGCATTACAAGGTCTAGGGAATGAAGTCCTCATCAGACTGAAAGCTATTAAGGATAATAATAAGCATTTAGGCATTTATATAAGACTTTTAAGGTTTGCAAAATGCTTTTATTCAATTATCGCATTTGAGCCTCCCAGGACCCTTGGGAGTGGAGGTGAACAGGTACTGCCTTTGATTCCTAGAGAATAACCTGGAAAATGTATGAAGACAAAAGTTTGAATGTCATGTGTAAGCAACAGCAAAAGAACTAGTTTGTCTCAATTAAAAAGTGTGTGAAAGGTAATAATATAAAATAAGTTTTGAAGGTTGTTAGAAACTAAGTTGGGAAGTAATTCAAATGCCAAACAAGGGAGTTTATATTTAATGATAGCAGGAAAAGGAGCCCCTATGTATTAAGGAACCTAGGCAGGATCATATCATATTTGTGCTTCAAAAACATATTTGGCAGTTGTTTAAAGGATTGAAAGTACAAAGCTTGAGATAGAGAAACTAGGTAGCCAGGCTATGTGCCTGAAGTCTGGAATATGAGTTCAAATCTGGAAAGACTATAGAAAAGTCACTGAGATATTTGTTTCCCTCAGTTTTCTCAAATGCAGAATGGGTTTAATAACAACACCTATCTGACATAACATTTACTTTTAGCACAATGCTATATAAAAGTTTATTCCCTTTCCCTTAGTTATAAAGTTATTGCAATAGCTCAGGAAAGAGATGATGACTTGACTAGGGTCCATTTCTATATTACAGCTCATTGAATAATAGAAAGGAATTGTCATAAGTGCCCTAAGCCTTCTCAGCCTTCCTGCAGCATGAGATGAGAAGAAAGGCAGTTCATTTCAATGCCGTTAATTTGATACTCTTATTGGGGACCATGTCTGCCCTGGCAAAGAAATAGGATGTTTTAATTTTCAATTCCATCTGCCATTATAGAAACAGCCCATTTCTGTTACAAAATATGCCAGAGTAATATAGCATGTTGAACATCGATGATTCTATATGAAATTATTTGAAATATAATGAGTTTGAGAAGAAAGGGACATATTTTCAATAATTTTGAAATCAACAATATTTGTGCTGCTGGAAGGAGGTGAAAACGTGCTCCAAAATGAAATGAAATGCAACCTGTTTATAAAGCTGAATGTATTATTTGTGCAAAGCTAATGTCACCCAATCTGTGAATGTACTTTAATGAAAGAAATGAGAACTTTATGCCAAAAGAAGCTGCTTGAATGATTTATTTAAGTGAATCACTGGAATTTTTGAGTGAATTGCTGGGTTATTTTGGCATTGTGTAGACCCAGTCTTTTCTCCAGCAATGTCACATTTTCTCCAGCAAAGTCTTCTTTTCTCCAGCAAAGGCACAAGACCCCTCTAGGGAAGGAAATAGAAACAGCTGTCCTAGGCAGGGCCAGTGCCAACTTTATTTCTTCGAGGCCAATGCAGAATATTGATGCTTATGCTCTGGGCAACTCCTGCCCCAAGACTGAATAGCTTAGTGCCCTATATATGAAGGATTTTCAAAAGTGATAAATTATTCTAAGAAAGGCTTGTTTTTAACTGTTTATGCTAAGCTTCAATGAGAGGCCGATTGGAAAGCTAAACTGGGAGTTCTGTTAAATGCCTGAGGATTTATTTTACTCTCCATGCTAGCCATCTGTAAAGATTTCTTCTCAGCATCATTCCCCTCTGAGACAGAACAGCAGCAAGGTCAGTCATTATGAGAAGAACAGCAGGTTTCTGGATCTAGGCTACTGAGAGGGAAGAGTTGCTCCAAAGAACAACTGTATTGAGGACATATGTTTTAAAGATAAGCATTAAAGATTCTCAAGCATCTACTGTCCATAAGACTTCCCCCTTGCACCCACAATTGAGGAAATCTTGTTGTTCAGTCATATTTCATTTATATCTGACTCTTTTTGACCCCATTTTGGGTTTTCTTGGTAGAGATACTGGAGTGGTTTGACATTTCCTTCTTCAGCTCATTTTATATGTGTGGAAACTGAAAAAAACAGGGCTAAGTGACTTGTCTAGGGTCGCACAGCTAGTGTCTGAGGCTCGATGTGAGTTCAGGAAGATGAGTCTCCTTAACTCTAGGCCCAGCACTCTATCCACTGTGTCACCTCGCTTCCCTGCCATTAAAATAGTAGTAGTAGTAGTGGTAGTAGTAGTAGTGGTAGTCGTCATCATCATCATCGTCGTCATCCTCTCAACATCTCTCAGAGGTAGGTTCTATTACTTTCCTCATTGTACAGATGAGGGAACAAGAATAGAGGGGTTAAATGATTTTCCCTAGAGCACAATTAGTAAAATTCTGAGGCAGAATCCAAAATTAGGTCTTCCTGACTCCAAGCCCAATGCCCTATCCACTGAGTAATGTTGTTGCTTTTAATCTCCATTGAGAGTGGTAGCTAGGTAGCACAGTGGATTAAAGTACCAGCCGTGGATTCAGGAGTACCTGAGTTCAAATGTGGCCTGAGACATTTGACACTAGCTGTGTGAACTTGGACAAGTCACTTAACACTCATTGCCCACCCCCCACCCCCAAAAATCTCCATTGTGGCCGGGGCTATTTTTTTTCTTTGCATCCTCAATGAATAGGACAGTACGACGTATATAGTAGGCTCCCAAAAAAAAATTTTTGTCTATCGATGAAAGAGAGTTAATGTGGCCAGATGCCTAGAATGCTGTATTTGGAGTTAGAGATAATAAGATCACAGATCCAGAAATGATCTCTAAGGCCAACTGTCACAGGGCTTCCTAAACTTTTTCCACTTGGGATCCCTTTTCACACAAGAAATCTTTACTGGACTACGGGTATATAGGTATATAAAATAAGTATGCATAACCTTTCATTGTTGACATTTTTTGAGTCCCATATTCAATTACAGGACCCCATGTGGGGCCTCAACCCACAGTTTAAGAAACTAGGATCTTGCTTTTTCTCCCTGCCTTCTTTCCCTCCCCCCTCCACAAGACAGCAGCTGCTTTGATAGAGTCTATATATGTAGAATCATATTAAAAATATTTCCATGTTAGTCATGTTGTGAAGGAAGAATCAGAACAAAAGGGAAAATATCAAAAAAGAAAACAAAAGTGAAAATAGTATACTTCAGTCTGCATTCAGATTCCAGAGTTCTTTTTCTGGATGTAACTCAAGATATGAGCAAAAAAAAATTACTTTCTCATACTTAATTGCTATGTGACAATGAACAAATCCCCAAACTTGTGTGTGCTTCAGTTATTTCACTGGTAAAATTCAGATAATCAGGAATCCTGGCATACTGGCTTTAGACTCAGAAAAATGTGAATTCAAAACTTGCCACTGACATTACTGGCTTTGTAAGCCTGGGCGAATAATTTAACTTCTTTGCACCATAAGCAAGTGTGAAGGATTCTAGGTTGAATAATAAGTACTGATCTGAATTAAGTAGAGGGAGAGTCCTCCTTCAAGAGTTCCTGACACCAGTGGTATCAATTGTATGGGACACAGTTCCTAGATAGCAACACTCCTAAATGTGGTCCTATCCAGATTCAAATATAACTGGGAAATATTTAGCAAAATAAATAAAAATGCAATAAAACATAGATCATATTACATTCTAAAATTAAGTCAATGTGTAGCTCCCCAGAATCCTCATGTAGGGTTTAGTGGCTTCTGTTTTTCTTTAAGTTTGACAACATTACCTTGTACCATTGAAATCACATATCCAAGGCATATAGTACCTGTCCCAAAGGTTTGCAAGGCTCAAATAAAATAAGATTTGTAAAAGTATTTTATAAATATTAAATCACTATATAAATATTATCATTTTATTATGGAGCAATACTATAACCTACATGTAAAGTATTTTAAATTTATTTTGATCATATAATATTGTGAGACCCAAAACATTTCTATTTGTTTAAACCTTTTATTTCACCAGTTTTAGGGGCCTCCTGTTGTTGAAACTACTTCCCAAAGTGCATATTTGCCTCTCACTGACTATTTACCTTATAGTCTTAAGGATTTGCTAGGGTAGGGGAGCATCTAGATGGCATAGTAGATAAAGCACTGACCCTGGATTCAGAAGGACCTGAGTTCAAATCCAGCCTCAGACACTTGACACTTACTAGCTGTGTGACCCTGGGCAAGTCACATAACACTCATTGCCCCACAAAAAAAAAAAAAAAAAAAAAAAAAAAGATTTACTGGAGGAACTGAGAGATTAATTCAATTGGCCAGGGACACAGAGCCAAGGCCTGAACCCATGTGGTCTGGGCTGAAAGAACAGTCTTTTAACCATTGTACAATACTGTCTGTCATGGCATATAATGTTATGATAACAATTACAAAATTTAATTCTTCAAGATGGACCTGCATATAAATTTCATTTCAAAATCATAATGATTAAAATTCCTATTTTCCTACATGCCCTCAAAGAAGATACATCCTTTACTCAATTTTTTTTCAAATAGCACTTATTTATGTTGATCATAATAGAGCCATAGCCATAAGCAATCATAGAGACATCTAATCAACCCCCCACTCTCCACATCTTACAATCTTATTGAAAATTAGTGACTGTCTTGCTACTATGCTCTTTTCCATGGGAAACACATTAGAATTGAAAAGACAGTCATGAGAAGGATGACTTGTTTAAGCATCCAAAAGTCTAAGTGAAGTCAAAAAAATCCAAACATGATTAAGAACAAAACTGACCACACCCTCCGGACTTCAGGATGGGGATCCATTTATAATAATAGCCTCTTATGAGAAATGGGCAAAGGGGTCAGACAGCTAAAATAGGCTGTCTGGAGAGAAGGGAATTAACCATTTTCTTTCTTTTTCATTTTCCCCCCTGCACAGTGGTAACATACTTCCTCTGTCTCCACAAATGCATTTGTTTTAACATTAGAATATTGTTAGTCTCCTACATTTTCTGTAACTTATGATCCATATGGAGATGAATGTCATTTGAAGCTAATGAATATCTTAAAAAGCATCTCTCTCTCTGTGTATATATATATATATATATGTATATGTACATGTACATATACATATGTATATGTGTGTATGCCTCTCTGTTTCTGCCTGTCTCTGTCACTTTCTATCTCTGTCTCTTTCTCTCTCTGTGTCTCTCTCTCCCTATCTGTGTCTCTATCTCTCTGTAGTTTTCTTTCTATGTGCCTTCTCTTTCTTTCTGCTCTTTCTGTCTTCCCCTTCCCCCTCCACACTCACACATACATACACATATACATTTATATATATATAATTTATATAAATATATATTTGTATTATATATAAATACATAAATGTATATGTGTATGTGAGTATTCATATTTATATATATAATGTATATGTGTATGTGAGTATTCACAGTAAAGTATTATATGAAAATATTTACTAATAGCATTAAATAAGACTACAGGGACATCCATGACACTATATTTACAGCATGTCCTAAGTCTTGATTTGGTAATTTCATTTCATAATATTTTGCCTCACTGACTTCTCTGGGGAGTGAGGCTACAGAATGTGAAAGACTGATTTGTTTGCACAGCAATATTGAACTTTGGGAGGCAGAACTTTGGGGAATAGAGCAGTGGTAGAGAGAATGATGGTAGGTTAACCACTAGCATATAGTATATTATATGGAGAGTTAGGGTATTATTATGAACGACAGCATTAACTTTTGCCTCAAACTATTTTCTAAAATTATGCCACTCTGTACAAGGGGAATTCAGCAAAGCAGTCAAGGAAGTGAGTTTGGAGATATGGATATTGAATGACCATGTGCAGGTACACAAACTTGAGCTGTCAAGAGTCCATAATCCACTGAGATTCATAAAACTCACTACTGGATGTCAGCGTGGCACTACATAAACAGCCTTTAGTAAGGATTATCATGAAGATTATTTTTAAAATTCATATATCAATTATTTCACATTCAGCTACCCAATAGAACTAGAATGTGAAAATAGAGTAAGGTTAAAAAGGTTAAGTGAAACAATTAACCAATTTGTTTGGAAACAAAATTGAATATATAAGCACTTGTTCTTTTTATTTTAGATCTTTCATTACCTTTCAATATAACATGCTGAGTAAAAAGAAGCATAGTTCTAAAATTATTTCTGATCTAAATTTTAGTCCATTTATTAAATAATTCTGGCTTTTCAAGATAGTTCATATACACATAAATAAAATTATATTCTTGCTACTGCCTGTCCTTTCATCAGTTTAAGGAAATACTGGTTCAGATAACATACTAATCTTGATTGGAACTCACTGTGGAAACAAATACCAAATGGTGACAAATTTTAGACCATTAAGAAAAACATTTTTTATGAGTTCCATTAAACAAACATTGATTAAGTGCTTACTGAATGCAGAGAGCTGTGTTGGATGAGATGTGGACTTTGGAGGAGGCTTGTTTTCTTCAGAAAATAAACTTTTCCAAAACTTTTGTTTTGTTTAAATTGAAAATCTATCTTAAAAGTTTTATTTCTGACATGATACCTCTATATATGTTGATATATTTCCATGTGTGGATGTTTGTATTTTGCAGATATATAGGCAGATATGTATAGGTACATGGATATGCATGAAATGCATATGCATAAATATCAGAAAGATAAGTATTGGTTGCATATCTGAAGTAATGTTTTTTGCAATAGGTTTCCAATTTTAAAACAGAACCTTTGGAGCCTTTGTTTTGTGGAGAAGGAGAATATACCTCCTCTAAACATCATAGTTTTTTTAAAAAATACAGCATTATGAATGATGTAAGCATTTAATTAATGCTCATTGAATGGAATTGAATAAAATAACATGTGAATATTGTCTATGCCTACATGCATGTACATATGTAGTACATGTATGAAGTGTGCATGGGCGCTTAAAAAAACCAATTCTCAACAGGTAATAATTGAAATGAATTTATTCCCAACCCTTTTACAAAATATTTAGCCAAAAATGGTTGGTTCTACTTTTTAAAATATATATTCACTTATATGTCATACTCATAAAATGATGCTCAGAAGGGCAGGGGTCATATTTTTTATTACAAAATTATAATTTATCTCTCATATGACTTTAGATATGAGATCGGATAGGACCTCAGGGATTATCTAACCCAACATTTTCATTCTGAAAATGGGGAAACTGAGTCCTAAGGATATATTAAGTGACTTGCTCCAAGTGAAACACATTGTAAACATGTGAAGCAGGGTTGGAATTCAGAGACTCTGGTCCAAGAATGATTGTGTTTTTCCCCCTACACCATTCATAGAGCCTTAGAGCAGTGACTCTTTTTGAGATTCAGACCAGTCCTTCCCTGTACTAACATCTAAAAGTGTTTGATGTGATTTGGAATATTTCTAACCTATTATTAATTCCATTATCTGTGATTGAACATTTTTTATCCATGGGTTGTGTTTGGTTTTGTAATGAAGCTGACTATGAATTGTAAAAGCTTTAATTGTTTTCTTTTTCTTTTTCACAGAGAATTAAATCTGGAGTGTGAAATGATTATAATGTAAAGACAAAACATACTAATATGACATGTATGTTAATGGTACAAATTCATTGCCTATGTAACTTAAAGAGACAGACAAACTGAAAGAGTCAGAGAGAAACAGGGAGAGACAAACTGAAAAATAGAAAGAGGGAAGAGACAGACATTGAGAGAAAAAGGAGCAAAGGGGAAGAGAGAAAGAAGGAGGGACAGAGAGAGGGAGAAAGAGAGAGAGAGAGAAAGAGAGAGAGGTAGAGAGAGAGAGAGAGAGAGAGAGAGAGAGAGAGAGAGAAATGTTTGTTCTTCACAGAATGTGTTTTTGTAAAGATTGAATGCCAATTCAACCGCCAATAATTTTTAAAGTTTTGAAAACAATTAGAGGATTATATACTGGTCATTTGCTTGAACTCAATTGGTTATTTTCAGGATAAATGATGGTTTTGCTGACTAAGGCATTTATTATTTCTCTCATTCAATGCCTTCATATAAACAGACTCAGAGGCCCCCAACATTCACATCTCTGATTATCCACAAAGTTATTTTCTAAGGTTTATTTTTTACAGCCATGTTCACATGAACATTTATTTCCTTTTATAACATGAGGGAAATAAAACACTCTGAGAAAGAAAAAAATATCAGTTATGTTTTTGGACAAATTACACTTGTAAATGAAATACCACTCCTCATGGAGGTTTGAGTCTGAACTGTCTTAAGGGCAAGGCCATTATTGGATTACTGGTTATATTTTAAAATATTGGTTCTACAGACACAACTGGTCAGAAAACTCATGCGTTTAAAAAGATCCAGATGTCTTTGGAAAGGAAAACAGTTTTTGACCAAACAAGAGATAGAGTATATTATAAAATGCAAAATGGATGATTTTGATTATATTAAACTAAAAAATTTTTGTACAAACAGAAGCAATGCATCCAAAATTGGAAGGGAGGCAGAAAGCTGGGAAACAATTTTTGAGGCCAGTGCTTCTGATAAAGGCCTCATCTCTAAAATATATAGGGAATTAAATCAAATTTATAAGAATCCAAGTCATTCCCCAATTGAGAAATGGTCAAAGGATATGAACAGGCAGTTTTCTGATGAAGAAACCAAAGCTATCTATTCCCATATGAAAAAATGCTCTAAATCTCTAATGATTAGAGAGATGCAAATTAAAACAACTCTGAGGTACCACCTGACACCTATCAGATTGGCTAAAATGACAAAAAAGGAAGATAATAAATGTTGGAGAGGCTGTGGGAAAATTGGAACACTAATGCATTGTTGGTGGAGCTGTGAGCTGATCCAACCATTCTGGAGAGCAATTTGGAATTATGCCCAAAGTGCAATAAAGCTGTGCATACCCTTTGACCCAGCAATCCCACTTTTAGGTCTTTTGCCCAAAGAAATCATGGAAGGGGGAAAGGGACCCACATGTACAAAAATATTTATAGCTGCTCTTTACGTGGTAGCAAGGAATTGGAAGTTGAGGGGGTGCCCATCAATTGGGGAATGGCTGGACAAGTTGTGGTATATGAATACAATGGAATACTATTGTGCTATAAGAAATGATGAGCAGGAAGAGTTCAGAGAAACCTGGAGGGTCTTGTGTGAGCTGATGATGAGTGAGATGAGCAGAACCAGAAGAACATTGTACACAGTATCATCAACATTGAGTGTTGACCTACTGTGACGGACTATATTCTTCTCACCAATGCAATGGTACAGAAGAGTTCCAGGGAACTCATGATAGAAGAGGATCTCCAACAACAAGAAAAAAAAAAGAAAGAAAGAACTGTGGAGTATAGATGCTGATTGAACCATATTATTTCTTTTGTTTTGGGTGCTGTTGTTTTTTTTTTCTATTTTGAGGTTTTGCATCACTGCTCTGATTCTTTCTCTTGTAACAGGATTAATGCAGAAATAGGATTAATGTTATTATGTGTATATATATATATGTGTGTGTGTATATATATATATATGTATATGTATAGAGATATATAGATATAACTTATATCAGATTACCTGCTGTCTAGGGGAGGGGGGAGGGAGGGAGGGAGGGAGAAAAATCTGAAATTGTAAAGCATGTATAAACAAAAGTTGAGAACTATCTTTACATGTAACGGAAAAAATAAAATACCTCATACATTAAAAAAAAATAAAAAATAAAAAAATAAAAAGATCCAGATGTAATGAATTTGCCTTCATGGAGCAGATAACTTTCTACAGCTGCCCTCAGGTAAAAAGAGAGATGAATTAATGAACCCTACCACTTTTAAAATCACCAGTCAATAAGATTATTTTAAAATCTTGTATTCATTGATAAAATATGTCATACCTAGGGAAGAGAACAGCAATTATTGCTCAGTGTGGGAGGAGATCATAGGATTGTCTATTTAGAATTGATGTCATTGTGTGCAAACTTCTCATTTTACAGTTGAGAAAGCTTAAAAACTAAACAAAACAAAATAAAAAAGAAGGAAGTGATTCTGAATCAGAATTTGAATTCAGGTCACCATGAGCAACATTCTATTCTAGCTGGCACATTTATGTATTTGTATAAAACAAAGTTCTCTGTCTCTGTTCTTGGATAATTCACTTAATCTTCTGGCTCTCATTTCATCATCTGTATAATGAAGTAATTGGGCTAGATGCCTCTTAGGTCCCTTTCAAGTATAAGTTTTTGATGATATATTTTCCAATTAATTAGAGACAATCAATGCATGTATGAGTTTTAATCCTCTGTTCATTTTGAGGCATAGATCTAGTAGTGCTATTTCTGGGTCAAAGTTCCTGCACAATTTTCTAGTTTGGGGTTCATAGTTCCCACTTGCTCTTTAGAATTATTGAATTACTTACAATGACATAAGTTGAAATGAAGAAGGGGCCATAGTAGCCAACTAGTCCAATCCATACACATGTCAACTATGGTATACCTAATAATAGTTCATCCCAATATTATTTCCAGTCATTTCTTGCATTCCAGTAACAAATCCTGTTTTGCCATTATGAATAATTTGTTTTTGATATGCTATTCTGTTCTTTTGTGAACACTAACACTTTTGATTAATATTCATTAAATGTGACTTTGTAGCATAGCAATTTAAGGCTGTTTTGCCTTTTCTTCTGAGGTTGATCTATTTAGCTCATCACATTCCTATTTCCATAATCTTGATAAATTAAAAATTCATAATCTTATTTTGTATAGATTCCCAAATATATTGGCATTAAGAAACAGGTCATCAATATCAGCAGCATGATAAAATGGAAATAGCAATGGAAGTCATGTTGCAAGAAAACCTGAGTACAAATGCTAAGTCTGTTATGTATCCATTGTGAGATAGACCTTGAGCTTAAATATTTTTAGCCTTCATTTTCAACTTTTTTTTCAATGATATGGTTGAGCTAGCTTATCTCTAATATCCCTTCTAATTATGCATTTTTATTTATATGTGTACAAATATGATATATACATGTATGTGTGTATGTATATATAGATATAGATAAATAGATATATAATTTTCTCCTTAGGGAATCCCTGATTAGAATCCCTCTAGTAATTCAAATTGAAAATGGTACTACTTCTTCATATGTTAAAAGTAATTTATTTTATTTTTTAAATTAGCTCTTGTATTCATTATTTTCTTATTGTCAATAATATTATCTTTTAATTTTCTTTTTTTTTTACTGCTGCTCAACTTTTTGTTTGTTTTTAAGTGCAGACACATCATTAAGTTTTGTCTCTCTTAATAGCATAGACATTCAGCATGATAAATTTTCCCTTGAATACTCCTTTGGCAGCATGCCATGGTTTGGAATATGTATTGTGTGTATTGTCATTATTTGTGATCTAATGTGTTATTATTACAGTCATTCCATTTTTCACCAAGTTTTTTTAATACATATACAAACATGATCAACACTTTTTATTCATTATATTGCTAATTATGTTATGAGCTATAAATGTCAATTAAAAAACAATAACTTTTCTACATTGATCTTTATTTATTTGTGACCCAGCTTGTAATATTTCTGCATTTAACATTCATGTCTTCTTAAAAACACTCTAAACTCTGTATTATTGTATTGATTTATTTCCATATACGTTCTTTAATATACTATTTAATTCAAATATGCATTTCATGATTAGTTTTATTATAATTACCATATTTTTATACTGAGGTATTAAATATCCCACTGTTTTCTAGTTTATTCTATAATGACATAAAATTATAACTATTACTGAAACAAGTGTGTGTGTATCTTTGTCTTCTCTAGTCTCACTTAGTTCTCTGGCCATTCTCTACTATGTCTAAAGTTGGGTAGCATCTTCCCCTTCCTCCACCTCTGTGCATATCTTTTTCTGTGCTGTCTTCAGCAATAATGCTTCTTGAGGACAAGGCTTGTCTTTCTTTCTTATTGCATTTGTGTCACTATCCCATAGCATAATTCCTGGCTCAAAGCTCAAAGTAAGCATTTAATGAATTTACTTGTCTAAATAGGTAGATGAAGAGTTACATCTTCATATAAGAACAGATCTATATCTTGAACATATATATATATATATACACACATACATACATGCATACATATGTATGTATGTATATGTTTAAGATATATATATACACACATATGGGTTTGTTCTGTTTTGTTTTGGTGGGGCTATGAGGGTTAAATGACTTGCCCAGGGCCATATAGCTAGTAAGTTACAAGTTTCTGACCCCAGATTTGAACTCAGGTCATCCTGAATCCAGGACCAGTGCTTGATCCACTGTGCCACCTAGTAGCTGCCCCTATATGTTTTTACATATATGTTTGTTTCATGTATATGTGTGTAATACATGCGTGCATATGTGTATATATAATGTACACACATGCACACACATATGTGTGTGTATATAATTGGCACAATATAATATCCATTTAAATTCTTTATTGCTCCCTAATAGCACCAAAATCAAATATAAAATCCCTGTTTGACTTTTAAGTCCCTTCAATAAATATACACTTTATAGACATCTTACCCCTTGCCAACCAAAATGTATTCTACAATTTACAATCTAGTGCGATTGAGTTTCTTTTATTTTCCTCATATAAGAAACTCTGACTGGATTTTGATTTTTCTCCAACTGTCTTTCATTCTTGGAACACTCTTGCTGACTTCCTTGACTTTCTTCAATTCTCATTTAAAATTCTTCTTTGCAAGAAACCTTTCCCCATATACATTAACATTCATGTCTTCCCCCTGATATTTTTTCTAATTCATCATTTATAGATAGAAAGTGACAGAGAGACAGTGACAGAGAGAGAGATACAGAGAAAGAAAAAGGTCCTGTTTATTCATAGTAGTTAGTATGTTGTCTCTTCCATTGAGACTGTGTACTCCATGAGAGCACAGACCACCTTTCTTTGTATCCCCAGCACTTATCCCAGTATCTGATACTTCATAGGCACTTAATAAATGCTTTAATAGTGAACTTCTTTGACTTTGATAGGTCAGAGAGATAGTGCAGTAGAAAGGAGCTGGGGTCGTAACCTTGGTCAAATCACTTGAACTTTTTCTTCCTCAATTTCTTCTTCTCTAAAATGATATTTATATGGTATATGATAGGATGCATGATAATTACAATGCACTGTGTAAACCTTAGAGTACTATATAAATACCAAATATTACCCTTACTTTTATTAAGTACCCGTATCATTTTCATGAGTGGCATGACAGTTTTCTGAGTATTATTATGTCCATTATTAATACTGTCAATTATTTTTATGTATTGTGAGATTTAAAATTGGATACTAGAGCATTAACCTCACCTTTCTAACCTTTCCCTTCTTTATCTCCCAGACTAGTAAATGGAAGAAGCCTCTGGTCTCTAGTTAGAGTTTTTATTGTTTGGAAATTACAAGGTGATGTTGATTAGAGGGATAGGAAAGTAGAAATACAAAACAAATAGTCTTAAGTCTAAGCTTAGTCTATATTCCGTATAAAACTCACCAAAAGCCCAAGGCCACCTTTGGGGGGGAGAGCCGCATCAGGCACGTGCTGCCAATGGCGAGCCGGGCTGAGTTGAACTTCAGTCAGCATCCGTTTGTGCAGTGCCAGTCATTGGACCAGAAGAGCAGGAAAGAGACCTTACTTCCATTCTCTCCTTGCCTTTTAAGCTCGCACCCCGGAAGTGGAGTGCTTAGCAGCCGGGTTGGCGTGCGTAGCCCATGCACGGCCGTCGGTCTCCTCCCCGAAAGGGTGGTCCTTGAAAAACTGGTGTCTTTCTGTATTCACTAACCGACTGATAGGAAACTTTTTACCACAGTATTTTTCACAATATGCATTTACTTACATTGATAATTATTATTACAATAGCTATTATTTCTCTTTGATTGTTATTCAACTTATTGAAAGAGGAATATTTATTCTTATTATCATGGTTATAAGCAAACTTAAAAAAATATAAATAAAATTCTATAACACCATTTTTGTTTTTGGTCAGTCATGTTCATCACTTTATGATTTGAACTTCTCTTGGCAAAGATACTAAAGTGGTTTGCCATTTCTTTCTCCAGCTTTTTTTTTTTAATTTTATTTTTAGAATTTTTATTAGCAGGATCACTCAGCAAGTAAGTATCTGAAGCCATATTTGAACTCACAAAGATGAGTCTTCTTGACTCTGGGCCCAGAACTCTATCTACTGAGCCACCTAGCTGCCCTGTCAAACTATTAATTATGTACATTTCTTTAACTGGGATTTTTTCAATGAAAGTAATTTTCTTTGCTTTGAGATTATCATCCTTTCACAGCATTTCCTCTTAGCTTTCCTTTTGTTTATATGAAGAAAATGTTCTGCAATATTTAATATCTGTGCCAGTATAGCATTCTAAGAGTTTTTACATTGTAATATTTAAATTGGTTCCCCAATATGTTTTATTTTAAATAATCATTATTCTATTTAAGAGGCTTTCTTGCTATTTTAAAACATTTTTACTAAGCATATGTATGCAAGACAGCATTTTTTCTCAAATTTATAATTGACTTTTCTAAAGTCCATCTCTTGCCTTCAAAATGTATAAAGGGGTTTTTGTTTATTTGTTTAGAAAATTCTCAATTTGTAGTCCATGCATCTACACTTTTTTCTCTATTATATTTCAGTTACTTAAGGAGTTCCTTGTCTATCTGGGGACAACATTCATTGAGAACTTAATTCATATCTCTGAGAATATTACTCTTCTCTTCTTGCCCTTGAGTATTTATTTTTTTTCCTTCTCATTATTATGTTTAGGTTTTTTGTTATTAGAACTAGTGGAGTGGAATCCTTCCCTTTCCCCCACCCAGTTATCCTCACATATTGGGATTCTGTGAATACAATTTGCATATTATTTCTCCTTCTCATCACCTTCATTGCTATTAATTATTGACAATATTCTTGAACTATTTCCTAAACTATAATATTCAGATTTTTTTTTCTGTCTTAGTATTTTCTGGGATGTCTGTAATTGTGATTTTTCTGTTTCTTCATGTGTCTTTCCAGTCTGTCTCTCAATCTGAAACATTTTTTTCACATGGTGTATATTCATTACAGTTATTCAGTCACTTGATGTATACATTTCTCTATTTCCCTTCTTGACTATAATTTTTCATCTTTAATATCATGTGCTTTGTGCTGGTCATTTAAACTAGTTCCTCCCAATCCCTTTTAATAAATTTTACTTTTAGATCCACTTTCTCCAGTTGATAGCTTTATTTTATTTGCTTTCCACATGTTCTTTTATTTGCCCTTATGGCTTTACTACCAGTGTCATTTCTTGCTTAATTTTCTTAAGAGAATCATTTATTCTTTAGAGTCCTATCAAAATGTCCTGGATTGTTTCTTTTCCCATCAGAAATACTTCTGGTATTTTACCTGCTTCTTTTACTTTGAAGCATTTTTAATTGTATGGACACATTCCATTACTTCAATCATTTTCTTTCTGCTTTCTATTGATTTTATGTGGTTTTTGAATTTTTTTTTCCTCTCTGGTATTTTTCCTCCTTCTATTTATGAGCAGTCCACAAGGAATCTGACTACTTTTCAATATCTCTTTGCCACTACATCTAAAATAAAGTGTTTTTTTTTTCTCTCTTTTTTAAATTGGTTCTCTCCTTTTTTGGTGAAGTTATGTTTTTCTCAGATGGGAATTCCATCAGATGAAATGGTATCAAACTTTCGATGAGTGATGGTGCTCACATTAGGGGGAAGAAGTGGAGATTCCTCAATTTCTGTCATTATCTTTGGTTCTTCATACCACATTCATTTCTCAATATAATTCCTACCATTCAATTCAATATTTATTTCTTCCTTATAACAATAAACATTTAAGCATGATCTATTGTAAAAGTTAACATATCAGGGAATCTGTGCAACATTACTTTCCTACTACCCCCAAGATACCTACAAATCATAGCACATATGTTTCATCACTTGTTTTCAGGGACCATGATTGATCTCTGTTTTTGATCTGAAGTTCACAGAAGGTTTTCCATGATTTTTAAAATGAGATCATTGTAATTATTGCTTATATTGCCTTCCTGTATCTGCTTACTTTAGTCAGCTTAACAGCATCATAGATTTACAACTGAAAGTCTACTAAAGGACTACCTTATCAAATCTGCACCTTTTATTCTATTTATGAGGAAACAGGTTTAAAGAGAAGTGATTTGGGGGGGAGCTAGGTGGTGCAGTAGATAAAACACCAGACATGGATTCAAGAGGACCTGAGTTCAAATTTGGCCTCACACACTTGATACTTACTAGCTATGTGACCGTGGGCATGTCACTTAACACTCATTGCCCTGCCCCCCCCAAAAGAAAAAGAGAAGTGGCTTGCCAAGGTCACAGAAGAAGCAAATGATAGAGAGGATTTCAATCCATGTTTTCTGAGTCATAACTCATGACACTGTACCATGTTCCTTCTCATCTCCTCCTATCAATATTTGGTGATTACATTTTCATAGCAAGTGAACTGAAATGCAAGGAAAAAAAGGAAAGGACATTTTAAGCATACTGCAAATTCATGAAAATAAAAGTCATACATACTCTTTTAGGTAGTATAGTAGATAGAGTTCCAGAACTAGAATTAGGAAGACTCGTTTTCCTCAATTCAAATCTAGACTCAGACACTACTAGCTATGTGTTCCTGGGCAATTCACTTAACCCTGTTTACCTCAGATTCTTCACTAATAAAATGAGCTGGAGGAAAAAAATGGCAAATAACTACAGTATCTTTGTTAAGAAAATCTCAAATGGGGTCACAAAGAGTCAGACACAACTGAAAAACTACATAAGAAAAGCTACCCAATAAAACTAAGTTGTATACGCTTTAGAAAATAGAGTAAAATAATTTATGAACTATTATAATAAGCATATATAACATTTTAACTTTTGTGATGGGCACAAACTTGGTGATTGAAGGATTGACAGAGTTTAAAACAGCTTTGAAAATTTAGTAACATGATCACTGGAAATAGTCATTTGATAAATACATTTAAATAACCATCATTGCTCAAAAAAAATTTAGTCCAATGATTTCGCTGGGCACCATTCATTTCAAATAAGCAAGCATTTTAAGTGCTATTAACTGCCAGACATTATGTTAGATCGTTGATATATAGAGAAATAAATGCCCATTAAGAACTTACTTTCTATGATAGGGGAAGTGTTTTACAATCTGATGCTGTAGAGAAATTGGACACATCCATGAGATAAAAAAAAATCTGTTGAGGGGCAGCTAGGTGGCACAGTGGATAAAACACTGGCCCTGGATTCAGGAGGACCTGAGTTCAAATCCGTCCTCAGACACTTGACACTTACTAGATGTGTGACCCTGGGCAAGTCACTTAACCCCCATTACCCTGCAAAAAAAAATTTATATATATATATATATATATATATATATATATATATATATATAAATGTTAATGTGTAAATAAGATGGAAAGCAATTAAATTTCTTCATTCAGGTTAAAGTCTAAAAATATAAAAAACAAACGTAATGGAAAATGAAATAATTCTTTTAAATAGCAATTAAATGAATATAATATTACCATTGACTGAAAAAGGTAGGAAAGTGTAGTATGTGGAAGAGAAAAAAATGTGGGACATTGTATGACAGCTGTATTCATCTATTAGGAAGGTTTTCACCTGGAAGGATGATTATTATACTCATTTTATTTGGTACCAGAATTTTGATCTACAAATAATAGATTAAAAATGGGAAAGAAGCAAATTAAAGAAAGAACTCTTTAACAATTAGTTATCCAATATTGAGATCTACCTCCTCATGTAATTGTTTCCCTAGTTGGATCTATTCAAGGAAGGTTAGAAAAGTATGAATCAGGGATATGAAAGGAGGAATTATTTGACAGAGATGAATCAGAACAGATGGCCTCCAATGTACCCTTCTCATTGTGTTTTGTTTAAAGTTTTGAGATAATTGAGTGAGACAGACTATTGGTTAGCTTTAGAGGTTAACCCAAGCATGTGACACAAACGTAACATATAATATGTGTATGTATATTTCTACACATGTGTGTAAACATAAGTATAGACATGTGTGTATACATATACATAAGTCTGCATACACCCATATATACATAGAGAGAGAGAGACACACACACACATGCAAATATATGCATGATTATGTGTATATATAGACACAGATACACATGTTGGCTTTTTTTCCCTACAATTGGGTACAGAATTAAAAGGACATTGGTAGAAGAGAAGTTAGTCAGATAATTTTTATGTTACCTAATTGTGAATTAGAAGAAACAAAAAAAGAGGGGGAAAAAAGATAGAAGAAATGGACAAACTGGAGAATGTCTCTGCAGCACTTGTGTTGGTTCAAATGAATTTGTGGAGCAAAAATAATGATGGCACAGTTACTCCCAAAGTTTGAAGCCTGTGGAAATTTTTGTATGGTAGCAAAGGTGAAAGTGATGGGGAAATTGAGAAAAGGTTGCTATGTGGAAGAGTGGAGATAAGAAGTTTTGATTTCTGCTTGTCAGGAATTAGATGTCAATGGCACATCCAAGGGGAGATATACAACTAGAGGAAGGATTAGAGGCCAGGGATGAAGATGAAGATTTAGACATCACTTTTGTAGAGTTGGTCATGTGAGCAGGTAAACTTGCAAAACATGTGAGAATAGACTAAGGCTCAGGCATGATAAGGTCCAATTGTTTAAATGTTGAGTGAAAAACAGCATGTAAAAAAATCAAAGCAAGAAAGAAGTAGTCAGAAAAATTAGAAAAGAGTCAGGGATATCCAAAGGAAAATGCAGTTATAGAAGAAAGATCTTATTAGAAATGTCAAATTTCGCATAAAATAATACATAACAAAATGATTAACCCTGTATTCCTTGCATTTAAGCATAAAAAACAAACTGTGTGTTCACAATCTGGAAAATGTCTAGTTAATTATAAACCTAAAAGGAACAATACAGATATTAAATGATGAATCAGAATTGATGAGTTCTAGTTCCAGGTCTCTAAGTAACATGTTTTATGGATTTGACTGTGTCAATAAGGCTAAATAATTATGTTTGTTCATCTTTCAAATTAAGATACTTACCTCACAAGACTGTTATGAAAACAAAATAAAATAAAAATATGATTCTCATATTAATAATTCATAAAGCTGGAAAATTCTGGCAAGGTGGTTGGAAGTTAGTGATTGTTTTCTCTCAGGATAACATCTTGAGGTGGCAAAAATGTACCAAAGAAAGTAATGGAAATTACAAGAGATAAATTTAATGGCTTTCAACAGTGTAAAGTCCCATCAAATAACAAGAGAAGGCTAAATAATTGATGTGCCCCTTTAACTATTCTTAATCCTCTCTGTAACCAACATGTCCAGACCTTTATTTTGAGTGTCAGTGTCCCTAGTCTCAACCATGGCCAAATGCTTCACCACTTGGCAGGGGAAGTGTGGAACCTGCATACCCTTAGGATAGAGAAATCATAATTTATATATTCATGTGTGAAGTGGGGGATTAAGAGACTGAGGTGGATGAGGCTGGATAAAGAAAGGACTTCTCTGATTAAAAGAATATATTCCTAATACTTTCATATCCCTTTGGAATTTCTACATGGTTTACATACAGAAGGAACTTCACTACAAATCTCAACTTAAGGTCATTTTGTTTGATAAGAGAAAAGGGGAAGGGCAGAAGATGAAGAAGATTTCACAGTGTGAAGGGGGTAAGGGCTATTAATGCCTCATAAGAACCAGTAAGAAATTATATTAGGCAAGAAGGTAAAAAATGTATTTTCCCTGGGTCAGAACCTTAATAATTAAACAAATAATTTAGCAAATGAAATTAAATTAAATACAAATTAAATTAAACAAAGGGAAGGAAAATGAAGTAATAATTTCAAGAAAGGCTATACTGTGCTAAATAAGTATGATAGAATCGAGGATAGTGGCCTTAAAACACATACAAAGGCAATATGTTCTATAGGACTCTTAGAAATAAAGTAATTAGAGCAAGAAAATCAAAATGGTATGTAAGAAATAAAATAATTATGTAAGAGAAAAGAAAGAAGACAATTGCAATAGGAATTGGGGTCAAAAGTTGAGGTCTAAAAGAAAAAAGTGTATGTCAAATTAAAGAAGGTAAATGTAGAGCATACAAATGAATATCTCTACAAAGCAGAGGATTTAGAAAAAAGGAATGTGTATTTGGAATACAACAGTATGAAAGGGGAAGAAAATTTGAGATGACAGAATAAATAAATAAATAAATATATATATATATATATATATATATGTGTGTGTGTGTGTGTGTGTGTGTGTGTGTGTATATATATATATATATATATATATATATATATATAATTGGTAGAACTTGTGAGTTCTATATAAGATAGTAAGTGATGTTGAATATGGATTTCATAGTGCCAATGTTAATATCATAGGTTTCAGAGGTGGAGAGATGAGTTAAAACATTACAAAATCATCCAACAAGAAAAATAAAAGTTACTCATAAGTTTTAGAAACACATAGCAATATATATAATTATAAAATTCCACAAGTAATAGAGAAATGTAAAATTTAAATAACCAATATATGTATTCCTTAAACATGTGGAATTCAGTGTCAAATAACAAAATTTTAAACATCCAAGGAAAAGATATTTGAAAATAAATAAAGTAAAATAGAACAAAAATTTCTCTTCCACTATGAGGAATCAAGTTTAGAAAATGATGCTCTAAAAATGAAAGACTTTATTGTACAAAAGATACTATATCCTACAAGACTACAAATTAAAAATAATTTAAAAAGAAGAAATTAAACCTTTAGTTTCAAAGGGAACCACAGTTGAACAAAAGCATTCAATGTAAAAGTAGTTAAAAAATAAATACATAAGGAATGTAAGCAATCTGAGGACAAGTGATAGCTGTATTTGTGTATTTTTATCCCTGGTGCCTCCCAGAGTATATGGCATTTTGTAGGTGCTTCATTGATGATTATTGATTGATTAGTTGGTTGATTTAAGTATTAAGTTTCAGCTTCTAAATGTGTCAGTTAAATAATTACAATTGTATGGCAAAAAAAAAAAAACATCTTTGTATGTGAGATTAATATCCTTCTTTCAGAACTGGATAAAATTAACATAAATAAATAAACAAAAAATGAAATAAATCATAACACATTGTTGCAGAAATTATATTTGAAAGCTTATTATGAATAATGATATCAAACAATATAATATTTATAAACATAACTCCATATTTAACAAAAAATCCACATATTATGTACATAAAATATTATATATAAAATGCAGAAATGTTAAATTCATCTTTTGGGGCCATAAAAAATAATGTAGTAATTGATGGACTGAAAATTCTAGTGGCTTCTTCCATTAAGGACTGGTAGTTAGGTAGGGCAGTGGAAAGAGCACTAGACCTCAAATTCAGAGGATATGAGTTCAAATTTGTCCTCAGACACATAATAGCTATGTGACCCTGGACAAATCACTTAACACTAATTGCCTTAAATATCTGGCTCTACCCCCATTTATACTGATATATATCTTGGAACTGGATTCCAATGACTCTGGAGGAGAAAGTGAGACTCTTGACTTTTCACAGCCCTACTTCACATAAAAATCCAAATCACTACAAGTCATAACATCACCCTGGTGTCGTGGTGCTCTTTAAGAATGAAAGACAAATGAGGGGCAGTTAGGTGGCTCTGTGGATAAAGTACTGACCCTGGATTCAGGAATACCTGAGTTCAAATCTGGCCTTGACAATAGTTGTGTGACCCTGGGCAAGTCACTTAACCCCCATTGCCCTGCAAAAATTAAAAAAAAAAATTTTGAAATAATGAAAGACAAACAACAACTAAATTCATGATTAAGTGTATATACACATATTCTTAATATATCTCTGTGTTTGTGCATGTGTGTATATATACACAGACACAAAGGCATATATTTATATATCCACACATATATACTTTTATGCATCCTTGATATATAAATATGTGTAGATATACACACTTTATAAATACAGATATGTAGATATTTAAAGCCCATCATAATCTGGTATTTTTCTACCTTTTTAATCTTCTGCCACATTACTCTCATCCACATACAGTATGATCCTACTAAACTAGTCTACTCATTGTTTTTTGAATACTATCTCCTGCCTCCATTATTTTTCACTTGCTAGTTTTCATTCCTGGATTTCTCTTTCGACTTACCTCAGCTATTTGGCTTCAATGGCCTGTTTCAAATTTCAGTTCAAATCCTACCTTCTGCAAATAGTTTTTCCTGCATCCAGTGGCTCCCTTCCACCTACCCCCATGCAGACAGACATTGATTATACCTTCCCGCAATTAACCATCATTTATATTGTGCTTTCCTTGCATAGTTATTTGCAGTTTCTCCCCTATTGTAATGTAAGATTCTTGAGAGCAGGGACTTTGTTTTGGCCTTTCTTTTCCCAGTGCTTAGGAACTTTCTTGACATTTTTATTGTTTTTGTTCTTCAGTTATTTCAGCCATGTCTGATTCTTCATGCCCCATTTAGGGTTTTCTTGGCAAAAAATACTAGAGTAGTTTGCCATTTCCTTCTCCAGCTCATTTTACAGAGGAGGAAAGTGAGGTAAACAAGGTAAACTTATTTGTCCAGAGTCATACTTAAATATAACCTAAATAAAAATATCCTAAATATGAAATGAAGAAATCATAGAAACCATAAAAAATTGATTAAAATGTAAAATAAGATAGATCAACTGAGATTGAAATTAAAGCTAAAGAAGGAAAACAAGTAAGGGACCCATAAATAATAAATAATAAAAATCCAGAGAAAAAGATGTAAAAATGGAAAACTTGTAAAAAGAATTTGCAACTTATGAACAAAGCTAAGATTTTTTTTCAAATAGCAACAAATACAAAAACTCTTGGATAATGACAAAAAAAGAGAGAAATAAACTAAAGTACCATCTTTTGCAGTTAAGTTGCTCTCGTGAAATTTTCTAGACAAACCCATCTTCCTCTAAATAAATCAATTAACATTTATCAAGCATTTACTATATGCAAAGCAATGGGAACAAAAACATAAAATGAAACCAGTTTAAGAGAATGTGAATAAATGTCACTAACTAAACTCAAGCATCAACAAATAAATCAAGAAATGAACAAATGAACAGATAGATAAATTAATGGAAAAAATAAAGCAAATTCCTTAGTGAATGAATGAATAAACTACAACTGAGATTGTGCAAAAAAATGGAAAAGTTGAAGGCTAAAATTGTATGACACCAACCAGTCCAGTGCTGAAGAGGAAAGCCGAGCTTTCCTAATTTCCTGCTGCAGATCAAAGACTGAAAGCATGATATGGCTATAACAGGCCTTATACTCACATCCTAGATCTAGAAAAAGGAAACAAACAAATAGAAACAAGAAAAACACCAAAACTCAGTTATTACCATAATAATTCATTAGTTAAGTGTTCAATTTTCTTAGGAAGAAAAGAAAATACTATATAGCAAGCCTTTTTATTCAATAAGAACTGCTATGAAATTTGGAAAACACTTTGCCAAAATGTATATTTAGATCAGTATCTTATCATTTATGCCACAATAGGTTCCTAGGGCCAAATACATATTTAAAATGTCTCGTCTTTTTAAATGAGAAGAAAATGGAAGAAAATGTTTTGAAACAACCAAGTATGAGGTTAATTCTTAAATAAAAAAAATAGGTAGAGGGGGCAGCTGGATGGCGCAGTGGATAAAGCATTGGCCCTGGATTCAGGAGGACCTGAGTTCAAATCCAACCTCATAAACTTGACACTTACCAGCTGTATGACCCTGGGCAAGTCACTTAACCCCCACTGCCCCGCAAAAAAAAAAAAAAAAGAAAAAAAAAGAAAAAGAAAAAGAAATAGGTAGAGAAGATTTGGGGAGATTGGAAGGTTGAATATTTTATAAAAAGTTTTCATTGGTGCAGTACAGTGCAGTCAAACACAAATAGAAATGGATCCCTGTAAACTGCATATTGGTTTTAAAAAACACAAATTAGCATTATTGATATTGTATTCTATTTTTAAATTAATGTTTTACATATATCCTGTTTCTGGGTGCATTTAGTTTTCCTGCGAGGCAGCTTGACACCTTTCATGTAATGAATTGTGTCTACCAATCCATATAGGTATGTATAGTCTTATACTCTAATTACTAGTGTCTACTTCTTTTAAGACTTATAGTCTGTATTTTATGACATTGTATTTGCTTTATGTGTAAGTGGCTTTTCTGTGTTTTTACAGACTGTATATGTCAAAGGGGTATCTTGTTGCTATGTCTTATAGCATCTAAAGTCTAACATTTATCCACATTGCCATTCTGTCCTTCATTTATCCTTATGAAAATTCAAATTGTCAGTGGATAGTTGACATGATGATGCAAAAAGTGAAGCTTTAAGAAAAATTAAAGTTATCAAAAGTCATATAAAAAGAGCTAAACAACCATTGATTAGTGAAATGCAAATTAAAATAACTCTAAGGTAACACCTCATACCTATCAGATTGGATAACATGACAAAACAAAAGAGGAAAATGTCAAATGCTGTAGGTGATATGGGAAAATAGGTACACTACTGCACTATTGATGGAGTTGTAGACTAGTGCAACCATGCTAGAGAACAATCTAGAAATGTTTCCAAAGGTCTATAAAACTGATTACTCTTTGACACAGATATACCACTATTAAAGTATATATTTTTCATTTCCTTAATTTTTCTCACTTTCCTCCCCAAATGAATAATATAAAAAAATGTCTTACATGACTTCACATGTATTATTGCCATTATATTGCTTGCCTTCTCAATGGGGAGGGGAGAAACTGAAGTGAGGGAGAAAATTGGGAAATAAAATTTTTTAAAAATAAATGTTTAAATACAAAATACAATAATACACACACATATGTATATAGACTTCATCTTTTTAGATGAGTCATGAAGTACAGTTCCATGTATGGTAATATTAATTTTTAGGAATCTTGAAAATTAAAGTACTCTACCTCAGAAATATGAAATAGTAAAGTTGTAAAAGGTACGAGGAATTAATGCTGAAGTGTACATAAGAAAGGTATACTAAGAAAACTGTTGATATATTTGTAAATTAGTGTGAACTTTCTGGGAATAAAAGCAATCTGTAACTATTCAAGAAAAGGCACTAATTAATTCATTCACTTTTATCCAGGGATGTCCCAAATGTTTGCCTTCTCCAAAAATCTAAAGGAGGGAAAGAAAGATTTCAAGTACCAACATTTTTATGGTATAATTATTGTGGTTACAAAAATGAAGAGTTAAAAGTGAATGATGAATGGTTAGAAAAGAGCCAAAGGAATTATTGAATATGAATTGAATGGATTTTTTTGAAACCTAAAATGTGTCAAATATAATGAATTCTTTTTTATTTAATGATGCAGAGGGATGCCACATGAAAAGAGAACAAGGTTCACCATCAACAAAGCAAGGTAAATTTTAAAAGCCTCCTTAGATTCATGTTCATAGGAATCTTGGTCCAGAAGAAAAGATGATACACATTTTCCTCTTGTCTGTACTTCCATACCCTACATAAAGTTGCGAGGGAAAACCTGTTCAGCATGTCACATATGTTGTCACTTATGATCATTATGTAAGTGAGTTTACTTGCCTCTATTGCTTTCTTACAAAGCAGACATATAATGAGAAATGTTCTGTTATGTTTTAAGCCAATTTCAGTGTATTATCAGTCTAAAAATAAAATACATTAGTTATTCTTAAACTTTTTTTTTTGGTAATGGACCTGTTTAGTAGGCTTGTAAGTATATGAATCCCTTCTCAAAATCAGAATCATATATTTAAAGCCCAATGTGAAAAACATGTGAGGACAAATTATTTTGATATTAAATTATCAACATATTTTAAAAATAATTTCATGAATACCATATAAAGAACCACATAATTAAGGGGAAATGTATTAGTTTCTTTCTTTCTTTGTTTTTAGGAAGAAGAAATAGAAACACAAATGAAAAGAAAAATAATCAGGGGCAGGTAAGTGGCACAGTGGATAGTGTACTGGCTCTGGAGTCAGGAGGACATGAAGTCAAATCCAGCCTCAGACACTTGACACTTGCAAGCTGTATGGCCCTGTGGAAGTCACTTAACCCAGATTTCCTCACCAAAAAAAAAGAGAGATAAAAAAGAAAAAGAAAAGAAAGATAATCAGCTTTTGAGAATGTCTATTTATTCATATATATGTATGCATTCATATTTATGTACATAGACACATTACATGAGATGTGAGACATCTCTACTCCAAATGTTTATATGGAATATTTGTTCCTGATCTGCAGTAGAGGTTTCTTTTATCATGAAAATATTTGATTATGTTCCAGTTACATGTAGAGACATTTTTCAACATCTGTTTTTCTTTTTTTTTCTTTTTTTTCACATTTGTTTTTGTAAGATTTCTAGTTCCAATTTTTTCTCACTCCCTCCCCTCCCTCCACCCTCCCCAAGACAGCAAGCAATCTGATATAGGTTATATATGTACAATCACGTTAAACATATTTTTGCACTAGTGTTCTTAAAGAAGAATCAGAACAAAATGGAAAAAAAAATCACACACAAAAAAAGTAGAAGCAGTATGGTTCAATCTGCATCCAAATTCCACAATTCTTTCCTCTGGATGTGGAGAGCATTCTCCACCAAGAGTCACCTGGAATTGCTGAGAAGTTAAGTCTATCACAATTGCTCATCATGAAATGTGGTTGATACTGTGTACAGTGATCTGGTTCTACTCATCTTACTCAGAATCAGTTCATGTAAATCCTTCCAATTGTCTCTGAAATCTGCCTGCTCATTGTTTCTTGATAGTTGAGTATTTTATTGTTTTAAAGTTACATATAAGGATAGTTTTCAACATTTCTTTTCATAGGACTCTTAGTTCCAAATTTTTCTCCCACCCTCCCTTCCTCCCTTCTCCCCAAGAAAGAAAGCAATCTAATATAGGTTATATTTGTGCAATCACATCAAACATTCATTGTTTCTTACAGCACAATATTATTCCATTACATTCATATACCACAACTTGTTTAGCTATTCCCCAATTGATTGGCATCTCCTCAGTTTCAAAATCTTTGCCACCACAAAAAGAGCAGCTATAAATATTTTTGTACATGTGGATCCTTTTCTCTTTTTCATGTGGTAGATATTTCTGAGACTGTATTGGTATGATCAGCTGCAGTCAGAAACATTGTACCTTGACTACAAAATAGTGATATCATTTTGGTCCTTTTTTTTAATCACAAAGGACAAGAGCTAACCAACATATGCTCTCTCTCTCGCTCTCTCTCTCTCTCTCTCTCTCTCTCTCTCTCTCTGTGTGTGTGTGTGTCTCTCTCTCTCTCACTAATTCTTTATAGTGTCTTCCCATTTTTGAAATTTACTATCACCTTCCATGTTATGTTTTTTAATATATCTTTCTGTTTTGGGGATTTGGTCCCACACAAGCCCTTTCACTGATCTAAGTAGTACTTTATTCAGAATATGTATCATGTATCAAGCTCCAAAACTCAACTAGCTTTGTGATACTAAATCATAATAAAGATAATTCTGTGATCAGAACAGCCTTACATCTACTCTTTCAGAAACTACTTTTTGGCTACCAAAACTTGATACAACTCTAATGTCCATGATAGTGCAACTATTATACACTAAATCATACCATCATCAATATTTTGAATGGAAATAAATACTGTAAATGACTAAGAATAATCTAAATACAAAGAGACAAACAGCATGCCATGCTATAAAATGTAAGAATCTATAATTTTTGGAATCCCTCCTCAGACAAATTACTGGGAAATTTGTTTTAAAAAAAAGAAAGAATTTGACTGGGAAATCTCTATAATTTTTTCTGAGATATGGTTTCTTCATTTTTTAAAAATGTGACATTTAAAAATGAACTATAGAGTCACAAATTTAGAGCTGGAAAGGAACTGAGTAGCTATCTTGTCAAAGCCCACACATTTTATAGATGAATCAACTGATGAGCACAAAGGTCATTAAGTCACATAGAAAATAATAAGGCACAGAGGCTGGATTTAATTACAGTTACTCTAACAATTCCATTCTAGTACTCCATTTTCCAAGAGGCATCTCCACTATATCTATCTATCTATCGATCTATCCATATATATATATATGATTTTTTTAGGTTTCATTATCATTGGCAAATACATTCTGATCAACTTATATATCCAAGATATTTTGATTAATACTGTAAAAAGGAAAAAAAAAGGAGTTATCAAATAAAAAGCATGTGGTACCTTTCCTCTAGTATTTTATAATCTATATAGTTGTACAAAGTTTCAGAAAATGAAAAATAATAAAAATACACATTTTTAAATAAGAACACAATTACCTGAAATACAAAGGAAGATAAGTTTTCCTTTTGTCCAGCACTTACCAGGTTAAAATCGCCTACTATTTTTCTTTTGAGGGTGGCAATTTTCGTTTTCCTTCAAACAACTATCAACAAATCTCAATTCGTGAATTTCCTTTGATATAAGAACTGGTTGCTCTTGAATCTTTTTGCTGGAGTTAGGTCAAGAATAACAGCTGTGATAAATTGTAAAGCAAGTGTATACAATTTGACAACCAAGGATAGTTTAGCTTTTTGGTATATTCCAAACATTTTGTTCTTAGTTTTGTCCCCCAGAATTCACAGAGGTAATTCACCCTCATGCTAGATCAAGCATCAGTTCTAAATCACCTTGGGAATATTATTTTTTGCTTTGGGTA
The DNA here is from genome assembly GCF_019393635.1 of Dromiciops gliroides. Classification (NCBI taxonomy): domain Eukaryota; kingdom Metazoa; phylum Chordata; class Mammalia; order Microbiotheria; family Microbiotheriidae; genus Dromiciops; species Dromiciops gliroides. Next base: position 50,498,193 of record NC_057864.1, on the reverse strand, counting down.
CTAACAACCATAATGCTGATTTTCTGCAGATCAACTATCCTTGCATTTGTGTCTCCCATTTTTAGAATTCCATGTTCTGCCCTTTAAAAGAACATGTATTAGGGGAAGCTAGGTGGTGCAGTGGATAGAGCACTGGCTGTGGAATCAGAAGGACCTGAGTTCAAATCCGGACCTCAGACACTTAACACTTGCTAGCTGTGTAACCCTGGGCAAGTCACTTAACCCCTAATTGCCTTACACCCCACCCCCCAAAATTGAAAAGAACATGTATTCTTTTACACACACATATACATGTATGTGTATATATATGTATGTATGTATGTATGTGTATATATGTATGTGTATATATACACACATATGTACATTTTAACATGTGCATGCATATGTACATATGTGTATATATATTAATTAAAATATGTCAATTGTAAGAAATTCTAATTTTATGTATGCAGTCACTGAATGAAATACATTAACAATAGGAAGGCAGTGTTCAAAAGGGGAATAGAGTGAAATTCAATCAGAATAATGAAAAACAAATCTTTCCAAGGAGAGGTAGACTACAGGAAGAAACAGAGATATTCTAAGTCTACTGAGATACCTGAAATACAGTTAATGTTGAACAAAATATTTTTTAAATTATTGCTGAAACAGTTGCATCTTTCACCAGAATTTCAGAGGCTTCTGAGTAACATATTGAATTGTTGGAAATAATGTCACCATTTTCTGGATTCCACCCAGAAAATGGTGACTCTTTAATATTAACATTTTTTCAATTAAATGTCCAGTGTCTCATCAGTGTACATATAGCATTATAGATGGATGATAGATAGGTAGATAGATAGATAGATAGATAGATAGATAGATAGATAGATAGATAGATAGACAGATAGAGTGATAGAGTGATAAAATGATGGAATTTGGCAGATGCCCAGGGGTCCCACCTGATTGATCTAGCATTGTTTGAGAAACCAACTAAGTACCTACTTGAGATGATTAGATATAGGCCACACCTGGCCTATACTACTGACATCAATAGAGGGACTCTTGGCCAAGCAATTTGAAGGACTTCCCTTTCTTGGGGGAGGGAGAATAAAAGTAGAAAAGAGAACTCTGAGGCCAGGAGCTCACATCTTTCCTGTTGGTGAGCTTCTGAATGTGGCCTGGAGAGGGGCTGCATATAGAAACAAAGGACCCCAGGTGGTGAGTTAATAGAAATGAGGCCAGCTCTTCAAATTAACTGAGCTGAAAGCAAGTTTGGGGATTGAGTCAGTCTTTGCTAGAGCCAGGGAGCTTATTAACTTTTCTCTTCCCCTATTCCCTTTTCCCTGGCTTTATTAATTTCACCTTTGTTGTATATTTAATTCCCATTAATAAAATCTAATTTGTTTGTGGAAAAGAGGCCATTAAGCTCTTTTTTGTTTGTTTGTTTTTTGTATTTTGTGAGGCAATCAGGGTTAAGTGACTTGCCCAGGGTCATACAGCTAGTAAGTGTCAAGGGTCTGAGGTCAAATTTGAACTCCGGTCCTCCTGACTCCAGGGCCAGTGCTTTATCCATTGCACCACCCAGTTGCCCCAAGCTCCTTTCTTATTGGCCGGGGATAAATAACTAAAAAAAGCAGTTTAGTAGGGAGGAAACTTTGGACCTAGAGATCCCTCACCATTTTCTGAACCCCAATATTAAGGTGAGCCACCCAATTAACTCTTTCCCACATTAATTTTGGCACCTACAGAGAGAGAGAGAGAGAGAGAGAGAGAGAGAGAGAGAGAGAGAGAGAGAGAGAGAGAGAAAGATATAAGTAACCATATTTAGCTAGTCATATTTAAAAGCAGAATGGAGTAAGAAAATTTCAAGAAAACACTTCATTTCACAGCTTTCTTGTGGCAGAGAGAGAGAGAGAGAGAGAGAGAGAGAGAGAGAGAGAGAGAGAGAGAGAGAGAGAGAGAGAGAGAGAGAGAGAGAGAGAGAGAGAGAGAGAGAGAGTATGGTCTCAGAGAATCAAGAGAAAAGCCTAGAAAACCCAGAAGACCCAGAAAACCCTGAAGCCTCAAATCTAGAAAAAACCCTCTTGGGATTGTCCAAGGAATTTTATCCTCTTTTGATACAGGTGGGTCATTATACATTGATCAAAGCTTTTTGTTTAGCATAATTCAATTCCATTGGTCCTCATGACTAGAAGATGGTGTACATTAAGATGAATTCTACTGATGACATCAAGGAAAATAATTCAAAAGGCCCTCACTGAAGTTGCTTAAGGCAAAGTCCATTATCTAGGTGTGGTTTAATCAAATAAGTGCTTCACTGATGTAGACAAGAGATTCTATCTCTATTCCTTTTGTTACCTTGGGTTTGTTCTAGAAGAGATTTGAGGAAGTTTCTCAAGGAGAACTGAATGGTCTGGAGTGGGGGGTGGGAGAGAGAAAGGATTGAAAAAGTAATCTCTGGTCCTCCCCCCCAAGAAATCCATTATTAATAATTATTTTTCATAGGCAAAAGGCATGATTTTCTGCTCTATTACTCTACCAGAGTAATATAAGGAGGCCCCAGAATAAACCTGCATTTTTAAGTTCCAACTTCTAGTAGTCAGGTCATATACCCCAGGTCAAATTCCTTTTTTGCTACATTATTGTCACATTCATGTTTACCCTCTTTGTGCGTAGGAACTGCAGTTTCAGATTCTAAATCCTAACTTCATGTCCTCACTCCTCTTCTCCAAGAAAAGAATTTGTTTCAAGAAAAGATCTTGCTGATTTGACCTCATTTGTGACAGAAAGCTACCTCCTCAATCCTATAAGCATTTCTCATTGTAGCATGAGAGCAAATTTCCTAGTATGAACTGAAAAGGAAGATGGCCATTTTATTATGCACCCCCAGTTTATAATTCATATAAATAAAAGGTTCTAGTTATTGATTTGTGGTATTGCCAAGAATGACTAAATAGATGATTTCCTAAAATCATTCAAATATTCACTGTCCATATAATCTCCTCATAGCCTTACTTTCCCATTAAGCTCTACTGTTAGCTTATAAAAATTAAGGATTTAGAGTTAAAAGAAACCTTAAACAAGGGAAAAACAAAAACAACAACAACAACAACAATAAAACATGAGATTGAGAATGGTCAGGTGTGTTGCCTGGGATCACACTGATTTTAAATGTCTAAGTTAAGTTAAGAATTCAAATCAGTTATTCTTGACTCCAAGTCTATTAATTAATCCAAAGTAAAACCTAACTGCAATTAATTTTGGTAGCTCTCCTAGCATTTGTCATCTTTTTGAGATTATCACATCCTCATATTTTCTTTTATTTTGTTTATTAGAAAACAGACATATTTCTAGCATTGAATTAAATGGAAATTTTAAAATGAATCCATAAGAAGAATACTGTTGGACCTCCTTTTTACCTAAATAAACCTGAGACAAGTCACTTAACACCCTCATTGGCCTCATCTTTCAATTGAGAAAGTTGGCATTTATAGCTTCTGGGACCCATTTCAAATCTAGATTTCATTATTCTTTGATTGGAAACTTCCTTAGTAGGGCTCCATACTATATATGCAACATATGTATTCCAGCAATATCAGTTGTATGAGAGAAAGAGAGAAAGAGAGAGAGAGAAAGAGAGAGAGAATCTTAACTATTTGTAATGCAATTTTTTTTACTGCAAGGTACAATTCATTTCTTATTTATTGACACACAAAAGCCATAATCCTCTTACATTTTGATCTCGTGGTGGTGTGTAAGTGGTATTGAAATGAAATTACTCTAATAATTATGGTGTTCTTTGTTTTGACACTATGTAAAATTACTAGAAATCTATTGGTATTTGCATTAATGGTTCTATATAGTAATATTTTTTTTTTCTTGTGAGTACTTGAGGTAATTAATATTATTCAATTTCTCAACTACAATTAAGCTCTCATAGACATGTGGGGTCCATAAGCAGGCCTAAGTTTAACTTAGATAAAATAGGAGCAAAACAAAAGATCTTAAATGTGATGCTTGGAAAAAAAAAAGTGGGGCAGCCATGTAAAAAAAATATGAGGGATAATGGATGGAAAACAAGCTCATATCTTGTTAAAGTACTCAACAGCACACAAATGGAGAAATCACAGTAAGGCATGGTTAAAACATTCTTAAGATAAGAAATCCTGCATGGTTCAAAATCTAGATCATTTGAGGAATTGGTTGGCATGTCCTTAAGAATATGATCTTGAGGGCAGAAACAAGATGGCAGAGAGAAGCCAGCAAGTTTTCTAAGATCTACTGTAGTTTCCTCAAAAAAGAACATTAAATCAAGCTACTAAATGGATTCTGAAACTACAGGACCTACTAAAAGACTGAGATATAATCTTCTAACTTGAAAAAATTTAGAAGTCTTCAGAAAAGGTCAGTCTCACTCAGGTAAAAGGGGAGCACAGCACAGCTCAGCACAGCTCAGCACAGCACAACACAGAGTGGGTCTGGACAAGTCAACAGAAAGCTTTTGACCACAGCAGAGCAATGGAGGCCCCTTGATCTGGACTCAGCAAGTTGGTGGAACAACAGGCCAGTAATTCCCCAATTAAGAAATGATCAAAGGATACAAACAGGCAGTTTTCTGATGAAGAAATCAAAGCTCTCAATTGTCATATTAAAAAATACTCTAAATTAATATTGATTAGAGAAATGAAAATTAAAACATCCTGAGGTACCACCTGAAAACTATCAGATTGGTGAATGTGACAAAAAAGAAAATCATAAATTTTGCAGAAGCTGTGGAAAAATTGGAATACTAATACATTGTTGGTGCAGCTGTGAGCTGATCCAATTTTTCTGGAGAGCAATTTGGAAATATGCCCAAAGGGTTATAAAGCTGTGCATACAAAAAGAAAAGGACTCATATGTACAAAAATATTTATAGCTTCTCTTTTTGTGGTGGCAAGGAATTGGAAATGGAGGGGATGCCCATCAATTGGGGAATGGCTGAACAAATTGTCGTATATGAATATAAAGGAATACTATTGTGCTGTAACAAAGGATGAGCGAGTGGATTTCAGAGAAACCTGGAAGGACTTACCTGAACAAATGCTGAGTAAGATGAGCAGAATCGGGAGAACACTGTACACAGTATCAAGAACATTGTGTGTTGAACAACTGTGATAGACTTGCCTCTTTTCAGCAATACAATGGTCCAAGATAGTTCCAAAGGACCTATGAAGGAAAATGCTCTCTAAATCCAGAAAAAAAAAAAAAAACCAAAACACTGTGGAATCTAGATGCAGGTTAAACCATCCTATTTCTGTTTTTTTTTTCTTTTTTGAGTTTTTTTTTCCCTTTTTGCTCTGATTCTTCTTTCACAGCATGACTAATACAGAAATACATTTAATGTGATTGTACATATATAACCTAAATCAGATAGCTTGCTGTGGTGGGGAGAGTGGAGGGAGGGGAGTGTAATGATTGGAATGACTCCACCTGCTGGAGACTTACTGTAGGAAAGCTCCACCATGAGGAGAAGGCCTCTGAGGGCAAGGCCATGCAGCTTTTCTTTGGCATCAAGAAGTGACATTTGCTTGTTGGACAAGAGAGGCTGGCTCTCTCGCTCTCTTTCCTCAGGATGCTGGTGGAGAGTGGAGCTAGAAATGTGCTCTCCCTTTAATAGATAGATGAATCTAAGCCTTTCTCTTTCTCTTCACCAAATTCTTATTCTCCTTAATAAATACTTAAAAGTCTAAACTCTTGCTAAATCTTATAATTTATTGGCAACCAGTCATTAGCTATTTTAGACAGACTAGCTAGAATTTTATCCCCTTACAGATGGCTGACCACGAAGAGGAAAGCTGAACCTACAGTCTTCTGATCTTCCAGTTGGGTAAGAAATTTCCCCTACCCTGTCCCTTTAAACTCTAAAGTACTGGATGTTTTCTGTTTAAATTTTCAAATGGGTTTTTTCAACTCCCTAAGTACCCTATTTCTGATTTTAGTCTGTTTAACCAGACAAATGGGGGATAAGATCATGTTAGTGCTTTGTTTTTGTGGATTTTCTATTTTTATTTTTATTTTTGTTAGAAGAGCCAGCAAAGTGTTCACACAAGGGAATACAAATATTCCTCCCTCTTCCAACCATGCCTTTTCAGAGAAACCTCTGACTCCTGCAGCTTTTCCAAATTCTAACACTAATTGTTGCTCTAATTTTGCATGCCTGGAGGCAACAGCCCAGCCTCTAGAAGCCTTTAATCCCCTAGAAGCAGGGGAAGGGGAAATCAGGCCTGAGTTCAATTCCCTGCCTGTGCACCACATGGGAGAAGTGGTCACCTACGCTCCTCTCTGGACCCCACCTGCTCCCCCTCCTCTGGGTGCCACCTCCCATGGCCAAGCCTCTTGATCCTCCTGCCAGGAATGTCCAGAGATCTGAGTTAGATAAAGGTGTGCATGCTCAACCTGCATTTGCAGCTTCTACTTAGATACGGGAGCAGTCAGGCTCAGCCCTTCCCCAGCCTGGCTGTGATTCTGACTTGACCAGCTGTAGTTCTCCCAAACCAACCTTAGAAAATCCTTTAAATTCCAGATATGCTCGTTTTGTTCATAATTTTGTTAACCTGCTTTTGTCTTTAATTAGTAACCTTATAAAGCATTTATATTAAAAAAGGACCAACAGAGAAAATAGAGGTATTAAAGAAGACAAACTTAAGCTGATAAAAATGACAATCATAATCACATTTCAAGAAGACATATTTTACAGCAATGTAGAAGTAAGCAGTGAGGTATTGATATAAGTATTGGGGATTTTAGATATCAGAATCAAAAGTGTTCTAAATTCACTCAGAGAAATAATGTCATTTCAGAGATTACATAGGATTTCTATGCTATTACATCTGTATTTTGAAATTAATGGTATGGGATTATTTTCATAGAGATTTTCATGCTTTTAAGATTGTGTTTTATACTTCGCTTAAAAAAGGGGGAAATATTTGTAAAAGCTTTTTTATAGTCATGCAATCAAGTTTTTATTTTGTAATACTCTTATTAATGTTAAATTCATATTCATTTAGATTTCCCGAGATTGAAATTCATTGTGTTTTATTCTTCCATGTGTATTTTCTCCTATTCATTCATATATCTCTATCTTAAAAGAATGCAAGATGATTTTGATTTCATAATACAATGTTGATTCTGGGAGTATTGTGCTCCCATATTCTGAGTTGTTTGTTTTTGTTTTTGTTTTTTTTTCCTCTCAACAGATTATTTAATCTAACTCTATAAAGCATTTCTCTGGCAAATTGGTTGCCATGGCAAGTGTAAATTGATTCTAGAAGTAATATTTTTGATAAGCATATTCCAACAAAGAAGGGAACATTTGTAAGCTTTCTTTTTTCAAAAAAAAAAAAAAGATTTTCTTTAAGATTGTGTTCTGCTTTAACTTGTCTTTAAATATGTTCTGATTTTTTTTACAAAAGTAATTGTATACTTAGTAAAAATTAAGTCATTATTTGAAATGATTGCATAATTGTATATTATATTCTGAGTCAAGGTACAGTCACATTTTTTGCGATCATTTATTATCCTCAATTTTAAAATCCATATGAGACTTCTATATGTATATATACATATATACATATATTTGTATATGTATATATGTATGTATTTTAAAAGTTCTTTCTGTCAAGCATTTTATACTTTCATGTGAGATGCCACATGTTTATAAATAAGCACACACATTATTCACATAATAAATGAAAGACAAACTAAGAGTGGAAGGTATTAATAGATTGTAGACCTAGGAAATCCGTAATGGAGAAAGTGATGTATGAGTTGAATGTTGGAGTAAGTCAGATATCCTAAAAGATGGTAGTGAAGAAGAAAGCCATTTCAAGCAAGAACAGTACCAAGAATAATGGCAAAGAGATGAGATACTGAATAGAGTACTATATAAGCACTTGAGAAAAATAGTAAGAGGACAAGTTATGTAGAGTTCTACTGTGCAAGCCAAGAAGAGTGGTCCAAGATATAAAAGAGAGATACTAGAGTTTACTTATTATGGAAGGGCAGTGAAATTTTGAAGTGAAGTAAGACTTAATAAACACCAATTAGAAGAATGTTATAATAAGGCAGGTGGGAAGCAGAGCAAGCCTAAATTAGGTTGGTGATTTTGTGAGTATAAAGAAGAGGACATGTGCAAAACCCAGAGAAACATTTCCATTATGCTCTGAATATTATATTATTCCATAGTTGGGAGATATCTCACTGTCTATCTATTATAACTTGTCACAGAACACAGGTGCTCTCTTGAGATTCATAAGAATGAGCAGAAGCACACTACCCCTTTGGGCAGTCAATTCCACCTTGGGGTAGCTCTAATTGTTAGGGAATTGTTTTTCTTTCCCTCACATTGAGCCTGAACCTGACTTTCAGCAATTTCCACCCATTGCTTCTCATTCTACCCTCTGGGGCTAAGCAGAAGAAATCTTTTCCTATGGCAGCTCTGCAAATATTTAAAGGCAGCTATCATCTCCTGACTAACTATGTTCTTCTTATGGTTAAATAACCACATATCCTTCCTTTTACTTGGTGATATGAAATACAACAGAATTTAAATCAATCATAAGAGTTGTGTACTTTCTCCAGGTGGAACATTGATTCTGCATCATTCAGCATGCAAGAAGAGCAATAATATGGCTTCCTCACTCCTAAAGCAGAATTACTTAATACAAATTTATGTAGCCCCTAGAAGATTAAAGGTAGTAGATGTTTGAAAACTCGTGTTTTCTCAGTTTCTCAATTGATAAGTGAGGAATATACTTCCTCTAATAAGAATCTATATGAAGAAACTCTCACCCTATGGGCTATGGATAACTTAGGTTATAATTTTTTTTAATTTCTTATCATTGAAAGGATTAGAAATGGAAGGGATGATCAAGATCTTATACTTCAATATTTTTTTTTCTTTTACTATGGAGGAAACAGAGGCCAAGAGAGATAAAGTTACTTTTCCAATATTGGTTATTGTCTCTCTTTCTCAAAGGGGACCACAATGACTTCACTATGTTGCTATCAAGGTATACTGTGTGTGACTGTGGCTGATGAAACCAATACAAGTTTGGAAAACTCTACCACAGGTCAGATACAAATAGTCCATGTGAACATCTGGAGTGGAGAAAGCTCTAAATTTAAACACCTCCTATTTCTTTTGAGCTACTGCAATTCTGTTTTGTTCATAGAGCATAGAACCTTTGTTGATGAGGGTATGCCAGGCTGGGTGGTCCTGTAACAGTGTCCCCCATGTCTTAAAATCATTTCAAATTTCTTCAGAGAGAACTTGAAAATGTCCTTGTGTCATGTGTTCTGATATTTGCCTTGTGTTAGTTCTACATGAAATAGTCTATTAGGCAAATATTCCTTTGTCAAAGAAACTAGACCTTCTGAAAGCATCCTTCTCATCATATCTTTCACAGTTACTGTTGCTAACTGTATTAACCTGCATCCTATTGCCTCCCCTTGATGTTTACTCTATTTTCTTTCTTCTTTCACCCTATCCCTCCTCAAAAGTGTTTTGCTTTTTACTGCCTTCTTCCCCAATCGGCCCTCCCTTCCTTCACCTCTTCCCACTTATCCCCTTTCCCTCCTACTTTCCCACAGGGCAAGATATATTACTATACCTATTGAGTGTGTATGTTATTCCCTGTTTGACCCAATTCTGATGAGACTAAGGCTCACTTACTCCCCAGCTCCTTCCCCATCTTCCGCTCCAATCAATAAGCTTTTTGCTTGTTTCTTTTATGTGAGCTACTTTAGCCCTTTCCACTTATCCCTTTCCCTTTCTTTCAGTGCATTTATCTCATCCCTTAATTTATTTTAAAGATGTCATCCAGGGGCAGCTAGGTGACACAGTGGACAAAGAACCATCCCTGGACGCAGCAGGCCCCAGGCCCCAGGCCCCAAATCCAGCCCCAAGTCCCAAATCCAGCCCCAGACATAAACCACCCCACCATACCTTCCCCACAAAAAAGGATAAATAAAAAATAAATGCTTTACAGATATCATATCTTTATATTCAATTCACATCTGTACCCAATGTCTAAGTATATTCCTATCAGCTACCCTAATACATTTCCACGTAGAAATGTAAACAGTTTAACCTTTTAACATCTCTCATGATTTCTTTTTGTTTGCATTTTTTATGTTTCTATAGGGTCTTATATTTGAAAGTCAAATTTTCTATTCTTTTCTTCACAAATGCCTGACAGTCTTCTTTTTCACTGAAGTCTCATTTTTTCCCTGAAAGGTTATACGCAGTTTTGCTGGGTAGGTGATTCTTGGTTGTAAGCCCAATTTCTTTGCCCTCTGGAATATCATATCCTTTACTTTCCAATCCTTTAATATAGAAGCTGCTAGATCTTGTGTTATCCTTATTGTAACTCCACAGTACATGATTATTTATTCTGCCTGCTTGCAATATTTTCTCCTTGACCAGGGATCTATGTAATTTGCATATAATATTCTTTGAAGTTTTCCTTTAGGGACCTCTTTCAGGAGGAGAATGGTAGATTCTTTCAATTTCTAATTTACCTTCTGCTTCCAGAATCTTAGGGAGATTTTCCCTGACAATTTCTTGGAACATGATGTCTAAGCCCTTTTTTTGATTGATTTTTTTTTTGATCATGATTTTCAGGTAGTCCAATGCTTTTCAAATTATCTCTCCTGCTTCTATTTTCCAAGTCATCTGTTTTGCCAAGGAAACATTTCACATCACGCTTTTTTTTTTTTTATTCTTTGGTTTTGCTTTATTGTGTCTTGATTTCTCATAAAGTCATTAGATCCTATTTGCTCATTTCTAAGTCTTAGGCAATGATTTTCTTTGGAGAGCTTCCATACCTCTTTTTTCATTTGGCCAATTTGGCCTTTCAAGCAATTGACTTTTTCTTCATAACCCTCCTGCATCACTTATCATTTTTCTTTTCATTTTTTCCTCTGCCTCTCTTCCTTTTCCCTCTGCCTCTTTTTCTTTATCTTCAAAAATTTTTTTGAGTGCTTCTGTGACCTGTGATCAATTCATATCTTTCTTGGAAGCTTTGGATATAGGACCTTTAACTTTATCTTATTCTGAGGGTGTATTTTGATCCACCTTGTCATTAAAGACATTTTCAGTGGTCCAAATCTTTTTCTTTTTTTCCATAAAACTTATTATTTTGCAGTTACATGTAGAGATAGTGTTCAATATTTGTTTTTATAAGATTTCTAGTTTCAAATTGTTCTCCCTCCCTCTCCTCCCTCCCCCCTCTCCAAGATAGCAAGTAATCTGATATAGGTTATATATGTACAATCACATTAAATATATTTCTGAATTTGTCATACTGTGAAAGAAGAATCTGAGCAAAAAGGAAAAACCTCAAAAAAGAAAAACAACAAAAACAAAAATAATAGAAATAGTATAGTTCAATCTGAATATAGCTTCCACAGTTCTTTTTTTTTTCCCCCTGGGTTTGGAAAGCATTTTCCTTTGAAATTGTCTTGGACAATTGTGTTGCTGAAAAGAATCAAGTCTATCACAGTTGATCAACACACAATGTTGTTGATACTGTGTACAATGTTCTACTGGTTCTGCTCCCCTCAGTCAGCATCAGTTCATGTAAGTCAGTCCAAGTTTCTCTGAAATCTGCCTGCACATAATTTCTTATAACACAATAGTATCCCATTATATTTATATACCACAACTTGTTTAGCCATTCCCCAATTTACCCTTCAATTTACAATTCTTTGCCACCACAAAAAAAGCAGCTATAAATATTTTTGTATATATAGGTCCCTTTCCCTTTTTTGTGATCTCCTTGGGAAAAAGACCTAATAGTGGTATTGCTGGGTCAAAGGGTATGCACAGCTTTATATCCCTTTGCGCATAATACCAAATTGTTCTCCAGAATGGCTGGATCAGTTCTCAGGTTCATCAAAAATACATTAGTGTTCAAATTTTTCCACAGCTTTTCTAACATTTATGATTTTCCTTTTTTGTCTCATTAGCCAATCTGATAGGTGTCAGGTGGTACCTCAGAGTTGTTTTAATTTGCATTTTTCTAATTGATAGTGATTTAGAGCACTTTTGCATATGGCAATATATAGCTTTGATTTCTTCATCAGAAAACTGCCTGTTCATATACTTTCACCATTTCTCAATTGGGGAATGACTTGGATTCTTATAAATTTGATTTAGTTCCTGATATATTTTAGAAATGAGGCCTTTATCAGAAATACTAGCTATAAAAATTGTTTCCCAGCTTTATATATCCCTTCTAATTTTTGATACATTAATTCTGTTTGAACAAAACCTTTTTAATTTAAGGTAATCAAAATCATTCATGTTGCATTTCATAATATTTTCTATCTCTTGTTTGGTCACAAATTGTTCTCCTTTCTAAAGTTCTGGGAGGTAAACTCTTCCTTCCTCTCCTAATTTACCTATGGTATCACCTTTTATGTTTAAATCATATACCCATTTTGACCTTATTTTAGTATAAGGTGTAAGATGTTGCTCTATGCCTAATTTGTACCATAATATCTTCGAATTGTCCCAGCAGTTTTTGTCAAATACTGAGTTCCTATCCCAGAAGCTGGAGTCTTTGGGTTTATCAAACACTACATAACTAAAGTCATTTACTACTGTCTCCAGTACCTAACCTATTCTCTTGATCCTCCACTCTATTTCTTAGCCACTACACAATAGTTTTGATCACTGCTGCTTTATAGTAAAGCTTCAAATTTGGTACAGCTAGCCCGCCTACCTCTGCATTTTTTTATTAGTTCCCTTGATATCCTTGAGGATTTGTTTTTTCCAGATGAATTTTGTTATTATTTTTCTAGCTCTATAAAATAATTTTTAGGAAGTCTTATTGGTATGACACTGAATAAGTAAATTAATTTAGGTAGAATTGCCATTTTTATTATATTAGCTCAGCCTATCCATGAGCAATTAATATTTTTCCAATTATTTAGATCTGATTTGATTTGTGTGAAATGTTTTGTAATTGTGTTCATTGAGTTCCTGGGTTTGCTTTGGCAAGTAAGCTCCCAATTATGTTATATTGTGTTCCATTACTTTAAATGGAATTTCTCTTTCTATCTCTTACTGCTGTACTGTGTTGGTCATGTATAGGAATGCTGATGATTTATGTGGCTTTATTTTATATCCTGCAACTTTGCTAAAGTTGTTAATTGTTCCAATTGTATTTTTAGGTGATTCTCTAGGATTCTCTAAGTATACCATGAAAATGTTCCATGTACCATTGAGAAAAAGGTATATTCCTTTTTATCCCCATTCAATTTTCTCCAGACATCTATCATACCTAAATTTTCTAACATTCTATTCACCTTTTTAACTTCTTTATTATTTATTTTGTGGTTAGATTTACCTAATTTTGAGAGAAGATCCAGAACCCCATTAGTATAGTTTTGCTGTCTATTTCCTCTGTAATTCATTTAACATCTCTAAGAATTTGTATGCTATACCACTTGGTACACACATGTTTAGTATTGATATTCCTTCATTATCTACAGTACCTTTTGGCAAGATGTAGTTTCCTTCCTTATCTCTTTTAATTAGATCTATTTCTGCCTTTGCTTTGTCTGAGATAAGGATTGCTGCCGCTGCTTTTTTTTTTTACCTCAGCTGAAGCATAATATATTCTGCTCCAATGTTTTGCCTTTACTCTGTGTGTATCTCTCTGCTTCAGATGTATTTCTTACAAACAGCATATTGTAGGATTCTGGTTTTTAATCCACTCTGCTATTTGCTTCTGTTTTATTGCAGAATTCATCCCATTTACATTCACAGTTATTACTAGCTTTCTTTTTCCCTCTATTGTATTTACCCCCTTTGTATTCCCCCTCTATTTTCCACCCTATTCCTCCTCACCAACATTTTTCTTCTTACCTTTGCCTCCCCAATCTGCCCTCACTTTCGTCAGCACCCACCCTTTTCTTTACCCTTTTCTCCCCTGTTTCTGCTCTCCCTTCTATCAGTACCACATTTGCCCCTTACCCTTTTACTTCCCTATAGAATCAGCAAAATTTATTTATCTAAATGAACTTATATGTTATTCCTTCTTTGAACCAAGTCTGAAGAGAGTTTGAAACTATGCTCACCTCTCCGTTTTTCCCTCTGTTTTAATAGGTTTTTTGTACCTCTTAATATGATGTAATTAACCCCATTCTACCTCCCTTTTCCTCTTCTCCTCATAAACTCCTTTTTTTCACACCTTAATTTTCATTATATCATCATATCAAAGACAATTTATATTTAAACCCTCTATGTATACACCTTCTTTATCTCCAAATAGAGATACAGTTCTTAAGAGTTATAAGTATTCAGGGATGGAGCCAAGATGGCGGAGAGTAGCCAGCAAACCGCGTGAGCTCTCCTTCTGTTCCCTCAAAAAGAACATTAAAACAAGCCTCTAAATGGATTCTGAAACTACAGAACATGCAAAGAGACAGAGAGACACAGTCTTCCAACCAGAGATAATTGAGAAGACTTCAGGAAAGGTTGGTCTCCCTTGGGCAAAAGGGAGGCTCAGTTCAATGCAGCTCAGCCTGTGGGAGAGGATAGGGCAAATCAGCAGGAAGCTGTGGAACACAGCCGAGCAACTGAGGCCCTTGGATCCTGGCACAACATGCGGGTGGTGCAGCAGAACAGTGGCAAAACCCACCTGCACCAGACAAGAGGGCAGGTTGCCAGCTGGAGGGATACCCACAGGACAGGCACCAGAAGGCCTACTGATCCCAGGGTGCTCAGACAGGAAGCCCAGGGCCACATCCACTAATCCGAGCATGCTCTGACAGGAAGTCCAGGGTGGTGAAAAATCTACAAGCCATAGAGGCCTCAGTGTAGAGATCCAGTGACAGAGCCTCTATATCCCAACACAAGAAGCTTGAAACAGTTACCCTGGTGCCCCCAGAGGAGATCTCAACTTTAAAAAAATAAAAAACAAAATAAGCTGCATTATGAGTAAAAAACAAAAAAGAACTCTAACCATTGAGAGCTTCTGTGTTGACAGGGATGAGGCAAACACAAATTTAGATGAGGATAATACTCCCAAATTGCCTACATGTGAAGCCTCAAGAGGGAAGATGAATTGGTCTCAAGAATACAAAGCCTTCTGGGAGGAGCTCAAAAAGATATTTTAAAAATCAATTGAGACAAATGAAAGCAACAAAGAAAATTATGAAAAAAGAATCAGCAGCTTGGAAAAGGAAGCACAAAGATTGAATCAAGAAAACAATTCCTTAAAAAATTCATCTGGCCACGGAAAAAAAGGTGCGTAATCTCACTGAAGAAAACAAGGCCTTAAAAAATTATTTTGGCCAAATGGAAAAAAAAAAAGGTGCATAATCTCATTGAAGAAAACAATGCCTTAAAAATTAAAATTGGACAGTTGGAAAATAAGGAATCCATGAGAAACCAGGAATCAGTCAAGCAGAATCAAAAGAATAAAAAAATCAAAGAAAATGTGAAATACCTCATGGGAAAGACAACTGATCTGGAAAACAGATCATGGAGAGAAAATTTAAGAATCATTGGGCTGCCTGAAAGCCATGATCAGAAAGAGTCTAGATACCATATTCCAGGAAATTATTAAGGAGAACTACCCTGATATTATAGAATCAGAGGATAAGATTGTCATTGAAAGAATCCACTGAACACTTCCTGAGACCCCAAAAGGAAAACTCCAAGGAATATTGTAGCCAAATTCCAGAATTATCAGAAAATACTCCAAGCAGCCAGAAAGAAGCAATTTAAATATCATGGAGCCATGGTCAGGATTACTCAGGACCTAGTAGCTTCAACATTAAAGGATCACAAGGATTGCAATATGATATTCCAGAAGGCAAAGGAGCTTAGACTGCAGGCAAGAATTTATTACCCAGCAAAACTAAGCATTGTCTTTCAGGGGGAAAAGATGGACATTCAATGACACTGGGGACTTTCAAGGTTTCCTGAGGAAAAGACCAGAACTGAATAGAAAATTTGAACTTAACATGCAAGACTCAAGAGAAGTTTAACAGTGGAAAAAAAAAAAGTTACTCAATTACATTAAACTGTTTATATCCCTACACGGGAAGATAATACTTATAACTCTTGAGATTTGTAAATGTATTTGGGCAGACAGAGGGATTATACAGAGAAGGGATAAATATAAATTGCCTTTGATGTGATGACATAAAGGAAATTAAGGGGTTAAAAAGGGACCTTATAGGGGCAGCTAGGTGGTGCAGTGGATAGAGCACTGGCCCTGGAGTCAGGAGTACCTGAGTTCAAATCTGGCCTCAGACACTTAACACGTACTAGCTGTGTGACCCTGGGCAAGTCACTTAACCCCCGTTGCCTCACAAAAAAAAAAAAAGGGACCTTATAGGGAGAAGAGGAAAGAGGAGGTGGAAGGGGATGAATTATATCATATGAAGAGGTGGAAAAAAAAAAACTATTACAATAGAGGGAATGAAGGGAGGGGTGAAAATTGTTTTAACCCTACTCTCATTAGATTTGATTCAAAGAGGGAATAACATATACATTCATTTGGATAAAGAAACTTATCTCATTCTTTAGGGAAATAAAAAGGGAAGGGAAAGGGGTGGGACTGATAGAAGGGAGGGTAAAAGCAAGGGAGAAAATGGTAAGGAAAAAGGAGGGAGTGATAAAAAGGGAGAGCAGATTGGGGGAGGCAAGAGTAAGAAGCAGAACTTTGGTGAGGAGGAATAGGGTGAAAGAAGCGGGGGAAGTACAAAGGGGGTAAATAGAATGGAGGGGAATAGACAGTAATAACTGTGAATGTGAATGGGATGAACTCTGCTATAACAGAAGCAAATTGCAGAGTGGATTAAAAGGCAGAATCCTACAATATGCTGTTTACAAGAAACACATTTGAAGCAGGGAGATACACACAGAGTAAAGGTAAAAGGCTGGAGCAGAATATATTATGCTTCAGCTAAAGTAAAAAAAAAAGCAGGGGTAGCAATCCTTATCTCAAAGCACAGGCAAAAATAGATCTCATTGAAAGAGATAAGGAAGGAAACTACATCTTGTTCAATGGCACTATAGATAATGAAGCAATATCACTATGAAATATGCATGAGCCAAGTGGTATAGCATCCAAATTCTTAGAGGAGAAATTAATTGAATTACAAGAGGAAATAGACAGCAAAACTCTACTAGTGGGGGATCAGAATCTTCCCGATTCAGAATTAGATAAATCTAGCCAAAAAATAAATAAGAAAGAAGTGAAAGAGGTGAATAGATTACTAGAAAATTTAGACATGATAGATGTCTGGAGAAAACTGAATGGGGATAGAAAAGAATATACCTTCTCAGCAGTACATGGCACATTTTCAAAAACTGACCATGTATTAGGGGACAAAAACATCAGTCAAATGTAGAAAGGCAGAAATAGTAAATGCATCCTTCTCAGATCATGATGCAATAAAAATTACATGTAAGAAAGAGCCAGGGAAAAGTAGACCAAAAATCAATTGGAAACTAAAGAATGAATGGGTCAAACAACAAATCATGGAAACAATCAATAACTTTATCCAAGAGAATGACAATAATGAGACAACATACCAAAATCTATGGGATGCAGCCAAAGCAGTGCTTTGGAAAATTTATAGCTCTAACTGCTTACATGAATAAAAAAGAGAAAGAGGAGATCAATGAATTGGGCATGCAACTTAAAAAACTAGAAAGAGAACAAATTAAAAATCACCAATTAGATAATAAACTAGAAATCCTGAAAAGTAAAGGAGAACTTAATGAAATTGAAAGCAAGAAAACTATAGAATTAATCAATAAAACTAAGAGATGGTTTTATGATAAAACCAATAAAATAGATAAAATATTGTTTAATTTGATTAAAAAAAAGAAAGAAGTAAACCAAATTACCAGTATCAAAAATGTAAGGGGCAGGGGCAGCTAGGTGGTGCAGTGGATAGAGTACCAGCTCTGGAGTCAGGAGTACCTGAGTTCAAATGCAGCCTCAGACACTTAACACTCGCTGCATGACCCTGGGCAAGTCTCTTAATCCCAGTTGCCTCACTAAAAAAAAAAAAAAAATGTAAGGGGTGATATTACCACCAATGACGTGGAAATTAAATCTATAATTAGAAATTATTTTGCCCAACTGTAAAAAAATAAATTTGACAATCTAAATGAAATGGATAAATATTTACAAAAATACAAACTGCCCAGGTTAACTGAAGAGGAAATAAAATCCTTAAATAAGCCCATATTAGAAAAAGAAATTGAACAAGCCAGTAATGAACTCCCTAAGAAAAAATCCCCAGGGCCAGATGGGTTCATAGGTGAATTCTACCAAACATTTAAAGAACAATTAATTCCAATATTATACAAATTATTTGGGAAAATAGGGGAAGAAGGAGTTCTACCAAATTTGTTTTATGACACAAATATGGTGGTGATACCAAAACCATGCAGAGCAAAACCAGAGAAAGAAAATTATAGACCAATTTCCCTAATGAATATTGATGCTAAAATCTTAAATAAGATATTAGCAAGATTACAGCAATTGATCACCAGGATAATACACTATGACCAATTGGGATTTACATCAGAAATGGAGGTCTAGTTCAACATTAGAAAAACTATCAACATAATCAACCACATCAATAAGAAAACTAACCCAAATCATATGATTATCTCAATAGATGCAGAGAAAGCTTTTGACAAAATACAGCACCCATTCCTAATAAAAACACTAGAGAGCTTAAGAATAGGTGGAGTTTTCCTTAAAATAGTAAACAGTATCTACCTAAAACCATCTGCAAGCATTATATGTAATGGAAGTTAGAGGCCTTCCCAATAAGATCAGAGGTTAAACAGGGATGTCCATTATCACCTCTATTATTCAATATTGTACTAGAAATGTTAGCATTAGCCATCAGAGAAGAAAAGGGAATTAAAGGAATCAGAATAGGCAAGGAGGAAACAAAACTATCACTCTTTGCAGATGTTATGATGGTATACTTAGAATTCCTAGAGAATCAACTCAAAAATTACTTGAAACAATTAACAACTTTATCAAAGTAGCAGGATATAAAATAAATCCACATAACCCATCAGCATTTCTATACATGACCAATAGAGTCCAACAGGAAGAAATAGAGAAATTCCATTTAAAGTAATGGTAGTTATATAAAATACTTAGGAGTCTACTATCTAAGACAAACCCAGGAAATCTATAAACACAATTATCAAACACTTTTCACACAAATCAAATCAGATCTAAATAATTGTAAAGATATCAGTTGCTCATGGATAGGCAGAGCTAATATAGTAAAAATGGCAATTCTACCTAAATTAATTTACCTATTTAGTACCATACCAATCAGACTAACTAAAAATTATTTTATAGAGCTAGAAAAATTAATAACAAAATTCATCTGGAAAAAACAGTCAAGAATATCAAGGATAATAAAGAAAAAAATGCACAGAAAGGTGGGTTAGCTGTACCAAATCTGGAGCTTTACTATAAAGTGGCACTCACCAAAACTATCTGGTACTGGCTAAGAAATAGAGTGGAGGATCAATGAAATAGGCTAGGCACTGGAGACAAAGTAGTAATGTCATGTTTAATAAACCCAAAGACTCCAGCTTCTGGGATAGGAATTCAGTATTTGACAAAAACTGCTGTGAAAACTGGAAGATAGTATCGCAGAAATTAGGCATAGACCAACATCTTACACTGTATACTAAAATAAGGTCAAAATGGATACTTGATTTAGACATAAGAGGTGATACCATAGGTAAATTAGGAGAGGAAGGAATAATCTTTCTTTCAGATCTTTGGAAAGGAGAAGAGTTTATGAACAAACAAGAGATAGAGAATATTATGAAATGCAAAATGGATAATTTTGATTACATTAAATTAAAAAGTTTTTGTACAAACAGAAGCAATGCATCCAAAATTAGAAGGGAGACAGAAACCTGGAAACAATTTTTATGGCCAGTACTTCTGATAAAGGTCTCATTTCTAAAATATATAGGGAACCAAATCAAATTTACATGAACCCAAGTCATTCCCCAATTGAGAAATGGTCAAAGGATATGAACAGGCAGTTTTCTGATGGAGAAATCAAAGCTATCTATTGCCATATTAAAAAAATGCTCTAAATGACTAATGACTAATCTAAATGACTAATCTCTCTAATGAGAGATGCAAATTAAAACAACTCTGAGGTACCACCTGACACCTAACAGATTGGTTAATATGACAAAAAGGTAAAATAATGAATGTTTTGAGAAGCTGTGGGAAAATTGGAACACTAATGCATTGTTGGTGGATCTGTGAATTGATTCAGCTATTCTGGAGAGCAATCTGGAAATATGCCCAAAGGGCTATAAAGCTGTGCATATCCTTTGACCCAGCAATACCACTTTTGGGTCTTTGCCCCAAAGAGATCATAAAAAGGGAAAAGGACCCACATGTACAAAAATATTTATAGCTGCTCTTTTTGTGGTGGCAAGGAATTGGAAATTGAGGGGTTGCCCATCACTTGGGGAATGGCTGATGAAGTTGTTGTATATGAATGTAATGGAATTCTATTGTTCTGGAAGAAACAATGAGCAGGAGGAGTTCAGAGAAACCTGGAAGGACTTTCATGAACTGATGATGAGCGAGATGAGCAGAACCAGAAGAACATTGTACACAGTATCATCAACATTGGGTGTTGATCTACTGTGATGGACTACATTCTTCTCACCAATACAATGGTACAGAAGAGTTCCAGGGGACCCATGATGGAAGGGGTTCTCCAAATTCAGAAAAAAAGAACTGTGGAGTAGAGATGCTGATTGAACCATACTATTTCTTTTGCTTCTGGTGCTGTTGTTTTTCTATTTTGAGGTTTTTCCTCATTGCTCTGATTCTTCTCTTATAACATGACTAATGCATAAATATGTTTAATGTTATTATATATATATATATATATATATATATATATATATATATATATATAAAACCTATATCAGATTACCTGCTGTCTAGGGGAAGGGGAGGGAGCAGAGGGAGGGAGAAAAATCTGAAATTGGAAAGCTTGTATAAACAAATGTTGAGAACTATTTTACAAGTAACTGGAAAAAATAAAATACTTTTATCAGAAAAAAGAGTTATAAGTATTACTTTTCATGTACTGATGTAAACAGTTTAACCATACTGAAGAACATTTTTCCCATTTACCTTTTTAAACTCCTCTTGAGTCTTGTATGTTAAGATCAAATTTTCTATTCAGTTCTGGGCTTTTCATCAGGAATCCTTGAAAATCCCCTATTTCATTGAATGTCCATCTTTTACTGTGAAAGAGAATTTTCAGTTTTGCTGGATAGTTCATCCTTGGTTGCAATCCAAGCTCCTTTGCCTTCTGAAGTATCATAATCCAAGAGTTGTGATACTTTAATGTTGAAGCTGCAAGGTCCTGTGCAAATCTGACTGTGGCCCCATGATATATAAATTGCTTCTTTTTGGCTGCTTGAAGTATTTTCTCCTTCTGATAATTCTGTAATTTGGCTACAATATTCTTTGGAGTTTTCATTTTGCGGCCTCTTTCAGGAGGTGATTGGTGGATTCTTTCAATGACAATTTTATCCTCTGATTCTTTAATATCAGGGCACTTCTCCTTGATAATTTCCTAGAATATGGTGTCTAGACTATTTTTCTGATCATGGCTTTTGGGAGCTCAAATAATTCTCAAATTGTCTCTACTGGATCTATTCTCCAGGTCAGTTATCTTTCCAATGAGGTATTTCACATTTTTTTTTCTAGTTGTTCATTCTTTTGATTCTGTTTGGCTGATTCCTGGTGTCTCATGGAGTCCTTAGCTTCCAACTGTCCAATTCAAAATTTTAAGGCATTGTTTTCTTCAGTTAGGTTATGAGACTCCTTTTCCATTTGGCCAAATGAAGTTTTTAATGAATGTGCTTCATTTTTCAAGCTGCTGATTCTTTTTTTTTTTTTATAATTTTCTTGTGTTGCTTTCATTTCTCTCCCCATTTGTTCTTCTACCTCTCTCAATTGATTTTTTTTGTTCTCATTTTTGTGGGGCAATTGGGGTTAAGTGACTTTCCCAAGGTCACACAGTTAGTAAATGTTAAATGTCTGAGGCCAGATTTGAACTCAGGTATTCCTGAATCCAGGGCTAGTGCTCTATCCACTGTGCAACCTAGCTGCCCCTCAATTGATTTTTTAAATTCTTTTTGAGCTTTTCTAAAAAGGATTTTTGGCCTTGAGACAAATTCATTTTCCCTCCTGAGGCTTCACATGTAGGCAATTTGAGAGTTTGATCCTCATCTGAATTTCTGTTTTGCTCTTCCCTGTTCACACAGAAACTCTCAAGGTAAGAGACTTCTTTTGTTTCTTACTCATATTGCAGCTTATTTTTAAAAGTTAAGGTCTGAATCTTTTTCTTCCTGATCATTATATTAGCCCATTTCTTGGCTTTTAACTCCTTCTTAAAGTGGGGCATTTCTTCCAGGATATGCTGTCCCAAGCTTCAGGGGGTCTCAGGTGGTATGATTTAAGAAAGGCTTGTCCTCAGCTTGTTTGGTCTATAAGTAACCATGGGCTTGCTTGCTCCTGAATAGATAAGCAGAAATCTGATTCACTGTTTTCCCAAGCTTGGTGTGCCTGTGCCCCCTCCCCCAGTGGGCCATTGCCACTCTATTCAGCTTCCTGAGCAACACAAAAGTGCTCTGCCTCAGCTCCAGCAGAGAACTCTGCTATCTGCCCCGGCCAACCACTGGCCCCAGTCCACAGTTCTAGAAGTAGCCACTGTCCCTAATGATTCTGAGGCTTTGGAGGCATGGCCAGCTTGGGGATTGATCTAAGCAGTGTGGTTGTGCTACCCTCTTACCCTGCTATAGCAGACCTTTCCTGTCACCCTTTTAATTGTCTTTTGCTGGAAAATGATCTCACTCTGTTTGTTTGTGTGATCTTCTGCTCCTGGAATTGTTTTATGGCATTATTTGGAAGTATGTGGATGAATTGTGGAGAGCTTGGAAGGTTACAGCCTTTCCTCTGCCATCTTGGCTCTGCCCTATCAAACCTTTGTTTCATTGGTGTTAATTGTTAAGGCAAAATTAGCACAAGCAGCAGAGAATTAATACATACTTTACTGCACCTAGCCTCAGAAACTTCCTTGAGTATATACTCATCTGCCAAGAAACAAGTCACACCAACTTTCTCTATCTACTTTAGTTTTGGCTTTTAGTCTTTTCAAATTAAATAATTTGCCATCAGTGTGGTAACTGTTTTTGATGCCTTGATACTTTACCGTAATTATAAAGTAAATTATACAACTATAATTTGAACCCAGATCTTCTTACTCCAAATTCAATTCCTTTTCCACTGAAATATATGATTTATGCCATTTCTTAGGTTGTTATCTTAAGATAATAAAAATGTACCTACTATAATTATGGGTTAAGGAGGCAGTATGCATTTAAAAAGAATGGAGATTTTTAAAATGTAAGTATGGATCATGAAATATATAAACGAAGCAAACTAATGAATAATATGCAATATAATAAGGCTAAAGGGGGAAAACTGGTAAAATGAAGAGAGAATTAGCAGATAAAGTGAAAGACAAAATAAATAGGGTTGGAAGACAAATAAATGAAAATTACTTCTGAAAGTTACATAAAATAAGTCTTAGAAAAAGGGAAATCCTTTTTAGTTTTTTTTAAACATAAAATTAATGGACAAATTCAATGCATGAATTAGAGTATTCAAAGAAGAAAAAAACAACTGACCAAGAGATGTGAAGTTGATTGTGGACATCTAGGAATAAATGGGATCTTAGGCTCTTTCATTAGAAGGTTATTTTAGCCCAAATTATCTATGGGCAAAAGTATGAATGCATGAGAAAAGAAAAGAATGTTTATTAATAAAGTGTCCCCTAAGATTGATAGACATTGTACATTGAATAAAGAACAGGAAGTGGAATTATGAAAAACTGGGTTTAAGTGCTGCCCCTTGGAAACTTACTTCACTTCTCACTGACCTAGACAATTCTCCATAAATTTAAGTTCAAGAGAAACTTCCAATCTTCAACAGGGGAGGGAATATTCTCAACTGGGAGTTCCTTTTCCTATATGAAATCATATTATCCTCCACCCCCATCCCTTTATGATTACAAAGTGCCTTTATATCCCTTATTTTATGTAGTCTCACAAAAATTCTGCAAGTAAGTTGATGCCAATATTATGATCCTCATTTTCAAAAATCACAGAACTGAGCTCACAGGGGTTCAACGCTGAAAGCAGTCACTTGTGAGAATCAGAGCTCTGCCCTGAGGAGAAAGCATGTGGCCTGGTGACCGGAAGTTACTTCTATAGAACCACCTGTAGTCATATCAATCAAAGATACCAGACAATTAATTTGGAGCTGTGTGTGTGGATGGCCCTGCTTCCTGTTTCACAGAGGGATTCTGGGAGAAGTGGTGGAAAATCTCTCTTTTCAACCGGGATTTTGGCATGGTAGCAGTTGGAGAAAAAGAGAGGTGGCAGAACTTCACATGGGTAAATAGGTAAAGGAAGGTGTTCTCTCTGGCTATAGAGAATAGATCTAAGCTAGGGGTTTCCACCCTATCTCTCTTCACTAACTTCTAATACACTTAATTTTTTTTAACTTCTAATACACTTTAATAAATACTCAAAAGCCTAAACTCTTGCTGAATTTATGAGTAAATCTTAGCCAGGTTCCCCCCAAAATTGGGGGTGGGGGGGCAGGTGAGGACCCACATTTAGATTTTAAACATCACACACTGTTTCCTTTTAGTCTTTTTATCTCTAGAAACTAACAGAGCACTTGGCATATAGTAGTAGATTAATAAGATGCTTCTTGTTCTTTGATTGATTGATAGTAATAAAAGCTAACATTTATATCGTGAGTTGTCAATCAATTTAAAAAATCTAGAAGTTTCTAGTTTAGAAGTTAGCAGGCATAGACAATCCAAAGTGTAGAAGAAAGAAGTATTCAAAAAAGATGGAGGGTATGAGGGAGGAATATGATGCTGACATCAGCATCTCATTTTGCAGATAAAATAGGTCCATCCAAAAAAAAATGCATACATGCATATATATATATGTGTGTATACATAATTATACATAAGAACAATTATGTACAAAGGAACAAATATACACATACATACTTTATATATGTTTGTGTATAAATACTCATGTTTTTTTTTTTACATATATTGGACTTGGAGTCAGAATGTCCTCAATTCAAATCCTGCCTCACATAGCTACTGTTATAACTATGGGCAAGTCACTTAACTTCTGAGAATTGAGCTTGCTCAACTACAAAATTAAGTGCATATATAAATATATAAAATTAAGTGTGTATATAAACACATACACATATCTAAAGTCTGTATGTTTATTTGTTCCTTTGTATATATTTATTTCTATGTATATTTATGTATACACATATCTTTCTATATGTGAATAAATGCATTTTAAAGGGACCTTTTTCTGTGAAACAAGATGCTTATGTTTTTATCACATATTAATCATACTATATTGTGATGAAATAATGGGATTTAGCAGATACTCAAAAACCCACCTGGAGATTAATCTATACTGATTGAATCAAGTGAGAGTGATTGACTGCTGATTAAACCTAGTTCAAGTTAACTGGATTGTAATCACACCTGGCTAGCCCTTAAGAAGATATTGTTCTCAGAAACTAGACTGTGAACTCAACTTGAGAACACCTTCAAAGCCAATGGATTTGGAGGACAGCAACCAATCACCTTGAAGCAATGTGTAAGGACTGCCTCTGTTCCAGACCTATAAAAAGCTTCCACAATCACCTTGCTGGAGAGTTCCTAATTAAAGCAGGCTCGTGGAGGAGGACTTCAGGAAGAACCCAACCAGGCTGGAACTCTAGGCTAGGTAGGACTTCTTTTTCTTAACTTTCTGAACTCCTTGTAAATATCTGTATGCTTTAACAAATGTTTAATGCCCAAAGATTGGTACTGAAGCTTTTTAATTTAAGGCAATCACACAATATAGATTTTAACATCACAATATATATGCATATGTATGTATTAGGTATCTATGTGTGTAGACAAATACACACACAAAGTATGTATGTGTGTGTATTTGTTCCTTTGTTCCTGAGTGTAATGAGATTAATCAATAAAAGGTTTGGATTATTGATGAGAGCTTTTTGACTACTGGGACACATGAACTGAACAACCAAAAAAAATCTGAGTGCTCAGCTTAATAATGTAGATAGATAGATAGATAGATAGATAGATAGATAGATAGATAGATAGATAGATAGATAGATAGACATCAATACATACATATATACATGTATACATATTATATGTGTGGGTGACAAATAGAGATTCAGTGGTTTATACTTTGGACAGAAAATATATTAAAAATATTTCTTAGATATGTCCAACGTAATTATTATATTTGAATACTATGAGCTTTAAGACTGGTTCTATACTGGGTCAGTAATATCAATGCACACAATTTAAAAGTTATCCTTTTTCACCCCTAAGAATCCTAGAAAGAAATTTTCTTTGAAGGCAACAATAGACCAATTATGAATAAAATGTTACTTGACTCTACTTCCAAAATTAGGTTTCATTCTTTTTTTTTAAATCAAACTAGTGAATAGATCTTTTTATGTCTGTTCTTTTCTACTTGCAGATATAGAATGCCTATTGATGTCACTGATGATAATTTTTTTTTGCATAAAAGAGAATAAAAGCTTGGAAATAATTCAACTTGTGACTCATTGCAGCTAATTTAGCCTGAATGTTACATTGGGTCTGAAAAATTAGGCACAGCATATCCTGAGTGAAAATTATTTTTAAGCAATGAACTATATTACATATAGCATCTCATCCTTACCCCTCCCTTCCCCCAATAAAAGATAGTTTTCATATGTTCTAGTAGGATACCCAAGAGCCTAAAAATGGTGCCAAAGAAAGAATTCTCTTTTATGTGAACATCTAGTTTATGTTGAATTTTGGAAATAGAAATATTTGTCTAATTCCATGTATATATGCTTAAAGCCCTTTTAATGTCAATATCATAAAGTTCATTACTGTGGCTAAAGAAAATATATTTTTAAAAAATTGACAAATTAGATTCTTTTTTCTCTTGGTTCCTAAGTTATGCCAATTTAGACCTAGGTTCTTCATTTCCCTGAGGAAATGTGTTCTGGGGTAAAATTATTAAAAAAACATGATACTTATTTCTCAAATGTTAATTCTCTTTTATTTATTTCTTGGTTGTTGGATATGAAGTGGAGTTTCATATGCAGTTTTGCTCAAGAAACTACTCTGTTGGAAATGAATTTGAGATGAAGAAATATGCCAAACCACAATCTGGGATTGCAAAATGGAAAGGGGGAGAGAGAGAGAGAGATGGACAGAGATACACAGAGACAGAAAAAGACAGAGAGGCAGAGACAGAGAGACAGCAAGATAGACTGAGACTGAGAAAGAGGAGGAAGAGAAAGAAGAGGAAGAGGAGGAGGAGGAAGAAAGAAGAAAAGAGAAAGGACAGAAAAAGAAAAGGATGGAAAGAAGTAAAGGAGGGAGGGAGGAAGGAAAAGAGAGGAGGGGAGAGGAAGGAAGGCAGGAAGAAAGAAAGGCAGGAAAATAGAAGGGAAAGAGGTATCAAGGAAGCAGGAGACAGAGGGTAGTGAGAAGGAAGGCAAATAGAAGGTCGTTCAGAGGTCATCTAGTCCAACTTTTAGCTGAGCTGGAAGACCTTTAATTGGTCAGCTTCTTTGTATGACCTTAAGTGGGTGGGTTCCCCTCTACTGAATCAAAATTTGATTAAATTATTAATACATAGGTTGGTTTTTAAATTAATTTTCATTTAAATAAAATTATGTAATGAAATAAAATTCTACTAAAATTGCAACTCTTATTAGAAATATTATTTTAACCAAAATGATCATTCTAATTCATAGACTTTGATTTGGAAGAAACCTACTGGGTCATCAAGTCTGACCACTTCATTTTACAGATGAGGAAATCATGACCCAGGAAGATTATTGACTTTTTTCATATTCCATACAATATAGTCTATGAACTCAGTCTTTGTCAAAATAAACATGTTTCTACTTTGGCTAAAATTAGTGAACTTTAATTAAATAGCAAGATTTATTTAATTAGGGCTAAAGCAATTCATTTGTGCAACCCAGATCAATCACCCAAAAGGCTCCAAACCCCATTAATTGAATATATATTTTAATAAACTGCATATCATAATACATGTGACACCCTTTGGAGAGAGAAGTTTGTTCTCTCTGCCTTCAGTTCTACTGTATTTAATTTCTGACAACTAGGAGGAAACAACTTTTTGTTTGTTTTGTTGTTGTTGTTGTTTGCTTGTTTGGTTGCATGTGAAATACCTTTCAGGGAATATTTCTGTTCCTTTCTCCTTCTTGTTATAGTTTTAAAATTCTTAATTTGCCCATTTTCTTGCCATTTTGAGTTGGTCAACAAAGTAGTCAGGGTTAGATGCTTATGCTCACTCTGTCACCTTGCCAGAAGTCTGCCTAAAGCCTTATGATTGTATCATGAAGTTGGATTTCGGGAGGGCAGGAGATCAAGGAGCACAGTTCCCAAATGGATTGGCACATAAGTAGATGTGACAGTAATTTCTTTAGGTTGTTCCTCTCTCTGCTACTAGGCAAAGTCTCCCAATGACCTTAGCCCTTAGGCAAGTCTCAGCTTTAATGGTTGCAACTAGAATTTCAACTGGATGAACTACCTTGTAAATAGTAGACACAGTTTGCACAGGCTTTATTCCCAAGGTAAATTATAGTGGATGGATTTACTTTTCTTAACTTCTATGAATTGTCTTAAATACCTAATCCCTGGGAGAAAAGTTGCCCCTTCCAGAGCAAAAGAAGTTTGGCCTCCCAAGAAATATATAATACCACTTTGTTCTCCATGAAGGGACCCTCTCACCCCAAAGAAAATACAAATAAATGATTGCTGCTCTATTATCCAGGATAAGTAGCAGCAGCAGTAATGGTAGTAATGGTAGTAGTGCTGCTGCTGCTGCTGCTGCAGCTGGTGGTGATAGTAGTAGTAGTAGTAGTAGTAGTAGTAGTAGTAGCAGCAGCAGCAGCAACAGCAGCAGTAGCAACAGTAGCAGTAATTTACATAGTACTTAAGATTTGCAAAATGTATTTAAGGTTTGGAAAATATTTTCTATGTGTTATCACAGTTGTTCCTATCAAAAAATCATGTAAGTTAGCTTTTATTCCTATTGTCTTTGTGTAGATGAGGAAACTAAGGTTGAAAAATGTTCAGGGATTTTCCATGGATCACACAAAGTATGTGAGGTGAGATTTGAAATCAGGTCTTTCATACTCCAAGGATACTTATCTATTGTGCCACCAAGTTGAATCTGACAGCTCTGTTAACTGAATGCTGACAGATCTCTGTATATATACTTAAACAATTAGGAATTCCCTGAAAATAAGGACTCTACATATAGCCAAACTAAAAGTACAATGTTGACTCTCTTAGGTCATTAAGGTTGGCATGTGGGGGGATATAACTTTCCCCCATCTAGGTCACAAGTTGTGAATTCACATAGCGCTAAGCAAGCATGTACCTGGACATGTGAGATATTCAAATATAATTCACTTCTCTTCTATTTACATGAGTCTCTGAGAAGCTCAGGATGTGCTACTGGAGGGACTGTGAAAGGAGCATAACTGTGTTGTGATGGTTTACAAGTAGCCATGCTGCAAATGTTCCAACAAGGCATTAGCCTCTCACCTTCTTAATCATTCTATGATGTTTTTGTGCTGACCACTCCCCTTTCAGTATGGGAATAAAACTTTGATAATATATTAATTTGGGGGTAGTTTTTTTTTTTTTTACACAAGCAACTGTATGGTACACATTATAAATAGAACATTGGACCTGGAGTCATAATGACCTGAATTCAAATCCTGCTTCAGATAGCTACTAGTGTTGTAACCACTGGCAAGTCACTTAACTTCTGAGAATTCAGTTTGCTCAGCTTGAAAATAAGGATAATATTAAAACATAACTCTTGGGGCATCAAATGAGGTAACAAGTAGAGCAGTTTGTAATTCTTAAGTACTTATGTATATTTTTACTGGTACTAGTACTACTACTGCTAAATAGTACTCCTACTACTATCATTATCACTAATACCACTCCACTCCCACTACTACCACTACCAACAACACTACTACCATCACCACCACTACTCCTGCTACTACTACTCCTACTAGTCCTGCTACTACTACACAGTATCTAAGGTATGAATATGACATAGGAAAGGGAGGGCCCTAGCAATTAATGGGTCGACATTATACCTTGTGTAGGAAATATTGCTTAGGCTGAACTTTGAAGAAAGCATGAAAATCAAAGAGACCAAGGTAAAGAGGGAATATATTTTAGGCCTAGGGAATAAAGTCTAGTCCTGAAGGCATTCACCTTGGGGATTTTACCTCCTATCCTTCCCCATAATACAATTATACATTGTGACCAGTGTTTCCACTGGGGAATGCCTTGGCTTCTTATAAATTTGATTTAATTCCCTATAGATTTTACAAAGGAGGCCTTTATCAGAAGTACTGGCCATAAAAATTGTTTCCCAGCTTTCTGCATCCCTTCTAATTTTGGATGCATTGCAATTCAAAATCTTTATTAATTTAATTATATGAATGAACTATTATAACATAGGTTTGTTGAGGTCCAGCATAATAAAGATCTTTTAGAAGATTTGGCAAAAAGAAATACTATTGTGTCTGGACTGTTAGGAGTCTCTGAAAAGTAGACACATAGTATATGTTGTGCTTTCCTTATTTTTTTTTTTTACGGAGATTTTCACCAAATCTTTGGAATGACAGGTAAGGGGAGTAAGATAAAAGAGAGACAAAAGTGCATGACCCCCTGGAGTGTAAATCGAAAGTAGAAAAGACAAGAACATGGAATGGACTAGGGTAAATGGGAGAAAATGCTAGGACAAATTAATATTAGCCTTCAATTATAGTCTAGATAACTTCCAGACTACAGTTCTCTTCTTTTTCTAGAAAAAGGAGTCTCCATTTCTGAGCCCCACCACAGCCTTCTATCGCTTATTTAAATATTTATTTTATTTGTAAATTATTTCATAATGGTAACATATCTCATGGCTATTACTCAGTAAGTGTATGTAAAACTATAAATTCAAAGCTTCAGATTGAGAGAAGAGAACCTATTCTATGGGAGAAGAATGTTCCATTTTACTCTGAGGTAAGGATTGCACTAATTAAAGTGTTACTGAAAATCTGGTAATTTATCAAGCTGTTCCAAATTATATCTGCTAGTCTGCCTTTGAACCAGAAAAAGAATTAATAAGGAGATTAGCCAGTAGTAATGCTAAGTGATGTGTGGATGAGGGATTGTTAGGGCTGGACATAAAAGTACCTAGACCATTAATAATTTTAAGTATACCTATTGGTATCTACTAAGACTGTCTTCACTTTTACCAACACTGCCAATATCTTTTCATAGGTTCCCTTCATATATCCAGAATTAGGTTAACCTCCTTTGAAAATCCTTTCTGAGAGAATTTCTCCATAGCTTTCCATCTAGATCCATGAATTATAGCAATTTATACCTTAATAATTAAGGAACACCATCATCTTTTATCTAATGATTCTCCCAGAAGTCTTTTATATAAGGCAAAAGAGGCCTGGGTATCCCAAACTTAAAAGTTATGGTTTTAAGTCTCAGAGAGGGGAAGGCTATGCCATTAACTCATGCAGGTCATCTTAATTCCACTCTACTATTCTCTCCACTAGATTATATGTCTTACAGCTTGAATCATATTTAAGATATTTCATTTTGAAAGGCATTATCGTATGGTGAGGTAGAGTAGGGGCACAGCATCTGGGTTTAAAAGAAATGATCGGGGGCAGCTAGGTGGCGTAGTGGATAGCACACCGGCCCTGGAGTCAGGAGTACCTGAGTTCAAATCCGGCCTCAAACACTTGAACACTTACTAGCTGTGTGACCCTGGGGGCAAGTCACTTAACCCCAATTGCCTCACTTAAAAAAAAAAAAAAAAAAAAAAAAAAAAAAAAAAAGAAATGATCAATAGGATTCATTGACATAAACAAAGAACATATGGAAGAGACTAAAAACTTAGAGAAAAACTTTTCAGAGAACTAAATATTACTTAACTAAATAAAATCCAACCATTGGTATATTCCATTTGAATTGCTAAATATGACCTACAGTGATTTACCTCTGTTGGGAGCAAATTAAATGGTTAAGATCTTAAAAATGGAATCCAAGGACCCTTCATAACTCACATACATTGTTGTTGTTCAGTCATTGCAGACTTATTGTGACCCTATTCCAGAGTTTTCATGGCAAAGATACTGAAGTAGGTTGCCATTTCTCTCTCCAATTCATTTTAAAGATGAGGAAGATGAGTCAAATAGGGTTAAGTGACTTCCCCTGTGTCACAAATTATTAAGTGTCTGAGGCTAGATTTTAACTCAAGAAGATGAATATTCCTGACTCCAGGCCCTGCAGTCTATCCACTGTGCCACCAAGCTGTCCACAAAAATTCAAATAATAGTATTTCAAGAAAAAAGTAGAAAAAAATATCATAATCTTTCAGATTTCTTTATAGATATTGAAAAGTTTATGATGGCCATTTAAGACAAAATATTAAAAAAAAAACAGCAGAAAGAATCATACACATAGGGGAACGGGTTAAAACACATATCACATGCATTTCCTGATTTACTACTAGAGTTTTCCCAAAATGCCTACATTGAGCCTGCAGAAAATGATTTTATATCTCTATATTTTTATTAAAGTAAAAGAAAAGTTTTTCAATAGTTTGCAATAGTTTGTATATGATTAATTATAAAACAATAATAGCAGGATAGGTACTGGACCATGTCTAACTAAACTGCCTTGAAAAGTATTAGAAGAATGAGATTATTACTAATAGTAATTACAATAGAAGAGTAGAAGGCAGCTGTGGATGGTGATATAATTCATATTTATATAGGACTTTAAGATTGAAAAAATATTTCCTCATTTAAAAAAACTCTATAATTCAGGCAATTGAAATATTTATGTTTCCATTTTACAGATGAGGAAAATAAGCTTCTTAGAAGTTGAAGTTGTGTTTTGTAAATAATTATATAGCAAGTAACTCTGGAAGGAAAGACAACTAGTCATATTTATTGCCTTCCTCACTATATATTTGACTCTCTCAACTTCACTATTCTGACACACTCCCCTTTTCACTCTGGATTTTCCTTCAGAGCCTGTGACCTTCTTAACCTGAAACACCCCTCTGACATACTGGTACCCTTCTCCCACTGGTAGACTCCTTCTGAGACTTCTATTTATGAATCATTTAGGTATTCATGCTCAGAAACAACCATATAGGTCAGTTTAATTTGATATTCTAAATGCTGTAATGCCTTGTATGATGATCTTCTTGTATTTTCTCTTGTATAAGAAAGAATGTTATAATGAAGCTTCATGATTGCCATTTTAATTAAATAGATCTACTTTCAACCCTTAGAAAATCACTTAACTATTCTGATCCTTAGTTATCTTAATTGTTAAATGATGGAGTTGGACTCAATTACCTCTACAATCACTTATACCTCTGATTCTGAATGTGTGATCTAGCTAAACTACCCATACACTCTTTCTGTCACTTTCAATTGTCACATTGTTTAATGACAAATAGGTGATAACGATTACTACCAAACCCATTTTGCGTTTGCTGGTTGAGGAAAAAAAAGATAGTGTCAAAGATGTGACAAAGAGTCCTACTGGAAAATTTGTGTTGAAAAGTTTCCTTTCCAATAAATAGCCTGTGAAGGCAGAGGAGCAAGAAGGAAGGGCTTATACAAGAAACTTGTCAAAGGGCAGCTAGGTGCGTACAGTGCATAAAGCACCAGTCCTGGATTCAGGAGGACCTGAATTCAAATCTGGCCTCAGACACTTGACACTTACAAAGTCTGCTACCCTGGGCAAGTCACTTAAACCCCATTACCCCCCCCCAAAAAAAACTTGTTAGAAAGTGAAGAACAATACCTCAGTGAAAAAGTAAACTAAAAGTGGAAATAGAGGTACATAGTAAAGGCAGAAACTTTCTTGATTACTTTTCTGGCACATTACAGATTTTTAATTTAGAATGTTTCAATGGAATATATTAAATAATTATATGATTAGAGTGATTCCAAGAAGGTTTTAATGACAGATGTAATGAAATAAGTTGTGCCATTTTAGCAGCATATCATTATGTCCTATGAGAACTAGATTACGTTCCTATCTTCTGTCTGAGTTTCTGACCCATGGTGAAGGGAAGGAGAACTCAGGGACCTGGGGTGTAGAGCATGGATGAAGAAAAGGCCTCCTCCGATAGGACTGGATGGAAATGTGAGTAGCCTTGACTTCACAGAAATTAAGAACTGTCTGAATTGCCACTTTTCTCTTGCCAGCTACAAGTGACAATGTATGTTGAAATGAAGTCTAGAGAATTTAGAAGAAGAATCAGATTTGGCTTTAGGCATCTTTCCAGATATAAAGGAATAATCCTGAAGGGCTCTTTGGGAACTTTAAATTATAATCTTCTAGAAATCCCCAGCAATTCATCCAGAAAGCAGCCATCTTTAGGATATTGGCTTCACTCAGAAATTCCTTCCTTGAAACACATATGAACCATAGTTAAGTAGAGCCTAGGAAGAAGGGGTGCAGAGGGATAGTTTCCTCACTCCTTTGGCTCCTGGGGTGTATTATTATATCTCACCGAGCCAGGAGGGGAGACTCAGCATTATATTTACCATTTGTTTGGTTTTGTTTCTGGCACTTTGCAAATGAGTGATTTAGGAAGTGCTGTCGATCAAATTTAGCATCATTAAAAATATTTTTTGATTATTATAGCAACACAAACCCTTAATATGCTTATTAAGACTAAGATGTTAGAACATATTTTTTAGTGAGTTGGCAGTAATGATAGTGGTAAACCACAAGGCAAAATATTGAAACAACTGAATAAGAAGTGCACATAAAAAACAGCCTGAAAATACCATTTTTCTCCCTTCCTCATTGGATAAAAAGACTAGCAGTTTCAAATGTCAGCAATCTAGTTGAAACATAATAGTGTCTTATTTCATATTTGATATTAATTTACAGTACCTAGAGAAAAAATTCACATTAAATTCCCAAATTATAAAGTCTAATTCTCTTTCAACACTATACCTAGCAAAACTTAAGTAAAAAAATAATATCCTAGGATGGAATCCCAGGTACAGAAGATATTCCATTGTAGTAATTATTGGTTCAGAATACCTCCAAAGAATACAACAGAGTGCTTTAGACTGCCCAAATTGAAAATGCATTTGGATTTAGTACTTCAGTGTGGAACATAGTAGATTCTAAATAAGAAAGTCATCTGATTGGAGCAGTTTTAAAGGAGGTCCAATGTGGACCATAAACTTTTATGTAAAAAAGCATAATGTAAGTTCAATGGATCACTTTAAGTACAGTATGACTTCTCCAGCATATAATTTAAGTTCTGATAAATAAAATAAAAGCGAAAGTGAACAAAGAAAGGTCTAAACTGACACTCTAGAACTTAGGATAAAAATCAATTTTATTTTGATTAGGGAATCTCATTTAAAAAAGATGGGGAGGGCAGCTAGGTAGCACAGTGGATAAAGCACTGTCCCTGGATTCAGGAGCACCTGAGTTCAAATCCGGCCTCAGACATTTGACACTTACTAGCTGTGTGACTCTGGGCAAGTCATTTACCCCGCATTGCCCTGAAAAAAAAAAAAAAAAGATTGGAAAGGTGATGAGGGAGATAAGATGGACTGGATGAGGACAAATGACTCAAAGTTATGTCTATTTCTGCATGGGTATAAATACGGCCTGCAGGAAACACACAAAAGAAAATTTTGAGCTTTACTGCAGCAATCCAGGTGCTAGTGATTTTTCCCAAAAAACTCATCCCATATGTCCAACTCTTTATGATCTGTAATACTCAAGGACACATCTCTGAAAAAATTACAAAAAAATGTTTTATTCAATGCATGGCTTTTGGTGAATATAGTCATTTGGGTCCAGCTATTATTATCTTTCTAGTCTCAAGTCAATTAACCTTTCTTTTTTTACTTTATTGTGATGATGTGAAGTTTATGTTCAGTTATTTATTATATACTAAAAGCCTACTCCTGTGCCTCATGATGGGGTGGAGGTGACTCTGATTTCTCCATTCTTGTGACTGTAGAGAACAAGATCAGTAATGACTTTCCTACCTTGTTGAAGAACAAGGTTTCACAACTGAGCTCATTCAGGAATAGTTCATTGGTAGGTAGATCACAAGCTGACATGCTTTTTTAGCACCCATAATTTTCAAAAGATAGAGTATAAGACTCATTTGTTTTTATTTTGTGTCAAGTGTTTGAGGCCAGATTAGAACTCAGGTCCTCCTGAATCCAGGGCCATTGTTTTATCCACTGTGCCACCTTAGTTGCCCCATATTGGTTATTAAAATTATGATTTTCCTGAATCTTTAAACATTTCCTCATAGTACTACCTTATACCTATCAGATTGTCTAATATGACAAAAATGGAAACTGATAAATGTTGTAGAAGTTGTAGGAAAATTGGAACACTAATGCATTCTTGGTGGAGTTGTGAACTGATCCAGCAATTCTGGAAAGCAATTTGGAATTATGTGAAAAGGGCTATGGGCTATGCCTACCCTTTGGCCCAGTCATACTACGTCTGTATCCCAAAGAAATCATAAAAAAGGTAAAATGACTGACAAGTACGCAAGTATTTATAGCAGTTATATTTGTTGCGACAAAGAATTGGAAACTGAGGTGATTTCCATCAGTTGGGGAAAGGCTGAACAAGTTGTGGTTTATGAATGTAATATAATATTATTATGCTATAAGAAATGATTAGCAGTCAAATTTCAGAAATGCCTGGTAAGATTTAAATGGACTGATGATGAATGAAATGAATAGAATCAGGAAAATATTATACATAGTAACAGTAACATGGTATTATGATCAGCTGTGATAGATTTTGCTTTTCTCAGTAATACAATGATCCAAGACATTTACAAAGAACCCATGATTGGTGTTAACCTCTAAATTAAGGAAACAACCAATATAGAGAAAATAAGGCCTTTAAATGGGATAGAGGGACTATAGCTCTTGGTATTGCAAAGCCAGAAACTAGGAATACCCAAACAGAGGACAGGTTTTTTTATGAGGTAACAGAACAAAAGAGAACCAGAAGACTGCTGGGGGGAGTCACAGAAATTACTAACTACTTAATGTAAATGTACCTTTAACAAAAGAAACTATAGAAACTGCTCCTGCGTTAAGTATAGACACTACCTAACTATAATATAAAATACTTAATATAGGTGGACCCTTTTTACATAATAAGATAAAGTCCAGGGAATAAGGCTTGGGTCCTTTTGCTTAGGGAAAGGTCCATACATTATTCAAGTGGCTGGAATTAACAAAAGATTGGTTACCACAGGTAATTCACCTGTCTGTGTGTGTGTGTCGGGGCAGGGCGGGGACTGGGTAGGGAATCAGTTCTCAGCAAATTTTGGAGTTATCATGGGAAATGCTCCCCACATCCTGAAAAAGAACTGTGGAATATGAATGCACATTGAGCCATACTATTTTTACCTTATTATTTTTTTCTTTCTTGAGTTTTTTTTTTCCCTTTTGTTCTGATTCTTCTTTCACAGCATCACTAATGTGGAAATATGGTTTATGTGATTTTACATATATAACCTATATCAGATAAATAAATTACATGTATATATATATATATGTATATATATATATATATACATGTAATTTATTTATTTTTAGACTTTTATTTTCCAAATTACATGTAAAAGCTAATTGGGTTTTTTTGGTGAGGCAGTTGAGGTTAAGTGACTTGCCCAGGTTCAAACAGCTAGTAAGTATGAAGTGTCTGAGGCTGGATTTGAACTCAGGTCCTCCTGAATCCGGGGCCAGTGCTCTATCCACTGCACCATCTAGATGCCCCTAAAAGCAAATTTTGACATCAATTTTTTTAAACTTTGTGTTACAACTTCTTCTCCTCCCTCACATCCCACCCCCACCCCAAGAACTCAAACAATTCAACACAAATTACACATAATCAGTCATAGAAAACAACTCCACATTATCTAGGCTGTGAGAGAAAAAAAAGACAAAAATAAAACTTCAGATCAAGGAATTGTCAAAATAAAAAATAAAAGGTTCGTCTGTTTTCAGATACCATCAGATCTTTCTGTAGATGGACTGCAATTTTCCTAAGTTCTTCAGTTATAGTGGATCATTGCCTTACTAACGATAACCACGTGCTTTCCCAGCAGATCATGTTACACTAATGCTGTAATTTTGTACAATAAACATTTCTCTCTTCTTCAGTTCATGTAGGTATTTTCAGGTTTTTCTTCACAATAGCCCAGCAGAGTAGGTACCATACATTTTGACATTGTAGTCAATCATTATAACTATTTCCCTCCATCCCATTCCCTTCCAATGATATTTATTTTATTGTCTATCTTATTTTGCCCTAATCCTCCTCAAAAGTGTTTTGCTACTGATTGCCTTCTCCCCTGTTCTACTCTCCCTTCATTCACCCTTCCCTCCTTATCTTCTTCCCCTCCTACTTTCCTGTAGGGTTAAATAGATTACTCTTCCCAATTGTATGTGTGTGTTATTCCCTCCTTGAGCCCACTCTGATGAGGTTAAGGCCTTTGAGCTACTTCTGTTTTCTAAATTTTTCTTCCTCCCTCCCTCCTCAGCTCTCCCTGTGAAATCAAGCAATTTAATATATGTCATACATGAGGTGGTATGGAGAACATTTTCACCTTCCTCAAAAGTGTTTTGCTTTATATAGTTCCCTCCCTGAAACTTCCCTTCCCTCCTTCTCCTCTTCTCCCTGCCCACCCCCATCTCCTTCTCCTCCCACTTTGCCTCAGGACAAAAATCTTTTACTATACCCACTTGAGTATGTATATTATTCCCTCTTTGAGCCAATTCTGATAATAGTGAGGTACACTCCCTCCCCTTCTCCTTCCCCCTCTTTTCCTTCCCTCCATAGGCTTTTTTTTTGTTTCCTTCATGTGAGCTACCTCTCCCCATTCCACCTCTCTCCTCCCCACTCCCCCAGTTTATTCCTCCTACCCCTCACCCCTATTTCAAAGATGTCTTCATTGGTTACCTAGTTGGCACAGTGGACAAAGCACCAGCCCTGGGCCCAGGAGACCCAGAGCCCAAATCCAGCCACAGACACCAGATAGGCTACCCTATTTGCTCCACAAAGGACAAGGATACACAAAAAATAAATGCTTTACAAATACCATCCCTTCATATACAGTTCAGCCCTATATCCTCTGTGTATTCCTTACTGAAAAATTTCTTATGAGTTGGAAGTATTATTTTCTCATGTATGACTGTAAACAGTTTGACCTTTTAATGTCCCTCATGCTTTCTTTTCCCTGTTTACTTTTTTGTGATTCTCCAGGGTCTTGTATTTGAAAGTCAAATTTTCTATTTATTTCAGGTCTTTTCATCACAAATGCCTGAAAGTCCTCTTTTTCACTGAAGTCCCATTTTTTCCTCTGAAAGATTATAGGCAGTTTTGCTGGATATGTGATTTTTGGCTGTATTCCCAGTTCCTTTGTCCTCTGGAATATCATATTCCATGCCCTCCGGTCCTTTAATGTAGAAGCTGCTAGATCTTGCTTTATCCTTATTGAAGCTCCACAGTATTTAAATTCCTTTTTTCTAGATGCTTACAATATTATCTCCTTGACCTGGGAGTTCTGGAATTTGGCTATAATACTCCTGAAGGTTTTCCTTTTGTGATCTCTTTCAAGAGGTGATAGGTGGGTTCTTTCAATTTCTATTTTAACTTCTGCTTCTAGAATATCAGGGCAATTTTCATTCACAATCTCTTGGAGGATGGTGTGCTTCTAAGCTCTTGTTTTGGTCATGGTTTTCAGGTAGTCCAATGATTTTCAAATTATCTCCCCTGGATTGATTTTCTAGGTCAGCTGTTTTTCTAAGGAGATATTTCACATTGCCCTCTATTTTTTCATTCAATTGGATTTGCTTTACTGTGTCTTCGTTTCTCATAAGCTCACTAGCTTCCATTTGTTCAATCCTAATTCATAGGCAATTATTTTCATCAGACAGTTTTTCTTAATCTCCTTTTCCATTTGGCTTTTCAAGCTGTTGACTTTCTTCTCGTGACTCTGCCTGCATGGCTCTCATTTCTCTTTCCATTCTTTCCTCCCTCTCTCTATGTCTTCCTTCTATCTCTCCTACTTTCTTTTCAAAGCCCCTTTTGAGAGCTTCCATGGCCTGAGATCAATTGATATTTTTTCTTGGAAGCTTTGGATATAAGAACCCTATGGATGATTTCCTCATCTGATGGTGCCCCTTGATCTTCCTTCTTGCTGAAGAAGCTTTCTATAATTCTGAACTTTCTTTGCTTGCTCATCTTTTACTTGACTTTAAACTCTACACTGCAGGGCCCTGTTTTTTGGTTCCACTTCTGTTCCCAGCTTCAGAGGGTCCCAGGTGTTTTGGTTTGTGGGAGGGCAGGTTTTATTCTCCCCTGGCCTGTTCTCTGGTCCAGATGATAATCTCAAGTGTACTTACAAAACAATCAACCAGCACAGCTTTCTGTGGTGTGGTTCTTAGCTTCAATGAGCCTGCATGCCTCCCTGACCTGGGCCTCCCACTACTCAGGATTTCTCCCTGGTTCCCTGCTGGGGTGGGAGAGCTGAATTCCTCCCTAGATCCTGCTGGTACCCCTGCACTTCCCCCCCACCCCCAGCCAGCCATTCAGCACTCTCACCCTACTTCATGCTCAGTTCTAGAAGACACTGGTACTGTAGCTGATTCAGGGGCTCTAGGGTAAATTCATCTGGCGTTGTGAATGGGGTTTCTGTCAGCATGATCAAGGGATTGGACTTTACTCACAGCCTCCTGTAATCTAGCTGTAGCTGGAGAATAATCTCAGTTCATATTTTTGCGTGTTTTTCTGTTCCAGGGATTCTTTTATTGCTGTTTTGGGGGGTGAATGTATCAGGAGCTCTGTGCATTTAATGCTTTTGCTCCACCATCTTGGCTGTGACCCTGTAATCACACCACCTTCCGGACTCAGCAGTTCCCAAAGAGCACACAGCTGCATCCCATTTCTCTCTCTTCCCTTCTCCTTCTGAACTAAAACACTTCTAAAAAC
This sequence comes from Dromiciops gliroides, assembly GCF_019393635.1. Lineage (NCBI taxonomy): Eukaryota > Metazoa > Chordata > Mammalia > Microbiotheria > Microbiotheriidae > Dromiciops > Dromiciops gliroides. Next base: position 50,456,862 of record NC_057864.1, on the reverse strand, counting down.
AAATGTTGAAAACTCTCTTTACATGTAACTGGAAAAAATCAAATACTAGTATGGGGAAGAAAAAGAATATTTTGAAGAATCAAGATGCTTCAATTAATAGACAGTATATATATTTTTTAATTTATAACTTCCCCCAAAAAAGAAAAAAACCCTTGGCCTTGGACTCTGGAGGATGCAGTCACACTGCCCCCTCTTCTTTTTCTAAATAGTGCATATAAAAGTTATTTTCAGGGGGTGGAGTGAAGATTGCAGAGGAAAGGCAGTAACCTCTTGGACCTCCCATCCTGATCAAGCCATAAATCTCCAAATAATGCCATAGGCAAATTTCTGGAGCAGTAGAACCCACAAAAGGACAGGGTGAAATTATTTTCCAGTCAAAGACATCTTAGAAGTTTGACAGCAGGATGGGAATGGAGTCTAACACTGCAGTTGTGCTGACACAGATCCAGCCCCAGTAAAGCCACCCAGACTCAGGCTACATTGACCCGGATCCAGCCCAATGCCAACTGTGCCAGAGAAAGAGACTCCCCAGAGCCTCTGAATTGACTACAGCACTAGCATCTAAGCTCATGGTCTGGTGAGAGACCTGAGCAGATAGCCAGGGAGAGATTGCAGGGGTCTCTGCTGGCACTGAGCCTGGCAGGGAAACGGAAAGCACTCTTGAGTGGTGGTGGTGGCTCAGGTGGCAGAGGGGCAAAGGCTCACGAGATGAGGATGAGGATTATGATTGTAAGAAAATAATGGGTTTTGCTAAAGGCCCAAAGGCCCCAGATTGATTTGGACTGATTAGATTGACTAAGAATGATTGATTTCACTGTTTAACCCACTTAAAGTTAATTCAATTAAAGCCACACCTGGCTGACTCCCAAGAGGGAGTGTTCTCAGAGGCTGTGGACTATGACATCAACACATGACCACCCTCAAGTCCAGTAAATCAAGAGATTTGGGTGACTCTAACCAATCAGCTTGAAGCAGTGTGTAAGGACTGCCTTTTTAAGGGGACACAGGAAGTGCTACTTCCTTTCAGTTGGTTGCTCAAACAACCTGGTGGTGGAGGAACACCTGGGAGAAGAAGGAGGCCAGGCTGAACTCTTCTAGGGTAGGTAGGCTTCTCTATCTTTCTGAACTCCACATGTTCTCTCTTTACTCTTTAATAAATGCTTAATGCCCAAAGACTGCTGCTAAAGCTTATAATTTATAAGTAAACCCTAGATAACTTTCTCTACACTTGGATTTAATGACTATTTTTTTTTGGTGAGGCAATTGGGATTAAGTGACTTGCCCAGAGTCACACAGCTAGTAAGTGTTAAGTGTCCAAGGCCAGATTAGAACTCAGTTCCTCCTGAATCCAGGGCTAGTGTGCCACCTAGCTGCCCCGCTTTCCCTACACTTAGGACAGAAATAGGCTTCCACACATTTAGATTTACTCATCACATGATGATGATGGTGCTTACTTTGCTGGGCTATAGTGAAGAAAATTCTTTGTCAGGTATAAGGTATAGATGCTGGCTATAATTGTTGTTGCAATAATCACCCTTATGCATATTTTGTTAGGAAATATCCCTTTAAAGTGCTATGTAAATGTAGCCTAATATTAAAAAAAAAAGATAAGCAGGATACTATCAGAAAAAAACCTGGAAAGACTCACATGAGCTGAAGCAAAGTGAAATGTACTGTATACAAAATAACAGCAATAGTATAGGATGATCTGCTGTGAATGAATTAGTTATTCTCATCAGTGCAGTGATCCAAGACAACTCTGGAGGACTTATGAAAAAATGCATTTCATCTACAGTGAAAAAACTGATGGTATCTGAATACAGATGCAAGTATATTTTGTTGTCGTTGTTAGTTCCTATTTCAAATTTTTTTTTGTCTGATATGTTTTGCACTACTGCACAAGTATAGCTTATGTTAAATTGCTTGAGTTCTTAAGAGGGTAGGAAGAGAAGAAGAGAATTTGCAATGCAAAGTTATAAAAATTTATGTTACAATTTGTTTTTATATGTAAGGTGGGAAAAATTCAAAATAAATAGAAAAATAACAACAACCTAGAGATTATGTGATAAAATATTTATTTTAAAGTAAAAGTATAATTTCTTGCAATAATTTGTATTTAAATTGCATTTGGATAAAATGGAAGTATTTTCATAAATTATATTTTTAAATTGCCAAATGTAAAAAAAAAAAAATTACTCATAGGCAACTGGTTTCCCCTATAGTATCACCAATCCATTGTTATACCTGTAACCTGGCTATGCAACTTACAATAGAATTTAAAGTAACTGTGAGAAGATATGAATAATTGCTTTAAGCTGAGGTATATGCATTTTATATTTTGTGTTCTTTGCATTATTTTTGACACCTAAGTAAAGTCAATTAAAAACATTGATAGACAAGGAGAGATAATTAGCTTGTTACATATTTAAGATCAGAACTTCCGATGCATTCAAAGGACCTTTCAAGGGAACAAGTAAATTTGATAGAGTTTTGCCTTTTTTACCTTCAGTAGGAAGACATATATGTTGATCACTGAAAGTAGAGATTTACTGGTTCAAGTCTACAGTTACATTTCAAGTAGAAAAGAAGGAATATCACTTGATTTTGCAAGAACAAATCCAGGGTTACATCCAATATCCATCTGTATACATTGATCAAATATAAACTTGCATATTTTATTATGAAAGACTTCAAGTCCACTTTCATTTTCCTACTGGCTCTAATGGCATGCCATCTCCTCCATTCCAAGGTAAGTTCCTTGAGGATGTCAGATGTTTATTTGGACCTCCCATTATTATTTTTCATTTGTTTTCAATCATGCTTGAAACTGTGAGCCCACTTTGAGCTTTTCTTGGCCAGCTACTTTAGTGCTTTGTCATTTTCTTCTCCAGCTCATTTTGCAGTTGAAGAAACTGTGGCAAACAGGGTTATATGAGTTGCCACACAGCTATTAAGTGTCTGGGGCAAAATTTGAACTCAAGAAGATGAGTCTTTCTATTTTCAGGCACTGTACCCTATGTACTGTGCCACCTAACTTCCCATTTAGCATAGTGCCTTGCACCCTGTCAAGTTCTCAGTGCTTTAAGAAATTCTCTATGTCTAAGTTGCAGAAAAAGATCCCCACCATCACTAGTAGAAGTTCCCTACCAAGAATCCCCCTACACCAATGAAATCACATTTAGAGTCCTTATCCCTAACCCATTTATAGTCATTTACTGCAAATCATCAGAATTGAACATTAGGAAATGTGAAGTTTTCCTTCAGAAAAATAATCTAATTCTAATTTAAATCATTCAATACAGGTTTGTTTTATTTGCAAAATCTATAATTATTCTAATAAAATTTCAGAAGCTTTGATAAAAATAATTTATGTGTGCATGTATCATCTATCTATCTATCTATCTATCTATCTATCTATCTATCTATCTATCTATCTATCTATCTATCTATCTATCTATATCTCCACCCTCTAAACTGGTCATTTCAATCCCTACTTGTTTTAGGTGAGGAAAAAAATACAGTTAATTTTTTTTTTCATTGTGAGCCTTTAAAACTCAGCCATACTTCCTGGTAAAAATTAGTCAAAATTTCAACAAAGGTTTTCTATTGTTTGTGCTTGCTAAAAGAAACATTTGACTGGTACATTTACTAAGGCATTATTAATAAATATTAACATGTATATATATATATATACATATGCTTACATATATATACACATACACATATATACAAACATACATATATACTTACACACACACACACACACACACACACATATATATATATATAACCAAATGGAAATAGTCACCATATTTCCAATTGGTCTTCTTCTAGAGTTCCATCACTTGACCAGTAATGATTTGTACTTTATCTACTAAAATAAATGTGACAAAGTGAACCATACTTTGAAAACTTGAATATTTGGTGGAACTGTTACTTATAACTGCTGACTGTAAATCTGTGTCTTTAGAGTTTGCATTAGGCAATTATCCATGGAAATCAAATATCCTCCAGTAACAGTATAAAATTGTCTTTTGATTAAGTATCTTCTAAAAGGGAATAACAGCATAAAAAAATCTGTTTAATATTGTCTTTTAAAACACACTTCAAATCTTTGTTCTTTCTTTCAAACAGCAGAAATGGAATCTCTTGTGCTGCCAACTATTTATGTTCATTCTAAAATATGTTATATTAAATAACCTACTGAAGTATGTGAACTTTACTTTTAGGTTTTTTTTTCTTTTTCTTTTGTTTCATACTTGATGTAGAGTCAAAAAATACAAAGCACTGTCTAGGGTATATTGTTTTCAAAAATATGATTTTGATTTGTTTGCTGCATTTACCAGCTGTGTAATATGAAACAATTCACAAACATTCTGAGCTTTTTTCCTCATCTGTAAAATGGGAAAAAAATATTTGAAATGGAGTAATTCATCTTGACAGGCCTAGTTTCCTCAATCCTGTCTTAGATATTTACAAGCTATATTACTTTATTTATTTATATTACTCAAACTGTGCTTGAGTTTCTTCTATAAAATGGGGTGTGTGGAATGGATGTCTTCTAATATCCCTATCTAGTTTTAGAACTTTATTTTTTCTTTTATTTTGTAAAATGGGGATAATACATATTTCCATATTCCATCTTAAAACCGAAAGGATAAGCAACATACAATGTGCTTTGCAAAAATTAAGCTGTTAGAGACATATAAGTTACTAGTATCATTAAAATTAATAACCACAACAAGGAATTGGAAGTTGAGAAGATGCACAACAATTGTAAAATGGCTGAATAATTTGCATATATGGATGTCATAGAATACTGTTGTGCTATAAAATATGATGATCAGGTGGATTTCAGAAAAACCTGGGAAAACTTATATGAATTAATGCAAAGTGAAGTGAGCAGAAGTGGGAGAACATTGTACACAGTAACAGCAACATTATAAAATGCTCCATTATAAATTACTAACCTCTTCTCATCAATACAATGATCCAAGACAATTCTAAGGGACTCATAATGAAAAATACCATCCACATCCAGACAAAGAATTGATGGAGCATGAATTGAGATAAAAAACATACTATTTTCACTTTCTTATTCTTTTCCATTTAGTCTGTTTCTTTATTCACAACATGACTAATATGGAAATAGGTTTTACATGATTGCTCATATAGAACTTATATCAAATTGTTTACCATCTTAGGAAGGGGAGAGGTGAAGGACAGAGAAGAAATTCAGAACTTAACATTAAAAAAAGGAATGTTAAAATTTGCCTTTATATGTAATTGGGGAAAATGATATCAAAATAATGAATAAACACTCAGCAATGTGTAAATAAGAGTTGTAGCTATATATATTGCATGTTCCATGGAAATCAGGAAAACGTGATTTCAAATCCAGCCTCAGACACATGACCTCTATTTGACTCAGGTTCCTCATCTCTTAAATGGAGGTAATAATCATATCTACCTCCCAAGTTTATTGTGAGGATCAAATTAGTTAATATTAGTAATTTACTCAGCACAGTGACTGGCCCATAATAGACATAATAAGAGTATATGTGTAAATTTTACATATATATATATATATATATATATATATATATATATATATATATATATATATATATATATATATATATGTGTGTGTCTGTGTGTGTGTCTGTGTGTGTATATATAGATATATATATAAGTTTTTCAATTGTTTATTTTATAAAGGAAAGGGGGAAGGTGTTAATCATATCCTAATATACTTTAATTTTACTCCAGCAAACTGATTTAAAAAAAAAAAACTCTGATGTAGCAGGCAATTTTCTATGTGTTTTGTATGGAACCACAAAAGTGAAACAACCCTTTGGCTTCTAGGTATTACCATTCTACTGGGGAGAGGAGAGATAATGTAAACAAAGCGATATAATTATAAGCTCTAAACCCCCACCCCCACCCCAAACACATAGTAATTGATGAGAGAGAACTCATAACAAGGCACATCAAGGAAGGTCTCCTGAACAGAGTTTGCTATATAGTATAGGTTGGTATCAGGTGGTTCCATTTTGGTCTTCATCCAAGGGCATTTATTTATTGAGGTACAAAACTCGGCCTTCTAAAAAGAAGAAACATAATGTGACTTTCCCAAAGTCACAAAGCTATTATATAAGGTAAGATCAAACTTTGGTCTCCCTGATTAAAAGTACAACACTCAATCCATTGTGCCATCATCAGGGTAAATGACCTTTTAAACATGTTTCTTTCATAACTGTGAAACAGTTTTTAAAATATATTTTTTAAAAAATTAAAAATACAAGCCATCAATATTATGTTTTGTCCATGGAATCAATGAATGGCAGTGTTATATGTCTACTGGTGTGCAAGCTAACTGTGGGATGATGAAGCTCTAAAGTAGATGAAATTGTACACACTGTGCTGAATGTAGACAACTTAGCACATCTGCATGCAGACGGCAAATATGACAAACTGCATGCTCCATGTCATATCTGATACTCACTGTCTGAATGGAGTTGGTAGCTCAAAAAGCTTGTAGACAGAAGGAAATGCAGGAAGTGAGGTTTGTAAATTGAAGTTAGCATTTTAAGTATCCATGAATAGTGTGGCACCAGGCTTCCACAAACTAAAATGTGTTTTACATAATTCAGAACACATTTAATTTTTAGGTAAATGCTTGCTTGAATTAAATCTGTAGACCCCCCTCTTCTTTTTATTTTTTAGCTCACATATGATCTTTATTATCCAATTCCCTCATCCAGAACAATGACTGAGTAATCAGACACTCTCCCTTTCTATTGAGTCTTTGAAGATCAGTCCAAATTTTGCCTGGAAAGGGGTCTTTTTACTGACTGAGAATTTCTCCAGTCTCTTGCCAGGCTCAAAACTTTCTCTCCCTGCTTCATCTGCTGTCTACTTCTCCCTTCTTCTATGCCAGGAGATTTATCCTCAGGCAGACATAATTTATTCTCCAATACTTACTCAGGAAGTCCTTCCACATTCTTGCCAAAAAGCAAGCCTTTGCCAAATGGAATTCCTGTGAGATGTCCTTTCAAAATCATGTTCTCCAACCTAATGTGTAGCTAGTTCATTATCTGGGCAGTCACACAAACTGTCATACTTTTCAAAGAATTTGGCAAGTGGCCAAAGGGACTGTCTGCCCAAAACTGAACTTTCATTTTAATCAGATCAGGGGTCTTCAAGGACTATCTCTCCACTTTTGTAGCCACTTAAAATTGCTCCAAAGACACCACCAACTTCTTGACTGAATAAGTATCTCTGCTGCCTTGAACACTTACTAAAGAGAAATATTTGCTGTATAGACATTTTGCTCATTTTGTCTGAAGACAGTACCTCCTCCCACTTTATAAACTGTTGGCCATTTCAGTACTCATGTTTTCACCAATGCCTCATTCCTTAACCTTCAGCTCTAAGTAATTACCTTGTGGGATACTTTATGCTATTTCCCAGGAACTATCAAAATGGAACAATATATATGATCTTATATTGGAAACATGCTAATGGCTAGAATAATACCCCATAGCAGCCTGAAAAAAAGCATAAGGTTTCTATTCATCTTGATTTCTTACTTAAAGGCCTTAAACCACTGACATTGTCCTAATTTAGAATGTTAATGGAGCTCCTTAGAAAATGAATCCTTCTTTTTCCTTCCTGATCATTTCCCCCCTACACTTGTAACCTCAATCATCCCTAAAGGTTCTAACCAGTGAGATAATTACTCTGTAATGTCAGCAGAGTGCCTGGAATATTCTTTGGCCATCATATTGAGTGAATGAATTAATGAAGGAAGGAACGATCATTTATTATGTGCTTAGTTTATACTAGGTACTGTGCTAGGTGCTGGGGATACAGATTTTGAGAAGGGTAGGAGATGGAGATAGAGAACTAAAAGAGGGAGAGAAAGTGGGAGAGAGCCTTCATAGCATTAGCATCCTAACAGATGAGTGGTAACCAATGGTGGGAGTGAGTTTTGTTCTAGGATGGTAGAGAGATGAGCAATGGGACAGATGGTTAGATATCCTAGATGGATATTTTTATAAGAGCATTAACTGATGACCACAGGGAATGTGAAAGTTTCCTAGTGTTTATTTTCTAGGGGCAACCAACAGATACAGTTGGCTAATTGGGACAATTTGGCAATACTTAGGAACCAATCAGTTAGATCAGTGGGGAGGAGCGTTGGGGTAAGGGTGTGAGCTAGAAAGATCGGTATATTCACTTCCTCTGAGAAAGGTGTATGAATTCCGCAAGTCTCAGATAAGGAGAAGCACTTCAGTGGTAGAAGGTAGATGGTTAGATGGCTGATGGAATGTGAGGCTGAAGCTTGGTCTCCCATGTAGATATAATGGGCAAGTGGATGAGTGGATCAGCCACCCATTAACTGAGTTGGCTTCTGAAGTAAGAAATTCAAAGATGAATAGATTGTTTTCCCCAGTGATTAGGGGCATAGAAACTAAAAGTTCTGCATGTGTACTGGAATTCCAAGGTTCAGGTCTTAGATCTGAAGTAGAAGTGACAGCTTAATTGGAAAAAAAAAATGTCTTACAGAATGGTTGGCCCAATTGATAGATGTATCAGTCACATGTAAGTGCAGCATTGACAGAATCCATATATATTTACAACTACATTGCAAGCTGTAGTCACATGAAACATCATCATTTAATGAAAACATAATCACAAAGACAGTGTGGCATAAATGACAGAGTACTAGGCTTGGATCTAGGATGACTTGGGTTTGTGGCAGGTGAAATATGAAATGACTGCAGAAACAAAAGCTTGGGCTTCTGAACAAATAAATTTATTAGGTAGTGTATGCCAATTGCCCAACAGATGAAGACCAGGCCCTCAGCTATGACAATGGATCCTGAATACAGGGGGAGACAGATTTATATCTATTAAATAAAATTAATTAAATAATACCAATGAACTAAAACAAAAACAAAAATGATTAACTAGGATACAAAAGTAGATCATCTGATTTCTATTTGGAGAACAGATAAGAGACTTTCCAACTGGGGAGGGTAAAAGTAAAGAGAAATCAGAAAAAAAGAGGTTTCCCACAGTCATCTTGTCTGTATACAAAGAAACATGAAAACAATAACAAATTTACCTTTATGGGGCCAATTTCCAGAGAAAGCATATGGGTTGTTTACATCATATGATTGTGAGAAAACTCCTTTCATGAATCTTCGGATCTGACTGGGTTTCTAGTTAGCATAACCTGGGTCATTAGTTAAGGATCTCTAAGAAATTAGTTGAGGTGCTCCAGTTTCCCAGCCACACAGCACTAGGTAAAAACAATGGGCAACAACATCCTCTCAGAATTGCTCACTGAGGGAAGGAGTCTCTTTTTTTGGTGAGGAATAGGTACATGGCAGGAGAGGGAGAACAGGAGTCCCCCTTGTCATTCAGGACATTGGGTGGTGGCAGAGTTTCACGTGCAAAGGAAAGGTTTCTGTCTCTCTGGCTATACCAAATAGACCAAGTCCTTAATAGTATAAACTCCTGCTGAATTTATGAGTGATTTGAGCCAGATAACCCACCAAAAAAACCAAACTGGGTGGGGGCAGATTAAGACCCACATTTAGATTTTTTTTTTTACATATAACGTATTTTATTTTTTCCATTACATGTAAAGATAGTTCTCAACTTTTGTTTATACAAGCTTTACAATTTCAGATTTTTCTCCCTCCCTCCCCTCCCTCCCCCCTCCCCTAGATAGCAGGTAATCTTATATAGGTTATATCTATATATCTATATATCATATCCATATACATATAGATAGATAGATAGATATACACACATATATATATATATACACATAATAACATTAATCCTATTTCTGCATTAATCCTTTTACAAGAGAAAAAATCAGAGCAGTGATGCAAAACCTCAAAATAGAAAAAGAAAAAACAACAGCACCCAAAACAAAAGAAATAGTATGGTTCAATCAGCATCTATTCTCCACAGTTCTTCTTTTTTTTTTTTCTTGGATTTGGAGAACCTCTTCTATCATGAGTTCCCTGGAACTCTTCTGTACCATTGCATTGGTGAGAAGAATATAGTCCATCACAGTAGGTCAACACTCAATGGTGATGATACTGTGTACAATGTTCTTCTGGTTCTGCTCATCTCACTCATCATCAGCTCACGTAAGACCCTCCAGGTTTCTCTGAACTCCTCCTGCTCATCATTTCTTACAGCACAATAGTATTCCATTGTATTCATATACCACAACTTGTCCAGCCATTCCCCAATTGATGGGCACCCCCTCAACTTCCAATTCCTTGCTACCACGTAAAGAGCAGCTATAAATATTTTTGTACATGTGGGTCCCTTTCCCCCTTCCATGATTTCTTTGGGCAAAAGACCTAAAAGTGGGATTGCTGGGTCAAAGGGTATGCACAGCTTTATCGCCCTTTGGGCATAATTCCAAATTGCTCTCCAGAATGATTGGATCAGTTCACAGCTACACCAACAATGCATTACTGTTCCAATTTTGCCACAGCTTCTCCAACATTTTTGTCATTTTAGCCAATCTGATAGGTGTCAGGTGGTACCTCAGAGCTGTTTTAATTTGCATATCTCTAATCATTAGAGATTTAGAGCATTTTTTCATATGGGAATAGATAGCTTTGGTTTTTTCATCAGAAAACTGCCTGTTCATATCCTTTGACCATTTCTCAATTGGGGAATGACTTGGATTCTTATAAATTAGATTTAATTCCCTATGTATTTTAGAGATGAGGCCTTTATCAGAAGTACTGGCCTCAAAAATTGTTTCCCAGCTTTCTGCCTCCCTTCTAATTTTGGATGCATTGCTTCTGTTTGTACAAATTTTTTTTAATTTAATATAATCAAAATCATCCATTTTGCATTTTATAATATACTATATCTCTTGTTTGGTCAAAAACTGTTTTCCTTTCCAAAGATCTGATAGGTACACTCTTCCTTTCTCTCCTAATTTACCTATGGTATCACCTCTTATGTCTAAATCATGTATCCATTTTGACCTTATTTTAGTATAAGGTGTAAGATGTTGGTCTATGCCTAATTTCTGCCATACTATCTTCCAGTTTTCCCAGCAGTTTTTGTCAAATACTGAGTTCCTATCCCAGAAGCTGGAGTCTTTGGGTTTATCAAACACCACATTACTAGTGTCATTTACTACTGCATTTCCTGAGCCTAGCCTATTCCATTGATCTACCCCTCTATTTTTTAGCCAGTACCAGATAGTTTTGATGACTGCCGCTTTATAGTAAAGCTCCAGGTTTGTTACCGCTAACCCACCTTCCTGTGAATTTTTTTTCATTATTTCCCTGGATATTCTTGATTTTTTGTTTTTCCAGATGAATTTTGTTATTATTTTTTCTAGCTGTATAAAATAATTTTTAGGTAGTCTGATTGGTATGGCACTGAATAAGTAAATTAATTTAGGCAGTATTGTCATTTTTACTATATTAGCTCTGCCTATCCATGAGCAATTGATATCTTTCCAATTATTTAGATCTAATTTGATTTGTGTGAAGAGTGTTTGGTAGTTGTGTTCACAGAGTTCCTGGGTTTGTCTTGGCAAGTAGACTCCCAAGTATTTTATATGATCTACCGTTACTTTAAATGGAATTTCTCTTTCTATCTCTTGCTGCTGGACTTTGTTGGTCATGTATAGAAATGCTGATGATTTATGTGGATTTATTTTATATCCTGCTACTTTGCTAAAGTTAATTGTTTCAAGTAATTTTTGAGTTGATTCTCTAGGATTCTTTAAGTACACCATCATATCATCTACAAAGAGTGATAGTTTTGTTTCCTCCTTGCCTATTCTAATTCCTTTAATTCCTTTCTCTTCTCTGATTGCTAAAGCTAACATTTCTAGGACAATATTAAATAATAGGGGTGATAATGGACAAACCCTGTTTCACCCCTGATCTTATTGGGAAGGCCTCTAATTTATCTCCATTGCATATAATACTTGCTGTTGGCTTTAGGTAGATACTGTTTATTATTCTAAGGAAAGCTCCCCCTATTCCTAAACTTTCTAGTGTTTTTATTAGGAATGGGTGTTGTACTTTTTCAAAAGCTTTCTCTGCATCTATTGAGATAATCATATGATTTTGGTTGGTTTTCTTATTGATGTGGTTGATTATGTTGATAGTTTTCCTAATGTTGAACCAGCCCTGCATTCCTGGTATAAATCCCACCTGGTCATAGTGTATTATCCTGGTGATCACTTGCTGTAATCTCCTTGCTAATATCTTATTTAAGATTTTAGCATCAATATTCATTAGGGAAATTGGTCTATAATTTTCTTTCTCTGTTTTTGCTTTGCCTGGTTTTGGTATCACCACCATATTTGTGTCATAAAACAAATTTGGTAGAACTCCTTCTTCACCTATTTTTCTAAATAATGTGTATAATATTGGAATTAATTGTTCTTTAAATGTTTGGTAAAATTCACCCATAAACCCATCTGGCCCTGGGGATGTTTTCTTAGGGAGTTCATTAATGGCTTGTTCAATTTCTTTTTCTAATATGGGTTTATTTAAGGATTTTATTTCTTCTTCCATTAACCTGGGCAGTTTGTATTTTTGTAAATATTCATTCATTTCATTTAGATTGTCAAATTTATTGGCATACAGTTGGGCAAAATAATTCCTAATTATTGACTTAATTTCCACTTCATTGGTGGTAACATCCCCTTTTTCATTTTTGATACTGGTAATTTGGTTTTCTTCTTTCTTTTTTTTAATCAAATTAGCCAATATTTTATCTATTTTATTGGTTTTTTCATAAAACCAGCTCTTAGTTTTATTGATTAATTCTATAGTTTTTTTTTTTGCTTTCAATCTTATTAATTTCTCCTTTAATTTTCAGGATCTCTAATTTAGTGTCTAATTGGGGATTTCTAATTTGTTCTTTTTCTAGCTTTTTAAGTTGCATGCCCAATTCATTAATCTCCTCTTTCTCTTTTTTATTCATGTAAGCATTTAGAGCTATAAATTTTCCCCTAAGCACTGCTTTGGCTGCATCCCATAGATTTTGGTATGTTGTCTCATTATTGTCATTCTCTTGGATAAAGTTATTGATTGTTTCTATGATTTCTTGTTTGGCCCATTCATTCTTTAGAATGAAATTATTTAGTTTCCAATTGATTTTCATTCTACTTTTCCCTGGCTCTTTCTTACATGTAATTTTTATTGCATCATGATCTGAGAAGGATGCATTTACTATTTCTGCCTTTCTACATTTGACTATGATGTTTTTGTGCCCTAATACATGGTCAATTTTTGAAAATGTGCCATGTACTGCTGAGAAAAAGGTATATTCCTTTCTATCCCCATTCAATTTTCTCCAGACATCTATCATGTCTAACTTTTCTAGTAATCTATTCACCTCTTTCACTTCTTTCTTATTTATTTTTTGGCTAGATTTATCTAATTCTGAGAGGGGGAGATTCAGATCACCCACTAGTATAGTATTATTGTCTAATTCCTCTTGTAACTCATTTAACTTCTCCTCTAAGAACTTGGATGCTATACCACTTGGCGCATACATATTCAATATTGATATTACTTCATTATCTATAGTACCTTTAAGTAAGATGTAATTTCCTTCCTTATCTCTTTTAATGAGATCTATTTTTGCCTGCACTTTGTCTGAGATAAGGATTGCTACCCCTGCCTTTTTTACTTTAGCTGAGGCATAATATATTCTGCTCCAGCCTTTTACCTTTACTCTGTGTATATCTCTCTGCTTCAAATGTGTTTCTTGTAAACAGCATATTGTAGGATTCTGGTTTTTGATCCACTCTGCAATTCGCTTCTGTTTTATAGCAGAGTTCATCCCATTCACATTCACAGTTATTATTACTGACTGTCTATTCCCCTCCATTCTATTTGCCCCCTTTGTACTTTTCCCCCCTTCTTTCACCCTATTCCTCCTCACCGACATTTTACTTCTTACCCCTGCCTCCCCCAATCTGCCCTCCCTTTTTATCACCCCCCTCTCTTTTCTTTACCCTTTGCTCCCTTGCTTTTGTCCTCCCTTTATCAGTCCGCCCCACCCCCCTTTCCCTTCCCCTTTTGCTTCCCTAAAGAATGAGTTAAGTTTCTTTATCCCAATGAACGTATATGTTATTCCCTGTTTGAGTCAAATCTAATGAGAATAGGGTTGAAGCAATGTTCCCCCCTCCTTTCTTTCCCTCTAGTGTAATAGGTTTTTATTTTTCCACCTCTTCATATGATATAATTCATCCCATTCCACCTCCCCTTTCCTCTCCTCCCCATAGACTCCCTTTTTAACCCCTTAATTCTTTTGTATCATCACATCAAGGACAATTTATATTTATACCCTCTATGTAAAGTCCTTCTCTCTGCCCAAATACATTTACAGTTCTTAAGAGTTATGAGTATTATTTCCCTGTGTAGGGTTATAAACAGTTTAACCTAATAGGGTATCCTTTTTTTTTCCCCCTCTGTTTACCTTTTTAAACTTCTCTTGAGTCTTGTATGTTGAGATCAAATTTTCTATTCAGTTCTGGTCTTTTCACGAGGAAAGATTGAAAGTTCCCAATGTCATTAAATGTCCATCTTTTCCCCTGAAAGAAAATGCACATTTTTGCTGTGTAATAGATTCTCGGCTGCAATCCAAGCTCCTTTGCCTTCCGGAATATCATATTCCAAGCCTTGCGGTCCTTTAATATTGAAGCTACCAGGTCCTGAGCAATCCTGACTGTGGCTCCATAATATTGAAATTGCTTCTTTCTGGCTGCTTGGAGTATTTTCTCCTTCACCTGATAATTCTGGAATTTGGCTACAATATTCCTTGGAGTTTTCCTTTTGGGGTCTCTTTCAGGAGGTGATCGGTGGATTCTTTCAATGATGATTTTATCCTCTGATTCTATGATATCAGGGCAGTTCTCCTTAATAATTTCCTGGAATATGGTGTCTAGATTCTTTTTCTGGTCATGGCTTTCAGGCAGTCCAATGATTCTCAAATTGTCTCTCCTCGATCTGTTTTCCAGATCAGTTGTCTTTCCAATGAGGTATTTCACATTTTCTTCGATTTTTTCATTTTTTTTATTCTGCTTGACTGATTCCTGGTGTCTCATGGTTTCCTTATCTTCCAACTGTCCCACTTTAATTTTTAAGGCATTGTTTTCTTCAGTGAGCTTATGCACCTTTTTTTCCATTTGGCCAAGTGAATTTTTTAAGGCTTTGTTTTCTTCAGTGAAATTATGTGCTTCCTTTTCCAAGCTGCTGATTCTTTTTTCATAGTTTTCTTGTTTTGCTTTCATTTCTCTCCCCATTTTTTCTTCTACCTCTCACAATTGATTTTTAAAATCCTTTTTGAGCTCTTCCAGGAAGGCTTTTTGTTCTTGAGACCAATTCACCTTCCCTTGTGAGGCTTCAGATGTAGGCAATTTGAGGCTATTGTCCTCATCTAAGTTTGTGTTGGCTTCTTCCCTATTGATACAGAAGCTCTCAATGGAGAGGGCTCTTTTTTGCTTCTTACTCATTATTGCAGCTTATTTATTTATTCTTTAAGTTGAGGTCTGCTCTGGGGGCACCAGGGTCCCTGTTTTGGGCTTCTTGTGCAGGGGTATAGGTGCTGTGTGACCGCGTTTTTACTCTGAGGCCTTTATGGTGTGTGGAGATCCCCTGCCCTGCACTTCCTGTCTGATTGTGCTCAGCCAGCCAGGCGCCGGACCCTGGCCTCTGTTCCCGCCTGACCCGTTCGTGGCTCTCTCGCCGGTGCAGGTAGGTTTTTCCACTGTCCTTCTTGGCCACCAGATTTTTGAACCAGGTTCCAGGGGCCTCAGTTGTTCCGCTGTGGCCCGCAGCTCCTGCTGACTTGCCCCGACACCCTCGGCGCTGGGTTGTTGCCCTGCGCTGGGCCTCCCTTTTGCCCGAGTCAGACCGACCTTTTCCTGACGTCTTCTAAATTATCTCTGGTTGGAGGACTGTGTCTCTCTGTCTCTTTGCAGGTTCTGTAGTTTCAGAATCCGTCCAGAGGCTTGATTTAATGTTTGTTTTGAGGGAACAGTAGGAGAGCTCAGGCAGCTTGCTGCTTCCTCTGTGCCATCTTGTCTCCGCCCCTCCTCCATGAACTTTAAAAAAAATAATAATTTTTAAAAAAAATGTTTTTCCATGTACTTTTAAAATCAACTATTTTATCATTTCTTACAGAAAAATGGTATTCCACATTCACATTCTACAACTTAATCATTTTGTTGATATTGGACATCTTAGTTTCTCGCTTTGTTTTTCTGTTGCAATCTAAAAGGGTATATATGCATATATAAACAAATATATACATATACATTGTGTATATGTTACATATATGTATGTGTATGCTGGGCATAAAGACTCTTTTCCTTTCTTTGATATATTTTGTTTATAGAGCTAGCTCTAGTACAGCTGAACCAGAGCTATTTAGTAAACTTTTATGAATAATTCCAAATTGCTCTGCTAAATACTTTTGATTCACTTCACAGGTCTACCAAATGGACATCAGCCTGCCTGTTTTCCCCAAATCTATGAAATTTATTATTTTAATTTTGTGATATCTTTGCCATTCTTGTGTGTGTGTGACATGGAATCTCAGAATTGCTTTAATTTGCCTTTCTCCAATTAGTATTAAGTTGGACCACTTTTTTTTAATATGGCTCAAATGCATGATTTTTTTCCATTGAAAACTGTTTTCATATTTTTAATACATTGTTTTATTGTAAAATGGCTCTTCTTACAAATTTCCATATTATCAATTTCCACGTCGAATGCATAGTTCAGTACCTGGCACATAGTGTGCTTTTAACAAATATTTATTATTTGTTGAAGTGGTTTTAAATTCTCAATCAAATTTCCAATTACTCAATATGTGACTTGTTCGAATTAAGTAAGTCTTGTCATTTATTAATAAATCTTTCCTCTTTTTTTTTTAAGACTCAGTTGAATATGACTTGGAAGGTGTCTTTTTGTAGACCTCCTGAATCATTTTAATATATAAGAATCATCTTTCTCAAATTTTCTTCTAGCAGTTTGTCATGATATTTCCTTTGTCTATCTAACCTTTCATCCCATAAGATTAACTGTTCTTATAATTTACAACATATCTTATTTAAAAATGTTTCATCAATACATTTTGCTTTTATATTCCAGTCATTTGGAGATAGAATCCCTAACTACTACTAGCCTCTTTCCACCCAAAATTCAATTTTCCATCAACAACAACAAAAAGAAAAGAAAAGAAAAATTTGCAACCAAGGGAAAAAAATTTAAACCATGCATTTAGCAACTTATATATCATTTTGCTAAGTTTCCCTTTTATCTCCTCTGAAGAGAAAGAAATGCTTTATTAGCTATTCTCTGAGACAGTTAACTTTTTTAAAAATACTCAGAGTTTAACCCCCTCATAGTATTCTTTCTACTTACATTAGTGGGTTTTATAGAAATTTCTTTGGGTTCTATTTATTTCATTTATTCATTTAGTTTATGCCAATCTTTCCATATGTTTCTTCATTTCTCATCTTTATCATTTAGGTGGAGAAGCCAGACCAACTATTTAAACATTTTTCACCTACCTAGACTCATCTGGATTTCTCCCTCATTCCTTAGAAAATAACTCTCTTCATCTTCAAGATTATGCTGGACCTTTAATTCATCAGTACCCTCTTCCTCTAGGTTCTCTCCCATTGATTAGATGGTTTCTATATCTTCGTAATAATAACATTTCAGAAGGGCACCCAAATTTCCGTGCTTTCATTTCATATATGTCTCTACTCCTTTAAAGTTCTCCATCATGAATCCTTTACATGTACTACCTCTTGAATAGTCTGGAAAGGGTACATAATATTGAAAGCATTTCAACTTTCTAGGTATTGAGCTGTGTAGAATATTCCTTAATTATGGACTATAGAATCACTGAGGCCGACTCACCTGGCTGTTATTAGAGCAGAAATCATAACCTCCTTGATCTCTTTCAAGAACCTATGATTCTATACCTTTTTGGATAAGGGTAAATTTTTCAAAGTCGTCATTTCCCTCAAAATAAGGATCATGGTGGTGGTTGTTGTTGATAATGATGTCATCACACCATTGGATTTAGGACAGTAGAATACACACACACACATATATATATGTGTGTTTGTGTGTGTGTGTGTATACACACACATACATACATATGATTAACTCATATGTTGTTGACTTTGCTTTTGAGCACCTGATCTTCTTTGGGGGGATTATTATTTCTATTGGAGATTGCTAATAATGTTTGTTTAAGGTAATTATTTTCAGAATCATAGCATATAGTATACATATATAATGCATATATGTATGGATATGTATATATGTGATATATGTATATGTATATATTAATATATATTAAGATTTACAAATATATATTAAACCATATACACACACATATATGTGTGTGTATATATACATACATACACATGCACATATATATATATGTATATATGTATGTGTGTATATATATATATATATATATTCTGGTTGATTCCTGGAACATATTATATGTATTAGTTAATAGCTAATCAATATATTTTTAAATTTAAGTTCAGGCACATTTTAAATTTCCATTTTGTTTGCTATATTTTATTCCTCTAAATTGCATTTATCATTCAATGACTGTCCTATTAAGCCTAATACATATTTGTAAATCTTAATTCAAACTCAATGGGTATGGATCCATACAAGCTGAACCTGCAATTTCGCACCACTGTAGTTTTAAATTACAAATCATGCATGCATTCAATGCCTGGTGTTGGCTGGAAATTTACTTACAGAGCTATGTGGTTAAAGGCTGCTATAGATACTGTAGTGCAAGAAGAAATCTGAACTCTATCCCATTTGTTTTCATTTGAATTTATTTTCATTTATACTTCCCTTTGCTTCTAGCAAAGGCAGCTTGAAATGGTGGATAGAGAAATGACTTTGAAGCAAAGAAGTCCTAGATTCAACTTTCATCTTTGATACATACTGGTTATTTGATTCTCAAGTAATCATTTTACCTATTTTACCTAGACTTTTGTCTAGGCAGCTCTCACAGTCTATAAGTTAAGGAACAAGGTAAAAAAAAAAAAAACTATATTTTTAGAGGGAGTTTCCTCACCTCACAGTTCTCTATGCCAGTGAAATTGAAAGAGTATCTCTTATCCCCTTCTGATCCTGAACATCATACTTAGCTAGGCAGAGAGAGGCTAACAGATTTTCCCCCATTATATTATATATTTTTTGAGCCAGGAACAATTAATTATTTGACTTTAACATCCAGGAGCTACCACAAATGTCTACAAATTTGTAAGAGCAATCAATATTCAGAATGGTAAAAGTACAGTACATTTTACCAAAAGAAGGAATAACAATTTTTAAATTTGAAACATTCCATACCATTATTAATCAGAATATCACCAAACCCATTTGGGCTTCTTCCCAAAGTCCCTTCTTTGTTGCTGAATTTTTTTTTCTATTTTAACCAAATCTTTAAGACTTTTCTTAGCTGGAAAAAGAGAGCTTTTTTTGCTTATTTGTTTTTTTTTTCCATAACATAAAGATGATATTTATGGAAAGCTTTAGGGAAGTAATATAGCAACTACTATGAATTAATCTTTAAAAGCATTTATTTTTTGCTACTCAGTACCAAGTGCCACGCTCAGCACTAGGAATAACTAAAGAAAGACAATCCATGGTCAAGTTCACAGTTGCAGGAAAAGACAACATATCAGATTTCTACCACTGAGCAAATAAATGAAAAAACATAAAAGTCCTAAGTCCTAAAAGTTATGAGAATGGACCAGGTGAGCACACTTCATGGCCTAGCCACACATCTTATATTGTCAGTGGGTCAGATGATAGTGTTGGGAAATTTTAGGGCATGCATGCAGGGCAGGTAGGAAAGCCAGGAGGTCCTTAGAAATCAGAATATGGCATGTATGGTTTATATTGAATTGTTTGATTTCTTGCAGGGGGGGAGGGGAAGAAGAGAATTTGGAACACAAAGTTGTTTTTTTTTAAATATTGATTTCAAAATTCGACATGTAATTTGGGAAATAAAATTCTAAATATATATAAAATAAGAAATCAGAATATGGGTAGGTGGTAGGGTTTGTTTTGCAGTACATATCACCTAAAGGAAAAGTTGGGAACATTCATTAACCCAAGTCATGTGAGTAATCAAGTGGCCTGGATTGGTTATGGGTGGTCTGGGGCAAGAGTTGAGAAACTCAGAGTTTATCTGAATCTTACATAAATGAGAATACCTGCATTTCTCTTATTATTAATACATGTGAACAATTTCTGAAATGAGGCTTTTATCAGAGCAGCATACTATAATATTTCATCCAGTTTCCTATTTCCTTTCTGTTTGTTTGTTTTTTGCAGGGCAATGGGGGTTAACTGACTTGCCCAGGGTCACACAGCTAGTAAGTGTCAAATGTCTGCAGCCAGATTTGAACTCAGGTACTCCTGAATCCAGGGTTGGTACTTTATCCACTGCAACACCTAGCCACCCCCTCCTATTTCCTTTCTAATTTTGGCTTCATTGGTTTTGTTTGTGCAAAACCTTTTTTTTTTTTTTAATTTGTAGTAATCAAAATAATTCACGTTACATGCCATGATGCTGTTATGTGTTGTTTGGTTATAGATTCTTCCCTTATTTTTAGATCCAAGAAATAAAATATGTTATAGTCTCCAATTTATGATATTATCCTTTATCTCAAAATCACATACTCATTTTTACATTATCTTGATATACAGTGTGAGAGGTTGCTCCATATAAATTTTCTGCCCAACTGCTTTCCAGTTTCCTTAGCAGCATGTCAATAGCCATGGAATACAGTCCCAAGACAAGGGTGAAAAAAGGTAAACAGAAAGTGATTTGGCAGTTATATTGCAGGGTTGAAGAGAGTGACACTTTAAACTAAATTCAATATCTACAAGTATTGATTGAGTCTTCTCAGTGCTTTCTAGTTGCTTCTCTGGATAATCTTTGAGCTTCAGCATTGTCTTCAACTTTTGAACAAGCAGGAACTTACTTACACTCAATATTCAAGTCCTGAGTCAAATTATCCAGCTTAGTGAATCAGTTTCTGGAGACTGCATCTTTATTTTGACTTGTTTTCAAACATTTTTCTTTAGATATTAATCTAGACATTTATACCATTGGCAAAAAGTTGGTTATTTGTGCACACAATGACTTTCTCAATGTTTTGGTCCTTTGCTTGCTCAATCCCTTTGACAGCTACCTCTAATTATACTCTTTGGTTTGTTTGTCATCAAAATATATGCCCTTTACATTTAGATTATTATCTAGTCCCCAGTAAACACCAATATCTCCTTGTGTCCCTTGTCTTCTATTATCTGTGCAGCCACTCTAGACAAATACAGTGATAGGGTCTCATTCCTGTTGTGGTTGCTTATTCCAACTTCAAGAATCATAGCTCCTTGAATCCTAAAGATTGGCATTGTATGAAGCTTAGAGTCACTTTCTTTTCCCACAATTTTTTATATCTATGATACATACAAAATTGTTTTATGAGTGTTCCAAGTATGTCGTACTAGTAGAACATTTTATTCTGGAAAATCCAGTTAAGAAGTAATGTATCGGGGGCACCTAGGTGGCGGAGTGGATAAAGCACCGGCCCTGAAGTCAGGAGTACCTGAGTTCAAATCTGGCCTCAGACACTTGACACTTACTAGCTGTGTGACCCTGGGCAAGTCACTTAACCCCCATTGCCCCGCAAAAAAAAAAAAAAAAAGTAATGTATCTATCTATCTCAAAAAAGGACCATATAAATAATGGTATTTTCTCACTCACCAACACTTTGATCAATTAAAAATAAAAATTTGATGAGGTTTCAGATACATATTGCCTATTCTAATTTTGACATCCTACCAAACTTTGACTCAATCATTCCCTAGGATTAAATTATTTACTTTCCAATTAATTTTTATCTGTTTCTATGGGCCTTTATTAGATATAATTTTATTGGTTTTGGTCTGAAATGATGCATTTAATATTTATACTTTTCTGTATTTGTTTATGAGGATTTTATGTCCTAATACATGGTCAATGTTTGCGTGGTTGCCATATACAGCTGAGAAAAAAGATGTATTTCTATCACCCTTCAATTTATATCAGATATTTATTATATCTAACTTTTGTAAAAGTGTCTGACACTGGATTTGAACTCAAATACTTACTAGCTATGCAACCCTGAGTTAGTTACTTAACCCAATTTGCCTCAGTTTCCTTATTAGCAAAATGAGCTGGGGAAGGAAATGATCAGCAACTCCAGGAAAAGCCCAAATGGGGTCTGAAGAGTAAGTCATGACTGAAATAACAACAGCAACAACAACAACAAAATCTCTTGATTTATCTTGAGTATCTCAATATAAGTTCCCCAAAGGTCTGATTTAAAACTAACACAATGTTCAAGACTATGTTCTAAATTAGATATAGAAACATAAAAACAAACAAAAAATGAACAAAAAACCATTTCTGACTTCAATGAGTTTATCTACAATGTGTTTTGTATTACACATGTGTAATTGATATATTGCTTGTGTAACGATTGGAATAACGCCACCTGCTGGATACTTACTGTAGAGGAGTTCTGCCCATGAAGGGAAGGTCTTTGAGGGCAAGACCAGGAGTCAGGAAGTGACGCGAGCTAGTGGGAGGAGGAAGGAAGAGACTGGCGCTCAGTCTCGCTCCTCTTTCCTGAGGACGCTGGCGGAGAAGGGAGCTAGAAATGTGCTCTCCCTTTAATAGATAGGAATCTAGGCCTTTCTCTCTCTCTTTACCAAATTCTTATTCTCCTTAATAAATGCTTAAAAGTCTAACTCTTGCTAAAGCTTGTAATTGATTGGCGACCACTCATTAGATATTTTAGGCAGTTTAGCTAGAATTTTAACCCTTAACAGATGGCTGACCACGAAGAGGAAAGCTAAACCTGTCTTCTGATCTTCTGGTTGGGTAAGAAATTTCCCCTCCCTCTCCCTTTAACTGCTAAGTACTGGCATACTGGCTGTGTTTTCCCTTTAAATTTTTTCGAATGGACCTTTTAAACTCCCTAATTAGCCTATTTTTGATTTTAGTCTGTTTAACCAGACAAATGGGAGATAAGATCATGTTAATGCTTTGTTTTTGTGGATTTTCTATTTTTCTTTTTCTTTTTGTTAAAAGAGCCAGCAACTTACTCACACAAGGAAATATCTCTCCCTCTCCCAACCATGCTTTTTCAGAGAAACCTGAAGAGATTCCCGCAGCTTTTCCCAGTTCTAACACTAATTGTTGCTTTAATTTTGCATGCCTGGAGGCAATGACCCACCCTCTAGAAGCTTTTAATCCCCTAGCACCTGGAGGCAAAGTGGGGGAAGAGGAATCCAGGCCTGAGTTCAAAATCAAGTCTGATTCAAATTGTGCTGGTCCCTCCCCTCCTCTCCAGACCCCACCCTCTACTCCTCCCATGGCCAAGCCCATTGCTTCCCCTGCCTGGGAAGTCCAGAGATCTGATGCGCATGCTCAACTTTTTCTACCTGCATTTGCAGCTTCAGGCTCAGCCCTTCCCTGGCCTGGCTGTGCTTTTGAGACAATCTTAGAAAACTCTTTAAATTCCAGATATGCTCGTTTTGTTCATAATTTTGCTAACCTGCTTTTGTCTTTAATTAGTAATCTTATAAAGCATTTGTATGGTGAAAAGACTGACAGACAATATAGAGGGGTTAAAGAAGAAAAACTTAAGCTGAATAAGAATGACAATCATCACCATAGTTCAAGACTCCGCTTCTTTTGCCATGGAAGGGTACATATTTTACAGAAATGTAGAAGTAAGCAGCAAGGTATTGATATGAGTATTGGGGATTTTAGATATCGGAATCAAAAGTGTTCTGAATTCACTCAGAGTAATAGTATCAGTTCAGAGGTTACATAGGATTTCTATGCTATTACATATGCATTTTGAAATTAATGGTATAGGTTTATTTTCATAGAGATTTTAATGCTTTTGAGATTGTGTCTTATACTTAGTTTCTAAAACAAAGAGAATATTTGTAAAAGCTTTTTATAGTCATGCGATCAAGTTTATATTTTGTAATACTCTTATTAATATTAAGTTCATATTCATTTAGATTTCCCTAGTTTGAATTTCATTGTCTTTTATTGTTCCATGTGTATTTTTTTTCTATTTATTCATCTCTCTAAATTTTGAAACATTACAAGATGGTTTTGATTTCATAATACAATGTTAATTCTTGGAATATTGTGCTCCCATATTCTGAGTTGTTTTTGTTATTTTTTTTTTCTCAACTGATTATTTGATCAAACTCTTTAAAGCATTTCCCTGGCAAATTGGTTGCCATGACAAGTGTAAAGAAGTATTATTTTTGATAAGCATATTCCAAAAAAAAAAAAAAAGAGAGAGAGAGGAACATTTGTAAAAGTTTTTGTAACGATTGGAATAACGCCACCTGCTGGATACTTACTGTAGAGGAGTTCTGCCCATGAAGGGAAGGTCTTTGAGGGCAAGACCAGGAGTCAGGAAGTGACGCGAGCTAGTGGGAGGAGGAAGGAAGAGACTGGCGCTCAGTCTCGCTCCTCTTTCCTGAGGACGCTGGCGGAGAAGGGAGCTAGAAATGTGCTCTCCCTTTAATAGATAGGAATCTAGGCCTTTCTCTCTCTCTTTACCAAATTCTTATTCTCCTTAATAAATGCTTAAAAGTCTAACTCTTGCTAAAGCTTGTAATTGATTGGCGACCACTCATTAGATATTTTAGGCAGTTTAGCTAGAATTTTAACCCTTAACACTTGCCTTTTCAATGTGTAGGGGAAGGACTAAAGGGAACAAGAGATTTGAAACAATTTTGGAACAGCTAACTGGTACAGTGGATAAAGCACAGGCCCTGGATTCAGTAGGACCTGAGTTCAAATCCATCCTCAGAAACTTAACATTGCTCTGCAAAAAGAAGAAAGAAAGAAAGAAAGAAAGAAAGAAAGAAAGAAAGAAACTAAATTAAAAATGTTAAAATATATATTTTATATATATATATGTTAATGTTAAAATATATAAATAAGGTATATATATGTATGCTATACAAACATATGCAAATATATGCATATGTGTGTATATGTGTATATCTCTAGGTCTATTTCTATCTCTCTCTATATCTCTCTATCTGAATGAGCTTACCTTCTTTTGGAGAAGACTTTCAGCCCATTGGATTTTGTAAAATTTCAACTTTCCATGAAGTCTTCTGAGATACCTCAGATATCTGCAAAGTAATATTTCATTCATCTGATTGCATTGAAGTCAGTTGCATTTAATTCAGGTGAAGAAGCATTTATTAAGAATCCCTAAGTGATGCACACTATAGTCAACAAGGGATTTTGAATATTGCATACAAAATAGATCTGGCTCTCAAAATTCTAATTTACCTTGGTAAAAAAGACATGTATACAAATAACTTTGACACAGGAGAATGAATAATAAGTGTAGGAGAAAATCTGAGACAATATTTTATGAGATATATATATATATTTTTAATTTTTTTTCTTGTTTTTTTTTTTCTTTGATTTCTTTCTTTTTTTTTTTGGTGGGGCAATGGGGGTTAAGTAACTTGCCCTCACACAGCCAGTAAATGTCAAGTGTCTGAGGCTGGATTTGAACTCAGGAACTCCTGAATCCAGGGCAGGTATTTTATCCACTGTGCCACCTAGCCGCCCCCTTTATGAGATATTTTAAGATGGAGACATAAATTTTAGACTGGAGAATCAGAACAAACTTCATTAAGGAAGGGACTCCACATTCTTGCTGACAACATTGTACTTTCTATGGTCATCTATAGGATTCCTGTTTTCTGTCTGCTGTCCAATGAATGTTGTCTTTTGCTAGACAACCCTTCTCCAAGGAGCAAGCTCATCCAGTAAAATTCAGAGGTTCTGAAAATGGAAAAAAAAAAAAAAAACTTGTCTCTTGTTTCAACTTTAGTACCTACATTATGTAGATTCTAAGCAATCACAAAGTAAAACCAGGGCCAATAGGAACATGGAAATATTTCTACTCCAAATAATGAAGAATCACATGGGAGAAAGACAAGCAGTTTGAGGTGCCTCATTTTGAAGTATGATAAGATGAAGAATAACTCTAGATGGACCACAAGGATGTTAGATGGTCTCAAGCCTATGCAGTGTGAGAAGCTCTTTAAAAGATTGACAATGGGGGGCGGCTAGGTGGCGCAGTGGATAGAGCACCAGCCCTGGATTCAGGAGTTCCTGAGTTCAAATCTGGCCTCAGACACTTGACACCTACTAGCTGTGTGACCTTGGTCAAGTCACTCAACCCCCATTGCCCCACAAAAAACAAAAAAACAAACAAACAAAAGATTGACAATGTTTCTCCTAAAGGGGGTGGTGGGAGTACAGAATAGCTTTATCAAAGGATTTAATAAGAGGAGTGAGTATTTCTCAATTTGGCCTCAGAGGCCAGAACTAGGAGTAATGGAAGTATAACCCCTGTTCCAAAACTCATTTTATGGGATTTTCTCCTCATTGGTGGAGATTGGAGGAGTTGGGCAATGTTGGAAAAACTGAAAAAAATGTGAGTTGAGACAATGTCTAGAGTTGTTCAATCTCTTTGGACTTTTTACATTCAGTTTCAAGAAGGAAAGTGACAGAAGCGAGCCCTATTTAAGCTTCCTGAAGGAAAAGACTCTTAGAAAACATGAGAGGAGTTGACAGTTTCTACCATGTCCCTATCCCCAGCTTGTTTCTTTTTTTGTTTGTTTGTTTGGTTTGGTGGGGCAATTGGGGTTAAGTGACTTGCCCAGGGTCACACAGCTAGTAAGTGTCAAGTGTCTGAGGCTGGATTTGAACTCAGGACCTCCTGAATTCAGGGCCAGTGATCTATCCACTGTTCTACCTAGCTGCCCCCCTTCCCCAGCTTGTTTCACTAGAGAATCAAGAGAGAACTTCCCTTTGGATAAAACCTAGGATTCTCTTTCTCTTGGTTAAGCTGAGTTACTTCATTTGTAGTGGGAAATTGCCTTTACTTGGTATTATCTGGATCCAACTTCCTGCCTTCCCTTATTGTAGGAATTAAAGTGTGAGATTTAAAATTGGATATTATATCATAAATCTCCCCTACTTAACCTTTCCCTTAATTTATCTCCCAAACTAGTAAATGGAAGAAGCTTTTGGTTTTCTAGATAGACCTAGTTTCAGCTGATTTGATTCTAAAGACTGGCCAATCCGTTTCTGTAACTGGGTTACCTCCAGTAATTGTAGCATTTGTTAAGCAGCATCAGCTGAATGTTGTGGTTCATCAATTAAATCAGCCTTTATTGAAAATCAGTGGCACAGACAAAACTGATGCTAGAGAACTCCACATTTTCTACCATAAAGAACATTATGACGGCATTAGAAAGATCAATGACAATTCAGAAACCCCTGCCACTTTGGCATGCAGAGAATTGGGGAACCAGTTAAAACAATGTGGCATACCCCAAACTCTAGCAGCTTAAATACCTTATAATTTAACAAGCATTTCCTTCTACAGGCAAACCACTAAAGCACATGGCCTAGTTTTCTGGCCCACCTCAACTATTTTTTTTTATTAATTTTTGTTTTTTTTTTGTTTTTGTTTTGACTTTTGAAAGGCACTGAAAAGACCTGGAATTGACCACACCTTTAAGTTCTTTAAGAGCACAAAAGGGTGCTTAGCGAATCTTTTGCTTTTTATTTTTTATTTTTGGTTTTGCTTTGGTTTTTTTTTTTTTACTTTTGTTTCTTTTGCTTTTCTTTAAAACTAAATTTTGTAAACTAAGTGATTATTCAAAGACATTTTAAGTATATGCTGTGGGTGAGGCTATTGGGCCTCAGAAGCTACCAGAATTCTTCTTTTTTTTTTTTTTTTTACTCTTTCTTTTTGAGAGAACCATGAGTTCTAATGAGTTTTGTTTTATTTATTTATTTTTCTCCTTTCTCTTGTATGTTGTTCTGTTTAACTAAAAAATACCAGAAATTGCTTGATACCTCACTGAAAACATTGAATATTGAATCTTGCTAATTGAAGTCTTACTTCTTTTTGATAAATTAATCACCACTTTAAGTATCTGCTACTGTTATACTAGAGAATTCATGTATAAGATGATATGGTTTACTTGCTAAAAGAAGATTATGTGATAATGTCTAAAAGAAGATTATGTAATAATGTCTAATGTAATCAGCTATTTACATTCGTTTATTATTTATATGTCATTATACTCTGGGTATGGTTTGGAATTATTGTATATATCACTAATATATTCTCAGTTATGCAGCATAGCACGCAATTTTTACCATCATACTGTCTTTGGTGAAATTAATGAGATTTCAGAAATATGGAAACTTATCATTTCAGAGACTAACTTGCTGTGAACTCTGATGCAGGCCCTGGAGAGAATATATGTGCAACAAAAGGAGAGACAGGTATACGTAAGTCCATGGTTTGCTTATGATGGTGACTATGTAGAGCACAATTACTAGGCACAGTCCAGTATTCATCCTCTCTCCCTCCTAATTTAACCTAATTTAACTGAACTTAATTATCTTTTTATCTCACTCAGTTGAACTCACCTGTGGCCTAGCACAATCACTGGCTGTCTCGGAACCATGAGATATGGTATGATAACCTTTCCATAACATTTTCAGGTGTCATGAACACATACTAAATTTGGCTTTGATCCAGACACATGGTGGTAAAAAGTGTTACAGATTGCATAACTACCTCAACCCTCTATTAGAAGTCTAAGGATATAAAGGAGGGAATGTAATGGAATTTATTAATTTGATCATTGACAATGCTATGCTAAGGTTTAGTAAAAAATACAGCAATTCAAACAGTTAAAGAAGATAATCCAGCTTTCCAGACCAGAGTCCAGAGTCCAGAATCCAGACCAGAGTCCAGAGTCCAGAATCCAGACCAGAGTCCAGAATCCAGTTTTCCAGACCAGAATCCAGTTTCCTCCTGATGACATCTTATCACTTCAAGAAGACAAGAGAACTCAGAGACTTTATATGAACTGTTTTGCTTTATTAGCTTTTACTATCTCCTTTCTGTTATATACTATCTGTAACATGTACTCTCTGCAGAGGCTCTCCCTTTGCAAGACTAATGTCAAAGCATCGGTTCATGAGGAAAAAAAAAAAAAAATCGCCCCTCTGGACAAAACTTTCCTCTCTTCCTTTTCTATATTGTTGTTCACATATTATTAGTTAGCAATAGTTATTATATTCTTTTTACTGTTCCATCAAGGAAACATTCCGTTTCTTGAGGAAGCAAAGGGGGGAAATGTGGTAAAATATGAAAGTTTTTAACAGTCGGTTAGGATAACTGAAAGACGCCAGTTTTTGAAGGACCACCCTTTTGGGGAGGAGACGAACAGTCCGCCTGCTGCGCACGTGAGACTGCCTGCGGGACTGGACTTCCGGGGTGGAGAGAACGGAAGTGAGGCTTTTGCCTGCTTGGCGGGACTCCTGACGGCGCGGCACAGACGGGCTCTCTCTCCAAAGGTGGCCTTTTCGGTTTGGTGAGTTTTTATAAGGAATATAGACTAAGCTTAGACTTAAGACGATTTGTATTGTGTTTCTACTTTCCTATCCTTCTAATCAACATCACCTTGTGACTATCATAACAATAAATAAAAAGGTCTATCTAGAAAACCAAAAGCTTCTTCCATTTACTAGTTTGGGAGATAAATTAAGGGAAAGGTTAAGTAGGGGAGATTTATGATCTAATATCCAATTTTAAATCTCACAAAAGTTACCCTTAGAGAAGAATGGGAAGAGATGAAGCTAGAGGTATCTATTCTGCCTCCCTTCAAGCCATGCAATGTTACCCTCCTTGCTACATGTTAGGAATAAACCTTGCCACATATGGGCTGTCATTACACATGAGGCCTTGTTACACTTGGAGCATTACTGCAGTAAGAACAGAGGTAAAAAAAAATTGACTTGCTAGCTTTCTGTCAGAAATAAAACAAACTTTCCAACAACTAGAACTAACTTTTCTCTTATGCAGGCTAAACATCTCCAGTTCTAATATATCAGAAGTGGTCTGACCTAGTTGGGTCAGACCATCCTATAAGTGAAATTCTGAAATAGCCTGAATATCTGAAGCCATGTTCCCTTATAATTTGAGCGATCTTTGAAACTGCTATGATAGATGAAAGTAAATATAAGTGTCTCATCAACAAGTGCTGTGTGAGCATGTGGGCATGTTATCCTCAATGTAGTATCTAAATTCTCCAGATCAATACATGATTTGTGGTTGTTGAAATACTCAATTATCTCAGGTTTTGAAGATATGGCTGGGAGATAGTGGAAAGAATATTGATCTGCCTTTAATATAATACTTTTTGAAAATGGTGCTTGAAAATTTTTCAAGCTTAAATGTCATGTTTTCGTATAATTATTTTGATCAAATAAGTATGGCATTTAATCATGATAAGCATGGGTAATCTTGCCAATTCTAACAGAAAACATTGCCGAACACTTGAAGAAAATGGTTGTTTAATCTTTTCCTTAAGTGATCATACTCAAAGTGACAGGCATTAGATAAATCAAGGCTCAATTGTGCCCTGTCCTCAGGAAAAGTTGGGACCATTAAATTTAGGGCATTGAAGAAAAGGAGAGAGAATAGTAATCAAGCTGCAGTGTCCACATAGAGAAACTACATAGGACCAAACCTGTTGCAATAAGGAAGTCCCTGTCATAAAATTCCCTCTTTAAATGCATTTCTGTGACTGCTCTGAAGGCAATTTAGAAATATGGAAAGCCTCCTGGGTCAATGAGCTTTTAAACAGTTTGTCTGGGATCACACAGCTAGTATGTAGAAGAGAAAGGATTTGAACACAGGTCTTTGTGACACTGTTGTCAGCTATCTACTACACCATACTATCTGTCTTGAATACATATAAATTTCAATAATTATAATGTAGTTCTTTCTTGCTACAAAATATTGAATTCAACTTTATGTCTTATGGAGATTCTATGTGTTTTGATGCTATGTCTATGATTTTGTGATTATATCAGACACCAACTTTTCGATGACATTAAATAGAAATAATTAACTGAGGACTATTCATGTATATTCCAATACAACTTGAGAATGCATAGAAATTGTTCCAACAACTTTTATAGATGCATGAGTAAGAACTTTGATTATGTCCTCTCTCCTCAGACTGAGTGGTCAGAATAAACAATCCCAGGTTGTAATCCAGTTTCCCCCAGCGTTTTCTCATGTAAAGTATTACAGAATGTGTGTGTGTGTGTGTGTGTGTGTGTGTGTGTGTGTGTGTGTGTGTGTGTGTGTGTGAGAGAGAGAGAGAGAGAGAGAGAGAGAGAGAGACAGAGACAGAGAGACAGAGAGACAGAGAGACAGAGACAGAAACAGAGACAGACAGAGACAGAAACAGAGAGAGAGACAGAGACAGAGACAGAAACAGAGAGAGAGACAGAGACAGAGACAGAAACGGAGACTGAGAGATGAGACCTCAGCAGCCATAGAAACCAATCCATACACTAAAGGAATCCCTAGTGTAACAAGAACTTATCTAACCTCTTCTTGAAGACCTAGAAAAAGGGGTGTAGGTTACCCACACCATCTGAGGGCATTCCATTCCACTTTAGAGCAGGTTTAGGTCTTTATTGTTGTTGTAATTGTTGTTGCTATTGTTATTTTTTTTAATTTGTTTTTACCTCTGCAGATTCCATACATTCTCCTATTCCCCCTCTCTGCAGCAAAGCAGAATGTGTTTTATCCCTCCTTTACATGACAGCCTTTAAAATTCATGAAAAATATCTATCATGCTTCCCCCAATTATCTTGTATTTGGGCCAATCATCCAAACTTCCTTCAATCAATCCCTCAAAAACACCCAGGGTAACCATTTCCACCCTTTAAAAATGTGAAAGAAGGAAGTAAAGGAAGTGAATCTAAAAAGAATTAAACACAATGTGCCAGTCTCTGTGCTAAGGGCTGGGATACAAATACAAAAAACAAGACAGTTCCTTGCCTCAAGGACTTTATATTCTTGGGACAGCAAACAGCCTATGGGTATGTGAGCTGTTTTTCTTTATACATAGCTGTGAACTAAGAGTATCTTTAAAGATTTAAATATACATACATATATATATATATATACATATA
The DNA here is from genome assembly GCF_019393635.1 of Dromiciops gliroides. NCBI lineage: Eukaryota > Metazoa > Chordata > Mammalia > Microbiotheria > Microbiotheriidae > Dromiciops > Dromiciops gliroides. The sequence continues at coordinate 50,424,636 of NC_057864.1, read as the reverse complement.
TATATATTCTAAATAAAACTTTATTTAAATACATAAAAATTATTCCTTGCTCATGGCAGTACATAAACAAAATATAGTATAATAGATTCAACCCTGCTATCTTAATTTCATAATCCTATTGAGAAATACAATATATAAATGAGAGTAGGGACCAGAAAGTGGTATTTTCATCGCAACAAAATCAAAGGGAAGATGAATGGAGCCATAGGGCAATTGGATGTTATATCCTTTCCAAGAATGATAGTTTCAATGATAGTTCTGATTTGATTATTGTACTCTGAGCTACAAATGATATGAGATATGATCTACAGTAGTGAATGACAAACACATTAGATGGGAAAAAAGATTCATTTGGATTGAGAATCTTTGGCTGGGATACCTTTGACTTACTGTAGAACTTTATTTTTCCTGAATCTGAAAACATAGTGTGATCAAAACAATGAAAAAGTCCATCACTGAAATATCAGGAAATTGTCTAACTCATTCAAACCAGGCAAGAATGTACATGTCCTGCATGTGCTTTAGGTAGTATTTAAAAATCAATATGTACTACAAAACTATTAGATAATCAGTTGTCAGAATTCTGAACTAATAACATAGGATTCTAGCTCTAGCACTGGGAAGGCCCTTCCATCTAGGAAGGCAGTGGTGTACAATGGGAAGAGCACTGAGCTTGACAAAAGATTTGAGTTAAAGTCCAATCTCTAACACTTATTACCCGTGAGATGTTGGGGTAATTCAGACAGCTTCTCTGAATCTTAACTTTCTCAATTATTTTAAAAGTGAAATTGGATTAGATGACCTCCTATGTCTATTTCAAATATTGATATATGATGCTAGTCCAATCCCTTGCTTTTACAAATGAGGAAACTGAGATCCAAAGAGTTTAAATGATCTGTCTATATTGCCTATTGAGCAAGAATCAGAAGGAAGATTTGAACTCTGATTATCCTTCTCTATAAATTACTGTTCTTTTGACTCTACAATAGTGCCTCTTGATCAAACTTTTTTAATTAGAGATTTGGATAGTAGGTGCTCTAAAAATATGTCAGTTAGAACATTATCATTTATATATAAGTAATGTTTCAAGGACATACTGATGCAGTCATTGTAAATATTGGCTGCATCAATTAGACAAACCTGCCATATGGCAATAAGAAATAGTGTCCCATCAAAGTGTATACTGATATAAGATAAATGAATTTCAAAGAATGCAGATTTATTTAGGGATTATAATATGATGAACTATAATAATGCTATTTGCTTAATAACAACACCTAGAATTCTAAAGCACTTTGAGACCTGCAAAATCACTTTTACATTCAGTGAAAAGTTGAGTATGATACCAAGGTTATGAGTTTGGGCTTCTTGAAGGGTAGTGCATTTTTTATCACCGTTGAGGGTAGGGTCATAATATCCTTATTTGTCAGAAGCAAAAATTTATCTAAGACATTCTTGGCTATTAGGATAGCCCTTAGTCCACTATACTATAATGACTCTCTTGGACAACCTTTTGAAAGATAAAATAAAACAGCTCAGTATTATTTCACACAAAATGCATAATTATTAAGTCACCATTATGGAATAACTTCAAGATTCCTGACATGTGACCCAATCCAATAAACATTTGTTACTGAGACATTTTTACAGAGAACAGAATAGAGATAATAAATGTGGAAGTCATGGCTGATCTTCTTGTGAAACTTATATTTATTTTTTTAATAAATAAAAGTATTTTATTACTTTCCAGTTATGTATAAGGATAGTTTTCAACATTTGTTTTCATAGGAATTTTAGTTTCAAATTTTATCCCACCCTCCCTTCCCTCCCTCCTCCCCAAGATGAAAAGCAGTATGTTTTATACATACATACATACATACATATATATATACATATATATATATATATATGTGTGTGTGTGTGTGTGTGTGTGTGTGTGTGTGTGTGTATATCTCACTCCTCAGAGGAGCCAAGTCTATCACCATTTTTTATCACACAGTGTTGCTGTTATAGTATACAATGTTCTCCTGGTTCTGCTCCTCTCAGTCAGGATCAATTCATGTCAGTCTTTCCAGGTTTCTCTGAACTCTTCCTTCTTATTGTTTCTTACAGCACACTAGTATTCCATTATATTCATATACCACAACTTGTTTAGTCATTCCTCAATTGATGGGCATTCCCTCAATTTCAAATTCTTTGCACCACAAAGAGAGTTACTATAAATATTGTTATGCATGTGAGTTGTTTTCCCTCTTCTATGTTCTCTTTGGGATACAGACCTAGCAGTGGTACCACTGGGTCAAAGGATATGAACAGTCCCATAGTCCTTAGGGCATAGTTCCAAATTGCTCTCCAGAATGGTTGGACCAGTTCACAGCTCCAGCAACAATGCATTAGTCTTCCAATTTTCCCACAGCTTCTCCAACATTTATTAATTTCCTTTTTTTTTTTGTCATATTAGCCAATCTGATAGGTTCAAGCTGGTAGGTACCTCAACATTGTTTTAACTTGAATTTCTCTAATCAATAGTGATTTAGAGCATTTTTTCATATGGCAATAGATAGCTTCTATTTCTTCATCAGAAAACTGCCTGTTCATATCCTTTGACCATTTTCTCAATTGGGGAATGACTTGCATTATTATAAATTTAGTTTAGTTCTCTATGTATTTTAGAAATGAGGCCTTTATCAGAAATACTGGATGCAAAATTGTTTCCCAATTTTATGCCTCCCTTCTAATTTTGGCTGCATTGCTTCTGTTTGTACAAATACCTTTTAATTTAATGTAATCAAAGTCTTATATCTTGCATTTCATAATATGCTCTATCTCTTGTTTGGTCATAAATTGTTTTCTTCTCCAAAGATCTGAGAGTTAAACTACACCTTCCTCTCCTAATTTATATATGGTATCACACTTTATGTCTAAATCATGAACCCATTTTGATCTTATTTTTGTATAAAGTGCAAGATGTTGTTCTATGCCTAGTTTCTGCTATACTATCTTCCAGTTTTCCCAGCAGTTTTTGCAAATACCGAGTTTCTCTCCCAGAAGCTAGATTCTTTGGGTTTATCAAACAGTAGATCACTATAGTCATTTACTACCCGGGTGTCCTGTGCATAACCTATTCCATTCATCCACCCCTCTATTTCTTAACCAGTACCAAATAGTTTTGATGACTCCTGCTTTATAGTATAACTTCAAAGTTCATACAGCTAGCACACATTCCTGTGCATTTTTTTTTCGTATGGCACTGAATAAGTAAATTAATTTAGGTAGATATTAGTTAGAATTGTCATTTTTATTATATTAGCTTGGCCTATCCATAAGCAATTGATATTTTTCCAAATATTTAGAACTGATTTGATTTGTGTGAAAAGTGTTTTGTTATTTTGTTCATAGAGTTCCTGGGTTTGTCTTGGCAAGTAGACTCCCAAGTATTTTATATTGTCTGCCAATACTTTAAATGGAATTTCTTTCTATCTCTTGCTGCTGGACTATGTTAGCCATGTATAGAAATGCTGATGATTTATGTGGATTTATTTCATATTGTGCAACTTTGCTAAATTTGTTAAGTGTTTCAAGTAATTTTTAGTTGATTCTCTAGCATTCTCTAAGTATACCCTCATATAACCTGCAAAGAGTGAAAGTTTGTTTCCACCTATTCCTAAATTCTGTAGTGTTTTTATTAGGAATGGGTGCTGTATTTGGTCAAACGCTTTCTCTGCATCTATTGAGATTATCATATGATTTTGGTTAGTTTTCTATGTGGTTGATTATGTTGATAGTTTTCCTAATGTTAAACCAGCCCTGAATTCCTGGAATAAATCCCACCTGGTCATAGTGTATTATCCTGGTGATCACTTGCTATAATCTCCTTGCTAATATCTTACTTAATATTTTTGCATTGATGTTTCTTAGGGAAATTGGTCTATAATTTTCTTTCTCTGTTTTGTTTCTACCTTGTTTATGTATCAACACCATATTTGCATTATAAAAGGAGTTTAGTAGAATCCACCTATTTTTCCAAATAATTTGTATATTATTGTAATTAATTGTCCCATAAATGTTTGGTAGAATTCACTTGTAAGCCTATCTGACCCTTGAGCTTATTTCTAAGGTGGTTCATTGATGGCTTGTTCAATTTCTTTTTCTAATATGGGCCTATTTAAAGATTTAATTTTGTCTTTGGTTAACCTGAGAAATTTGCATTTTTGTAAATATTTATCCATTTCATTTAGATTGTCAAATTTATTGGCAAACAGTTGGGCAAAATAACTCCTAATTATTGCTTTAATTTCCACTTCATTGGTGGTGAATCCACTCCTTTTCATTTTTGATACTTGTAATTTGATTTTCTTCTTTCTTTTTTTTTAAATCAAATTAACCAAAGTTTTATATATTTTATTGTTTTTTTTTTCATAAAACCAGCTCTTGGATTTATTGATTAATTCTATAGCTTTCTTGCTTTCAATTTCATTAATTTCTCCTTTGATGTTCAGGGTTTCAAATTTATTATTAAATAGGGGATATTTTATTTGTTCTTTTTCTAGCTTTTTAGTTGCATGCCCAATATATTGGTCTCCTCTTTCTCTTTTTTATTCATTTCAGCATTTAGAGAGAAAATTTCTCCTAAGCACTGCTTTGGCTGCATCCCATAGGTTTTGGTATGTTGTCTTTTTATTATCATTCTCTTGGATGAAGTTATTGATTATTTCTATGATTTGTTTTTTGACCCTTTCATTATTTAGAATGAGATTATTTAGTTTCCAATTAATTTTCATGGCTCTTTATTATATGTAATTTTTATTGCATCATGATCTTAGAAGGATGTATTTACTACTTCTGCCTTTCTATATTTGACTATGAGGTTTATGTGCCCTAATACATGGTCAATTTTTGAAAATGTGCCATGTACTGCTGAGAAAAAGGTATATTCCTTTTTATTCCCATTCAATTTTATCCAGACATCTATCATGTCTAACTTTTCTAACATTCTATTCATCTCTTTAACTTCTTTCTTATTTATTTTGTGGCTAGATTTATCTAATTCTGAGAGGGCAATGTTCAGACCTCCCACTGTTATAGTTTTGCTGTCTATTTCCTGTTTTAAGTCATTTCACTTCTTCCCTAAGAATTTGGATGCCAAACCACTTGCTGCATACATGCTTAGTATTTATATTACTTCATTATCTTTCATACCTTTTAACAAGCTATAGTTTCCTTCCTTATCTCTTTTAATTTGATCTATTTTGGGTTTTGCTTTGTCTGAGATAAGGATTGCTACCTTTGATTTTTTGACTTTGGCTGAAGAAAAATATAATCTGCTCCAACATTTTACCTTTACTCTGTGTGTATCTCTCTGCTTCAAATATATTTCTTTTCAACAACATATTGTAGGATTCTGATTTTTAATCCAGTCTGCTATTCACTTCTCTTTTATGGGAGAGTTCATCCCATACACATTCACAGTTAAGATTATTAACTGTTTATTTCCCTCCATCCTCTTTTCCCCTTTGAACTCTTTTTCCCCTTCTTTCATCCTATTCCTCCTGGCCAGTGTTTTGTGAAGCTTATATTTAAATGTTGTACCGGCTTTTATCTAACAACATAATACGATGAAAAGTGAATTGGATCTGGAATCAGAGGTTCTAAGTTTGAATGCTGGCTCCAAATGAGATTAAAACACAGATCCTATCTCATTTTAAGGTGTTATTGTGTTATTAAAACATGAAATATATGAACATGTGTGTTTTTCTAAACAATGTCAACTATAAGTGACTTTTTAGCATCCTCTGTGACATTGGGTAGGAAATAATCAATAATGACTTTGAAGGCTTGAAGTCTCACTACATGTGGGACTATGGGTAATTCATTTCATCTTTGCAATTCATTTTATCAATCTACAAAAATTGTATAATAATATTTCGATTATCCCTCAGGGCTGTGGTGAATATCAAATCTTATCATATATGTGTATATATACATATAATCATGTATGTGTATATTAGATTTTATGTGTGTGTGTGTGTGTGTGTGTGTGTGATTTGATAAAGGACCATGGATTCAGATTTAGGACATAGCTTAAAGGTAATCCTGTCTAATCCCAAAATTTTATAAATGAGGAATCTAAAACACAGGGAATGTAAGTGATTTTACCCAAAGTCACAGACTGAATAGTTATTGGAAAGGCAAACCCTGAAGTTGAAGCTAAAATACTTTGGCCTCATAAATACAATGACTGAATTCATTGAAAAATATTGATGCTAGGAAAGATTGAAAGAGAAGGAAAATGGGATGAAAGACGATGAGATGGATAGTGTCATGGAAACAATGAATATGAGCTTAGCCAGATTTTGGGAGATAGTGGAGGACAGAAGAACCTGGAATGCTATGATACACGGGGTCACAAAGAGTCAGAAATGATTGAATACCTCAAAAACCACAGCAACAACAACACACAATTATAGCAAGCATCAGAGCCCAAATCTGAACACAGGTTTCTGTTTCTAAATCTAACATTCTTTCCACCACATCAACATTCTGAAGAGCAACATATTTCACAAGTAACTTTCAAAATGGGTAGAACTAAGGAATGGAGTATCTCAGTATAAGATTTTTCTTACCCTACTAGAAATGTTTTCTGTTTTGTAAAAAACAATAATCATTAATAACTATATCTAATTTGGAAAATTATATAATTGGATTTATTAAAAATTATAACTATACAAAAATGATAAGTTAATGAAAATTATAATTTAGTCCGTAAGTCCCTTCATGGTTGCCATTAAAATGTGGAATATTTTTGACTGACTAGGCTAATTTTGGTGGGGCTGATATGACTGGAGTGACTAATCCTGGGACTTTTGACTATTTGACTATCGGACTGTGTTTAATTTAATACGGGTCATTTATAAAGTTCCACCACACTGCTCCACTCTCAAATTGATAAGCAAAATATTAAGAAGCCTCTTAACTAAATAATCAAAGCAGAGTTTATTTATGAGATATTATTTAAAATTAAGAATACAGGGAAATAAAATTTACAACCTGACTGCATTGCGGTGTGTCTCTTTCCCACCTGCTGGGCCCTGTAACCTTTTTAATACAATAAGGGCCTTAGCCACCTCTCGCCTCAGGGTATGTTATACTTTCCCTGCTCAGCTACTTTCTTCTAACTCCTCTTAATCTTCACTTTCTCCAACTTGTACCCTGTGCTGACTGCTTCTGTGCTCTCCGCTGCCTCCTGGTCAGTCTGTCTGTCTGTCTGTCTGTTCCATCAGTCTGCCCCCTGCTGCCTTTGCCACCCCTCTAATCTTCTCCACCTCTCTTAATCGTGTCCGCCGGCCTTTCCTCCTTGCTCCTAGTCCTGTGTTACTGTCCATCTTGTACCCCACTTCTAATCTAACTCCCAGATCTATATATATATATACCTTTTCTTCTCTCCACTCAAATCTCAGGGCTTTCTGTGCCCCCACAGACCAAGCTAATCTGCCAGCCAGGGCTTCAGCTCGTGGGGGTGGGAGGTGTGCTCCAGCCTCACGTGCCTCAGGCTACTCCAGAGCCTGGACTGGATGAGCCCAGGCTCTCTTGGATAGCTCTGCTCAGGTCGGAGGGAGCTGGGGGCTTTTTTCCCCCAGCTGTCCGACCTGGCATCTTGTACAGCCCATGGGGCTTTTTGACTCAGCTGAAGCAGAGGGGGAGGGGCACCAGCACCTCTCACATAGAAGAGACTCTGAGGGCCTAAGGCTTTCTAATCTCAGCCTAAAGGTAGGGTCTCCAAATCAAAATAAATTTCCACAGTTTATGGGCCATTTCCTCTGTAGATTGAGCCTTACATATTGTCTGTTACAATATTTTCTTCTGGCTTTTTAAAAAAAATACTCCTATTGACATCAGCCATTATCAATTATAGAGCAGGGCAGCCTGGTGTATAGAACTTTGGGGAAGGGTAGAAGTAAATGGAAGTAGCATAAGATTGGAAAAGAGGTAGGAAAAAGCCTCAGATATGGGGATGCTGGTTTTGTTGAAGTTGTTTAGGAAGATGAAAAGAATAGAGTTGCTATTGGAAGGGGTACTTAACTCAAGCCATCTTCTCTAAATTTTACTTTGGGAATGGCCCTAAATGGAAAATATGATCACCATTTTTAAACAGTTTAAATACACCATGTAAAATTTCTGAATATGTTTGTTGTACCTGCACTTAAAATTCCATGACCTCTCAATGTGCTCATCACATTGTTTATAAAAGAGTATAGTGGATGGCCCTTACTTCTTGATTGGATCTACTGGCTAGAGTTCAATTCAATTCATTTCAAGAGTCCTTTACTTAGTAACTGCTATTTGTGAGTCACTCTCCTAGGTACAAGAGCAAAAGGAAAATAAAATACAGAAATGTTACACCATCAACTATCAGGAATTTCATATGCTACTTTATGATAAAACATGTGCACAATTAAGTAAAAACCAAAATTTGTACAGTTTCAAGAGGGATGGAGTGTTAAAGCTAGAAGGATGAAAAAATATGACTTGCCCTATTAAAGAAACTAAGGATTTTAAGTGTCACAGGCAGTCAAGAAGCACATTCCAGATTTGGGGAATTACTGTGCAAAGATGTGGAGGCGGGAGAGGTGATATCATGTATGGGGAATTGCTAGGCAGATGATTTGACTACAAAATGCTTATTTGAGTAAATGGGGATCTTTAAAAGAATGTTTAAGGAAGTTTAAGTATGTTAACTAGCAAAAAGGGAATCCCTTATAAATATTTCTCTCCAACCTAGCAAATTTATATAATTCATCATAGCTGACATAATTTGCAGTCTGTATTCAGAAAGGAGCCTTCACTCAAATAAGAAAGGTTATCCAGGTCTCTGCCATTGGGATGTATGTGCAAATGCATACAAGAGAGGCAGAAAATCATATCTGTCTCTTTCCCCCCCTAGAGCAGAGAGAAGTATAGACTGAAACCAAATCAATAGTGTTATTCCAAATGAACAGCAACATCTTCTAAACAGAAGATTGATAGCTGATCTAAAATTACCTGCAGTAAAAAAAGAGTAGACCCCATGGCATATTGACTATGTCTATATATAATAATGACTGTGAATGCTGACATTCATATATCGTTTCAAGTTTGCAATGCTATATTCCCTATCTCCTTTGAGACAAACAGCAACCCTATGAGGGAAGTTTTATAGGTCATCTTGTCCAAACTCCTAATTTAACATTTGAGATCCAGAAAGTTGAAGTGATTTCTTCAAGAAGAAATGTAAAGGTCCTCAAAGTATCCACTAAGCCTCAGCACCCTGAAGCAAATACTTGATTATTATGTTCTAGCTTGCAGATCTGTGATGTCATGTTCCCATGGTGCAAGTAGACCTTAAGTATGCAAATATAGCTTTAGGTTCTTGCCATCCCGAATCTTTGGCAAGGAGATGGTAATTGGAGGCCTAATCAATATGGAAGACTAAGAGATTAATTATCCTTGCCCTTAGACATGTCAGATTTATATCTAATGCCTTTTTCTGGGATATTAAAGATTCAGTGAGATGGGGGTAGAATTAAACAGAAATTTCTGGATGGCCTTTCTGTTGTAAAGAGAGAGGAAGGTCAATTATCCAAGCACGCGATCTAAAATATTTTTTAAAGGAATACAACATTTAGTTAGCAGTTTCCTTGAAGGCTGAGTGAGACAAGTATTGGGAAACCTAATGACCTTATTTATTTTTAGGACTAAAATTAATAGATAGAGTTGTTATAACTTTAGTTTTTGTCTTTTCCTTATTATCCACTGTTTTACAAAATAATAATCTCTTGTTTAAACAAAGAGAAGGGTTGTTAGCTATTTTGAACAATTCAGGAATTGGGAAGAAAAGTCCCATAATCTTCCATTCTGAGCTAAGGATAGAGGGTTCAGGTTATAAATGGAAGGCAGTAATGGAAGAGGAGGTACACTGTTTTCAAAATCTGTGCTTCCTTTTGGGACATGGGGAAGAGGAATGAGAGAGGTCTAGGGGAGAGTAAAAGAGTGAGGAAAAGGGCAAGAGAAAGAGAGGAACAGAGACAGGAACAATGAGATCTTAAGTGACTAAAAAAATGGGCAAAAAGAGAGGGTAAAGAGGGAAAAGAGGAGAGGTAGAAGGAGAAAGAGAAGGAAAGGGAAATAGATTTTTCTAAGATACAGGAATTCTGCCTATTTTACTCCATGCTACAACTCAGGTACTTAGGTCATGGGATCATAACTGTATACTGGAAAGGTCTTCCAAGGATACTCAAAGTATGTCATTTTACAGATGAGGAAACATTCTATAAATGGTTAAGTAATTAATCTGAGGTAACATAGATAGTAATCTATCAGAGGCAGAACTTGAACCTGAGTAGTCACTCTGTTGTATCATATATTTTACAACACTTGTGATCAGTGTAAAAAAAAAAAAATCCTAGTGTAGAATTTCTATCAAAGTGGTGGTGGTGGGTAGTCTGCAATACCCTTTCTGCAACTTATAGCCTTAGAGTATTGATTTGAGTACTAAAGTAAAATGATTCCCTCATTATCACACAGGCAGTGCTATATGTGGCAGAAGCATGACTTTGACCACTTAAGTCTTCCTGTCTTTGCAGCATGGTCTATATTTACTATACTGCACTGCCTCTGCTAAAAAATAACCAAAAAGAAAACAAATACATAGGATCTCAGATTTTTAACTAGAGGAGAAAGAGACTTTAGAAACAGTCCAACAAAACATTTACTCTACATATGAAGAAATTAAGGCTCAGAGAAATTAAGTGACCTATTAAATGGTACACAGGTAGTAAAGTATCTGAGGAAGAATTTGACTCCATTTCTTCCTTTCTTTTGTGAGAAAATAATGGGTTTTGGAACACCTAAACGTTCCAGTATATGTTAAGTCCAATGCTTATTTTTTAGTTGATTTCTATTTGAGCTTACTTCCAATTAAAAAAAAATGGGGCGGGGGGGGGGGTTGGTATTTGTCCAGGGAATTCATCTTCCTTATGTTGTGAACCTTATCATAGATGGAGAGGCGGGGGGAGAGAGAGAATAGAACGTGGGTAAATAGAGCCGTTATTAAGTTGGGGTTAAGAACTTGTGCTAATCTCTGGGGATATAAATAGAAAGAAATCTAATGGAGTTCATATCTTCTTGGGGGAAGATATCACATAAATGGAACCTGGAATAATGAGAGTGAGGAGGCTACTAGGGAATAGGTAGAATTGTCCAGTGAGAAATGGACCTCAGAGTGAAGTCAGCATAATATGGGCACTTATGAATTGGTGATCCAGGCCAAGGATTCACCAGTCAGAAAAAGAAAAAGAAAGGGAAAATGAAAAGAGCTTCTGGCAATGGTATCTCCATGGTGAGAATGCTTCTGAATGAGAAAACACTTATTAAACATTTTCTACATTCCAGTCTCTGTGCTAAACAGGAGGGATATAAATATAAAAGAAAGAACTTGTCCACAAGCAACTTACATTATAATGGGAGTGGGTATGGAGGCAGCATGGTGATATGGGTATCTGGAAAGGGGATGGTGGGAGAAAACTACCTTGGAAATGTCCTGAGGCCTGATTCTGGGATGACTGAATTGAAGGTAGTTTAATCTGAAAATTTTAAAGAACTATTTTAGAACTATTAATTTTATTACCATCTGTGCCCCCCCCCCAAAGATAAATGCTTGTCTAAAAGAGAAGTTAACAAAATCCTGATGAGGATAACTGTGATGCTTCAGCCTGCAATTGAAGTAAGAAGGGAGGAAATTTGTCTAGAACCGAATCCACCCCTGATGTGGCTGGTCGCCTTAGCAAGGGCCAAGCCTTAATGGTTGCCTTAGCCTTACTGTTAGCTGATGTTGCATCATCAGCACAGGTGTGGAGAAAGGGATCATCTAAATGTGTCTGCAATTACCTGCACCTGTGGATCACCATCAGGCCAACAACAAAATGCCTTCCCCACTGTTTTACTTGAAGATGCTGCAATTTATTCAGGTTTAATGATGTAAAGGAGAAAAAAAGCCTATGGGACTGTGTCCTCCTCAAAACTGGACTTTTCTTTGTACCCTCCACAATTAACTTGCCCAGCACTCAAACTACCAGGGGTGGTGGGGCTGGAGGGCTCACAGGTGCCCTTGTTAAGACCTAATAACGAGTGGATTTTCATGAACACATTGAGTTATTTCCAGGCAAAAGATGGGTTGTTTTGTAATCACACTGCTGTCGCTCTATTTCCACAGGACCAGGAGGCAAGAATGAAAACATTCTCGGCTTGAGTTCCACACTGCATAGCAGCTACCAGGAGCTTGAATAAGTTTTGTCATTAGGAGGAAAAGGGAAGCAGCATGAAAGTGGTAAGAAGTGATGGTTGAGGGGCTATGGCACCAGGAGAGCCCCAAATCATTAAACTGCTGGGCTCAATGCTCCTCCAAAATGTTAATGACTCATGAGTCCAAAAAAAAAAAAAGAAATATATTAGGGAAAAAAGCTGGGAAATAGTTATGAAAAACCAAGGAAATTTTAACTATTAAAACTGAAGATTTAAAGCATACTATGTAGATATTGCTGACATTTCTCTAAAAATGTGAATATAATCATTCATATGAATGTAATATATTTATTGCATTTGTGATAACTGCAGCTTTCCAAATTGGGTCATGCAATGCATTCTTTTTGCCTAGACAAAAGGCAGTCTGTGAATACATTACTTATCCAGTAAAGCAAATCAAAGAGAATACCTCTTCCTATAATTTTTCAGGCACTGTGCTAATTCTAGGGGATATAAAAAAGGCAATATCCCTGCCCTCAAGAAGCTCACACTCTATTGGAAGAGGAAGGAGGACAACATGCAAACAACTATGTACACATAAGATATATTCAATATTAAAATGGAGATAATCTCAGTGGGAAGGCATTAGGAGTATAGGAGGACCAGGAAAGGTTTCCTGCAGAAATTAGGCTTTTATCTGAGAGTTTACTGGGAGGGGTCAGAGAAGTCAGGAAGTACAGATGGTAAGAGGCAGAATTCTAGGCCTGAGGGATCAGCAGTGGAAAGATGTGTCAGGAGTGTCTTGTTCAAGCAAAACCAAGAAAATCACAGTTACTGCATTATTGAGTATGTGGAGGGCAGTAAATTATAAGAAATTTGCAATGGTAGGAAGGAGCCAGATTGTGAAGGGATGTAATAGACAAGGAGATGATTTTTATATTTGATTGTAAAGGCAATAGGGACCTGCCTGGAGTTTATTGAACAGGGAAATGATGTTATTTGTTCTGGGCTTTGGGAAGATCACTTTGATAGTGCAGGAAAATGGAATGGAGTAGGGAGAGACCTAAATTCTTCACAAGGTGTTGGTGTCCTTAAGCCACTAGAAAGTAGCAACCTCTGTTCTTCCCTAATTCAATAAGTATCAGAACTAGCTATTTAAGATCAGGACATTTGGTTCCAAATTCAAGACCATCCTGCCTTGTTACTTTACCTCCCTACTGAGACAATAGTAGACTCTATCATCATCAATCTTCTGTAACCAAGCTTGATCCTGGAATTTAATATTGTTACCACCTTTTATTAAGATTTTATTTTTCCTTATTATAATCACCGTCAACATTTTTTTCACTTGATAGCTAGCTTTTTCACTTTGCTTTCTTAACTTCAAAAGGTATTATTTTGTACTAAGAAATCATTCATATGCATCTGTTCTTATGATGTAAAAAAATATTCTATTGCTTTTCTGTGACAACATTTGTTCAGCCATTTTCCTGTTGAAGGACACCAGGTTTATTTTTCTTTGATTTTTTTTTTTTTTGGTCACTACAAAAGTGCTATTAGGATTATTTTGGTACCAACGGGAAATGTCTGTCTCACTGTAACCTCTTTTGCTGTCTATGTACTATAATAAAATCATTCAGTCAAAGTATATCAACAGTTAAAGTTTATAGCATAATTCCAAATTGTAAAGCAGTTCACTGCTTCCACAAAGAGTTTATTAATATGCCTATACTCCTGAAGTACCTCCAACATTTTTTTCTTTTTTCTTCTTTGCTAGTTTAGTGGATGCATAGTTGAAATTTAAAAATTAGGACTATTTTAATTTTTATTTCTGTCAACTTTAATGAGTTGAATTTATTTTACATATTTGGTTATTCTTTGAATTTCTTCATTTGAACTTCATTTGTATCTTTGACCAATTATCTATTAGTAAATGGTAATTATTTTTTGCATGTGTGTATATATATATATATATATATATGTACACAAACACATATATATATATAATTATGCATCTGTATCTTCATATATCATATACATATATAAATATATTGAATGAGATATATGATTATATGTCATACATATACCTATAAGTTTTTCTGTTAATTCCTAAATATCTTAGAAATTATACTTTTAATAGAAATACTTTATACAAATATGTTCTCTCCGTTCAATTTTTTTTCTAGCTGCATTAATTTTGTTTCTGCAAAGCCACAAGGAAATTAATGCATATCAAAAATCCTGGCCAATATTATCTGAATTGTCTTCAGCTATAAGTAGAATGTGAATTGTAAATGGGCCTCTAAATTCCAGCAAAAAAAAAAAAAAAAGATGATAAAATAGTCAGACTATAAGTGCAAAATTAAAAAAAAAAAACTAAAACCCATTACCCTATAAATTAACATAAATAACTGTGCCTACATTTTAAGACTAGCTTTGTAATTTTACATTTCTTGTTTGGTTTTAATTATTATAATTTTTTTTGTGGGACAATAACAGTTAAGTGACTTGCCCAGGGTCACACAGTTAGTAAGTGTCAGTTGTCTGAGGCCAAATTTGAACTCAGGTCTTCCTGAATCCAGAGCCATGGCTTAATTCACTGTGCCACCTAGCTGCCCCCAGTTTTAATTTTCTTTTTATTTTCTTTTTTTTTTTGGTGAGGCAATTGGGGTTAAGTGACTTGCCCAGGGTCACACAGCTATTAAGTGTTAAGTGTCTGAGGCTGGATTTGAACTCAGGTCCTCCTGACTCCAAGGCTGGTGCTCTATCCACTGCACCACCTAGATGCCCCCAGTTTTAATTTTTAATCCTAGCTTCACTCCAAGAGGAGATCTTGGAAAAATGGTTCCTGGGTGAGGAGAAGGGATAGTGGCAGCCAAAATAAAAATAACACATAAAGCTATCCAGATAAGTTCTGTAGATTCCTGGGGAAAGAAAAAGTGAAGGGACACATCTTCAGCTGTTGACAATACATATAAAGGGGAGGAAATATTGGGGGTTTTAATCAACTATAAGCTTTGCTTGAGTGAAAAGTGATGGGGCAGCCATTAAAAATAACAACAACAACCAAACAAAAACTAATGCAATCAGCAGCTACATTAATAAAAGGGAAGTCCTCAGATCAAAGAAAGTATCTACCAAGCCGCATCCTCTTCAACTAGAACCAATGTGTAATATTGTATCTAGGTCTGGGTGGTGAGTATTAGAAGGTCCTTTCACAATATAAAGGGCACACAGAGGAGAATAACCAGGATGGAGAAAAGACATAAAACCATCAAATATGTATCAAAAGAATTTGGAATGCTTAGCATAGGTAAGGGAAGATTAAAGAATATAGACATTACAGAAGTGTGCTGGAGCCAGCTTGTGCTAGCTTTCAAGAGTCAATTGGTAAGTTTTCAGTTTGAACATTTAGATTGTAGAAATGAGCAAATTTTTCTCCCTCTGCCCCCTTCTT
Organism: Dromiciops gliroides; assembly: GCF_019393635.1. Lineage (NCBI taxonomy): Eukaryota > Metazoa > Chordata > Mammalia > Microbiotheria > Microbiotheriidae > Dromiciops > Dromiciops gliroides. Next base: position 50,408,903 of record NC_057864.1, on the reverse strand, counting down.
TCTCTTTCTTCCCTCTTTCACTCTCTCCCTCTTCTATAGATGATAGAAAGATAGATAAGATAGATAGACAGACAGACAGACAGATAGATAAATGATAGACAGATGATAGATAGATAGATAGATGATAGACAGTGTTAAGGGCTAAAATTCTAGCTAAACTGTCTAAAATATCTAATGAGTGGTCGCCAATAAATTATAAGCTTTAGCAAGAGTTAGACTTAAGCATTTATTAAGGAGAATAAGAATTTGGTTAAGAGAGAGAAAAAGGCCTAGATTCCTATCTATTAAAGCGAGAGCACATTTCTAGCTCCGCTCTCCACTAGAGTCCAAAGGAAAGAGCCCGAGACTGAGCGCCAGTCTCTTCCTTCCTCCTCCCACTAGCCGCGTCGCTTCCTGACGCCAAAGAAAAGACTCCTGGTCTTGCCCTCAAAGACCTTCACTTCATGGGTGGAACTCTTCTACAGTAAGTCTCCAGCAGGTGGCGTTATTCCAATCATTACAACAGACAAGTAGATGATAGACAGATGGACACAGATGTAAAGACCGATTAACAGACAGACAGATAGATGATAGATAGACAGATGGATTGACAGATAGATAGATAGATAGATAGATAGATAGATAGATAGATAGATAGATAGATAGATAGATAGATAGATTGATTATACATATGGAAAAGTTACCTGATGCCTTTTCTATAGCAATCAGGGGATAGGCAGACAATGGAGACTGCCAGTTCTTCTAATGTCTTTCCTAAGTAAAAGTGGCCCTTTGAGATAATCTCAATCAGCTTTCAGTTTACAGATAATGTACCTAAAATCTTCAATAGAATGCAAGCTCTCTAAAGGCAGGGTCTGTCAACTTTGTGTTTGTATCACCAGGACCTAGCATAATACCTAGAGCTATTTCTTTTTTTTTTTTTAATGAGCACAACAATACCTATAATACATAACTCAGCAGTTTGTTGTTATGCTCAAATGCAATGTCCTGCATATAAGCCATATTTCATACTTTAGAGTCCTAAGTGCATGTTACCAATACTATAGCTATTGGAAATACATATTCTTTGTCCATTTATACTTTGAGTGATCTGTGATACATTTATATATTGAATTCTTAGGTAAGAAAATTCCCTCTTTCCATGAAGGTCATAATTTTCTTTCCAACTTCCAATATTAGTGAGTTGACTAGATCACTGAGATGTTGAGTGACTTTTTCCAAGTCACATAACTAATATGTATGAGGTAGAATATGAACCCAGGTCTTCCTGGTTGAAAAAGCCAGTTCTCTATTCACTATTCCAAGTTTCCATTTAATGGAAAGATTGCTATTAATCAAAATTCAATAGAAAACTGCCCCTGAATTGTTCTGGGAGCAGGGAATCAGCCTACCACTCTGACAGAAAAGTTCTGCCTTACCTGGGTGGGAGGGAAATGAGATCCATGAGCAGCAGCAGCAGCAATAGATGGGTTCACAGCAGGGAGCCTGAAGCAGGGCTCTAAGCCTGAAGCAATCCACCAGTGAATCCCTGCCCACCTGCAACCCAGCAGCCCCCTGGGAAAGTGAGCAGTCTGAACAGCATAGCAGGGACCCTCACCAGGTACCGCACATCTAGAACAGACCACCAGGGAGGCCTTGACCCCACTGCTAACCAGTAGTGAAGCCCTGACAAAGGCTGATAAATAGTAATTTCCCATCCCTGGTTACTATAAGTAGAGAGACTCTTTTTCCAAAGCAAACCAGCTGCTAGAGGTCCCAACCCTTCTGGAAAATCTGCAACAAAATCAACCCTCCAGGCTTGCTTGCAAAGTGACTCTGTTATCATAGTAACCCAGTAGCTGGGCCCCCACACTTGGGCAGATTTGCAACAAAAATGCTCTTTCACAGCCTGATAACAGAGAGGCTTTTTTTCTTTTTTTCTTTTGGCAGGGCAATGAGGGTTAAGTGACTTGCCTAGGGTCATACAGCTAGTAAGTGTCAACTGTCTGAGGGCAGATTTAAACTCAGGTGCTCCTGAATTCAGGGCCAATACTTTATCTATTACCCCACCTAGCTGCCCTGAGGCCTTGTTAACTGAGCAAACCAGCCCTAGGGCACCACCCCTAGGGCAGAACAACAAGATCAGTCCTTCAGGGCCAGCCACCAGAAAGACTTTGCTAACATTTACAATCCAGCAGCAGGATACCACACCTAGAGAAGGCCAGACCACACCCTGGGCTGGGGGGGGGGGAGGGAAGAAAGAAAAGGATGGACTATTCCCAGTTAATACCAGTTAAAGAGAAACTTACTTTACAGAGAAAGCAAACTGCTAAACCCTGAAGCCCAGTAAAAGCTACCAGTTAGACCCAGAGCCTCAGAAAAAACAAACAAACAAACAAAAAAACAAAAACCTAAGACAGTGCAGGAACAGAGCCTGACTGTCATAAAATCACCAAGTCACAAAAAAGAACAAAAATAAATGAATAAATAAATAAATAAAAACAGAAAAAAAAAAAAACCTTGACTATTGAAAGTTACTACAGTGATAGGGAAGGTCAAGGCATAAACTTAGAGGAGGACAATATTAACGAATGCCTACAGGCACAGGCTCAAAGAAAAATGTTAATTGGCCTCAGGCTGAAAAAATAATTTTTGAAAGAGTTTAAAAAAGACTTTAAAAAAGTAATTAGTGATGTAGAAGAAAAATGGTGAAAGAAATAAGAGTAACTCAAGAGAACCATAAAAAGAGATACACAAAAATTTACTGAGTTAAATAACTACCTAAAAAAACAGAATTAACCAAGTTGAAAAGTAAGTATAAAAGGTCACTGATAAAAATTATAGTTTAAATATTAGAATTCAACAAATGGAAACTAATGACTGTGGTATATCAAGAAATAATAAAATAAAATCACAAAAGTAACAAAAATAGAAGAAAATGTGAAATTTCTCATTAGAAATAATAGCTGAGGGGGGCGGAGCCAAGATGGCGGAGAGGAAGCAGCAAGCTGCCTGAGCTCTCCTTCTGTTCCCTCAAAACAAACATTAAATCAAGCCTCTGGACGGATTCTGAAACTACAGAACCTGCAAAGAGACAGAGAGACACAGTCTTCCAACCAGAGATAATTTAGAAGACTTCAGGAAAAGGTCGGTCTGACTCGGGCAAAAGGGAGGCCCAGCGCAGGGCAGCAACCCAGCGCCGAGGGGGTCGGGGCAAGTCAGCAGGAGCTGCGGGCCACAGCCAAACAACTGAGGCTCCCGGAACCTGGTTCAAAAATCTGGTGGCCAAGAAGGACAGTGGAAAAACCTACCTGCACTGGCCGAGAGGGCCACAGACGGCGGGATCAGATGCCGGGGTCTGGCGCCTGGGTGGCCTAGCACAATCATACAGGAAGTGCAGGGCAGGGGATCTCCACACACCATAAAGGCCTCAGAGTAAAAGCCCGGTCACACAGCACCTATACACCTGCACAAGAAGCCCAAAACAGGGACCCTGGTGCCCCCAGAGCAGACCTCAACTTAAAGAATAAATAAATAAGCTGCAATAATGAGTAAGAAGCAAAGAAGAGCCCTCTCCATTGAGAGCTTCTGTATCAATAGGGAAGAAGCCAACACAAACTCAGATGAGGACAATAGCCTCAAATTGTCTACATCTGAAGCCTCACAAGGGAAGGTGAATTGGTCCCAAGAACAAAAAGCCTTCCTGGAAGAGCTCAAAAAGGATTTTAAAAATCAATTGCAAGAGATAGAAGAAAAAATGGGGAGAGAAATGAAAGCAAAACAAAAAAACTATGAAAAAAGAATCAGCAGCTTAGAAAAGGAAGCTGAAGAAAACAAAGCCTTAAAAAATTCATTTGGCCAAATGGAAAAAAAGCTGCATAATCTCACTGAAGAAAACAATACCTTAAAAAATTCACTTAGCCAAATGGAAAAAAAAGCTGCATAATCTCACTGAAGAAAACAATGCCTTAAAAATTAAAGTGGGACAGTTGGAAGATAAGGAATCCATGAGACACCAAGAATCAGTCAAGCAGAATAAAAAAAATGAAAAAATAGAAGAAAATGTGAAATACCTCATTGGAAAGACAACTGATCTGGAAAGCAGATCGAGGAGAGACAATTTGAGAATCATTGGACTGCCTGAAAGCCATGACCAGAAAAAGAATCTAGACACCATATTCCAGGAAATTATTAAGGAGAACTGCCCTGATATCATAGAATCAGAGGATAAAATCATCATTGAAAGAATCAATCCATCAATCACCTCCTGAAAGAGACCCCAAAAGGAAAACTCCAAGGAATACTGTAGCCAAATTCCAGAATTATCAGGTGAAGGAGAAAATACTCCAAGCAGCCAGAAAGAAGCAATTTAAATATCATGGAGCCACAGTCAGGATTGCTCAGGACCTGGCAGCTTCAACATTAAAGGACCGCAAGGCTTGGAATATGATATTCCGGAAGGCAAAGGAGCTTGGATTGCAGCCGAGAATCTATTACCCAGCAAAAATGTACATTTCCTTTCAGGGGAAAAGATGGACATTTAATGACATTGGTGACTTTCAATCTTTCCTGGTGAAAAGACCAGAACTGAATAGAAAATTTGATCTCAACATACAAGACTCAAGAGAAGTTTAAAAAGGTAAACAGAGGGGAAAAAAAAAAGGTTACCCTCTTAGGTTAAACTGTTTATATCCCTACACAGGAAGATAATACTCATAACTCTTAAGAACTGTAAATGTATTTGGGCAGAGAGAAGGACTTTATATAGAGGGTATAAATATAAATTGTCTTTGATGTGATGATACAAAAGAATTAAGGGGATAAAAAGGGAGTCTATGGGGAGAAGAGGAAAGGGGAGGTGGAATGGGATGAATTATATCATATGAAGAGGTGGAAAAAAACCTATTATAATAGAGGGAAAGAAAGGAGGGGGGAACATGGTTTCAACCCTATTCTCATTAGATTTGACTCAAAGAGGGAATAACATATACATTCATTGGGATAAAGAAACTTAACTCATTCTTTAGGGAAACAAAAGGGGAAGGGAAAGAGGGGGGACTGATAGAAGGGAGGACAAAAGCAAGGGAGAAAAGGGTAAAGAAAAGAGAGGGGGGTGATAAAAAGGGAGCGCAGATTGGGGGAGGCAGGGGTAAGAAGTAAAACGTCGGTGAGGAGGAATAGGGTGAAAGAAGGGGGGAAAAGTACAAAGGGGGTAAATAGAATGGAGGGGAATAGACAGTCAGTAATAATAACTGTGAATGTGAATGGGATGAACTCTGCTATAAAATGGAAGCAAATTGCAGAGTGGATTAAAAACCAGAACCCTACAATATGCTGTTTACAAGAAACACATTTGAAGCAGAGAGATACACACAGAGTAAAGGTAAAAGGCTGGAGCAGAATATATTATGCCTCAGCTAAAGTAAAAAAGGCAGGGGTAGCAATCCTTATCTCAGACAAAGTGCAGGCAAAAATAGATCTCATTAAAAGAGATAAGGAAGGAAATTACATCTTACTTAAAGGTACTATAGATAATGAAGTAATATCAATATTGAATATGTATGCGCCAAGTGGTATAGCATCCAAGTTCTTAGAGGAGAAGTTAAATGAGTTACAAGAGGAATTAGATAGTAATACTATACTAGTGGGGGATCTGATTCTCCCCCTCTCAGAATTAGATAAATCTAGCCAAAAAATAAATAAGAAAGAAGTGAAAGAGGTGAATAGATTACTAGAAAAGTTAGACATGATAGATATCTGTAGAAAATTGAATGGGGATAGAAAGGAATATACCTTTTTCTCAGCAGTACATGGCACATTTTCAAAAATTGACCATGTATTAGGGCACAAAAACATCATAGTCAAATGTAGAAAGGCAGAAATAGTAAATGCATCCTTCTCAGATCATGATGCAATAAAAATTACATGTAAGAAAGAGCCAGGGAAAAGTAGAATGAAAATCAATTGGAAACTAAATAATTTCATTCTAAAGAATGAATGGGCCAAACAAGAAATCATAGAAACAATCAATAACTTTATCCAAGAGAATGACAATAATGAGACAACATACCAAAATCTATGGGATGCAGCCAAAGCAGTGCTTAGGGGAAAATTTATAGCTCTAAATGCTTACATGAATAAGAAAGAGAAAGAGGAGATTAATGAATTGGGCATGCAACTTAAAAAGCTAGAAAAAGAACAAATTAGAAATCCCCAATTAGACACTAAATTAGAGATCCTGAAAATTAAAGGAGAAATCAATAAGATTGAAAGCAAAAAAACTATAGAATTAATCAATAAAACTAAGAGCTGGTTTTATGAAAAAACCAATAAAATAGATAAAATATTGGTTAATTTGATTAAAAAAAGAAAGAAGAAAACCAAATTACCAGTATCAAAAATGAAAAGGGTGATGTTACCACCAATGAAGTGGAAATTAAAGCAGTAATTAGGAAATATTTTGCCCAACTGTATGCCAATAAATTTGACAATCTAAATGAAATGGATGAATATTTACAAAAATACAAACTGCCCAGGTTAACTGAAGAGGAAATAAAATCCTTAAATAAACCCATATTAGAAAAAGAAATTGAACAAGCTATTAATGAACTCCCTAAGAAAAAATCCCCAGGGCCAGATGGGTTTATGGGTGAATTTTACCAAACATTTAAAGAACAATTAATTCCAATATTATACACATTATTTGGAAAAATAGGTGAAGAAGGAGTTCTACCAAATTCGTTTTATGACACAAATATGGTGGTGATACCAAAACCAGGCAAAGCAAAAACAGAGAAAGAAAATTATAGACCAATTTACCTAATGAATATTGATGCTAAAATCTTAAATAAGATATTAGCAAGGAGATTACAGCAAGTGATCACCAGGATAATACACTATGACCAGGTGGGATTTATACCAGGAATGCAGGGCTGGTTCAACGTTAGGAAAACTATTAACATAATCAACCACATCAATAAGAATACCAACCAAAATCATATGATTATCTCAATAGATGCAGAGAAGGCTTTTGACAAAGTACAGCACCCATTCCTATATAAAAACACTAGAGAGTTTAGGAATAGGGGGAGCTTTCCTTAGAATAATAAACAGTATCTACCTAAAGCCATCAGCAAGTATTATATGCAATGGAGATAAATTAGAGGCCTTCCCAATAAGATCAGGGGTGAAACAGGGATGTCCATTATCACCCCTATTATTTAATATTGTTCTAGAAATGTTAGCTTTAGCAATCAGAGAAGAGAAAGGAATTAAAGGAATTAGAATAGGCAAGGAAGAAACAAAACTATCACTCTTTGCAGATGATATGATGGTATACTTAAGGAATCCTCGAGAATCAAGTCAAAAATTACTTGAAACAATTAACAACTTTAGCTAAGTAGCAGGATATAAAATAAATCCACATAAATCATCAGCATTTCTATACATGACCAACAAAGTCCAGCAGCAAGAGATAGAAAGAGAAATTCCATTTAAAGTAACGGTAGGTAATATAAAATACTTGGGAGTCTACTTGCCAAGACAAACCCAGGAACTCTATGAACACAACTACCAAACACTCTTCACACAAATCAAATCAGATCTAAATAATTGGAAAGATATCAATTGCTCATGGATAGGCAGAGCTAATATAGTAAAAATGACAATACTGCCTAAATTAATTTACTCATTCAGTGCCATACCAGTCAGGCTACCTAAAAATTATTTTATACAGCTAGAAAAAATAATAACAAAATTCATCTGGAAAAACAAAAAATCAAGAATATCCAGGGAAATAATGAAAAAAAATTCACTGGAAGGTGGGTTAGCGGTACCAAACCTGGAGCTTTACTATAAAGCGGCAGTCATCAAAACTATCTGGTACTGCCTAAAAAATAGAGTGGTAGATCAATGGAATAGGCTAGGCTCAGGAAATGCAGTAGTAAATGACACTAGTAATGTAGTGTTTGATAAACCCAAAGACTCCAGCTTCTGGGATAGGAACTCAGTATTTGACAAAACTGCTGGGAAAACTGGAAGATAGTATGGCAGAAATTAGGCTTAGACCAACATCTTACACCTTATACTAAAATAAGGTCAAAATGGATACATGATTTAGACATAAGAGGTGATACCATAGGTAAATTAGGAGAGAAAGGAATAGTGTGCCTATCAGATCTTTGGAAAGGAGAACAGTTTTTGACCAAACATGAGATAGAGTATATTATAAAATGCAAAGTGGATGATTTTGATTATATTAAATTAAAAAATTTTTGTACAAACAGAAGCAATGCATCCAAAATTGGAAGGGAGGCAGAAAGCTGGGAAACAATTTTTGAGGCCAGTGCTTCTGATAAAGGCCTCATCTCTAAAATATATAGGGAATTAAATCAAATTTATAAGAATCCAAGTCATTCCCCAATTGAGAAATGGTCAAAGGATATGAACAGGCAGTTTTCTGATGAAGAAACCAAAGCTATCTATTCCCATATGAAAAAATGCTCTAAATCTCTAATGATTAGAGAGATGCAAATTAAAACAACTCTGAGGTACCACCTGACACCTATCAGATTGGCTAAAATGACAAAAAAGGAAGATAATAAATGTTGGAGAGGCTGTGGGAAAATTGGAACACTAATGCATTGTTGGTGGAGCTGTGAACTGATCCAACCATTCTGGAGAGCAATTTGGAATTATGCCCAAAGGGCGATAAAGCTGTGCATACCCTTTCACCCAGCAATCTCACTTTTAGGTCTTTTGCCCAAAGAAATCATGGAAGGGGGAAAGGGACCCACATGTACAAAAATATTTATAGCTGCTCTTTACGTGGTAGCAAGGAATTGGAAGTTGAGGGGGTGCCCATCAATTGGGGAATGGCTGGACAAGTTGTGGTATATGAATACAATGGAATACTATTGTGCTGTAAGAAATAATGAGCAGGAGGAGTTCAGAGAAACCTGGAGGGTCTTACGTGAGCTGATGATGAGTGAGATGAGCAGAACCAGAAGAACATTGTACACAGTATCATCAACATTGAGTGTTGACCTACTGTGATGGACTATATTCTTCTCACCAATGCAATGGTACAGAAGAGTTCCAGGGAACTCATGATAGAAGAGGATCTCCAAATCCAAGAAAAAAAAAAAAGAAAGAAAGAACTGTGGAGTATAGATGCTGATTGAACCATATTATTTCTTTTGTTTTGCGTGCTGTTGTTTTTTTTTTTCTATTTTGAGGTTTTGCATCACTGCTCTGATTCTTTCTCTTGTAACAGGATTAATGCAGAAATAGGATTAATGTTATTATGTGTATATATATATGTGTGTGTATATATATATATATATCTATATGTATATGTATAGAAATATATAGATATAAGCTGTATCAGATTACCTGCTGTCTAGGGGAGGGGGGAGGGAGGGGAGGGTGGGAGAAAAATCTGAAATTGTAAAGCATGTATAAACAAAAGTTGAGAACTATCTTTACATGTAACGGGAAAAAATAAAATATCTCATAAAAAAAAAAAAAGAAATAATAGCTGACCTAGAAAATAGATCCAGGAGAGTTAATATAAGAATTATTGGACCACCTGAAAGCCATGATAAAAAAAAATAGTCTAGATACAATATTCCAGGAAATTATCAAGGAGAACCTCCATAATATATTAGAACCAGAGGGCAAAAGAAATTAAAAGAATATACCAATCACCACCTGAAATAGATTCCAAAATGAAAACTTCCGGGAACATTATAGCCAAATTTCAAAGTTCACAGATCAAGGAGAAAGTATTGCAATTAGTGAAAAAGAAACAATTCAAATATCATGGCGCTATAGTCAAAAGTACATAGAATTAGGCAGTTTCCACATTAAAAAACCACAGGGCTTGGTATATAATATAATAGAAGGAAAAGGAGTTAGGTTTACAACCAAGAATCACCTACCCAGCAATATTGAATAAAATCTTTCAGGGGAAAATGGATATTTAATTCTCTTTTATTATTATTAATTTTTTTTTGGCAAGGCAATGAGGGTTAAGTGACTAGCCCAGGGTCACACAGCTAGTAAGTGTTAAGTGTCTGAGGCCAAATCCAGGGCCAGTGTTTTATCCACTGCACCATCTAGGTGCCCAGAACATTTAATTTAATAGAGTACTTTCAAGCATTTCTGTTTAAAAGGCCAGAATTGAATACAAAAATTGACCTTCAAATATAAAACTCAAGAAAAACATAAAAACCTAAAAAAGAAATAAGACAGAAAAACTGTAAGACATTCAATAAGGTTTTAACTGTTTAGATTTCTATTTGACAAGATAACATTTCAAAGTCTTAACAACTTTATTATAAGATAAATTAGATGTAGTATATGTAGACAGAAAGAAGTGGTTATAAAATGACATTGATGGGGCAATAATATTTGTAACTTTTAACAAATGTATTATAAGAATAATTAGGAGTATATGTAGAAAGAAGGTGTGACTAGAAGGCAACTTTGATGGGACAACACCCCCCCCCCAAATAAAAACAAAATGAAGGGGTAAAAAAGAAATTGCATGGAAGAAGGGCAGGGATTGAATGGGGGAAGCTGTCCAACAACAACAAAAAAAGAGGTGGCAAGGAGCCAATTTTGTGGAGAGAAGTCAGAAAGTTGCTTGAGTTCTCCAAAGTTTCCCTCAAAAACAACATGATATCAAGGCTCTATACAGATTTTGGAGCTACAGAACCTACAAAATGACAGAGACATAAAATCTTCCCACTTGAGATAATTTAAAAGACGTCAGGAAAGGTCTGTCTCACTTGTGCTAAAGGGGAGCACAGCACAGCTCAGCACAACACAGAGGGGGTCTGTACAAGTCAGAGGGAGGCTATTGGCCACAGCAAAGTTCCACATCTGAGGCCCCTTGATCCTGGATCAGCAGTCTGGTGGTGCAGCAGGACAGTTGTGAAACCTTCCAGCCCTGGAGGAGAGGGCAAAACCGCCAGCTAGAGAACTATCCCCAGGACAGGCTCAACTTGGCCAAGCTATCCCAGCACAGTGAGCAAGCCAAAAGCTGTGAGGAATCCATAAGCCACAAATGCCTCCAAGCAGAAAGCAAGTGACCAGGCCCTCATTCCCCACCATAAGAAGCCTGTAAATGTGACCCCTCTGCCCTAGGAGCAGAACTCAACTTTAAAAGTTAAATAATAATAATAATAATAATAATAATAATAATAATAAGCCACAATAAGAGTAAGAAACAATGTGTCAATAGAGAAGACAGATGAGAACTCAGATGAGAACAATAATGTCAAAATGACTAGATATGAAGCCTCATAGGGGAAGATAAATTGGTCTCAAAACCAAAAACCTTCTTGGAAGATCTCAAACAGGATTGTAAAAATAAAATAAGAGAGGTAGAAAAAAATGGGAAAAGAAATAAGAGAAGTTAGAGTTACACAAGAAAATGATGAAAAAAAAAGCGTCAACAGTTTGGAAATGGGAGCAGAAAAACTGATTGGAGAAAACAATTCCTTAAAAAATACAATTGGCCAATTGGGGGGAAAATGGCCAAATGGAAAAGGATGTGCAAAAGCTCACTGATGAAAATAATGCCTTAAAAATTAGAATTGGGCAGACCGAAGTTTATGAATCCATGTGACACCAGGAATCAAAGAGAATCTAAAGAATGAAAAAAAAAATCAGAAGAAAATGTGAAATACCTCATCAGAAAGACAACTGACCTGTAAAATAGATCCAGGAGAGATAATTTAATAAGAAAACTGAGGTCCAGAGAAATTAAATGACACATAGCAAATGGAAGAACTGGAATTTGAAGCAAGATCTTCTGATTTCAATTCCAACACTATTTCACTGCAAGAAAAATCATCGCTTAGAAGTCATAGAAACATATGGTTTCCTAGAACTACAGGATAGATGTCTCAGCACACCCTGGGGCAACATTCTTATTTGTGCATACCCTGAGGGCAGATAATGGTCCATGATCCTATAATACTGTCATTAAAAATAAAAACCATGAAGTCCCCAAACCTGAAAATAGTCAAATATATAAATTATAGTTAAACAAGTATATAACTCACAGTTTGAGTCTCTGACTATAAAAAGTTTCAGAGAGAGAGAGAGATTCACATTTAATAGTTAAACATATTACTGTAAGAAAAATTATAAAAGTGGCACTATTATAGTAATGAAATAATGTTGAATTGAAATCAGAAATATCCTTGATATTCAATTTCAACTAAAGGGAAGAGGTAAAATTTATAATGCCTACAAATCCTATAATTAACATGGCAATATAAATATGTTGCTGATATTGGAAAAAGAATACACCCATGATTAATTTTTGATTAGTTTTGAAGCATAGTTCCCATATATATTCTAAATTGCACATGTGATTTAACACTAAAGTTAAAAATATCTTTGCCAAGATACCAGGTAGAAATTTTACTGAATGAATCCTACATATAAAAGTCAGTTTTTAGTTTAAGGTAAAATAGATCTCCCTCTCTTTCCTGGAAGGAGTAGCCAAGGTTATTTGGGCCATTTATGTACCCACAGTTGAAGCCAAAGAATTCAAAGGGTGGCATTTCAGTGGGTGATGCCCAGATGTAAAAGTGTAACTTTCTAATTTAAGCATGAAGAGGAACCTCATTTTCATGGAAATGGGAGCCAAGGTTATTTAAGGCTTTTAAAGACTCATTTTTGGAGCCAAAGGAGTTCCTGCACTGAAAGGCAAATAGATAAAGAAAAAAAAAAAAGGTGCTCCATCCAAGAGAAAAAGAAAAGGGAGAGGAGGATGAGGAAAAAATAGCTTTAACCTCATTTGATGACTGTGAAGAAAATTTGTGGGCAGAAACCCAATATTTGGAAGTATATTTGCTGTATAGATAGAATATTCTGAGCTATTACATCCAGTCAAGCATCCTTTTGATGCAACCTAGATTTCAAATAGACAAATTACTTTTACTATAGTATTAACTAATAGGCTGTTCCTTATTAGTATAATATTTCTAATTGAAATAAAAGAGTAAAAAAAAAATCTTTAAACACGTATGCTTTTAAAATTTTATTTCTGAATGATGAAGCAAAGAGAAGTTATGCTCTTCCAGTACTTCCCTTATAAAATCAAATAATATTTAGAACCACTATCTGGGTATCCTGTTTTAAACTTTATTTTATGTATGAGACATCACTAACTTCTTTTCACATCATCATGGATTCAGCACCATCAAGGCAAACTTTCTTCCTTTTTGGGGGGTGGGGGTGTGGGGGTGGGGCAATGAAGGTTAAGTGACTTGCCCAGTGTCACACAGCTAGTAAGTGTCAAGTGTTTGAGGCCAGATTTGAACTCAAGTCCTCCTGAATCCAGGGCCAGTGCTTTATCCGCTGTGCCACCTAGCTGCCCCAAGGCAAACTTTCAAAAGGGATTTTTATTGTTTCTTTCCTTCCTCCCTCCCTCTCTCTTTCCCTTTCCTTTCCTTCCTTCCTTCCTTTCTTCCTTCCTCCCTCCCTCCCTCCCTTCCTTCCTTCCTTCCTTCCTTCCTTCCTTCCTTCCTTCCTTCCTTCCTTCCTTCCTTCCTTCCTTCCTTCCTTCCTTCCTTGTTTCCTTGTTTCCTTGTTTCCTTTTTTCTCCTTTTCCCTTTTCTTTTTTATTTTCCTTTTTGAGATAGCATTGTGTAATGACCTCAGTTGGAAAGACCAGGGTTCAAGTCCTGCTTATGACACCTACTGTCTGTATGATCCTAGGCAAACCACGTAATCCCTGGTGCTCTAGGCATTTCCCTAATATTTTAACTTGCAGAGCTGTTGTTGGAAGAGAGGTTTTTTTCTATATGAATGCCAGGTACCAAGGATCCTATGTAGGTCTGCTCTATTCCCTTCCCACAAATGCTTTTACAAAGTATGGTTTCATTGCTAACCTCACATCAGCTGCTGATTTATGTTTTCAACATGTAACCATTGACTTCATCATAAGAATTTCCTTTTCCCTTGTTTAATGACAACCATTACAGAATTATTTTATCTTTTGAATATTAGGAAAATTAATTATTCTCACTTTCACATGCTATCTTCACTGACTATCAGATTTCTTTCCTGAGCAGGGCAATCTCTATAAAAGGGCCAACAGACCACAAGAATTTGTCTTGTTTGGAAGAGGGGTGCAGCTGGATTAAGAGGAAAGGAACAATTAGCCAGTTATTTTATGGGGAGGGAGCAAAAGAAGCCTGGAGAGCAGCAGATGCTGTTAGATGCTATAAATGAATGTTCTCAGATTAAAAAAAAAAAAGTAAAGTTTCCTTTCTTCCAACAGTACTTGTGATGTACTTTCCTTCTCATTTTGCTTTTCCAATAAGAATTATGAGTCTATATAGCTCCTTTTTTTGCTCCTAATAATTCTGAGCACAAATTATAAGGTAAATGATCAAGGTGTAGGGGCTCTCTGAAATAGAGCAAAGAACTATGCACACATATCATATACATACTAAATATTTTTTGAATGGGTGAATGACATTAAAACACACTGGGTAATATTGGACATCTTTGGTTGATAGAATATGGGTTGCTTCATTCTTAAAAGGAGGACCCAATCCTTTTTCTAAATAGATAAAACACTTAATGTTCTCTGTACTGATTAACAGCCTTCCAAACATGATAGTACTCAGGTTACTGTTCTAGAGATAGAATCTATCTTTACTCAAAATAGAATCATCTTATTTGAGCCTCCTTTTTATTTCTTTTTTTTTTTTCCTGACCCTTAACCTCTATGGAAATTTGAGTGGTAAAAAGAGAACTTCAGTAACATATCCTGTCCTCATGTTGTTAGTACATTGATTATTTTCATTTTCCAACTTGCTACTTGAAGGTAATTCTCCCCTCCCTCCCCTCTGCTCAGTACATACTAACCACCCAGTTAGAGCTTGCAGCCATAAGTGAGGTATTAATGACAAAACACTTGAATTTGATCTTTGAAATGTTTGTTTATGCGCATTTTAAGATTTATTTAGGTTGAGATTTTTTTATTACCATGTATTCAATATTTTTAAAATGATGAAACACATGTGATTTTTACTTAAAGTCATGCAGGTTGGTATTTGATTTTTACAGGTAAAGTTTAATTGCCAATGAGCAAAGAAAAAAAAAATAATAGCAAGATAGCTTTTTAAATGAACTTAAATGTTTCAGGAGCCTTATTTTAAACACTGTACTGATGTAGCCTCGTGTATTTTTCTTAAGATACTCGCTATCCATCCACCCAACCTGCACACGCCATAAAACAGGAATAGCTGCTTCCTAGCATGAGGTTTTAACTTAAGAAGGAAAGAAAGAAAGGAAGGAAGAAAAGAAGGAAGCAAGGAAGTGAAAGAAAGGAAAAGAAAGGAAGGAAGGCAGTGAAAGAAAGAAAAAGAAAGAAAGAAAGGAAAGAAAAAAGAAAGAAAAAGAAAAATCAAGAAAATAGCAAAAATGCATGTACAACTTTGGTCTCACACTCTTCATTCTGCAGTTTACATGATTAGAAGGCTTGTAAAAAAGAGTTAACATAATTGTCATCTGTAATTATGTAGGAGAACATGAACCCAAGAGAACTTCAAACTCACTTTATGGGACCAACATCGACAAAACAATGATGAAGAGGAATTCTTTTACAGCCAGACATTGCCCCATCAATCAACTGGCAGTCAGGAGAGAAATTGACTTTGTCATGATATGGTCCTTAAAGAAAAAGTCATAAATTCTATACAAACGGCAAGCCTGCCGTGTGGCTAATTTATTCATTATCCATCCCAGAAAAAATAATTAAGTCATGCTTTCTTTCCTGGTGCTTCATTACAGTTTAACATTTTTTCCCCAGCAGTCAGTGACTGAATGCTTATTAAAATAAATTAGCTACAAAACTTTTAACTCTGTCTTAAAGGAAAACTAATCCACTTTTCTAGTGGAAGCAACGTTGATTAAATAAACCTAGTTCCATGCAGAGCACACTAATCCCTTTAGCCACAGTTTCCTATCTTAAATCATGTTGTATCTGTAATAGTTTGAATAGTATATAATGAGCTATAAGTTTATAATTGGTATTAAACCACTTTTGGTATGCATTTCATTTTTTTTTTGTTTAATCTGAGTGATGTTACTGATAGATCCAAATAAGAGTATGTTACAATTTAATTTATTTTTTTAAAATTCATGTATGTGGTAGTATCAGAATATATATAAGTTCATTTTAAAACACGCAAATAAAGTCCTTGAACATCTACCTAGTTGGGTGTTCATAATCTGGGGTGCACGACTTATTTTTGTCTTAACAACTATACTTCAATAATAGATTTACTTTTTAAATCCTACACATTTCATTTCTTTATAAATATATGTGTGTGTGTATATATATATATATATTTAAAAACATCATCCAGAGAAGTTATCAAAATGTATTTACATAGTGATGAAAAAAATATGGTAGAATGAAAAGAAATTATTTTTGTGCTTAAATCCTGGTTCTCTCATTCACAATCTGTGTCTTATCTACTAATCAATAATTACTTAGTAAATGCTTACTATGGAAGCTGCCACACAATTTGCCAAGTTGCTACCTTTTTCCTTGATTCAGTTTTTAGTAGGACAAGAAAATCTCCACAGTTCTTTTCTACTTCTTACACTTCTAACTTACATAAAAACAAACTAGTGGTAGACCAGTACTTTATAAATAGTAAGTGCTTATTAAATTGAATTTAAATTAATTCACATGTAAGATAGCAAAAAAGAAATGGATATCAAACATGTCTCTTAAAGCTTCCTGTGATGATCCTTCTTATCCATCTTTAGGAATTATTTCTCCACATCAGAATTAGTGGGATAAGTCTGGTAAGGGATCATATAATCAATGTGAAACTACTAGCCATAAACCAGTTATAAAAGACATTGTGCGTTCATGGATATAAAACCACATAGCAATAGTTACAGCATCAGAATTAAAGTTTTCAATGAATATTTTTAGCATAAGTGAAAATTGGCAGACTGCTAAACCTAGAACCTGAATTCTATCACTAAAAACACTATAGACTCTTTTAATTATTTCCATTAGAAGAACATTATAAAGGTGAAAGGTAAGCCAGAATTCTAGGAAACATATTATATAGTGAGATTGATGAAAGAGATTGTCAAGTGACTTGAGTATATGACATATTATGATGGGGTGTAAAAATGGACCTATTTAACTTAGAGTAGAAATGACTTAAGAGATAAAAAAATAAAAATAAAAGACATTTATCTTTGTTTCTTCTTCAAGGGCTATTATGTGGAGGAAGAACTGGAATTTTTCTCTTTGACCCTGGATGACAGAACAAATACCAATAGCTGTAAGTTCTGAAGATAGAAAGTAGAGGTTAATGTATAATGGAATGCACTGCCTCATGAGGGGATATTTCCTCTCCTTGGTGGTCTTCAGGCAGAAACTTTTCTGGCATTTCTTGGACTTATCATATGTCAATTTCCTTTCAGAAATTAGTTGATGTATTTAACTTCTGAGGTACCTTACCTCTCAAATTTAATAGTTCTGTTATTCCAAAGAGTCCTTGAAGCTATGTAGTTTAAATAGCTCAATCTTTCAGGGAGAAAACTAGCTGTGTGACCTTGGGCAAGTCACTTAACCCTCATTGCCCCCCCCCCCTAAAAATAGATATATCCAAAAGTATATTGTTCTGACTTCAGAATTGGTGGGCTCAGAGTTCTGGTGGCAGAGCCAAGATGGCAGAGAGAAGCCAGGAAATTGCCTGAGTTTTCCCATGTTTCCCTCAGAAAAAACATTAAAACAAACCTCTAAAAAGATTCTGGAACTACAGAACTGACAAAAAAGAGAGACACAATTCTCCTACTTGAGATAATTTAAAGGACTTCAGGAAAGGTCTGTCTCAACTGGCTGAAAGGGCAGGACAGGTCAACATACCTTGGCCCTGCTCTGCTTAGCACTACTTGGCTCAGACCTGCTTAGCTCAGGTGACAGCTCAAAACAGCTTCAGCTCAACACAGCTGAAAGCAGGGCAGCTCAGAGGTGTAAGAAGCTAGAAACAATTACCCCTGTGCCCCAAGAGCAGACTTTAACTTTAAAAGTTTAAAAATAGGCTAAAACATGAGTAAGAAACAAAGAAGGACCCTTACCATTTACAGCTTCTATGGTGAAATGGAAGACCAAAACTCAAACTCAGATGAGTTTGTCAAAATGCCTACAATTGAAGACTCAAGTTAGAAGAGGATCTTGTCTCAAGACAGAAAAGACTTCTTTGAATAGCTCAAAAAGGCTTTTAAAAACCAAATGAGAGAGGTAGAAGAAAAAATGGAAAAAGAAATGAGAGAAATGAGAGTTATGCTGGGAAAAGAAGCACAAATATTGACTTAGGAAAATCCTTAAAAATACAATTGGCTAAATGAGAGGAAAAAAATTGGCCTAATGGGAGAAAAGAATGGCCAAATGGGGAAAACAGTGGCCAAATTGGAGAAAATATTGGCCAGATAGAACAAAAGAGCTACAAAATCTTACTGAGGAAAATAATGACTTAAAAATTAAAATTAATCAGATGGAAGCTAATAATTTCATGAGACATCAAGAATCTGTCAAGCAGAACCAAAAGACTGAACAAATAGAAGAAAATGTGAAATACCTCTTTAGAAAAACAACTGACCTGGAAAATAGTTCCAGGAGAGACAAGAATTATTGGAGTATCTGAAAGCCATGATCAAGAAAAGAGTCTAGACAGCATATTCCAGGAAATTATTAAGGCGAACTGTCCTGATAATATAGAATCAGAAGATAAAATCATCATTGAAAGAATCCACCAATCACCTCCTGAAAGAGACCCCAAAGGGAAAACTTCAAGGAATACTGTAGAAAAACTCAAGAATTATCAGGTGAATGAGGAAATACTCCAAGCAGCCAGAAAGAAACAATTTAAATATCATTGAGCCACAGTCAGGATTGCACAGGATTTGGCAACTTCAACATTAAAGGACTGCAGGTCTTGGAATATGATATTCCCAAAAAACAAAGTTTGGATTACAACCAATAATCAACTACCAAGAAAAACTGAACATTTTATTTCAAGAGAAAAGATGGAGATATAATGAAATAGGGGACTTCCAAGGTTTCATGAGAAAAAGACTAGAACCAAACAGGAAATTTGATCTCCAAATACAAGACTCAAGAGAAATATAAAGTGGTAAAGAAGGGTGCTATTGATAGAAGGAATGGCAGAGATGGGGAAAAGGGGCAATAAAAAGGAAGGGTGGCTGAAAAAAGGGAGGGCATATTGAGGGAGTCAGTGGTCAAAAGCAAAACACTGGTCATGATGAGTAGGGTGAAAGAAGGGAAAAAGTACAAAAGGAAAAAGGGGATGGAGTGAAATAAAGAGTTAATAATCTTAACTGTGAATGTGAATAGGATGAACTTTCCCATAAAATGGAAGCAAATAGCAGAGTGGATTAAAAAATCATAATCCCACAATATGTTGTTTACAAGAAACACATTTGAAGCAGAGAGATACACACAGAGTAAATGTAAAAGGTTGGAGCAGAATATATTATTCTTCAATTGAAGACAAAGAAGCAAGGGTGGCAATTCTTATCTCAGACAAAGCAAAAGCAAAAATAGATCTAATTCAAAGAGATAAGGAAGAAAACTACATCTTGCTAAAAGGTACTATAGAAAATGAAGTAATATCAATTCTAAACATGTATGCCCCAAGTAGTATAGCATCCAAAATCTTAGGACAGAAGTTAAATGAGTTACAAGAGGAAACACAGAGCAAAACTATACTATTGGGGGATCTGTACCTTGCCCTCTCAGAATTAGATATATCTAACCATGAAATAAATAAGAAAGAAGTTAAAGAGGTGAGTAGAGTGTTAGATATGATAGATATCTGGAGAAAACTTAGTGGGGATGGAAAGGATTATACCTTTTTCTCAGTGGTACATGCCACGTACTCAAAAATTGACCATGTATTAGGGCACAAAAACCTCACAGTCAAATGTAGAAAGGAAGAAATAGTAAATGCATCCTTCTCAGATCATGATGCAATAAAAATTACATGTAATAAAGAGCCATGGAAAGTTAGACAGAAAATTATTTGGAAACTAAATAATCTCATCCTAAATAATGAGTGGATCAAACAACAAATCATAGAAACAGCAAATAACTTCATTCAAGAGAATAACAATAATGAGACAACATACTAAAACCTATGGGATGCAGAAAAAGCAGTGCTTAGGGGAAATTTAAAATCTCTAAATGCTTACGTGAATAAAAATGAGAAAGAGGAGATGGATGAATTGGGCATGAACTAAAAAAGCTAGAAAAAGAACAAATTAAAAATACTCAATTAAATACTAAATTAGAAATCCTGGAAATTAAAGGAGAAATTAATAAAATTGAAAGCAAGAAAACTAGCTAGCTCTTCCAGTAAATAAAGTGCCAGATTTGGAATCAAGAAGACCTACATTAGGGGGCAACTAGTTGGCTCAGTGGATAGAGCACCAGCCCTGGAGTCAAGAGGACCTTAGTTCAAATCTGTCCTGAGACACTTAACACTTCCTAGCTGTGTGACCCTGGGCAAGTCACTGAACTCCAATTGCCCCACCAAAAAAAAAAAGCTATATTATAAAGTAACAGTCATGGAAACTATTTGGTACAGGCTAAGAAACAGAGTGGTAGATCAATGGAATAGGTTAGGCACAGGAGACGCAGTAGTAAATGACTATAGTAATCTGTGGTAAAAAGTGAAAGCTTTTAACAGTCGGTTAAGACGCCAGTTTTTGAAGGACCACCCTTTTGGGGAGCTGCCCGTGCATCTGCTAAGCACTCCATTTCCGGGGTGCTAGCTTAAAAGGCAAGGAGAGAACAGAAGTGAGGTCTTTTTTGGTGCTTTTGGTCTTTCGCTCTTGCTCACGCTCGCTGGCGCTTGGTACACACACACTGACTCAAGTTCATTAGCGTGGTCCTTGGTGATCGGCCTGGTTCTCCATAACCGCTCGTGCTTGACGCAGTTCTCAACCTCAGAGGTGGCCTTGGGTTTTTGGTGAGTTCTATACAGAATATAGAATAAGCTTAGATCTAAGAGTAATTGTTTGTATCTCTACTTTCCTATCTCTCTAATCAACATCACCTTGTAATTCCCAAACAATAAAAGCCCTAACTAAAGATCAGAGGCTTCTTTCACTTACTGGTCTGGGAGATAAATAAGAGAAAGGTTAAAGGGGAGTTTAATGCTCTTGTATCCAATTTTAAATCTCACAAATCTACTATTTGATAAACCAAAGACTCTAGCTTCTGGAATAATAATTTAGTATTTGACAAAAACTGCTGGGAAAACTGGAAGATAGTATGGCAGAAACTAGGCATATATCAACATCTTACACCTTATACAAAAAATAAGGTCAAAATGACTTCACAATTTAGACATAAAGGGTGATACCATAGATAAATTAGGAGAGGAAGCAATAGTTTACCTCCCATATCTATGGAAAGGAAAACAATTTATGTCCAAACAAGAGATAAAGAATATTATTAAATGCAAAATGGAAGAGTTTGTTTACCTTAAATTAAAAAGTTTTTGTACAAACAGAAATAATACAGCCAAAATTAGAAAGGAGGCAGAAAACTGGGAAACAAATTTTTATAGCTGGTATTTCTGATAAAGGCCTTATTTCTAAAATATATAAGGATATATATATATATGTATATATATATACATGTATATATATATATATATATAATAACTGTGTATACATATATATATGTATATATATGGAACTAAATCATGATAAATGTAATAGCTTACAGATTTAAGTGTTGTTGCCATCTACATCATCATGGTCATTACTTCATTCTCATATTTTTAATGTTGTTTTATTTCTGCTGTTGTGGTATTATTGATGTCAGCCAAAAGAAGAGGGTGGGAAGTGCCTAGAAGAAAAGACCCCCAAGACTATCAGGAGTTTAAAATCTTAATCTTGGGGGCGGCTAGGTGGTGCAGTGGATAAAGCACTGGCCCTTGATTCAGGAGTACCTGAGTTCAAATCCAGCCGCAGACACTTGACACTTACTAGCTGTGTGACCCTGGGCAAGTCACCTAACCCCCATTGCCCTGCAAAAACAAACAAACAAACAAACAAACTTAATCTCTGTCTAAACTGACTTCATAGTCATTAGTAACATGATGGTATGCATTTAGCAGTAGTATATGACAGATTAAGAACTTTAGAGATAATTTGGATGAAGACTCGTATTCCTGTAACTTTTGAATTATATTTTTACAACAAATAGCTCATTTGCTTTTGGTGAGACTAAAGAATGAAACTTAAAAATGGCAGTAGAACTTTATACTTTAAAACTAAGAGAAGGTAAAAAAATGCATAAATGTTCCATTTATATGACTTCAAAATAGTTACATACTTCTACTACATTCATGCAACCTTCCTTCCCTTCCCTGTTTCAACTCATATTTCACTCTGTATTCTGCATCACTTGTTGTTTGGCACTCATTGTATTGTACCTTGTATTTAATAGGCATGTGTATAGACAAAAATATATTTCTTCGCATATGTAACTACTTACAAAATCATACTTCCAAATCTGAACAAGATTTTAGGTGATAGCTCATTCAGTATTCTTATATTACCAGTGAAGAAACTAAGGTATAGAGAATTTAAACAATCTCTTAGAGATTACACAAGTGGCATAACTTGGACCTAATCCAGTATCTGATTTCATATTCCATTTGGTCTCCTCTAATCCTTGCTTGCTCTGTTCAACTAAACTATGATTTTAGGTCAAATAGATGACCATTTTGTTTTCCCCATTGCTTACAATGCTTACATACAGCAGGTGTCCAATAAAGATTGATTGGGTCTCATAAGAACTTCAAATTCTGTATTTCTTAAGAGGAACTCATCATTTTCCCTTATAAAGCAAATTTATATCTAAATTCTCCTTCACCCAAATAAATATATTTTTTAATTTTAGTGATGTGTGTGGCTATTATTCCATTTTCATATCTTTGGAGGAATAAGAATCATGTTTAACTCCAATGGTTTCTTCAGCTCCCAAATTCACCCACTGGGATCTTTCCTCAGTTTCTCTCTACCTCTTGCCTGAACTATTGTAAAATATTTCTATTTTGTTATTTTAGTTTTTATATTAATGTAAATTAATAATACACAAATATTTATACTAGGTTTATTATTTTACTATTAGAAATCTATTGAAAAAAGATTTTTAATTAGTCTCCATGCTTCCAATCCCTCTACTCTTCAACATATCATATTCATCCAAAAACATACGCATATTTATATATGTATGCACATATATAAATATATACAATTGTGTTATTTGCATCATAGATAATTTGAGAAATTTGATACCATTTTCTCAAAACACTTTTATTTTATCCTATAGTCATTAATCAATCAAACAATCAATCAACTTATTTATTTATTCATTTATTTATTTATGTATTCATTCATTCATTCATTTGTTTATTTATTTTTTTTTTTATTGCAGGGCAATGAGCGCTAAGTGACTTGCCCAGGGTTACACAGCTAGTAAGTGTCAAGTGTCTGAGGCCAGATTTGAACTCAGGTCCTCCTGAATCCATGGTCAGTGCTTTATCTACTGTGCCATCAAGCTGCCCTTGCCATTAGTTTTTTATTGTGTCAAAACTTGTTAGTTTCATCTAATGAAAGTTATTCATTTTATCTTTGTAAATTATCCCTATACCTCATTTGGTTAGAAACACATCTTCTACATGTGGCTTTGAAATATATGTGATTCATTTCTCTATTTCTAATAGTATGATTTTACTATTAAGATAATATATCCATTTTTAATTTATTGTGGAATCTGATATGAAATTTTCATCTAAGGCTAAATTTGGCCTGATTTCTTTCTAGTTTTCCTAGTACTTTTTAACTAATAGGGAGATCTTCCCTAAGTAATTTATATTTTCTACTTCATTGAACACTGTGTTGATAAGTTAGATTCTTCCTGATTCTTCTGTCATGTCTGTTCTATTCATTTGCTTTTCAATTTTTCAAACAATACCAAGCAGCTTTGATGATTGCTGCTTTATATTAGAGTTTTGAGTTTTAAAAGCATGATTCTCCCTTTATCCTAACTATTTTTTTTCTATATTTTCTCTTGATACTCTGGATTTCTTTCCCACCCTACCCCCAAATTCTACAATCCAGTGACTCTGGTTCTTTGTTGTTCCTTGAACAAGATAATCCTTCTGAAACACAGCTTTTGATTGACTATCCTCCATTCCTGGAAATCTCTCCATCCTCACTTACCTCTTGGCTTCCCTGGCTTCATTGAAGTACAAGCAAAAACCCTACTTTCCATGAGGAGCCTTTCCTGATCTCCTGTTTAGTTAATGCTAGTCTTGTTTCTCTATTGATTATCTCAAATTTATCCTGTCAAGATATTATTGGTACATCATCATTTTCATGTTGTTTCCCCAATTAAATTGTGAGGTCTTTGAATGCAGTGACTGTCTTGCCTTTCTTTCTCTCCTTGGCATGAAGCACAATTGTGGCATATAGACAATGATTAATAAATGCATATTGAATGCCTGCTTTAGTAACTAATCTATCAATCGATAAACATTTATTAAGAGCCTACCTTTTGCAAAGTACATTATTAAGTATAGGGAACACAGATAAAAAGAATGAAAATAAAAATCCCCAAACGACCTTACATTCCAACACAAGTGAGCACAGATAAAAGCTATATGGCCCAACAATCTTGAAGAATGTAATGCTTGCAGTGATTCCACCTGCTGGAGAGTTACTGTAGGAAAGCTCCGCCATGAGGAGAAGGCATCTGAGGGCAAGACATGTGGTCAGTTCTTTGGCATCAGGAAGTTATGTTTGCTTATGGGTACTGTCTATCAAAGCTATCAGTCAATTTGCTTGGAGCTGCGTGTGTGTGTGGGGACAGTACATTTCCAGAGTTTCACAGGAGGCTTCTGGGAGGAAGAAGGAAGAATTGGTCCTTTTTTGTTCCTGACCTCACCATGCCAGGTCGGATGATGGGATCCCTTGGAAATAGTTACATTTTTACCTTTCTCTCTGATCATTAGATCCTAATTCTCTTTAATAAATACTCTTGTTAAAGCTTCTAATTTATTGGTGACCACTCATTAGATATTTTAGACAATATAGCTAGAATTTTAGCCCCTTACAAAAAGGACACAAATAGTGAGTGTAAAAGGAATACATTAGTGTAGAAAGGAGGAAGAAGAGTATAGTGATTGCTATTGTAGTAATCAGGTTCTATGGAGGAAGAGATTATTCAGTCACAAAGGAAGGTATGTGGGGAATGTATAACATGAATATCACTCATGAAATGGAAAAAGGAAGGTTAAAGAAGTGACAATTTAAGCAGACTGAACATTAAGGCATAGATGCAACAAATAAAAAATGGAAAGAAATAAAGATAAAAAAGGGGAAAATAAAAGAGAGAATAAAAGTCAAATGTAAAATGAACTTCCAAATGATAAAGGTACACATTAAATAATAGGGGGAGAAAGAAGAAAAGCAACAAGTAAGATGGTAAGGTGGTTCCAATTAATTTGGCAATTACTAAAAAAAAATTGTGGCATATAAATGTAATTAAATATTATTAAGCCATAAGAAATAATGAAAGGGATGAAATTAATACTTTCAGAGATGACCATTGAGTATAAAATGAATCAAAGTAAGTTAGCAGTATCAGAAAAACAATTTATGCAAGGACAATATTGTTAATGGCCTTGACTATACCTAAAGTGTGGAAATGCACTAAATAAATTTATACATAATCTGAGTGAATTAATGAGAGTCTTCAAGCACAAGGACTATGTAGAGCAATTTAAATCTCAGAATAAATATGAAAATCAATTAAAAAATACACCTACATAAGGAGACTATAATCCTTAATGAGAAATCTGAAATATGACTCAAAATTATCTATGAAAGGATAATGAAGTATAGGATAATAGGTATAGAGTTGGAAGGGACACTTAAGCCATGACCTAGTCTCCTGACTTCATGGATGAGGAAAGTAACTCCCATGGAGAGTAAATGATTTGTATAAATATGGATAGAAAGTATTTTTTAGATGAAATAGAAAACTTGCTTTCTGGTCTTATATGAGATGTTCCTTGACATGAGACTACATGCACTTCCACACCCCTAACAAAAAAGAGAAATAAGCTACCGGTAATTACTATGTCTACTAGATTAACGTTCTATCTCTTGTTATTCAAAGAGTTGAGGAGCCACAAAGTCCTTTAATGCTCCGAACCTGATGGAAGAATGAAGTGAGGCAGCTAAAAGCCTTCTGTTCCATTGGGTTAGCAAAAAGCGAATGAACTAAAATTTCTCCAAAAGAAATATATTTTTATGCATTCCTTCAGTTTCTCAAGTCATATTGTTATAACACAGTCCTCCATCTCTTTTAGTTTCAGAGGGAATATTTTATCTTTTTATTCCAACTTCTGCCTGCTCTTAAAGTATGGAGTTTTGTCTTTCTCCACATCCCTGTGCTTTTTTCCATAGGATAAATCAATTAGAAATCAAAAGGCTTTTACCATATTCAGATGAAATTAAATTGAATTCTATTGAATTGACTCACTCATTGGCATAATTTATCATAACTAGAACAGATAAAGGGGAAAGAGTTCCAATCCCTCCAATTCCAAACATGTAGAAGGTAAAATGTTTGTAAATTATTAATTGTAAATAGTGAAGTCTGAATGAGCATATTTTTCCTAACACCAAATCTCTGAATATGAGATGACTCTGGTAACAATGTAAAAAGGTTATATAGCATTGTTCTTGCAATGGAATGAGGACATAAGGGAAGCCTAAAGATCTGTCAAGAGCCTATTACATTGTCCTGGCATATGGTTCAGAAGGTCTAAACTTGGGTGTCAGCAATGGGAATAAAGGGCAGGGGGTAGATGCAAGATAAAGTATGGAGTTGGATTAAACAGGATTGGCTAATGGATTAAGTATGCAAGGGTGGTGTGAAGACTTAAAAGTAATGAAAGCTTATTTTTAAAAAAAATATGGATGATTGAATATCATTTCTGGGAATAATGCTGTTAGATTACATTTTTTAAAAAAATTTGGAATATCTTTAAAAAGGTAAAAAGAAAAAATTTGTATTTTTCCCTTTTATTGGAATAAGAATAATATATTAAAGTGATGGGAAATATGTGAATCTATAGGGAGAAATTCTCTTTAATGTTGCAGCTGTGTGAAACTATTCAGTGGTTATTTATGAACTGGGCCAGATGAAAAGTATTTAAAGTTAAATATTTCATTCAGTAAAATCATACTCTATTTCTTCATCATGGTAGTGAGTTAACTCTGCGTTCTTAAAGACTAGGCAAGAGGAGAGTAAAATTTTGGCATATTTAGACATGTTGGAAATCTTTCAGTCTGGTACTGTCTGATATGCAAAGAACAGTCTACCTAAGTTCAGAGACAGTTATCACCAGGTTTGTCCAGACTGATTAAGATTTTAGCCACAGATATGATCAAAGGCTATTTACTAAGTTGAGAGGTTAGGGAACTTGAAGTACTGAAGAATGAATGGCCTTCAATATGTGGAGCACTGTACTGAACACTGAGGATACCAAGAAGAAAGGTGATTTTCTTTATTTAGAAATATATGAGCTGTACTGAATGTGAAGGGATGATATCTGTAAAGCATTTATTTTTTGTTTATCCTTGTTCTTTGTGGGGCAAACAGGGTTGGGTGTCATGTCTGGGGCCTGATTTGGGCTCAAGGACTCCTAGGGCCAGGTCTGGTGCTCTTTTCACTGTGCCATCTAGCTTACCCATGATGACATCTTTGAAATAAGGTTGAGGTATAGGAGGAATAGATTGTGGGAGGGGGAAGGGGAGAGGTAGAATGGGGAGAGGTAGTTCACATGAAGGAAAGAAGAAAAAAGCTTACTGAGGAGAGGGGAAGAGGGGGAAGGAGTAGGGCAGCGAGTGAACCTTACTATCATCAGAATTGGCTCAAAGAAGGAATAATATACATACTCAAGTGGGTATAGTAATATATTTTTGTCCTGAGGGAAAGTGGGAAGGGAGGGAGATAAGGGGTATGGGGAAAAGAGGGGAATAAGGGAAGGGCAGATTGGGGGAGAGAGCAGTAAAAAGCAAAACACTTTCGAGGAAGTTGAAGATATTTTACATAACTGCACAAGTATGACATATTGAATTGCTTGATTTCATAGGGAGGGGTGAGGAGGGAGGGAGGAAGAAAAAATTAGAATACAGAATTAGCTCAAGGACTTTAATCTCATCAGAGTGGGCTCAAGGAAGGAATAACATTCACACCCAATTGGGGAAGGGTAATCTATTTAAATTTAAAGGAAAATAGAAGGAAAAGAAGATAAGGAGGGAAGCATAAAAGAAGGGAGGGCAGAGCTGGGGAGGGGACAGTCAGAAGAAAAACATTTTTGAGGAGAAAGAGGGTAAAAGAAGATAGAAAATAGAGTAAATATCACAGGAAGGGAATAGGATAGAGGGAAATAGTTATGATAATTGACTATAGGTAAAATGTATGGTACCTACTTTTCTGGGTTATTGTAAAGAAAATTCTTTGTCAAGTTCTAGGTACTATATAAAAGTTATGATGAACAGGATGCTATCAGAAAACCCTGGAAAGACCTACATGAACTGGAGCAGAGTGAAATGTACTGTATACAAAATAACAGCAATAGTATAAGATGATCTGCTGGGAAACATGTGGTTATTTGCAGCAAGGCAATGATCCAATATAACCCAGAAGGACTTATGAAAATTGCAATCCATCTTCAGAGAAAGAAAAATATATGAGGAACAGCTAGGTGGCACAGCAAATGAAGCACTGGCCCTGGGTTCAGGATAACCTGAGTTCAAATTCAGCTTCAGACTCTTGACACTTACTAGCTTCATGACCCTGGGCAAGTCACTTAACCCTGATTGCCCTGCCCCACCCCCCCAAAAAAATATGATAAATTTTATGAAATTTGTGAAAGATTGTGGAAATGTAAAATAAATCTCTTGTTCAAATATGTTCCTGAAAGAGAAGGTTATGCAGAAAAAATATATACATACATATATATTCACCTTTTCATAAATTCACACATTAGAAGCCTTTGAAAGTATTTCATATTTGGGAGTATTGAGATTCTTTGTCTATGTACACTGTTATCTTGATAACCAAAACTATTTAGGTCACCAGACTTACTCTTATAATTATTCCATGAAAATGCATAAACTAATGAGTTACTAAAATTAAATAGATACTAAAGAGAAAAGTCTTTACAGAATGAGGTCGCTTGCCATTGCTGCAGACAGTTTTATAAAAGCATATGATCAAGCCCTATATCATTGTCATTATTTTGTAGCTTCTGTCCTAGATTTATAGCTACTCCTACTCCTTGAAATGACCACCTAAATGATCAACTTCACTAAAAATTGAGTCTGTTAAAAATTCTTCTCCACCTTTGAATTCTAGGAACCTTCTTTAGATCATATACCAGAATCTAATCAACTTGAGGGGTTTAAAAGAATGAGATCCTTGTTACCACTTTGATTATAGAAGAAAAACACTGCCCATCAAGATCATTGTAAACATCCCCACGGAGTAATTCTTAACTTCTCAAAGACTGAGTAGATAGGAAGGGCATGGATGGAATTTCTTTATGGAAAGTATATGTATACTGTCTGACATATTGTTGAAATGAGGTTGTGCCTTATTTCAATATAGCCTGAAGTCCTTCACATTTATCAATGATGATAAATGTGACTTGCTACTAATGATGGGAACCACTCTCTTTGGAATGAGGTCGATAAAAGAAAAGGGAAGACAGATATGCCAGACAAATTGAGGAAATCCAGATGGAGCTGACCACCATGCAGACAACAGATAAATACGAGTTTGGTACTTAGAAAGCAAAGCATGAAGAGTGGAAGAGTCTCCCAGACTTTAGAAACAACATGTAATTTCTGCCCAATTGATGATACTTATGGAGGGGCAGCAGTTTCTCCCTAAAGATAGGAGTAGTTGTGGGTAGTAGTAAAGTTACAAGATTTCTTGGGATCCTGCATCCCTGGACCCAGCTCTAGAGAAGCAATGCATGAACTTCTTAGCCTGTGTGACATCAGTCATATGGGGGACTGGCAGAACTTCCTGAATGCTAGCCTTTTGGGGGAGCAGTGATATTTCCTGAACCTCTCACCTTTGCAAAATTGTAAAGAGTTCTTGGACCTAGAATCAAGCATGTGACCCTAAAATTGGAAGATAAACAAGATACTGAGAAACAAGAAAACTGATCAAAACCTCACTCTTGTCCTTTGCTACATCTATGAGTTTTTCTGATTTTATATATATATATATATATATATATATATATATATATATATATATATATATATATATATATATATATATATATATATATATATATATATATATATATATCCATCCAGTGGGAAGGGAAATACCTCTCTAGAAACCCCAAGTTTTTGTTTACTTTCCTAATGTATTTCAGACACTTAGGATGGTATTGTAAAGCTATTAAACTGCATCAGTCCTTGGAGTTTAAGATGGCTTGTTGGAATTTAAGGGGATTAAATCTCTTAACAATCTAGATAAAAACTGAGCACCTTGCCAGAGGGAGTTCAAACCAGTAGATCTCCATAGGTCTTTGGATTTCTGAGCTTTATTGAGTTATATTACTGACTGGTTTATGCATTATTCTGAAGAATTTGTGTTTTATCAGGTAAAATAAGGACTGTTCCACATTTATCATTATTATTTTCCATATGTATGTGAAAGATGAGGGATCTTTCATCTTTCCATATCTGTGGACACTTTGAAATAAGCTATAGTCAGAATGTCACTAAATGTGACTCAGAAAAGCAGTCCATTTCCATGAATAAGCCTGGGCCATGTTCATATAAAACTTGGAGTCCTGGAAGATGGGTTCCACATATTCTATAATAGAATTTTGCTTCCAAAAATAACCTGAGAGCAGTGGGTCTAGGTCTCTTACTTTATAGCTGTAAATAGGGTAATTAGCCTAATTCACTCCCTGTCTGACCTAGTTAGATCATACTTGTTTGGAATATGCAAAGAGTTAAGATAAGCTTCCCTGGCCAGTTCCAGGGATACCCTGTGTCTACCCAAGGTGGACATTATTATAATGAGACTTAGTCAATTTGTCCATACTATAAATATAACCATCTTTTCCTTTCCTTATTTGAGAGATACCTTTCCACTTTTCTGGTTCTCTTTCTGTGCTCACCCAAAGCATTGCAATAAAATTTGGTAAACTGAGTCACTGTCTTGTAATTCTTTGAGGATGACTCACGATCAATTTGACCCCAAATTTCCTGCCCACATCATTTACCATGATAGCATGGTATCAAGAAAATGAGGCAAGGAGAGGGCATCTAAAGAGAATTGAAATATCCAACAATTCAGGGAGCCATAATGATGAAATAACTTCCACTGTTACTCTCTATTCCTTTCCTCGGTGGGTATGGGACTCTGTGAGGCTTTCTCTTGGACTTGACATGAGGAAGAAGTAAGAGTGCTTCCCATCCACACTATGAGCATCACTTATTTACCTCTTCTCTATAAGCATCTTCATGCTAGTGGGGCAGCTAGGCAGTGCAGTGGATAGAGTACTAGCTTTGAAGTTGGGAAGACCTGAGTTTAATCTCATCTCAGACACTTATTATCTGTGTAAGCCTGTGCAAGTCACTTGACCCCAATTGCCTCAAACTTCCATGGCTGTCTGCAGTCATCCTCATGTATATCTTGCCACTGGATGCAATAACTCCAGAGATGAGAGTGAGCTTGGTGACCTTGCACAGCCCTCCCTCTCTCACTTAAATCCAATTCACTGAAAGTCATGACATCACGTCAATGACATAGTCCTCTTGAAGAATGAAGGACCAGCACGACCACCAACCTATTATTACTAGATTGTACTTCCTCCTTACTTATCTTTCATAGATATTTCACATAGTCATTAATTCATTTGTTTGTGAAGGGATTATCATCTCCCATTTCCTGGATACCATACATCTTAATAGAGTTTAATATCAATCACAATAGCTTTCTTGTTTCATCTAGCACACTGTTGATTCATAGTGACATTGAAGCTCATTCAAACTTTAAGATTTTTGCTTCAGAGAAACTGTCAGCCATGATTTAACAGTATTATACTTGTTAATCCAAAGGTAAAATGTTACCTTTTCTATAATAAATGTCATCTTAATAGATTCAGTCCAGTAGTATATTTAAAATCTCTGAGGGTCATTGGAGCTTAATGTACTATAAATAATAGGAAACTGCATGTTGTACTTTGAAGTCCTATTTTGGAGACACCTAGCATTCCAATAAGAGGAGTTTATATTTTATTCTAGTGGCCATGAGGAGTAATTGAGAGCTTGGGGGGAAGAGGGTGACTGACACTGTCAGAACACTGTCTCATAAAGATTCGTTTGGCAATCATGTTGAAAATGGGACTAAAGGAGAGGCATAGAATGTCATTTACAAAGTTATCACTCATCTCTCTCTGAAAGTTCTGCTTAGTTCAATGAGTTTCTGCTCATCTGAATGCATACTGAGTTCTTACACTTCCATGGTTTGATCAAGCCACAGCCAGGGGGAGAGGTTGGTGAGCACATCTAGTAATATTGGCTGATATTAACCCTGAGTAGAAGAAGCTGGGACACCTGTTTCTGGAAGGACACAAAGACATATAATGCAAGTGTTCCTGATTTTAAGCAGGCATCCATATTCTGTAACTCATTTTCTAACTAAATGAAGAGACAGACTATTGATTAGCTGGGTAACTGGAATAAAAGAGCCCTCAAAAGCCACTAACAGGCCAAAATGAGAGGCTGGTCCTCATTATTCCCTCTATTTATTCAAGTGAGGATGAAAAGATTAAGTGATCAGTACAAGGAGAGGACACAGCCCTTTATCTCCCCTGAGATAGTATGGTTCATGGGCATATGGCCCTGTTCTTGCTTCTGTCACTGTTGTTTCTATTTTTTTTCCCCAACTCTCACATGAAGGAAATGGCTACAACTTCAACAGCTTCAAAAAGTCAGGAAAGCATGCCACCATAAATCCAAGTACATAAATCCATTTTAGGATTTTAACAGAATGAAGTCCTAAATGACCTACCTCAATGAGCTTAGCAGTAGCAGAGATAACAATTCATTATCTATTGGCGATTTTACATTTGAAAGTGAGCTTTAGGAGACGGCTAGTATATAAAACAAATAAACAAAAATATTTTAAGTTTGAGTCCATATTCCCCAGGGACCATAGTGATACAACAGAAAGTATATCCTCATGTGATGAGGCAAGGGAAAATATTTGCACCACTGTGTTTGCTAAATCTGTTCAGTAAATAACTCTTTGAAAAAACCTACTGATAATAGTGAACCAAATAAAATAGGGTCACTAGGCCCTTGTGGCTAACCATAATAAAAACAAGGATTTTAGCTGATAGAAGTATCACCTTTGACCCCTCAGGGATGACCATAGAATACTGAGAGGGAAGCAGATATGGGAAAGTGAGTCAAAATCAGTAGTACCATTTCCCATTTTGTCTTTACTTGGTGAATGTGCAATCATTCCTTAGAACTATGTCAAATTCTGCTTACTTCAGATAGTCTCTAAAATTCACACTCAGTGAGCAACAACCCTGACCCTCACCAATTTGTTTATTTTATCTTTTTTATTCACTCTAATTCATTTATGATGTAATGTTGTATAGTACATTTATTGACATTGGTTTCTTATTATGTTCTTAATGTTAAATAATAAGGTTCATAAGGTCAGGTGCCAATGATTTATCTAAATGTTGTAGCTCCCCCAGCATACAACATAGATTTTGCACATAGTAGGTACTTAATAAATATTAGGGATCATACTCTGCCACTCTTATAGACAACAGTCAACTAGAAATTTATCTTTAGTTTAAATATAATATAAAGAATAATTTAAGATGAATCTAACTCTAAATTGAATGATGATATGTTCAAATTACTTAAACTGTGATGGTTTTCTCACTATCAATATATGTTCACTTCAGATCACTCTTTTTCAATGTTGCATCACGAAATCATTTTCCTTGTAGAAGATAAGCTCCCAGCAAATGCTTATAATTAAGAACTGATTTTCTTTCATAAATCAATCTGCTATTTGTTATAAATGAGATATCTCATGAATATAATATTTTAGTGATCTAACCCAAATTAACCCTGGAGCTCTCTACATGGACACATAACAGAAATTATTTTAATCATTGTTTAAACACTATATAATTATTGACTAAGTCTGGCTGCCACATTTTGTATTACTTAGTTGCTGTTCTATACTTTTAAGCAGCACAGTGTTCAGGGAGAAGAGGAAAAAAAAATCAGAGCAGACAGGTAATTTTGGAGAAGCATGAATTGAATACTCATTGATGACTTAGAATAAAATATCATTATTCTGTAGGCAAGTTTTGTAAAATAAAATCCATTTTTAATAAACATAGCTATTATGTTAGCGGTATGTGCTTGAAAAGTAAATGAAAATAGATTGCTTACGGACCAGATATTAAGAAGTGCCATCAGCTGTTTCTAATTTTGAAAATGTTTGCAACTAATCTCTTGAGTCTACTTAGAATTCGTCACTCACACAGAGCCTTGAGCTTTCCTGAAGTCAGTTTGTTTGGCTGCTGTGAAAAGAGTCCTCCAAGTATTTGCTTGGTAATTTGATAGGGTATAAAAAGTGGGGAGGGCCTTGAACAGTCTTTGAACCTTATTTCCTTATGCACTCAGGTTCAAGGACAAATAATTATGATAAGTAACTTGAGAACTTAGGCAATTGAACATTTCAAACCTTGAAAAACAAAAGACTAAGTTGGCACCCTCAACCAATTACCAATGTCTATACTTAAACAATAGAGAGTAATGATGAATACTACCCAAAACTAACATCTTTTCCCAGGAAAAAATGAATTTAAAGGACCAGTCAAAAAACATGTAATCATAATGGGTCTAGGCTAGAAGAGACCTCAGAAATCCCATAATGTAATCTTTCAGATAGCATAAGTGATCTTTTGATGGTCAAATATAAAAATAAGATTTAAAATCAGGTCCTCTAATGTCATAGATATTTTCACAATATGTGAGAGATATTTATTTAACTTGACCAATCTGAAAAATTGAAAATATATCATGTTCACAGGACAATATAAAGTGGATTATTTTTTCCACCAACAAATGTCAAACTAAGTTTTTGAAAAGACTCATGCAGACATTTGTTATGGGCTAAAATTCTAGCTAAACTGTCTAAAATAGCTAATGAGTGGTCGCCAATGAATTATAAGCTTTAGCAAGAGTTAGACTTTTAAGCATTTATTAAGAAGAATAAGAATTTGGTAAAGAGAGAAGAAGAGGCCTAGATTCCTATCTATTAAAGGGAGAGCGCATTTCTAGCTCCCTTCTCCACCAGCATCCCCAGGAAAAGAGAGCGAGACAGAGCACCCGGCTCCCCCTTCCTCCTCCCACCAGCAAAAGTCACTTCCTGACACCAAAGAACAGCTGCATGGCCTTGCCCTCAAAGACCTTCCTTTCATGGTGGAGCTTTTCTACAGTAAGTCTCCAGCAGGTGGCATCATTCCAATCGTTACACATTAGGAGACCTAATAAACATAAAATTCCCTGTGCTATTTATTAAAGGTGTTGTCAGTTATCAAGTCTCAAGGTTCAGTTCAACCATACTTCGGATACTTGAGAAGTTTAATCTAAAAATTTTTCTTAATAATTTCTTATCATCTATTCCACCTGGCATACCTATGACCTTTAACATCTAATGAAATATGTCTTTAGGATCCAAAAGAAATAAAAATCATAGGTCAGAAGAATGCTAAGCAGAAGTTGGAGGGAAATAGTAGTTAAGCAACAGAGTAAATGCGATCTAATAAATTAGGAAAAAAATTAGAAGGATGGAAGGGAATAGGAATCACATGAATATGCAGTGGAGACAATGAAGTCACAAGGAAGTACTGGTCTCTTGACATATTCACTTTCAGATGTGCTGACAGCTTAACAAAACATCCTTCTTTCCCATTAGTACCTAGAATGATGATAAGGAACCAGTGATTAACAAGGAGAAAGGAGTAGAATTCATGTCAACTAGAGTTTTTTGGGGTTTTTTTTTTCATATATAAGGAAATAGAGGACAAGAACAAATTAAATCCCCAGCCTTCATTGTCAGTGACACCTTTTCCCAATAGATTCCCAAACTTGGTAATAAGGACATTCCCAAGATAGGGCAACACAGCTGCTAAATACTTTCACAAATAACATATTTGCCCTAGTGAAATCTGTCACTTAGTCTTGAGGCCATTTTCATATGTCATTAGATGCAAAGTTTTCTTTAAAGTAGGATAGAAATAAAAAGGAGATTGCTTCTCACATTTTCCTTTTTTTTTTCTTAGGTTAAAAAACTGTAGGAGTAATACAATGTGTCATCTCAAACAAATTTTTAAAAAGCATAAACCATAGGATCATTCCTTTATTATTTGCTTGCTAGGTGGGCCCGGTCTCAGAATAACAGACTTGGAATTGGGAAAAATGGCATTCCAATCAATCCTCTGATTCTTATTAGCACTGTGTGACCTTGGGAAAGTCACTTCATCTAGCTTAAATTTTCTTAACTATAAAATAGAGATTATAATAGTATCTACCTCACAAGGTGAGACAAAATGTGTAGCAGTGCTTAGTAAACCTCAGCATGATATATAAATGCTGGTGATGATGTTGATGGCAATGATAGTGATAATGATGATAGCAGGTGGTTTAGGGGCAGTTTCAAAACTTTTTTTTTTTTTTTAACAGATCAAGTAACTAAAGCATATAGAGATTAAATGGTTTGTCTAGTGTCATTACAGATAGTAAAGTAGAAGGCAGGATTTGAAGCCAAATCTTCTAGAAGTCAGATCCAACACCTTCTATTTAACACTGTAGTTCTTATTTTCAATCTAATTATAAACTCTTTTGGGATGTGAAACACCAACAAAAATTTGCATGGAAATATATCTTTTGAATTTCTCTTCCAATAACTTCATAAGAATGACATGAATCCACTTACAGGTACACAAAGTCAAAATGTGTTTGGTTTGGTCATTATGTTTTTTAGGTCAAGACTGGACTTTGCAAACTACAATTCACATGACCTCTGCTAATTAATTCTTCCATAATGAGGCACTCAATTGTAATCCCTGACCATTAGTGTAATCTAAAGTTTAATATCTTGTTTCACATACTGTGTATTGTTTTCCTTTTCATTAAAAAAGTCACTAGAGGCTCCCAATTCTTTACCTTTTTCTCTCCACTAAAGCCCAAAACCACAGCCAGAATTACTTTTCAGAATGCTACTGGAATTTTGGGGTAATGTTATCCAGATGCTAAAGCAAGGTATAATCACAAATATCAGGGACCTTAAATGTCTTTTTTTTTTTTTTTACAAATTTAGTAAAAACAGCCCTCATTGAAAAAAAAATAATGTATTTGAATGTCATCTTGGTTGGCGTTCACATTCAATGAATGGGCAGTGTATTGGGAGGGAATTTTGTGGTACCTTAATGTTGTTTTTTATATCAATACCTTTTATTAACTTTGATTGAAATATATTACAAAGTATAAAAGTATCATTAAACAATATACTACCATTGGGAAGAAAGAGTAGATTTTTTTCCACTGGAATACTAGTAGGTCAAAGTTGAGAAAAAAAAAAGTTGAAAATTAATTATAACTAAGAGTCTCATTAAAGGCAAACTGAGAAAATTTCCAACCCCAAAATAGCCCACTTAATATTAACATTATTAATATGTTCATTTTATCATATCTGGGGGATATTTATGTCAAAATTAGTTTGTATGTTAATAAATATTCATTTTCATTAAAAACAAAAGGAATCCATATCTTTATTTGAAGACATTTAGCAAAGGTGGACCCAGTATTCTCAGAAGCATGTCACTATTTTCTTTGGTAAACTATTTTTTAGGAAAGATTATCTAAAAAAATTTTTTTTGGAATTAATATATTAATGGATAATATTTTGAAAGCATGAGAAAACTAAAACACTGAATGGATCTAGAATTGATGATGTTTCATCAACAAATAGAGGATTCTAATTGACAGCATTCCCCTATAGTTCCTGGGATACAGTACTTTTAAAAAATGCTTATTGATTTGACTTAATTTTTGAAAAAAATATTCAATTAGTTTTTAAAAAAGACTATCCTCCCCACCCACTTATAATTTCTTTAACAAAGCTATGCTAAATTATTTCAGTCAACCCAATCCAATCCATATAGGTTATTGACTTTTTTTTTTGAAATAGTGGAAAGAGTATTTACCCTGTAGTCAAAATAATTGTATTTAAATCCCACCACTTATTCTTGTTACCTGTGTGACCTTAGACAAATGATGTAATCTTCCTGGATCTCAGTTTTCTTATCTAAAAGTAAGACTTTGATCTACATGGCTTCTTAAGTCCCTTCCACTAGAACTATAACCCTGTGATCCTATGATCTTGGAATCTAGGAGTTGGGTTTGGGAAAAATGTAGAGTAATCAATCAATAATCAAACAAAAATAATTTACTTAATAAGCTCATACTATTTTCCAGGCCTTATGCTAAGTTCTACTTTGACCAATGTGTCGATTAACTTTAATTTTAAGACATAAAGCACTTAGAGGAAAATGGCTCTGACATCTTGTTTATTTGGTCTGTGTCGTTTAAAATCTAAAGGTGATAGGGGCAGCTAGGTGGCACATTGGATAGAGCACTGGCCCTGGAGTCAGGAGTACCTGAGTTCAAATTCCACCTCAGACACTTAACACTTACTAGCTGTGTGACCCTGGGCAAGTCACTTAACCCCAATTGCCTCACTAAAAACAAAAAACAACTAAAGGTGATGTCTAAAAAATCTAATGAGTGGTCACCTTAAATTAGAAGCTTTAGCACCAGTCTTTGGGCATTAAGCATTTATTAAAGCATACCAAGTATTCACATGGAGTTCAGAAAGTTAAGAAAAGGTCTATCTAGCCTAGAGTTCCAGCCTGGTCAGTTTCTTCCCCAAGTCCTTTCCATGAGCCTGCTTCAACCACAAACTCTCCACTAAACTGAGTGTGTAAGCTTTTTATAGGTCTGGAGCATGGGCGGTCCTTACACACTGCTTCAAGCTGGATTCAAAGTATGTTTGCTCTGAATTTACAAATCTTTTTTAAGTGCCTTTCACTAACCAGCTAATAAATTTCACCAACTAGCTAATTTCCTAGCTCTATGCCTTGCACATAGTAGGCTCTTACAAAATATTTGTGGAAATATATTGACTTATCTACTTTAAGATGATTCTACTTCTGAATTAAGTAGAGTCCCTACTGAAAATGCTGGAGTCACTGTTGGCCTGTTGTTATTTTTTAAATTGTAAATCACAGTGTCAGGAACTGTCTTTTTCTATTACTCTTGTAACCAAGCCCAGAGGCTACAAAGCAATGGGCACATTCAATAAATAATAATAAAGAAAGGTAAAACTATGCTTAACAATAATAATATTCATGGAACTCATGTATCAGGGGTTCCATTTTGGGTCAGTTTCTCCTCCTGCATTGAGTAGCAAAGGAGAAAACTCAGTGCCGCAGGCAGTGTGATAGTACCCTTAGGAGAAGTACAGTTTTAAGATAATGGGTGCACTTGTAATTCAGCAGTAAATATTTTATATCTCTGAAAAATAGCCCATTTCTCGGTTCAGGTGGTGGAGAGAACTGAATGCTTGAGGAATTCTTAATAACATTATAAAATTAGAACAATTTAAAAAAGAAAACATTTATTCAAACCCTGCTAACAACAAATATATTTTAAGCACTTTGTCATAGAATTTTGTACATACCGTAAAACACCTAAAGTATATCACAGAGGAAATTTCATTATGTGCTAAATGCTTATTGTGCATATGGTAAGAATATTACTCATAAACCCTGGTTTAAAATATGTATCATCTTGTTTGGGGCAAATTAAATAAATAATCCATCTAACATGGAACTTGGTATTCATCTTTAAGAAGGTACTGGTTGGAACTCATCTGTGATATGAAATCCAAATACATAAACTTAATGAAAAGGGAAAACAGGAAAAAATTCTGATGTGTTTACATTGAATGTTATTTTCTTAATACAGCTAATTCACCTAGATTTTTTTTTTCATTGTGTTGCCTAAAAGTGGAATTCTCTAACTACTTTGTTTATGTCTATCTGATACCTTCAAAAATGCAATTCATATTCTATTTCAAAATCAGAATCATTAGCAAACTCAGTTTCGCAAACTGGGAAAAAAGCTTGGGATATCCATCCCAGGAACAGAACCCAATTTTTATATAAAATTAAACAAAAAGAAATAGGATGGAAAATTAGCAAATAACAACAGCAACAAAAGAAACTCATCATGAAAAGCTACATGATGAAAGAAAAGGTCAAGAAGGTAACTCATAAGGATACAATGATGTCAAAAGAGCTACAAAGCCTCAAAGGGAAATTTATATGAGGCTTTGTAGCTCTTTTGACATCACATATACATACACACATACACAGAAACACACACACACACACACACACACACACACACACATATATGTATATATATAAACCTCAATAGGATTTTAAAAGTCAAATAAGTAGAGGAAAATTTGTAGAAATAAATGAGAATGATGGGAGAAAATTATGAAAAAAGAGTCAACAACTTGAAAAGAGGACACAAAAATACTGAAGAAAAGAATACCTTAAAAATTGGCCCAATGGTAAAAGAGGCACAAAAATCCATCTAAAAGATCTTAAAAAGAAATAGGAAACAAAGAGGTACAAAAATCATGAAGAAAATACCTTAAAAAGTAGAACTGAGAAAAAGAGATGCAAAATGCACTCAAGAAAAATTTCTTAAAAATCAGAATTGAG
Organism: Dromiciops gliroides; assembly: GCF_019393635.1. Classification (NCBI taxonomy): domain Eukaryota; kingdom Metazoa; phylum Chordata; class Mammalia; order Microbiotheria; family Microbiotheriidae; genus Dromiciops; species Dromiciops gliroides. The sequence goes on along the minus strand of NC_057864.1, from coordinate 50,367,867 downwards.
GCGGCAGCTATGGTGGCACCAGCCCTTGATTCAGGAGGACCTGAGTTGAAATCCAACCTCACATGCTTGACACTCACTAGTTGCGTGTCTCTGGGTAAGTCACTTAACCCTCTCATTGCCCCACAAAAAAAAAATCAGAATTGGGAAGGTGGAAATTAATGATGCCATAAGACATCATGAAACAAGAAAATGAACTCAAAAGAATGAAAAAATAGATAAGATGTGAAATATCTTATTGGAAATATAAGTGACCTGGACAATAGATTGAGGAGGGATAATTTTAAAATTATTAGACAACATGAATACCATGTTCAAAAAGGAGCCTAGACACTATATTTCAAGAAATTATAAATAAAATCTACTCTGATATCTTAGATCCCAAGAATTAAATATAAATAAAAAGAATCCACCCATCACATCCTAAAAGAAGTTCCAAAATGAAAAATAAAATTATTATAGTCAAGTTCCAGTGCACCAGTGTCAAAGAAGAAAGACTCCAAATACTGAGAAATAAATAATTAAAATATCATAGAGCTGCAATCAGGATTATACAAGATTTAACAGGTTCCAAAGTAGAGGAATAGAGGGCTCAGAATATGATATTCCAGAAAACAAAGCAACTAGGATTATAACCAAGAATAACCTGCTGAAGGGGAAGATGATTTGGTGGGCAATGCTTGAACTTCACTCTCTTCAGAATTGTTTCAAAGAGGAAAGAATGTATTAACACATTCAGTAGGGTATGGAAATCTCTCTTACCCTATAGGAAAGTAGGATAGGAAAAGGAATAAGAAAAGGAAAGGGTGGCTGATAGAAAAGGCAGCATGTTAAGGAAGGCAGTGGTGAATAGCAAAGCAAACTTTTGAAGGTAGAAAGGCAAAAGAGAGAGAGAGAGAAAGAAGGATAGCTAAGGAAAATATTGAGGAAAATACTGAATTAGCAATTATAATTCTGAATGTGAATATCATGGACTCATCCACAAAACAAAAGTGGATAGCAGACTGGATTAGAAAACAGAATCAAGCAATATGTTATATATAAGAAACAAGCTTGAAACAGAGAGATACACACAGAGTAAAAATAAAGGTCTGTACAGAATCCATTATACTTCAGCTCAGGTTAAGAAAAAAAAAAAGAGGTGTAGCACTCTTAATCTCAAACAAAGCAAAAATAGACCTAATTAAATAGATAAGCAAGGAAATTACATTTTTTTAAAAGGTACCATAAACAATGAAGCTAAATCAATACTAAACACATATGAACCAAAAGTATAGCATTCAAATTATTAAAAGATAATTAAATTAGAAGAGGAAATAGTAAAACAACACTTGTGAAGAAACTCAAATTTCCTCCCTCAAAACTACATAAATATAATTTAAAAAATAAACAAAAAAGAAGTTAAGGAAGTAAAAATTTTAGACCTCTACAGAAAATTGAATGAGAATAGAGAGGAATATAACTCTTTCTTTCTTTCTTTCTTTCTTTCTTTCTTTCTTTCTTTTTCTTTCTTTCTTTCTTCCTTCCTTCCTTCCTTCCTTCCTTCCTTCCTTCCTTCCTTCCTTCCTTCCTTCCTTCCTTCCTTCCTTCCTTCCTTCCTTCCTTCCTTCCTTCCTTTCTTTCTTTCTTTCTTTCTTTCTTTCTTTCTTTCTTTCTTTCTTTCTTTCTTTCTTTCTTTCTTTCTTTCTTTCTTTCTTTCTTTCTTTCTTTCTTTCTTTCTTTCTTTCTTTCTCTTTCTCCCAGCTAGGAAATTTATTTCTGTTCAGCCCTAAATCTTGCTCCAGGCCCTGCCAGGCCTTTCCCCTTCTATGGGCTCCTGGTATTCAGTCTCACTTCTTGTGGGGGAAGAAGGCCCAGCCAAGGCAGTAGAAGCAGTAACAAGTGCCTCCCAAGCATGTTACCATAATAAATTTGTATAGGAGCTTGTATGTGCCTTCATCTTTCAAGTGGATTGGGAGGTCATTGTTTTCATGGAAGAGGTTTTGTTTTTTTGCTATTTTATTCACACAGTTTCTGTTGGTCACTGACAATCCAAGGACATGAGGAAGTACTCCATTGCTCCTTCCTTAACCTTTGGCCAGACTCCTGGTGTGTAAGGGGCAAAAATTCTAGATAGTCTGTCTAAAATATCTAATGAGTGGTAGAAAATAAATTGTAAGCTTTAGCAAGAGTTTAGACTTTTAAGTATTTATTAAGGAGAATAAGAATTTGGTGAAGAGAGAGAGAAAGGCCTACATTCATCTATCAAAGGGAGAGCACATCTTTAGCTCTACTCTCAACCAGAGTCCTGATGAAAGAGAGCAAGAGCACCAGCCTTGCCCCCTCTTCCTCCCACAAGCAAACGTCACTTCCTGATGCTAAAGAAAAGCTGCATGGCCTTGCCCCCTCTTCCTCCCACAAGCAAACATCACTTCCTGATGCCAAAGAAAAGCTGCATGGCCTTGCCCTCAGAGGCCTTCTCCTCATGGTGGAGCTTTTCTACTGTAAGTCTCCAGCAGGTGGCATCATTCCAATAATTACAGGTGCGAGTACACTTTTTCTAATTTGTATATACATGCATCACAAAAATTGACCAGGTCATACACGCTTCACAATCAAATGCAGAAAAACATAAATATTAAATTAATACTTTGGGGATCATGATGTAATTTAAAAAATACAATCTATAAAAGGACATGGAAACAAACATACATTAAAAATTAATTAGAAAATAAATTAGCTAGTCTTAAAGAATGAATGAGTCAAAGAACAAATCATACAAAAAATAAATAATTTCATTAAAGAGAATGAAAACAATGAGAAAATCTACCAAAATGTATGAGATTTAGCCAAAGCAGTATTTAAGGGGAAAAAAACTCTAAGTGCTTACATCAATAAAATAGGGGAAGAGCAGATTAATAAATTGACCATACAATTAAAAAAAACTAGAAAAAATAAAAATGCCCAAAATAACACTAAACTTGGAAATCCTGAATACAAAACAAAAGATTACTAAAATTGAAATTAATAGAACCATTGAACTAATGAATAAAACTAGGAACTGGTTTTATGGGGAAAACAGTAAAATATATAAGTCATTGGTTAATTAGATTGAAAGAGGAAAGAAATCCAAATTACTGGTATCAAAAAAGAAGAATTAATTCACCACCGATAAGAGGAAATTAAAGCAACTATTAACAGACATTTTGCACAGTTAAATATAAACAAATGTGACAAACTGATGTGGATGAATGTTTATAAAAACATAAATTGCCCATATTAACAGAAGAAGAAATAGAATATTTACATAACCCTATCTTAGAATAAGAAATTAAAGAAGCATTATCTATAATGGGGATAAAGTTGTAGTATACCCAATAAGATCAAGAATGAAGCAAAAATATCTTTTATCACAACTTTTATTCAATATTGTACAAAATGTTAATATAGCCACGTCAAGAAAAGGAAATTTAATAAAAAACAGGCCAATGAGAAAACAAAACTATTACCCTTTGTAGGTGATATGAAAGTACACTTAGAAAAGCCTAGATAATCAACTAAAAAAGGCTAGATAATTAACAGCTTTGTAAAAGTTGTATGACATAAATTAAATCCACATAAATCCTTGGCATTTCTATATATTACCAACAAAGTCCATCAACAAGAAATAGAGAAATTATATTAAAAATAACTGCAGAAAATATAAAGTACTTGGAAGTCTACCTGCCAAGACAAACCCCAAAATTTTAAGAACACAATTATAAAACACCTTTCACACAATAAATTCAAATATAAACAATTTTAGAAATATTAATTGTTCATGGGTATGCTTAGGCAATATAATATTAATTAAAATTCTACTAAATCAATTTTTCAATACCATAACAATCAAACTACCAAAGAATATTTCAAAGAACTAGAAAAAATAACAAAATTCATCTGGAATAACAAAAAGTCAAGAATATCCAGGGAATCGATCAAAATTAAAATAATGTTAAAGAAGGTATCCTAGTAGTACCAGATCTCAAACTATGTTACAAAGTGTTAATTTTCAAAACAATAGCATACTGTCTAACAAATAGACTTGTGGATCAGTGGAATATTTGGTACATTATACACAGTAGTAAATAACAATATTAATCTAGTCTTTGATATATCCAAACTTCCAAAAGGTTGGGACAAGAAATCACTATTTGACAAAAATATCAGGGAAAACTGGAAAGCATTTTGGCAGAAACTAAGCATAGATCTACACCTCAAACCATATCCTGAGATGAGGTCAAATGGATATATGATTTAGACATTAAGGATAATATCTTTAGCAAATTAGGGGAGCAAGGGCAATTTTGTCAGTCAGATTTATGGAAAAGGGAAGAATTTAACAAAAAGTGTGACAAATATCATGAATTTATTTAACATGGAAAATTTTGATTACATGAAATTAAAAAGCTTTTATTTGAACAAAATTAATGCAACCAAATTATAAGGAAAGCAGGAAATGGGAGAAATTACAGTAAATTTCTTTCATAAAGGCCTCATTTCTCAAATACCTATTGAACTGAATCAAATTTATAAGAATACAACTTTTTCCCTCGATAAATGGTCAAAGGACATCAAGAGGCAGTTTTCAGAAGAAACAAAAAAATATCCATAGCCATTTGAAAAAAAGCAGTCTAAATCACTATTTATTTAAATGCAAATTAAAACAAGTCTGAACTACCACCTCAGCTATAAAACTGGCTAATTTGACAGAAAAGGAAAATCAAAAATGGTGAACGTGATGTGGAAAAACTGGGTCACTAATATGCTGTTGATGTTGTAATCTGATCCAATCATTCTGGAGAGCAAATTGAAATTAGGCCCAAGGAGCTATAAAATCATGTATACCATTTGATGCAAAAATAGAGTAGGTCTGTATTCTAAAGATATCAAAGAAAAAGGAAAATGACCTATATGCACAATCAATATTTATAGCAGCTCTTTGTGTTGAATCAAACAATTGGAAATTGAGTAGATACCCATTATTTGGGGAATGACTGAACAAGTTATGGCATATGATTCTGATGGATACTATTGTGTTATAAGAAATTATGAGCAGGATGGTTTCAGGAAAAAAAAAACACTAGGAAAGCTTTTATGAACTGATACAAAGTGTAGCATGTAGAACCAAAATATTGTGTATACTAAAAATAACATTGCGTAATATTCAACTATGAGTGACTTAGCTATTCTGATCAATACAATGATCCAAGACAATTCTACAAGACTTATGATAAAAAATGCTTTCCACCTTCAGAAAAAGAACTGGTAAGGTTTGAATGCATATTGAAGCACATTTTTTATAATTTATTTTTCTTAATTTTTTACAATATGACTACTTTTTGAGAATATTTTGCATGATTCCACACCAATAGTTGATATCACATTTCTTTCCTTTACCATGGGTGGGGAAAATATAAGAGAGAGAAAGAGAGAGAGAGAGGGAGAGAGAGAGAGAGAGAGAGAGAGAGAGAGAGAGAGAGAGAGAGAGGTCAGAACCAAAAATGATTTAAAAAGTTAAATTAAAAAAAAACCCAAAAGATTATAAAGGAAAGCCAATTATTTGGAAATATAGCTATCAAAATGATAAAAATGAGTACAAAATCCTAGATGCCAGGTTAAGGACAAATGTCAAGTTGGAATTTTATTTAAAATGATGGAGGAAAGTGTTGATCTTGTCTTTGCTTGGAAACCCCCCAATAAAGATGATTCTTTTCCACCCACCACATTGACCATTTCTCAAGGAAGGTCATTTTTCTTTGGAACTGCTATTAGGAAGTATTTTCTCACATAAAATCAAATATGTCTCAGAAACTTCACTCCATTGTTTCTAATTCTACCATCTGATTTTAAGCAGAAGAATCATAGGAGAAAGAATGTTGAAGGATCTGCTATCAACTTTTTTGTTTTTCTACTCACTCCCTGAGCCACCTGGGGAAAGGAGAGAACTTTTATATTGCTTGGCCTTCATTTCTTCATCAAAAAATTAAGGGTTTAGACTAGATGATGTTTCAGGTATCTTAAGTCCCATATAATTCTAAAGTCCTATGATTCTTTTAGTGAAAATCTGATTTCTCTTAAATGTCTTCACCTACAAACACATGGTGATCATTAGCCACCCATCCTGGTTTCCATTTTTAAGTCTTTTCTTCTCTAGGCTATCCAATCCAGTCTCCTTCAGTCAATTGGATTATGGCAAAATCTCCAGTTTCTGAAGCACCCCAGTATTCATGAAGGTCTATGTCTTTCCAAAAATGTGTAAGTTAAACCTTAACATGATGAAATAGAATTAATTTATACTTCACTCTATTTGGGCAATGAATAGCAGAATCTCAAAATTGAAAGTAAAATTAGAAAAGCAGAGAATCAGTAATTGAACATTATATATATATACATATATATATATATATGTACACATACACCCACATATATAAATATATATAGTATATGTATATCTGTGTCAATCAATAAAAATTTATTAATCATCTATTGTTTGCCCAGCACCATACTAAATGCTGAGTATAGACAAAGAGGCGAAAGAACGTTGCTGTCCTTAAGAAACCCACACTCTTATAAGGGAGACATCAAACAAACAAATATGTAAAAACAGGTTATATACAAGAGAAATAAGAAGTAGTAAACAGAAGGAAGGCATTAGAAATGAGAGGATTGGAACAGAATACTTGAAAAAGGTACATTTATTTTCCTTTTCAATAGTATTTTTTTTCAGTTACATGGAAAGATAGTTTTCAATATTCATTTTTGTAAGATTTTGTATTCTACATTTTTCTCTCTTTCCTCCCCCCACATGAAGCCACTAAGCAATCTGATATAGGTTATACATTATATTCATGTTAAACATTTCCATAATGGTCATTTTATGAGAGAAGAATAAGAACAAAAGGAAAAAAACACAAGAAAGAAGAAACAAACAAAATGAAAATAGTATGCTTAAATCTGCATTTTAAATACATTGTTCTTTTTTTCTGGATGTGGAGAGCATTTTCCATTCCTGAGTCTTTTGGAATTGTCTTAAATCATTGTGTTGCTGAGAAGAGTTACGTTGATCACAGTTGATCATTACAAAATATTGCTGTTACTGTATACAATGTCCTCTTGTGTCCACTCACTTCACTCAAAACAGTTCTTAGTATTTCCAGGTTTTTCTGAAATCTGCCCACTCATAATTCCTTACAGCAAAATAGTATTCCATTACATCCATATACTACAACTTGTTCAGCCATTGCCCACTTGATGGGCTTCCCCTCAATTTCCAATTCTTTGCCATACAAAAAGAGCAGCTATAAATATTTTTATACATGTCAGTCCTTTTTCCCTTTTTTATGATCTCTTTGGTTTAAAGATTTAGTAGTGGTATTACTGGGTCAAAGGGTATTCACAGTTTCATATCCTTTTGGGCATATTTTTAAATTGCTCTCCAGAATAGTTGGATCATTTCACACCTAAAAGGTTGGCTTTTAGTTAGGACTTAAAGGAGGCATTGAAAGCCAGTAAGCAAAGATATAGAGAGGGAGCCTTCCAGGTATGGGGGACAGCCAAAGAAAATGTCTCAAAACTACAAATGAGTTATGTTGTTTGTTTAACAAAAAGGAAACATATAATAAAGACATGGATATGTGCATATGAAAAAATAAATGCAAAGTTATATAAAGAAGGGCACACAAGCTCTATTGGTGGGAGTAACATATTAGGAAAAGTTTCATATGGAAGACCACAGACACATGCAGTTTGGAGAAGACTATGGACCCCTTCTCTGAAAAATGATGTAAAGACACAAAATAAAATGTATAAAACTACAAAGGGAACTAATTATATTAAAATATAATTATCAATAGTATAAGGAAAATGGCTTGATGAACCCCAGATAAAGAAACCTTGGCAATAAAGAGTTTGCATAGAATAGAGGATAGAATATTAAGCCTAGAGTCAAGAAGCCTTTGGTTTAAATTTCATCTCTGGCTCCTTTTATTTTTTATTTCAATAAATATTTTTATTTAAAATTTAGCAGTCAGGTATAGGTTAAAAATGTACGATTATATAAAGCATTTTCATATTTATTTTGTATAAGGATACTTAAATAAAAAAAGAAAGAACATGAAAAATGGCATGTGTTAGTCTGTATTCAATCAGTATCAGTTCTTTTTTTCTGGATATGGATAGTATGCTTCATCATTAGTCCTTTAGGATAGTATTGGATCATTGTATTGCTGAGAATAGTTGTCATTCATAGTTCTTCATCAAAAAAATTGTTGTTACTGTGTATAATGTTCTCCTGTTTCTGTTTCTTTCAATATTAATCAGTTCATGTAAGTCTTTCCATATTTTTTTCTGAAATCATTCTGCTTGTCATTTCTTATAGTCCAATAATATTCCATTATAATCATCAGCCACAGTTTCTTTAACTATTCCCCAATTGATGGACATTCCTTTGATTTCCAATTCTTAGTCCCCATAAAAAGAATGTCATAAACATTTTTTTTACAAATAGGAACTTTCCCCATTTTTTGCATGTCATTAGGATATAAACATAAAAGTAGTGTTGATGGATCAAAGGGTATGCAGTTTTATAGTGCTTTGGACATAGTTCCAATTTGTTTTCCAGTGCTTGGATCAGTTCACAACTCTACCAATAGCATATTTGTGTCACAGTTTTCCCACATCCCTTTCAAGATCCAACATTTTCTTTTCTTTTTATACTAGCCTTTCTGATAGTTGTGAGGTATTACATCAGAATTGTTGTAATTTAAATTTATCTGATCAATGATTTTTTTTTATTTTGGGTGAGGCAATTGGGGTTAAGTGACTTGCCCAGGGTCACACCGGTAGTAAGTGTCAAGTGTCTGAGGCCGGATTTGAACTCAGGTCTTCCTAAATCCAGGGCCGGTTCTTTATCCACTGTGCCATCTAGCTGCCCCTGATCAATGATAATTTAGAGCATTTTTTCATATGACTATAGATAGTTTTGGTTTCTTTGTCTGAAAATTGCCTGCTCATATCATTTCACCACTTATCAATTGGGAAATGACTTGCTTTGTTTTGTAATAAGTTTGACACTACTCTATATTTTGAGAAATGAGACCTTTATTGGAGGTATTTGTTGCAAAAAATATTTCTCATTTTTTTATTTCTTTATAATTTTGGCTGTATTGGCTTTGTTGGTGCAAAAGCTTTTTCATTTTATAAAATTAAAACTCTCTATATCACCTTTTGTAATGCTCTGTATATCTTTTTAGATCCTACAATCTTCCCCTATCCATAATTCTTACAGATCAATCATTCCATATTCTCTTAATTTGCTTATGGTGTCACCCTTTATGTGTAAATGATGTACTCATTTTCACCTTATTTTAGTATACTATGGGAGCTGTGGGTCTATACCTAGTTTCTGCTATGCTGTTTTCCAGCTTTCCCAGCAGTTGTCAAGTAATGAGTTTTTGTTCCAAAAGTTTTGATATTTGGTTTTATCATATACACATTATTATGGTCATTTGCTATCATGCAATTCCTACCTATTCTGTTCCACTGATCCACCACTCTATTTCTTAGCCAGTACCAGATTCTTTCGATAATTACCACTTTATAATAAAGTTTTAGATCTATCACCTTGTTTTTCATCTGTTCCATTTTTAGATAGATTATCTTTGGCAAATCACTTAACCTCTATGAGCCTCAGTTTCCTCATCTAAATAATGGGTATGATAATATAACTTGTAATTACCAATTCGCAGAGTTGTGTGGGGTTTTTTTTGAGACTCAAATGATATAGTATATAGTATGTTACAAACCTTAAATAACTGAATGAATGTCAGCTGAAAAGAAAATCATCTTCAGTATATTGGTAAATAGGTAGTTTTGACTGGTCCCCCAAGAAAAGGAAAATACCAGGTAGTCTCAAAGATTCAAATAAACTATCCCTTTGTTAGTTGGGTATGATTACACAGTGTAAATCAACAGACCTGGTGATTACTGATCATAGAAACTCTAAATTATCACCAGATGATGAGAAATGGTTTGAGAATGGGTTTATAAGCCAGAAGCTAAGCCTTTCCCTATGAAACTCTCTATTATCTAAATACCATCAAGGGCAGCTGTGGCAAACATGCAGTTTTCTGTGGCAATTAGCTATAGGATTTTTGATGAAAGAAAGAAAGGAATGAAGTTCTACTTCAGAATTATAAACTTTTTTTTTTTTTAACTGAGCCTTTCATACAAGAAAAATGTGAAAGGTGTAGGAACTGATCCAAGACATATCAAGGATGGAACTATGAATATTTTACTGCTAAAGGCAATTACTAAGCACAATAACAATGATAATGATAATAATAGTAATCATAATAGTAATTTATATGGCACTTTAAGCTTTGAAAATTGCTTTTTATAACTCCACTCATGTGATCCTCACAACAATCCTTGGAGTTAGGTCTTATTATTATCCCTATTTTAAACCTGAGATAACTGCATCTCAGAGAGGTTGTGATTTGTACACATTTGTACAAATAAGTATCTTAGGTAAGAGTCAAACCCATATCTTTCTGAATACAAGTTAGTCTAATGCTAACTCGTGATAGTTTTCAGTGTATAGCTCTACTGAGCCATCTAGCATTAAATATAATTTGGTCTCCTTGCTACACTGTAACTACAGCATAAGTACACAGCTAGAAGATTGCAATTTTGAGTTGAGAGAGGGAACTATCTGCTTGGGAAAGTAGGATGCATCATAATGAACTCATGATATCATTTGTAGTTACTATTGTTGTCATTACACCTTTCCTGTTTGAGGGAACCAATGATCTCTCTTAGGGAATAATGTAAAAATGGAATACTGGGATCTCTGAGACTTCACTTAAATAGACTGTGATCTCTTACCTAGGGGTCTTGTTCCCAGGGAAGGGTGTGACCTGAGAAATATGAGTTATAGAGTCATGACAATTTCTTATAGCTCAGTCAATCCATGACTGAGGCTTTACAATTTAAAGAAGTTCTCATTCCAATGAAGTTGCTCAATATAGAGTTCTCCCAATGTTACTCTGAAGAATATGTAGCCCACCAAAACTTTAGATAATCAAGTAAAATGCATAGCATATATGTCTACAAAAAAATCATTTAAACCTGTTTCTATCATATTTGTAAGAGACCGACAGAAAAGAATCAAAACCAGTGTTGAGATAAAAAAGAACCCTGACCTGTCAGTAATCTATGTGGCCCCATTCCAACTTCCATCATATCAAATTTAAAATTATTAAAAGCTAGAAACACAAGCGCAAAGTTGGAATTTAAATGTCTTTTTCTTATCAGTGGCAAAACTAATGACTTTGTTGATGGTTTTTGAGAGGTGTCAATTTTTTTCTTTTACTCTTTCTGAAGTGGTGTCATCCCAAATGGAAGAATGCAAAGATGAGGCTGATTCCAATATGTGGAAGGAAGATAGCGAAAGAAAGGGCTGTCTATTTGTTACTTTAATGTTGTTGTTTTTAATATAATTATACCTAGCACTACGAACATCCTATCTAGTCTTTTAGAAAGAAATGAATGTGTGTGGCTCAATTATTTATTTTTGCATGAAACATATTCATCTATTCCATGACAGAGTGATGTTTTAGAAATCAGTTTTATCAAAGAGACATTTTCATTCAAGGGTCTTCTTCAGTGGCAACCTATTTTTTATAAAGTATTTAATAAACACAATGCAGTTACTCTCCTTTGCTTAGTATGAGATTGCCAAGAATATTAGCACATATAGAAGTCAACTGTATCTTATTTAGACATATTTTCAAGATATGCTTTCATATATGTATGTATATAACAATAGATATACATATATAACATATGCTTGTATGAGTGTGTGTATGTATAGTTGTTTGCTTTTTTGCTGACCCATTCCTGATTATTCTGGAATGTACAATTAAAAGAAAAAACAATCAAAGAAAAAAATCCTACTTTTATCATCATGGTCATCATCATAGCAGTAGGAATGAAAACCTTATTGTCATCATAAAATCATCATTTAGTGGGAGGATCAAATCTAAATCAAAAAACACTAAACACCACCTTGTTAGTGTACATTTTCAGGATTATAGCATTTACTGTGATAGATTTGGACAGTATCCTATCAGAAGTCTCTACAATATTTATAAACATAAGTTCCATCACCCCAACATCTATAGAAAGATTATTACTTCTACATTAAAAAGGGGGAGAAAAGGTTGTTAGACATACTTAGTTATTAAAATGAGTAAAAAATCGGAATAAATACATTTTCCCCATGAAGCAGACATAATTTAATTCAACTACTGTAAAAACTGATAACAGGTTTCTAGCTTTAGAATTTTTGAATACAACTGAAATCACTAAAATTTCCTATAAAACAACTAATATTCAAATCTAGATGCAAAATGCCATCCATGGTGACATAAACTCAGCTAAGAATTTTTTGATTGGGGGGCAGCTAGGTGGTACAGTGGATCAAGCACCAGCCCTGGATTCAGGAGGAAATGAGTTCAAATCAGGTCTCAGGCACTTGACACTTACGAGCTGTGTGACCCTAGGCAAGTCACTTAACCTTCATTGACCTGCAAAAAAAAAAGAAAAAAGAAAAAAAAAGAAAAAAAAGAAAAAAGAAAAAAAACTTTTTGACGAAGAAGAATTGAACAATTGATGAGCTATTCCAATTATTTTCTTTAATGGGAAGGATTTATGGGGCAATTTAGGACCAAATCATTGCCTCTAGGAACTATGGAAGGGTTAAGTAGCCAAACATATTGATCAATATACATTATTAAAGTTGAGTTGTGAACACAATGCTGTCATCTAAAATTTAGCAGCTACCAAATACCTAGCAAGACAATTATGTTTAGATATCAAAGCTCACTTTCTTTCATAGACTGACAGAAAAATAGTAAAATGTCTATACTACAAATATAGACCCCAACATGTCCTAGAATATTTAATCAATAATTTTTGTACTAGAGCCAGATCAGTAGCAAAGACCAAACTAATTAGACAATCTCTAAAACAGAACATTGGTCCATAAAAATATGGTTTAAAATATCATAATATCAAATATTTATAAACCCAAGTTTATAATGAAAAACACTACTTTCAAAGTATTGAATTGTACTACGCATATTTTCCGTGAATCTAAAGAACATGAACTTTTATAACATAATATTTTAAGTAAGTACAAAACCCCATTATAGTTTAGCAATAGTATATAGATAAATTGAATATTTGCATTAACTACACATATAAACCCAAGTAAATGATGAGGAAAATAAGTAATAAAAATAATATATGTATAGCAATGTGTTTTGCAAGAATTTCACATATAAAGTCTCATTTGAAACTCAAAAAAGTCCTAAACTATGCTGTTCTTCTTGGTTATATTTAATTTTCAGATGGTGAGTTTTCATTTAAAAAGTCACTTTTATAGAGGATTGAAACAAATCTATAGTAATAGTACCTGTGAAACTCCTCTTTTTGGCATTCAAATGCCTTCATAATTCCCTTACCTCCAACCACCACAATCTATTCAGTCTTCTTATACCTTGCCCCACTTTCATTCTCCTTTACTACCACCACCACCACTACCACCACTACTACTACTCCTACTATTCCTCCTCCTCTTCTTCTTCTTCCTCCTACTCCTCCTACTCCTACTCCTACTGTGTATATACACATACATGTATGTATATATAAGTATATAATAGTAATTTTACTGTTGTTCCCCTTTCCCCATTAGGATTTAAGTACATTGCAAATCTTTTTTTTTTTTTAATTTTTTTGTATTTCTAGATCTTAGCATAGTAGTTGGCAAATGGAAGTTAGTTAAAAAATGCTTCTTGAGTGACATCAAAATCGATTTTGAAAAGTGACATTTACCACTGTGGCCTAACTGAAGGCTTTTTGGATTTTTCCATTATGCATATATCTGGAGTGGTTTGTAAGCTATATTTTTTCACTAATAGAATCATTGACTTAGAATTGAAAGGTACTTCAGAGGTCATGTAATCCATCCCCTTCAATTTACAGATGCAGTGATTGAGGTCCATAGACATGATTTTCCCAAAGTTTCCATAAGAACTAAAGGAAAGAGCTCAGACTCAGGCATAGGTTCTATGTCTGTCATATAGAAACACACATTCTTTTATTTTATTATGAAATTAGTAATACACAGACATAAATATTTCTACAAAAATTACAATGTAGAAGATTAAATATGAAACCATGATATAATTGCCTTGTTTTTGTCCACTCTGAAAATATTTTGTTTTCTTTTGAACTTCTTGTTTTATTGGTATCATTTTCAATTACTTTTTGAAAATTAATTACTTTCTATTAATTCCATATCCCACTCTATCACAAAGAGATGACCAACCTTATAACAAATTGTCAAGCCAAGTAATGGAACACATTGGCAAATCTAAAGCCTTATATATCATTATCTCTAGTCTATCACAATTCTTTCAAGATCTAGGCACTTAACTTCCTTTTAAATATCCTGAAATCATGATTGGTCATTGAATAAATAGGAATTTTGAAGTCTTTTAAAGTAATTTTTCAAACTAATTTTTGGTAATTCCAATGAGTTTTACACTGCACTATGCTTTCTTTTTCTGCTGGTTGTCCCCACTGCCTGATAGAGTCCAACATTAGTGAAACTTTGGGCATTAGCCCTTCAATCAAAAGAGAGCATGAATTGCTATAAGGCAGGGAATTTCATTCATAAATGGATTTCTAAATTAATTTAGAGTTTGACCAAACTGAGAAAGTGATAAGTCTAATGGGTTCCATAGGGAGAATCACATGGTATTCACTTTATATTAAACATTACAAGAGCAATTGTTGTAATGTGAGTCCTTCTGGATTATCTAATCATGTCATTCTCTTCCTAATAAAATCCATTTGCTTTCCCTCCCTGGACCAGAATAATCTGAATTTTTCTTCCCCATATGGAAGAATCCAAATATTGATATATGTTAATAATATACTCCATTTGTATATATTTAGACCTTCCCTTGTCCCCCCACCCCAAAAATGGTAAGAATCAAAGAACCAATTGGGATCAGAAACAATGCTAAATTAATTATATAATGATGCATGGGGAAAACTTTGCAGTGTGAACACTGGCTTATATTATTTCTTACAAAGAGAAATTAAAAATAATGTGAAAACATAGGTAGGACTTTTTCAGAATATATAACATAACAAAGTCTTTGACATATTCCAATGCACATATTACCTTTGAGACATTCAAGGCTCTGTGTTGAAGTTAGAGCTAAGAAGTTTGTATTTATGCATTGTGATTTACATATGCCATCCTATATCAGGATTTATAGTCCAAGTCTTTAACTCCAAGCTTCATAAGGATAACACATGTTTATCCATAAATTCATATGATGTAGGTGTGAACTGACATAACCAGGGGTGAATGGCATTGTTTCCCCTTCCAAATAAGATAAGAGGGGGAAAAATAAACAACAACAAAAACAAATAACACTTGAGGTTAGGAGCCAATCTATAAACATTTACTTAATACCAAATAAGGATAGGTTTTGTAGAGGTGCACAAGAACTCAAAAATCCTTTTTTTTTTTTTTTTTTGGTGAGGCAATTGTGGTTAAGTGACTTACCCAGGGTCACACAGATAGTAAGTGTCAAGTGTCTGATGCCTGATTTGAATTCAGGTCCTCCTGATTCCAGGGACTATGCTTTATCTTATGTGCCAACTAGCTGCCCCTCAAAAATCCTAATGTAGAGTTACTAACCAGAAGGAGCTTATAATCTTATTGGTACTAAGTCTTAAACATGAAAGAAATGGACTAGAAACTCCAGAAATGCAGGAATTATTTACTTTTTAAAATCTTTAAATCCCCTGAATCCAGAATATTATCAGTCAATATACATTTTTAAGACCATACTATGACCCAGCCACTGTGTTGAGTAATTTATTAAGTATCTGGTATGTAATAAGCATTTGTTGGATTGAACTGAATTAAATAAAGATATAATTACAATTTCTAGTCAGTAGATGGTGAGATTTACAGACAAGTTCTATAGAAATTCAGCCGAGAGAAAAGTGTCATGCCTGATTGGGATGCTTATGGATGGATTCACAGAGGAGCTAAGATGTAACTTCTGTTTTGATCAATAGTTTTAATAGGTAGTGTGGAGCAAGAGGATGACCTTCCAATCTGAAAACCTGGTACCATTTGCCATGTCTAGTATTCTTTAGAACTGCCCCTGAGGAAAAAATAAATAAATATCAGTGGATTTGAGGAGAAAGCTTTAAATGCATCAACACGGTGATATTATAGACAAGGAAGCTATTGCAATATGCATTTTGTATCATGAAAGACATCAACATATTCTTATATTTGAAGAGGTTGGGGACAATGGTTATGAAACTAAGCATACATGTCAGATGCAAAAGAAGAATGGGTCGCTTTTGGTGAAATACTTTTAAAAAATTTCTCTCTGTCTCTATTTCTCTGAGTTTTTGATTGTGTGTTATGTAATCTTTTGTTACAAAGTATATATCTTGATGGGAACCTAAAAGAGTAAAAATTCTTTCAGAAATGAACATAACATTTAAAAAGAGTAATAAAATATCATTTATATTAAAATGCATATAGCTTAATATGTTAGGTGCTTAATAAATGTGTCTGATTGCTGGCTACCAGGTATGGAAAGTTAATAATTCTTCTCTACTCTGGGTTGAGGAAACCACATCTGGAGGAAAGGGTTTCATTCTGGGGTACACATTTTCAGTACAGTGGATTGGAAAATAAAGATGCTTAAAGTTGGTAATAGGTATGTGATTGGAGAAGAGATGTGTTAATATATTAAAATCAATATGACTAAGCAACTGATTGTGCATGGGGGAGAATGAAGAAAAGGGAGTAACACAAAATGAATCTGGGATTGCAGACCTAGATCAGTAGAATGATAATCATGCCATAAAAAGAAATAGAGAAGTTTGGGGAAATGGTGGATTTAGTGTGGTAGACAGTGAACTTACAGGATGCTCGATTTGAGATGCCTAAAGCTTTTTTAGTCAGAGATGTCTAATACATACTTTTCAATGTTAGATTGAATTGAGGAGAGAATATAGATATGAATCTCTGTAGGAAACCTGTAATTTGGAATACTGATTATTTAGGGGAGTTGCAAAAGTCATGGAAAACTATATAAATTATGGGTATTGTTAATAAAATAAAATTGTAAATACCACAAATTGGATGAAATAAGAACCTTCTAAGATATAAGAATTAATTCTAAGTACAAAAGGAATTTCATTATGTGAATTCTAAGAAATGTTTCCTTGCTATTATAAGTTCAAACTCTAATTCTTTTAATACACGAGAACTTTAGGAAGGAATATTCCAATAACTGTTTCAGATTCCATGACATATTGGAAAACCTGTTTAATTTTGGAATCAGTTAGAACATGATTTATATCCTTAAAAATTATAATTTAGGAATACAAAGCTAAAATTACTGCATAAGACATAAAAATAATAAAACAAAATAAAATGAATGGAAAAATGGAAACCCCCCCCCAGGAATATTTCATTGGAAATACAACTGACCTGAAAACTGATCAAGCAAAGCATATAACAATTGTTGGACTACCTGAAAGTGATGATCAGAAAAAAAAAAGCCAAGGTATTATACTTTAAGAAGTAATTAAGCAAAATTGAAATCAAGTTTTAGGACCAGTGAGTAAAATATAAATTGAAAAACATCCACCAATTACAAACTGTTCCCCAAATGAAAACCCATAGGAACAGTATAGATAAATTTATTTTAATATCATTTTTTCCAATTACATGAGAAGATAGTTTTAATATTCATTTTTGTGAGATTTTTAAGTTCCATTTTTTTCCTCTCTCCTCTTCCCTCCTCACTCCTGAAGCCAGCAAGCAATTTGATTTAGGTTATACAATATAATCATGTTAAACACATTTCCACAATAGTCAAGTTATGAGAGAAGAATCAGCACAAAAGGGGGAAAAAAACAATAAAAAGAAGAAACAAACAAAAAACCCAACAAGGTAGAAGTAGTATGATTTAATCTGCATTCAGATTCTTCAGTTATTTTTCTGTGTGTGGAGAGAATTTTCCATAATGAGGCCTTTGGATTTGTCTTGGATCATTGTGTGGCTGAAAAAAGCTAAGTCTATCACAGTTGATCATCAAACAATGTTGCTGTTAATGTGTACAATGTTCTCCTTGTTCTTCTCACTTCATTAATCATCAATCCACTTAAGTCTTTCTAGGATTTTCAGAAAGCTGCCTTCTAATCACTTTTTATAGCATAATAGTATTCAATTACATTCATATATCACAACTTTTTCAGCCATTCCTCAATTGATGGACAACCCCTCAATTTCCAATTCTTTGCCATCACAAAAAGAGCAGCTATAAATATTTTAGTAAATGTGGGTCCTTTTCCCCTTTTTTTATGATCTTTTTGTATATAGACCTAATGATGGCATCATTGAGTCAAAGAGTAGGCACATTTTTATAATCTTTTCTGCATAGTACAAATTGTTGTCCAGAATTCTTGGATCAGTTCACAACTCCACCAATAATGAATTGGTGTTTCAATTTTCCCACATCTTCTTCAATATTTATCATTTTCTCTTTTTCACTTATTAGCTAATCTTATATGTGTGAGGTGGTATCTCAGAATAGTTTTAATTTTCATTTCTTTAATCAATAATCACTGAGAATATTTTCTTTATATGGCCTTATAACTAAGTTTAAAGGTCACAGGCCAAGAAAAAACATTTCAAACAACATGGATGAAATATCAAATATTGGGAAACTAAAACCAGGATAAGACAAGATTTAGGAGTTTCTATATTAATAGAACAAAAATCATGAAATATAGCATTATAAAGAGCAAAGAAACTGGGTTTACAACCAAGAATACCCTACCCAGCAAAGACAAGTGTAATGCTGCTAGGGAAAAATGGATATATAATAAATTAAGGACCTTTAAACATTCCTGATTGATTGAGGGGGAAAAAAAAGCTAGAGCTGAAAAAAAT
This sequence comes from Dromiciops gliroides, assembly GCF_019393635.1. Classification (NCBI taxonomy): domain Eukaryota; kingdom Metazoa; phylum Chordata; class Mammalia; order Microbiotheria; family Microbiotheriidae; genus Dromiciops; species Dromiciops gliroides. The sequence goes on along the minus strand of NC_057864.1, from coordinate 50,348,777 downwards.
GACTTTTAAATATAAGACAGGAGAAGAATAAAAAGGTAAAAAGGAAAGATATGTCACAAGGAATTCAATAATATGAAACTGTTCACCTTCCTATGTCAAAGGTTGATACTTGTATGTCCTTAGAATTGTATCATTATTAGGGTAGTTTGAAGGACTATACGTATACAGAGGGCAAAATTGTGAGTTGACTATGATATAATGATAACTAAAAAAGGGGCAGTGGAAATAGACATAAATTCAGAAGATATAAGGAAGAGATATAATAGCGTAAATTATCACATATAAAACACCACAAAAAAGATTTTATAGTTGAGGGGATAATTTTAGGGGGCCAGGACTTGAATCTTACTCTCATTGGAATTGGCTCAAATAGACATTCATATGGGCATAGAAACCTCTCTTATCCTAAATGGAAAAGAGGAGGGTAGTGGGGAGAAGGCACGAATTAAGGAAAGGATAGATTGGGAGAGGCAATAGTCAGAAGCAAGATACTCTTTTTTTAGAAATTTAGTATTAATAAAGTATTTTCTTTTTTCCCCCGTTACATGTAAAGATAGTTCTCAACTTTTGTTTATACAAGCTTCCCAATTTCAGATTTTTCTTCCCCCCTCCCCTCCCCCCTCCCCTAGGCAGCAGGTGATTTGATATAGGTTTTATATATACATATATACACATATATGTATATATATATACATATACACATATATGCATATACTAACATTAAACATATTTCTGCATTACTCATGTTATAAGAGAAAAATCAGAGCAATGGTGAAAAACCTCAAAATAGAAAAACATCAGCACCAAAAACAAAAGAAATAGTATGGTTCATTCAGCATCTATACTCTGCAGTTTTTTTTTTTTCCTTGGATTTGGAGATCCTCTTCCATCACGAGTTCCCTGGAACTCTTCTGTACCATTGCATTGGTGAGAAGAATATAGTCCATCACAGTAGAGCAACACTCAATGTTGATGATACTGTGTACAATTTTTTTCTGGTTCTGCTCATCTCACTCATCATCAGCTCACACAAGACCCTCCAGGTTTCTCTGAACTCCTCCTGCTCATCATTTCTTACAGCACAATAGTATTCCATTGTATTCATATACCACAACTTGTCCAGCCATTCCCCAATTGATGGGCATCCCCTCAACTTCCAATTCTTTGCCACCACATAAAGAGCAGCTAAAATATTTTTGTATATGTGGGTCCCCTTCCCCTTTCCACGATTTCTTTGGGAATAAGACCCAAAAGTGGTATTGCTGGGTCAAAGGGTATGCACTGCTTTATTGCCCTTTGGGCATAATTCCAAATTGCTCTCCAGAATGGTTGGATCAGTTCACAGCTCCACCAACAATGCATTAGTATTCCAATTTTTCCACCGCTTCTCCAACATTTATTATTTTCCTTTTTTGTAATTTTAGCCAATCTGATAGTGCAAGGTGGTACCTCAGAGTTGTTTTAATTTGCATCTCTCTAATCATTAGAGATTTAGAGCATTTTTTCATATGGGAATAGATAACTTTGGTTTCTTCATCAGAAAACTGCCTGTTCATATCCTTTGACCATTTCTCAATTGGGGAATGACTTGGATTCTTATAAATTTGATTTAGTTTCCTATATATTTTGGAAATGAGGCCTTTATCAGAAGCACTGGCCTCAAAAATTGTTTCCCAACTTTCTGCCTCCCTTCTAATTTTGGATGCATTGCTTCCGTTTGTACAAAAAAAAATTTAATGTAATCAAAATCATCCATTTTGCATTTTATAATATACTCTTTCTCTTGTTTGGTCAAAAACTGTTTTCCTTTCCAAAGATCTGATAGGTACACTCTTCCTTTCTCTCCTAATTTACCTATGGTTTCCTCCTTGCCTATTCTAATTCCTTTAATTCCTTTTTCTTCTCTGATTGCTAAAGCTAACATTTCTAGTACAATATTAAATAATAGGGGTGATAATGGACATTCCTGTTTCAGCCCTGATCTTATTGGGAAGACCTCTAATTTATCTCCATTGCATATGATACTTGCTGATGGTTTTAGGTAGATACTGTTTATTATTCTAAGGAAAGCTCCCCCTATTCCTAAACTCTGTAGTGTTTTTATTAGGAATGTGTTGTATTTTGTCAAAAGCTTTCTCTGCATCTATTGAGAAAATCATATGATTTTGGTTGGTTTTCTTATTGATGTGGTTGATTATGTTAATAGTTTTCCTAATGTTGAACCAGCCCTGCATTCCTGGTATAAATCCCACCTGGCCATAATGTATTATTCTAGTGATCACTTGCTGTAATCTCCTAGAAGCAAGATACTCTTGAGGACAGAAGGGTGAAAGGAAAGAGAAAGATGAATAGGAATAAAAAAGAAAGAAGAAGAAAACATACATTTTATAATCATAACTGTCAATATGAATGAAATGAACTCGTCCATAAAATGGAAGTTGATAGCAAAGTGAATTAAAAACCAGAATCCTATAATATGTGGTAGGCAAAAACAAAACAAAACAAAACCACATTTGAGACAAAGAGATACACAGAGAGTAATTCTGCTGAAGAACAATTCATTATTCTTCAAGTGAAAAAATAAGTGTAGAAAGCAAAAATAGATGTAGTTAAATGAGAAAATCAGGGAAATTACATTTTGTTAAAAGTCACCTAGACAAGGGACAGCTAGGGTATACAGTGGAAAGTGTTGGGGCTGAAGTCAGGAAGACTTGAGTTCAAACCCAGTCTCATACACATCCGCTGTGTGACCCTGGACACATTACTTAACCCTATTTGCCTATGTTTTCTCATTTGTAAAAAGAGTTGGAAAGGAAATGGCAAACTATTCCAGTGTCTTAGCCAAGAAAATTCCAAATGGGATCACAGAGTCAGAAATGGGATCAGTGAACGAAAATGAACACCCTAGACAATGAAGTAATGTCAATACTACACATATTTGTATGAAAAGGCATAGCATCCAAATTGTTAAAGGAAAAATTAACTGTTATAGTAGTAAGTAGATAGTAAAATTAAAATAGTGGTGGTCCTCAAATTTTCCCTCTCAGAACTAGATAAATCTAATGAAAAAATATACAAGAATTAAGGAAATCAATAGAATTTTAGAAAAAGGTTGACCTAATAGATCTCTGGAGAAAATTTAATTGGTATTTGAGACATTAATGAAGAAAAGAACAGAACTGAAAATAAAATTTGACATTCACCTTTATAAAAATTGACCATATATTAGCATATAAAAAAACTTTATAGGATCATGGAAGCAAAAAAATAAAAATTAATTGGACATTAAATAAGCTAATCTTAAAGAATAAATGAGTTAAAGAACAAAGTGGCATCAAAGGAAAGTTTTTATTTTTAAGTTTCATTTTTAAATGCTTGAATAAATATAATACAGAAAGAGCAGATCAATGGATTGGGTATACAATTTTAAAAGCTAGAAAAAGAGCCAATTTTCAATCCCCAATTCAAAACTAAATTAAAATGCTAAAATTTTAAGGTGAGTATAATAAAATTAAATGTAAGAATTACTGAACTAATAAATAAAACTAGAAGGTGGTTTTATGAAAAAATATGATAAAATAGATAAACCATTGGTTAATATGATTTCAAAGAGAGATTAGAAAACTAAGTCATTATAATAAAAATGAAAAGGACAAATATACCACCAATGAAGATGAAATAAAAGCAATCATTGAATTATTGTACCTTATTACATGTGCATAAATTAAATAATTTGAGTAAAACAGAAGATACTTATAAGACATACAAACTGCATAGATTAACAGAAGAATGAATGTTGATACAGTGTGAACTAGTGAAATTTATACCAGGAATACAACGCTGGTTCAATATAAGCAAAACTATCAGCATAATTTACCATATGAATGGCAAAATAATAGATGCAGAGGAAGGCTTTTGACAAAATTGAACACTAATTCCTATTAAAAACACTTGAAATCAGAGGTAGAAATTGATTGTTTTCTTTAAAATTATAAGCAGAATATACATAAAACCATAAGTAGGCATTATTTGTAATGGATTTAATTTAGATGGCCTTTCAACTTATTATTCCCTCTGGTTGTAGAATATTAGTGTAGTATTTCATGATAATTTCTTAAATTCTTTTTTTTTTTTCATTTTTTTTTTTTCTGAGTGGGCCAATGAGGGTTAAGTGACTCGACCAGGGTCACACAGCTAGTGTCAAGTGTCTGAGGCTACATTTGAACTCAGGTCCTCCTGAATTCAGGGCGAGTGCTTTATCCTCTGTGCCACCAAGCTGCCCCCTTCATGATAATTTCTTGAAAAATGTTTTCTAGGTTCTTTTTTCTTTTTCTTTTTTTATCATGACTTTCTGATAGTGCAATAATTCTTAAATTATCTCTCCTGGATCTAATTTCTTGGTCAATTGTTTTTCTAAAGATATTGTTAACATCTTTCCTTTTTTCCTTTTTTTAAATTTTGTTTTAATATTTCATAATGTCTCATGAATTCATTAACTTGCCCAGTTCTATTTTTATAATAAACATTTTTACTTATTTTTTTTTAGTTCCCATTTTTATCACTTCTTCCCTCTCTACCTGCATTCCTCCCTGAGGCAGTAAGCAGTCACATATGAGTTATACATGTGTGATTTTGTAAAACATTTCCATATTAGGCATTTCGTACAAGAAAATTTGAATTTATGAAAAAATGAAAGAAAGTGAAAAATAGCATGATTTAGTCTATGTTCCATCAATATCAGTTCTTTCTGTAGAGGTGGATAGTATGTTTCATCAATAGTCCTTTGGGATTTTCTTGAATCATTGTATTGATGACAATACTTAAATCACTCACAATTCATCAAACAATATTTCTGTTTCTGTGCAAAATGTTTTGTATTATTTGGTGGTAATTATAAAAACTTAGGAGAGGAAAACAGTGAACAATAATACTCCAAATGGGGTCATGAAGAAGAAGACATGACTGAAAGAAACTCGGCAAAAAAACAAAAACAAAAACCAATCATCAAACTACCTAGTCTTGGGTAAGAAACAGAATAATTGGTCAGTAGAAAAGTAACCTTATGAGACAAATATCTAAGGTTTTGAGATAAGAACTCATTATTTCATAAATATTTCTAGGAAAACTGGAAAGTAATTTGTCAGAAACTAGGTAAAGTTCCATATCTTACCAAGACAAGATAAAAATAAGAAAGATATCATAAGTAAATTAGAGGAGTATGGAAGCTTATCAGATTTATGAAAAAGAGAAGAATTTATGGATGAACAAGAGATAAGGAATATTGTGAAGTATAAAATGGACATTTTTCTTTAAATAAAATTAAATAAGTAAAGATAGTTTTCATCATTCATTTTGTTTTAGATTTTGAGTTTCAAAATGTTCTCCCTCCCTTCTTTGTCTCCCTCCTTGCTAAGATGGCAAGCAAACTGATATAGATTATAAATATGCAATCATGTTAAAAAATATTTCTACATTACTCATGTTGTGAAAAAAGAAATAGAACAAAGGGGAAAAGCCACAAAGAAAAAAATGAAAATAATATGCTTCTGTCTACAGTCAGACTCCATGGTTCTTTTTCTGGATGTGGATAACATAACAACAGCAAATTTTGATTACGTTAATTTAAAAAAATAAGGTTTTGTGTAAATAATTCCAATGTAGCCAAAATTCGAAGTTAAATAGAGAATTGAGAAAAAAATTATAGTCAATTTTTCATATAGGGGCCTCATTTTTCAAATGGATAGAAAACTGTAAAATGTATGAGAATATGAATCAATCCTCAATCAATAAGTGGTCAAATTATATGAATAGCAGTTTTTGGAGGAGTCAAAGATATATCTATATATCTATATTATATATAGATATATATAGTCATATGAAAAACAATTCTGAGGTATGTGAGTGAGATTTTCCCCATCCCTTAGTTATAAGAGATTTACTATAGTTTTAAGTGATTTAATTAAAATAATAATCAATATATTAACAAATATTGTGATTCATATAGATTGTATAAGGTTAGAAGGTCAAGTCCTTTTTCCATATTTCTCAATTTTCCTATGACATAGTGTAGTTGATCTTGTGATATCTGCCTTAGGAAATGTCACAGGGTCTGTAGGTGGTCAGTAATACTGTTCACGCCGCTTTACACTGGCCTACCAATGATCCACCCTATTGATATCATAACGCTGATCCCCTGTTATTACTGAAGACTATGTTCTAATTTTAGAAAATGTCTCCAAGGGTATATAAACCCATGTAGTTTGTACTTCTGGGTCTTTCAGGCCCAAAGCCTGGATGACCGGTTTTGTTCAGGGACTGTCCCTCTCTCAATAAACCTATTTGCTTCAGCCTGGAAACTTCGTTATTTTCATTCTTCCATCGGACTTAAAATTTTTTCGCAACAGGTACCATGTCAGACCTATCAGATTGTTTAAAATTATACAAGGGGGAAAAAGGAGAGGGGCAGCTAGGTGGCACAGTGGATAAAGCACCAGCCCTGGATTCAGGAGAACCTGAGTTCAAATCCATCCTCAGATGCTTGACACTTACTAGCTGTGTGACCCTGGGCAAGTCACTTAACCCTCATTGCCCCACAATAAAATAAAATAAAATAAAATAAAATAAAATAAAATAAAATAAAATAAAATAAAATAAAATGAAATGAAATGAAATGAAATGAAATGAAATGAAATGAAATGAAATAAAATAGAAATGAAATGAAAAGAAATAAAACAAAATTAAATTAAATTAAATAACATGAAATGATACAATGGAAAAATGATAAATGCTAGAGGGGATTTGGAAAATTTGGATCACAAATATGCTATTGATGAATTATAAAATTATCCAGTCATTTTGGAGAGGAATTTGGAATTATGTTCAAAGATTTATAAAACTTTGTAAACCCTTTGACCCAGCAAGAGAAATATTAGTTCTGTTTCCCAAGGTAATCAGGGGAAGAGGAGAATAAATTGAGGGGTTCCCAACCATTGGGGAATGGCTGAACAATTCATGATATATGATTATGATAGAATATTACTTCTCTTTAATAAATGATGAACATGAAATATGGAGAAACTTGCCTGAAATAATATAAGGTATAATTAGAAGAGAATATTGGATAAAGTAACAGCAATAATATCAAAGAGTAACTGTGAATGACTATACTATTCTGAGTAATATGATCATTCATATCAACTTCAAAGGATTTATGAAGGAAAATTTTATCCACCTCTAGAAGATGAACTGATATATGGAAGAATATGTATATATTTTATATATGTGTTTACATATATACAATTTGGAACTCAATATATAAGCAACGTGAGGAAGAATCTTACATGTAGGATAAAATTACATTTGAAAATTTTAATGGCAGCTAGTTAGACACATGATGACAAAGAAAAGATAGAAATTCACTTGAGCTCTCCCCCAAACCACTGTGAACACCTTTAAATAATGCCATGGACTAATTCCTGGAGTGGCAGATCCCACAAAAGGATTGAGGTGAAACAATTTTCCAGCCTAAGACAACTTAAATGTTCAGCAGGAATATACTGTCTCTCCCTGGTGACAGTGGAACACAGTCAAAAAAAAAGCTAAGCCAGCACAAACCTTGTCTAAGCAAACTTTCAAATACAAGACAGAAGAGGATCTTAAAGGGTTAAACAGGAAAGGGAAATTATAAGGGACTTAATAAGGTAAAACTGTTTAAATACCTAAATGGAAAGATAATACTTGCAACTCATAAGAGCTTTCTCATTATTAGGGTATTTAGAAGGAGCATATATAGGCAGAGGGCATATGTGTGAGTTGAATATGAAGGGATAGCTAAAAAAATAAATCAAACGGTGAGAGAAGAATGTACTGGGAGAAAGGTAAAGGAGTAGGTAGAATGGGGTAAATTATCTCATGTAAAAGAGTCAAGAAAAAAGCTTTTAAAGTAGAGGGGAATATGGGGGAGGAGAGGGTAGTAAGAATGAACATCACTGTCATAAAAATTGGCTCAAAACTGGAATAATATACACAATTAATTTGGTATAGAAATCTATCTTACCCAATAGCAAAGTAAGATCAGGAAGTAGATACGAGAAAGAAAGGGGGTGATTGGGAATGTCAATTGTGAAAGTGGGTACTCAGAAGCAAAACATTTATAAGGAGGAACAGATTGAAAGGATAGAGAATATAATGAATGAGGGGGGGGGTCAGATACAGTTATCAATAATAATTGGGAAAAAATTGAAGCAAGCTTCTTTGATAAAGTCTCACTTCTTAAACAGAGAGAACTGAGTCAAACTTATCAAAAAAATAAGATCCATTCCCAAACTGATTAATGATTTTATATATATATATAAAATCATTAATCAGTTATATATATATATAATCAGTAATCAGTTATATATATATATATATAATCATTAATCAGTATATACACATACATACACATATACACATACACATATATACATATATGGAGATTTTTCAGATGAAATAACCAATGCTATCTAATGTCATATTTTAAAAAAATGGTCTGTCACTATTAACTGGAGAAACTGGAGGAATGCGAATTAAATCAATTTTGGTACTACCTCATACCTATTAGAATGGCTAACAGGAAAAAAAAAAGTAAAATGCCAAATATTGGAGGGTATGTGAGAAAAATGAGACATGAATGCACTGTTGGTGGAGTTGTAAACTTACTCAACCATTCTGTAGAGCAATTTGCAGCTAGGCCAAAAGGACTTTAAAATCATATACAGGGGGGGGGCGGCTAGGTGGCTCAGTGGATAAAGCACCGGCCCTGAATTCAGGAGTACCTGAGTTCAAATCCGGTCTCAGATACTTGACACTTACTAGCTGTGTGACCCTGGGCAAGTCACTTTACCCCCATTGCCCCGCAAAAAAAAATAAAAATAATATACAGGGGGCAGCTAGGTGGCGCAGTGGATAGAGCACCGGTCCTGGATTCAGAAGTACCTGAGTTCAAATCCGGCCTCAGACACTTAACACTTACTAGCTGTGTGACCCTAGGCAAGTCAACCCCAATTGCCTCACTAAAAAAACAAATCAAAAGAAAACAAAAGAAAACAAAAAAAACATATACACTCTTTGACCCAACAATACTACTAGTAGGACTTTCTCCCAAAACAGACAAAAAAGAAAACAAAAGAGGGTCAGCTAGGTGGCTCAGTGGAGGAAGCACAGGCCTTGGATTCAGGTGGAACTGAGTTCAAATCTGACCTCAGACACTTGACACTTACTAGCTGTGTGACCCTGGGTAAGTCACTTAACCCTCATTGCCCTGCAAATAAATAAAGATAGATAGATAAAAAAGGAAAAGAACGTCCATATGTATAACAATATTTATAGCAGCTCTTTTCAAGTAATTGGAAATTGAGGGAATTCCCATCAATTTGGGAATAGCTGAACAAATTGTGGTATGTGATTTTGATGGGATGCTATTGTGCTCTAAGAAATAATGAGCAGGATACACTCAGAAAAACCTGGAAAGACTTATATAAACTGATGGAAAGTTAAATTTACTGTGTACAAAGTAAAAGTAATATTGTAGGATAATCGACTATGAAGGACTCTGCTATTTTCAGCAGTACAATGATCCCAGACAAATCTGAAGGATTTAAGAAAAATGCTATCCATTCCCAGATAAAGAACTAAGGGTGTCTGAATACAGATTGAAGCATACTTTTTAAAATGTTATTTTTCTGAGTGTTTTTCCTCTCTGTTTTATTTTACAAGATGACTAATGCATAAATAGTTTGCATATCTACACATGGATAAGCTATATCAAATTGCTTGGGAGATGGGAAAGGAAGAAGGGAGGAAATTTAAAACTCAAGGTGAATAAACAATTAAAATTATTTTTACATGTAATTGGGGAGAGTAAAATACTAATGTAAAAAAAAAAGAAAAATATTTGGACTGGAGCCATTATTTCACTGGTGTAGGGAAGTTCCAGAGTGAAGATTGCCTCTGTGAATTTAGATCAACAATTTATCTTAGAGAGGTACCTGGGGTATCAAAATGATATAAAGCTAGCATGTCAGAAGCTGAGCTTAAAATTCAAATGTTACAAAGGTATCTCAGATTTGCAGTGGGAAGGGAAAATAGAGATCATAAAGTCACAAGGCCCTTCATTTAGAAATCAAGAAACTTATGCTCAGAAAAGTGAACAGCCTCTCCCACAGTCACACAATAATTGAATATCAATAATAATATTTGAATACAAGTGTTCTGATTTAAAATCTAGCCAGCCATACATAGGTCTGGCTTTCTATCCACTTATACCACTGAAAGGTATGGTGAAAGAGAGGGTAGAGAGTCTGCATTAGAACAAAGAAATCTAATCTCAATTTAGGCAGATAGAAAGGAAATATAGAAAAGAAACTATGTGTATACACATATTATTATAGCTAGATTATATATATATATAGACATAGAATTATATCCATTAATGCTCATACATATATGTTTCCATAAAAATATATTCACACTTTAGATATAAATGAACTGAAAGCTGGTTTGGCTTCTCGTAGTATACGATAGTCTTGGGGTCAGGAAATATTTTCTGAAGTTTTAAAAATATATAGCCACAGACATTTTAATTTTCACAATTGTGTCCATTTGCAAAAATATTTATTAAAATATTGCATATTTCTCTGGCATTTGTAAACTCCATTATGACTTCTATATTTGTCCTATTTGAAGTTATATGATTTAAAAAATAAGTATTATCTCAAAATCTTAACTTTTGAGTCCTTTAGGAATGGGAATGGCTCACTGTCTAAATGTTATGCACTAGGTTGCATGCTATTGTTCAGGGAACAAAGGAGGAAAGTAGTTATGAGAGTAATTTCAGATTCTCAGTGTATATAACAAAGGGAGTGACTCATACCTTTTGCTTCTTCCAGTTTTGCCTTGCCAACAAGGGGATGGTTCAGAATACTAGCCTTGCTGGTACTTGTGGATGATTAAAAAAAAAAAAAAAACTCTTCCCCCATGCTTGAACTGACAATATAAGATAAAAAAAGTCACCATAATGTCATGCTACTTCAGAAACGTGCATTGTTCCACATTCAGATGAGACAAGCTCATCCTGAAGGTAGAGCCCTTAATCACAGTAGGAGACTCTGTTCCTTCTCTTGCCTTTATATATTCCTTTACATTATCATATACAGATCTTGGCATCCATCAGCTTTAATATGAACATCAGAAAGACAATGTTATTTTTAGCTAAGGCACTCATTAAAGATAAAGATGCTGAATAAACTACTCTAACTTCATGCAGTTGGAGAAGAAAAAAGTATGCTATGTAATATGGAATGTAAAATATTTATTTACAAGTGTTTTTGACAGGGACACATTTTAAAGATAGAATGATAATTAAGATGTTAAGTGAAAATTCATTTGTATGTAAAAACCAAGGAGTATACAATAATCTTTTTTCTAATCAATTTTAATAATATTTTAAATGAAGAGTGATCAAGCAAGCAATCCCAAGGACAAAATAATAGAGATTAAATTCAACAAAATGCATTCATGGTGTTATAAAAATGATACTTATTGAAGGCCTAATCAATGAAATGTGTAGAATTAACGAAGATTTGGGGATTTGTTATGAAAAATTCACAATCACATGTATTTCTCAATCCATTTCATGAAATAGCATTCCATTAGACATGGGCATGCTGCTGTGTGTGGTTTAAAAATTGGACTTACAAACTGGAGTTAAATTCTAGAATTAAATCAAGCCTGACTTGAGAGATACCATCAAGATTCCTCTTTGAAACCTAACCATCACTTCCTTCCCTCCCCCCACCAAAAAAAAGAAAGAAAGAAAGAAAGAAAGAAAGAAAGAAAGAAAGAAAGAAAGAAAGAAAGAAAGTGCTATGGAAATAAATCCTTTATCACAAGTTAGAATAATACATTCCCTTGGCCACCATTCTCAGCTAATCACATCACCCTTATAATAAAAGTAAAATGCCCACCCATTAGCCTTTATGACTTCTATTATAAACTTTTCGTCAGCCTTATGTGTTGCTTAAAATGAGAAGTGTTTAATGTACTTAAAAATAGTCAAAAGTTATTTTAATCAACCTCAAAAGTGACATAAAAAATAATAGCAAGACTCTGAATTGGATTGAAACTAGTTATTATTTTCCTTGAATATACTGAAATGGGCCATTACATTTCCTTTATTGGGTTTAAAAAAGAACGATTGGAAAATAATGTATAAATGCTTGAGATCATAGAAAAGATGTGTCAAAATGTCATGAGTGCTGAGAAAGTAATGACAGAGGCTGAAGGAAACTGAATCAAGTCTCTATTTTGTTGCTTTACTTAAAGATTGAAAGTCTGGAAGTTTCTGTTGAGCTCGATCTTACCTCTCAGTTTTGAAAGCATTTGACAGTCTTTGTGACTCAGTGTACAAAAACATTTAAAAAAATATTATTCCCCAAAGAAATCATAAAGAGGATTCTTTGATGGGAAAATAAGAATAGTATAATGGCAGTCCTAAACATTTTGCCAAATAAACTTGCAGTTGTATATGATAGGAAGTACCATTAAATTCTGGAGTAAAAGGGAAAAGGAAAAATATTTCTCTTTATGAAAATTCTTACAATTTACGTGGTTGCCAAATATTGTCTTGACCAAATAAGAAATTGGATGTTCATTTCATAAATGAATCTAATGTTATTACCATTTTCAGACCCCAGTGTAAGGGAAAATTGCCACTAGTTTTTCAGAGTAGCAAAGGATCAATTGATCTTAGCCTATACATCTATATCCATCTATCTATCTACGTACATATATGTATGTATATGTGTAATGTATATACACATGCATACATACAAACTAATGGCTAAGATAATTTATACATGTGTTATTTATATATAATAATGTGTGTATGTTTTACAAGAGAAAGAAAGGACAATAGCACACTTCAATAAATACATGTAAAACTCAATAATTTGCATGAGATGGCCAAAATGAAGTACACTGTGAAAAGAATACCAGAATAAAGTTCAGAAGGACTGGGTTCTGATTTTAACTTTGCCAACCATTTAAATACTCATATTGAGTTCCCATATTAGTGATGCAGTTCACCATCTATATATACATACCAGTACTATGTGACATCTATTTTTTACCAACATTCACCAGAGTACCTTATCCAATGTATGAGGGACCCTGCTCAACTTCTCTAGGCAAAGGTATTATCCACACATTCTGACTTTCTACTTACCAATTCTCCTTCTTGTCAAATAACGAGTTCATATTATCTTCCTTATTGTTTATATATTACAACCTATTCATGTCCATCATGTGACTCTCCATTGTCATCTGGTTGAGTCACCTTAATTCTATGGTGACAATGCAGTTTTACATCTTGCTCTTCTCTGCAAATTTTGAAGAAATTCTGAATTTTTGAGGTGAGAAAAATATCATAAAACATAAGAAGAATATGGTAAAACAATTATTGTGAAATATTCAGGTCTAACTTTTGAACATGTCAAAGTAGAATGTGAAGAACCTGAAAAATTAGCTAATAAGTTGATATTATTTTTATAAAAGTAGGGCACAAACTTTTTTTTTTGCTAATTGGAGCAAGAGACCAAGATCTTATTTTTGAAAAAAATAAGAACTTCATTAAATTGTTAGTAGTAAAAAATGACCCTTATTTTAATGGGAAATGTGCTATGGAAAAAATAATTTTCTTTTTTTTCTTAAGCATTTCCAGTCTCTTCCTTCTGTGGGGACCAAATTTTAATTGGGGAGTGTTAGCTAAGCAGCTCACCACAATATTGGGGCAAGGAAGGAGACCGCCAGCCTCCCTCAAAACAAAACAGGATTCATTTTAACAAGAATGAACTTAAAAAAAAAAAACACAAACAGGATCAGTAGGATCAAGGGAAAGGAAATAAAATGGGGAAAGGGAAGTTACAAAACCTGAAAAATGCCACTGCCTAGGAATCAGCTGAGAATACACAGCAGACCTCCTGTCACCTTCCAGCTTCCAGCCAGAATGGCAGAAAGAAAAACAACTTCTTTCCTCCTTGCACACTCCACACAGTCTCCAGCCAATTGGATGGCCACTCTGACAGTCACATGACTGCCCTCACTAGGCTTCCAATCATTATAATTTTGCCCATGTAGGCATCAGCGAGTGGTTGATGACGTGAGGTGCCAGCGCCATGGCAATGGCTACAACCAGTGGGTGGAGCACCATGCAGTTTGCAGAGCCCCAGGCCAGTGCATGCCAAGGCATAAAAACCTCAAATAATAATTAATTCTTTACACTTCTAAACTCTGGATCGAAATGATTTTCATCTGTATTGTCTATGCCAGATATACATAATGTTGGACAAGCTCTATAAGATGTCCTTGCAAAAAATTATGAAATATGGACAAAACAGCTTCATTATATTGGTCTTTCCTGTGTAGGTTGACAGATTGTAAATCATTAGGAGAAAAATAGACTTTTAATAAGATAAAAACTTCTAATTAGTCCAGATTTTAAAAAAAGTAAAGGAAACTTTGACGTACAAATATGCATCTAAAAAGAAAGATAAAAAGCTAAGTGCAACGACATATTCAGGGAAAAAAAGCTTTACAAAGAAGAAATTCTTGCTTTCTGTTGGAGAGGTAGACATACTGATATAAGCCTTCCCAATAACTTTAATATCATCAGGTTTTATGGTAAGATTCTCATAACAGGGAGGGTTTGGTTTGATTTTAAGATGTTTTTATGTTTTAATAGAAGAAAGGAAAGGAAGAGGGAAAAGGACATACTAGGGAAGAAAAAGGTAACATGGTAGGGGGGAAATATTTTTTCACATAATTAGGGATAGAAGTAAAATTCTATCCAAAGAAGGAAAGGAGTAGGGAGAAACTGTGCTACATAGATCACTGTCATTTGAGGTAGACAAAGCGGTATATAGAAAATGCACACACAAGAGTATGATTTAAAAGTATCTGGACATAATAACAGACTCCTTTCATCATTTCTACTGGGATGACTTAGGCTAAAATATATGTTGAGTTCAGGATTTCTGAACTTCAGTGAACTAAACAAATACATACACGTGAATTTCAGGGTTTGTATTATGAGTCCTGTATTTCCAAAGGATAGGCAAATTGTCCCAGGTGCAAATTATACCAGATGAAAAAAGGTGGGAAGTGGTGGGGCAGTACAGATGAAAAGGAATGGGGAAAATATTTGAAAATCATAACTGTGTGGGACAGCTGGATAGCTCAGTGGATAGAGCACTGGCCCTGGATTCAGGAGGAATTGAGTTCAAATTTGACTTCAGACACTTAACACTTGCTACCTCTGTGACCCTGGGCAAGTCACTTGACCCCGATTGCTTCACCAAAAAAAAAAATCATAACTGTGATTGTAAATGGATTAATTTTACACCCCCCAAAAAAACTTAAAAAAATAACTAAGGTTTAGAAATCAGTATTTAAAAATACACCTTTTACAAGAAACACACATGATGTCAAGATTCCCACAGAGTTAAAATAACATGCTAGAGTAAACTGTATTATACTTCAATTGAAATTAAAAAGAAAACAACAAAAAAATAGAGGTAGCAATAATGTTCTGAGACAAGACAGCAACAACAACAACACAATTAAAGGAGATAAATAAGCAAAGTACATTTTGCTTTAAGATCCCATGGAAAATTTAAGTTAATAATTAACATATATGCAACGAAAGGAAAATAACTACTCTTGTAAAAAAGCAAAAATGAGTTATAAGGAGCAACAGTAAAATCTTAATATTGGAGGGCTTAAAATTAGCCCTTTCCAGATAGATACATTTAATTAAAAACAAGCAGTATATAAGTTAAAGACTGAAAACAATCTTCGAAAAGCTACATAGGATAAATATCATTTATTATTCAATGGTAATATAAATAAGTATGTATGTTTATTATCTATATCTTTGTGTATAAAGATATATTTATTCAACGGTAGTTTTTCTGAATTAGAATATAATAATCTTATAAACAAATTCAGAAAAGCAGTAATATTAAAATGCTATTTACCAAATCAATTCTGTAACATACAAAAATGTTTATGCAGCCAAAGGAGTACTTTGGAGGAAATTCTTATTTTTAAACAAACATATCAACAAATAATGAAAAAGTCAACAAATTTTACATCCAACTAAATAAAGAAAAGCAAAACTCGAAGGCAATTTAAGAAAACTCAATTAAACATGAAGACAGAAATAGAAACTTAGAGAGAAAAGTTAAGAAAAATGAAATTAAGGAAATTATTTTCTATGGGCTGTTTTTTTTTTCTAAATCAATAAAATCAATAAACCATTAGCTATTTTGATTAACCAAGAGAGGAAAAATCAATTAACATTACAAACATGAAAAAGAAAAATTAAGAACAACTGAATAAGAAATAATGGATCTTATTAAATACTATTTTGATCTAGCCTAATCAACTAAAACCAAGAGCTTAAATGTGCTTACAAAAATTTTTAAATTATCAGAATAATATGTGATATTTAAAATCTAAATGTGTGGTCACCTTAAATTAGAAGCTTTAGCACCAGTCTTTGGATATTAAGCATTTATTAAAGCATACTAGGTATTAGTAAAAGGAGAACACATGGAGTTCAGAAAGTTAAGAAAAGGCTTATCTAGCCTAAAGTTCCAGCCTGGTCTGGTTCTTCCTCAAGTCCTCCACCATGAGCCTGCTTCAATCACAAACTGCTTGAGCAAACTGAGTGTGGAAACTTTTTATAGGTTTGGAGCATAAGTGGTCCTTACACATTGCTTCAAGCTGATTGGCAGGTGTCATCCAAATCCATTGGTTCACTGGACTTGAAGGTGGTCTCATGTTGAGTTCAAAGCTTTTGACTTTTTTAGAGAAACCAATACAGTGTTGTTAAATTAGGAGAGAAATAGTTAACTGGTTTTAAATATATCTATCTATGTATCTATCTATCTAATATATCATATATATTATAATGTATATATACAATGTATTTACAACAAGATTTTCTGATAAACATAATTAATAAGACATGCAAAGAGATTCAAATGTATAATAAATTATTCCTAAAAGGTAAAAGGATTTTAAAAATTAGTTCTTAAAAGTTCACAGTCAAGCTATGTATAGCCATGGCCCTATGAATGAATCCTACAAATTACAAACAATTTGTAAAGTGCACGTTAAATCAATACCAAGCTAACACCTCACAACCATCAAAAATGAAAAGAGAAATATTGAATGGGTTATTGGAAAAGATGCATATTGGTGCACTGTTCTTGGGCATATGAATTAATACAGCCATTCTATAAATCACTTTTAAATTTTGCACAAAAAGTTAATAAAGTACACATGTCTTTTTAACCAGCAATGAAAATATTAGTGCTATATCTTAAGGAGAACAAAATAAAAGGAAACAATCACCAAAATATTTAGAGCACCTTCTTTTTTGTAGTGGCAAATAAATGTAAACTGAAAGTATCCATAAATTGGGGAATGCCTGAACCATTGACTAATAGAGGAATTTATTTTGGATTGACAAAATAGAATATTATGCTATAAGGAAGAGAGAATATTTCAGAGAAACCTAGGCTAGCGTATATGAACAGATGAAGAATTAAATGAGCAGTATCAGAACACTTGATACTATAACATCAACATTTTTAAAAAAGAAAGTTTTGAATAACTTAATATAATCAACAAAATAATCATACATGATTCCAAAGGACAAATGAATAATGCTAACCACTTCCTGAGAGAAAAGTAGTACAATATTGTGCAAAATGACATGCACATTTTTAACATGACCAATATGGGTATTCGTTTTGTTTGACTAAGCACATAAGTGATAGGAATTTTTTTTTTCTGGGGTTGTGGAAAGGAGATAAAATGTTTAGTAATTTTAAAAATAATTAAAGAAGAATAGTGCTAGTATCAATAGGACTCCCATTAAATTCAGATAGGGGCCAAAAAAAAAAAAAAGCAATAAAAAGAGTGTGTTGGAAGTTGACAAGATATGTCAGAGAAATCAGAAATACTAAACTCAGTTTGTTATTCTCTCCATCTTAGCAAACTTTAGGGTGTAAAGGATTAAAAAATACAAAGATTTACAATAAGTTTAAACCCAAGAGAAATGAATACATAATGAGAACCCTGTTTCTTATAATAAATATGTATCCTGACTTATTAAAATAAAAGGTTCTTGACATTACTTCTCAGAAATCTTTCAATGTCAGAAAAGTTATTATCACTTTTCACTGAATATTCACTAAGAATTATAAAGCATTTGGGGTAGCTAGGTGGCACAGTTGTTAAAATACTGGCCCTGGATTCAGGAGGACTTGAGTTTAAATCTTGCCTCAGACACTTGACACTTACTAGCTGTGTGACCCTAGGAAAGTCACTTAACCCTCTTTGCCCTGGAAAAAACAAACAGAAAAAAGAATTATAAAGCATTGAGAGGATCAGATGAGATGTGGGCAATTGTTTTCCTTCTTTTAAGCAATTCAAGTCTTCAGTCTTTTGACTTGTGAAATTGAACTCAATTGCTGGGAAGGAAACACCCTAAGATTTATTGTTTTGTTTTTTGGAGAGGTGATCCTACAATATTATTTCATTTGCATGTAGTTTCCTCATAAATCCAAGTTCCCAAGGAAAATGAATAGAGGGGAAAAGAACGACACTTCTGAAGTGATTTGCACTCTTTTTCTCTTTTGACCATACTAATTTCATCATTGAATACTTTTATCTTTTTTAAAAATGATTTTATTGATATGTATTGCTCTTAAATTGATTATTTCTTTTTCCATCCCTCTCTATCCTCATTCTCCCCTTCCAACAGTCATGTCACAATAAAAAATTAAATTAAATTAAATTAATCAAAAAAATAAACAAAACCTTTCAGAGGGCAGCTGGGTGACACAGTAGATAAAACACCAGCTCTGTATGCAGGAAGACCTGAGTTCAAATCCAGCCTCAGACACTCTGGGCAAGTCACTTAATCCTCATTGTCCTTCAAAACAAAACAAACAAAAACTTTCAAAAAATGGCAAAAATAAAAAAAAATTAAAAATAACAGAATATGGGTTTAAATAAAATGTTTCATACCTTCCCCATCCAAAACTCTCCAAATGAATGGAGGCAAATGACTTTGGAGTCAAATGTATGCTTTATAATTTTACTGCATTCATCTTCTACCTTTTTATAGTAGTTGTTCTTTTTATTCATATTGATGTGAGTATTGTGTTTATCATTTTCCCTATTGTGCTTACTCCATTTCTCATTGGTTCAGTTCATGTCTTTTCATGATTCTCCATATTAAACATATTTATCATTTTTTACAGCATAATAATATTCCATTTCATTCATGACCCATAATTTGGTTAGCTATTCCCGTATTCATGAACATCTTTTCCATTTATTTGCTACCACACACAAATGAAGTCGTTCTGCAACTAGGTGGCACAGTGGACAGATTGCTAGCCCTGAAGTCAGGAACTCATTTTCCTGAGTTAAAATTTGGCCTCAGACACTACCTGTGTGACCCTGGGCAAGTCAATTAACCTTGTTTGTCTCAGTTTCTTCATGTATAAAATGAGCTGGAGTAGGAAATGCAAATTGCTCCAGTATATTTGCCAAGAAAATGCCAAATAAAGTTAATAGAGAATTGGACACAAATGAAATGACTCAACAACAGCATAAATGTTTACTTTTTTGTCAGTGAAATCCTTGAGGTATTATGTAGCAGTATAATGTTTAGGTGAAAGAGTAGGAATCATTAATTTCTTTGATTGTATAATTTCATAATCCATTCCGGGATAATTGTACTGATTCACAGCTCCAACAATCCAACTTTATGCCTCCTATCTTTTATCACTTTGGCCAATTTAAGGGAAGTAAAGTAAAATCCTTATTTTTTTTTAACTTTTCTGAATACTATTGATGTGCAGTACTGCTCCATGTCATCACTATTTTTTTTCTTTTGAAACCTGTTATTATTTATCATAAAAGCATTTTATTATTTTCCATTTACATGTAAAGATGGTTTTCAACATTTATTTTCCTAAGATTTTTAGGTCCAAATTTTTCTTCCTTCCTCCCTTCTTGCCCCCCTCCTCAATACATAAAGCAATCTGATATAGATTATATTATACAATCACATAAAACATATTTCTCAATTAGTCATGTTGTGAAAGAAGAATCAGAATAAAAGGGAAAAACCTAAAAAACAAAACAGAAACAAAACAAAACAAAAAAAAGTAGAAAAAGTATGGTTTAATCTGCATCCAGAATCCACAGTTATTTTTTCTGAATATGGACAACATTTTCCATCATGAGTTCTTTGGAAATGTCTTGGATCATTGCACTGATGAGAAGTACAAAGTTTATCAATGTTGATCATCATACAATGTTGCTGTTACTGTGTACAATGTTCTCCTTGTTCTGCTCACTTCACTCAGCATCAGTCCACTTAAGTCTTACCAGATTTTTGGAAATCTGCCTGCTCATCATTTCTTACAGCACAAAAGTATTCCATTGCATTCATATACCACAACTTGTTCAACCATTCCCCAATTAATGAGCATTCCCTTGATTTCCAATTCTTTGCCACCACAAAGTAAACTGCTATAAATATTTTTGTACATGTGGGTCCTTTTCTCTTTTTTTATGATCTCTTTGGGATACAAACGTAGGAGAGCTATTACTAGTTCAAAGGGTATGCACAGTCTCATGGCCATTTGTTTTCCAGAAAACTGCTATTATTTTAAGTTTTGATATATCAATCAATGAATAGCTTTTGATTTTATCAATTTACCTTAGTTTTCAATACATCTCAGATACAACTTATAAATGATATTTGATAAAAGATTTTATTTCTTTTTAATCAATGTTTTCTTTCCTTATTAGATGAATTCATTTAATCTGAGATGAAGCTTTATAATTCCAAGTAATTAAATTATTTTTCTTTGTACTAGCTTATGTCCCTTGTTTGCTTAAATATTCATCTCCTATGCATAGAAAGGTATAAGATCTGCTTCTCTTTTTTATTATCTTTAATATTTATGTCATGTATCCATTTTCAATTTACTATGGGATATTATATAAGATGTTGGTATAAGCCTAATTTCTTCCATACTGTTTTCCATTTTTCTCAGCAGTTAGTGTTAGATTAACCCCATATTTTATCATATAAGGAGCTCTTTACTAGGTAATTTACAGTTTGGGATTTATCACACACTGTTTTATTGAGTTACATTATTTCTGATTCTCCCTTTTTTTGGTCTCTTTCATTGTTCAGCTTTTTTCTATTTTTTCAACTAATACTAAATTGCTTTGATGATTTGTTTTATCATATAACAACTAAATATCCTATTCAGTATCATTCATTCCTATCTTTATTTTTTCTTTAATATTCTAGGCACTTATGCTACATTTTTACATGAATAGTTTATGAGACATAGTGATCATTTATGGCAAACTTTGGTTTATCATCAGAGACAACCTTATTTTTGCTTTGTAAAGGTCAAACCAAGGAATTTCTTAGAAGAGTATAACTCTATTTCAGCAACGCATATGATAAAAATTTTCATAATAACCTGGTGAGCAAACAGATAGATATGAGCAAGATGGTAAGGCAGTTAGGTGGATTTTAGGAAGACTGAATGACTTAGTAAAAAGAGAAGGGTTTAATGGATCAATATTAATTTGGAGAGAGGTCTCTACTATTGTTCTTCTGGGATCTTGTAACTTTGATGTTCAAAGTTTTCATTAGTGCTTAAGTAAAAGCACAGATGCCATACTTATCAACCTTACCTGTGACCAAAAAAATAAATAAAAGAAATAGAAAATACACAGTAGGACAGCATCCAGATATATACAGAAAGAGAAAGAGACACATCTTGATATTTGGTAAAATTTAATGAGATTAAGCATATATAAAAAAGATCTATGATTGCCTTAGAGTACTCTTAATACGGATACTTGCTCTATCAATGCAGATTACAGTCCTAAGATTTAGTAGATAAAAGCTGGGGATTTGAATAAGGCATTTTGAGTTCAAATGACTTGATCAGGATATTGCAGTTAATGAGAGTCAAGATTTGATTTCAATTCTTGAATTTGAGCTGTGTATGTGTATGTGTGTGTATGTGTGTGTGTATGTATATATCTGTATGTGTACATATATATGTGTATATATGCATTTACACATATAAATATATACATAGCCATACCTATATATACACATATAGATACATTTTTATATAATGAATATATACTAATATGTGATATGTAATAAAATAATATAAATTAATGAAAAATACAAATATAATAATATAGAAAAATAATTTTGTTACATTGTGTGTATTATGTTTATATATATATATATATATATATATATATATGTATATTGTATAATTACAAACTGTGTTGTTTAAAATCTAATGTGGGTTCTAATCTGCCCCCCTAGTTTTGGGGGACAATATGGCTAAAATCACCGATAAATTCAGCAAGAGTTTAGGCTTTTAAGGATTTGTTAAAATATAAGTTAGTGAAGAGAGAGATATTGAGAGCAGATTCCTTATAGCATGGAAATCCTAGCTTGGATCTATTCAGTATAGCCAGAGAGAAAGAAACAAACTTCCATTCCTAGAAGCCCAAGTGAAATCCGTCACCATGCCAAAAGTCCTGGATGACCAGGGGGACCCTCCTTTTTCTCCTGTCTGCTGCCGTGGCAGTTCCTCCATGAAAAAGAGACAGAGGCAGCATGCTAAACCCTGCTTGTGGTTCCTCTCTCCTCCCCCAAAAGGGGAGGTCCTTCCAGCTGATTGGTTCAGAATGGTCTCTTGCTGATGTCAGTAGTACACCGCATCTGAAAACAACACACTCAGGGCCAGCCAGGTGTGGTCTCCATCCAATCACCCTTAAGTAGGTACTTAGTCATTTTCTCAGTCTCACTCAATTCAAACAATACTAAATCAGTCCTCAGGTAGGACCCCTGGGTGCCTGCCGAATCCCATTATTTTATCACAATAAAAATAATTTACATATACTATATTATGTAAACATATTTAATATTTTATATTTAAATATATATTCCCCAGTTATATGTTGAAATATTTTTAAATGTTTTTAAACATTTCTAAAGTTTTGAGTCACAAATTCTATCCCTCCTCTCTACCCTCCCTTAGATGCTAAGCCACCCTATATATGTTGCACATGTGAAATCATGTAAAACATTTCCATATTAGTAATTTTGTATAAGATGACAAATAAAAAAGAATGAAAGAAAATTAAATATATACTGCTTCCTTCTATATTCAGACAATGTCAATTTTTCTATAAAATTAGACAAAATGTTTCATCATGAGCAATTTCAGATTGTCTTGGAACATTTTATTATGAGAATAGTTGTCATTCATAATATTTTACTGAACAACATTGCTGTAACTATGTACAATGATCTCCTGCTTCTGCTCACTTCAGTTTATATAAGTTCAAGTAAGTCTTTTCAGGTTTTTATGAAATCATCCTGCTTGTCATTTCTTATAGCAATAAGAATATTCTAACATAATCATACACCACACTTTGTTTCACCATTCCCCAACTTAGGGACATCCTGTTGCTTTCTTATTCTTAGCCCTTACAAAAAGAGTTGTCGTAAATATTTTTGTACAAATAGATCCTTTCTCCCCCATTTTTGATGTCTTTTGGACATAGACCTAACAGTGGTATTGTTGGATCAAAGGGAATGAACAATTTTGTAGCCCTTTGGTCATGGTTCCACATTGATATCTAGAATTTTTGGATTAGTTCAAATCTTCACCAACAATACTTTAGCGTGCTAGTTTTTCCACATTGCCTTTTACATCCCTAATTTTCTTTTTGTTGTTGTTTATATTAGCCAATCTGATAGGTGTGAGATAGTACTTCAGAATTGTTTTAATTTCCATTTCTCTAATAAATAGTTATTTTGAACATTTTTTCACATAACTTTAGATAAATTCAATTTCTTTGTCTGAAAACTATCAATTCATATCCTTTGACCATTTATCAACTGGGGAGAAGACATATTTATAAATTCAAATTAGTTCTGTTTGATGAGGACTTTGAGGGAGCCAAGATCAAAGAGGAAAGGCAATGACTCTTCTGGCCTCTTCCTAAAACGCCTCCAAATACCTTCAAATAATGTCATCAGACAATTCCTGAAGCAATAGGAAAGGACAGGTTGAAATAATTTTCCAGACAAAGATAACTTTGAAAGTCAGCAGGAAAGGTCTGTAGCACCAGGGTATGAGTGGGACACAGTAGAGAACAAGTTGTGCCAGTGCAGACTGAGACACAGGAAATCAGGATTAGGTCTTGGGAGACACTGAATCAGAAGCAGCAGCAACTGCTTCTGTAACTCAGCCCATAGTGGGTCTTGGAGTTGAACAATAGGCCAGAAGGAGATTACAGGTGTCCTTTTGCTAGTATTGAGACAGAACTCTTTTGTTTTGTCTATCCTCCAATCTAGGTCATAGTTTTTGGGAGCAATTCCAGAGTTGGAAGGAGCACTAGCTCAACAGAGATTTTGGTCACATTAGTGTCGTATTCTCCTCATAGTTCCAGGGCAGAAAAGTAGGCTAATAGTGGCCTTAAGACCATAGCACAGGGCAGGAGAGTAGTAAATATTCTTCTTACATTATATGACCTTAGAAGAACTGAAAACTTACATATTCCTAGAATTATCTCTGAAAACAGTTGCACAGCTCCCCCCCTGAAGCTTGGGATAATATACCTTCCACCCTGGAAGCAGAACCACACTTTAACAAAGAGTTAAAAGGCAAGAAATAAAAGAGGCCTTTATCAGAGATACTTGTTGTAATTTCCCCCCAGTTTTCTACTTTCCTTTTAATTTCGTTTGCATTCGTTTTGATTGTCTAAAAAACTTTTTTTTCATATATAATCAAAATGATCTATTTTATATTTTGTAATGATATCTATAATTTCTTTGGTTTTAAACAATTCCCTTCCATATATCTGACAAAAAAGAAAAAAAAAAGGCTATTCCATGTCCTCCTAATTTGCTTATTCTCTATTACCCTTTATGTATAAACCACACAGACATTTTTACCTTATCCCAGTATAGTGTGAGGTATTGGCCAATATGTAGTTTCTGCTATACTATTTTCCATTTTTCCCAGAATTTTTTGACAAATTATGAGTTTTTGTAACAAAACTTTGGATCTTTGGTTGTATCATATACTAAATTAATATGGCCATTTGCCATAATGTAAGGTTTACCTAATCTAGACCACTAATTTGTAAGGAATTAATTGTGATTTGGGGTTTTCATGATCCTATCTTTGTTTTATTATGGTCAGACTAGAAAAAAATGTAAGCTTGGGTATGTACTTTGGGAGCTAATTGAACAAACAAGAGGAACTCTGATCACAGGGAACATTTATTGAAACTAGGTAACTAATAACTTCTCTAATAGCTTCCCCAAGCCCACATGGGTCTGGCCAGATTGTGATGGGGATAGACCATGTGGGTGTGCTGAGCCAGCTGGAGACTTAGCATGGCTATGAACTGCCCCTCCCCTTCCTGTGAAGATTCAGTTAAGATACAGTTGGATACAGTTAGGGTTTTCAGTTAGAAGGAGTTTGCTAAAAGAGGCAGTTGGAGAGGGTTCTGAGAAAAATGGGGAAGGAAGGCAGATATTTAGAGGAGCTATTGGTGTTTGACCTTTTTACCAAAACAGAAGAGACTACAAACTAATTCTCCTTAGAGCTACAGATTCTGGGTGTGGTGACTTTGTGTGGATTTTGTTTGTTTGTTTTTTGTTTTGTTATTTTTTTTGTTTTTTAGGCAGAGCTAGATCTTTGGAGCTAGCTGGGCTGGAGGCAGGTTGGGTACCTGGGGCCTTTTTACCCCAGAGATTTATATATATTTTTAGACATTTTTTCTAGTTCTATTAACCTCACTTGTGTGATTCAGATAGTGTTTTAAATTTTTTCTCATTAATAAACCTGTTTTGTTTTTGTAAGAGGCTGTTTCTATTCTTACCTCAGTATTAAGGTGAGTTACCGAATTAACTCTTCCCATACTAAATTTGGCCCTTACAAATCCAACATTCTATTTTTTTTAACCAGTAACAGGTTGTTTTGATAATTGCCAATTTATAATATAATTTGAATTTGGTTTTACTAGACCAGCTTCCTTCACATTTTTTCATTTATTTCTTTGATCTTTTGTTCTTCCAGATAAATTTTACTATTTTTTCTAGGTTTCTAAAATTATTTTTGTTAGTTTAATTGGTATTGCACTGAATAAAAAAATGGTAATCATTTTTACTATATTGGCTTGATATAGCTACGAGGAATTAATAGTTTTGCATTTGTTTATATCTGACTTTATTTGTATGAAAAAGCATTTTGCAATTGTGTTCATATAGCTCCTGCATTTATCTTGGCAGCAAGATTCCCAAATATTTTATATTGTTTTGAGTCATTTCAAATATAATTTCTCTTCCTAATCCTTGCTGTTGGACTTTGGCAATATATAGAAATGCTGATGATATATGTCATTTTATTTTGTATCCTACAGCTTTGTTAAAGTTAGTTATTTCAAGTAGTTTTTTTTTGAGTTGATTCTCTAGGATTCTCCTAGTATAACATCATATCTGCAAAGAGTAATCATCTTATTTCCTCATTGCCTGTTCTAATTCCTTCAGTTTATTTTTTTTCTTCCCTTATTGCTATGGCTAACATTTCTAGTGCAATATTGAATAATGGTGATGATAATAGGAATCTTTAATTCACTCCTGATCTTATTGGGAATGCTTCTAGCTTTCTACCATTATGGATAGATAATGTTTGCTAGTGGTTTTAAATAGTTACTACTTATTATTTTAAGGAAATCTTTTATTTCTATGCTCTCTAGTTTTGGTTTATTTTTAGTAAGAATAAGTATTATATTTCTTCAAAAAAAATTCCCTGGGGGGCAGCTAGTTGGCACAGTGGATGGAGCACTAGCCCTAGATTCAGGAGGACCTGAATTCAAATACAGCCTCAGACACTTAACACTTACTAGCTGTGTGATCCTAGGTCACCAAAAAAAAAATTCCCTGTATCTAGTGAGATAAGCATATAATTTTTCTTGGTTTTGCTACTGAAATGGTCAGTTTTGTGGATAGTTTTTCTAACAATGAACCAACCCTGCATTCCTGGTATAAATCCCACCTGATCATAGTGTATGATTTTTATGGCATATTATTGTACTCTCTTTGTTAGTACTTTACTTAAATTTTTTGCATCAATATTCATTAGGACAATTGCTCTATACTTTTCTTTCTCTTTTTTGCCTCTTCCTGGTTTAGGGATGAGCACCATGTCTGTGTCATAAAAGGATTTAGGGAGGTCTCCTTCTTTGCCTGTTTTCCCAAATAGTTTATATGCTATTGGGATTCATTGTTCTTTAAATGTTTGGTAGAATTTGTTTGTGAATCCATCCAGCCCTGGGATCTTTTTTCTTAGGAAGTTTGTTGATGGCTTGTTCAATGTCTTTTTCTAAGATTGGGTTATTTAAATATCCTATTCCTTCTTTTAATTTGGATAATTTATATATTTTATAGATATCATCCATTTCATTTAGATTGTTAAATTGAAAGATAGCTTATTGTTTTTAAACTGTAACTCATTGCCTCTTTGAGAAATACTTTAAGAGATATAAATAAAAGTTTTACACCCTAGAAAATAAAGTTTAGAATGAGGAAAGGTAATTAAATATTACTTCCTGTGAAAAATATCTGGAGATTTTAGCAATTTCCACGGTCAATATGAATCAGTAAAGTCATGTAGCAGCCCAAAAATGTCAATGATTGTTATGCTGAATTACGAGAAGCACAGCCCAGAAAAAGGAAGGTGATAGGACAGTGTTACTTAGCAATATTCATATCAATAATGGAGTATTGTGATCAGTTTCAGATTCCATATTTAAAGTCCATGACTAAACAAGATTACATCCAGAGGAAGGTAATCAAAATGATAAGAGGACTGGTAATTATGGTATAAAAGGATAAAACTAAGGATTTCATGATATTAAGAGAAAAGGAGACAAGGAGGGATGTGGCATTTATCAAGTTTCTGAAGGACTGTTACATAGATGAGTTGTTAAACATTATCTTCTTGGTTAGTTAGAGGACTTAGTAAATCTATAGGCAGAAGTAGCAGAGACATGCATTTCAAGTGGTTATAAAAGAAAGGGCAAACTATTCCTAATGATGACAGATGTAAAAAAAGTGGTAGGGCTTTCACTTCAAGGAGTGGTCAACTTCTTATTGATAGAGATATCCAAAGAGAAATTAGAAAACTCATTCTTAGGGACACAATAGATTATGCTTGCTTAGTTATGGGTTGGACAAAATGACCACAAAGGGCTCTTCTTCATCTGAAATATGAAATCATTGCATCAGTGTAACCTATGTTTCCCCAACTCAACCTCAGTTCTGTAGTTCACTATTTTACCAGAATGGTGTAAATGCCAATCAAGCAATCATTCAGTCAAGTACTTATGAAGTACCCAGCTTTCTCCCCTATTATTTTATCTATGCTCAGCTCACTATCAGGCTATGACATCTATCTAGGGTATATGTACTAATGCACTAGCTCAGTGAGCACCCACTCTAGTGATTATGAAAAACTGAGTAATATGATTCTTTATCTTTTGTTTTGTTTTTTCTTCTTTGGTATATGGAATAGTTTTCTATAATTTTATTTAGTATGGTGTAGAAGAAATAATGCCAAATTTGGAAGAAAAGGCCCTAGTTTTGATTGTTCTATTTGTGTGATCTTGGGTAAGCTATTTTATCATTCTGGCCTTCAGTTACATCATCTATAAAATAAAGCAATTCTTCTTGATGGTCTCTCTGGTCCATTCAAGCCCTAAATCTAAGAAGCGAAGGGAAGAGACCAAAGTTGCTCTAAATAAGAATTTCTAACTTTAATTCAACTTCTCCTATTATTATTTCATGCAAAGAAAGGAAGTGTAAGGGTGAAACAAATTGGAAGTTTTGAATTCTAAAGCATCTCTGGATCACCAAAAAAAAAAATTTAAAAAAAGTCATAGAGGCAGCTAGGTGTCACTGTGGATAAAGCACCAGCCCTGGATTCAGGAGGACATGAGTTTAAATCCGGCTTCAGACCTTGAAACTTACTATCTGTATGACCCTGGGCAAGTCACTTAACCCCAATTGCCTCACCAAAAAAATAAAAAATAATAATAAATAAAGTGTCTCTGGGGTAGAAGAAGTATATAAGGAAGAAAAAATAACCAGACTCCACAATCCTTTAAATCACTTCCCATTTGTTTTCTTCAACTAATCAATCAAGTATATGAGTTCTCGTCATATTTCCACATTTGCAACTTACATCTTCATGTCTACTCTGCAGTGAATCATGAAAAAATATCTCAAAAGCTCTCAATTTTAACAGATAATGTCATAATATTTAGACCTGGCTTTATTACATTGGATAACAAATAAAGAGGGAGATTTTGGAGTTTATAGGGCTAAGTAGGTGTTCAGATTCAGATATGTGAATCATTCTCTGTTTCATTTATTGGGGGTTATGATGTCACTAGTGCTCTCAACATTCTTTTGGTGTTATTGAGCTTAAAAGCTCCAATGCCTAATGTGAACTGTTTTGACCCTAGGCTTCCTTTCGGGCAGCACACTCTCTATATAAGCTGCAGTTTGCAGGTCCCCCCAAAACACAGTATTTATAACAACCCAGACCTAATGCTCTCTGCAGCCCTAAGGTGACAATTAATTTTGAATCCCTTATTAAATAGAAGCCTGATATGATGGCAACAAGAGAATATGTCTACACGCCATATAAATGTACGTGTATTTTACTTACTGCCTGAAGAAACCCTCATGACTGATAATGACATGTCACCTCTAATCATATTTTCTATTCCTAAGATATATTTTCATTAAGCGTCAATTTATTTTTATTGCAGTAGACAAAAATGTACTTTATTTCCAGCATAATGGGGAGAGCAAAGTGATAGACATGATTATATTACTAACGTTTTTGTTGTTTTTGCCAGGGAAAGACAAAAATAATATATTATTTTATTTGAAGGAAAAAATGGAATAGTAGTTCTATAGCAATTTCTTTTTTTTTTTTTTTTTTTTTTTTTTTTTAGGCAATGGGGGTTAAGTGACTTGCCCATGGTCACACAGCTAGTAAGTGTCAAGTGTCTGAGGCCGGATTTGAACTCAGGTACTCCTGAATCCTGGGCCGGTGCTTTAACCACTGCGCCATCTAGCTGCCCCCTCTATAGCAATTTCAATAAAATTTCTCTGATATTTTCATAAATACTTGGTGAATTTTGGTGAATAAAGGAAAACTCTGTCATGTGATACAGCCATAATTTACCTCAGTATTTATGGATCCCTGCCTAAAAATTAAGCAAGGTTTTTTTTAGAATAAACTATTTTAGTTAGGGTCATGAAGAGGAACAACAAGAAGAAGAAGGAAACTTCAGAAATAGAGCAAAATGTATTTAAAAAAAAATAAAGCCCAGCAGCAGTTTCTTAATGACATGCATATGCATGGCAGTGTTGTCAGCAAGGAGCCCATTGTATAGAAAGAAGGCTCAGTTGGAAAGGTATGCCAGACAAGCCAATTTAAATTCAGCAAGTCAGCAAACAGGAGGACCTGTCAGTTTGCAAGTGAATATTTTGCTTTGCATGGACAAATAAAGCTCTTCTTCTGTTATAAATGACATTACTTAGCTTGACATAACAAGATGCTTTAAATAAGGCATTTAGAGGAAGAGAAATTCCTTTGGCTAATAAAAAATGAAGCAAGGTAAGATGGATGGGGAAAATAGAACTTTGAACAGTTCATTGATATAACTAAGACTTAGTATAAAAGAAAGTATATTGGAAAATGGCCAAAGTGGACTTTGGTTGGCTCTCTTAGGGATTGAATCAGATCAGCTTCGCAGCTGATCTGATTCAATGATCCATTGAAGAAGTCTGCCATTAAGATGAACAGAAAAGTGAAATACACTAAAAATAATAATTAATTTGGTGAGAGATTTCTTGCCTAATTAATCAAAAGGAAGCTTTTAAAACAGTGTTTGGACAAGGTAACCAACCTTGTCCCTATTATGCCTCCACAAAGATGACATACATTTAGTTACTAATGCCACCCTACTATAAACATGTATTTATATTATATAGTGACATGTGTACATATTATTTTATTTAAAAGACTGTGAGTTTCGTGAGGGCATGGGTTATCTTAGGTTGTTTTTCCCCTATCCCTAACACCTAAAACAAAGCAGGTACTTAATAGACATTTAGTTGACAGAGGGTTTATAAAGTAAATAATGAAGAATTGTTAACATTTTGTTTAAGTAAGCAACAAAGTCAATATTATAGAAAAGTATGATTTAAGTAGCCTAGGAAAAGATTTCCTTTTAGTGTCACAATGTAGGACTTTTTTTTTTTAATGAGACAGTCTTCAGAATAGTCAGTAACATTTTTAAAATACCTCTGAGTCTCTAACCTATTACACTTCAGGAAATGTTTTTCATTACAAAGAGCAGGAGAAATACTATGCTTTGGGACTTAGAGAAGATGCATACCAAAGCATTCACTTTCTATGAAAAGGAACTCATGGTAATTCTGTACAATAAGTGGGCATTATTTACTGCAAAATTACAGTGGAATTCCTATGATATCACATATTATATTCACATTAAAGTCAAATGAGCTCATCCTGATGGATGCCACTGCAGTGAATGCCAAAGGAATTAATAATGATTACCTACTCATTGTTGAGGGGGGCTGATAATTAGTGCTATTACACAAAAAGATACTTTTGAAGCAATCATCATCATGAATTCATTCAGTGTCCTTACAATGCTGATCAGAAGGAGCTCATTTGGCATTCATGCATCTAGAACATATAGGGCCATCAGTATTCTATTGTTTCTTAGCCTTAGGTAAAGAACGCTCCAAGGACTTGCCTAGTAATCTATGAAATCTCATAAGGATTTTTTATGAATTTATTCTTTTAAATAGTTTATCTAAATGTTATAGTTGATTTTCTGTTTACATTACACATTTGGTTCCAGGTAAAATTGCTTGGCTATTTGAGTAGAGTAATGATGGGCTTGATTAAAGTCCATAGCTACTAGATAAAATGAAATTTCACAGTAAAGAAAATAAAATATAATACCATTGTTGTTGTATGCATTCATATTTGTGTGTATGTATATATGATTATATATATACACATGCAAACACACACATACATGTATGCATGTGTATGTATTGTATACACACATACAATATGTGTGTATATATAAACACACACACACACATATATATGTTTGTATGTATGTATGTATTTTTTTTGACAAGCTGTAGAGTATGAGCTCTACCTACCTAAGATAGATTGGAAGAATAGAAGGAAGAAATAGAGATTAGGGGGCAAGGACCCTTTTAACTAAAGGTTATTTCTTTTGTTCCTTTTGATTCTTTCGATTTATTTTGTTCCTTTTCTAAGAATACGTTCTCAAGAAGACAAAAGCCACGCTACTCATGTCTATTACTAATATAAATGAGCAAATGTCTGGTTTATCTTTATACTAGCTGGACACAGCTGTTTGGTTTTAGGGGAAAAAAAAAGTTGTTCATAAATAATATGTACCTTATATAAAGATGACCTTAAAACACAGTTCAGTGGAACAATTTGTCCAGGTAGGAGACTGAAACTGTGGAAATAACACTGGACTTGCAATTAATAGAGACCTGAGTTAAAATCTTTGTTTTGATACTTTCTATTTGTATGAAATAGTAAAGTCACTAAACTCTCTGAGTTTTAATATCTTTTTATGAAAAAAGAGGAGTAATTAATAATAATAGTAGTAGTAATAATAATACATTGCATCTACGTAATTTTTTTTAAGTTTCCAGAATAGTTTAGGGGAAAAATGATTTTGTCCTCCAAAACCCCAGAAGGGCCCTATTATTACCTTCATTTATTTTACAATTAATGAAACTGAAGCAAAGAGAGGTTAAATGATTTCCTCTGGGTCACACAGCCATTAAAGGTCTGAAGGCTGATTTGAGCTCAGGACTTCTTCACTCTTGATCTAGCACTCTCCTGACTGTGCCACCTAGCTGCTTCAGTAATACATGCACAAGGTGTTTCCTTTAGTTATTATGAATGTTAGATATAAAATAATTTATAAAACTTAATACTGGGGCAGTGAGGTGGCACAGTGGATACAGCACTGGCTCTGGATTCGGGAGGACCTGAGTTCAAATCCACCGTCAAACACTTGACACTTACTAGCTGTGTGACCTTAGGGAAATCACTGAACCCTCATTGCACCTCCCCCCCCAAAAAAAAAAACAAAAAAAAAACCCTTAATGCTATAAAATGTAAGCCACTATGGCAATGAGGTTTAAGTGACTTGCCCAGGGTCACACAGCTAATAAGTGTCAAGTGTCTGACTCTGGATTTGAACTCAGGTCCTCCTGAATCCAGGGCCGGTGCTTTATCCACTATGCCACCTAGCTTCCCCCACTATGACTTTTAATAATACATAGTAATAAATTAGAAACAAGTCTGGCAAGGTAGACACTGTCATTGTTAATGGTGGTGGTGGTGCTGCTGGTATATGTACAGCAATTTAACAAAGTACTTATCACAAAGCATCATACTTCTTAATTTCATTTTGATTGACAGAAATATGATATATTTGTTGGTATCTGAAATAATTATAAAGGAATATTTGTATATATGAAATAGTCCTTAAGTCTCCTCAATGTTGTGAAATGTTACACAAATTCAGCCTGAAGCCTGTCTGTGATTGACTTAATATTTCCTACAGATTAGTTTTACCTATACGGAGGGACTTGACCAGGGTTATTCAATCATTTGGTCAATTATTAGAAACCATAAAGAGACTAATATTAGGTACTGTATTCAAAACTGGCACTGTAGTCTTTGAAAGCCTAGATTGTAAGCCAGAGATAGTAGATACTTAGTCCCTGCCCTCGGCTTGCATTCAATCAGAGAAAAACCACCTCTCAGTTCCCCTAACAAGTGTCTAAGATTATAACCTAAAAAGAGAGATGAGAGAGAGAGAGAGAGAGAGAGAGAGAGAGAGAGAGAGAGAGAGTTCTGTATCTTCCTTGGTATTTTAGATACTGATGAAATCACAGGCTCAGTTGCACAGTGGATAGAGCACTGGCCTTGAAGTAGGGAGGACCTGAGTTCATATCTCACCTCAGATACATACAAGCTGTGTGACCCTGGGCAAGTCACTTAACCCCAAATGCCCTAAAATAGTTGGGGCCATCTTCAGTTATTCTTATGTATATCTTTCCAGTGGACCCAGATGGCTCTGGAGGAGAGAGTGAGGTTGGTGACCTTCCACAACCCTTCCTCACTCAAATCCAATTCATTGAATTCATGACATCACCTCTTGTTGTCATGTTCCCCTTTGTGAACAAAGGACAAACAACAACTGATAAAATCACAGGCTCAGTAAGAAAAGAAAAGCAAACAACAAATAATGTGATACTGAGACACTAAAACTTGGGTGAAGGGTAGATTATCAGAAAAGGCCCCATAAAGGAAGTGATACTTGAGGTGAACCCTAGGAATTAACCACTTATGGATCTCTTAGGAAGCTGGGGATATTCAAATTCAGAGAAGAGTAGGGTCAACTGTTTTCTGAACCTAAATATTCCTTGAAGCACTGAACACTATCCTCTTACACACACACACACACACACACACACACACACCCCTTTAGAATATTTCTCATCTTTGAGGAATTACTTTCATTTGCATCCTTATTGTCCAATGCAAATAAACATTATAGTAATTTGAAGGCAGAGATTTGGAGCAGAAACTATCAATAATGACAGTGAGGTGTATTTTAAGATTGTGGATCTAAAACTAGAGGGGAACTTAGAGGTAATAAAGTCCAATTCCCTTTCTCTGATGAGAAAACGGAAGTGCAAGGACTTTAAATGACTTGTCAAAAGTCACATGGGAAGTAAGTAGAAGCTGCAGGCTTTTAGCCCTGGTTAAGTACTGGTGCTTTAGTCATAGAACCTGGCTTCAAACATTAACTCTGAGGCCTTTGTGGGATTGGGAAAGACATAATCTTCAGGGCTTTGATCTCTTCATATTTATAATGAATGGGTTGGACAAATGGACTTTGGACTTCCTTCCAGATCCAAATCTCAGGCCTTATGATCTTCCAACTCTAAAGCAAATGTTCTTTCAACTGCCTCAAGAAGTAAAGATATTCATGAGATTGTATGGTTAGTGTTTCAAGAGCAAAACCTTCTTCCTTACAGATCTCAATATCCATCCATGATAGCTGTCAGAGTCAATAAGCATTTATTTGTTGTTCAGTTGTTTCACTTGTGTTGGACACTTTGTATCCAAAACACCCCTACCCCATGGGGTTTTCTTGGCAAAGATGCTGGAATGACTTGTTTCCTTCTCCCGCTTATTTTTTAAATGTGGAAACTGAGGCAAACAAGATTGTCTTACCCAGGGTCACACAGCTAGTAAGTGTCTCAAGCCAAATCATTCATTAAACACCTAATATGTGCCAGGAACTGAGTTAAGCACTAGAACAAATGGAGCCAACTCCACTTTACTTCATGCCCTGCCTTCTTGGAGCCAGTCACACCTACATTTACCTAATAACTTGAATGTCAGCACGGCCATGATACCTAGAAAAGGAAAGACCTCCTCAAATACTGTGATTTGCAGTCTTCTTCTGTCTCTTATACTAGTACTATTCCTGAGAGCACTCCTCCCTGACAAATATTCACTGTGTGTTCTTTTTTAAATGATGGAGTTGTCTCTCAGTGGAAAGAAAAAAAAGTTAATAATGTACTTCATACTTCCCTGAAAACTAGGTGTGTTTGGGGGAGGAGGGGAATTAAAGCCTTCCACAGGGAAATTACACCTTCTTTATCTCTGTATTGTAACATCTGCTAGAGCATATACCCTAGAAAAACACAGAGAGAAAACTTTTGAGGAGCTCCTGAAAAAAAACAATGTAAGATTTTTTTCCCCCTCACCAACACATTTCTCAATTGTATCTGATAGTATGGATCCATTAGTGGGGAGAAAGAAAGGAAAACTATGACTTTGTCATCTTCTCCATTCATAGAGACTTGGAGTGGAGGGTGCCCTAAAAATCAGAAGACTCATTAACATTGATCCTTCTCCTTCACCTTAAGGGAAGATGATTCAGCTGAATAAAAAGGGTGAACTTATAGCTAAAAATCAATTTGCATTTTGTCTGTGGTCTATCTCTGAATGCCAATTCCTTGTTGGGGCTATTTTCTTTCCAAAAGAGCATTTGTCAACTATTGGCAATGACCAGTAAAAGAGTCCGTTGTATGTGAAATGTGGTCCACATTACAAGTAGAGAATGAAAGCTGAACCTGTGAGACTCATTTTTTTTTAAATCAAGAATATCAGGAAATAGGGGAATGGCCAGTGGGAATGCTCTCCCAGGAGAGCACTTGGATCAAGCACTATTCATGCTTGTTATTTCATGCAAGTCCAATGATCTCCGGAAAGGATGAGCTTGGTCCTATCCCAAAGTAACCCAGGGGAACAATGGTATGGTATAGTCATCATGTGAAGTTCACTAAACTAAAACCAGATGGTTCTTAGGAATAAAATTAGTATTTACCCTGTGTGCAAATCTATTCTACTCCCACAAAATATATTTTAAACTAAATTATATGTAAACTTTTATTTTAAAAAGATATTTCCAATTGTTCTCAGAAACTAAAATCCAGAAGAAACCTGGATTCAAATGCCATTTCTGACAGATATTGGCTATGTGACCATGGGTGGATTTCTACACATCTCAGTGCTCTAGGATATTTTTTATCATAAATTTCAAGAAAGTCCTGAAGTGGAGGAGGGAGCTTCCTTATCAGGGCTCTCCCTCCAACAGTGGAATCACAGGTAAAATCATTATTACTATCTAGATCTCTGAAAATTAAATTAATAAAATCTAGTGAATCCAAATAATTCACTCTGAATAAAATTAGTAGTACCACTCAGAGTATAAAACAAGTAGGTTGGACAAAAATACTGTTCAGGTACATTCCAAATGCAACATTCTAAAAAACTTTGTTTCAATAAGCAAGTCAGGAATGGTCTACTTGATTCTATTGAAGGTCATTGAAAATGTCTGGGACCAGGCTTCCTATTTCTTTAATATCTTACCATGTGTGTTTAAGAAATTCTGTTGAATGACAAATAAGCAACATAAGTGCCATAATGAAAGGGATGTTCAATTTGGAGTCATTAAAACATGAGATC
This sequence comes from Dromiciops gliroides, assembly GCF_019393635.1. NCBI lineage: Eukaryota > Metazoa > Chordata > Mammalia > Microbiotheria > Microbiotheriidae > Dromiciops > Dromiciops gliroides. The sequence goes on along the minus strand of NC_057864.1, from coordinate 50,311,356 downwards.
AAATCCTTTCTCAGATACTTACTACCTGTATGACCCCAGGAAACTACAACTACCAACAACATCCTCTTCCTTCTCCTTACCATCATCTTCATTATTATTTTCATCTTCATCTATGTCATCTTCATCTTCATCATCTTTCATGTTAGCAACCTATATCAACCTATAACCTTTATTTTCCTTGATTTCCTCATCTATTTTATCCGGATAATAATATCACTTAACCCCACTCTTGTTCTGACAATCAAAAGACATAATATTTATGAATCACTTTAAAGCTATAAGTATTAGGTGGCAGCTAGGTGGCTTAGTGGTTAAAGCACTGGCCCTGGATTCAAGAGGACCTGAGTTCAAATCTGGCCTCAGACACTTACTAGCTGTGTGACCCTGGGCAAGTCACTTAACCCTCATTGCCTTAAAACAAACAAGAAAAAAACACAAAAAACTAAAAGTATTATATGATTACTTTCATTGTTATACCTATTCTCTTGAAAACTCAAAAATAAAATGTTATAAAATACATGTTAATATTTTTGAATAGATGGGTAATAGAAATAACAATTCAGATATAATGATACCATACCACGTTGTCCTCAAATATTTTAAGAAGCCTACTATGTGTGCCAGGGACGGTGCTGATACAAAAAAGATGGAAAATGAAATTGAAAAAAAATTATCTGAGTGGTCCCAGATCTCTCTTAGAGTCAGTCCTATATTCCCATTTACTTTATTACAGTTAGATATCAGGTTAGGAGAACCCGGGATTAGTCTAGGGTTGCCTGCTCTAAGAAAGTGACAAGTTTCCTACCTCCTCCAAATTCCTTAAACCATGTCCTCTGGGTGATTCTTATAATTTTGCCTAGAACTGCCAACATTTAGTTATTGTTCTGTTAATCATTGCTAATAAGAACAGGGGCTTATTTTGATTTTTCCCAAGAAAATTATACTAATTAGAAATGTCTGAATATGTGCATCTCCTTAGAGATTAATTTATTCCATCTAATCAGTTAATCACATTTTTCTTTACATAATTAGATGGCTCCTGGTTGTGGAGAAGACTCTTTGGATCTCTTTGAAAGAAGGCCACTTCGGCTGAAACTAGCAGTACTTGTGACTCAGCACAAGACCCAACTCTTCATAGGTATGCTTGCTGAGTAATATGGAAATCATTGCAATACACAGCAAATCAGGTTATTGCAAGATACTAATATGGAACTCTATCTTGAAAAGTCTCCCTCTGCCCAAATATCTTTTCAAGACTTGGTTAAAGAAATGTGTACCATAGCCATTTGTTTTTAGCTTTGTGAATTCTTATGATTTATAAATAACATACAAATTGTTTAATAAATATTTTGATTTATAAACTATCATGTTGTGATGAATAAGCTGTTGGTCTTGCAACCAAAAAGTCATCGGTTCAAAATCTCATCTCTGAGTAGCATGATTCTGGGAAATTTATTAATCTTGCTTATGTTTTAGCAAATATCTAAAACTTATATAATCTATGATTTGAGTCAGGAAAAACCTAGAACCCTTAAAAACCTAGAACCTCTAAGTTACATTTAAATAAAAAAATATTCTTCTGTGGTTTTCTGAATTAGAAGGAGAGTATAGGCAGAGATTTTACAGATAAATCAAATCAATTCAATTCAATTCAGATTTTTTTTTTTTAAGATCTAGCATTCTAAATCTATTTCACCTTAGACTGTATTAGGGATAGCCCAGAACACTGAGCCTCAAACTCTTGTGAATGACAGTGTTTTCTCAATGAACAGGACTGATCCAACCCAGGTATTAAAGCCATGATGAAGAGGAAAACACCTTTTGTAAAGAAGGATCCCACCTCCCTAATCATCACCAACAAAAGTGGAAGATAAAAATAATCAGTATTAGAAGGGTTGAGAAGACAGGCATTCTCAGGGAAGCTCTGAATTGCCACAACCATTCTGGAAAGCAATTTGGAATTGTGCAAATAATTTGGTCGAATGTACAAACTCTTTAGTCTAGAAATTCATGATAGTCATGCACCACAAAAAGGTCACTTACAAAAAAGAAAGACTTCATACTCATCAGCAGGACAACATTTATTATGAATTCATTTTGTGCCAGACACTAAGCTCTGAGAATGCAAAGAAGGTAAAACACATGGACCCTGTCCTCAGTGACCTCACAACTTAAATCAGGGAAACCACACAAATAAATATACATTGACTAATGTATTAATATCAGTACATTTTTTGGTTTCAAGGAAATAGAAATAAAAATAGAAGAGTGGGGAATGATTTAAATGTGGCAAATGAAAAATATAATAATACTGAGCTGTAAGAAATGACAAATATGATGAAGCATAGAAAGGCTTACATGAACTAATGCAAAGTAAGGTAAGTAGAACCAAGATAACAATAAGTACAATGACTTCAATGATGTAAATGGGAAAAAAATTAAAGAATTTGAAATGAAAAAAGAACAAGCTTGACCCCAAAGAAGAGATATGACAAGAAATCCCTCTAAGAGTGTACCTCTTTTGCAGAGGGGTGTCTGTGTGTGTGTTCATGTGCATGAACATGTGTGTTGTGTTAGGTATTAGGTGGGGTCCATGGCCATGAATATGGAATAGTAGTTAGCAAAATACAAGAGTACTAAATCATTTAAAAAGTATTCTAAGTGCTTTGGCTTTATAAAAAACAAGAGCAAATCTTGATGGGGACATAATTTGTCAACTCAGTATAAAATATTGCATGTGGGGCAGCAAGATGGCACAGTGGATAGAGCACTGGCCCTGGAGTCAGGAGTACCTGAGTTCAAATCCGGCCTCAGACAGTTAACACTTACTAGCTGTGTGACCCTGGACAAGTCACTTAACTCCAATTGCCTCACTAAAATATATATATATATATATATATATATATATATATATATATATATATATATATATATGTTGCATATAATGGGAGTTTTTTCAATGTATTGATATTTTTTCCTTATGTATTTTCTCCTTTTTGTCTTTTGCTGTAGATTAATTTTTTGTTCTAAGATAGCTCTCTGTGAAGAATCATGGGATGAGATACTTGGAGAAATCTATTTGATTTAAAAATCAAAGATGGGGGCAGCTAGGTGGCACAGTGGATAAAGTACTGGCCCTGGTTTCAGGAAAACCTTAGTTCAAATCCAGCCTCAGACATTTGAAACTTAATAACTGTGTGACCCTGGGCAAGTCACTTAACCCTCATGGCCCCACAACAACAACAACAACAACAACAAATCCCAAAAAACAACAACAAAAAAACAAAAACCTGGAAGCTAAATATCAAACATAGCTTTAAATTTTATTTTAATGAACAGAAGATGGTGAATTTTATCCTAGAGTTACCTTGTCAGGTGATGACAATAAGCACATGCCTCATTGTAGTGTGAAGAAGATATGTAGCCAGTGCCCCCATTCTATTTCACAAGCATTCCTTGCTTGAGCTCAGGCCTTCTTTATTCTAAAGCTATTTCCCTGTCCACCATAATGTGGTCTCCTCCTTCTTGTCAACATCAGCAGCAGCAGCAGCATCACCATTTTCATCAGCATCCTCAGAATCACCATTATCATTTTTTTGTTGTTGTTCACAGTTATTATCAACAACAATCTGACCAATATCTGTAATTGTCACAGCAGGCTATTTTTTGAATACCAAGTGTTGAATGATAGTAAACATACATTTTCTTCCCGATCACAAATCTTTTGTTATCAAATAAGAGAAAGAAATATATTTCTTTAAATAAGTTAATTTTAAGTGCTTGAAGGATCAGACTCAAATACAGTTAATTTACTCTTTTTTGGGAGAGCAAAAATAATTTTATCCCACCTCCAAATTACTACCATCATTTGTCTCATTCTTAATTTGTAATTGTTCATAAAACAGAAAACGTAAAAACTGGTTAGCATTGTAGCACTGAAGTACTTTTATATTATAGACAATCCTTTCTATAAACATGTTTCCTACCTGTGTCCACAGGATTGGAAAGGCAGCATATATTCAATAGAGAGCTGGCTTCAAAGCCAGGAAGAACTGAGGTCAAGTTCCAGCTTTGACCCAGTCTAGCTATGTGACACTGGACCAATATCCGAAGAACTTAGTATGGTACCTGACACATAGTAAGGGATTAATGAAGCTTTATTAGCTGATTAACTTGGATTATCAATGCTATAGGCAATTCCAGAAGACTATAAATTGTGGAGAAGGTTCCAATCTGCATTAGTAGAGAGAGTTTCCTCATTCTGGATCTTCTGTATCAATAAAATCAAATGTCCAGTCTTCGTCCATAACCTGCATCTTCAATATGTGCTTTCATCAAATTCACTGTTAATGCATTTGAAAAGAGCTTTGAATCACTTAAGATTGTTAATTAGTGCAATGACTAACCAGGATACCAGAGGGACAATGATGAAACATTCTAGCCTAATCCTGGCAGAGAGTTGATTGCCTCATAGTGCATAATGAAAAATCATTCATATGTATGTATGTATGTATGTGTTTTTGCATGCATGTATAAATACATATATACATGTTTACATGTGTGTGTATTTGTATATACACTCATATGTGTGAAAGACATAAATATGTACACTTATATATGTGCATCTGCATACATTGTGTGGACATACATTTTATAATATATTATATATACATACATACATATGTGTATGTGTGTATATGTGTATATGTATATATATGCATGTATATATACATATATATGTGTATATATGTATCATGTCCAATGAAGAAATTTGTTTTATAATGCAGATTTGTTACAAAGGTTTTGCTTTGCTCTGCTTTGTTTTTAATGGAAGGGATTTGAAAAGGAGAGAAAAAAAGATTTTTGTTAACTAAAATTTTTTTTTAAAAAAGGGGAAAAGGTTAATTTTTGGAAATATGAATGCTGGACCATGAATAAGCCTTACCTTTGTAGGATACATATGTTTAAATGGTATTTTAAAAAAATAGGTGCATTGATTTTCTGGAATTCATCTATCTGGGCTTCCATTGCCACTAGTGATGGCTGTGTTGAGGTAAAATGCAGATATTACTTCTTCCCTTTCATCATCAGCACCTGGCACTTTTAAACACTGTCAAATACATTCATAAAGAGATGGGAAGGGAAAAGGCAGTTATCTTAGGGCAAGAAGGGTGAAGGTCTTGTATTGTACAAGGTCACATCTTATTGACATGAACATATACATTCCTGAGCCAGTGAAAATAGACAGGAATAGGAAGAAAGCCTGGAAAGTCACAGGAGGCAAGGGATTGAATAAGAAAATAAGAAAATTGGCTCAGCCAAGAGAGCCCATGGAAGCTGAAGGTCAAAGAAAAACAAGGAGTTAAAACCCAGCAAACAGCCAGGAGTCAGGGATTATGGGTATTATTTAGAAACTGCAGGGAAATGGGTCAAATCCAGGGAAGGAGTTAGGATCCAGGTATCACCTAGAATCTGACAGTTAATTTGAGGTATTGTGACAAGGTCAAAAAACCAATCAGGAGAACAAAAATAGAGTCAGCAAGGTAGGAAAAAAATACAAGAATAAAATGTTTCAATTACATCTATATATTTTGGTTCTCTTTTTCAGAAAGGGACCATGTAGGTTGCTAGTCAAGATACCACCAAATCTGAGAGTCATCAGCTATATATTAAATTAATATAGTCATTTACTAAGTCATTTAGTAAGTCATTATATAGTAAGTACTTTGTTAAACTCTTGGGATATAAAGAAAAAACATCATTGTTGTCAAGCGCACAGTCTAATGGATACTACAACTACAGCAACAATAACAACTATAAGCACTGCTGCTGCTGCTACTACTACTACTACTACTACCACTACTACTACTAGTACTACCACCACCACCATTACTACTACCACCACTACTACCAATACTACCATTACCACCACCACCACCACCATTTCTATAGAACTTTAGGTTTTTAAAGTGCTTTGTTTACATCATTATCCTCACAAATACCCTGTGAAAAAGGCATTATCATCATACTCATTTTATACATGAGGAAACTAAGGATGAGAGAATTTAAGCAGCTTGCTCAGGGTCATGTAGCTGATAAGTATCTCTGGGAGAATTTAAATTCATGTCTTTTTTTTTTTTTTTTAGTGAGGCAATTGGGGTTAAGTGACTTGCCCAGGGTCATACAGCTAGTCAGTGTTAAGTGTCTGAGGCCAGATTTGAACTCAGGTACTCCTGACTCCAGGGCTGGTGCTCTATCCACTGAGCCACCCAACTGCCCCTAAATTCATGTCTTAAATTCCTGTCTTAAAATACTGCCTTTGCCTTCCTGGAAAATTCTGGAAGCTTTTGTAGCTTTAGAGCCTGATGAGAAGGGAAGCCTCATACACAACTTTCCATACATCAGACACCAGTAACTAGTTAATATCCAAGTTATGCCTAGAACAATAAAACAATATTTAGATGAGAGCAGTGTAGCAAATCACCATACCTGCAAGAACTTGACATTTTCCCCCTTCAACAAATTAAAGAAACAATTTTTTCCCAAAAGTTTTGAAGAGTGGAACTACTTTTTACCTCCTATTTATGTTTTCATAATCTCCTTTATTAACAAAGGTATTATAAATTCATTCAGTTTAGCTATGGTCTTCAACTAATTTGCACAAGATTTCCCAGGAATGATTTCTGACCTTTGGTTCTGTGCTAGCCTTCATACTCCATTCCCACACAGTGGTCTTATGGCTGCCTCTTTAGAATTTTAGTAGCATTTCCCACTCAAGGTATTTGCATATTAACTTCAAAGGCCAGTGTTTATATAAGTGGCATCTTCCTCCACCAACTCCTATCATAACTCCAACAAATTGACCCCAAAAATTTATTAGGTGTTTACTATATAGGGGTAGAAATGCAAAGGCAAAAAGGAATTTCCTTGATAATTTATCCCACCTCAGTAGTACTTGACAGATGTTGCAGCCTGAACAAAAAAAATCCATACATAATGGACAAAACTCAGGTATTGAGCTTTCTAAATAAATAATTTCTGGTACATGATCAGATCCATTCTTTGGAGCACCTGTCATTGCTTGTATTCCTTTGGAATAATCTTCTGGAACTCATGCTGTGAATAAGGTCATCTAGATCCATCCATTCATTTTATAGATAAAGAAATGGAGACTCAGAATTTTAATGATTTGCTAAAAGAGATACCAGAGAAAGTAAACACAACATAGCTAGTATTCAAACTTATGTCTTTTGACTCTGAATCTAATCCAAAACAATTTGCTTATTTGGGGCCTCTTAAAATTAGCCTGGTGTACCAGTTCAGATAATGTGTACCAAGAATTTATTTTCAATAATAATCCATAAGCACTAATGACCCACAATTCCTGCCCATGGTTCCATGCCCAGTTTCCTAGACTTTATGCTTGGGTCTATTGGTGCTAATGGAAATGATTAAAAAAAACAACAACATAAAATGAAACATTTTGTTCTGCATGGTTGAAGAAAAGCTACCGACAACAAGAGTCATAAATATTCCATTAATAAGCCAGTTATGTTACATATATTCTGCTGATAATTGAGCTGTAAATGATACTAATGTTGTTTTTATAGATTTCTTCCAAAGTCATTCACTTTCCAGAAAATATAAATAAAATAAAAGAATTCTAAGTACAGAGGTCAAGATCCTGAGAACTGAAATGAAAGCTTATTTAACACAAATTGGTAATGTTTGCAATTATTTTTGTTTCTTATATTCTGCATTCTATTTTTTAAATCTAATCAACTTTAGTTAGTTTCTATTAAAAGGCAAAATGTTAAATTTCATTTGTGTTCCAAGAAATCTAAATAGAAGGGCAAAATCCAGTCATAATAAAATAGCAAAGAAGTCTTATGGCTTATTACCGGCCAAACTGCAAGGTTTGTGAAGGTCTTCTCTTGCTACAGACTCTCTCCATCTCCGTGAGTTCATGAGGTCCCATGGGTTCAATTATCAACTCTATTCAGAGGATAAATAGATATTCTGGGGGATGGGGATGAGATTATATGTTCTCCATCTCTAGGCATGGAAACATTTTCTATATATTAAAATACTATCTTCTTAAACAGTTTTCTTTTTTGGGAGGGGAGGGGGGAGGTACGGGGTGGGGTGTGAGTATGTGTGTGTTTCTCTAATCTATCTCTTTCTTCTGAAGCTCTTATCTTAGATTATCAGCAAGAGTGAAAAAGCTACCTATTCTAAAGTTTTAGATGTTTTGCCCAAGACTTCATAATCTTCATTTATGATTTCTAGCTTCATTCTAGAAAGCTTATTTGTGCCCATATGTATCACCAGAAGAGGGTAGTACTCATCCTGTTTGACCAGACTTTCATATTTGGTTCTCTGTTCACATCTTCAGTACTAAGTCCTAGAAGACGTGAGAACTGAGTATTAGCAGGTCAACAATTAGCTGCCTCAGTGCCTCTCAACAGAGAGTCACCAACCAACACTGCTAATGTTTTTTTCTTTGAACCTTACTGGATGATGTCTCACCTGCTGGCACATAGGCATCCTCCAAAGATATAAGCAGTTGCTTCTTTCTTAGAAGTTCCAACCACCTCCTCTTCAGAATGAAGCTACCATCTGTTACATAGCTCCAAGGAAGCCAAAAGCCTTCTTCTTCTTCTTCTTCTTCTTCTTCTTCTTCTTCTTCTTCTTCTTCTTCTTCTTCTTCTTCTTCTTCTTCTTCTTCTTCTTCTTCTTCTTCTTCTTCTTCTTCTTCTTCTTCTTCTTCTTCTTCTTCTTCTTCTTCTTCTTCTTCTTCTTCTTCTTCTTCTTCTTCTTCTTCTTTCTTCTTCTTCTTCTTTCTTTTTAGTGAGGCAATTGGGGTTAAGCTGCCCCTCCTTTCTTCTTTATGAAATGTTTGTTCTGGTGCTTAGGATTTCCTTTGATCTTCAGAGAGAGAGAGAGAGAGAGAGAGAGAGAGAGAGAGAGAGAGAGAGAGAATTTGCATTCCTTACTATTAGATACAAGTCTTTCTGTTTATTTTAGAGCAGAGGTCCTTAACATTTTTTTTTTATTCCTGCCACACAACTCTTTGGCAGTCAGGTAAAGCTTAGGGTCCCCTTCTCAGAATAACATTTAAATAATTGAAGGAAATGCTACATTATTGTTAGAGGTTAGTCGAAGTGAAAAATGTTGGGGGGGGTTGTTTGTTTTTCTTTTTCCCATTCAAATTCTCTACTGGAACCCACTAACAGACTACTTGGAGTGAGTAGACATTAGATTAAGAATTCCTGTTTTAGAAGTACTTCATTGCCCATGATAATAAAAAGAAGAATAACATATTCTTGAAGTCTACTTTTAAAGTATTATTTTCTAGTATGTTTGTTGCACTGTATTCTGAGCATAAAATACAGTTACTAGGGCATAAAAAAATTAAACATTGTACAATTTGTACTGGTCACTGCAATTGTCTCCCTGCTCTATGTATAAACTGGAAATAAAATATTCAATCCTTCATTGTTCTTGTTTGCAAATTCTGCATAGATGTTCTGTGGCAATACCTTACTACCTCTCTTTCTTTCTTTCTTTCTTTCTTTCTTTCTTTCTTTCTTTCTTTCTTTCTTTCTTTCTTCCTTCCTTCCTTCCTTCCTTCCTTTCTTTCTTTCTTTGTGGGGGGAATGGAAGTATATTCTTTTTTTTTTTTTTTTTTTTTTGCAAGGCAGTTGGGGTTAAGTGACTTGCCCAGCGTCACACAGCTAGTAAGAGTCAAGTATTTGAGGCCCGGATTTGAACTCAGGACATCCTGAATCCAGGGCCAGTGCTTTAACCACTAGGTTGCTATCTTTAACCATGAAGCTGTCAATCTTTTCATTTTGTTGCACATTTTCATCTTGTGTGCGACTTAAGCACACCCATCTCTTTTCTTTTTGGCAGCATATTCCATGTATCAGAGCTGTTTGAAAGCTACAGCCAAGTTCAAGGTATTTGGGGTTCATTATCAATTAAAATGTATAGCTCATAGATAGCTATTCAATACTACATTTTACCTTGTAAAAGGAGATTATACAAAAATATATTTAATTAAAAAGAATATCAGCAAAAAGAAACACTGATACCCCCTCTTATAAAAAGCAGTAAAACAGACCATTTTCCCATAAATTTCCTTGCCACAAATGGGAGAAGAAACATTTTTTTTTGGCAGAATTCACGTTCTTAGGGTTTTTGCTTCAATACCTCCGTGTCTCAAAAGCTGCATCTTGCTACTTCCTTGTAAATATGCTGACATTATCTCTCACTTCTATTCAAAGCTGTTAGGTCTCTAGAGACCTGCTATCTGCTGTTTCTCCACTAACAATTGCCATCTGCTTCTTCCATGCTGAACTGTGAGCTCTTCTAGTTCTCCACTCAACTGCAGGTAGGGAATTTCTTTCCTTCAGTGGAAAATTTATCGTTCTTTGAGGAAAAAGTCAACCCCATCCCATCCCTTGGGCTTTTTGCTTTCTTCTGTGAGTCAAACCCACAGAGCCAGGCAGCAACACATGATTCCACAGATCACGTCAATCATTTTGACTACCATATTCTCCTTCAGTAGAATTCCTCAGGTCCACCAGATATTTGTGTTGGGGTGACTGAATTTCTTTCAACAGTCATCATATCCTTCTTCATCAATGACAGAATCACAAAATAAAATTCCCTGGGGCTTTACTTAGGACCATAGGACAGTCAAAGTAGAAATTGAGATCTTTGTAGTCACGCACAGATTTTTGTCCTCTTTGCATTTATGTTACCACTTTGCCTTGCTTACTTTGTCTTAATTACTGGTACTTAACAATCCTCTTCTCTTCCTTAAGTTCATCTGCTCCTTGAATACTCTTTTTATTAGTGTGAGTCCTTCTCTGCTATCTCTTCTTTCTTCTCAGCACCTTCTCAAATCCTTTTATTTTTCTATCAGGTTGAGTCCAACTCTTCATTCAGCTTGTGTCTTCAATATGCTTTCCCAGAAGTCCTACTAAATTCTTCCCCTCTAAATACAATCACTAGCTTCTGTTATAATATAATCTCTCAACATTCCAGTCCTCTTGATGAGTCCTTCTTCCCTCTTTGTAGTTCATCTATAGCTTAAGTCCTTCCCAAGATCCCTCCTCTTACCAAAGCCAGATACAGATCTTTTTTTTTCCTTTTTTTTTTTTTTTTTACAATTTGTACTTTTGTGTCATCACATACTAGGTGAGGTGTTGTTGATTTTTTTTTTAATTACGATAATCTTTTCGACTTGTCTTCACTGCTTAGATACAACCATGTTTGTTATGTTCTTTAGCAGATAACATACATATTGCTCTTCATATATAAAGGAAAAGGGCAATGAAGATATCCAGCAAGTCATAGTACATTAGCACTATCAGGACCTATTAGAAGCAACCTTGTATCATGGGAAAACTTTTATCTCTCCATTCTAACCCCACCCCCAACTTCCCCATCCCTCCATGAACATTGTAGTCCCGGTGGCAATAAATTGTGTCATAGCATCCTGGATTTAGTTGGAAAGGACCTTAGAGGCTATATGTTCCAAACCTCATTCAACAGATGAAGAAATTGAGGCTAATATAGGTTAAGGTACTTGTCCAGGATTATATCAATTATACATGTCAGGGGCATAATTGAAATTCATACCTTCCTGACCCTAAGTCCAGTGCTTGACTTATTATGCTGACATTTTTAATATCATAGTCTTACGGCCAGTAGACTTTACCAAATGGACACTTAGTTTAGCTTCTAAAATTCTAATATATATGTGTATGCATGTGTATACATACACTATATATATAAAAGAGCATTATATTATATATATTCTAATATATTTATATATTCTAATATGTGCATATATACACATTAGAATTATAGAAGCTAAAACAATGTACATGTACATACATACATATATATTCTATAAAATTCTAATATGTTATATATAACACGCATTATATAATATATTATGTAATACGCACATATAATGTACACACATACAGTGTATATAAACACAAATGTATGTACATTATATAGGTATGTTTATATAATATATATGTATGTGTGTGTATATACATCCATATATATACACAGACACAGACACAGACACACACACATATATATATGTATACACACATTTGCTTATTTTTTTGTATATATGTTTATATACACTTACATACAGTTTATGGGGTTATTTATTCCATAGATCTCATCTCACTTTTCACTCAATAGCCACTATGGTTCATACTACTCTGTCACAGAGGACATATTTATAATTTTCTTATGTATCAAATTATATAATAGGCCACAAATTTTAGAGATTGGGAGTAGATAGCTAGTCACATTATCATTGACTCAAAGACATACATCTGACAAAAGTTTATAACATTTAATCATGTCCAATCAATCAAAGAGAATTTGATCAAAATATATTTTAAAACAATCATGCATGTTTTACATTTTCTTCCTCTCCAAATCTAAGACACTTAAAATGAGTGTACAAGCACTTGCCAAATCCACAATTTATTGAAAATAGTTCTTATTTCTGTAGGTAGCCTTCTTTTTCAGAGTTTCTTAGTGGGAGCTAAAAATGTTTGCCCCATATTCCACTTTCAACCTAGAGGAGGGTTAATATTCAGTTAGTTCAGTAAGGTGTTGAATCAGACAGATTGATTCTTCTGTAGCCCCACTCTCAAGTGTTTGAGAGCTCTAGGCTTTGCCATCTGTTAATGCCACTGCTTTTTCCTCACAATTTTTATCATGGGAATGTGGGTCCTAATCTGCCAGTCCTATCCAAAGAAGAATGGAAAACACACATAGATAACCTATCTATTCTCTATCCAACCTTGAACAACCCTATATCTTCATCATTTCCATTCCTGGACTCTTTTCCTCTATTTGTACTTTCTTGAATTTATGAGTAGAGGTAGTCTTGAGAGATGGGACAGGGTTCATGGTTCAATTTCCCCATTACCTCCATTAGGACAGCTGGGAAATTGGGTTATTCATACAAAAATACCAACTTAAACTGAAACCTTCTGCTAGGGTTACCCTGATACTGAGAAAATGGGTGCCAGCCTGTTAACATAAATATTTTATCATGTCAATTATGTTAAAATATGCACTCTGCTTGCCCTTTCCACTCATCATCTGGGAAGAATTTAATTTATCAAAGTCTAATTATTAAATTTATTTTATTAAATACAATCAGATTAATTCCCATATAACTCCCCCAAAAAACATCATAATAATCACAGGAATTCTGAGAGTTGAAAGAGATCTCTTGTAGCCATCAAGTTCAACTCTCACATGAAAGGATTCCCCACTATAAGTTACTTTTTAGTGGTCTTCCAGCCTCTGATTGAAGACCTCAATGAAGCAAAATACATATCTACTCAAGGGAGCTCATTCCACCTTTGTACCACTTTAATTATTAAAAAGTTAACTATTGGGGCAGCTAGGTGGCACAGTGGATCGAGCACCGGCCTTGGATTCAGGAGGAACTGACTTCAAATCTGGTCTCAAACCGTTGACACTTACTTACTAGCTGTGTGACTCTGGGCAAGTCCCTTTACCCCAATTGCCTCAACAACAACAACAACAAAAAGTTAACTAAGTTAACTTTTTCTTTTCTTTCCTTTTTCCTTTCCTTTCCTTTCCTTTCCTTTCCTTTCCTTTCCTTTCCTTTCCTTTCCTTTCCTTTCCTTTCCTTTCCTTTCCTTTCCTTTCCTTTCCTTTCCTTTCCTTTCCTTTCCTTTCCTTTCCTTTCCTTTCCTTTCCTTTCCTTTCCTTTCCTTTCCTTTCCTTTCCTTTCCTTTCCTTTCCTTTCCTTTCCTTTCTTCTTTATCTTTTCCTTTTTTTGTGATCTTACATCAAGCCTAAAAATGCCTTTTGTCAGCTCCTATTCACTGCTCCTGATTTTGCCCTCTGAGGTCAAATTTGACAAGCCTAATCTCTCCTCTCTTCCAAACCTTGCAGAGACCTTTCACGTTTCCTCTGAGTCTTTTCTTTGGAAGAATGTCTTAAAGATTTTGATTCTTTTCAAGTCTATATTTATCCAATAAATCCCTGCCACCCCTTTTTACCAATTCCCTCTCCTAGATATGTGAAGTATGGGTATATGAAGGTCTTCAGAGACACATTGTAACATACTTGTGGTTAATTTCTGGCTCGGTGCCCTGTTGTCTTTCCTCTTGTGGTCTATTCTTCAGTTGTTTTTCATCCAGACACCCGACTCTGTCTCATCCAACACTTACCTACACTTACCATTAACCTTTTTAACTATCAATCTTTAAAAACAAATACATTCATTAACCTCTATCCCAAAGAGAGTCATAATGTTTCTTTCATTGCAGCATACAATTGTACCCCTACCTACACTCCAGTCAGGAAGCATATAAACAGTAACTATTATTTTTTAATTAAATATTTTGGACCATTGACCAAAAATAAACAAAAAATACACAGAGACAAATAAATAAATGAAAAATGATGAACCTTCTATCAGAACACAGGAATTCTATTAGTAAGAAATGAATTTAATGTCATAGAACCTGCATTCAAATCCCAGCTTTATTGCTTTCTAAGTATGACTTTCCTCAAATTATTTCATCTTCATGGACTTAATTATACCCATATTTAAAATGAGGTGATTGGATCTAGGCATTCTCAAAGACCCTTCCAAAACTCTATTATTATTATTATTATTGCTTTTCTGAGTGAAAAAAGGAGGTGGTGTTTGGGGGGAGGTGAGATTCTCTCTAGGGTTCTTTAAGATCATCCCTCTCTAATCTGAGGACTTCCTCAACATTCTTTGCCTATTACGGAAGAGGATAATTGTATTTTTTCCCTTGGTACAAAATTTCAAATGTGAAAATTTGTTTTCCTCCCTTCTGACTTTAATCACTTCCTAGACCAGCGGTGTCAAATTCAAGTAGAAATAGTTCCCCGTAGGCCACATATTGACTTAGAAAACTACAGATTCACATTATCTACATTGGATGATATTTTTATAAACATTTCCCAATTACATTTTAATATAGGTCCAGATGTACTCAGGAACATTGCCAGCTCATGTAGTCATTGAAAGTTAGACACCTCCATTCTCAATTTTTCCACCCCTTCTTCAATAGCTTTCTCACCATGGAGGTGCCTCAATCTTAACGCCCCCTATGCTGACTGAAGACTGTGTAACTCAGAGGTCTAGGCTGTGCTTACCTCAATCCTGTCTTAATTCTTCACTCTCCCAGACTTTCTCACCTTCCCTAGCCAGTAGTAACACCCCACCCTCAACCACTCACACCCTGCTGCCTTTAATTTGTCTTATTTCTCCTTTAGAATGTAAGCCTCTTGAGAATACATACTCTCTTATTTGATGAATTTATATCCTTATCCTTAGCACATGGTCCAACATATAATACTTAAAAAAAATGCTTAGTTGTCTTTCTATCTCTTACGCTATTTCTTTGTCATAGGCATTTGACATATGAATTTGAAATGTATCATTTGTCTTTATTTTCACAGGTAGCATATCAACGGATAAAAAGTCATTCACAGTATTACAATATAAAACTATTACATAGAATATTTTGTATAATTCCTATTAGTTATTTCTATACTCGTATGAATCTTTATTGAATAAATAAAAGCTTTTTTATTATTGTTGTTGTTCTAAACAGATTCAGAACTTGTACCAAAGTAGATGTGCCACTTTTCTACAATTTATGGTCCTAGAGATTTGTCTGGGCAACAAAGAAGTTAGACGACTTTCCTTAAGTCACATAGCCTGTATTTATCAATGACAGGACTTGTATCTGGATCTTCCTGGCAGTAAGGTTAGCTCTCTACTATACCACTTCCCTTTATAAGAAAAGATGAACATTGGCTTATATCTACCACAACCAATAATAATTTTCAAATTTATGAATGTTTCTATATGTTTATATGTCTATTTGCAAAGCCCTTATAGCTTAAGAGCATATAATCACAATGAACAATATTTTAGCATCTGAATTTATTCTTTGAACTGTATTGTGAACCCAAAGGCTTTTAAAATTCAAATACCTCCATGTTATTTCCCATACATTTTCATTCCTTCCTTGTTTCCAATGACTTCTTTCTCAATATATTTATCCCCGCCCCAGAAATGATGTGTAAACAGTAGCATAGTAAATGTATTTGCTAGTTTTTTTCTTTACCACTACTAGTCAGTCACTTAATAAACACTTATTAAGCACTTACTATATGTGGAAACTGTGCTAAGGCAAGAAGATAGAAAGAAAAGCAAAATACAGTCCTTGCCCTTGTGATGTCTAAAATCTAAATTGGGGTCGCTTTAAATTAGAAGCTTCAGCACTAGTCTTTGGGCATTAAACATTTATTAAAGCATACAGGTATTAACATGGAGTTCAGAAAGTTAAGAAAAGGTCTATCTAGCCTAGAGTTCCAGCCTGGTTGGGTTCTTCCCCAGGTCCTCCTCCACGAAACTGCTTTAATCAGGAACGTTGTCTAGCAAACTGATTGTGGAAGCTTTTTATAGCTCTGGAACAGAGGCGGTCCTTACACACTGCTTCAAGCTGATTGGTTGGCATCATCCAAATCCATTGGTTCTGAAGGTGTTCTGAAGGTGTGATTAAAATCCAGTTAACTTGAATTAGGCTAATCAGCAGTTAATCACTCTCACTTGATCCAATCAGTCTAGATTAATCTTCAGGTGGGTCTTTGAGTATCTGCTAAATCTCATTATTTCATCACACCCTCAAGGAGCTCACAATCTAATCAGAGAGACAACAGACAACCATGTTCTAATGAGCTATTTACAAGATAAATTGGAGATAATCAACAGAGGGAAGACACTAGAATTAAGAGGAACAATGAAGGGCTTCCTGTGGTATGAAGGAAACCTGAGAAGGCAAGAGTCAGAAATGTGGAAGGAGGGAATTTCATTCATGGGAAGAACCTGTGAAAAATACCTAGAGTTAAGAGATAGAATATATTATAAATGGTATAGCAGAGTATGTGGAAGGGGATATGGTATAAGAAGACTGGAAAGTTGGAAGGGGCAGGTCATTAAGACTTTGAATGGCAAAAATGATATTTTATATTTGATCCTAGAGGTCTTAGTGAACCACGGGAGTTTATCAATAGTGGGGAAACATGGTCAGGCCTGTGATATAAGAAAATAAGTTTGGCAGCTGCATAGGAGATGGAGTCTAGCTGAGAGAGTTTTATGGCATACAGACCAACAAGAGGCTATTGCAATGGTTCACATCTTAGGAAATGAGGGCCTGAATGAAGATGGTGGTTTTATCAAAGGAGAGAATAGAGTATGTTCAAGAAATGATGTAAAAGTAAAATTAAAAGTCATTTGCAACAGTTTGGAAGGGGAAGGTAAGAGACAGGAGTCAAGAATGTTGCATAGGCTGTGAACCTGGGACACTGGGAAGGAAATAGTCCCTACATAGTAATATCTTGGAAAGGAGAATTGTTTTAGGGAAAAAAATAATAAAGTTAGTTATTGACAATCTGAATATAAGGTGTATATATAGAACATCCAAATTATCTAATAGGCATTTGGAAATTCAAGACTGGAGATCCTCAGAAAAATTAGAGATGGATAAGTATATTTGAAGTTCATCAGCATAGAGCTGGTTAATTGAATCCATGGAAGCTGATGAGATCACCAACTGTAATAGTATAAAGGGGAAGATAGCCCAGAACTACTATAGAATTATTATAGATAATCAGTCTTGAGCAATGACCCTTTGCTTTCTCATTTATTTTTTTCTTTTGCTTTATGACAAATGCTTAAAGTCCTTCAGGGTCGAACTAGGGCAAGATTTGGGTATAATTATGTATCTCTGGGTGAAACAAATATATATGTTTGAATGTGCTAATGAGTATTAGATATTAATATCTTCGAACCTTACAAAAGAACATGGTACCTGCTCTTATTTTTTAAAAAAGTATATTGGGAGGTTGAGAAAATTAATATTTTGACAAAAAGCCAAAAATAATTTATTCCATTTTTTACTTTCGTGAGTGCAAAAGGAAAAGACAAATCAGTTAAAGAACTTTAGAATTGAAGTGAAAATTCTTAATTAGAATAATGATAATAATCATAAGTATTGTGAGAATTGGAGTGATGCCCCCTGCTGGAGAGATACTGTAGGAAAGCTCTGCCATGAGGAGAAGGCATCTGAAGGCAAGCCACGTGGCTTGGAAGGTCAGTTCACTGGCCTCAGGATGTGACATTTGCTTGTGAGTACTGCTGATCAAAGCTACCAGCCAATTAGCTTGGAGCTGTGTGTGGGTTGATGGGATGTTTCCTGTTTTCACAGGAGGCTTGTGGGACAAAGAAGGGGCGAGTCTGTCCCTCTTTCAAGGCTGACCTTGGGTGGAGTGGAGCTGGAGATACTAGCTCCCTGAGATAGATAGATGTAGGCATCTAGGCCTCTTTCTCTCTCCTCACCAAATTCTTATGCTCCTTACTAAATGGTTAAAAATCTAAACTCTTGCTAAAACTTCTAATTTCTTGGTGACCACTCATTAGATTTCTAGACAGCCTAGGTAGAATTTAGCTACCTTGCAGACAACAACTATTCAGTATGAACTCATCAAAATTGAATACATTTCACTTTTTATGCATTTTAAGATATATAGATAAATGAAAGATCATCTCCAATTAATATTGTTAATATATCCCATGATTATCACTACATACAAATACATAGATATTCTCTTTCATCCTTACATAGCTAATAAACTACTAGAAATTTAACTTATTAATTCTAGTCAATATTTTTCTCTCCATTCATGACACGTGTTTTAAGGAAAGATACAAAAGTAAGCAAGTTATACAAAAAAAGGCATAAATAGGGAAAACTATAAGTAAACAGCCATATACAAATAAGATACATCCATGATAAATTGGAGTTAATTTCAGAGGGAAGAGATTAGCATTGAAGGGAATGAGCACTGGCTTTTTTCTGAAGATAAGATTTTAAGTTAGATTTTTAAGAAGTCATTGAATCCCTGACAGGGAGGAGAGGAGAGAAAGTTTTTCAGGCATGGGAGAAAGCCAGCACAAATCACAGTCAGAAGATCCAAAGTTGTATGTGATGAGTAGAAAAGAAAATAGGGTTACAGATTTGTAGAGAATATGGAAAGGACTATGGCATGGAGGATAAATAATAATAAATAATAAATAAGTAAGTAAAGGACAGAGTACGCAACATTGTGGAGGATTTTGAAAGGTAATCAGAAGCTTTTATATTCTTCCAGGATGGAATAAGAAATCCACTGGAGTTTATTGAATGAAGGTGTGACACATTCAAACTGTGTTTTAGGAGCATCACTTACAGCTCAGTAAAGGATGCACTAGAGAGACTTGAGATAAGAGACCACAAGAAGGCGAATGGGATACTCCAGCTATGACATGACAAATTACACCAGGGCGGTAGTAGCAAAATTTGATTATATACCATCGAATCACTAGCTCTTTATTTCAATAAATTTGGAAATCTAATCTCTTCTCCCAAATTATAAATATTTTGAAGTAGGAAATATGTCAATTCCTTTTGTTTTCTTTTTTCCCCACAGTGCTTTACAGAATATGAATCATCACTCATTTGTCCAATAATCACTTTCATAACAGATCAGATAATTTTGTTGTTGGAAGGGAACTTAAAGGCCATCATGTCAGATCCACAATTGAAAAGAAAAGGAATCCCCACAAAAATATGTAAACAAGTGGCCATTCTGTCTTTGTTTCAATGTCCCTTAATATCATTGTCCATTATCTCCTTCTTACTCCAGTGTAGGATTATGTTGCTCTTCTCTTCTATAAGACCAAACTCTCCACGGACTATAGATCCCATGTCTTTCCAAACACTTCAACAGATCACACCCAGAATACCCCCCCCATTGTCATATTATCCCTGTTTAGTAGTTCCTTCCACATTATGCATAAAGATTCCAAGTTCACCTACACACTTAGCAAAGGAAAAACAAAGCAAAACAAAGCAAAACTTTTTTTCTTAATCTCAAGTTATTATGTCACCTTGTTTTCATAGCCAAACCACTAGGGAAAAAAAAAAAACCTGATAAAAACCCATGTATCCACAATTACTCCTCTCCCTATCTTCTTACACCTTTGCATTATAGCTTCCAAATGTTCAACTATTTTTTTTTTCTCTCCAAAATTACTAATGACCCTTTTATTATAAAATTCAATAGTGTTTTATTTTCCTTAAACCTTATCCTTCTCAATTCTTCCTCATCCTTGGGCCTGGATAACCTTACTCATCGCCTGGAGGACTTTCTCCTCTGCTTTTCAAGACTGTATTCTTTTTTTGGTTCTCATCTTGGTCATCTTTATATTCCTTCTTAGTCTTCTTTGATAATTCATTATTATAATTTATCCTCTAACCCTGGGTGTACCTTAAGACCTTCTTCCTTTCCATCTGTTCTCTCTATATTCTTGCTCTTGGTGACCTCGTCAATTCTTATGGGCTTAATTATGAAGACTATATGTATAACTCCCAGGTAAAATCTTTTTCCAGCCCTAATTTCTGAACTCCACTCCAAAACTTCTAATTTCCTATTGCACATCTGCAACTGGATGCCCTGTTGGCCTCATACAATCAACTTTCCACTGAACTGAACTATCTTCTGTTTGTCCCTATTTCTTTCAAAAGCAATGCCCTTTTAGTCACCTACATTTACAACTTGAAAGCCATGTTCAATTCCTTCTCATATTCCTTCAGCTGACATATACAGATTTCTAATACTGCAATCTGTATCTCTATATCTCTTAAATCTATTAAATTCCCATTACCTATCTCACAGCAACCCTTATTCGGGCTTTTGTCTTCTCTTGATTGGATTATTACAATATTATTCACATTTTTCTCCATTTCAAATCTCATTTTAGCACATCTATCCCATAGCCACTAAAGTGATTTTCCTGAAGATTATACTTGAACTTGTTTTATAGTACATATGGAGGCATAGATAGATGATAGACAGATATTATATATAATATATATATATTATATAATATATATATCTTTATTCCTATTTAGATTATTCAATATAGATATAGATAGATATAAATAGATAAAAATAATAAATATAAACTGCAACATATATGACATGACAATATGAAACCTAATGTGTTATATTAGAGTATATAATTAACATAACAATTCTAATAAAATATTTTATGAATTCTCTATATTGGTAGATAGAGATAGAGATGGTAGATTATATAGAGAAAGCTTTAGATACAGATGATATAGATATATTTTTCTTTCACTCGGAGAATGAGGTGTGTTGCAATCACCCATTCCCCAGAGATTTCCTGTACTTTGAGGATATAGAATGAATCTCTCTTCTCCATCATTGGCTTGCACCCTTACTGATTTTTCCAACAAATTTAGGCACCAAGTGACCAAAACTCCACTTCCATTAGCTTTAAGAAATTAATATTTTATTATTTATTTCAAAAACATAGAAATAAAAAGCCAATAATGATCCCTCCACCAACAATAAAAACCATATCAGTCTCTAGGGAGGGGAGAAAGATTAGGCTCACAGTTTAACTCACATAGCATTAGTCTCATCAAGTTCAAAATCAAAGGCCCTCATGGGCTGATATTTCGGGGTCATGGCTTCTCATGACTTCCCTACTAACTTCTGTCCTGGGATGTTGGGTTTCAACATCCCCATGGCTTGATTTCCTAGTGTGGGGACTCTACTTCCTATACCTAGAACTGATACACATACAAATATAGGTGTATGTATATATAGATGTATATATGTGTGTGTACATCATATATCCATGCATATTTGTATGCCTGGTGTCGCTCAATATAGAATTAGGGACCACAAGGGACAGGATTCTTTCTTTTCTTTTTTTTTTTTTTTTTTTAGTGAGGCAATTGGGGTTAAGTGACTTGCCCAGGGTCACACAGCTAGTAAGTGTTAAGTTTCTGAGGCCGGATTTGAACTCAGGTACTCTTGACTCCAGGGCCGGTGCTCTATCCACTGCGCCACCTAGCTGCCCCGATTCTTTCTTTTTTTAACCTTTTCTATCCATAGCCACTATAACAGTATCTGTTTAACAGGCAATTCAATTCTTCTTGGTACCTCTTGGACATCTTGGTAAGAGGAAACTTACCAAGGCACTAATTCCCTAATTATTAGGACTTTTACCCTCCTCACATTAAACTTTACTTTTCCTCTTCAAAATGTTCATGCTTTGTTCCTATTCAGTATTTGGGGGCCAAATAGAATAAATCTGAACTGACCCCCCAAACTCTTATCAGACTATCATTCCATCATTGTCTTCTCTTTTGCATGAATCAACCCAGTTCCTTCAACCAATTTTCATAAACCAAAACAATGAGACCATTCACTGTTTTGATTGGTGTCTTATTGATGTTATGCTGCTTATCATGGTTGTTCCTAACCTGGAGTGCCCCCAAACTGTACACCTTACTACTCTAATGAACAGGATAGCTGACAAAGTCACTATTCCTGGGAGCTATGGCTTTCAGTGTTGCCTAAAATTGCATTACCTTTCATTGGCTGCCATATCACACCATTGACTCCTATTGAACTGAGACCCCTCTCTCTCTCTCTCTCTCTCTCTCTCTCTCTCTCTCTCTCTCTCTCTCCTCCTCCACCTCCTCCTCCTCCTTCCTTTCTAGCATAAAAGGAAAGCAAAACAAAATAAACAAAAAACTACTATGTGACCATACCATCTGCTACCTTGTACCTATAGTCAAGTTGATGGTTTCAATCAAAGTATAAGACATTACATTTATCCATATGAAATTTCATCTTCCTCAATTTAACCCAATGTGTTAGGTTGTCAAAATCAATTTTGATCCTGTTTCTGCAATCCAGTGATTTATGTGCCTGTGGAAATGAACTGAAGCAGTTGATGTTAGGTATTATTAATATTAAAGTTATCTTGGAGTCTAGATTCATGCACTAGAAATATATCTTTATATACTTTATATATATATACACATATGTGTGCATATATACATATATAAGTACACACATACACATGCACACACACACCTAAGTAGTTTAAATGTTCAGCTTTCCCTGGAACAAAGATGGGCCATGAAAACAAAACTTTAGAACAGAAGACAATACATGTGTGGTGATTTCTGATACTACTTTATTCGTAATTTCACCTGACTTGACAGTAGTCTCCATGGATAAGAGTTCCTCACATGAGATCATTAGATAGGAAGGCCTTGGACTACAACCAACCAACCAATCAATTAACTAGCATTTATAAATCATCTACAATTTGCCTCATTCAATTCTAGGTGTTGGGAACACAAAGAGAAAAACAGAACAGTATTTGCTTTCAAAGAGCTTACATTTTAATGAGGAAGACAACATGAATATATAGAGATCCACAAAAGCAAATAAGAGCAACAAAAATTTATATAATAATCTCAGGTTTCCAAAAATAAAATGAAATAACACTTTTATATATATTACTTTAGTAACAATATAATTTTAGATGTTCTGGGCCTGCACCAAAAAGCCCTATTATGAAAACACACACACACATACACACACACCACAAAATACCATACACAAACTTATAACTATCTGTGTGGTTGGTAATATTGCTACCATTGCTACCACAGGTTTAAACTTATGGAAACCAAGTTTCAGAGTGGTGGAATGACTTGCCAATGGAAACAGCTGATAAATACTTGAGGTGAGATTAAAACTCAAGCCTTCCTTTTTTCCGAGTTCAGGTTGCTACCCATCAGACCTCATAATCGTATATAAATATGTATTGATGCAAGGTAACCCTGGAGAGAAAGGCACTAACAGCTATGGTGGGGGCAGGGGGGCAGGGCAGGAAGCAGGAAAGACCTTGAGCTAATTCTTAAAGTAAGCCAAGTCTAAGTAGCAGTGCTTTGGAGGAACGAGATTCCAGGTGTAGAGACAACCAGTATCAGGACCTGATTATGAGAGATTGAGAGTTGTGTGTGAGGAATAGAAAGAAGAGCAGTATAAATAACTGGACTGTTCCAGAAGCATTCATGTTGCTAAGTGCTCTCAATGCCAAAGAGAGGAGTTTATAATTGTGAGAATATAATGAGATGTTCCTGTATGCATCTGAAGCAGAACTCATTTTCATTCCTCTGAACCCTCACATCCAGAATATTAATAGACTTCTGCTTGGTCTTCCTGCCTCAAGTCTCACCCTACTTCAAATTGTCTTCATCTCAACTGACAATGCAATGTTCCTATTCAGCAAGTCTGACCATATAACTCCCCTCTCCTAACTCCATAAATTCCAGTGACTCCCTATTTATTCCAGGATCCAATATAAAACCTTGTGTTTGATATTTAAAGCCCTTCACCACCTGCCCCTTCACATGTTTCCAGTCATTTTAGTCTTTTCTCAATTACATGCACTAGCTTTTTTCTTGGGTTTCCTTTAGCACAACACTACACCTCCCGATGCTGTGATTATTAACTGGTTGTCTCCTATGCCTGGGATACTTTCCTCCTATAGCATTCCATCCTGGCTTACCTTGTTTCCTCAGTACTTAGCTCAAATTCCACCTTCATTGTGATCTCCCTGTCACTTATACGAAAAATAGTTATACACACATAGTTTATACACACATATACACATATAAACAAAATATACATATAATATAGTATAGTTGTTTAATTATTGGCTTGCTTTCTTCCTGCATAGGAATGAGAGCTCCTAGAGAGCACCAATAACCACCCCCACCCCCATTATTTTTATCTCTAATGCTTAGGACAGTGCCTGGAATTTGGTAATCACTCAATAATGCTGGTTAATTGACTGATACACTAACAAATGTAAAACAATCTACATATACAAACACCAATTAATGTGCTTGTAACTATTTTACCACTTTAGCCCCCAACTCATGAGAACTATAATAAAAAAAAGACTTTGAGCAAAAAAAAAAAAGACTGAGCTTTTAGAGAATCTATATTCATGAAAAAGTGAACAGTAAAAATAAATAAATAGATAGATAGACAGACAGACAGACAGACAGAGGGACAGACAAACAAACAAACAAACAAACAAGTAAGTAAGTAAGTAAGTAAATAAGTAAATAAGTAAATAAATAAATGAATGAATCAATGAATGAATAAATGAATAAATAAATAAATAAATAAACAAATAAACAAACAAATAAACAAACAAACAAATAAATAAATAAATGAATGAATAAATGAATGAATAAATGAATAAATGAATAAATGAATAAATAAATGAATAAATAAATAAATAAATAAATAAATAAATAAATAAATAAATAAATAAATAAATAAATAAATGAATAAATAAATGAATAAATAAATAAATGGTAGATTCCTAGGCAGGGATGGATTCTGTAAGTAAGGTTCTCATTCCCTCAAAAATCATTCACTATAGTATCTGGCTGTTATCTTCGTCCCATCTTTATGTTTCTTCAATTTCTAACAATTAGCATCTATATGTTGTTAATAATTAGCTTTTTTAGATTGCAAAAGTATAAGAGAGAGTTTAATGTTATCCTTGGGTCATCTAGTTCAATTATATGATTTTACTTTTTACATCTTGCACTAAAATGATCTCATGCTGCATATCCAGAATGGTTTCTTGTGCTTTGAATTAGGGAGACCTGGGGATGCATCTTGCTTTTGGCATAAGATTGCTGTGGGGCCCTGGACAAGTAGGAAAAATGGGGCTGTACCATAGAAAGAAGATGTCTTCTGTTGCCAGAAGATCTGAGTTCCTGACTGAAAAAATTCAAGTTCTTTGTGAATAGTAACTATTTCTTCTTCTCCTCCTCCTCTTCTTCTTGTCTTTGCATCTAAAACTTCAATACAGAGATACATTGGGGGAGCTGAATTAATGCTCCTTGAATCATTGTGATTAGTGCTTACTGTCCATATATCTTTGGGCAAAGTGTTTAATCTTTTTGGGACTCAGTTTTCTCATCTGTAAAATAAGGAGGTTGAACTATAGTGTTCCTCAGGCCCCTTCCACCTCTTACTAACTGTGTGACCCTTCTCAAGTCACTTAATACTGTTGGCCTCAATTTCCTCACAGATAAAATGAGCTGGAGAAGGAAATGAGAAATCATTCCAGGACCTTTGCTAAGAAAACTCCAAATGGGAACATTAAGAGTGATACACAGTTCTGTTCTCTGAACCTTGCGGACGAGACCCCATCCAGAAACTCAACATGTCTATTCTCAAGATCCAAGCAAGAGAGATCTTCGCCTCTCGTGGAAATCCCACTGTTGAGGTTGATCTCCACACTGCAAAAGGTCTCTTCCGAGCTGCTGTGCCCAGTGGTGCTTCTACTGGCATCCATGAAGCCCTGGAGCTCCGAGACAATGATAAGACCCGCTACATGGGGAAAGGTGTCTCAAAAGCGGTTGAGCACATCAATAAAACTATTGCCCCGACCCTGGTTAGCAAGAAACTGAATGTTGTGGAACAGGAGAAGATTGACAATTTGATGATTGAGATGGACGGCACCGAGAACAAATCTAAATTTGGTGCAAATGCCATCTTGGGAGTGTCTCTGGCTGTTTGTAAGGCCGGCGCTGCTGAGAAAGGTGTCTCCCTCTTCCGGCATATTGCTGACCTTGCTGGCAATGATGAAGTTGTCCTGCCAGTTCCAGCCTTCAACGTAATCAATGGGGGCTCCCATGCTGGTAACAAGCTGGCCATGCAGGAGTTCATGATCCTCCCAGTTGGTGCAGCAAATTTCAAGGAGGCCATGCGCATTGGAGCTGAGGTCTACCACAACCTGAAGAGTGTGATTAAGCAGAAATATGGACAGGACGCCACCAATGTAGGGGATGAGGGTGGCTTTGCTCCTAACATCTTGGAGAATAAGGAAGCTCTGGAGCTGCTGAAGAATGCCATTGGTAAGGCCGGCTATACTGATAAGGTCGTAATTGGCATGGATGTGGCTGCCTCAGAATTCTTCCGATCTGGGAAATACGACTTGGACTTCAAGTCACCTGATGATGCCAGCAGATACATCTCCCCTTCTGAGCTTGGCGATCTCTATAAGAGCTTCATCAAGGACTATCCAGTGGTGTCTATTGAAGATCCCTTTGATCAGGATGATTGGGAAGCTTGGAAGAATTTCACTGCTACTGCTGGTATCCAGGTGGTGGGGGATGATCTCACTGTGACCAATCCCAAGCGCATTGAAAAGGCTGTGAGTGAGAAGGCCTGCAACTGCCTCCTACTCAAAGTGAACCAGATCGGCTCCATAACTGAATCTCTCAAGGCGTGCAAGCTGGCCCAGTCCAATGGGTGGGGAGTAATGGTTTCTCATCGTTCTGGGGAGACTGAAGATACCTTCATTGCAGACCTGGTGGTGGGTCTCTGCACCGGGCAGATCAAGACTGGTGCCCCCTGCCGATCTGAGCATCTGGCCAAGTATAACCAGCTTCTCAGAATTGAGGAAGAGCTGGGCAGCAAGGCTAAATTTGCTGGAAGGAACTTCAGAAACCCCCGGGCCAAGTAAACTGGCCAGAAAGCCTCAGAGCCAGCAGGCACGAGTCTCCTCCATAGAAGTCTGCTCCTGTCCTAAGAATGGGCAGCTCCGAGTACTAGACCAGTTTTGTTTGGGAGCAGGGGCCTTTGCTGGTTAACTCTCCCTCTCCCTCCACTTTTCTGTGATGTTCTCACTGCTTCATTAGAACTGTCTTATCAGAGACTGTACCTGATCATCTGGTGCTCTGTTGGAGATAGCCTGTCATCTTGTGACTGGCTCCAGTGACTGTCTCATCCCCACCCCCTGTGTTAATGTGTGGAGTCTTATACTTGTGATGCAGCCCCGATGAGCCCACAGGCCTGATACTTAGTGGTTTCTTTGTGCAGAATAAAAGTATTCAGTAACTCACTGGAAAAAAAAAAAAAAAAGAGTGATACACAGGGGCAGCTAGATGGCGCAGTGGATAGAGCACTGGCCCTGGAGTCAGGAGTACCTGAGTTCAAATCTGACCTCAGACACTTAACACTTACTAGCTGTGTGACCCTGGGCAAGTCACTTAACCCCAATTGCCTCACTAAAAAAAAAAAAAAAAAAGAGTGATACACAACTGACAACAGCAATGACAATAACAATAATACTAATACATGGAACCAAGACCTGGTATAATTGTGGTAGATAATGCTAAAATCTTAGAGTGCTACATAAATGTGAGCGATTATTGTTGATCTCCTTTAATAAAATTTTCTTTAAATAATGAATAATATTACCATCAGAGAGTGATAGATTTATATTGTGAGGGGACCGTGGAGGCTGTCCAGTCCAAATGCCTCATTTTACAGATGGAAAAACCAAGGTCAATATAAGTTAAATAATTTGCCTGAGGTCACACAGCTACAGCAAATTGTTGGGGTTTTTGGTTGTTCATTTTGTGTTTCCTTAACTTCCATAGCCTCTTTAGTGCTCTCTCTCTCTCTTTTTTTTTCCTTTTATTGGGGGGGGGGGGAAGGCAATGAAGGTTAAGTGACTTACCCATAGTCACACAGCTAGTAAGTGTCAAGTGTCTGAGGTCAGATTTGAACACAGGTCCTTCATGTAATACTTCTTTAGAGGATGAAACATGAAAGATGAAATAATGGATGCATGCCACCCCATTATTTATATCAAGCAAGAGATTTTTAAAAAGATAGTATATGCTCATGAAAGGCATGAGCCAATGCCATAGATAATGTTTACAGAAGTCAGCCAGCCAGTCAATAAATATTTATTAAACACCTTCTATATGCCATGCACTTTGTTGACAGTTGGGAATCTAAGGAAAAGTAAAGGCAGTCTGTTCTCTCCACCATCTAAAACTCCTCAAGTGGGAGATAACATGTAAACAACTATATGTAAACAAGCTTTATACATGAAAAAAATGTAAATGATGAATAGTAGAATTAAAATAAAAAATATTATAAAACTATAGCTTTAACATTGCAAAGGACCTAAACACCATTGAGTACAGCCTCCTAGTTTTTAAACATTAGGAAATTAAGAACTAGAGAGGTTGAATACTTTGCTTAAAGTTATAAGGGGGGGTGGCTAGGTGGCGCAGTGGATAAAGCACTGGCCCTGGATTCAGGAGTTCCTGAGTTCAAATCCGGCCTCAGACACTTGACACTTACTAGCTGTGTGACCTTGGGCAAGTCACTTAACCCCCACTGCCCCACAAAAACAAAAACAAAAAGTTATAAGGGAATTTTTAGTGAAGCTTGAAAAGCAAACAAACAACTTTTCTTTCTTTTTTTTTTTTTTAATTCTAAGCTTTTGGGCTCTACGCTTTGGGTCCTCATATGCTGTAGACTGGGTAATCAGATTCCCTGGGCTCACAAGGGGATTCTACCCTCCTTTCCTTGCCTCTGTCTCAGTTTCCCCACCTGTAAAAAATGGTGGGGCAGGGGGAAGAGGCTGGACTGAACGGCTCCCAAGGTGTCCTCGGATGCTCTGGCCTGGGGATCGGGCTCCCTAGGCTCACGAGTGTATTCCGCCCTCCTTCCCCGCTCCGTGCCTCAGTTTCCCCATCTGAAAGAACACAGAGAGTCGAATTTGTCCTCTGAGGTCCCTTCCAGTTCTAAGTCTGTGTCCTTGGGTGTTCTAAACTGGGCACTCGGACTCCCTGGGTTCACAGGTGCATTCCGCCCTCCTTCCCCGCTCCGTGCCTCAGTTTCCCCGTCTGTAAGATAGCGGCAGTTCGCCTTCGGGCTACGAGTCCGGGTCCTGGGATGATCTGGCCTCCCTGAGCTCACGGGCGTGCTCCCGGCCACCCCCCGACCTCCGCGCCCGCCTGCCAGCTCCCCGCTCCCTCCGGACTCCAGCTCCCGCGATGCGCCCGCGGCCTCCAGGGCGCCCCCCGCGGCGGGGGCGGGCACTGGGCAGGCGCGGGGGGCGGGGCTGCCCTGGCCTCGCGCGCGCCCGCCCCTGGCCCCCGCCGCCACTTTCCCGCCTTCTTTTTGAACGCGTCCCGCCTCCGTCAGCCCAGTTCCGGCCCAAGATCTAGGCCGCGCAGCGCGGGGAGGCGTCCCCGGGCCGGCAGCGCGGGCCCGGGGCGGCGGCGGGGCATAGGGCGGTGGTGGCAGGCGACTGGGGGCCCCGGCCGGCCGGGGCGGGCGGGGTCGCTGCTCGCCTCTAACAACAACTTTTCTTCACATTGATGATTGCATAAGTGTCACAGAGCTTGATGTGGCTGCACAGGGAACTCACAAACTTATTTTAAAATATTTTAAAAGACATATACATGAGATGGAAGCAAACAGATAACCGTGTATGAATGAGATGTATGATAAAATCATGGCAGATAAGCTAAAGCTTAGAATGAGATAAGTTGGGTAAAGGAAATTAAAAACAAGCAATGAGTGTTTTGCTTTGATTTTACATGTATTGGGGGAAAGTAAAAGATCAAAGACATGATAAGATCACTCTTGGAGGTGGATTGAATCATGATAACAAGGAGAAGGGAAATCTCAGTTCTTAGTTTTCTTCTATTTTCACTGCTAAAAGATTAACTTTTACAGTAGAAATGTCATTTTTAAATGGCTCACTATAAACCAATATTTCAAAAATTAAGGATATGTAGTCAAAGATTACTTAGTTGTTCTTACTGAATTTAAGTCCCTTAGTCCAGACGAAGGGTAACCTTGGGTGTCTGGCTAAATCACTGAGTGATATTTAAAAGATCATGGAGGGGCAACTAGGTGGCGCAGTGGATAAAGCACCAGCCCTGGATTCAGGAGGACCTGAGTTCAAATCCAGCCTCAGACACTTGATACTTACTGTGTGATGCCAGGCAAGTCACTTAACCCTCATTACCCTGCAAAAAAAAAAAAAAAAAGATTATGGAAAATAAATCCTGCAGGTCTGGAAAGGAGTAAATGTAACCTGATTAAAATAAACTAAAAATAAATATAGATAGATAGATAGATGAAGGAACGAATGAATGGATAAATTAATTAATTAATACATGAATAACTAAATACATTTGTAAATAAGTAAATGAATAGACAAATGAATAAATGAATTACACAATGAATAAATGAATACATAAATTAAAGGGAAAAGAACAGAGGCCACAAAGTATAGGTGCTGAGTTTAAATTAAATTCCTAGGAAATTTTTTATAAGTTTTATTAAAATGATGGTTAGTGAAAAACAAGGGAAAAAAGAGGAAGATCTAAAAATTCATCATAACTTCACTGAAGATGGATCAAGCCAAACTCAATCTTATTTTTCTCTACTTTGGTTCTCATGAATAGTGATTGGTTCATGGTAGCTGCTTGATAAAAAAATTTTGAATGAATATATGATGATGAGGTCATGTCATCATAGATTTAAAGTTGGAAAAGTCAGTCAGTAAATAAACATTGACTAAATACCAATTATGTACCACACACAGTGAATAATGCTATGGATATTAAGGCAAAAAACAGCCCATGCTCTCAAGGAGTTCATAATCTAATTGAGGAAGACAACACATAAAATAAACTGAAAGGGATACTTAGGACATTTGAGTTTGTAGGTTGACATGATCTTGCAGGATGATGAAAGAATGATGAAATCTAGGTGGGGAATGCTGAGAAGGCTGCCATGGAAGCCTTCCTTAAACAGGGGGTCAGAAAGAATCTCTCCACTATCTACCCTTTACCCTATTTAATCAAACATAGAGAAAGGCCTCAGGGGTATGCAGATAGGCAGCAGGGTGTACTGAAGAGGTGTTAGTTTCTTGGTTGTGTGTGATCTTTAA
Organism: Dromiciops gliroides; assembly: GCF_019393635.1. NCBI lineage: Eukaryota > Metazoa > Chordata > Mammalia > Microbiotheria > Microbiotheriidae > Dromiciops > Dromiciops gliroides. The sequence goes on along the minus strand of NC_057864.1, from coordinate 50,279,540 downwards.
GGATGGTGAGATTGTAGAGAATATAATGAAACCAGCATGGGGAATGAAGAGATCTTCAAAATCATCCAGTCCAGCCTCCTTGTTTTACAGGAGAATAGGCTGAAGCCCAGTAAGATTAAATAACATGTCCAAAGTCACACCAGGATTCAAACCAAAATTCTGATTTTAGATATACAGAATTCTTTCCACTGCACATCCTGCTTTTCTTCTTTTCCTGAGCATAGGATTGGTTCTAATTAAAAAAAAAATAATAAAATAGGCAAAGTTGATTTAAATGTTGTTAACTTCCATTCTTTATCTACTTCCATTCTTCTATTTTCCTCTTCAAATCAGTAGTGATTTATAATAAGTTTCTGAACCCAGTCAGGGCTAACCTTACCTCCTCAGGGTACCAGCCAATTGTTCAATTGACTTTTTGGCTCCTTCTGGCCCAATTTCAATCTCTAAGCCATACTGCCTGCAGTTAAACTCTATTGCCTTCCAAAAGAAATCAGACTTCTAGAGCCTGGGGCTCTGATTGATGAACTTTCATCTTTTCTCACCTCATCCCAAATCCACCAAGCCACTTCCCTACTATCTTCAAGCCATGCTGTGTGCTTTGCTCCCCCCCCCTTCCATTCCCTTTCCAACTTTTGTTCACCTTTTTGTTCTGGCTTCTTTTCTTTGGACATGAGCTCCTGGAGAGTAGAGGCTTGCTTATATTTCTATCCTCAGTGTTGTCCTCCTTGTCTGCGTCCTTCATCTTAGTTGTAGGTGTCATTGTCTTCATCATCTTTGTTGTCTTTTTCCTTGTCCACATCTTCCTCATTGTCATTGTCCTCATCAATGCATGTCTACTCCTCCTCCTCCCCATCCTCTTCCTCCCCCTCCTCCCCCTCCTCCCCCTCTTCCTTCTCCCTCTCCTTCTCCTCCTCCTCTTTCCCTTCCTCCTCTTCCCCCACAACCTCCTCTCCAAAAAGCATCTATTAAGTGTTTACTTTTGATGCCCTAAGAATTGAGGATACACACAAAGAAACTATTCCTATCCTCTTGGAGCTTAGGTTCTCAAACAATATCTGGGACATAGTAAGTCCTTACTAAATGCTTTGTAAAAAAACTCATTAATTCAAGATGGGTTAAGTGATTCCACATGGTCATGCCAGCCAGAATGTATACCCATCTTCACAATATAAAAAGCCCTGTTTTTCCCCATTATAATTGTACCTCTTCAATCATGTATAATTAATTTCCGAGTTAGAAGATTATTGAATTAGAACAAGGAGGATATTCAAAGATTATCTATTTTGACCTCTTCATCTAGTTCAAGAAGACACAGGAAATAAACATCAAAGGTGGAATTTGATCTTGAACTCAGTTCAATTGATTCTAGAATTAGTATTCTTTCCACTGGGGAATTGCAGAGCACAAACTTTCTTCCCTCCCACCGTCCCCCATACAAAAGGACATGTGGCAGCACACGCATGCATGCACAGAAACACACACATCAGATCTCATCACATCCTGTTATGTCTGACTAAAAAGTATATACAACTTACTGAAAAGCATTCAAGCTCCTGTTTTTGAAAATCTACTGACAAAGGCCTACGGTAAAGACAGTTAGCTTTATGTGGAATGTTTTCTCTTTTATTTATGTTTATATTACATTTTCAAAAGAGGAAAATAAAGATAAAGGTCATGATGCCTGTATTATTATGGATTGATCTGGCTCACTGAACTGAGTCCTCTAAATGAGAATTTCTAGTGTAGTTAAAATAGGAGCAACTTTTTAACAGGCTGCTTGATTGATGACCATAACCTATATGAGCTTTTTGCCTTAGTTACATGGGGAAGATGAAATGCTACAGCTTGTTGGAAATGAGGAATGGTGTTTTGAAAGGACATTTTCTTCTGTTCATTGGACAAAACAGGGACTGGATGAGTCAGAAAGGCCTCTTGCTTCTTGGTGAAGAAAATTTCTATACTGTCTGGACTGTAAAAGTAAAAACTTCTAGTTGAAGAAAACATAACAAATTCTTCCTCCCTGTTTAAGGTTATCAAGTTCAAAGGCAAGTGAAAATAAACTATTTATTTGATTTTTCATTAGCTAGAAAGGACATTTGACTTAGCATCTCCAAGAGCACTTTGATCTTTTAACACTTACCTTTTATTCCCTTTGAAGAGGTTCTGAGCTCCAGGAATACTTGTTTCAATAAAATGAGATAAAATATATAAAGCAGATTGTAAAACTTGAAGCACTATAGAAATACCATCATCATTACTGTTACTATTGTATTTTAAGATCTTCACATAGATGTTTAATTATATGCTACATGAGGGTGAGTGAACTCAAAACTGCAAAAGGACAAGTGAAAAGAGAATTAAAACCTTGTAAATTGCATAGGCTCCTAGACTTACAGATGAAAGGGCCTAATTGTTCTTCTAGCTCAAACTTCTCACTATCTCAGAAGGGATTTCAAATGTATACCTTACTGTTTCCTGAATGTCTGAGATCAAAATTGGCAGCAAGTAGACAGTGTCCTCTGGCCATTTCAGGGAGATGCCACCATCTGGAGAATAAGACATGGTTCTTCTAAGTTTACAAAGGGGGTCACAACCTAATAGATTTTCAAGAATCAGGCATAAGGAAAAATGAATGTTGTACTGTTAATGGACCCATAGATATCATGTGAGGGGTTAATTTTTGCAACTGTTTGAGTTTTCCCTGAGACCCCAACTACAATTAGAGATCCAATAGATATACATTCAGGGTCAGGTTTGCTCACTAGGACTGATCTTGAGGCTTTTGTATCTAATAAACAATCATAATGTGTCCCCAGCCCTAAGGGTTACATGGGGTTCATTATTCTGGGGAGGTGAATGGACTGGCAGAAGAGGGCTGAGGCTCTCAGGGTCTGGAAAGGTAAAGTCTTCAGATTCCACTATCCTTTCCCCTCTGCTGCACCATTAGTCCTTTGTACCTCTCTGAGAAGATCTATAAGTGTTTTGGTTCTGCCCCCTAAAGGGGTTTCTAAATTCAACAGTCTTCATCTGTCTAAGTTCCCTTTGCCTAATCTTACCATCCTATATAGTGTGTCCCTGTCTATGGCAGTAATAGCAAAATCTAGGGGGTTCATGGTGATTCTCAACTGCCTGATCTCAGTGCCTTGTAGTTTCCTATAATAGAGCTAAAATGCTCTGTCTGTCCCTTTCTTTCTTCTCCTTTCCTTCATAAATATATGTTGCTATTTCTTTAATTCTGTCTGTACTTAGGGCATTCCAACCTGGACAATGCCTTTCAAAATATTTCCATATTTCCAGCAAGGACTGGTGAACAATGATGAGAAATGCAATGTGCAATTCTATAATCTAATGGTTCTTATACAGTATATAGTTTGGCACTGTTACACAATCTATCATAGAATGTATTAGGTCTTTCATTAGGTTCCTGAACTATATCTACAAATTTTGGGCCAGTTATCAGTCTTGCTAGCACATGATTCTATTGCCTTTAACAATATTTCCCTTGTTTCCTGCAACTTATCAAAATGCTCAGGGATATTGGGGTCCCAATTAGGGTGTAGGAACAATGGGTTGAAGAGATAAGAAGGAAAATTTACACTTTCATGTAAAAGGGGTAAAATACTCAAAATTAGAGCTGTGTAAAACTGGGATGGACAGATTTGGAGGTCATGTGATCTCCTTGATTAGAAGGAAGGAAGGAGGAAGGAAAGAGGAAGGGAAAAGAAGGAGGGATGAAAATAGGGAAGAAAGCAATGAGGAATGAAAGGAAGGAATAAAGGAAGGAAGGAGAAAATGAAGTGAGGATGGGGGAGAGGTAAATGAGAAGGGGAAGAAGTACGAAAACAAGAACCTACTATGTGTTAAGAGCTATACAAAGATATCTATAAAAATCATTTTACTTGATTCTTATAAAACCCTGGAAGATTGGTGTTATCATTATTTATATTTTAGATATAACGAAACTGAGGTAGACAGATGTAAAGTGACAACTAGTAAGTATCTAAAGCTAGATTTGAACTCCAATCTTCCAGACTCCAGGCTAAGCTTTTTATCCATTTTGACTCTTAGGTGCCCCTAAAAACATCTAAGAAAAGGCTGGTTGGCCATTCGGTGGTTGTATTGCTCAGGAGATTTCAGCCAAGAGTTTGCCTGGATGGCTGCTAGGTACCCTTCCAACCTTGAGAGTCTGAGATTTTTTGAGTTATGTATGCAGACCTACAAGCAGTTAGAGACAAAGCCAATTATTTAAAGGATGTACTTAGAAATACAAAAAATTCTTGATTCTTAGATAAATCCTGCAATTAGTAGCTAAAATTATACTTTGGGTGCTCAGGGAGTTAAAAAAGCTACAAATGTTTCATTTCTTTTGGGGATCTCTTTCTGGAGGTGATCGGTAGATTCTTTCAATTTCTATTTTAGCTTCTTCTTCTAGAATTTCATGGCAATTTTCCCTGAGAATATCTTGGAAGATGATGTCTAAGCTCTTTCCTTGATCATGGTTTTCAGGTAGACCAATAATTTTCAAAGTATCTCTCCTGGACTTATTTTCCAGGTCAGCAGTTTTTCCTAGAAGATATTTCCCATTGCCCTCTATTTTTTTTTATTCATTTGGATTTGCTTTATTGTGTCTTGGTTTCTCATAAAGTCACTGGCTTCCTAATTCAATCCTAATTCTTAGGCAATTATTTTCATCAGAGAGCTTTTGTACCTCCTTTTCCATTTGGCCAATTTGACTTTTCAAGCTGTTGACTTTTTTCTCATGTCTTTCCTGCATCACCCTCATTTCTCTTTCCCTTTTTTCCTCTACCTCTCCAGCTTTATCTTCAAAGTCCTTTTTGAGCACCTCTATGGCCTGAGACCAATTCATATTTTTCTTAGAAGTTTTAGATATAGGGGCCCTGATGTTGACATCTTCCTCTGAGGGTGCCCCTTGGTCTTCCTTGTTACTGAAGAAACTTTCTATGGTCCTCACCTTTCTCTGTCGGCTCATATCACCTTTCTTTTACTTGACTTTTAGCTCCTTAAAGTGGGGCACTGTTTCCAGGCTGCAGTATCCCAAGTTTAAGAAGTCCCAGGTGGTATGATTTAAGGAGAATCAGGTTTTTCACTCACCCCGGTGTTTCCTGGTCCTTAGATAACCCCAGACCAACTTGCTAATCAACCAGCTTTGTGTGTTGTGGTTGTCAGCTCTGACGAGCCTGTGCTCCTCCCCCACCTGGGCCACTGCTACTGGAGCCTACCTCTTGGTTCTCAGTAGGGGTGTAAAATCCAAGTTCTGCCTTAGCACCAGCATAGACCCCTGTAGTCTTCCCCCTGCCCAGGGCTCAGCCCACTCACCAGACTGTGAGCTTAGTTTCAGATAACACTGGTGCTTCAGCTGATTCAGAGGCTCTGGGGGTCTGCTTTTCTGGTGAGGCCTTCCTGGAACTGGATCTGTGTCAAGGTGACTGTGGGGTTGGGCTTGATTCCTGTAATAGCACAGCAGCTCCCTCCTTCCAACCTTCCAAGTTGTTCTTGGTTAGAAGATGATTTCAGAACATTCTTCTGTGAGTTTTGCGGCTCTGGCCATTTTCCTATGGCATTATTTGGATGTTTTTTGGAGCCCAAACATTTCATTTCTGAAACTGTATGCATAGTGTTGTTCAGCCAATACATGTCAGCTAATACTGACACGATTCCTCTTTCTAGGCAGCCTCGATAATGGTCTTCAACTATGTTTGGATAGGAAAAATTGATAGCAGACCCATTTTGAGTAATACATCTCTCAATTTTCTATATAACACTTAGCTAAATAGAAAATTAATAAGTACTTATTGATCAAATAATTTGCTAAAATTCTGTTTAATTAGTCATATATATTCTCACAGATATCTATGGTTTTGTTTTGAATCTGTTGTAGATCTTCAACCCTTTTATAGGTAGCCTTGGTAAAATGTAGAGTTACTCTTAAGTCCATTAACACAATTTATGACTCCCTCCCCCTCCCCAATTAATACTTTCCAGATAATAATTAGCTTTGGTCATAAATGTTTGGGGTATGAGAGCAATGAAGAAATAGAGTAAAGATTATCATTAGTTGTAAAAAAAATTATGAATAGGTGGGGTTTTGGGGGTTCATGAAACAGAGTTTTTCTTTGGTGAGGGCAGGGATTGTGGAGTATAGGGAGTGGCTCAATTGTCTTGGTAGTAAGAAATATAATGATAGAGACACTATTTGCTTTCCGCTCACCCCCCCTCATTTGGTCATATTTTAGGGAGTGTGTGGTGTTATTGTGAATATATGGATAACCTGGATTTGATGGAGGTAACTTATTATCCAAAAGCATTTCTTTATGAAACCCTAGTTTAATAACAAAATGTCCTTCAACTGAACTCCAAACTGAAACAGGATAGCTAGCAGATAAAAGACACTACCTAGTGACTTCTTTTCCCTATCTTATGGTGATATGTAGATTTCCTTATCCTTTGGAAACCCCTTTTTGGTATCCTGTAATCTTAGCATGATGCTTCGGAATTTCCTCCAAACTTGTAGTAACTGAAATTGTTGAACTGCCTTTGCTTCTGTATCATACTATTAACTGACAATGCCCTATAACCCAGGGACAAAGAAACTTTAAAAATGCTTAGAAGGAGAGGGTCTCAGAGCTTGCTTCTGAGGAGGGGGGGTCTCCAACATGATCATGCTATAAATATTCTTGGGACAAATAATAAATTGTTATTGTGCTTTTTCTATCCATTCTCTGATCTGGTTTCTGTGAGGTATCTACTTCTGGTAAGAGAGGCAGAAATAGCCTTCTCTAATCTGGGTGAACAAATTATAGGAGATATTATTGATGTCTCTGACCTGTTTATTATCTTGTAGGAGGAGGATGGATATGAAAACTATAGTTAATATTCAACAGTGGCATATGGATATATTCATCTTAGAGTAGAGTGAAGAATCATGTCCAGAAATATAAAATGAGATGAACTGTTATCCATCTTAGGTATAATATGCTTGAGAAGCCAAAGAAAATAGCAGCATTTCCAGGAAAATAAGTGGGTAATTTTCATAGTACCAGTCCTTGTGGTGAGGGTAGCTGCCTCAGAGTCAAAGTCAATAAACATATATTAAACACTAATTATGTGCCAGGAACTGTCCCTGATCTAACGAACTTGAAATTTGATGGGAGAATACAACACATAAAAAGAAAAGAAAAACCTCAGGGTTGGGGTGGGGCTTCAGGGAGATTACCTGTTGCAAGGTCATACTGAAATCCTGTAGCCAAGATGGGAAATTATCTCAGGTGAGTGGTTCATAGTTGATTCAATCTTGCAGAACAATTAGTTTCTGGAGATCATGAAGTCCATGAAAGAGACCAGACAGGAAATGATAAGGCAAAAGTTTTGGGCAAAGCCTACCACCATAATAAAAACCTGGCTGTGCAATGAGCTAACTCTGTAACAAAGTCTATCAATAATTGTTCCTGTTATGGGAGTGCAGTGACTCCAAGAAACCTAAATATCCCAACCCCCGAAGAAATCCTTGAACTCTCCCAGGAGAGGGGCAGCTCTGCCTCCCACCTCAGGGATGGGTGTTGCTAAAACCCTGATATACTGATATGCAAGATATGGATGGGTGCTGTATATCTTATTGATGCTCCATTATTCCAAAATCCCCTCCCTGTTGTTAAATTTCCCCCTCAGTTCTTTGTAACACCCTGCCCTTCCTTATTGTCTGGTAAAGATACAAAAAAATAGTCTTCTCTTACTCCTATGGGACAGTCACTAATATGATCTGTTCCTGGCCATAATTCCTCTCCTAATGAATCTCTCTCTCTGTTTTTTTTTTTACAAGATTCATGATAAGCCTCCAATTCTTTGGGTGAGCTAGCCCCCTGATCCAGGTAGCAAGTCTCCCCCAAAACAGTTCTCAAGTTCATAACATAAAGAGTGATTCATTGAGTCCTATAACCTTACTGACTGGACCCATATCTCAGGGATCAGGTAAGTCAAATCTCAGTGTATTAACTTGTGTGGTGTCAGACCAATTTATAACGGCAAACATACTAGAATAATATTAATTGTTGTAAGGTATTTTGTACTTTTCAATGAGGATCTTAGAAATCTTGTATGGGTGATGGATGAAGGAGCAAGAAGATGTATTATGAGAAAATAATTGTTAATAATGGATTTCTTGAGGACCAGAGACTCTTTTGTCTAGCTCAGTAGTGGGATCAAACCACACCTAGATAATGGACTTTGCCTTGAGCAACTTCAGTGAGGGTCTTTTGCATACTTTTCCCTGATGTCATCTGTAGAGTTCATTTTAATGTAAACCACCTCCAAATCATGTCAACCAATGGAATTGAATGATGCTAACCAATTAGCTTTGATCATTGTATAATGACCTGCTTCTATCAAAAGAGGATAAAAACCCTGGGAAGATGCCATTACCTCTCTTGGCTCTCTCTTTTAGGACAGTGTAGGTCTTGTAGGTCCTCTAGGTATTCTGGGCATTTTCTCCTGCTCATGTTAACTGTGATGCTGAAGCTCTGTCCCTGTATTCTCTACCATGCGGCCTGAGACCATGAAAAGTTAGGGCGATATGTGGTCAATCCTTTCCTGGCATATAATATATATTTTTTTCAGGGCAATGAGGGTTAAGTGACTTGCCCAAGGTCACACAGCTAGTTAAGTGTCAAGTGTCGGAGGCTGGATTTGAACTCAGGTCCTCCTGAATCCAAGGCCAATGCTTTATCTACTGCACCACCTAGTTGCCCCCACTGGCATATAATATTAATAAAATAATAACATGCTTATCCCAAACTGATATCAATACCAATAGAAATTAATTTCAAAAACACAGTATGGTACACACATAGGTGTTGAAATATATCTCATATATATATATATATATATATATATATATATATATATATATATATATATATATATATATTTCGAATACATTTCATTACATTGACTATGGACTCCTTTCCAAGTAAAGCATTGGGGTGATATGTATAAGAAGCTATGCAACTTTAGAAGAAAGCAGTCCATTACTGGTCTTGTTCAATAATCTCAACTTGTATTAACTGAAAGGTACAACATTTCAGAGTTACACAAATAGAGTTGGACAATGGAGGGAAAGGCTGACCACCTTTCAAGTCTCTCAAATTCTGTTTTTGTGTTGTTTTGTTTTTTGGTCTAATTATATAATATATTGAAATTTAAAGTCATTGAAGAAAGGAGTCTGATTTTTTTCCTAATTGGAGGTCTTTAATTTGAGGATGGAAATCCATTTTTTTTTCCAGTACCACCAGCCCAACCATATAAGTTGTATTCTGTGCTTGAAAGTATACAATAATCACAAGGTGTAAGGTGCTTAAATTTGGGCGAGGTACTTAAGTTCCATAGATCTTAGTTTCTTTATTTATAAAATGAGTGCCCAGGACTAGATGGCCTCTGAAGTCCCTTCTAGCTCTAACTCTACCTATAGTGAAAAGGGCATGTCCATGTGGCTTCCAGAATAATTAAGCTTTTCAGGGAACTCATCTATGCATCCTGAAAATTGTTCAGGGAAATGAAGAAACGTTTAGCACTGACTGAAGAAGATGGGTTAGCCTCTCTTAAAAGATTTTGCATCTATTTTCCCATTTATAATAACATCGGTTTACCATTACAAGGAGCCTCAATACAGTTCCGCTTTCAACACCCCCAAAGCTAGTTTCTTTCTCCTTATTTACCTGAAGCCAAAGCTCTTACCTGGTAACCTAGATTTAGAAACAGATGGGAATTGAGAGGTCATCTAGTTCACTCTGTCCCCTTCCCATTTTTTATATTATGAAACTGAGGCATGGAGATGTCAAGTATCTTAGCCGGAAAGATCTTGAATGGTTGTCAAGTCCAATTTCCTCATTTTGTATGAGGATTCTGAAGTCCAGAGACCTAACTCAGGATTATATAGGTTACTGAGTCAGGATTCAGCCCCAGGTTTTCCTTATTCCAAAGTGAGTGTTTTATTCACTATATCATACTAAGTTAAGGTGACTGACCCATATAGAAAGTGGCAAAGTCACATCTGAATCAGATTCTCAAACTCTAAATACAGAAGAATCTTGTGCAGGGATACTCAGGTTTTCCTGCTTCTATTTCCATAGCTTGTCTCACAAGGCAAACTTCTCTTTCCTCCTTGGCCTGATAATGGATAGAGAAGTTCAGTGACTTGGTTCATGAACTCAGGAAGTAACAGCTTTGCTGCCTCCATTTCATACAAAAAAAGGCTGCAGGTGGAAAGGAATGGGAATTGGGAGTATCCCAAATGTTAGGACTGGGCCTGCCCAGTGGCTGTTACAGTCTGTTGGATGAAACAGCATGACAGGTGTTCTGGGCGAAGTCTTAAACTGAGAATTAGTGCACAAAAGTGGGAATGAACCCTCACTGAGATGGTCCTAAGCCCAGGTGCATTCCCCAAGTCTGTGGCATTGGAGATTAGTTAGCAGGTAAGCATGAGTGTAAAAGGGCTTATTTACCAAAGAGCAAAGAGACAAACTATCAGGCAAAACATTAGCAGTCTTGGATTGGATTTGTGGAACCAGCAGCTGGCATAGTACTTTGGATATCCTCAAAGTACTATAAGGGGCCAGCTTTTTCTGACTGTTCAGGCTTCATGATAGTGGTCTGCCAATAAGCTTCATTTGGCATGGACATAGAAACAGACAGATTAAAAGACTGCTAGAAAAATAGTAAAAAGTGTAATGTACACCGGATTGCATCACCTAGTGCATTAAAATATATATATATATATATATATATATATATATATGTGCCTTTATGTGTGACAGGGAAGGAAGTTCATTTTTGTGATGATTCTAGCTTTACACTATTAAAAACTAATTTGCTTCAATGTCTGTGCCAGTTGATGCACATTGGTGAACCAATGTCATTAAAGTTGAATAGTCTTTAAAAGATAGTTATTTTAAAAAGATGTCAGGGCTGTCAAGACCACTTATAGGCTTAAAGGACTAACAAGAGAATTAACAAAAGAAGTGCCTTACCAGGATTGCACAGACAGTATATGGCAAAAAAGAAATTTGAATTCAGGTCACTGGCATTTCAAGGACAGACAATGTAGTGTGATAGAGAGTTGGCCTTGAAGGCAAATAGATCTGGGTTCAAGTCTTGCTTCTGATGCATATAACTACATGACCAATGGCAAAGGTATTTAACCCCTCAGTGCTCCAGACAACTCTCTAACATTGCAAGTTACAGAAAAGGTTCTGACATGCAATGATAGAGATTTTCCCGAAATGAATGAAATTATAAGCCTAGACCATACCCCTATTAAAGCTTAAATTGCACTACCATAAAGACTTTGGGGAAAATTTGAATGTATGTGGGCTTATGTATATGTGTATATTAAAATATACATAGATATATGTATATGTGTTTATATATTGATATACACATTTCATGTATATACACATGTTTATACACACATATGTGTATACATGCATATGCATCATATGTGTGTATGTACAGCTGTATGTGTATCATATACACTTATATATGTGTATATACATATTATATATAATATATTCACCCTATTAGACATCTATGTACATCTATGTATATATAAATGTATGTATATTTTAATATATAGTGTTATATGTAGTTATAGATAATATATATAAATATGGTATTTTATGTATATATGAGTATATATGGAACTATATAAACTTATGGTTATTCTTGCATATATACATATGCATATGCATACACATATGTATATACATATATATATACACATACATATGCATACATGCATAACCTATTTTACACACACAAATATACACAAGCATAAATATATGTGTGTGTCATAATAGTAGGAGTGCCTAGATTTTTGACTTTACATGTTTTCTTGGTATTGAAGTTTTTGAATATTATTATGAGTACCAGGAAATGATCACCTTCAAATTTTGGACATATAATAATGTGCCAAAATCAACAGAGTTGAGTTTAAAGGACTGGGATAATTTAAATGCTTAGTGAAGGCAACAGGTCATAATACCGTTAGCTGAAAACAAACCATGTCAAGAACTAGCTTAGTGTTTGCACCTTTACTTGTCATTTCCACCCTAACCTCCCAATTAACAGAATATAAGCACCTTTGAGATCATGATTGGTTTTCTTTTTTGTCTCTATATCCCTAGCACCTAGCCCAGTGCCTTGCACATGAAAGATATTCAATAAAGCCTTAGCAAATGATCTTTACTTGCAATTCCAAAAACTTTATTGGACCCAGGCAGAGTCTGAATAAGATAGCATTAGAAATCCAGGCAAAGAGGAATGGATGCTATCATATCACAACCTAGGCAAAGATGTCAGGCAACAGGCTTTTCCCTATGCAAGGAGCCTCAACAGTGGGACATCAGGAGAAAGTGGTAGAAGTAGTATTGGAATAATCTGTGCAATAAATATGCCAAATTTGAAGAAATATAAAGGATGTAGATGCTGACAACTCTTTGCCTTATCCCTGGTATTTTCATATTCCTTGTTTGAATACAATACTCGAAATTTGGTTGGCCAGGAGTGGGGTATGTTGGTACACAAGCCTTGAATGGTGAGTGAGGCAGTTGCTGACAAAAAGGTCCCTTGTAGGCTACCTAGATAGAGAGGAAAACCATGTATCATGATACAATAATTATAAGTAGCAACATGCCTACCTTCCCCTTGTCAAGAATAAGGGACTAGAGTGAAAATGTAGCTGAAATGGGGCATGAAACCTTTGAAAACAAGCTTTCCCATAAAATGTCAAGGTTTGTATGCTTTAGATGAAGTGAAATACCAACAGGCTGGTGTTGCTGATGACATTGTGACACCTCAAGAAGAGGCTGAGTTGCACAGGAATGAAAAATCAAACCACAAAATTGTTAATCAAGAGTTTTTTTGAACCTTCAAAAGGTGAACTGAGATTTTAGTGGCTGAAAAATTCAAGTTATTTCTTTCTGTGTTCAAATCTGTCAGTATATTATATAGTCCCTGGATAAGAAACAGAATAAAAGCAGAAAGGAGGAAAAGGCAAGAGAGGGAAAGTGTTTCTCTTTTTTCTTCTGAGTGATTTTTCCCCCTTCATTGAGAGGCTCCCTGTGCATTAACTATGTCTCTTTATTGCAGTGATATTCCACAGACCTGGTAGTTGTAGGGGTAAAAATGAAATTTTGTCATTTCTAGTGATTTCCTCGGTGAGTAGATGAATCAGGAGATGTATTCAAGTCCCACTTCTGACACCACCAATGGGGCCTTGCACAAATCATTAAATTTTCCCAAGGGCCTTAGTTTCCTCTTCTGTACAATGATGGGGGGAGGGTCTACCAGATTGCCTATGTCCCTTCTACCTCTAAAGCTCTAATTCTATGATTCATTCAAGTGTCAACTTCTCCACAACACTTTCTTTTCTGGGTCCACTCTGTATTAAAAGATGTCTGCCTCCTCAAATTATCTCAGAGCACTTTGTATAGACTCAGAATCCTTATCCTTCACTTTGTCATGGACCCATTTGGCAGTCTGGCAGAACCTATGGGCTCCTTTTCAGAATAATACCAAAATATAAAATCCATATAATCACAAAGAAAAATACTTATAATAAAACAGTGACTTAAAAAAATAATAGATTCAAGCTTAAGAAACTTTGGTCTAGCGCCTTCTTTGCTCTTATGACATATTCCTTTGTATCATGCTTCTATGTTTCCACATTACATTACACGTGTTAAAATGAAAAATGGAATCTCTCACCATCTCTCTCCCTTCTTTCTTTCTTCCCTCATTTCATTTCTCCTTCGTTCCTATCTTTTCTTCCTCCCTCCCTTCCTTTCTGCCTGTCATTCTCCTTCCTTCCTTCCTTCTTTCCTTCCTTCCTTCTTTCCTTCCTTCGTTCCTTCGTTCCTTCGTTCCTTCATTCCTTCGTTCCTTCCTCCCTTCCTTCGTTCGTTCCTTCCTTCCTTCCTTCCTTCCTTCCTTCCTTCCTTCCTTCCTTCCTTCCTTCCTTCCTTCCTTCGTTCCTTCCTCCCTTCGTTCGTTCCTTCCTTCCTTCCTTCCTTCCTTCCTTCCTTCCTTCCTTCCTTCCTTCCTTCCTTCCTTCCTTCCTTCGTTCCTTCCTCCCTTCGTTCGTTCCTTCCTTCCTTCCTTCCTTCCTTCCTTCCTTCCTTCTTTCTTTCATTTTTCTCTCAATTCTCAATCAGTTCCCATGGTCCTTGGGGAGCAGTGACAAAACAGATGCTAATACATCTTCTTTAAATATATTTCTGATGATTAAATGATATTAGTTTCTAGGACTTTGGTGGCAATCACTTTTCCTGGATCTTCAGTAGCTATGACCATAGCATCTATAAGAGTAGTTTCTGGGCTGCATGTCCTCAGAGATTACTTCTCAAGTGTATGGTTGTGGTCACTATGCCAAAAATAATGTTATTCCGAAGGCTCTTATGCTCAGAGCCATTGACTCTCTCCATTAGGGTCAGAGGGGAAATGTTGCTCAAGGTGGTTGTAGTCATCTAATTTACCTGGCATGTGCTGCCTCCTATCTCTTTGTCAGGTACCTAGCTACTTTAGGTAAGCTGGCTTACTGCCCTGCAAGTTATAGTTAGTTGGAAATTGTGGAAATGACTGGTCCCTTTCCTCCTGGTACCAATTGTTTCACTGGATGAAGGGCTGGGCTAGAAATGGGACTGATGCTCTAGGAGGTGTGGTTCTGCTCTTGCTTAAGGACTAAAAGCTGCATAATGAACTTTAACTTACATGGGACTCAACAAGGGTCTAAAAGGTAGTTCTTGATCCATATTTCCAAACATTCCTTCAAATAGGCACACAAAGTAACTTGCCCAAAGTCACACAATTAGTAAGTGTCAGAGGCGGTTCTTCAATTGTTTCCTGTCCAAGGATTAGTTCCTGTGTTCCAAACTGAAGGGTTTTATTTGGCAGAAATGAGAAAGGAACTTGTTTAAAGGAAAAAGAGCTATCTCCATGAATAAAAAGTGGTAGGACACTTTCAAGATGAATTTGGGAAATAGTGAATAGTCCATTCTCATAGAAAATGAGTATGTTGGGCGGGGAGGGGTAACGTGGGATTAGACTAGAAAGGCAAGTCAAACCACAATATGTAGGACTCTATTTCTTTTGTTTGTTTTATTTTAAGTAACTTTTATTGACTTTTTTCTTTATACATTATTTGCATATCTTAATGTATACCTGGGCAACACCATGTCATGAAGCAAAACATAAAGAATGTGTTGGGGAAACAGTCCAGTAAAATTATTTGACATATTGAAAAAGTTTGACATTAATATGTAGTGTTCCATACCCACAGTGCCTGACCTCACCAAAGAGCCCCTATTTGGACCCTACTCTTCCAATTCTATATATCTCTTCTCAGTATGTGGGGCTATGTTTATTTTTGTATTTGAATACTCAGTGATTAACACATAGTAAATGATTTGTTTTTCATTCATTAATGGCCTAAGGTGTCTATCCATTGGTCTAGTCTAGTGATGAGTTATGCTGGCCCATGTCAGACTTTTCTTCTAGCATCTCTGGTCAAAAGCGTCACTCATTTGAAAGATTTCTTGATGATATAGAGGGAGTCCTTTCTTGTTTATTCAGAAACTGAATCAAAAGAAAAAGAAAAAAGTCCTTCATTTTTTATCATGTATTTTCTCAGAGTCATGTACCTTGAAAGATCACTTTACAATGAACATTTTCGTTCTCATTCAGTTATTTCAATTCTGCCTGACTCTTCATGACCTGCTTTGGGATCTTCTTGGCAAAGATAATGGAATGAATTGACATTTCCTTCTCCAACTTATCTTGCCATAAGGAAACTGAGGCAAACAAGAGTGAATGGCTTGTGCAGGGTTACACCACTATTATGTACTTGAGCCCAAATTTGAATCTAGGAAGATGTCTTCCTGACTCCAGGCCTGGCACTCTACCCACTGATCTACCTTGATGTCCTTGTACAATCTAGTTGCCCATTTCACACAAAAAATATTCTACTCCTTCATATGGGTAGAAAGATAAATGCTGGCAAGGATATCCCTTACATTGCACACCTCAGAAATGGGGTAACAGAAAATATTCTTATACTTGTGAATTATTAGTGATCTTTAAATGTGCATAGTGTGAGGGAGGAAAGGGAAAAACACATTTTCCAGTCAAATGCAAGGGGCCATCCATAAATCATTAAATATTTAGAACTAGGTAAGGCCTCAGAAATCATCTAGCCCAGCCTCTTTATTGTCTAAATAAAGAATTTGAGTCCTATGACTTTGT
This sequence comes from Dromiciops gliroides, assembly GCF_019393635.1. Lineage (NCBI taxonomy): Eukaryota > Metazoa > Chordata > Mammalia > Microbiotheria > Microbiotheriidae > Dromiciops > Dromiciops gliroides. The sequence continues at coordinate 50,263,232 of NC_057864.1, read as the reverse complement.
CAAGGTCACATGGTATTGAATACAGAGAGTTGTAGAGACCTTCTGGCTACATTAGGGACACTTCCCACTGTACCACACTGCTTGAACAGCAAAAGCTGCCTCATTGTTTTATAAACAGAAAGGACAAGAGAAAGTCCTGTTTCAGAAAAAAAAAGAAAAAGTATTTTCAAAATGTGTTCAAAATGTATGTACTAGTTATGTCTATCAATGGCACCAGCGGCCCATCACTAAAAAATGGCAAATACTTTAAAAATAATTGCTCAAGTTTATTTGTCACCTCTTACTCTCTTCTACCTGTGCCCTTCAGTATTCAGAAGTATTGGGGAAATTCACTTCTCAAAACATATTATTTGGGCAATATTAAATCGCCTCTTCCAGGGAAAGAATCTCTATAAATACTCAAATAAATAAATGAAGGATACTCATTGCTTCAAGTCACTCATTTCTTTGTTATCTCCTTCTGTTTTTGTTTTTCAGGTTTCTTGCATTATATCTTCCCCCTCCTCCCATCCCTGAATTCTTTCATGAATATTAATGCGAGGATACTGTTCTCAATTCTAAAGAAATCAGAGCCTGTCTTGTAAGTTTATCAGGTTACCTTTTCTAGCTCCTGCCACCTCAATAAGTAGTAAAGGTGGATAGAACAACAATCCAGGAAAATTTATAAACTCTATTAAGTCAAGCATCATTTCCCTTTTTTCTTTGTTTCCCCAGCACCTGACATAGTGCCTGGCAGAGTATAGGCATTTAATAACTTTTGATTAAATTTATTCCAATTGAAGCAAATTCCCACACAGCCCCCCCAGTTTGTTAAGGAGCTGTTAATTATGAAGCTACTTATCATGAAATGAACCCAACTATTCCCTTTTAGTATATACAAAACACTTAGCATCTTCTGGATATTTATTTTCATTATTTTGTAAATTATCTGAACAATTTACATTTAAGAATACATGTAGACCTTGTTTATTAAGTGAAAATGAAGGCCAAGGTCCACTCCTAGGCTTAGTTGACTCCTCTTTTCTGATGCATCAACATCTCCTATTGGTCCTAAGACGACAACAACAACAACAACAAACAATAAATAAAATCTGTTCTACGGAAGCAAGATGTCAGAATAAAGTCACGGATTCACCTGAATTCTCCCAAATTCTCCTCTAGATAACTTTAAAATAATGATTCAAAACAAATTCTGAAATGACAGAAGAAACAAAAGCTTGAGGAGAAAGAATTTTACAGCCCAAGACAACTCAGAAGATAAGTAAGAAATGTCTCTCTTACTGGGATGAGTGTAGAACACAATTAAATTCAGGGAACACCCAGAAAATAAGCAGAAGACCAGGGTAGGCTGGGGTGGGGTGGGGTCTATGGGTGAGAAATTTTAGAAAATTTATAAAAAGGAGATTACAAGGTTCCCTTTTTTGGCAATGAATGCAGGTCTCTGTTACATTGCCTATACACTATTCTGGGTCACAGTTCCAGGAAGAAGAGGAGCACTAGCAGACAAGAGTCTGAATTGGAAATAGTCAAAGGATAGGAATTAGTAGTTTTTAAATGAAGAAATCAAAGCTATCTATAGTAATATGAAAATGCTCTAAATCACTATTATTAAATATAAAATTACACTATTGTAATTAAATGTAAATTTAAACAACACTGAAATACTACCTCACATCTGATTGGTTAATATTACATAGAAAGAATGTTGGTGGGTTCGTGGAAAAATTGGTACACTAAGGTACTGTTGGTGGAGAAATGAACTGATCCCATGCTTCTGGAGAACAATGTGAAAGTATGCCACAAAAGCAATAAAACTGTGCATGTCCTTTGACCCAGAAATACTACTAGTAAGTCTGCATCCCAAAGAGGAAATAAAAAAGGAGAAAGGACCTATATGTGCAAATTTAGTCATATCAGTTCTTTTAGGGGTGACAAAGAATTGGAAATTGAGGAGATGTCTGTCAACTGGAGAATGGCTCAACAAGTTGTGCTATATGATTGTGACAAAATACTATAGTATTATAAAAAATAACAAGAAGAATCATTTCAGAAAAACCTAGAAAGATGTATATGAAATGACAAAGAATGAAGTGAGCAGAACTAAGAGAACAGTCTACACAGTAACAACAATATTGTATGATAATCATCTGTGAATGGCTTAGCTATTCTAAGTAATATAATGATCCAAGACAATTCCAAAGGACTTATAATGAAAATGTTATCCACATTCAAAGAAAGAACTGATGGAATCTGAATGCAAATTAAAATACACATTTTTTTCTCTTTTTTGCTCATTTTTTCCCACAACATAACTAATGTGGAAATAGGTTTTCCATGATTGAACAGGTATGATGTATATCAAATTGCTTGTTTTCTCAATGACATGTTGGGGGTAGGGGAATAAAAACTGAAGTTCAAAATTAAAAAACAATGAATGGTGAAATTGCTTTTATATGTAATTGGTAAATAGACATAGATATAGATACAGATACAGAAATGGATATGGTTATGGATATAGATATAGCTATACATTTAGATATAGAGATACAATTAGAGATATATAGATATAGATACAGATATAGATGTATATATAGATATAGATATAGATATAGACATGGATATGGATATAGATATGGATATGGATACACAAAGAAATATGTCTCTGCTTTCAAAGATCTTATTCTATTGCTAGGAAATGATAAGAACCATTAGGAAATATATGTATCTATATCCATTGTGATACTTATGCCTTTTTCCATACCTATGTCAATATCTATATTACTGGAACAAAGTAAAAATAGGAACAGTTTTATTTTTCTATTTGTGTATATAATATCATAAAATATTACATTAAAATAGACAAATATATCTGTTCCTATTTGCTAATTTAAAAAAAAATCCAAATTACAATGTATTCTTTGCTTTCTGTCTTCCCATAAGTTCACCAAGATGAGTTCCCCCAAAATGCTAAAAGTCATTCTCTCTTACTGTTAACATTTAGATGATAGAATATTTACCTTTCAGCTGTCATCCCGTAGCCTCGCCACTTGTACAGTCCAAATTGTCTTCATGTTATAGAATTATTAATGACTTATTTTGCCTCTTTTTCTAAGGGTTTGTCTTTGTTTGGATATTGTAAACTTTTTACATCCATCTTGGACCTCCCCATTGCCCTCTGTGTGGTATAAATTGTCAATTATTCAGAAACTATCTTATTATATACCTTGCTGGGGTACAGAAACACTAATTTCAAAATATATGAATCCTTCTTTTAATGGGAAGCTTTTAAAATTCCTGAAGATCATTCAGCCTACTTTCTGCTTACTGTTCAACAATAGCCCCCACTTGTCTATCTGTAGTATCTATCCTCTATATAAATACAAATAGATAACTCTATAGGTTGTCCTCTCCATGCATGTTGTAATCGCACAACTATCTATTAATCATCCCCTTGATTTTCTTGTGTGGATGGTCAGTCCAGAACCTTTTAAGTGATTACAGATCTCTTTCAGGAGGCTCTGCCATGTTTCATTTTTCGATGCAGTTAACAAAATGTTATCCATAAATAACATATGTGTATGCACATACACAAAAATATGTATATAGATACACATAAATATATACACATACATACATATGCTCCATACAAACAATATACATACATACATACATATTATATATAACCAATAGGAAATGAGTGGGAAGTGGGAAGGAAAACTTTTTCTGGTTCTTCTTTTGTTCAAAAAAAGGACTTATCCCTAGTAATTGGGTAGTTCATTTTTGAAATGGCATTTATTACCTTCATTTTCTAGAGAAAGGCAACAGGAAGATAAAAAGTTTCTAATTCATAACATGTAAGAATTGGGATAAAGAAAAATAAAAGTTTCTATGGGGGGATGGGATAGGTGCCTTCAAGTATTTGATGGAATGTAATGAGGAAGAGGCATTTTTAGACTCATTCTGCTTGACCCCATATTTCAGAATATAGAGCAATGGATGGCACCTGAAGATACAGGTTCAAATTGGATATAAAGGAAAGCCTATAACACTCAGAGCTATCTCAAATTGTAATGGACTGCCTTGTCAGGTTTAGCGTCTCCTAATTTGTGGAATTCTAGGAAAGGCTGGTCTTTGCAGTTCCATCATAATAGGGATCCCCTTTTGTATGGATATCTTGGAGTAGTTGGAGATTCCTCAATCTCTCTTCCAATTCCTAAATTCCATAATACTGTGAAACCTTCTGAGAGTAATTTATTATAGTAGAAAGACATTTTAAAGTCCAAGGATATAGATTCAAATTATAATTATTTTGCCTACTAACTGTGTAACCTGGATCATGTCATATAAACACTCTGTGCCTCAATTTGTTCACCTGTTATTTCATAGTTTTAAAGAGATGTCCTATAATGTATCTTTATGCTGTAGAACTAAGATCCTATTCAATGCAATTGGAGCAGTAAATGGAAAGATGGTATAGAGCCAGATTAGTCTATGAGTGGGGAAATGAGAAGAAAGTAGTATTTTTGGCTTGTACAGAATTAGCACCTTTTCTCTTTGTAGCCATGAGGGGGGAGGGCGGTTTCATCCTCTCATCCCTACTACAAATGGTCTAGCACCTCATGCATCCCCGCCCACACTGAATATGGTACAGAGCACCATATGCCACCCACCATCAGATTATTAGAATTCTATGTGTAGACTGTTTCTCAAATTTTATGTGCTACAATTTTTAAGGAGCATCTGTTCAGTCAGACATAACAGGTTCCTAAGTACAGAATAATACCTATTAGTAATCAAAAGAGCTTAGTCTCTTATTAACTTAATGGACTTAATTTCCCCATCTTTTAAATTCTGCCTCTTCCTCTTTTTAATAAGTCGCCATAGTTGTCATTTAAAAAGAATATCTCTGTATCCAGGGCCCAGTGGGATTGGGTTGTTTCTATAATTCATGCAACAGGAGTAACTTGTTGTTGACTGACTGACAAGATCTTGTCAGATGGGTCACTTCATGACACATTTGAACTTAATTGGTACGAATTGTCAAAATCTTGAAAATGTCTGTGAATGCAGGAGTGTATCGATTTGAGCCAAAAAACTGAAAAACGACACCCTTCTGCCCCCCCCCCAGTAGGAAAGAAACACTTTGTGAATGTATGTGTGTGTAAAAGATAATATGCAAAACTTTCCCACAAATTTTGTAAAGTCTTTCAGCATTTACTCTCCACCCCCCTCCACCTTTTTGTTCCTCCTGTGATTCTGTCTACTGGCCCTGTGAACCCATAGAATGGATAGCATGGTAACTGGCCTTGGTCCAGTTGGTGTCTGGCATGTGTGAGGAGGTACTTGTTAAGCAAGGGCTGCTGACTGTTGTCGAACTCACACAAAGGATGTACAGACTACACATGGTGCTGAAATGCATGAGACAAATAGAACAGGAAAATGCCTGGCTACACGTGGCATGATTGATGGTATGTGCTTTCTGCTGAGTGCCATCTGTTGGAGAGTACAAGGGAGATAAGAAAGTGGCGTGGAATTTTTAAATGGCTCCTTTCTCCTATGAAATCAATCAATGTAATCGGACATAAAATGCACATGCCCGCTTATACTCCCAGATACTGGGCTTTTTTTCTTCCTGTCAAAAAGATTTGGGGTAACTAAAAATAGGATTGCACTATACTTGTTATGATCTTTTGAAAGGCCCCTGCTCACCACTATCTCTACCCCATGAAAGAGAGAAAAAGATAAATTAATTCCTGAAAGGTCCTTCAAAAATATTTTAGGATATTTCCTCTTTTTGTAATTGTCTATTCCTTTTACCAACATTCGATAATGGACAAATTTAAGATGTTACTTCAGGTAGTGAGGTGATACAGTAGATAGACTACTAGTCTCAGGAACTGGAAAGACCTGAATTCAAATCTTGCTTTAGTCGTGTAGGACATTAACCTCTCTGTCTCAATTTCTTCATCTATAAAATGGGGGTAATAACAGTACCTGCCTCCTAGGGTTGTTGTGAAGATTAAATGCATAAATAAAGCCCTTTAAAAATCATTAAGTCCTAGATAAATGTTTGTTATTATTATTTAGTGGGCATGAATTTTCTCATATTTTAAAAGATGTGGTTAGACTAGATATCCTTCTAAAGCCTCTTTCAGCTCTATAACTATGATCCCATGAATTGTCCATAAGAAGCACTGGGGAATAATGGGATAGAGACATCGTCAGAATCAGGAACACTTGGTCTCGATTCATGGCTCTGATACATACTGTCCATGTGATTTTAGTCAAGTCCATGTCATGTTCAATAACTGTGGATCTACCTCAAGCTTCACACTTTGGACCTATTCTTCCTCAATCTCATTTGGTGATATCATCAGCGCCCATAGGTTTAATTACCATCTCAATGCAAATTTTCATCAGATCCAAATATCCAGTCATCTTCTCTTTTTTGAGTGTCAGTACCACATTAGCAACTGCCCTTCTGGATACCTCAAATTGGATGTCTCAAAGTAATCTCAATGTCCATATGTCCAAAAGAGAACTCATTATCTTTCCCCCTAAAGTCTTCCCCTCTTCCCTACTATCCTCTTGTTGTCAAGGTAACCACCATCCTCCAGATCACTCAGGCTGAAAACCTCATATCATCTTTATCGTTACTCCACTCATTCCACTTATCTAATCTGTTTTCTCTTGTCATTTCTGCCTTTACAACATTTCTTGTATACATTTCCTTCTTTACTCACATAGCCACCATCTTTATAAAGGTCCTTATCACCTTTCACCTGAACTATTTACATAGCCTTTTAAATTGTCTGTCACTTTGCTTCAAGTCTCTCCCCATTCTAGTCTGTTCTCCATTTAATTACCAAATTGACTTCCTAATGAATCAGTTTTGATCCAGGGACTCTCCCTACTCAATGAGTTCCCATAGCTCCCTATTATTTCCAGGATCAATTGCAATCTTTGATATTGAAAGCTGTGTATAACCTTCATACCTTTCTACTCTTTGTACATTCTACTCCTCCTTGCACTCTACCATCTAACTACACTGGTCTACCTGTTATTCCTTAAATATCATATATCCTTATCCCTTTGAACTGACTGTCCACCATGTCTTTCATGTTCTCTCGCCTCTTAATTACCCTGGTTTCCTTTGAGACACAATTAATCTTTTCTTTTTTCAAGATACTTTTCTCAGTGACCCCCTTGCTATCATCTGCCCAGGACACTAGTGTCTTCCCCATTCAGATTACATGCTGTCTGGTCTTCTATGTCCCTAACTATGTATATGTTCACTCCATTATTAGATTGTGAGCTCCTTGAGGGCAGGGGTTATCCTTGAATTTCATTTTATTCCCAATTCTTTAATTAGTTTTTCCCCTGTGGAGACAATAAAATGCCCATTTTGGAAACTAAAATTATTTGGAAAATGAAATTAGCTCTAGGATATTTATCATTACAATGTCACCAACACATATAGCACTGAAGTCCACCATAGATGCTTCTTATAGTTCTTGCTGTGAGCAAGGTCCAACCTACACATTCCATGAAAACAGGCATCATTCTTGATGGCATTTCCATAAAGAGTTTGCATAAATCTCCACCACAATTGGGTTTTAAAATATGACATGAATTCCCCCCCTTTCAAGTCAAAAACCTACAATGAATTTAAAATGTAGCAAGCGGAGCCTCTGCTATAAAAAAGAGTCACATGGGTAAGGAAGAGTATTGCTTGTGTGTGTGTGTATGTCTGTATTCAAGTTTGCATGTATGCATGTTTAGGTTTGTGTGTATCTTAATATATTAAAATATGGTAATACAATTGTTATTATGTTATTTCTCTGTTTTTATGTTTCTAGTCATTACATAAGCTAGAAATTAATTAGTAAAATGAATTCAGGACAACATGTCGGGAAGGGTGAAACATGCTGTATGGATATATAAATATACATATGTATGTATATGTATGTTCATGTCCATAAGTAGTATATATATTTATGCAAATAGCCATGTATATGCATGCACATGTGTATCTATATAACAATGCATATATACGTGCATATGTATTTATGTATACAAATGACTATATTTATATGCATACTTATCCACATCTTGAAAATGGTCATTTATATTATACATGTATATATTTGTATTTGAAAAATACATATGTTTATATATATATGCAGGAATGTTTATAAATATATGAATATTCACAAGAATATATAATAATAATACAGGATAAATCTGAGGACTGCACAAAGGCCAGTTTTTAATAAAAATCAATTCAATAAGCATTTATTAAGTATTAATCACCTACTTTGTGTCAGGGTCTGTTATGGTATGGGAAAGTTAATTTATAATAATTATAGATACTTAGAAATATACCACAGACAGCTAGGTGGCACAGTATACAGAGTGCCAGTCATAAAATCAGGAAGACTCATTATCCTGAATTCAAACTTGTCCTCAGACACTTGCTGCGTGTGATCTTGGGTAAGTCACTTCACCATGTTTGCTTTGATTTATTCATCTGTAAAATGAGCTGAAGGAAATGGCAACCTGCTCTAGTATTTTTGCCAAGAAAATCCCAAATGGGGTAACAAAGTCAAACACAATTGAAAATGTCTGAAGAATAATGACAAATATACAGAAAGGCCACTCACTCTTTTGGTATTCATATATCCATATAGCATAAACCCCAAAGCTTCAGTGAATCTATTAATTATTAATTATGATTATTTGCTTAAAAACAAAACCAAAAAAGAAAGAAAAACAAACAATAAGAAGAAAACATAAGTCAGAGTATTAAACAAATCAGACTCTCTATTTTTTTTTCTTTTCTTTTCTTTTCTTCTTTTTTTTTTTTTACTTTGGCCTTAAAACCAAATTCTATTATTGACTTCCAACAGAGTTGATCCAGACCACATTTCATGCCTTGACTAAACCATCCAGTTACTACATAATACCTAGGGTTATCTTTTCACTGTGCCACAGGGATGAATATAACGCTAACAGCTCAACCTTCTATTGTAATTTAAGATTTGCAAAGCATTTTATATGCATGTCCTCATTTGATTCTGGAAGTAACCCTATGAGGTAACTGCTGCGATCATACCCACATTACAGAGAAGGGCTTAGAGGCTCAAAAAGTTAAGTGGTTTCTCCAAGTAGCAAGTGTATGAGATGGAATGTGATCATTAGTATTTCTGTCACTGACTCCAGTGTATTATTTACTACGCAACATTACCCTGTCTATGCATTTAAAAATAATGTCTAATTCAATCACATAATCAACCTAAGAGATCGGCTTATTGATGTCACATGTTTTTTTGGAATTCATGTTGCTCCTCTTCCTCCTCTTCCAACTTCTACCTAATGCATGTGTGTGTGCATACATGTTTGTATGTATGCATATAAGTTTGTGCTTGTATATACATGTGTGTATGTGTGTATACACTGTGATAAAATAATTGGATTTAGCAGATACTCAAAGACCCACCTGGAGATTAATCTAGACTGATTGAATCAAGTGAGAGTGATTGATTGCTGTTTAGCCTACTTCAAGTTAACTGGATTGTAATCACACCTGGCTAGCCCTTAAAAAGGTATTGTTCTCAAAAGCTAGACTGGGAACTCAACTTGAGAACACCTTCAAAATCAATGGATTTGGATGATGCCAACCAATCAGCTTGAAGCAGTGTGTAAGGAACGCCTCTGTTCCAGACCTATAAAAAGCTTCCACAATCAGCTTGCTAGAGAGTTCGAGATTGAAACAGGCTGGTGGCAGAGGACTTGAGGAAGAACCAGACCACGCTGGAACTCTAGGTTAGATAGGCCTTTTCTTAACTTTCTGAACTCCATGTGAATACCTGGTATGCTTTAATAAATGCTTAATGCCCAAAGACTGGTGCTAAAGCTTCTAATTTTGGCCACCACAATATAGATTTTAAACATCACAACACACATGTATAGACATGCATGCACATACAGATACAAAGGTGTGTATATTTCTTTAACATTTTCAGAGTTCTCTATGTATAGTATCTCATTTGATCTGCTTAGGAATCTGACCCTGTTTGGTAATACATCATATAAGGCTTTATTATTTCTCCTATCTACATATAACAAAACTGAAAATTAATCAGGTAAAATGACATCACCCTGGTCACTCAGTAAGATCTGAACCCAAGACTTCCTTAATATAAGCAGACCACTTTCTCTACTGTTCCACACAATTTTTTTCTTTTTTTTTGGTGAGACAATTGGGGTTAAGTGACTTGCCTAGGGTCACACAGTTAGTAAGTGTCAAGTGTCTGAGGCTGGATTTGAACTCAGGTATTCCTGAATACAGGACCGGTGCTTTATCCTCGGCACCACCTAGCTGCCCCATTCCATACAATTTCAATGCCCTTGTTTTCCTATTTTGCTAGATCTAGGATCTTGTTGGTACAAGTGTTCACTCTCTAAAAGCAGATAGCAAGCAATCCAAGCCCTCTCACCCTGTTTGCCTGTAGCTCATGAAAATCTGATTCTTATAACGGCAAGTCCTCCACAGGTGTTTCCTTAAATATGCTGAGGGTCATGAAGCTCACTTGACATCCTGTGGATAGCAGTGAAGCACCCATGCATCAGCTATTTTCTGCTCTGGCCCCATGACAGGTCTTTCTTTTTTGTTGATGCATCTCTCAGATACTTTCATTCCAATTCCTCCTTTGCACATTACTAGGCTACAAGTGTGTAACAGGCTATGTTTCTCACACAGGTGACACTGTTCAGTGATACTTTCTTAGTGTTAAGCAAAATTATGAATGTCAAACATCTCAACTGGGTTGGGAGGTTCCTTAACAGAGCATAGAGTAGCTTCAACCATAGGCCTATAACATTTTGCCAATTTATAGTAGATACATATTTCAGCTATCAAGGGAAAAGCCTTTCAGAAACTTCAGGTTTTCAGAATGCCTACAGACTTTGGAAAGGTTAGAAGTGGAGGGTCAATCTCTCTAATGTGAAATGATTCACTGAACCCCAGTAACAAATATAATCCCCCAAAGCCTCTAAATGCAAAGATTACCCCCCATGACCTCTATACTCAAATATAGATTCCCCAGTTTTTCATTTACGTCTTCACAAACTGGTCTCTTGATACTTTTCCAGTCTTATGCTTTATTAGCCATCATGGATTCCACAATCCTGCCCATATAGTGTAGTTGATAGAATGAATAGAGTGATGGTCTTGGTTTTAGAAAGACCTGGGTTCAAATCGTGTCTCAGATATTTAATGGCTATGTGAATCTGAACAACCTTTCTAGGTCTCACATTTCTAAACTGTAAAATGAAAGGGTGGTGCTTACATTTCTTGTAAGCTTCCCCTTAGCTCCAAATCTATGATTCAGTGATCCAGGGACACTGACCTTTTTGTTCTTCATAAATAAGATTTCATTTCCCATCCCTCTGTCTGCACTGGCTATCTTCCATAACTGGTATATTTTTCCTCCTTACCTCCATCACTTAGAACATTCTTCAAGATTCAGCTTAAGCTGCATTTCTATAGGAGGAGTGTGAGAGAATTATTAATAATAGGGGTTTTGGGACTCCCAGAGGCCCCCACTGAAAGAGCCTGGCCTGACCTTTCTTAAGGCTAGCCCAGAGTCAGAAAGTTACCTCATTCAAAACCACACCCACCTGAAAGCCTTGTTCCTGCCAGAGGGTGTGTTCTCTGAACTCTGATCTCAGCATGTTCTGCTCATGGACCACCCTCAAATCCAGTGAGCCAATAGATTTGAATGATGTTAGCAGATTAGCTTTAATCAGTGTGTAAGGGCTGCCTCTCTTGGTTTTCTCAGAGAGTTTACCCTTTCTGATCACTTTCTTGGCCTGGGAAGAAGGAAGGGCTTGGAAGGGGAGCCACGCAGTCAGTTCTCCCTCTCTCCTCTCTCCTCTCTCCTAGCTAGGCTTTCTATCTTTCAGAGTCATGTGTGCTCTCTCCACTAATATTTAATATGCTTTCAGAAATGTTTAATGCCCCCAAACTGGTGCATTAGCCTCTAATTTCTAAGTAATACACACACAAACACAGACACACGCACACACCCATCTATCTCTATCTCTATCTATCTATCTATCTATCTATCTATCTATCTATCTATCTATCTATCTATCTATCTATCTATATCTATATCTATATCTATATCTATATCTATGAGATAAACCACAGCTACATTCTGTTAAGGGTTAAAATTCTAGCTAAACTGTCTAAAATATCTAATGAGTGGTCGCCAATAAATTATAAGCTTTAGCAAGAGTTAAACTTTTAAGCATTTATTAAGGAGAATAAGAATTTGGTAAAGAGAGAGAGAAAGGCCTAGATTCCTATCTATTAAAGGGAGAGCACATTTCTAGCTCCCTTCTCCGCCAGCGTCCTCAGGAAAGAGCCCTCCGTCTGAGCGCCAGTCTCTTCCTTCCTCCTCCCACTAGCCCGCGTCACTTCCTGACTCCTGGTCTTGCCCTCAAAGACCTTCGCTTCATGGGCAGAATTCTTCTACAGTAAGTCTCCAGCAGGTGGCGTCATTCCAATCGTTACAGTCCCCCCTGTTGTTCCTCAAGAAACAAAATGTTTCCTTGACGGAACAGTAAAAAGAATATAATAACTATTGCTAACTAATAATATGTGAACAACAATATAGAAAAGGAAGAGAGGAAAGTTTTGTCCAGAGGGGCGATTTTTTTTTTTTTTGTCCTCATGAACCGACGCTTTGACATTAGTCTCGCAAAGGGAGGGCCTCTGCAGAGAATACATGTTACAGATGGTGTATATTATAACAGAAAGAGAAAAAAACAACAAAAACAACAAATCAAAACTGTTCATTTAAAGTCTCTGAAAGTCTTTTCTCAGATGTCCTCTAGGTGTAGTCGTGGAATGGAAGTCTTTTCAGGGGTTGATGTGTGGATGCTGGTAATCAGCCAGGAAAATTTCCTACAAAATTGAGCTTAAGACTACTTTAAAATAGCTTTGTCAATAATCAAATCAAACAATGAAAGTTCTCAAAAACATTTCTAAGGGAATTCAGAATCTTAGTTGTTACACATGAAACATATAATAAAACAAAAATTGAACCATTCTTTAAAATTATAATATTACTATAGTCCCCCCCTTATGGAGGGTAATTGAGAAGAAAATTGCTGCGATATTAATTTTTAAAAATAATTTTTATCTTTGTTTCATCACTTTTTGCATCATCTGCCTAATTATCCTCATGCCATTATGAGAAATTAGAAAATCTAATATAATTGGTAACAGGTGTCAAGGCCAAATTCAACACTGTTATTTATCATGACACCTGAGATAATTATGGGGGTTACCATAAAAGAACAGAGAAATGATGGGATATGAGCATTCCCACACTTGAGCAATATGTACTGTCCATGCAGTATGCCAGGCTTAAAATAGGTGGATGGAATATATGTCCATGCCACCGAACATATTGGAGGAAACTGAGTCAGACTTAATCAGATGCATGGGATTGAGATGTCCATGGCATCAGGCATATAGGAGGGAGCATAGAAGCCAGGTGTAGGAGCGAGATGGGTGGGATGAATACTTCCAGCCATCTGTACAATATTGTGGGGAAAAATAAAATAAAATATTAAACCAAGAGAATCCAACCTCAACATTAGTCAAAAGCCGTTCCCTCGGCCATACCTTGACTTCATGCATGTCTCCCCTCATGTGACAGTTCAGTGTCTGCTTTTGCATGTATTCCTCTTGTGATTGGATGGCATCTTGGCCAACTGGCATCTGATAACTCAGAATAAAGGCAATTAATGTCTTAAATGATAAGTTCCCATAATCCAAGTCTCATATGGATTTAAAAATTGAGGATAATAAATGATTGCAAAAAATGTGAATACATCTTGACTTGACACATCTTGACTTGACTTGACACAATATATATTTATGCAACAATTTCAAATAATACCCCTTTTTTTTTACTTAGTATACAATCACTTTTGTGAAAAATCAGAACATATTTAAATATAAGTTAAAGCACAACAGAATCTCAGAGAAAACTTTTTTTTTGAAAAGAGAAAATTTTTACAAATGTTCCCCTCTTTTTTTTTTTTGGAATATGCTTATCAAAAATAATACTTCTAGAATCAATTTACACTTGCCATGGCAACCAATTTGCCAGGGAAATGCTTTAAAGAGTTTGATCAAATAATCAGTTGAGAAAAAATAACAAAAACAAACAACTCAGAATATGGGAGCACAATACTCCCAGAATTAACATTGTATAATAAAATCAAAACCATCTTGCAATGTTTCAAAATTAGATAGACAAATGAATAGAAGAAAATACACATGGAACAATAAAATACAGTGAAATTCAAACTAAGGAAATCTAAATGAATATGAACTTAATATCAATAAGAGTATTATAAAATATAAACTTGATCACATGACTATAAAAAGCTTTTACAAATATTCTCCTTGTTTTAGAAACTAAGTATAAGACAATCTCAAAAGCATGAAAATCTCTATGAAAATAAACCCATACCATTAATTTCAAAATGTATATATAATAGCACAGAAATCCTATGTAACCTCTGAACTGATACTATTACTCTGAGTGAATTCAGAACACTTTTGATTCTGATATCTAAAATCCCCAATACTCATATCAATACCTTGCTGCTTACTTCTACATTTCTGTACAATATATACCCTTCCATGGCAAAAGAAGCAGAGTCTTGAACTATGTTGATGATTGTCATTCTTATTCAGCTTAAGTTTTTCTTCTTTAACCCCTCTATATTGTCTGTCAGTCTTTTCACCATACAAATGCTTTATAAGATTACTAATGAAAGACAAAAGCAGGTTAGCAAAATTATGAACAAAACAAGCATATCTGGAATTTAAAGGGTTTTCTAAGGTTGCCTCAGAAGCACAGCCAGGCTGGGAAAGGGCTGAGCCTGAAGCTGCAAATGTAGTTAGAGAAAGTTGAGCATGCGCATCAGATCTCTGGACTTCCCAGGCAGGGGAAGCTATGGCCTTGGCCATAGGAGGAGTAGAGGGTGGGGTCTGGAGAGGAGGGGAGGGACCAGAGCAATTTGAATCAGACTTGATTTTGAACTCAGGCCTGGATTCCTCTTCCCCCACTTTGCCTCCAGGTGCTAGGGGATTAAAAGCTTCTAGAGGGTGGGTCATTGCCTCCAGGCATGCAAAATTAAAGCAACAATTAGTGTTAGAACTGGGAAAAGCTACGGGAATCTCTTCAGGTTTCTCTGAAAAAGCATGGTTGGGAGAGGGAGAGATATTTCCTTGTGTGAGTAAGTTGCTGGCTCTTTTAACAAAAATAAAAAGAAAAATAGAAAATCCACAAAAACAAAGCATTAACATGATCTTATCTCCCATTTGTCCGGTTAAACAGACTAAAATCAAAAATAGGATAATTAGGGAGTTTAAAAGGTCCATTCGAAAAAATTTAAAGGAAAACACAGCCAGTACACCAGTACTTAGCAGTTAAAGGGAGAGGGAGGGGAAATTTCTTACCCAACCAGAAGATTAGAAGAAGACTGAGGTTTAGCTTTCCTCTTCGTGGTCAGCCATCTGTTAAGGGTTAAAATTCTAGCTAAACTGTCTAAAATATCTAATGAGTGGTCGCCAATAAATTATAAGCTTTAGCAAGAGTTAAACTTTTAAGCATTTATTAAGGAGAATAAGAATTTGGTAAAGAGAGAGAGAAAGGCCTAGATTCCTATCTATTAAAGGGAGAGCACATTTCTAGCTCCCTTCTCCGCCAGCGTCCTCAGGAAAGAGCCCTCCGTCTGAGCGCCAGTCTCTTCCTTCCTCCTCCCACTAGCCCGCGTCACTTCCTGACTCCTGGTCTTGCCCTCAAAGACCTTCGCTTCATGGGCAGAATTCTTCTACAGTAAGTCTCCAGCAGGTGGCGTCATTCCAATCGTTACAATTCCCTGAACTTGGAACAATTATAGGGTGACCACATTTAATTTTACTCCTCACAGGAGGATATTCCTTTTTTTGTCCTCCAACCCCCTACTTGCTAATATATTTCTCTAAAGGGTTACCTTATAGGTACTGTGTATGTATTTCATACATTCCAGGAAATCTACATAATATCATCCCCATTAAGATGAAAGCTTATTGAGAGCAGGAATTATTTTCACATTTTCTTTATATTCTCAGTAGTGCAAATTTGGGCAAATTATATGGCATTGACAGCTAATATTGATTTGTTCATTGATAACCAGGAAATTACATTTTTTAGTGCCTACTATGTGCCAGGCACTGTACTGAAAATTGGGGATAAGAAAGAGGCAAAAGACAGTCCCTTCCCTCAAAGAGCTCATATGGAGGAGACAACAAGGAAATAAATATGTGCAAACAAGATATGTATAGCAAAAAAAAAAAAAGGAAATAAAAGAAGGAAGGCATTAGAATTAAGATGGGGTTCTTAAAGGCTTCCTATAGAGAAGATTGGACTTAAGGGAAGCCAGGGAACCCATTAGGCAGAGATGAAAAGAGAGAGCAAATCAGGAATCAAGGACAGCCAGAGAAAATGACCAGAGCTGAGAAATGGAGTGTCTTGTTTGTGGAACCTCAAGGAGGCCAGAATCCCTGGATCGAAGAATACATGACAGAGAGTAAGGTGTAAGAAGATTGGAAAGGTTGCAGGGGATAGCTTTCTAAGGTCTTTGATAAACAGAAGATTTTGTATTTGACTTTGGCAATGATAAGGAGCCACTTGAGTTTATTGACGAGGGGATAATATAGTGTGACCTACCTGCATTTTAGGAAAATCACAGCTAAATGGAACATGGATTGAAGTAGAGTGCAGAAACTTGAAGGAAGCTGATAAACCAGGGGGTTATTTCAATAGTCCAGGAATAAGGTGATAAGGACCTGACCCAGGAAGTTTGTAGTGTCAGAAGAAAGAAGAGAAAATATTTGAGAGATGTCACAAAGGTGAAACCAAAAGACTTTAGAAATAGTTTGGATATAAGGGATGGAGGTGAGGTTTAGGGTGGGGGAAAGATAGTGAGAAGTTAAGAATGATTCCTAGATTGTAGGTCTGATGGACTAAGAAGATGATGTTGCCCTTGGCAGCAATAAGAAAGTTAGGAAAGACTGTCCAATTAACTGGATTGGACAGAATCTACCTGCTGCCTGTCACAGTACACAACAAGTACTCAACAAACATGTTGAATAATCAAATAACAGTGTGAACCCATAGTGAAAAGGCTAATGTGTATTTTGATCTTTGTTGCTGTTCAGTTATTTCAGTCACATCCAACTCTCTGTGATCCCCTTTTGGTTTGACTTGCCAAAGCAATGGTTTGCCATTTTCTTCTCCAGCTCACTTTATAGATAAGGAAAATAAGGTAAAATAGTGACTTGTCCTGGGTCCCATAGCTAGTAAGTGTCTGAGGCTTGACTTAAGGCTTGGGACTCTATCCATTGTACCACCTAGTTGAAATATCTAATTTACTTACTTTGTTCTTTTGTTATATAAAACTTTTTTTGAAGTATCATTCTTAAAAAAAAACCATACCTTTTTCTCAAAGTAATTCCTGATACTCATTTTCAATCGAAAGATTGCTTTATTTATAGTTTAGCACTGATTAACAGGGAAATAATCTCTCAAGTTCTCATTTAGATAATGCAAGATAGTAGAACAGAGATTTAACAAAATTAAATTGCATACTAATATTGACAGAAGCAGAGACATTAAAAATATCAAACCAGTTAGAAGCAAGGTAGATTTGTTTTTTTTTTTAGATTTGTTTTTAAAGAAAATATGCACTTCTCAGCAAAACAATGACTAAAGGGTACATGATAACCATCCCCACATACTTGATGGGTATAATTGCAGTAACTTTATGAACAGATGGTTTATATAAACACTGAGAAGAATTGTTTAGGCGAGCATAGCAGTACATCAGTATAATGGCACCAAATTAAGCAAAGGAAAAAAAACGTTGGCTGAATATAAGGAAATCTGAAAAAATGTTCTCAAAATGGGAATCTATTTGATGAGAGTAATATTCTCTGAAGCCCTATCATTTAAGATGTTGTGACCTGGATGGAAGAAAATACACCATTTTCATACCAAGAAAATCTCATGTCATCTCGGGAAATGAGACCAGATGACCCTTGTAGGTCATCCCTAATTTCTTTGATTCCATTTGTTTTATTTCCAGATGTTTACACACATCCCTTGGCAAGTCCCATCTGGCAAGGTAAAGCATCTGAGAGCCTTGGGTTTGTTGGTTGGTTTGTTTGCTTCATTCACTTTTTAGCTGACGAGGAAATTTAGCAATAAATTTTGGCAAGGAGTGTGAAAGTGGTGAGGCCCGTCGATTGCAGATGTATCACACTGGATGCCCTTGCAGGGCCAATGTTGAAACTGAGCAAGAAACAGTGAATTTCTTGTGCCAGCAAAAGCTAGGACGACAGGTTTTATTTCAATTTAAATAAAACCTGAAGGTAGAACTGTGGAAAGCTGGCTCGAGCTATCTGGCAGTCTGCCTGGAAGAGTATCTCTGATAGTCTTCTTCCGTAGACTATATTAGCTCCACTGGCTTCTTTGATTTAACATAAAGAAATTTAATTTTCAAAACAGTATAATTTATCAGGTTTTTCTGATTGTTTCATCTATCTAGCTTTCTTCAGCATTTTGCCAGGACCTTCATTCAAATCAAGATTTCTGAATTCACAACATGAATAATCTTTATTTTGCTGACAGGTTCCCTTGTGGAATTCAATATGATATTGTCATTCAGAAGTTGGAAGCACCATTTAATTACATGCTACTGCAGAGAACTGAGCCTCGGGTAGTAAATATTCCAGAGACCTGGCAGGGACATTTTGAAAATGTGTTTCTTAACTTTATTTTTTGAAGTAAAAGGACAAAGGGGATGGAGGTTATCAGTCAAAGTGAAAGGTGGATTATGGATCACTTGTAGCTATCCAGAGTTGGATCAGCTTATGACAAAAACATCTGCATTTATAGAGAGAAAGTTAGTTTAAAGGGCTGTAGTAGATTCAGCAGAGAGACATTCCATCACAAAACCAGCAAGGACCCAACTTTCTTTCATTTCTTCCTTCCTTTCTTCCTTCCTTCCCTCCCTCCCTCCCTTCTTTCTTTCTTTCTTTCTTTCTTTCTTTCTTTCTTTCTTTCTTTCTTTCTTTCTTTCTTTCTTTCTTTCTTTCTTTCTTTCTTTCTTTCTTTCTTTCTTTCTTTCTTTCTTTCCTCCTTTCCTCCTTTCCTCCTTTCCTCCTTTCCTTCTTTTCTCCTTTCCTTATTTCTTTCTCTCTCTAACTTGGTGGCTAGGCAGTGTTTTATTCCCAGACCAGGACAGCCAAACTTTTGGGAGCTACAAAGTCTTCTCTTTTATCTAAGATCAAATTTTGTCAAACACATACATATACATATAAACACATGCATGTGTGTGCACATCTATATATTGTACTTATATAATTCTAAATACACTACATGTAATACATAATATATAATATATTGTGCTATGTCATAGATATAAAAATACAGGTGTGCATGTATTATATATTACGTGGGTATGCTATATAATGGATATATTATATATGTGTGCATACATTTAATGATATATAATATATCATATATGAAAAGATACAATATGATACCCAACACACCATACCACAACACAGCACAACATGATTAGTTAATATAATGTAGTTAATATAGTTAATATAATATAGTTAATAGATCATAATACTAAATTTATGCACATATATTATAAAATACATGCATTATATGTGTTAATATACCTACATATACTGTATATTTTCTATATTATATGACACATATTCTATGTACATATATTCATATATGCATTGCATGTTATACAATATAGTATGTGTATAATATATGAACATAGAAACACATACAATTTTCATACAAACATACATACATATATAAATATATGTGTGTGAATAGATAGATAGATAGATAGATAGATAGATAGATAGATAGATAGATAGATAGATAGATGGATCGATTGATCGATCGATCGATCAGGAAGGAAGGAAGGATAATTAGAGAAGTCCCTGAACAATATAAGGCATTACTCAATGGACTAGATAAAATTATAGTGAGTAAATCTTCCTTCAGAAGCATTTGAGAGACCCCTATCAATGTCAAGGAGAACTACTCAATGCTGTTTTGCTAAGATGAATCAGATTATTGCTAATTGGATTTCAAAGACTGAGGTTGCCCCCAAGATGAATGGATGTCTGGGACTCAGCTGAATGGACTCTTGTTGAGCACCTGTTCTTTGTGGTCTATAAAAGGGAGGTAATAAAACAATCTGGACTAATTTTTGGACATTTTTCCTCCAGTTGCCCTTGTTCAGAAGACAGGTGAACACACAGCAGGGTGGATCTATTTTTGTTTTCTGTGTGTGTTTCTGAGTGTGTGTGTGTGTGTGTGTGTGTGTGTGTGTGTGTGTGTGTGTGTGTGTTAGGGGAATCGGGACTGCACTCATCTACAGTGTTCTTCTAGTACAAACCATAAATAACTTCCTTGTGACTTAAGATATGCAAAAGGTGTATGCCTCGCACCAAGAGATCATAAGCATAAGGTAACTAATGCATGTCTTGCAGAAGATGCACAATCCAGAGGTGGGTATCATTAACGAGGTGAACCTCAAGCTTCTGTTTAGGGTTGACTTCTTGGGGACCTAATAAATAGAGCTCTGAACTTTGAGTCAGGAAGAATGGCTTTTTAATGCTACTTTGAAGACTTACTAGTGGTTTGACTTCAGAAAAATTACTTAATCTCTCTGTGATTTCCTCATCAATAAAATGAGTGAATTGGACTCAGACTCTAATATTGCTTTCAGTTCTAAATCTATGATACTATTAATTATTTATGATTCCAGATTCTAGACTTCTAGTGAGAGCAATAAGATTTCTAATTTATGACTA
The DNA here is from genome assembly GCF_019393635.1 of Dromiciops gliroides. Classification (NCBI taxonomy): domain Eukaryota; kingdom Metazoa; phylum Chordata; class Mammalia; order Microbiotheria; family Microbiotheriidae; genus Dromiciops; species Dromiciops gliroides. The sequence goes on along the minus strand of NC_057864.1, from coordinate 50,242,249 downwards.
GGATTGGAAGTTGCCAAAAGGGCAATTCAAAATTTGAGATATTTCAAGTTCAAGTACCTCTTAGAGGAGAGAATGTCCTAATGTATTATATTTCTTAGAGAACAAAGGGGATAAATGACCTAGCTCTGGAGGAATGTATTATTTGCAAAGTGAAGTCCATAAGGTGCTAGTCTTGTGGAAAATGAATCCTTTGGCCCCCCAAAATGTTTGCTTTCAGGTATATGGAGTCTAAAATATAGAATGATACTAAGTGTCTGGGAGAGGCTGTATCCAATGGTGAGTAAGGATTGGGGATTCACCAACCTTTCAAGAATAGTCAGCAATGAAGGAGAAACAATCTGGTCATAAGATAGGATGTCCTGATCCCCAAACTTGTAGAAACATAGTGAGAATTCCTATGCTAAGAATCTATAAAATTGTCTTGAAATTGGAGGAAGAAAAAGGCCCTGAATCATGATGTTAAGGAACAAAACTGGGACTTTTTTCCTTTACTAATACAGTGGCTTATTCAGATGGTGCTAGTCTAAAAGGAGAAGAGGTTACAAGGAATAACTCTAGCAATGCCATATTTGTTTTCCATAGATGAGAATTCAAACCCTTAGGGTACTACAACAAAACTGAAGTCATATATAAGTCTTCTAGGTAAAATTGAGACTCAATAGAATGTGATATATTAATTCATTAGAAACCCCAAATTAATTTCTCTTCCAGGAGAGTACAAACCATTAGGGTCACACTGATGTATGGCCCTGGAGTGAAGGAACACATCTTGATTCCATGGATTCTCAAGAGTCTTTTATTATTCCTGTCAGATAAAATAAATGCTGTCAACTGATGATTTCCATGTCTTTTCTTTCTTTTTTTTCTTCCTTTTTTCAAAAATTAAATTTTCTGGGGGTAGCTAAGTGGCATAGTGGATGCAGCACCGGCCCTGGATTCAGGAGGATCTGAGTTCAAATCTGGCCATAGACACTTGACACTCACTGACTGTGTGACCCTTGGCAAGTCACTTAACCCTTATTGCCCTGCAACCAAAGAAATTATAAATTTTCTTTTATATTAAATAGACATCAATAGCTAACCTTTCAATATATTATACAGAATTGAAAATTCTGTTACAATCATTGAAGTGTAGTTATTTAATAATTGTGTTGATTGAATGATTGATTGATTTTGACCTTGCCTAAGATATATGCTGGCTGTGTGTCTCTGGGCAAACCACTTAACCTCTCAGTGGTCTAGGCAACTCTTTAAAACCTTAAGTTGTTGGGAAGGAGCAAACATGCATTCAAGATAATTTCCTCACCTAAAGAGTCCATAAAGGAATGAAATCAAAGGTCTAGTCCCTATTTTATTTTATTTAAGTATTTAGTAAGAAAATCAGTTAGATTTATGTATTTATGGATACCTGATAAGCATTGGTACCTGTGATGTTTGAATAGACCTTGGAATGATTTGAATAATATCTTTGGAGACCTAGACATGAGCCAAAAACTTCAACTCACAGACTAAATTCTGAGTGAGGACAAATGGGTTAAATATTGAAATTATGAGGATAGGAGGAAGTGACAAAGAGTTTTCAGTGTCTCCCAAAGAGATTGAAATGAATTTATTCGGAACCAAGACTTTGGGATGCTGAACTATACCATACATGTACATGTGTACACACATACATATTCACATATACATGCATACTTATATATGTGCATTTTATATATACATATACATACGTACACTTAAACATTTTAATGGTTTATTATATTTATGATTTTTTTCCTTGGGTATACCTAGAATGACATTATATGTTTATAAAACTTGCTTGACTCCTTTTTAACTTATTCATATTTCATTCACATATTTATTCTTCTATCCATGGATTCATTCAACAAATGTTCATAAAGCTAGTTATTTATAAGGAAAGGAAGATACAAGGTAAAATCAGAAAAAGAGCTAAAGATAGAGTCAGGAAGCCCTGAACTGAGGTCATGTCTCTAACTTCTACTATCTGCATGACGATGGGCAAGACCCTTAACCTCTCAGTGCACCAAGCAATTCTAAGACAGTAAATTTCATATTAATTGACAATCTGTATCAATGGAAGGAATTTCTGCTACATTGACAACTTGAAAGCCATATGCAATAGGGAAGAGCTTTAATTTTCTGTTGCATGATGATTTGTTGAAGAGACTCGCAATGTTGAGTACAAGAAGGAAATGTTTTGAGGGGCAACTTAGCTATCTTCAATGCCTGAAGGGCTGTCAGGTGGAGGAACAACTGGATTGATTTTATTTAGCTAAGGCAATGGGTAGATGTTACAAAGACTTAAATTTAGGCTTCAATTGAGGAAAAGAAAAGAAACAAACCAACCAATAAAAATACTTTTTCCTAACATTCCTAACTGTCTATAACTTGAATGGCCTGACTGAATTTTAACTAGGTAGCTATATAACTAGCTATCTGTATATGTCTGTATATATAAAAGTTGAACAATCACACACACCCACAAACACACACACATATAATATATACATATATAACTAGTATATACATGTGCACACATATAGAACTTGAACTACATATGTGTATATATTTTGAACTATATATGCACATGTGTGTTCATGCATATACACGTGTATAAATATATATGTTCCTACATGTAGGCACACCAATATTTGTATATGTTATGTGTGTATATCCATGTATTTTTGATGTATAGAAATAGATATGGAGATGGAGACAGATATAGAGATAGTGATAGAGATAGATAATCTCCATAAATTGAAGAGATTATATTGCCCTGAAAGGTTGTGTGCCCTCCCTTATTGAACATCTTCAACCAGAGACTTTTTTGTTAGTCATTCTACATCAAAAATAGATTTCAAGACATGAGTTGGATGGAGGGCATTGATTTCTCTTTCAACTCCAAAATTCTTTAGTTTTGTGAGTTCCTCATAAATACAAAAGATAGATCTGGACCTTCTTCCTACTGCTTCCCTGAACATATTAACCTCCCAGATATGCAGATTCCAGGAGAAGATATGGAACTGGCTAATTTGAATTCTTGGTTTTTCCTGAGCTATGGAAGAAATGTGTAAATGAGCTAAACCCAAAATTTTCCCTATGTTTTCACACAGCGTTTTATTTTAATTTATTTTATTTTTCTGGCTATGTTGGTCTAAGAAGCCCATGATACTCCTTAGTCTGAATGGTCAAAGCTGTAAATAGTTCATCCAAAAAACTATTTTCCCTACTAAAGGGAATGCTATAGATCAGAAGTTCTTGGAAAAGAACTGGAAATATTTTGTAGATGACAAGTGGATAGATAGAAGTAATGTTGTAACCATTCTCTCTTTTTTATTATTATTGGTGATTCTGGGTGAGGGTCATTGATAAGTCAGGGATTCCAATGAGAAGTTAGCCTCAGCACAATTTCAGAATCTCTCACTTGGAAATATAGTTTGGAAAGTGAAGATCTGAGTTGGAATTTTGTTTCTTCCCTTAATAACTGTGTGTGTGACCTTAATTTGAGTAAGCTGTTGTAACTCTGTAAGCCTTCAACTTTCTTCATAAGTAAATAGAAGTTTATGAATAAGATGACTTGAGATAGCATTTTTACTCTAAAAGGTTGTGATTTCACTATTTTAGAATTACTTATTCTAGGTTCAAAAATGGAAAAATAATGAAAATCACAACACGGCCAGGGGCCTTCCTCAATACTTCAATAACTTATTGATTCCTCTCCATGCCTTCATTTTACCCATGGACAAGGGATTCTTCCAATGTAATAGAGAAGGAGGAAGAGGAGGAGGAGGAGAAATTCAGCAAAGCATATGAGGGCAGTGGTCAGGTCGGTCAGTTTATGCAACACTCTACCCTACAGTTGCAAAGAAGGGAATGAGGTACAATTTCTCAACTCTTCTAAGCATCCGACTGCAATTCATTCAACAATACTTTAGTGTACCTTCACTGGCCTTGGTTTTACAACCAAAGTCTGAGAAGAAATATTAATTAATAAACAAGTATTAAGTAAACACTATAGTGAAGGGACTGTGCTGTGCACTGGAGACATACACACACATACATACATACACACACACAGGAATGACCAGCCCTTCTTCCCTTCTTTTTTTTTTTTTTTGAGGCAATTGGGGTGAAGTGACTTTCCAGAGTCACACAGCTAGTAAGTGTCAAGTGTCTGAGACTGTATATGAACTCAGGTCCTCCTGACTCCAGAGCCAGTGCTCTATCTGCTGAGCCACCCAGCTTCCCCAGCCCTTATTTCAAAGAAATTTACACTCTGATGGGAAGTCCAATTATGGACAAATGGGCTACATTCAGGTTAAATTGGAAATGTTGAATGGATAGAAGGCACTAGAATTAAAGGAGGTTGGGAAAGATTTCTGTAGGAGGTAAGATTTTAACTGGAACTTAAAGAAGGCCAGGAAAGCCAGGAAGTAGACATGGAGACAGAGAATATTCTAAGTATGGGGAACAGCTAGTGAAAATGCCCTGAGTCAGGAAATTCAGTGTCTATTTTGAAGACTTATGAGGCAGTCAGTTACATTGGATCACAGAGTATGTGTGTGGAGGTGGGGGAGGGTGAGGTGTAAAAAGATTCAAAAGATAAAGGAGGGGCAGCTAGGTGGTGCAGTGGATAAAGCACTGGCCTGGATTCAGGAGGACCTGAGTTCAAATCTGGCCTCAGACACTTGACACTTGCTAGCTGTGTGACCCTGGGCAAGTCACTTAACCCCCATTGCCCCGCAAAAAAAAGAGGGGAGCAGGTTATCAAGTCTAATCCTGGTACATGGAAATCCTTCAAATATTTAAAAGCTTTTTTCATGCCTTATTTCTATTCTACTCAAAGCTAAACTTCTTCTTCTTCTTCTTCTTCTTCTTCTTCTTCTTCTTCTTCTTCTTCTTCTTCTTCTTCTTCTTCTTCTTCTTCTTCTTCTTCTTCTTCTTCTTCTTCTTCTTCTTCTTCTTCTTCTTCTGTTGAGGGGCAATGAGGATTAAGTGATTTGCCCAGAGTCACACTGCTAGTAAGTGTCAAGTGTCTGGATCTGAATTTGAACTCAGATCCTCCTGAATCCAGAACCAATGCTTTATCCATTGTACCACCTAGCTACCCACTACATCTTCAATTATTTTTGTGTGTGTGTGAGGCAATGGGGGTTAAGTGACTTGCCCAGGGTCACATAGCTATTAAGTCTTAAGTGTCTGAGGTCGGATTTGAATGCAGGTCCTCCTGAATCCAGGGTCAGTGCTCTATCCACTGTGCCACTTAGCTGCCCCCTCTTCAATTCCTTCAACAAACCAATTTATGGAATTCTTTTAATCATCCTTTCCCTGCCCCAGTCTTCTTTGGATGGTGTTTTGTCAGTCCTCAACTATCATTTTTTTTTAACATTTTCAAAACTATTAAGTATGATTCCCTCCTGAATATTTGATATTCTTTTCCTTCAACTTTTATGCCACTCTTTTCTACTAGTTTTCTTCCTACCTGACTACTGTTCTCAGTTTCTTTACTTGTTCATCATCTATCTCCTTTCTCCTAAACATGTGTCTCCCCAAAATATCTTGTAGTCCCTCTTCCCTTAAATCTTGACATATGCTGTCTTGGATAGTTTATCAAATCCCAAGAGATTAATTATCACCTCTGTCAATGACTCCAATACCTAAATATATATAGCTCTTCTTTTCCTTCTATATTCCATTCCCATAATATCAATTTCTTTCTGGTCCTCTATTTCTGCATATTCCATAAGCATCTCAAATAAATATGACCAAAGAGGAAATTATTATCTTTCTTCCTAAAGCTAGCCATCTTAAAACTTTCAGATATCTATCAAGTATGGCACCAGACCATTTACCCAAGTTCTCTATTCAACGCTTTTTTGACTCCCCTCACCCCCATATCAATTCAATTATCAAGTCTTGTCAATTTGTCAACAGCAAGAACTTACATCCTTTAATAGTTAGCTGAAATATTTTCCTTCAAGCAAACACTTTTTTTCTGACTTTTTTTTTAGCACTAAACTACTGATGAAGGCCTATAAATGATTACACTTACACAGACCACTCTCTCTTCTGTATAATCCCCAGCTACCTCCTTCATAGCCTTGCCAACTGCCTTGTTCTCAGAAGTCAAGTTTTAGAACAGGGGTTCTTAAACTGAAGTCCATAGACTACCACCCCTGGGACCCATTAAAATATGCACTAGGCTCAATGAACTTGGATGGGAAAATTGTTTCTTTATTTCAACATTATTGGTTTCCCTTATATTTTATCTAATGAATTTAATTAAAGACATTATTCTGAGAAGGTACTCATGGACTTCAAAAGACTGACAAAAAGTTTAATAACATTCAAAAAATGGTAAGGACACCTGCCCAAGAACAACATCTAATTTGACACCTCGGTTGTCTTCCTCTTATTGCCTTCCCCAAACCGCTTGTCCAGAATATCCCAATCAACATGTTTTCCCTCAAACCCTGTTCTCTAGAAACCTTCTCTAACATCTTTTTCAATTGCCACTGGGTGAAAAACTTTCCCATTTCCTCATGACCTCAAATCTATTTATCAATCCATGATCCCTAGTCAAGTTCAATCTGCCATGATTCCTGCCTAGATGAAGTACCTTCATCCATTCCCATATGTTTCCATTCATTATACCTATATCTTTAAGAACCAAAATTCCTCTCTTGGCCATGATTCCATTATGTTTGCTATGTGAGCTGTCTACCCATTGAAAATGTAAACTAGGGGGACAGCTAGGTGGATAAGGCACCAGCCTGGGATTCAGAAAGACCTAAGTTCAAACGCAGCCTCAGACACTTACTAGCTGTGTGACCCTGGGCAAGTCACTTAACCCACATTGCCCTGAAAAAAAAAAAGAAACTGTAAATTCTTCGAGTAAAGTTATTCTTTGCTTTCAAATTATATCCAAGGTACTTAACATACAGATTGCCCCATAGTAAGCAACATTTCCCCATGTCTATCTTCCCTCCATTAATTATTAACATTCTTTCTAAAATAGAAAATAGGAGCAATTTCCTGATACAGCCACACTTGCACAAAATATGACAGGACAATGACACTACAGGTTGAAGACAGAATTCTTCTAGTAATGTACCTAAGGCTATATTAGTTTTTTGGCTGTCACTTCAAGACTATTCGGTAATACTGTGTTTGTATTTTTTTTTTTGCATATACTATAATCTAGTCACATTTTGCCAATATTAATTTTTTTTTTTTTTGCAAATGAAGTGTGTTGTTCAGTCATTTCAGTAATGCCTGACTCTTCATGACTCTCAGGTTTTCTCTTCAAAGATACTAGAGTGGTTTGCAATTTCTTTCTCCAGCTCATTTTAAAAATTAGGAAACTGGGGCAAAAAAAGAAAAAAAGAAAAAAGAAAAAAGAAAGAAACTTGTGACTTTCCTAGGATCACATGGCTAGGAAGTGTCTGAGGTCAGATTTGAAATTGGGAACATGAGTCTTTCTGACTCAAGGTTCACCACTTTTTCTATTGCACCACCTAGTTAAAGCATAGGATGCTATATTTGTTCTTTTTTTGTTTTGTTTTGTTTTTGTTTTGCTGGGCAATGAGGGTTAAGTGACTTGCCCAGGATCACACAGCTAGTAACTGTCAAGTATCTGAGGTTATATTTGAACTCAGGTCCTCCTGAATCCAGAGCCAGTGCTTTATCCACTGCACCACTTAGCTGCCCCTATATCTGTTCTTCTTTAGTTCTACCTTATTGTTCCCGCTGTTTGAAGTAATTTAGGATTTCAGTTCTATCTCTTAGTGTATTTAGTCACCATTCCTTGGTACAAGCTATTTTCTCACTTGCTAAGCATGATATTCATATCATCATCTAATATAAGATGTTGAATATAGTGGGGTAAATAACAGAGCCCCAGTGCACTGTATTGGAGACTTTCATTCAGGAATCATTGAACCTATATTCTTTGCACCTAATCAGTCAAGTGCTTTTGCACCTAACCTATGAGCACACATCTCACAATCTCCTCCATAAATATAACTGGACAAACATTTTCCAATTTCTGTTAAAATCCTATGTTCTCAGAATTCTGCTGATCTGTTATTTTTGTAAGCCTAATTGTCAAAGAAACTTGATTAGTCCAGTGTGGGTTTGTATTTTATGTAGCCAGGGTAGCTCTTAGCAATGAATTCTTCCTATTCTTAGAGCTCTTCACCAGTCTGCCTGTCTACATAAAATAAATAAAACTTCACTAAGAAGTATTGTGATATTATAGAAGGAAGTCTGTATAGAAAATTCGAGACCTTGGAGTTAAGTCCCAATTCTTCAACCGACTATCTAAGTGGACTTGGCAATCTAATTTTCCTTTTTTGAGAGACCTCAGTTTCTTCATCATAAAAATTAGGGTCAAAATCTTACTACTTCTCCCTTCCAGAGCTAATATTCTGTAAATAGCTGTTCTACAAATCTAGCTGTAATTCCTTTGTCTATGTAATTTAAAGTTCAGTATCAATCCCTCTGAGAAATTACTAATAAGAATTTTTTCAAGAGTCTGGGGATCCATCTTTCTGAGTCAAAAACCTTCAACTCAAGAGAAGGGAGTTACTATTACTCCAATTGGCAGTGCATCAATGCATGAGAGTCTATAGAAGGTGCCCCAAAGTCTACCAAATTCTTGTTTCAGCTCACTCATTAATAGGGAAGTCTTTTTTATTTTACTGAGATTACTGTAGCACCAAGAAAATAACCTAAAGTGTCAATGAAGGACTGTCTACATGGTATTAATGGATTGGTTGATATTCATTCACCTTCCTAGAAAAGCCAAAATGGTTAAAAAAAACATAAAGAATGATGTTAAGGTACTAATCGGAGCAGCTAGGTGGCACAGTGGATAGAGCACCGGCCCTGGAGTCAGGAGTACCTGAGTTCAAATCTGGCCTCAGCCACTTAACACTTACTAGCTGTGTGACCCTGGGCAAGTCACTTAACCCCAATTGTCTCACTAAAAAAAAAAAAAGATGCTAATCAATTCTACAAAGTATAATCATTTTACAACCATTGTCCTGTGTCACTAATTTAGTATAATCCATAATTGACCATTGAACAACTCAGTCTCAACCAACAAAGAGGCCAAACATAAAAACTGAGATTATCTGATGCCAATCTATATTATTGAAAATTATATAGCTAAATATGATATCATATTTTAACATTAAAATGATTGAACAGTCACTCATGGGGAATTGACCATCTGTACATGAAGTATAGCTTGGATTATAACTATATTACTTCCTACCTTCCTTTTTTTCCAAAGCACATATAGTGTATAAAGATATGACTTTGAAGCCAGTAAGAATTGAGTTCAAGACCTGCAACTAATAACATTGTCTGTGACTGTGTCTACTTCTCTGTGTCTAGACATATGGTTGGTCTTAGAATTAGTCCTGGAGAGTCTTACTTCTAACAAGGGCAGAGGGAATTTTTCCTTTTCTTATTTTCTTTGAGTTGTTTAGCCCAACTGTAATACCCTAGGAAGAAATGTAGGGTGAAAAAGGTACTCATGTACAAAACAAATCACTTATGGGACAGTTATTTATTACTGAACATAAAAGAGAATGAAAAATGAAATATTCACAAATTTTTCAAAAGAAAAATAAAACTTTAGAAAAAGATTCAATCAGAACTTACAACTGCCACAATCTTCTGGGAGGCTATTACTTCATCTGAATAAAAAAACAGTTGTTTATAGTTTTTGATTAGGCATAATACATTTCCCCTTGGCTCTAGACTGTTAAAACAATTAGCACTGTATCTTCTGAGAAAAGGAAAAACAAAAAACTCTAGACTAAACCAAACAGACAAGTAGGCATGGGGATCCATTCTCTTCTTTCTTCTCTGGTTGTAAAAGTTGCTCAGCTTCACTTATCAGTCCCCAGTAAGGCATGCCTCTTCAATTTAAAATGTTAACTCCAAGCCTGAAAATAACTACCATGAGGTAGAAAAGCATTTGTGTAGAATCAAGAAAGGAAAAAAAAAAGTGGGTTGGTGGTGATGGAAGAGGGCTTTTCCAAGCCTAGGCTCATACTAGGCCTAAGTAAGACACATGTTGTATCTGTTATTATGCTCCACAATGAAGCTAGAATGGGAAATAGGGCAAGACACGTTTTCCCTCACCACTCCCTTAAGGAACACCTTGACACAATATTAACATAGTTCTCAGCGAATAAGAAATTAAGAGCTAAGAGTAGGGATAGTCCCTTGTATACATATATGAATTCATAGGCTCTACCAGATGAAATGGATAGACATTTCACATAGCCACCAGCAGGTCCCTAAATTCACAAATCATCTACCAGAATCAGGAAGAACAGACAAGAGAGAAAGGAAGAAACGCATTTTCACTTCTGGTTGGGATTAAATAGAATATGTTTTCTTCTTTCTTTCTTTGGGAGAAGGAGGGCTATGAGTGAGGCCTTGGAAATATGCTGGGGTAGCTGATTTATAGAGTACATGATAAGGAATAAAGTGCAAGAAGAAGACTGGAAAAGTAGAAAAATTTCAAGCTATAAAGAGCTTTAGATGCTAAACAAAGCATCTATTATTTCACATTTTATTCTGGAGTTATTAGGGAACTTTTATAGTAGACAAGTAGTATAGTAGTAGAGTTGGGGTGTAGAGATAGGGATAGACATGGTCAGACCTGCAGTATAAGAAAATCTTTTTTTTTTCCCCAGATGAAGGGAATCATAGGTTTGAGTAGGGAGAGACTAGAGCCAAAGATATAAACCAGGAAGCTATTATAATAGTTCAAGTATGAGGTGGTGATAGCCTCTACCAGGGTGGCAATTGGGTAAATGTTGTTCAGGGAATACATAGGAGAGGTTTCATAGAAGCAGATATGGCCAAGTTTGATAACAGTTTGCATGTGCAGGCTGTGTGTGAGTGATGATTTGAGGTCGATACTGTGTTATAAATATGGGTGACTAGGAAATTGGTGGTATACTCAGTAATAATAGGAGGCAAGCAAGGATTGAGGAAGTTTTGTGGGAAAGATGAGTTCTATTTCAGACTTGATAAGTTTGATATGAATGCTAATTACCTAATTCAGAATGTCCCAAAGCTAACTGGGTTATGTTGAACTGGAGCTAAGAAGAGTGATAAGCCTAGTTATATAGAGATTTGGCTTTCATGTATGTAAAGATGAACCAATGGGAGCTGAGGAGACCATCAAGTGAAATAATTAATGATAATAACAGTAATAAATAATAATAGCTAACATTTAGAATATGTTTGTTGTGTGTCAGTTATTGTGTTAAGCACTTTACAAATATTATGTCATTTATTTCTCATAACAACCATGAAAAGTAGTTGCTATTATTGTATCCATTTTAGAGAATAAGAAACAGAGATAAATGGGAATTAAGTTATTTGTCTTGGGTCACAAAGCTGGAATAGAGGGAGAGGAGAAAAATATTACAGACAGCTTTGGGGAGAACTGTGGTTAGTGTGCATGACTTCAATGATCATACAGGAAAGAAACTGAGGTTGAGGAAATAGGAAAATACTAGGAAGGGGTAAAACAAAAATTACCATAATTCAATGAAGGCCAAGGTGAATTAGTTGACCTCATGCCCATAAATGTATGAAAATAAAGTTGTTGTGTTTCTAGGCATTGCTGTATCTGTGACCTATTGGGTATTTAGTAAATGCTTTTAAAAAATTTTTTTTTCATTGTTAACAGTGATATAGCCAAGCTTTACAGTGACTGACTTATCTTTTTCTGGCTTGTCTTCAGAAAATATCAGGCTACATCTGAGATTCATCTGTATCTTCCTTAAATAGATCTTCAACCCATGAGGATTTTCAGGGCTTACTGCAGCTTATGTTTTCTCATTATTTCAAATGGCTCTCAAAGAGTTTCCTGGAGTTTGACTCCATCTACAAATTATTGATTGATTGATTGATTTCCACCTTGTCTGCAGGTGGAAAGTCAAGTATGAATTTAGAATTTTACAGTCCTAGAGTCTCAGAGAATGAGGTGATATATCTCACAACTCTGGCTGATCATCTTTTATTTATATAAATAATACTAAGGACCAGCTGACTTGGGTTGATAGTTGAATTCAGAACATTTCACAACCAGATACTTATTTTAATCTTATCTATATTGGGAATGAATGATCAAATCTATAAGTGGCCCCTTTGATGGTACATCTCCATTTCTTGGTGAAAAACTCTCAGGAGTACCCCCTCCATCTTAGAAATTATCGTTTTTTCACATAGGGAATAGCTCTGGTCCCTAGCTCTATTTACCTTTAAACTATGTAATAGAAACTGCAGAATATTTAAACAAACACACAAATAGTCATTGATCATGTTTTTTTTTTTAATTTTAAACCAATAGGATTGTTCTTACAAAAGGTATGGCAGGATATGGTTCTTTCATACTAAAAGCTCCATAAAAATATACAATGTAGTTTTCCAGTAGAATTTAAGATCCTGGAGGTTTGGGAATATGTATTATTTCCCCTTTGTAATTCTAGAACATAAAAAGACCTATGATTTTATTAAAACGAAGAGCTTGTGATGAGTAAATTCTTCTACCAATGCAGATGGCACTGACTGCAAGTTATAGTCTGAGAGAATTGCTGGCGCTACAGAGGTTCAAGTGACCAGCAGATGTCTGAAGAAGATCTGCAGCCCAGGTCATCTGGACTCTAAGGCTGTTTCTTTGCCACTCTTCCCCTTCAGGAGTATGACCCATAATAAGAACTTAATAAATATTTGTTGAATTGAATTGAATGTGAACAAGGATTTTTCTCATCTAAACTTTCTATCTTTGCTCCAGTGTTTAGTATAGTGCTCTGCACATGGAGAATACTTAACATTTATGAAATTGGTTTAAATAAAATTAGAGTAGAGAGACCCGAGTTCTAATTTCAAATATCACAGTAATCACCCTGTGATGCCTTGGTTAGGTCACCTACTCAAAAGGTCTTTGAGTTTCAATTTTTTCATCTATCAAATGATATCAATACCTCCTAAGCTTTTTGAAAACCATATTGTTTGAGGATAAAAAAAGCAAAAGTACTTTCCAAAAAAATGATATTTATAAATAACATAAAGACTGAACCAGTAATTTCATTGGTATAAAGAATTTCCAGGAGAGAAAACACTCTCTGTCAAAGCGGGTCCATGATTTTTTTTTTCTATATATCCTACATGTTTTCAGCATATAATGAGAGAGAGTTACTAAAGAACTAAACAGTTCAGTAATTTATATATGGGGTCACGCAGTCAGAAGGTGTCAGAGGTGAATCTTGGACCTTAGTCTCCCTGGCTACTAGGCCAGTTTTCTATCCTCTAAAACTTCTATCCTCTACAGCCTACCATTTTTCCATCTCTATCTCCATTATCTTTATATACTTGTAATTATGTCTATATGTACATTTTAGATCAATAGGTGGCTAGCATTAATGATATTTGGTGATTACTTTTCAAAAGTGAAATAAATCTTGCCCCATTATTATGATAAACAACAGTGATCTTAAAAGTGGTGTATTCAAAGTCAGGGCAAAGTGTATTTTTTCTCTTGAACTTTGCTTCAGAAAACTAATACCCTCAAAAACATTGCAAGCTATGAAATGAATAATGTAAAAATGTTGAGAAATGATTACTTTATCAAAAATATAGGGTTCCATTCTTTCTTTCTGCTCTGTGACTACATGTTACCAATCTACTTGCCAGAAAATTATGCCACGTGTGTTGCCTCCAGTTACTTACTAGGTGAGACTTGATTATTTTTTCCTGTTATTTTTAATATTTAATTATGTTTCAAAATGGGAAAATGACCTTTTACAAAAGGAACACATGCAGAAAAAAAGTTCTTGTGATTCTTTTTTCAAAACATTTATTTTATATTCAGTAAATACTTAGCATTTTAGCACCCAATGCTTCCCAAGTTAAGAATATAAAGATTTATATATTTTTTTAAAATGGCAAATAGAGGTACATGGCTTGGAAGCAAATCTCAAGAAGTATAACCCTTGAAAAATGTTCTGTTTAAAATTCTGTGCTTTCGAAGCTGGGTGATTTAATTCTGTTTTATATTCAGGTAAACTAAACTAGCAGTTCATTACTGCCCAGTCATACCAGCCATGCACTTCTGAGAATAAATACACTGCACATTCTTGTACTTTCCTCTGGCCTGGTTAATGTCATGTGCACAGGCTTTATAAAAGTCTGAGTTAGAAATGGATCAACCCAAATGATAGGCCCATAAATAGGCCCTAAATCGACCCCATTTCTGTTTGAGAAAGTCTTTGGTATATCAGCATGTCATAGACAAAACCAGAAACAGGCTTTGTTTTCAGAGTAGAGCTACCTTCCTCCGAATGCAGTCTCCTAGTTCACTCTTCACAAGTTCCTCTCTGTGTGATATTTCTCAAGTCATTCTCCTCATGTCAGTCCCTGTGGCCTCAACAACAAATACGAAGTTCACTGGCCCGATTTCATGTGAACAGGTCATACATTTAATCATGGAAGGGGCCTTTGGTGCCATCTGGTCCAACTCCTTCATGTTACCTGTGAGGAAGTAGAGACCTAAAGTTACTTACCCATTGTTAAACAATAAGTGACAGAGAAAAGACTTCAACCCCCATCCTCAGTCACCAAATTAAGGGTTTATTCATTCAAAAAAAATCAATTGAATTTAATTCAGTTCAAAGAATGCAAACTGTATATGAATCAGTCATATGATGGAATTGGCAAAAGGACTAATGACAAATTTAATGCTTTAAGAGAAGCATGTTTCCTGGGATGGGAGAAGCTATATTCTACCAATTAGTCAAGATATTGTTTTCCATTTTAGGAAAGCCATTAACAAAATGGAGAATATGAGTATAATCTAGATAAAATACACTTGTAGTGTCTGATCCTGAAATAGTGGGCCAGCTAAAGCAGTCACCTGGATCAGCAGGCTCCTGGGGTGACAGTTCTAGGAAAGAAAAAAAAAGAGGTGGAAACTTCCAGAGTATAATTGATGATACTATTCCTGCAAGGATACTTGTATGTGTATCAAGGCAGACAGGGAGTATTAGATTCAAGTTCCAACTCTGAAGTATATTGGTTGTATATATCTAGCTGAGTCAGTATTAGCATCTCAGGCTTATCTAAGATGAAAAATGACAATAGTTGTCAATCTTCATTGGTAAAGAGAGTCATTTCACTAGAATTTCCCAATAACAATGAAATCAAAGATGTGAACCTAACTGTCCTCTTTTTTTTTTTTTGTGAGGCAATTGGGGTTAAGTGACTTGCCTAGGGTCACACAGCTAGTAAGTGTCAAGTGTCTGAGGCTGGATTTGAACTCAGGTACTCCTGAATCCAGGGCCGGTGCTTTATCCACTGTGCCACCTAGCTGCCCCCCCTAACTGTACTCTTAAACTTCAGTTGAACAAATTATTTGCTGCACATTGTAATAGGACATGGGAATACAGAGAACAGTATTAAAATGCTTTCCCTCTCAGAGACTGTATTCTACTAAGGGAAGCACCATATTCATATATCAATAAATATATGAAAAACAGAGAAAGAGAGACAGAGGCAGAGAGAAAGAGACATAGACAAAGACAGAGACAGACAGAGATACACAGAGACAGACAGGGAGAGACAAAGAGACATGGAGCTGAAGGAATCTGGAAAGGCCTATTGAATTGGTGTCCTAGGAAGGGAATTGCTCAGGGTTCAAAAAGTCTGAGTGAAAAAGGACAGTGCTGCAGGCATGCTGTGCAAAGGTGAGCAAATGGGAGATGTCATGTAGAATAAGCAAGACAAACATATTTGAGTGCCAACTGTGTTACACGAGTGGGATCTTGGATAGAATGAGTTTAGATTTTAAAGGGCTTTAAATGAACAAGGATAGAAAGGAAGAAAGAAAGAAAGAAAGAAAGAAAGAAAGAAAGAAAGAAAGAAAGAAAGAAAGAAAGAAAGAAAGAGAGAAAGAGAGAAAGGAAGAAAGAAGGAAAGAAAGAAAAAGAAACGAGTTCACATTTTATCTTACAGGCAATGGACAGGCAGCTAAGGTTCTTCTACAAAAGAGTGACATAATAAGACCTACATTTTAGAAATGTCAATAAGAGATGAATGCAGGAATTTGTGAGGACACTATGCCATTGAATAAGAGGAGAAATAATGAATGCTTGA
Organism: Dromiciops gliroides; assembly: GCF_019393635.1. Classification (NCBI taxonomy): domain Eukaryota; kingdom Metazoa; phylum Chordata; class Mammalia; order Microbiotheria; family Microbiotheriidae; genus Dromiciops; species Dromiciops gliroides. Next base: position 50,226,040 of record NC_057864.1, on the reverse strand, counting down.
ACCTAAGTGATGGGATTCATAGAGAGAAGGGAGCAAATAGGAAAGATGCTGAGGTGAAATGAGGGAGATTTGACAATTGGCTAGATATAGGAGAGGAAAATGCAGTGACTGAACCTCATAAGTTGCATATGATTCCTAGATTATGTACCTAAGAATGGTGATACCTTTTATAGACTTTTGGCAGTTAGGAGGAAGTATGAGTTTAGTAGGAATGATATCAAGTACTGTTTTATACCCATTTTTTTTTTCTAGATGTGTATGTTGTATACTAGACAAGCTATCAGACAGAGAGTTGGGGTATAGAATTAGAACTCAGGAGAGAAGCATGGGTTGGATTTGGGGTTATCTCTCTATATAAGTAAATATCTATCTATTATCTCTTTATCTATCCATCCATCTATCTATGTATCTAAATAATTAAAAACAAAAGAATTGATGTTACCACCTAAAGAGATAACTTAGCGAGAGATTAAAAAAAGTATATGGTTGATCATTCAACCAAGGAAATCAGGAAGTATTGGTCAGACAGGAAGGAAAATATTCATGACAGAATAGTGTCATGTAAACCCAAGAAAAAGAACATATCCAGAAGGAGAGGTGTAGACAATAGTGTAAAATGCTACAAAAGGGTTAAGAAGAATGAACTTTGAGAAAAGGCCATTGCATTTAACCAAAATGAAATTATTGGTAATGACAGAGAGAGAGAGAGAGAGAGAGAGAGAGAGAGAGAGAAAGGAGCCAATCAATAAGAAGAATTTGGGAATTAGGCAAAAATATAGGAATGACAAAAGGAGCAAGCTCCTAAACAAGAAGGGAAAGTATAAAGCCCGGGTAGTGGGTGCAAGTGGAGGATTTGGCAGTGATTAGAGAAAGGCTGCTTAGTCTCCAGTCTTAGTACCAAAGAAGGAGAGAATAGAAAGGGTCGTAGTTATATTAAAGGGCTTTGCAGAATAGTATAAAGGAGAGAACCTCAAAGAGAAATGGCTTGAATTTTCTCAGTTTAATATGAGGCAAGATACTTGGCTATGAGGGTATGGGGAAGGAACTGTTGGGAAAGGTCTTTTTTTTTTTTTAAAGTGAGGGAATTGGGGTTAAATGACTTGCCCAGGGTCACACAGCTAATAAGTGTTAAGTGTCTGAAGCTGGATTTGAATTCAGGTCCTCTTGACTCCAGGGTCAGTGCTCTATCCACTGAGCCACCTAGCTGCCCCAGGAAAGATCTTAAAACACCACAGAAGGTTCAGGACAAACCCCTGTGGAGAGGGGAATAGAGGGTCAATTAATGATGTGTAAAAGGGATAGGAGATTCAAGGAAGTGAGGGCCTAATTAAAATTGCATGATATAAACTTTCAATGGACCCATTCAACAAGGTTGCATATCTACCCCTTGCAGTCATTAAACAGGAAGAAATTAGGAATGGAGAAGGCCAATAATGGCTGTAATACAAGTTTGGGGCTTGGAGAATGATATTATGCAGGGTCAAAGACCCTAGTTCAAGTTGAACTAGGGTTTACATTCCTGTGGGAGAAAAGTAAAGCCAGGTCAAAAGTCATGGCCTGAGGAAAAAAAGAAAAGTGGAGGAAGTCTAAGTAGCCATAGTCCCCCTGGGGTCAGTTACCTCTTGGGTAAAATAAGAATAATATATCACATATGCTCCATACTCACAATAAAACCCTGATGTGCAGTGTCAATTCTGTATGTGAAGGTAGAAGCAGTATGACAAAATAGAAAGAATACCAGATCTAGAGTCAGATGACCTAGATAAACTTCTTGCTCAGAGGGGCAGCTAAGTAGTACAGTGGATAAAGCACTGACCCTGGAGTCAGGAGGACCTGAGTTCAAATCTGACCTCAGACACTTAACACTTACTAGCTGTGTGACCTTGGGCAAGTCACTTAACCCTCATTGCCCCACAAAAAAAAAAAAAAAAGAAAGAAAGAAAAATCTTGCTCAGACACCTCTTTGTGATAAGTGCAGACCATTTAACCTACATTTCCTCACCTGGAACATATTAGAGTAGATTAGACTGTAATCCTCTTGAGGGCAGGAATTATTGCCTCTTTGCATCCCCCAAACTTAGCACAGTGTCTAGCAAAAAGTAAATCCTAAATAAATGTTTATTAATTGATTTATTGGTTTATTAAATGTCCTCTAAGCCTGACTCCAAGCTCTAAACCTATGAATCTGTGCTTTGTAAGTACAGAGCCCTACAGAAATAAAAGCTAATATGTCATTTGATAGCAGGTTCCCCACACGTATTTGTTATTTGTTATGTGAACACATTTCATAAGGAATAATGAAAATCGGGGTGGGGGGGGAGTAGGTTTTCAATGTGTAGAAATTCTTTCCCGGTCAGCCTTCCAGCAGGAAGTTGCCCATTACATCCATTTCAAGGCATCGCTATTTTAAAGTAGGTATTTGTGATACCTATTTTTGTGATTTGTGAAAATATAAGTGAAAGTTGTGACATGTTAAAATTAGTACTGTGCTTTGTTTCAAAGTTTTCCCTGGGAAATTTAATATTCATGTAAGTTGTCTTTTGCCTGAGGAGACTATTAAGCCCCAGTAATAGACCTACACATACTCAGAGCTGCTTAGATTGTGTATATATAATGGAGAAAAGCATACCTGCTAACCAGCCCTTCATTACTTCTTTTTGATGTAATAGGTTAAAAAAGAAAAAAAAAAGTAAGTGCTTAGAAAAATTCTCCCAGTGAGCCTACTGTTTTCATCAATGCTACAAAAAGTTTCATTCAGGTCACTTACCTGTGCTTAACGATGCCCTTACCTTTGGTGAATGCTGAACTCAGGAACTGGGCTTATATCATCTCTGAGGAAGAAGGATTTTCAAACCTAAAAATAGCTACTGTTTGCTCTTTCCACCTTTCCATCAGTCCATCCTGCCTGATCCTTGATTAAAAAATTGATTTCTTTTGACTCTTTTAAATAAAAATAATGATCTCCTCTGCTGCTCCACCCCACAGCTATAGAATCCCACCTGGATTAACTAACTGATTTATTGAAAATAAACACATTGATCTTCCTTTACCCTTGTTTGGCTCTAGACTTAAGCTCATGGACTTGAGTCACTGCACAATATTTGATATTTAAAATCCCATGGACAGTTAACTGCACTAGGGATGAGGAGAAATCACTCCTACTCTTGGTAAAATACAATTGGTCAGCTTCAGCTGAGGGCCAGTTTGGATGCTGTGGCTCCTGGTGGGAAGAATTGATTGATTGATCTCTTCAAATGTCAGAGGGACAACAGAAAGTGCCAAGTGGCATCATCGGTGGATGATTTCCTGGCATGATTTAAAATCTCTGACACATAAGACAAACATGACAGTTACACTGAGAAGTGTCTCTGTGGGGTAACTTCCTCAGTCATAGCAGGTCATGTCAAAAAAGCACAAACAGGCATGAATCAGGTAAAATAATTGTAACCAGTTTATTGTAAGGGAAAATCTGAAGAGAACTTTCAGAGATAAGAGCATCAGCCTATGCAAATAGTCTTTTCTCCCCTTCTACATAACTCATCTATCATTTTTAAAAGTGTATTTTGATGCTTTTTTAATATTAGAGTAATTTTGGATGATGGGCCACGGATTTAGAGCAGGAAGTGAATTCAGAAGTATTTTAATCCAACCCTGCCACTTTAAAGATTAGGAAACTTAATCTGAGAAATTGAAGGGATTTGTCCAAGATCTTATAGCTATGAAATGACAAAGCCAGATTTGAATTTAGGTACTCTGACCCAAAATCCAGCTTTCTTTCTATTTTACTAGGTATATAGACCATCCTCCTAAATGGGCCCTTACTTTTTAACAAGGAAAAATAGTTAACCCATCCAACAAAGTAACCTCGGCTCATATTCTGCACCCATAATCCACGGTTTCTCCATGATAGCAAGTGCAGTATTATTTCTGATTCAGTGCCATGATTAGCTATTATATTTACCGAGCAATGGGTTTTATTTTAGTGACTTTTTCCCTTATTTTGTTGTGGTAAATCCCTATATTGTTTTTTTTTCCTGTTTATGCTCGATTGGCTTTGCATCAGCTCATCAGTCTTCCTATGTTTCTCTGAATTCCACATATGATTCATTTCTCCATGATCAATATTACATTTCCTTATATCTATAAAATGACATTTGTTTAACCATTCCCCAAATGAAGGGCCCTCTCTTTGATTCCAGTGCTTGTTCCCAGAACTTGCTACACAAAGTGCTACTATGAATATTTTGGTACATATGGGCAGTTCTTTTATTTTACCACCTTGGTTTATGCATTCATGCATCACTTCAAAAACACGCATGGTTCCTGACACCTCATGTATATTATTCCCTTTTTTAGATTTTATAAATGAGGGTTATTTTCAAAATAAAAACCCATTTTTAAGAATTCTGAACATTCTACACCTAGGGAAAGGATACAGGACTTACCTTGAATGTGATAATGGTAGGAGGAGGAAGTAGAATGGGAGGAATAGGGTTCATTCCTGAATAGCACGTAGCCTCATTAAAAACAAACAAACAAACAAACAAAATAACAACAAACAAAAAAGCCTTAAAACAAACCTTAATTGAAATTGATTATTAGGAAAAATGATGTCAGGATATGACATGTAGTCATTTGAGGTAGAATTGTTTAGTATACAAGGAATGATTATTCCTCAGGAATGGTACAGTACCTCAAGGTACTGCAGAATGATTTTTCATGATTCACCATAGGTACCAGAATTTTACTTTCGTGACCTCTGTCCTTCTTTCATCCATTCATTTTTAACATTACAACTTATCTGGCATATAGTAGACTCAGTAAATACTTGTTGACATGAGTTGATTTGGCTGTATTTCATTTAAAGCTAATCTATCATTTAAATATTAGTCTGTGCAAAACCAAAAGACTTATGGTGGGAAATGCTCTCCACATTCAGGAAAATAACTATGGAGTCTGAATCCAGATTGAAGCATGCTATTTTCACGTTTTTTGTTATTGTTCTTGTCTATTTTTTCTTGAGTTTTTTTCTCCTTTTTTTCTGATTCTTCTCTTACAACATGACTAATGTGGAAATATGTTTAACATTATTGTAAGGTAGATCATTATCACATTGCTTGCTGGCTTCAGGAGTGGGGAAGGAAAGGGGGGCAGGAAAAATATTGTAACTCAAAAAATGCCATTACATGTAATTGGAAAAAAAATAAGAATTAAATTTTTAAATACATATTTGTCTATGTGTCTTTATTATTTTAATTTTTTCAATATATTCACTTATTCTTGCAATTGGTAGGAATACTAGGAGGAAAATTATTTCAACACATATTTGATCAGGAATCACATTTAAGAAATTCATGATCATCCTGTCTTAGTTTGAAGACCTTGACAGGGGTAGGCCACTATTTCTAAAAATAGCCTATTTTAGTTTGGGACAGTTTTCAATTTATAGAAGACGTTCTTGACACGGAGCACAAACCTGCTTTTCTGTTATCTCTACCCATAATTCCTAGTTCTTTCCCCTGGGACCAAGCAGAACAACTCACTGAAATTCCACTTTCAAGTCTTTCAAATACCTGAAGATAGGTATCATGCCACTGTAAATCTTTTTTTCTATAATTAATTTTTCCTATAATTAATACTCATACGGTAAAATCTCTAGCATATTTCACATATTTGTTTTCTTCACCTGGATGTTGTCCAGATTATGATTGCCCTCTCCAAATTATGGTGCCCTGAAGGAACATAATATTCTGAATGTGGCCTGATCAGGGCAGAGTACAGTGGAATTAACAAAGACCACACATAAGGCATTACAAAACTCTTAATAGGGTGTTCAATTGGGTTAGGTTTTAGATACCATATCACACATTGAATCCCTATTAAACATGAAAGACCCAGCATATAATTGTCTGACCTGGGGGAAATCAATTAACTTCTTGAAACCTTAGACAACTAAGACTGTATGTTCTAAAGAAGATGTTGATGAGCACTAGTAGAGGGGGTTTCATTAAGCTTTATTTTTCAGTGTGAGTCCTCTGTTCTAATGAAATCATAGGTCAAGTTAAAATATACTATGGCTATGGGTTTAAACATGTTTCTCATTCCTTAAAGGTTACTATCTATTGCAGGATCTATTGGATATTGAGTCTGTTTTCCACTGTATAAGCTATTTGGACAAGATGTTCAATTACTGTACTTCTAAAACTTGTTTAAAACCCAAATATGAGAATTTATTCTTATCCCGATTAAATTTAATCTGAATACATCTGACCAAATATACTTACCTGATTTATTAAAATTCCAGAGCTAACCCCTCCATCTTCAAATACTTTCCTATTAAGGAGCTATCTCTTCTTGTCATCACCATATATCCACTTTTCATGACCATTATTCAGAAGAAGAAACAGTTAACCAAGGAGATTGAAGATGTCTCTGATTCCCAGATATGATTATCAATTGTAGAATCTATTAGATTTAGAGTGTGTTTTCCACTGTGTAAGCTATTCTACTGTGCAACTTATTTGGACAAGATATTCAATATGAGTCAGTGATGCCATGTACCAGCCAAGGAAGTGAGTAAAGTTATAGACTTTATTAAGATAGACAATGTATATAGAGGGAAATCAATTATTGTGATGTGGCACCTAAAATCTCACCCATTTAAAAGCCATATTAAGAGTTCTATAATGTTCTATGTGATGTCTATGTTTCCTTGTTCTCTATATACTTTGCTTATCTTAACATATCTTATAATTATACTTTCAATCAATGATCATACTGCAGAATTCTGCTGTGCTCACATCCATGGTATGTCCAGTTCTGGGAACTACATTTTAGGAAAGTATACACATTACATACAAAAAATGAATCATAGTCCCAATATCTTCCCACTCTTTCCTTCATAGAAAACCAATGCAGATAGAATTAAAGACAGATAAAACTAGGAATATGTACTAGAGAACTGGAGGAAGGTTTCCCCAATAAAGTTCAAGGGAAAACTACTGAGGAGAAAAGAAAAAGTAGCATTGGTTTGGGGATATAATCGTCTACCTCACTGAAGACAAGACAAATGGAAGTCAAGTCAAAGGACCAAGAGACCAAGAGACAGGCATGAGCTTATTGGAAATAAAGGGTCTGATGAGGAAATTAAAAAAAAAAAACAACACACCATGGCAAATAAAAATTTTGACATGGGGTAAAGTAGCATAACATATAGCTAGGGCAAGTTGCATGAAATTTACCTTCAAACATAGATCAGAGATCATAGGGTAAAGGAATTGGTGGGCAGTAGACTGAATAGGGTTAACCATTTTAAAGTCTAAAATTCTAGCTGTGATGTCTAAAATCTAATGAGTGGTTACCTTAAATTAGAAGCTTTAAGAAGAGTTTAGGCTTTTAAGTATTTACTAAAGTGCATTAGAAGTTAGTGAAAGGGGGGAGCAACCTTCATCTAGCTATCTAAGAGCGAGCCTCAATCCTCACGCCAAGCCCCAAGTCTGGAACCAAAGGAAATCATTTCTCTGTGGCTTCTCCCAGAAGCCCCCTGTGAAACAGGAAACAGGGCTGTCCACACACACAGCTCCAAGCTAATTGACTGATAACTTTGATAGACAAGACCCACAGGCATTGGACATAACTTCCAGATGCCAATCTGACCTTCAAAAGCCCAGAAAGGTCACTTCCCAACCCCGTAGTCACATGCTTTCTTTTCAGGTCAGAACTCACAATGTCACTCCCAGCAGGGGGTGTGATTCCAATTATCACACCATTGTCATGTCTTCTAGTGGCTTCCTATTTTAACTTAATATTCATCTTAATTAATTGATAAATACAATTGCTACTTTACTAATAAAGGACTCCAAGTGATTTCATTGCACTCTAAATTTTGTTTCCCTTTAGTAAGCTTCTAGTAACCTGTCCTAGTTATGGTTAAACAGGCCTCCTCATTCTGGGAGCTGGGATGTAGAAAATATGGTTCCATTGCTTTGAGATTTCCTGTAGCCTTGAATTAGAAAGTTTGTATGCATCTGTATGTGAGAGTGAAAGGAGGGATTAGTGTTTAATCTTTCAGTGGTCCCTACCACTTACTAACAACAAAATGTGTGTGGCCACAAAGTTAGAGCCAAGGAATCAATGGTAACTCTTTACCTCACCCGCTGAATTTCATTAGAGTCAAGAGTAGCATTCTCCTTAGCTCATGAGAGATTATCTTATATAACTAGATTCAACTCATGTCCCCTAAGAAATGTTAGATTACTTAATACACCTGGAGAAGACCTTTATAAAGATTTCAGGAAATTCTTAAATGGTTCACCTAAGGAAGTCTGCTTAAGGACCACTCTCTACATGAAGCCTTTGTTGATATCATCATTTCTTAGTGACCTCTTTGTCAGAATACCATATATACATGCATTCATGCATACATGCATAAACAAGTATGTATATGGATGTGTTTCTTAAATATGTATGTAACTGTATGGATGGATATACCAATATATGCTATATATTTCTATAAAGACATATAGATATATGTGTGTATTGCATGCATATTTATGTACTGTTATCTCTTCTGTTAGAATGCATATTCTTTGAGGTAAGGGACTGTTTTATTTACCTTTCTGTCTTGTACAACTACACATAGTAGGTACTTAATAAACACTTGATAACTGATTAATAAAAATTCCATGGACAATGCTTTTATCTTCAGCATCATTTCCATTAAGGAACTGTATTCCTTCACACCAACATGATACATGCATTTTTTTTTATCACTAATGTAGTAGAAGGATCCAGCAAAAGAAATGGATAGTTTCACATATTTTGAGATAGCACCATCTAAACGAAAGTAGAAGGATTACATCAAATATGCCTCTTTTCTCTCTCTGCAGTGTGTTCACTAGCACAAGCCTCTCAGAGCTGAGCACCATTGTTATCCTCAGTAGTGACAGTCTTTCTCTTGAGTCTCCACACTGCTGTTAACAGACTTAGGAGTTGCTTTCCATGGCAACTAAACATAGGTGCTGACAGCACAAAATGTCAAAGACTGTCTGGCCACTACTTCACAAGTCCTTGAACATCGACTCCCTATTTTAATTTAGTTGTTTCATTTTATTAAATAATTCAGCAAGCCTAATATCCAGGGCCTACCATGTTCTAATTCAATTCAAATCACTAAACATTTGTTAGGTGCTAGGCACTGTGCCAAGTGCAGGGGATACAAATAAGAAAAAAAAAAAGACAGTTCCTGTCTTCAAGGAGCTTACACTTTAATGTGGGAAGGTAAAATAAACAAAGGGAACCTAAAAATAGAGAGAGGGGCACCAAGGAAATAAAAGTCCACATGATATTACCTGGAGCTGAAACGCATAGCTATTGATGGAAAGAGAATACAGACAGAACTAACCCCTCCATATTCAAATATTTTCCTATTAAGGAGCTATCTATTCTTGTCATCACCATATATTTTATTGTACTTCACTTTATTTGCACTTCCAAGATATTGGAGGAAGATGGTGATGACAAAAATAATGACAATTTAGACATTGAAGATTTGTGGCAACCCTGTGTGGAACAAATCTAGGTGCAACATTTTTCCAATAGCAAGTGCTCACATTACGTCTCTGTGTCACATTTTGGTGGTTCTCACAATATTTCAGTTTTTTTCACTATTATCATATCTATTATGGGGATTCGTCATCTTTGATGCTACTATTGTAATTGTTTGGGCTGCCATAAACCTACCAATATATTTTGGTGAAGTTATTCAATAAATATTTTGTGTGTTCGGACAGTTCCACCAACTGGCCATTCCCCTATCTCTCTCTCTTCTCAGGTTTACCTCTTCCCTGAGACATAATGATATTGAAATTAGGCCACATAACAACCCTGCAATATGGCCTCTAAGTGTTCAAGTGAAAGGAGTAATCAACTGATGTGGCAAACTTCATTGTATTATTTTAAGAAATTGCCACAGGTACCAACCTTTATCAACCACAACCCAGATCAGTCAGTAGTCACCAACATCTAGGCAAGACCCTTTACCAGCAAAAAATATTGACTCATTGAATGCTCAGATGACAGTTGGCATTTTAGCAATAACATATTTTTTTTAAATTAAGGTATATACATTGATGAGGCTTTTTTACACATAACGCTATTGCACATTTAATAAAGTACAATGTGGTGTAAGCATTAGTTTTATATAGGACAGCTAGGCGGAAGAGTTTCAGGTTTGGAGTCGGGAAGTTGGCTTCTCCAGTCAGAAGGGAGGGGCAATGAGGGAATTAAGAAGGAAAAAAAAACTGAGTCAGTATGGTGATGATATCTAAGGTCATCAGTTTATGCTGGGTAGGGTATAACATGCCACACCCAAGTCAAAACCAAATAGAGCTGCTGACAGAAAATGGAGAGCCAAGCTATGTGTTGAGTATATATGGATAAAAAAGTAAATCATCAATCCTCAAGGGGCATACATTCTATTGGGGAGTAAAACTACAGGTGTGTTGAAAAGTAAAGGCAAATATATAGGGAGAATGTATGTAAAACAAATTGCCCGGATGGATGGTAACTGGAATACTAGGAAAGTCTTCCTGAAGATAGGACTTACCAACTTTGTGGTCTATAAACTTGTTTTTATTTTTTTTTGCTTTTGTTTTCTGATGTTTATAGCTATATTTAAAAATAATTGATTTCCTTTCCAATCCTATACCTATCTTATGTATTCGAACACACTGTTCTGAGAAGAGAAATTTTGATTTAAGAACCTACTATGTACAAGGTGCTATGGTAGACTCTGGAACATTTAAAGCAGCAATAGAAGACATCTTTGTCCCCAAGCAACTTACTGGTACTGTTGAGGGATTTGTTGTTGTTACCACTGTTCTTGTTCAATTGTTTGTTCATTGTTTAGGTTTTGTTGTATAAATATCAATTGTTTCTGTTCTGGACAAGAAATCCTGAGCATCTTCCCTTCCCAGATTCATTCTTTTGAGTAGGCATGTTAGGTCATCTTTTGCCTCAATTCTTACTCAACCTTAAATCACTGAATAGTTGTTGCCTCACACAGATTGAGACCTGGGAAAGACCTTAGCTTAAAAAGGTCAAGGTTTTCCATTACAGCTGGGACCATCTATAGTCATCTTGACCTATGTCTTGTCACTAGGCTCAAATTGATGTAGGAGACAAAAAGGGTTTAACAGAAAAACCTAAGACCCAAGCTCTAATTCAGTTATTAGCTCTAAAGGAGATTCAGATCCCAGTTAATGGATAACTTACAAGTCAGGTTGCTGGGTTATCACACCCACAGTGATCTATACCTATAACAGGAACAGAGGGAGCTAGGCCATGAAGACCTTAAATAAAATGACAGGCTATAGAAATTCTAATGAAAAATGAAGATGTTTTGGAACTAGCTGTGGGAACCAGAAAGAAACATGCACCAAAAAGTCCAAATTTGTCCCCAGATTCACCATATGACATGTAAACCCCCAAAACACACCTCCACTGAAAAAGGTACCTGCCTCAGGGGTTGGTTTAGGACCTCAAGAACTCCAAATTAGGATAAGCCCTTCTGTCTACCTCCCCAAGGTGGAGGTTACTATAATGAGACTGATAAGCAATTTATCCATACTATAAATATAACTGTCTTTCCTTTCCTTATTCGAGAGATACCTTTCCACTATTCTGGTTCTCTCCCTCTGGTCACCCACAGTATTGCAATAAACTTGGGAAACTGAGTCATTGAGTCTTGTAATTCTTTGGGGATGACTCATGATCAATTTGACCCTAAATTCCATCCCACATCAAAATGATTGTAAAGGAGAGAATGAGACTGATGACTTACCACAGTCCTCCCTCACTTAAATTCAAAGTCAAGACATCACCCTCCTCATGTCATTGCTTCTCTTCCAAAATGAAGGACAAAGAACAACAATCTTATTATTCAGTCATTATTCAGTTGTGTCCAACTCTTCTTGGAAAAGATTCTGAAGTAGTTTGCCATTTCCTTCTTCAACTCATTTTATATTTGAGAAACTGAGGTAAACAGGGTTAAGTGACTTACCCAAGGTCACACTGCTAACAAGAATATAAAGCCAGATTTGAGCTCAGAAGGAGATGTCTTCCTGACTGGAGACCTAGTACTACTATTCCACTGATATTTTCCCTTGGAAATAAAACAAATGGAATAAATGCAGAAAAAGAGAGGGGGGTGGCGGGGAGTGAAAATACAAACCACCATTGTTTTCACATTAGATTCAGGACCTAGGGCTACATTATCCTGGGAATTGTTGAAGGCTAAAAAGAAGGGGAAAAATTAATTTCCTTAGCTTTGAAATAAAGGGGATACGAATCAATTGAATTAAACACTATAGGGGTAATGTTGTTGTTGTTTGTTGTGGTGGTTGTTGTTGTTGTTGTTTTTCTTTTCCCAAGTTAGTTTTCCTTTAAGAAAGTTGGACTAGGCACTACAAGAAAGGCAAGGAAGGGTATTCTTTCTCAAGTACAGTTTTCCTCCTTTTTTTTTTTAATTCTTTTCCTCTGGGCACCCAGCACTTAATGAGATACTTACTCTAACACCTTTACTAACACACTTATCTGGGCCTACTTTCTCCTAGTGGCAGTTATCCAAGGTGTTAGGGTAAGTGCCTAATTAAAGACTGAATGCCTGGAGGAATTCAGAAGCTTTTCCTGAGAGAAGCACTAGCTCAGAAGCTGTTGTTTCCAAAGCTTTTCTATTCCCAAATCACTTAAGACCATCCATTAAGGAAGCAGCTTCAGGTTACAGGGTTATTTGAGACCTGGAGACAAGAAAAACCTAAAGTAAAAGTAAAAGAACTGGACTGAGATAAGAACACTAATTGTAAAGGAGAAGACTTAGGGTCTTCCTAAAAAAGCCTAGAGTGTACACTGGAATGATCATTAGAAAGTAGAAATGTAGCTTTCCTGATTATTAGTCATTTGACCTTGGGAAAGTCACTTTCTGTGGGATCAAGTTACCTCATCTGTAAAATGAAGTGGCTAGACCAAACAACCATGGAAGTCCCTTCTAGTTCTAAGATCTATGACCTTATGATATGATCCTATACTGAGCAAGATGTTTTTTGTACCTAAATCTTAAATTCTTTTCTACCTTGCTTCAAATGTAAACTTCTTTTATAATTGTAAGTATGAACCATAGAAAGTAATATTTTGCCATGATAATTTGTTTTAATGGATTGCTTTATATATTTGAGTTCTCTGAGCCAAAGCATCCAGAAGAGAAACATTCTGTCAGCTGTTAGTATCTCTCTCTTGTTGACATCTTTCATTTTGTATTCATATTGTTTTTAAAAATTAAACCAGTACTTTTATAAATGTATAAAGCTCTCAGTCAGGCAACTATTTCTATTAATGAAGGTAAACACCTTCTTTACAACTTACAGTCTTAAGAGAGTAGCCTGAGTGCCACATAGCTTATAATGGAGCCATAATTGAAGGCAGGTCCTTCTAGCTAGGTGGTCATTTCTCCATCAACTAGACTTGATTACCTCTCAATTTGTCTGGTGTTTGTATTCATTGAGGTTTAGGCTCCCCTATTCTTCTGGAACCTTCTTTAGGTCCTTCCTTATTTACCTATATATCTCCTTCAATGCCTAGCACTCACACATAGTAGGTACTCAGAAAATATACAATGCAACATGGTTTGATGGGGTAAGCACACAATTTGGTTAAATTCCTGGCTCTCCAACTTACTTCCTGAATAACCTGAAGGAAATCATTATACCTATCAGGAATGCATTTGCTCATCTTTAAAATGAGTATCTTGTTAGACGAAATGACCTCTAAATTCTCTTTCAAGTCTAAACTGAGATTCTTTGATTCTATGAATACTGAATACTCTATAAACAAGGATGCAAAACACTCTACCTCATAGAAACTCAGGTAAAGTACAAGCCTTTAAGCCTTGGTAACAATTAACCACCAATCAACCAACAAGTATTTCTTAAGTACATTAAAGTGAAAGTATAAGGAATAAAGAGATAAAAAAAAAACACACCTGACCTCAAGGAGCTTATATTTTAAGGGGTATTTATGGGGAGGGAGATGCAAGAGATACTATTTTAACCTGGAGGAGAGAGATATTGATAGCTGATGGGGAGGGAGGGGCGGAAAGACATCTGGGGAAGGTAATATGTGAGTTGAGTCTTGAAGAAAAATAGAGCTGTCAAATAGCAGAATTCGGGAAGGAATGCATTCCTGGCATGAGGGACCACTAGTACAAAGGCATGGAGTTGGAAAATAGAGGTAAAATTTGAAATGTTTTCTGCTCACAAATTCATGGGCAGGGAAGATTACATTGCATATTTTAACCTATACCATTGAAACAATATCTTTTGACTTTTTTCATTTGAATTTTATATGTATGCCTCACCATGGTAAATAAGATACCTTTTTTTGTTTTTTCTTATTATTATCATCCTCCATATCTGCCTGCAATTGATAATATGCAGGATCTAAAATATATCTCATACAATAAATTACTGATAAAATATTTCCTTAATGGAAATGAAATTCAGAAATGCTGAGATGAATTAGATGGTAAATGAGATGTAACTTTAGAAATCAGGTGAGGGGCAGCTGGGTGGCACTTAACCCCAATTGCCTCACTAAAAAAAAAAAAAACAAAAAATGAAATCAGGTGAGATTCAAAGAGAAAAACTAATGAAAATTTAAAATACAAAAGCATCTGCTGGCGACCTTTACCAAATTTTTTCTTCAATCCAAAACATAAAAATGCTACAAGAATCTGAGTATCCAGAATTTTTAAATTACTTTGTAAATGTGTAAGCAAGCAACTAAGTTTAAATAGGATAAATTAAGATGTCAGGTCTTAGGAAACAATATTCCTGTGGCTTTTTAGGAACGTTTGATGAGAAATGTGTAGATTGAAGTCTTATAATAAACCTTTCAAGTGCCCCTGAACCCTTTAGGAGTAAGAATTGTTTTCCCCTCACCCGAAAAACAAACCAAGAAAAACAAACAAGCTGAAAAAGACTTAAGAAACACTAACACACAAAGAGACACAAATTATTTAGATGCATAATTAATATACTAATTGTAATTATTCCCAACCCTGGAAGTTTTCAGGCAAAAGCTAGATGACAGTTTGCTAAAGTAGAAGAAATTTATGCTACAGCAGGCAGAGGTTTTGCTAGATGACCTATGAGGTCCCAGTTAATTCAGAATTCATGATTAAGATCATATAGTTTAATGATCCTACCTGAGCAAGTTGGATGCTGAAGTTTTTTTTCATGTCCCCTAAGGTTATGAGCTGATGCCCTATTGTAAGGAATGAAAGTTACATGAAAGCCTCTAGCTAACTCACCTGTGGCACAAGAAAACCACCACATGCCATGCTGGAATGCTTGACTTTCATGAGGCACCTTTGCATCATGGAAGAAGCTGTGTGGATTTGGTTTTAGAGAAACTGTGCTTTATTTCTTGATTCTGCTACTTAGGTGATGTGTAAGGCTAAGTAACTTTTGGCATTGCTAAGCTTTTATAGTCTCAAGGGTAAAAGGAGGGAATGGAAAAAGCTGATCCTTAACCCTAACCAAAAACCACATTTTCTTTTATTAAATTTCCCCACATTTACATGTAAAAACAATTTTAACAGCAATTTTTTTAAACTTCAAGTTCCAAATTTTCTCTCTTCCTCCTTCCTTTTCCCCCTTATTGAGAAGATAAAAAAATGATGTTACATATGTGCAGTCATGCAAAACATATTTCCAAATTAGTCATGTTGTAAAAGAAAACAATCAAAATAAAAAAAAAACTATGCTGTGATCTCAATTCACATTCCATCTGAAGGTGGATAGCATTTTACATCATCAGCAATTTAAAATTGTCTCTGGTCGTTGTATTGCTGAGAATAGCTAAGTCATTCACAATTGCTCATCGTACAATATTGTTTTTTCTGTATAATGTTCTCCTATTTCTTCTCATTTCACTTTCCATCAGTTCATGTAAGCCTTTCCAGTTTTCTTTTTCCTGAAAGCATCCTGCTCTTAATTTTTATAGTATTCCATCAAAATAGCATACCACAACTAGTTTAACCATTCCCCAATTGTTGGGCATCCCCCCAATTTCCAATTCTGTGCTAACTAAAAAAGAGCTGTTGTAAATATTTGTATACATATAAGTCCTTTTTCTTTTTTATGTCTTTAGGATACTGACATAGCAATGGTTTTGCTGGGTCAATGGGTGTGCATTTTTTTTTTTTGTTGTTGCTTTTTGGGCATAGTTCCAAAGTGATCTCCAGAATGGTTGAAACAATTCACAACTCCATCATTAATCAAGTGAATTTGTACATTATTCTGTCTTTCAACCACTCCCAGTGAGAATAAGGTTCAAGTGTTCCCCTTCAATTCTCACATCTTTTCCTCTACCTGGGAGCTCTGGAATCTAGCTCTAATACTCTTGGGAGTTTCATTTTTTGATCTCTTTCAGGAGGTGATTAGTGGGTTGTTTCAATTTTGATTTTACACTCTCATTCCAGAATATCAGGGAAGCTTTCCTGGATTTTTTTTTTCTGAATAAAATTTTATTTTCCAAAATATATGTAAAAACAAATTTTGACTTCAATTTTTAAAAAAACTTTGTGTTTCAACTTCTCTTCTTTCCTTTCTTCCCACCCCCCACCCACAAAAACTCAAGAAATTCAAAATAAGTTATGCATGAGTAGTCATGGAAAACATTCCCACATTAGCTAGGTTGTGAGAGAAAACAGTCAACAAACAAAACTTCTGATTGTCAAAAACAACAAAAAACATTTAAAAATGTGTTTCCATCTGTTTTCAGGTACTATCAGTTCTTTCTCTGTAGATGGATTACAATTTTTGCAAGTCCTTCAGGGTTATATTGAAACATTGCCTTGCTAAAAATAACCACATGCTTCCTAGCAGATCATCTTACACTATTGCTCTTATTTTGTATACAGTGCATTTCACTCTGCTTCAGTTCATGTAGGTCTTTCCAGGTTTTTTTTTTTTTTTCTGATAGTATCCTGTTCATCATAACCTGTATATAGTACCTTAAACCTAACAAAGAATTTTCTTCATATTAGCCCAGCAAAGTATGTACCATACATTTTGCCATTATAATCAATCATTGTAACTATTTCTCTCTATCCTATTCCCTTCCAAGGATATTTACTCTATTTTCTATGTTCTTTTAACCTATTCTTCCTCAAAAGTGATTTACTTCTGACTGTCCCCTCCCTGGCTCTGTACTCCCTTTTTGTCACCCTTCCCTCCTTATCCTCTTCCCCTCCTACTTTCCTGTGGGGTTAAATAAATTACTCTTCCCAATGGGTGTGAATGTTATTACCTCCTTGAGCCCACTATGATGAGATTAAGGTCTTTCTGCTAATTCTGAGTTCTCAATTTCTTATTCCTCCCTATGAAATCAAGCAATTCAATATGTCATACTTGTGCAATAATGCAGAATATTTTCACCTTCCTTGAATTTGTTTTTTACTGCTCTCTCCCCCAATCTGCCCTTCAATCCTTTCCCTCTTTTTCCCCCCTCCTTATCTCCCCTCCCTCAGGGAAAAATATATTACTATATCTACTTGAATATGTATGTTATTCCCTCTTTGAGCCAATTCTGATGATATTAAGGTTCACTCGCTCTCCCACTCCTTCCCCCTCTTCCCCTCCTCTCTATAAGATATTTTTTCTTGTTTCCTTCATGTGAACTACCACTCCCCAGAGTATCTCTCCCCTTTCTCTTCCCCCAGTAGTTTGAGCTCTCCATTTCCCCAATTTTCTAGCATTATTTCCCTCAAGAAACATTATTTATTTTGTGAAAAAAGTGAAGGAAAGATTACAGCTACCCTTAACCAAAGAAAACATAGAGGAATTCATCAAATATAAAATAGAACATTTTGACTACATGAAATTAAAAAGATCTTGCATGAATAAAATCAATATAAATAGAATTAGAAGAGAAACAATACAATGGGAAAATGTTTGCATCAATGAGCACTAATACAAATCTGAGAAATGAAAAATCTAGGGAACTGACACAAATCTACTACACTAATAAGCAAAAGATATAAACTATTTTTAAAACAAGGATTGCAGAGCATAAATGACAAAATAGAAATCTGACCCCAAGCTCTAATAATAAGGAAAAAAGTAAATTAAAACTATGTGTTTTCCCATCACATAATATAAATTAACAAAGTGGAGACCCCTTCCTTCCCTTTGTGATTTTATCCCAGAACCTCCATTTTGAAGAAGTAACCAGGCCAGTCATATTCATTATTTTTATTCCTTTATTGACTCCTTCCTGAACCTCTAAATATCACCCCCATCACCTCACATCAATATCACTACCACACAGTTTTACCTCTTCTTTTAGTTGTCTTTCCTTTTTAAACTTAGTCTTCATACACATAGGATTTCTTCCTTCCTTCCTTCCTTCCTTCCTTCCTTCCTTCCTTCCTTCCTTCCTTCCTTCCTTCCTTCCTTCCTTCCTTGCTTGCTTGCTTGCTTGTATGTATATTCACAGTGTTTAGCAAAGTGCCTGGAACAAAATAAACATTTAATAAATGTTTGTTGACTTGTAGAAAGATGTCCAATGGATGCAGTTTTGTTGTATCTGTGAAGTGATACAGTTATTCTTGATTTCAATTTGGAATTCTGCAAGAAATGTAGTGTGTGTGTGTGTGTGTGTGTGTGTGTGTGTGTGTGTGTGTGTGTGTATCTCCTTTGGTCCAAGGATCCCACTATGTGATATAAATGTTAAGAAAATCTAATACATAGACAAAGCTTCAATTGAGGAATGGCTAAAACAAAGAAAAAAGGAGTGGCGGAGGGAAATGGAATGTTATTGTGCAATAAAAATGATGACCAAGGAATTTCAGTGAAACAGAATGTTATAGAGTGAAATATATAGATGCAAAGAATAATATACACAATAGTTTTAACAAATATGTAAATATGTAGATCTAGATGCAGAAAGATATATAGATAGAAATAGATAAATCTAGTAGAATATCATTATGGCAAAGAAATGCTGAAAAAAAATGAGGGAATTTTTTTGGAACTTTTATGACCTAATGTTGCACAAAGTAAATAGAAGTAGCTGAAATAAATTAATAACATTATGAAAAAAGTTTTAAGAGAACTTTAAGACTTAAGAACTATAATTATAGCTCTTACCACTCATAGTTGTCTTTCATTCTCAAAGAGGATGAAAATGATATCTCTATGTTTGAGTTAAGTTACGATGTGTCTGACTGTGACTGATCAGACAAATACAATCTCAAAATGTTCTAACCCAAGTCAGGTACAAATAGTCCATTGGAACTAGATTCTCTAAATTTGCACATTTCACATTTCTTTTGAGCCATGTCAATTCTGCTTTGCTCATAGAGCACAGCACCTTCTCTGATGAGGGCATGTCATGCTGGGTGGTCCTGTGCCAGTGTCTCTCATGTCATACAATCAATTCCAGAGTTTTTAAGAGATACCTTGAGGTGTCCTTGTATCACTTTCTTTCACCAGTATGTGAGCCCTGTGTGAGTTCTCCACAAAATAGTTATATGGCAAGGGGAGGTTAGTGCACAGGAGTTCAATGATGCCTCTATAATGGTAAAGAAAATAGATTATTCTGTGACAATCACAAGGGAGTCTCGCTCTTAATAACTGCTGGCAAAATTAAAGCCAAATTCCTCTTAAAATGCAGATCCTTCACCTGGAAGATCTGATAGCCAGTGTAGCTTCAGAAAAGGCCAAGGAATGGTGGTTATGATGTTTGCTGCCCAACAACTCCAGGAGAAATGCCAAGAGCAGAACAGGGGTCTATATGCGATGTTTGTAGACCTGATTAAGGCCTTTGATACTGCCAATCATCAGGGCTTATGGTAAATTATGTCAAAATTTCGTTGCCTGGAGAAGTTTATCAGTATTGAATATCAATTTAATGATGACATAGTTGCCCCGATTCTGGATAATGCATGATGCTCTCACACTCTTCCAGTCACCAAGGGAGTGAAAGGAGGCTAAGGGCTTGCTTCCATGCATTTTAGCATGATGTTTTCAGCCATGTTGTCAAAGGCCTTCAATGAAGACGAATAATGCATCAAGGTCAGCTACCACATTGACCAATCAGGATTTCTAATGTATAATGTTCCCCAAATCTTGAAAGAGAAATGATAACCCAAAGGCCACAAACATATTTTTGGGACTTGTTTAGCTGGTATGTTACATTTTTTTGGTTTTTGTTTTGTTTTCTACTTGGAAGGATTTGAAAGGAAAAGGGAATTTATCAATAGTAATGAAAAGAAGGGGGAAGCTAGGTGACACAGTGAATAAAGCACTGGTCCTGGATTCAGGAAGACCTGAGTTTAAATCCAGCCGCAGACACTTGACACTAGCTGTGTGACCCTGGGCAAGTCACTTAACCCTCATTGCCCTGCAAAAGAAAAGAAATAACAATGAAAAGAAAAAAATATTGAACCATTTATATATGCACAGAACAATAAGTAAGGAAGTTCAGAGTGATATACAGATGATGAGAACAGTTTTGAAATTAACATTTTGAATGCATTTTATGATTTTTTAATAGCAGACTATGAATAAAAGATTCCCAGTTTCATAGGCATTGTTCCCATGGTATTTTACCATATGCATAAGAAATACCTTGTTTTTCTTTTGTTTGTTAACCTAGAAGTAAAAGATAAAATAAAATAGCCACCCTGCTTGTTACAAAGTTTTGAGTGGTAGATAACAAATCTATCACTAATGGTAGATTTGGGATATGTAGCTATGACATTTCCTAAATCTAGTGCTCTGTAAAGTACACCTCGATGTATCTGTGAATTAGACATCTCAAAGTTCAATAGAAATAGGAGTGGCACTGGAATCAGCAGAGAGACTTGTGTTCAAATTCTACTTTTGATGGTTACTGTTTGTGTGACTGAGTAACATAAAATTTCTGGACTTCAGATTCTTCATTTATATAATGGGAAAGTTGGAAATTTATATGGGTTTGAAATGTGGTTTTTAAAAATCACACTCAGTACAGCTTGCCATGCAACAATAGCTTATTCTCTTTCATTCTTCAAAACAAGAAGGCTAGAATATATTCTTGGGAGAAAAGTGCTCTCATTGTGGCCTCATAATCTTGCTCAGACAGGAACATGCAAATCAGGGTTGTGAGTCAGTTCACTGCATGCTTCTCAGTTCTTCATCATTCAGGCCTCCTAGAAATTTCTTAATCCATTTCAAGGAAGTAACCCATGAGTTATACTTAAAATTAAGGGGTGGGACATTAATAGAAGCAAGAATATCCATGGAGTCATGTTAAAGGTACTGAAGGAGATTCCCTTATAATTGTAGTCTTCAGTAATAGATTAACAGGATAACACAATTTAGTCCAAAAGGAATGGTAATCAATGCATATATATAAACACACATATGTGTGTAAATATGTATACATATATAAAATTTGCAAAACACTTTGTGTATGTACATTAAATACACAAAGATCAAATTTTTGCCACCTCCTTGCATAATTTTTGAGCTGCATCCCCTTCCTAACATACTGTCTCTGATCAGGGACCAGACTGCCCCTATCTATCCTCAGTGTCTGCCATTGGAAAAAAGAGAAATAAGGATTCAAGGACTACCCTAACATTCTGTCTGCCAAAAGCTGATCTAGCATATGTATATTTTCTCCTCACTATATATACCTATCAGATAGCACCTGGTGAGAAATAAGGGTCATGAGGAAAAAAGATGATACTTATGTAAGGCATATTGGGATTGGGGGTAAGGGGAGAAAAAAATCTCCATTTCCCCTTCTTGCTCACTGGTATAATTATAGTATTTATTGCAATATAAATTTAGGTTCTTTTGCGCTTATCAACAAGCCTGTACGGTGATTATTTCTTGTTGTAGATGAGCAAGCTGAACCTTGGAAGGATGAACTGACATACTAACAAACAACCAATTGGCCATTAATAATGATAATATCTCACATTTATCTAGTGGATTAAAGTTTGCAAATCACCTTACATGAATTAAATTTTTGGAATTTTTAAACAATTCTGGGAGCCATTATCACCGTATTCATTTTAACAATGGAGAAACTAAGGCTCAGAGAAGTTTATTGATTTGCCCAATGTCACAGAGACAGTAAGTGTCAAGATTGGGGTTCAAACCCATGCCTTACTTATTAAGTGAATGAGTGAGTATTAAAATTTCTTGAGGCTCATTGCTCCTGAGGGAAGTACTCTCCTACTGACAACTTTTTTTTTTCTATTCCTTAAATTTGTTTTCTCTTGGTTCAGACATTGCTTAGGTTTAATGACCCAAATTCAAGTTTTAATCTTCCTCTGCAATTGGATGTTTTTAATTAAAATCAAGAAAAAGAAAAAAATAGACTTCTTTTCATTTGGATCCAGCCCCTTGTCAGGAGGAAGCCATGGACTTTGGAAAAAAGATTTCTACCCCTGACTTTTTTTAATCTCTATTTATCAACAAACCATTCACAATGTTTCACAAATAAAGATGAATATGAATGAAAGCAGTTAAGATTAATCCATAAAAAAGACTAGAGTGAGAAGACTTTAAATTGCTAATAAATTAGATGTTATGAATAGACTTAAGAACAAAGAAACTTTGGAATGAAGTCAGAGATAGGAGAGTTAAAGCATGCCACTAGGATATTCAGTTTCTTAGAGAGAAATAGTTCATTCAGCTCCAGTCAATTTCATCTATCTCTCTCATCAGGTTCCCAGTAAGTGGGGAGCAGTGACCAAAGGAGTGGGGTTGCCTCCAAGGTGGCTAATTAATCCCTAGTCTCCTGATATAACTTCCATTCCCTCTCCTCCCATGATGTCATCTAAGTCATAAACTGAGTAGCGCTGGACATTTTTGATACATGAATGCAATCTAGATCATATCTGGCAATGTGCTTTGAACAAAGGAGGCATATTCTTTATTATCTGGATGAATTTGGCAAGGTGGACATAATTCTGAATCTATAGTCAGGAAGCTATAATTCAAATCTGATCTCAGACATGGACAAGCTCTGTGACCCTGGCCAAGTCATTAAATCTCTGTCTTAGTTTCCTCAACTGTAAAATGGGGATAATTATAGCACCTATATCCTAGTGTTGTTGTGAAAATCAAATAAGAGAATATTTTAAAGTGTTTAGTATAGTGCTTAATACACAGTAAGCACTTAAAAACGAATGTTTCTTTCCTCCTGAACTCAAAGTCAAACTAATCTAGAATATGATTCATTTTGTATATAGCTTGGTCATATAAAAAATGTTGGCATGTTTCTTCCCCATTAGACTATGAGCTTCTTGACAAGGAGGACTGTCTTTTGCTTTTCTTAGTTTCTCAAGCAGTTAGCACAATGCCTATCACACTGTAGGTGCTTAATACATGCTTAATGACTGAATGCTAACAATGTAGGAGACATATCTAGTTTATAACTCTCACTGTTCTCCATCCTTCCAATGACAAGAAGAATCATCACTGGACTATATTGACCAGAAACTCATAGAATAAGTCTATGAAGATAGGAGCTTAATTAATGCTGGTTTCCCCCTACTTCTCCTGATGCCTTCTGGATACAGATATGTATCCCAAAGTCTGCATGCACATTTCTCCTACACAGGGAAACAATGAGGTATACCAGGTAAATGGTTGGCCCTGGAATGAAGAGGTTATGCCCTTCCTCTTGAATAGTTTAGCTATGGGGTCATGGTCAAGTAATATAACTTTTCTGTGTAACCAGATAACATGACCCAGTAGAATGTTTATTGGTTTGGAGCCAGAGTACATGGCCTTAAATATTGGGTCACCCACATATTAGTTCTGTGACCCTAAAAGAATCTCTAAACCTCTCTTTTTCCTTCAGTTTCCTACTCTTTAAAATGAAGTCATTGGAATAGAGAACCTCAAAGTTCCATTTGAATTTTGAATCCATAATGTCATAAAGCTAAATTGCTAATTTACATCTGTGGACAGATTCCCATAGTAACAATTGACTGGGACAATAGTCAACTTCTAGATTCTCAAGATGTCCAGACCAAAGGTGTGTGGATAGTGAGGAGAGGGAGGTATTATGACAGTTAATAGCGTTAATTGTCCTTTCTTTTTGTTGGGGGAGATGATTTGTCATTTAACAAGTTTGTTGTTGTTGTTCAGTCATTTCAGTCATATCTGACTTCATGAGCACATTTGGGGTTTTCTTGGGAAAGGTATTGGAGTGGTTTGCTATTTCCTTCTCCAGCTCCATTTCCATATGAAGAAACTAAGGCAAGCAGAGTGTTCCAGGGTCACAAAGCTAGTGATTGTTTGAGGACAGATTTTAACTCAAGAAGATGAGTCTTCCTGACTTCAGGACTATCACTCTATCCACCATACCACTAAGCTGCCCCTAATGAGTTTAGAGAAGATCATATTATATAAATAATAAAACTGTATTAGGTATTTGAAGATGCAAAATTTTGAAAGTAGTTCAAATTACCTTCTTCATGTCATTCCTCTAAAAAGATTAAAAAAAAAACCTTTTGAAAATCAAAATTAAACCAAAAACTTAAGAATCATGACAAGGATTAGAAGATTAATATGAAACTGAAAATATGTAAATGCTATATACCATTGAGAGATGTACACTGCTTCTATGAGTACAAATCTTTACAATTCAGAGTGACTGCTCCCCTATAAATTATAACCTTAGACATTTCCCTGGAGCAATGGGATGTTTAGGGGTCACAGAGCTACAATAAGTCAGAGGAAGATCTTGAGTCCAGAGCTTGCAAGTTCCAAGGTCAGCTCACTTGAAAATCCTGGACATTTATTTATACATGAATATAATCTCATGTCAGGTGCTGCAAAGTACTTTAACAAAGGGTGACACATCCTTCAGTATAGACTGAAGTAATTTTTCTTCTTATGAGAGAGAATTTTGTATTCTCACACTTGCTTGTAAAACTGTTTTTCTTGTTTTTGTTTTTGATTTGTTTAGTTTGTTTGGCTTGGTTTGGTTTGGATTTTTATAGGGATGACAATTCCTTTTCACGGTGAACAATGATCTTCTTTGGAAGAAGAGACAACATCAAACAAACAAAATAATGACTGGGTGAGAAATGAAGAATGCCTTGGATTTTCCATGAGTTTCTAAAGAAATAATTTTCTTCTAATGTAGCTGCCAGAGAGCTATGTTTTTGTTCAGTTCTCTTGGCCACAGGACAAAAGTCAATGTTACTTTTTCATTAATTTGAAATAATCAAACTCAACATCATGCTCTTGCATGTTAAGGATGAGGCAAACCAAGAAAGCAATCTTCCTGGAGCTGTCCTGACCTTGGTTACTGAAAATCACTCTTGTTGAAAGGATTGTCCCTTCTTTGCTTGCTAACTTTAAAATGTGTCCCAATAGGACCAGCCACGGTGGTCATCTTAATGTAGCTCCAGACATCAGAGTAATTAGGATAGAAAAATCTTCCTAGTAGTTCTGGCAGTATACCCAAATTATTCAAATGAACACAGAATTCTCTGCTTGTCAGGGCAAAAGGGCAAAGGGAGGAAGTAGTTAGCTGTCTTTGGGTTATTAGCTTTTCTATATTAAAGGTCACAACCTCTCTATTTATTGAAATATTTTTTTTGCTTGATCACATAGAATATTTCACAAAAATATTGTGGTTAGAGAAGGGCACAGTGGGAAAATTGCAGTGATTGAGAAATGGATCTACATAGCTAAGTTTTAAATTATAAAAGCAAAAGTACAATGAAGCATCTCTGCCTAGTGTCCATTGCTAAGTTGGCTGGTTCTGATCAAAGGATAATGACACAGAGCATCCTTTTCCACTGGCAACAGTCAAGATGTCTTGTCACTAGAGGGCAGCCAGCTTCTGTCACAGACCCAAAGAGTATATAAAAATAGCCAGGTCTTGCTGCAGATGTGGGTGGATAGCATACTCTAAGATCAAGGGGCTGTATATTCGTTGTTCTTATTTCAAAGACAAGATATGATCACCTTGAGCAGAACCAAGAGGATCTTCAGTAAAAGGATAAACACAGAGATTCTGTCTGTGCAAAAATAAAACAAAAATGCATTATGACTTTCATAGTAAAAAAATGATATTTGGTAGCAAGAGATCTGTATTTTCATTTCTTTCCATGTCCCTTCGAACAGTATTTTTCTCCTCCCTAAGAAATCTATGTTCCAATCATCCAGTGGAAAAAAAAATGAGCAATTGCTATGTGGAAAACATGCAAGAAATACTTACATATTTCCTTGGAAATTTAGACTATTTCAAGATAAATGATTAATTTTAAAAGACATTTGTTCAAGAGTGTGCTAGATTCTGGTTATTGTTTGCCCTTCATTTTTTGAAAAGGACCAATGACATCATGAGAGTGATGTCTTGACTTGAGCATGGATTGAATTTAAGTGAGGAAGTCTCACTTTCTCTTCCAGTCATTGAAGTCCAGTGGCAGGACCAAAATCAAGAAAACTGGCAGTGACTCATGATGCAGTGGATGACCTTGCTTTCTGATGCCTAACAAAGCTCTAAGTGCTCCACAATACGTGCTTCAACTGTCTTTATTGCTTTTGGAACAAACTGTTTTCATCTAGCCATCCAGCCAGGAGAAGTCTTCACAAGGTTGGGGTAGATACACACACACACACACACACACATATATATATATATATATATATATATATATATATATATATACACACATAATAACATTAATCCTATTTCTGCATTAATCCTGTTACAAGAGAAAAAATCTGAGCAGTGATGCAAAACCTCAAAATAGAAAAAAAAAACAGCACCCAAAACAAAAGAAATAATATTGTTCAATCAGCATCTATACTCCACAGTTCTTTCTTTCTTTTGTTTTTTTCTTGGATTTGGAGATCCTCTTCTATCATGAGTTCCCTGGAACTCTTCTGTACCATTGCATTGGTGAGAAGAATATAGTCCATCACAGTAGGTCAACACTCAATGTTGATGATACTGTGTACAATGTTCTTCTGGTTCTGCTCATCTCACTCATCATCAGCTCACGTAAGACCCTCCAGGTTTCTCTGAACTCTTCCTGCTCATCATTTCTTACAACACAATAGTATTCTATTGTATTCATATACCACAACTTGTCCAGCCATTCCCCAATTGGTGGGCACCCCCTCAACTTCCAATTCCTTGCTACCACGTAAAGAGCAGCTATAAATATTTTTGTACATGTGGGTCCCTTTCCCCCTTCCATGATTTCTTTGGGCAAAAGACCTAAAAGTGGAATTGCTGGGTCAAAGGGTATGCATAGCTTTATTGCCCTTTGGGAATAATTCCAAATTGCTCTCCAGAATGGTTGGATCAGCTCACAGCTCCACCAACAATGCATTAGTGTTCCAATTTTCCCACAGCCTCTCCAACATTTATTATTTTCCTTTTTTGTCATTTTAGCCAATCTGATAGGTGTCAGGTGGTACCTCAGAGTTGTTTTAATTTGCATCTCTCTAATCATTAGAAATTTAGAGCATTTTTTCATATGGGAATAGATAGCTTTGGTTTCTTCATCAGAAAACTGCCTGTTCATATCCTTTGACCATTTCTCAATTGGGGAATGTCTTGGATTCTTATAAATTTGATTTAATTCCCTATATATTTTAGAGATGAGGCCTTTATCAGAAGCACTGGCCTCAAAAATTGTTTCCAAGTTTTCTGCCTCCCTTCCAATTTTGGATGCATTGCTTCTGTTTGTACAAAATTTTTTTAATTTAATATAATCAAAATCATCCATTTTGCATTTTATAATATACTCTATCTCTTGTTTGGTCAAAAACTGTTCTCCTTTCCAAAGATCTGATAGGTACACTATTCCTTTCTCTCCTAATTTACCTATGGTATCACCTCTTATGTCTAAATCATGTATCCATTTTGACCTTATTTTAGTATAAGGTGTAAGATGTTGGTCTATGGCTAATTTCTGCCATACTATCTTCCAGTTTTCCCAGCAGTTTTTGTCAAATACTGAGCTCCTATCCCAGAAGCTGGAGTCTTTGGGTTTATCAAACACTACATTACTAGTGTCATTTACTACTGCATTTCCTGTAGCTCATTATTTCTTATAGCACAGTAGTATCTCATAATAATCATATACCACAACTTGTTTAGCCATTCCCTAATTGAGGGGTATTACCATAACTTCCAATTCTTTGACACCACAAAGAGACCTCCTATAAATATTTTAGATCATACAGGTTCTTTTACTTTTTTTACCTAATCATCTTTGGAAACAGACCTAGAAGTGGTACTGTTGTGTCAAAGGGTTATAGTTTTATTTGATCAGAATATTTCTTTACTGATATTTTGATACAGACAGGAAGAAGAGAATTTAATCTTAACCTTATACATGTCATATTTATGTGAAACTAGACAAGTCACTTCAATTCTCTCAGCCTCGGTTTTCCTCATCTATAAAATGGGAATAATAATAGTAACCATGCCATGAGATTGTTGTAAAAATAAGCTAGACACAATATGTAGAGTGTTTGCAAACTTTAAAGTACTATATAAATCAGAGCTAATATCATCGGTTTTGACACCTTTTCCAACTTGAAAATGTCTTTGATGACATCCTTTACTCTTCTTTTCCTCTATAATTTCCCATTTTTATAGTTTGATTGTCTGCCTGTACCTACCATGGACCTCTTGATTAATCTTTGGAGGATTCAAAATTTCAATTAATTAGAAAAATAAAGTATTCCATGTCAAGCAAATTTCCAGAGGCAGGTGGGTGGAGTAGATAGATTGCTAGATTTAGTCAAGAACACTGGATTTTGAGTTCAAATCTAGCCTCTGACATTTGTTAGCTATGTGATGCTGGAGTCATTTAACCTTTCTTTGTCACAATATCATCATCTTTAAAACAAGGATAAGAATAGCACCTCCCTCCCAAGGTTGTTGCAAGGATCAAATGAAACAATACTTGTAAAGCATAGTATAATGCCTGTCAAATAGTATTCACATAATAAATGCTTATTTCCCTTTTATCATGTAGTCATACAGTATTCATGAAACAACATTTTAACTTTACAAAGAATAATCTTTGTTTTAGAGAATAGCTTGTGATTATTAAGAGAACTTTGTGACTTTCCAAAGACAATTCAACCCATTTTCTTTCTCCAGATAAATTTTGTACCTGGTTTATTGTCCTATTCAATGACCGTCTAAGGTAAATTCTCTCTCTCTTCTTCCTTCTTTTCTTCCTTCCTTTCTCCTTTCCTTCCTCTTTTTCTCCCTCCATTAACCCTTCCCTTCCCCTCCTTCATTCTTACCTTCCTTCTTTCCTTCCTTTCTTTCTCTTCCTTTCTCTATCATCTATCATGTATATATATTATACATATATAACATATATATATCATGTATATATATGTTATACACACACTTTTTTTTTGCTGGGCAATGAGGGTTAACTGACTTTCCCAGGATCACATAGCTAGTAAGTATCAAGTGTCTGAGGCCGGATTTGAACTCAGGTTCTCCTGAATCCAGGGCTGGTGCTTTTTCCACTGTACCACCTAGCTGCCCCTATATATATATATATATATATATATATATAGAGAGAGAGAGAGAGAGAGAGAGAGGTAACTATGATATAGATATAGTTATATGTGACTATGGAGAGATATAAATAGAAATTAATATGGATTCATATATATATGTGTGTGTGTGTGTGTATATCTCTCCATAGTCACATATAACTATATCTATATCATAGCCACCTCTCTCTATATCATAAAAATCTCCTTTTATATTTATGTGTTTATATATAAATTTATACATATATACACTTATATATTTATACGCACATGTATGTGTGTGTATCTATCCTAGTGGAAAAGCCCATAGGATGTCCATTCAGTGGTATATCAAAATCTGCAGATGTTATATTGTCCTTGGATACTGTGGAATGCTTAGCTTACTTAATTAAAAGCTATGCTCATGAAGTCATGAGTAAGTAAGCTTTCTTTTGCTTGCATCACAGAAGGTAACCCCTAGACCTACTGAACCATTTCATATGGCATTGTTCACAATGGCCTGAATGTGATAACAAGAATGGGTATGTATAAATGCTCACCACTCCCAGGGAAATAACTTGAAGCTCATAACTGACTGCCCAGTAGAATCTGCTTCACATACAAGCAGTATATTCTATGTATTCACTTTTTTATTGTTTTTTTTTTGTCTAACACTACGAAGATAAAGCTTATGAAAAAGCTTATTTCCTTGCTTCCATTCTCCAAATAGAAAATGCTACAGTGCATTCATGATGCAGGCCCATTCATTCAAGAGACAACAAAAATAGTGCTTTAGGAGTGACCTATCCATATAGTTTTATAGCTTTTCACTGCTGACAATTTTGCAGTTTACAGCCATTTTGCAAGGTGTATAAGAGGTATAAATGATAGGTATAAAAAGTTGTGAAATGCTATTTATTTTGCCAAGCCACCAACTTGGGCCAAGTTTATTTTGTCCAGTGTATACACAAATAGTATAGCTGTAATTTGTTTAGACGTCATCATTTTAAAACAAAAAGTTAACACCTCATAAGTAATTTAAATTATTAAAATATCATGGGAAAGGCAGAGTGGAACAATTCCAAAAATAATTTGATTAAAAGATTTGCTTAAGAGTCTGAGAGGCAAAGTTCTAATCCCAACAAGGCCAATGATGACCTTTGTGTTGCTAGGAAAGAAAATTGATGTCTCTAAAACTCAGTATCCTCATCTCTTCAAGGAAGAAAGATGAGCATAAATTTCTAAGATCCTTCTAAGATTTGAAATTCTATGAATCTATAAAATATAATTAACATGTAATAATTTCCTTACCCTAAGAAAGAAGGAAGAAAGGATGGATGGAAGGGAGGGAGGGAGCAAGGGAGGAATTAGAAAAGAAAAAATTGAAGGAAATAAGGGAGGGAAGCAAAGTAGGGAGAGAAGGAGTGAGGAAAGAAATAAGTGAGGAAAGGAGGGAGAGAGATAGGATTAAAAGAAAGGAGAGAGGAATGGAAGGAGGGAGAAAGGAAGGAAATAAGGAAGTAGGGGAAAAGGATGAACAAAGGGAGAGATGAAGGAAAGAAATATTAATTACTTATTATGTTCTAGGCATGGTACTAACTGCTTTAGAAATATTATCTCACTTAATCCTCACAACAAAGGTGGGAGGTAGATGCTATTGTTATCTCCATTCAAAAGTCAAGGAAACTGAGGTAGACAGAGGTTAAGTTATTTGCCCAAGGTCATGCAAATAGTGTCTGAAGTCAGATTTGATCTCAGGTCTTAGTGGTTCCAGGCCCAGGTGTTCTATTCACTGGAGCCCGTATATAAAATAATAGATCCTCTTTACATTGTTGTTTAATCATGTCTAACTCTTTGTGACAATAGCTTGTCAATCCTGTCCATGGAGTTTTCTTGGCAAAGATATTGTAGTGATTTGTCATTTCGTTCTCTAGTGTATTAAGGCAAACAAAGGTTAAGTGACTTGCTCAGGGTCATACAACTAGTGAGTATCAGAGGCTGATTTGAACTTGGGTCTTCCTGATTGTAGGGCAGCACTCTATCCATTGAGCCACCTAGCTTCATGTTTACATAGCAATTTATATATATATATATATATATATATATATATATATATATATATATATATACACACACATTTTTTTTAATTGACAAAAATATTACAAAAATCCATGAGGTGAGTTGTGCAAGAGTCAGGTTTAAGAAGAGTTAGATTTCTTCTGTTTGTGGAAAAAGAAGCTCCTCCACAGCCTAAGTGTAAAGAACTCTAAACCTAGAGTCAGGAAAACCTGAGTGCCTCAGAAATTTATTAGTTGTGTGATCCTGGCTAAGTCACCTATGAGTTTCCTCATCTGTAAAATGAAGTTAATAATAAAAGCACCTACCTCTAAGGGTTCTTGTAAGGATCAAATAAAATAATATTTGCAAAGTACTTTGAACACTATAAAGTGTTCTATAAATGCTAGTGATTATTAAATTTTTAAGAGAGCGATTTAGGCTTGATATCTGGACTTCCTAACAAATGATCCACTCTAGAAGTATAATGTGCTATTCCAGGAGATATTGGATTCTCCCTCATTACAAATCTTCAAGCAGGTGCTAAATTCTTTCTTGTTAAGAATTCAGTAAGAAATCCTTTACAGGATCTTTTGTTGTTTTTGCTATTATTGTTGTCAAACTTTTAGAGGCTAACTGGCCTAGTAGATAGCAGGCTAATCCTTGAATTACAACAAGCTGGGTTCACATCGTACTTCAGACACTAGCTGAATTAAACTGGGCAAGTGCTTAACCCCTTTTTTAGACCCATTTTCCACATCTCTAAAATGAAAATGATAATAAACACCTACCTCTCTGAATCATTATGGGGCTCAAATGTGATAGACAATAGACACAAATGTGCTAAGTAATAGATGTAGAGATCTTAGTGTCGAATATTAAAATATAGCTTTTGTATCTGCCTGTCTCTGACAAACAGATCAGAAAAATAATGTTTAATCTCTCTTACAAATTAATAAACAGATCAGAGAAATTACATCTTATATCCCCTACCACAAACCAGATCAGAGAATATATCTGCCTGTCTCCTAGAAACAGATCAGAGAAATAATATTTAATTTCTCCTACAAATCAAAGATAGACAGAAAAAAACATACCTCTCCTCCTCCTACGAAAACAGATTAGAGAAAGACAGAAAAAAAACATAATATCAATTTAATATTTAATTGTCCCAACAAGAAAGATAACAAAACATGATAATGTGGAGACTTCCTTCCTAAGAGAGAAGCTTGGGGGACTCCCCATTTCTGAGGGTATATAAGGTTTTGGTCCACTGATTACAGGGTGTTGTCAGTTTCAATAGTATGATACAGAAATTAACCCAGAAGCAAAAAGTAGTTTAACAATTTCAGTTATTGTGGAATATGGATGCAGATCGAACTATACTATTTCTCTTGTTTTGGGTGCCATTGTTTTCTTTTTTGAGGTTTTTCCTTTTTACTCTGATTCTTCTCTTATAACATAACTAATGCAGAAATATGTTTAATGTTATTGTGCATATATAACCTATATCAGATTACTTGCTGTCTTGAGGAGGGGAGAGGGAGGGGAGGGAGGGAGAAAAATTTGAAACTAGACATTTTATAAAACTGGAAAATCATAAAGTACTTTTATAATTAAAAAAATTTCAGTTATAACAAGTATGGAGGAAATACAGAAGCATCATAATAAGGCTATAGGATTCCAAAAAAGGCTTTGGCAATGATGAGGACTCCCAGATGTTACCATAAGATAGGGACTTAGTATCCTGAGGGAAAATAAGTCACTGGATAAGGTCTTTTTTCTGCTAGCTATCTGGGTTCAGTTTGGAGTTCAGTTGAAGGGCATTTTGCTCCTATTAATCCTATTCATCCAGGGTTTGATAAAACTCCTTTTGGATAAGGTACCTCCATCAAATCCAGGTGATCCACATATTCATATTAATGTTAGCAAGCCCCAGGGCATTGCATATTAGCTCTTGGTATGGTTGTTGATATGTCTTTTAATTCAAAGATTCTGTGACTCTCATTATCCTCATGCAAATGAGGAAACTGAAACTCAAGTTTATTGAGTGACTTATCCATAGTCACCTAGCTAATAAGGATGCAATATCTAGCATATGTTGCAGCTGGAACTTGAATCCAGGTCTTATCATTCCTATTCCTAATCCTTCATAATAGCACACTTTTAAAGTAGCACATATTTCCTTGAATTTACCTTAACTGTACTATTATGAATCTTGAGACACAAGTTGCAGATGAAATTTTCCATGTTATAGAAGATATATATGTGTGTGTGTATATTTATTTTTGTATTATATATTTATATTATACATATATTTGTCTATGTCTATATCTATATATATATATATTTGTGGTTATGTATGTGTATATGTGTGTATGCATGTAATCTGGTTGTTTGTGTGTGTATATTCTGCTAGAACCAGAAAAGTGAACTTGATCCTCTGACCTGTGCACACACCATTTCTCCTCTCCCCTCCTTCCCCCTCCCATATGGGATGCACTCTGGGCATAATTACCTTTGGAAAAGAATCATATCCATCCCATACTGTTGGCACAGGTGAGCAAATCATTTAACCTTTGAGTTTATCAATAATAAAACCCATGACATTTCATTTATTTTTCCTTTGTGTGGGTTAGATACAAGAACACTGCTCGAAGTAAACAAACGTATCTGTATGTCCAGATGCTTAGTGACATTTCTTCCCTAAGATCCTGTGTTAGAGAACACTTTCCAGAGGGAAGATGCACCAGGTAATTTATAGCAGCAGCCCAGGCCCTTTCTGGAACTGCCTTTAATACCCTTGTTGAGCCTCAGGGAGTCCTAGAAACAAAGGAAAAACTTGGCACTTTAGTGACTGTGGTCACCAGGTGACAACAGACAGAAATGAAGTGATTTTTGTTGTTATATATATATATATATATATATATATATATATATATATATATATATATATATATATATATAAACACCATGGAAGAGGGAGAAGACGATAAGCAAGTCCGTGTCATGCTTTAGATTTTAAAATAGTTTCTTTCTTAAATATCTAGGAAGGGTAAGGAGGGACCAGTATTTAGTTTTTATGTCATCTTTTGATTATCTTCTTACAACCTATTATATATTATTCTCCAGCCTCTAAAATATACAATTATGAGATGGCTTTCTAAGGTCCCTCTCTCCCCCAATCCCCAGTGTTCATTGTTCACCATTGCTACCGGGTCAACATGACAAATCAGGTCTCTGACAACCCAACATTGTGGTATATCTGTTGGATAAGCCACTGATTCTATGGTGACTTTTCAAATTTCCTCCTCTAGCTTTCTGATTCTTGCAAGTACTTTGCTAGTCACTTCCAAAAAATACCAAAATGGGAAAGCAAATGCTATTATCTACTGACCTCTGCCCCTCTCTCAACTCACCTCCACCTCTATCAATTTGTGTACCTGCCATTATGTTTCTTCTTTAAATTGGCTGATTCACTTGTTCATCAATGGATTTATGCCTCCTGAGTGTGTAATCA
Organism: Dromiciops gliroides; assembly: GCF_019393635.1. Lineage (NCBI taxonomy): Eukaryota > Metazoa > Chordata > Mammalia > Microbiotheria > Microbiotheriidae > Dromiciops > Dromiciops gliroides. The sequence goes on along the minus strand of NC_057864.1, from coordinate 50,190,862 downwards.
AATATAAAGATGCTGCTGGCTCCTGTCTCAGAGGAAAAAGCAAATCCACATGGCCTAGAGTCCACTGGGCCTTGTGTTAAATTCTGAGGTGACCCTGGCACCTGGAGATATAGATTCTTTTACCTTCTAGCTGCTGGGCCCTATGAGTGACTGCTGAGCTGTTAAAACTGCCACGGAGGGGCAGCTAGGTGGCACAGTGGATAGAGCACCGGCCCTGGAGTCAGGAGTACCTGAGTTCAAATCTGGCCTCAGACACTTAACACTTACTAGCTGTGTGACCCTGGGCAAGTCACTTAACCCCAATTGCTTCACTAAAAAAAAAAACAAAACAAAAAAACAAAAACAAAACAAAACAAACAAACAAAAAAAACTGCCACGGAGACTCAGCAAGATTGAGAATCTTTCATGGTTTCTTTGTATGAATGTTTGACAATTGCAGGATATTTTGAATTTGGTATGTTATCTAATCATGACGGGTTTGTATAAACCTGTATACATTTAATTAATAAAAATAATTGGCATCTTGGGAATGTTTTATACATACTTTTAATTCCCCAGAAAGTTCAAAAGAAAATGTCTCACAATGACATCTATTGCAAAAATCATCAAAACATTGCAGACTATTATTCATTAATTTAAAAAGTAGCTATTAAGAAGGTACTATGTATAGAATGTTGTTAGGTACTGGGGGAGATAGGAGAGAGATAGGACCAAACCTGAGAAGTCATTGTTATAGGGAAGAAAAGGAAGGAAGGAAGGAAGGAAGGAAGGAAGGAAGGAAGGAAGGAAGGAAGGAAGGAAGGAAGGAAGGAAGGAAGGGAGGAAAGAAGGAAGGGAAGAATGGAGGAAGGGAGGGAGGAAGGAGGGAAGGAGGAAAGGAAAGGACAAGAAAGGATAGGAAAGGAAAGAGGGGAGGAAGAAAGAAAGAAAGAAAAAGAAAAAAGAAAGAAACTTGGCATGCATTAATTATTCAACATGTGGCAGGTGCTATGCTAAGCTCTGTACAAATTTTATTTAATTTTATCCTTACAACAATCTTTGGAGTATTTGCTATTATTATTTCCATTTTATAATTCAGGAAAACAAGGCAGATAGAGGTTAAGTGACTTGTACACAAACATACAGGTACTAAGTGTCCGGATGGATTTGGCCTCAAGTTTTCCTGACTCCAGGCTTATTGGTTTATCCCTTGTGGCCCCCAAGTGGCCTCTTACACAGGGAACTTCAAGATAAAGAAATTCCTTACCTTCTCTGCAACTCAGTCTTAGAACTGAAAGGATAAATGCCATGTCCAAGGTCATATGATTATGAATAAGAGAGTAGATAGGAAATTCAGTTCTTGGCTCCATGGCTGGCTCTCTAACCACTAAAGCACACTGCTGAGGGGAGGGGGAAAGTTATGATTACTGACATAGCTCCCTCTTGCAGTTCAGAGTTTATAAGGGGAATAAAATGTTCTCCACTAAGCACAATTCTCATGCCTTCCACCAAAATAATTTTGTTTCTATTTTGTATGATATACCTACATATGGACATGGTTTCTTGACCTTGATAGATTGCGAACTTCTTGGGGAAAGATACTGTTTTGATGGACAACCCCAGGTCCTAACTCAGAGCTTGATATAATGTAGATTCTTAACAATCATTAATTTATGGTCAATAGTATTTCATGTTCTAGAGATACCAAAAACAAATACAGGTCCGAAGCATGATAAACCAGAAGACTCAACATAGAGGACTTAGAGAAAGTTGCCATTTAACTCAGCTTTAAAGAGTTTTCCATAATTTAACAGACACAAATGTGAATGAGAATGGGGGTAGAAAGCTGAAAAATGGTACTTCAGTGAATATCAGTAGTGGCAGGGGCAGCTAGGTGGTGCAGTAGATAAAGCACCAGCCCTGGATTCAGGAGGGCCTGAGTTCAAATCCATCCTAAGTCACTTGACACTTACTGGGTGTGTGACCCTAGGCAAGTCACTTAACCTTCATTGCCCAACAAAAAAAAAAGAAAAGAAAAGAAAAGAAAGAATATCAGTAGCAGTAAACTCAAATAGAAGAGGCCGTTAAATATACATAATGATCCCTGTGGCCACATAGTTACTTGAAAACCATATATTAATGTTATCTATATTTTATTGTATTTTTATTTATTTTCTTAAACATTTCCCCATTAAATTTTAATCTGTTACCCAAGGCACTCTGGAGTTCCTCATATGATCTAAGTTTCTGTCCATTTGTCTGACAACTCTGATATAAAACATATAAAACATAAGATTTACAGTTGAGGAGAATTTTGAAATCATTTTATCTGATACGCCCATTTCACAGAAGAGAAAACTGAGGTCCAGAGAGATGATGTGAGTAGTGAAGTCTTAAAACCTAGAATTCAGAATGGCCTCAATTGGACTCCAAAATCCAGTGTTGTTTTTACAACATTATACTAAAGTAATGGGAGATGATATTGAAAAGTTGAGTGCAATGAAATTGTGTGTATATGTTGATTGTATTTGCTGGGGAGGTGGAGGTCATTTGCGTGGATTTTAATTTCATAATGATTCCCAGGTATACTTCATAACATTTCATGGAACAAGTTGGAATGCAAATGATGATAGTTGATAATGCCAATCTTGTTCATTAATTTTTTGACTCAAAGGACACCTCGTAGTTGTGAATGTTTCCTTCTCATCACAGCATATTAAATTTATTTATCTGTGTAAATTGTTTAGGAATAAGCTACTGGGTTGACTGTTGAAAGAAGCTGGGGACTTTCAGAGTCTTAGATTCAGAGGGGGTGCAGTCCAATCATAGGGAACAACTTGGGCAAAGGAATGGTGGCAGGAGATGAAATTCCATTTAAAGGGAACAATAACTAGGCTTGTTTGCCAGGAGTGGAGAATCTATATAAAATTAAAATGGAGACAGACTGTGAAGTGTTATAAATGTCAAACAGAAAAGTTTCCATTTTGTTCTAAGAGCAATAAGGACCTAGTGAAGATGCTTCTTCAGCAAATTTTTCCAACTACTGGTCAAGAGAACCATCTTCTGGTTTTTCTATCTATCTATCTATCTATCTATCTATCTATCTATCTATCTATCTATCTATCTATCTATCTATCAATCATCTATCTACACACATAAATATATATATATATGTATTGTACATGTGTGTATGCAAACACATATCCGTACATGCTTGTATGTGTCATATGTGTGAAGTAACATGCATATGTGTGCTTCTGAATGTAATGTGAATGGCATGTACATGTATGCTTATATGTATATATTTATGCAATACACATATTTCTCGTAGCTTGACATTCTGATTTATACTGTAATTATTTCTGAATTAAAATAAAGCTGAATTGTGAAATTCTTTTCCATCAACTACCCTACCTTATTCATTATTGGAGAGCCTAACCCAGTGTCTTGCACAGAGGAGGTGTCCAATATATTTGTTGAATGAATGAATGTAACATGGATGCTTTTGAACACCCAAGAACTTTATCATATTTAGTGAACTCCAAAGATCAATTTCTTTCCTTCCCTTCTGTTGGTTCATTATGAACATTTGAAAAGATTTTTCTAATATTCTGTGCTATCTATTATCCATATTGCTTGAGGCAAGGATACAAGGCTCAACTGACTCCCTTTCAGACTTCAGTTTTTAAGACCTGTTTTAGAAAGCAGCTACTAAAGGATTGAGCTTATTGAAGTCATTCAATAAAACAGATATGACTGAATGCAAATTGAAGCATATATATGTATATATATATGTGTGTGTGTGCATGTATATATGCGTACACACATATATACATATACATACATACATATAACACACACACATATATAAACACTTCATTATTTTCATTTAGTTATTTGCTTGTTTGTTTGTTTATCTGGATTTTGTTTTGCAACATGGTTAATATAGAAATGTTTTTCATGACTGCACCACCTTCCTCCCAGTCCCCCAGGCTCATGATCTAGGTGTCATCCTCTATTGTGCAGTCTTTTACTGTCCAAATTCCAATGTGTTGGTGAGTCTTGTTATTTCTCTTTTGATAAAATTTCTTGTAAATATCCCCTTCTTGCTTGGGTATTGCCAACACCCTAGTACAAGCTCTAATTATCTCATACCTGGACTATTGTAATACCATGCTGGTTTGTCTCTATGATCTAAATGTCTCTTCACTCCAGTATACTCAATTGCCAGTGTCATCCTAATTCATAAGCCTGACATTGCCCCCTCCTTAAATTTCAATAACTTATTATGAAATCCAAAATCAAATATAGAATTATCTTTCTCTTTCAAAGCCTTTCATAATCTGCCCCCCTCCTCCCTCTCCAATCTTTTTAAAACTTACATCCCTCCAACCACCCCACCCCAACCCCTGCCACGTACTCTGATTCAGTGACACTGACTTATTTGTTATTCTTGGAACAACATACTGCATCCCCATACTCAAGGTATTTTCACTGACAGTTACCCCTGCCTGGAATACTCTATCTCCTTATCTTTGCCTTTTGGCTTTCCTGACTTCTTTCAAATCACAGCTAAAATCCTATCTTTTTACAGGAAACTTTTACTGATCCCCCTTAATGCTAATCCCTTCCCTCTGTTGATTATCTATAATTTATCCCATCTATAGCTTGTGTGTACAAATGTATTTGCATGTTGTCTCCCTCATTAGACAGTGAACTCCTTTCGTACAGGAAACATATTTTATCTTTATTTTTATCCCCAGTACTTAACACAGAACCAGGCACATATTAGGTGCCTAATAAATGTTTATTGACTAAGAGACAACCCAGTCTACTACTTTAAATGTCTATTTATTAAAAAGATTTGTTTTGTTTTCCTGAAATCAAACCTAAATTTTCTTCTTTCGCAATATCTACATATTACGGCTGCTTCTGTGCTCTGGTGTTAAGTAGATCAGGTACAAATTTTCTTCCATATTTGTTTGAAGCCAGTTACCATGCTGCACTGTCCCCAGCTCTGTCTTCTGTAAACTAAGTTCCTCATGCAGGCAAGAAGCTACAGTGAGTGTGAGTCTTGTCTTTCCTCTTTCCTCCCCTGTCTTGTGGTGAATAATACTTCATGTGATGAATGACATTTAGCAGGAAGAGAAGAAGAGTCTTTAAATGAAAATTAATCTTAAGGGCTGCTTTGTGATTTTAAGAAAATAGATCATATGGTAGACATTTTAAAAGATTTTTGTTTTGTTCATTTGTTTTATTTATTTTTATTTATTTATTTATTTATTTTTAGTGAGGCAGTTGGGGTTAAGTGACTTGCCCAGGGTCACACAGCTATTAAGTGTTAAGTGTCTGAGGCCAGATTTGAACTCAGGTACTCCTGACTCCAGGGCCGGTGCTGTATCCACTGCGTCACCTAGCTGCCCCCATTTTAAAAGTTTTTAATGACTGGAGACTTGTCATTCCGAGTTTACTCAGTCTCTCATGCAATCTACCTTCTGAATCACAATAATAGCAATAGTACTTTGGAGACAGACCTGAGCAGGTCTAAGGGAAATGAGGGCCTGAATGAATATGAAAATGCATCAGTTCTAACCCTTAGAACACATCACCTCCACTGAAATAAAATAATGATTCATTTGTATATTGGCCACAGTGATGGAGAGCACAAAGAAAATGAAAGAAACACATGGGCTAAGTATGCCTTTAGTTGGCTGTGAAAGTTCCCAGAACCCAAGACTAATGGTATTTTAAAACACTCATTTATTATGCAAGGTGAAGAGTTCTGGGATTGTGTATTTCTGTTGTAATAGCAAGTATGTAGGAGCACTGAATCAAGACCTCTTGAAAGACATTTCTTGTTCTACCTGTGTGGGATACACATGTGTTTCCCTACTTGCCCTGCAGCAGATTTATTTGGTTTTAAATTTGTCAGTTCCAAGGGTTTTTTTTTTTTTTTTGGCTTTTTCTTTTTTTGGCGGGGAGAGTTGGAGTAGGGAGAGAAATTTGGGACTTTTAATTCTTAGGTATAGAGAACTCCCAGTGTGAAAATTATTTCTGTGGATAAAGAATATTAGCTGGCTTGTGACTTAGTTCTTAAACATTTACTTGTGTAATTCGACTCTTTAAGGCAACAAATGGCTTCATTTTTGACATTGTATCTGCAAGTCCTGGCACAAAGTTGGCACTTAGTAAATGCATGTTTATTGATTTAGGTGTCTCACCCTGGTTTTTCTGACCCCACAATTTATTAATAGTATTCCATTTCACCTCTTCTGAAAATAAGGAACATAAAACATCTCCAATGGGAGAAAAGTTGAAGCCCTCAAAAAGAGATAATAGACAGCCTATTGCAGGTGGATTATAGTAGAGAATTATATTTTTAGATTTGGAGGAGAGCATAATGTCATATGCAAACATGCTTAAATTTGTTTTGTTTATCCAAGAAGGACAGAAGTAGGAACACTGAATGACAGTGTCAGATTTAGGCTTGAGATTGGGGAAAAAATTAACAAATAACAAGATGAATGAACCTCCTTAACATTTCTAGGTGTCCACAATGGGGATAAGCTATTTGGAGGGGGAGAGATTTGTCCTTCCTTTTAGGTTTTCTAGCAAAGTCTGGATAACCTACTGTTGGGTGTGTTAGAGAAAAGATTCTTTTTAAAGGAAGTGTCTGCTTGTGTGATTCTTGAGGCCCCTACATATTCTGAAATGTCCTAAATATGATGGTAATTAAAACTTCTCATTTTACAGAAAAAGAAACTGAAGGCCAGTCAGATGAAATTACTGAACTGATTCCAGATGGTAAGTGGCAGAGATGAAGTCTAAACCCACATCATCTGACACCAAATCCATCCTGTTCTCTTTAAGCCATTCTGCATTTTGTAATGAGATGGGCCTCATGCTTGTACTTCTTCAATTTAGGCACTTCTCCTAATGCAGTAGTATCCAGTCTACCACTTATATTCTTCAACAATTATCTGGGAAACTGAGAAATGACTTACTGGGGTGATAAATTATCAATGTCGTCAAAGACAACATCTGAACCAAAACCATGTGTATACCTGCTATACAAGAAGGGTCAAACAGATGAACTACAATATTAATATGTCCTACAACACTCCAAAGAACAAACCAACCAGATTAAGCAGATTAAAATATAATTAGGAGGGGGCATCTAGGTGGCACAATGGATAGAGCACCAGCCCTGGAGTCAGTAATACCTGAGTTCAAATCCAGCCTCAGACACTTAACAGTTACTAGCTGTGTGACCCTGGGCAAGTCACTTGACCCCAATTGCCTCACTAAATATATATATATATATATGAGAAATACTTAACAAAATGAGTACATGATAAAATAATAACAATAACAATAATAAACATGTGTTTTTCTAAGTCAATATGCAGACCTTATGAGTCCTTATTATGATTTGATGGCCCTATTTCTATTTGAATTTGATATCATTGCAGTAGTCCTTAGTTGCAGTCATGCTCTTTCATACAGTGAGGATGAGTAGTAGAAATAATGCTGGCTTGGAAACAGGAAGACTGGAGTTCTGATCTAGCTTCAGATACCTACTAGTGGTGTGACCCTAGACAAGTCATTTAACCTTTCTCTTCCTCAATTTCTTCCTTTATAAATGCCAGAAATAATTACACCTACCTGTCCAAGATTCTTGAGAGGTTCAAATGAGAATATATATAAAGTACTTTGCAAAACTTAATTATTAATTTGCAAAACTTATTATTAATTATTTAGTTACTTGAGAGAAAGGGACAAAAGTTTTAAAGGATAAAGTATTTTAGACGGTATGTTTTGCTTGTTTGTTTAATGAAGCAATTCTCTCCATTACTCCACTATTTGGATCTCCAGTTGTGGGAGCAGGGGAACAAAATCTATTGGCAATCCTTATGTATCAGGCATCTATGTTAAGAATTTACATATGGAAATTTCAGGGGACTGAGAGCAGGATCTTTTGGAGGACAAGTTTACTTAGCCCTCTCCCTACTATTACACTAGAGTTATTTGTTTTTAATAAGCCAGTTATTTTTTTTAATAAACCATTCAATCAATTGATGGATTGATCAATGTTGGCCAGGTACAAGAGAAACAGACACAAATGAAACATTCCCTGTCCTCGAGGAGCTAAGATCTATCAATTACCCTGTCAGACACCTAACTATGTCTATCTATTGAAACTATATTTCATTTTTCCCTTTAGAGAAAGTGGATGTAAGGACAGTTACTCACTAGTACCTGCTACCTTGGAGTCTGCCAAAGAAGAGTCCGGATTCTAGCCAGATAGGTTTAACATTTCAAAGGATTCTCTGGACGTCTGGCTCCCATAAAATGGAACATTTACTGACTTATCTACTGTCGGTCCTCCCTATGAAATTGACACCAAATCACATTATCCTATGGATTTCTTTGGACTTTTAAAATGCTCAGCATTATGGTGCTAACATTAATAGTTATTACTGATTTAAATGGGCACTCTGTGTCAGTCACTGATTGACAAGATCAATAATTTTAAGATCAAATGGTCACAGCAGCCTGTTTTTCCCCCCTTTAATCAGTGTCTTTTTGTTTTATACCCATGCCTACAGCAAGATCCTGTTTTCTGTCTGTAGACAGTGGCTCCTGCTGCGTGCCTTTGAGAAAAGAAGATGAAGTAGAGAATCAATTTAAGGGGGGGTAAGAGGGGAGAAGCTTTAGTTGACAAAGCCTTACAGTAGATCAATGAAATCTGGCTAGTTAAATATCTTTGGTAGCTGAGAGTTTATAATCATTTTTCTTAGATGTTGTGTTGTTGTTGTTGTTGTTGTTGTTGTTGTTGTTGCTTTTGTTCTTATTTTTAATTTTCATTCATTTTATACTTTGGAGCATAGAAAAGTTTTCTTGGTCACACACATACACACACATGAGTTGTATATATCTTAGCTTTGTTGTGGTATCAAGGAGAAATATTTAAAATTGCCTACCTTAAAAATATAGATTTAGAGCTACAACCTTAGAATCTTAGAGTTCACAGTTCATTAGTGTCGTGTTAAAGATGAAAAAACTGACTCAGAAAGATTAGGGAAGTTACCCAAGGGAACAATGAGTCAGAGAGAGTGTGGTTTTAGACCCAGGTCCTATAACTGAAACCATCCCAGATACCAGTAGGCCATAATGCTTCCCTTCATATAGGATATAATCTATCAATTTAATGGGCTAGTAATAATGGTGTAAAAGGACTGTACATTCATAGAATCTCAGAATTGGAAAAGATCTCAGAATCTACCCAGTCTGAACTGTACCTTACAAAAGAGTTGCTTCTACAACCCAACTCAATACATATGAACACAGAGACTTCCCTTTTCAGACTCCCAGTGTTCAGCCACAGGCCCCCTCTCAAAGCAACCCATTCTACTTTTGGATAGCTTTGTTAAGAAGTTTCCCCTTAAATCAAGCTGAAATTTGCTTTTCTACAACTTACACCCTTTGTTCCTGGTTCTGCGTTCTGGGAGCTGACAAATGAATCAAAAATATTTTCCATGTGTCAGATATTCGTGTGCGTGAAATGACTTTGCCATCCGTAAGCAACTTTTCTCCTGAAACTCATAGGATGGAATCTCAAAGTCCTCTTCATTTAAAAAAGGAGGAAACTGAAGCCCAGAGAGGTTTAAGCAGCCCAAAGTATCCTAAGGAGGAAATAGCAGAATGAGATTTTGAGCCCAGATCTTGTGGGTTTCAACAGGACTTTTCCCAGTGCATTGTGTTTAACCAGTCCCTTGAAACAAAACCTCCTGCTGATGCTTTCAGCTTATCAATTGGGGATAATATTTATTTGGGATAATATTAATTTAAGCTTTTGAAGAATCAAAACAAAGTATTATCACATTTATAAGGCAAATATAATCACTGGATTCCAACACTCAATACTTATGGGGATTCCTTATTGGATACACTTAATCTTTTATCATGTATTTGTTTAAACAGCTTTCCCAACAAACCTAGGATGTCTATGGCTGATAGGAAGCATTTGTTTAGCTGACTGATCCCTAGATCTGATATCTATTTAATTGGGTTTCACTAAATTTGCATGCCAGTAGTAATTAGTTATTTAAAATTCTTAATAGCACTCAGTGAAAATATTGTTGAAGCATTATGTTTTAAGCACACCTTTGTTTATTAAAGCTAAAAAAATTCAACATTTATTAGTAAAGACATTGCTAACTGGTTTGTGCTGAGAGGGGGAAAAACACAAATCTTGAGCCTGTTGCTTAAATATGAATTGCAGGAGTGAATTATTTAAAAAGTCATTTAAAGCCTGCAGCAAGTTAAGAAAACATATAATCAAATCCATACTTTTCCCTGACCTTTGACCTAAATACATTCTGTGCTTTGAGACCTTTGCTTTGGAAATTGGGATATTTTTACTATATTAAAATAATTTTAAAATATTTTTTTTAAAAAGAAACCTAGATATTGTGTATAGAAACAGCATGATTCCAAAGCCCAACAGCTGAATTGGAAAAAGAAAAGGAAAAAAAAAACATTTTAGCCCTAACCTTGCAAAGATAAAATGTTAGTATTCTTGAACACTTGATATCAAATCTTCTGAATAGACTGTTATACATTGAATCCAAATTGAATAGCATAGTATCTATGAATTTTCCCCTAAGAAGTCATTATTTTTTAAATAATTTATACAGTTTGAACAAGGTCAATATAGATGAACACTTTTTTTTTTCTTGGACTCTGAAACTTTGTACATCCACATGTGTAGCATAATAAAACAGAGGCTTTCAGGACAAAGTCCAATACTTTAGTTGATGTGCTTGGCCTCACAGAATTCCTTTTAACAGTAAGATCATCATTCACTTCACTTCAATTCAACTCATTCTCATTCTATTAAATCCAATAAATATTTATTGAATGTCTTTCATGGACTAGGTATTACACTAACTCTAAAGATTCAAAGACAGAACCAAAACAGCTTCCATTCTGAATGAGCTTATGTTTTGTTGGAATAGGTGAGTCATCCAAATGTTAACGTTGTAAGCTCTTGAATTTGCTGTGATCATTGTTATAGCAGATCAGTAAAAAGTATGTGTGTGTCTGTTTCTAGAAGACCTTTTCTTCAGAAGACATTGTTTTTTCTGTCATTCATGACATTGAGAAAAAAGTTAAGAATTTCATTTTTTCCTGATTTCAGTTTTTTATGTATTAATTCATTCATAGCACTGATTTCTTTTTTTTTAAATTAATAAAGTATTTTATTTTTTTTCTGTTTCATGTAAAGATAGTTCTCAACGTTTGTTTATACAAGCTTTACAATTTCAGATTTTTCTCCCTCCCTCCCCTTCCTCCCCCCTCCCCTAGACAGCAGGTAATCTGATATAGGTTACATATATATATATATATATATATATATACACATAATAACATTAATCCTATTTCTGCATTAGTCATGTTATAAGAGAAAAAAATCAGAGCAATGATGAAAAACCTCAAAACAGAAAAAAAAAAACAACAGCATCAAAAACAAAAGAAATAGTATGGTTCATCCAGCATCTATACTCTGCAGTTCTTTTTTTTTTTTTTCCTGGATTTGGAGATCCTCTTCCATCATGAGTTCCCTGGAACTCTTCTGTGCCATTGCATTGGTGAGAAGAATATAGTCCATCACAGTAGATCAACACTCAATGTTGATGTTACTGTGTACAATGTTCTTCTAGTTCTGCTCATCTCACTCATCATCAGCCCACGCAAGACGCTCCAGGTTTCTCTGAACTCCTCCTGCTCATCATTTCTTACAGCACAATAGTATTCCATTGTATTCATATACCACAACTTGTCCAGCCATTCCCCAATTGATGGGCACCCCCTCAACTTCCACTTCCTTGCCACCACGTAAAGAGCAGCTATAAATATTTTTGTACATGTGGGTCCCTTTCCCCCTTCCATGATCTCTTTGGGAAAAAGACCCAAAAGAGGTATTGCTGGGTCAAAGGGTATGCACAGCTTTATAGCCCTTTGGGCATAATTCCAAATTGCTCTCCAGAATGGATGGATCAGTTCACAGCTCCACCAACAATGAATTAGTGTTCCAATTTTCCCACAGCTTCTCCAACATTTATTATTTTCCTTTTTTGTCATTTTAGCCAATCTGATAGGTGTCAGGTGGTACCTCAGAGTTGTTTTAATTTGCATCTCTCTAATCAGAGATTTAGAGCATTTTTTCATATGAGAATAGATAACTTTGGTTTCTTCATCAGAAAACTGCCTGTTCATATCCTTTGACCATTTCTCAATTGGGGAATGACTTGGGTTCTTATAAATTTGATTTAGTTCCCTATATATTTTAGAGATGAGGCCTTTATCAGAAGTACTGGCCTAAAAAATTGTTTCCCAGCTTTCTGCCTCCCATCTAATTTTGGAAGCATTGCTTCTGTTTGTACAAAATTTTTTTAATTTAATGTAATCAAAATCATACATTTTGCATTTTATAATATACTCTATCTCTTGTTTGGTCAAAAACTGTTTTCCTTTCCAAAGATCTGATAGGTACACTATTCCTTTCTCTCCTAATTTACCTATGGTATCACCTCTTATGTCTAAATCGTATATCCATTTTGACCTTATTTTAGTATAAGGTGTAAGATGTTGGTCTATGCCTAATTTCTGCCATACTATCTTCCAGTTTTCCCAGCAGTTTTTGTCAAATACTGAGTTCCTATCCCAGAAGCTGGAGTCTTTGGGTTTATCAAACACCACATTACTAGTGTCATTTACTACTGCATTTCCTGAGCCTAGCCTATTCCATTGATCTACCACTCTATTTTTTAGGCAGTACCAGATAGTTTTGATGACTGCTGCTTTATATTAAAGCTCCAGGTTTGGTACCGCTAACCCACCTTCCTGTGAATTTTTTTTCATTATTTCCCTGGATATTCTTGATTTTTTGTTTTTCCAGATGAATTTTGTTATTATTTTTTCTAGCTGTATAAAATAATTTTTAGGTAGTCTCATTGGTATGGCACCGAATAAGTAAATTAATTTAGGCAGTATTGTCATTTTTACTATATTAGCTCTGCCTATCCATGAGCAATTGATATCTTTCCAATTATTTAGATCTGATTTGATTTGTGTGAAGAGTGTTTGGTAGTTGTGTTCATAGAGTTCCTGGGTTTGTCTTGGCAAGTAGACTCCCAAGTATTTTATATTACCTACCGTTACTTTAAATGGAATTTCTCTTTCTATCTCTTGCTGCTGGACTTTGTTGGTCATATATAGATATGCTGATGATTTATGTAGATTTATTTTATATCCTGCTACTTTGCTAAAGTTGTTAATTGTTTCAAGTAATTTTTGAGTTGATTCTCGAGGATTCCTTAAGTATACCATCATATCATCTGCAAAGAGTGATAGTTTTGTTTCCTCCTTGCCTATTCTAATTCCTTTAATTCCTTTCTCTTCTCTGATTGCTAAAGCTAACATTTCTAGGACAATATTAAATAATAGGGGTGATAATGGACATCCCTGTTTCACCCCTGATCTTTTTGGGAAGGCCGCTAATTTATCTCCATTGCGTATAATACTTGCTGATGGCTTTAGGTAGATACTGTTTATTATTTTAAGGAAAGCTCCCCCTATTCCTAAACTTTCTAGTGTTTTTATTAGGAATGGGTGTTGTATTTTGTTAAAAGCTTTCTCTGCATCTATTGAGATAATCATATCATTTTGGTTGGTTTTCTTATTGATGTAGTTGATTATGTTAATAGTTTTCCTAATGTTGAACCAGCCCTGCATTCCTGGTATAAATCCCACCTGGTCATAGTGTATTATCCTGGTGATCACTTGCTGTAATCTCCTTGCTAATATCTTATTTAAGATTTTAGCATCAATATTCATTAGGGAAATTGGTCTATAATTTTCTTTCTCTGGTTTTGCTCTGCCTGGTTTTGGTATCACCACCATATTTGTGTCATAAAACGAATTTGGTAGAACTCCTTCTTCAGATATTTTTACAAATAATTTGTATAATATTGGAATTAATTGTTCTTTAAATGTTTGGTACAATTCACCCGTAAACCCATCTGGCCCTGGGGATTTTTTCTTAGGGAGTTCATTAATGGCTTGTTCAATTTCTTTTTCTAATATGGGTTTATTTAAGGATTTTATTTCCTCTTCAGTTAACCTGGGCAGTTTGTATTTTTGTAAATATTCATCCATTTCATTTAGATTGTCAAATTTATTGGCATACAGTTGGGAAAAATAATTCCTAATTATTGATTTAATTTCTACTTCATTGGTGGTAACATCACCTTTTTCATTTTTGATACTGGTAATTTGGTTTTCATCTTTCTATTTTTTAATCAAATTAACCAATATTTTATCTATTTTATTGGTTTTTTCATAAAACCAGCTCTTAGTTTTATTGATTAATTCTTAGTTTTTTTGCTTTCAATCTTATTAATTTCTCCTTTGATTTTCAGGATCTCTAATTGGGGATTTCTAATTTGTTCTTTTTCTAGCTTTTTAAGTTGCATACCGAATTCATTAATCTCCTCTTTCTCTTTTTTATTCATGTAAGCATTTAGAGCTATAAATTTTCCCCTAAGCACTGCTTTGGCTGCATCCCATAGATTTTGGTATGTTGTCTCATTATTGTCATTCTCTTGGATATAGTTATTGATTGTTTCTATGATTTCTTGTTTGGCCCATTCATTCTTTAGAATGAAATTATTTAGTTTCCAATTGATTTTCATTCTACTTTTCCCTGGCTCTTTCTTACATGTAATTTTTATTGAATCATGATCTGAGAAGGATGCATTTACTATTTCTGCCTTTCTACATTTGTCTATGATGTTTTTGTGCCCTAAAACATGGTCAATTTTTGAAAATGTGCCATGGACTGCTGAGAAAAAGGTATATTCCTTTCTATCCCCATTCAATTTTCTCCAGACATCTATCATGTGTAACTTTTCTAGTAATCTATTCACCTCTTTCACTTCTTTCTTATTTATTTTTTGGCTAGATTTATCTAATTCTGAGAGGGGGAGATTCAGATCCCCCACTAGTATAGTATTACTGTCTAATTCCTCTTATAACTCATTTAACTTCTCCTCTAAGAACTTGGATGCTATACCACTTGGCGCATACATATTCAATATTGATATTACTTCATTATCTATAGTACCTTTAAGCAAGATGTAATTTCCTTCCTTATCTCTTTTAATGAGATTTCTTTTTGCCTGCACTTTGTCTGAGACAAGCATTGCTACCCCTGCTTTTTTTACTTTAGCTGAAGCATAATATATTCTGCTCCAGCCTTTTACCTTTACTCTGTGTGTATCTCGCTGCTTCAGATGTGTTTCTTGTAAATAGCATATTGTAGGATTCTGGTTTTTAATCCACTCTGCAATTCACTTCTGTTTTATAGCAGAGTTCATCCCATTCACATTCACAGTTATTATTACTGACTGTCTATTCCCTTCCATTCTATTTACCCCCTTTGTAGTTAACCCCCTTCTTTCACCTTATTCCTCCTCACTGACATTTTACTTCTTACCCCTGCCTCCCCCGATCTGCCCTCCCTTTTTATCACCCCCCTCTCTTTTCTTTACCCTTTTCTCCATTGCTTTTGTCCTCCCTTCTATCAGTCCCCCCCTTTCCCTTCCCCTTTCGCTTCCCTAAAGAATGAGTTAAGTTTCTTTATCCTAATGAACGTATATGTTATTCCCTCTTTGAATCAAATCTAATGAGAATAGGGTTGAAACAATGTTTACCCCTCCTTTCTTTCCCTCTATTGAAATAGGTTTTATTTTTCACCTCTTCATATGATATAATTTATCCCCTTCCACCTCCCCTTTCCTCTCCTCCCCATAGACTCCCTTTTTAACCCCTTAAATTTTTTTTTATCACATCAAAGACAATTTATATTTATACCCTCTTTGTAAAGTCATTCTCTCTGCCCAAATACATTTACAGTTCTTAAGAGTTATGAGTATTATCTTCCCATGTAGGGATATAAACAGTTTAACCTAATAGGGTAACATTTTTTTTGGTTTTTTCTCCCACTCTGTTTACCTTTTTAAACTTCTCTTGAGTCTTGTATGTTGAGATCAAATTTTCTATTCAGTTCTGGTCTTTTCACCAGGAAAGATTGAAAGTCTCCAATGTCATTAAATGTCCATCATTTCCCCTGAAAGAAAATGCACATTTTTGCTGGGTAATAGTTTCTGGGCTGCAATCCAAGCTCCTTTGCCTTCCGGAATATCATATTCCAAGCCTTGCGGTCCTTTAATGTTGAAGCTGCCAGGTCCTGAGCAATCCTGACTGTGGCTCCATGATATTTAAATTGCTTCTTTCTGGCTGCTTGGAGTAGTATTTTCTCCTTCACCTGATAATTCTGGAATTTGGCTATAATATTCCTTGGAGTTTTCCTTTTGGGGTCTCTTTCAGGAGGTGATCGGTGGATTCTTTCAATGATGATTTTATCCTCTGATTCTATGATATCAGGGCAGTTCTCCTTAATAATTTCCTGGAATATGGTGTCTAGATTCTTTTTCTGGTCATGGCTTTCAGGCAGTCCAATGCTTCTCAAATTGTCTCTCCTCGATCTGTTTTCCAGATCAGTTGTCTTTCCGATGAGGTATTTCACATTTTCTTGTATTTTTTCATTGTTTTGATTCTGCTTGACTGATTCCTGGTGTCTCATGGATTCCTTATCTTCCAACTCTCCAATTTTAATTTTTAAAGCATTGTTTTCTTCAGTGAGATTATGCACCTTTTTTTCCATTTGTCCAAGTGAATTTGTTAAGGCACTGTTTTCTTCAATGAGATTATGCACCTTTTTTTTCATTTGGCCAGATGAATTTTTTAAGTCATTGTTTTCTTCAGTGAAATTATGTACTTTTTTTTCCATTTGGCCAGTCATTCTTTGTGCTTCCTTTTCCAAGCTGCTGATTCTTTTTTCATAGTTTTCTTGTTTTGCTTTCATTTCTCTCCCCATTTCTTCTTCTACATCTCTCAACTGATTTTTAAAATCCTTTTTGACCTCTTCCAGGAAGGCTTTTTGTTCCTGAGACCAATTCACCTTTCCTCATGAGGCTTCACACATAGGCAATTTGAGGGTATTGTCCTCATCTGAGTTTGCATTGGCTTCTTCCCTATTGATACAGAAGCTCTCAATGGAGAGGGCTCTTTTTTGCTTCTTACTCATTATTGCAGCTTATTTATTTATTTTTTAAGTTGAGGTCTGCTCTGGGGGCACTAGAGTCCCTGTTTTGGGCTTCTTGTGCAGGGGTTATAGGTGCTGTGTGACTGGCTTTTTACTCTGAGGCCTTTATGGTGTGTGGAGATCCCCCGGCCTGCACTTCCTGTCTGGGTGTGCTCGGCCAGCCAGGCGCCCGCTCCTGGCCTCTGTTCCCGCCTGACCCGTTCGTGGCCCTCCTGGCCGGTGCATGTAGGTTTTTCCACTGTCGTTCTTGGCCACCAGATTTTTGAACCAGGTTCCAGGGGCTTCAGTTGTTTGGCTGTTGCCCGCAGCTCCTGATGACTTGCACTGACCCCCTCGGCGCTAGGTTGTTGCCCTGCGCTGGGCCTCCCTTTTGCCCGAGTCAGACCGACCTTTTCCTGAAGTCTTCTAAATTATCTCTGGTTGGAGGACTGTGTCTCTCTGTCCCTTTGTAGGTTCTGTAGTTTCAGAATCCGTCCAGAGGCTTGATTTAATGTTCTTTTTGAGGGAACAGAAGGAGAGCTCAGGCAGTTTGCTGCTTCCTCTCCGCCATCTTGGCTCTGCCCCGATAGCACTGATTTCTTGATGTGGTTTACCAGGAAACAAGAATAGAATCTCTAGCATCTCTTCCCCCCATCTTTCTCTAAGGGAGACTGTGATTCCCAACAGGAGGGAACCAAGAGTTTGGAACAAAACATTGACCACTATATTCTCCCCAGAATGAGATGGTATTGAGTTCAATTTATATCTATTTCCTAGGTTAAATAATGTAAGTCTAGGGAATGTTGTTTTAAGGTTCAAGCTAAACTTCTGACTTCTGTTCATTGATGGAGAAATAAAAATCCAAGTTTTCTATCAATAGTTTGACTGCCATCCCACCAAATATCAGTTCCATAATTAATAGATATAGCAAATAGCAACAGAATATGTTTATCTAAGTCTATAGCAGGAAAATATGAATATATATATATATATATATGAGCCAGACAATACATATTGTAGAAATGCTACCATTGGGAGCAAAAAACCTCATCACAACCAAGAGAATAAGTCCCAGATTTCACTCAAAGGGGAAATTCTCTGAATTTTTTATTGTAGCAGGATGAGAATAGCAACCTAATAAAGACTGCCAAGCATGCCAGATTCTTCCCAGATTTTTTCTTTTCCTCTGGTATCTTGAAATGAGGTCAGCATTTCAAATCTTTCTGGAAACTGGATAGCGGAAGAAGCTATCTCTTCAACCAACTCTTAACCCAGCTCTCACACAGCCATATAATATAGAGTAATCAATCTCCACCAATGAGGAGAGAGTTCCATACACATAGCCCTTTAAGACAAGGGTTGCCCACACATCAACCATTTCCAAAGTTATCTACTAAGATCATATCACTGAATTTTGTCCTATAATGGATGGTGTGGGTGACTTGAGAAACCTATATAGATGGTCCTGACTGGCCAGGGTAGAAGATAAATGAAGAAATGTATTCCTGAAATTTTTCCATTGACGTTGTATGAAAATGATTCTGCATATGAAAGGTGGTGAGGTGATTTCTAACTTGTGGCCCTTCTTACGCTGCCCCTCCCCTTTTGATTCTATCCAAGCCCTTTGATTTTGTATGCTTTCAATAATTTGGTATGCTACAGGGAAAAGAACATTGAAATTGAAGTCAGGGGGCAGCTAGATGGAGCAGTGGATAGAGCACCAGCCCTGGAGTCAGGAGGACATGAGTTCAAATCCGGCCTGAGACACTTAATACTTACTGGCTGTGTGACCCTGGGCAAGTCACTTAACTGCAATTGCCTCACACACACACACACACACACACACACACACTAAAAAAAGGAAAAAGAAAAAAAAAACCTAAAGAAATTGAAGTCAGGGAATCTGGGTTTGAACTCAGCCTCTGCTTTTTACTACCCATATGACCTTAATCAAAATTCCATCACAATCATATACCACAACTTGTTTATCCTTTCCCTAATTGACAGGTATCCCAGGACAGCTTCTTTACTTTTTTACCCTAATCATCTTTGGGAATAAACCTAGTAGTCCTCATTCCCACCACCCACATAGGTGAGAGTTTACCCTCAGTCTTAATTTTGCATCATTTCAATATCTTTCCACACTTTGCCATCACAAGTGTCTGACAAGAAGAGATAGTGGTTCTTTCTTTTTTCAGGTAAACTCCTGTAAACTCACACTTCATCGCATTATGCCCCATTTTTGTATCTGGCAGATTGGCCCCACTTATCTACTTTCTCTCTCTCTCTCTCTCTCTCTCTCTCTCTCTCTCTCTCTCTCTCTCTCTCTCTCTCTCTCTCTCTCAGTTATACTTACAATGATTCCTAAATCTATGTATTCAGCCTTAGTCTCTCTGCTGGGCTCCAATCATATGTCATGAACTGTTTCTTAGAGATCTCAAATGGCATGTCCTTTAGTGATTTCAAATTCAATATGTCCAAAACAGATCTCAATATATTTCCCTTTCAATAATCTCCACTTCAAAATTTCCCTATATTCTTGAGGTGATGATCATCGTTCTAGTCACCCAGTTCACAACGTCTATGTCATCCTCAACAGCTCACTCAGATTCATCCCACATTTGACACCTTTTTTGAAATCTATTGTCAATTTTTTTCCTTTTTACCTTCATCGCACCTTTCAAATGTAACTCTCTATTCGAACAGATGCCACGCTGGTTCTGGCCGTGTCATCTCATGCCTGGAGTAGTAGAAGGCCTTTTTTTGTTAGTCTCTCTGCATCAAGGTTTTCCTCATTCTAAGCCATTCTCTACTCACCTGCCAAAATAATTTTTCTTAAACAGTTCTGATCGTGTCACTCTCCTGCTCAATAAACTCCATTCCTCCAGGATCAAATAGGAAATCCTGTTTGAATTTGAAAGCTCTTCACAACATGGCCTTGTCCTACCCTTCCAGTCTTCATACAATTACATTACTTGATGACCCAATGACACTGGCCTTCTTACTGTTCCTTACACACAATAATCTATTTCAATTCAGGCCTTTGCCTGATAGAACATGCCTAGAAAGCTCCCCCTCCTCCCATTCTTCTCTTGTCTTCCCTGGGTCCTTCAGACTCAGCTCAAATCTAATCTTATAGAAGAGACTTTTCCCAGTTTTCTACCAACATACACATGGAAACATACCCACACACACCATTAGTGCCTTCCCTTTGAAATTACATTCATTTTATATTCAGTATATCTATATGTGCAAATCTGTGTATGTGTTCTCCCATTAAAATGTGAACTTCTTGAAGGCAGCGAGAGTGTTTCCCCCCTTTCTTTTTCATATATATATATATATATATATATATATATATAAATACTTTTTGGGGGGGAGGCAATTGGGGTTAAGTGACTTCCCCAGGGTCACACAGATAGTAAGTGTCAAGTGTCTGAGGCTGGGGGCTGGGTTTGAACTCAGGTCCTCCTGACTCTCAGGCCAGTACTCTATCCACTGTGCCACGTAGCTGCCCCACCCCACCCCCCACCTTTTTTCTTACATTCAGTCACTCAGTATGTAGCACATTACCTATCACATTGTTACTAATTAATTGTGGGGACCAATTTTTAATTGGGGAGTGTTAGCTAAGCAGCTTGCTGCAATATTGGGACAAGGAAGGAGACCAGCAGCCTCCCTCAAAACAGAACAAGATTTTTTTTTAACAAGAACGAGCCTAAAAAAAAAACAAACAACACAAACAGGATCAGAAGGATCAAGGGAAAGGAAATAAAATGGGGAAAGGGAAATTATACAACCTGAAAAAATACCACCAACTAGGAATCAGCTGAGAATACACCACAGCACTCCTGTGGCCTTCCAGCTTCCAGCTACAATGGCAAATTCTCCCCATTCCCAGGAACCCCACACAGCCCCCAACCAATTGTCTGGCTACTCTGAGAGTCACATGACTGCCCTCACTAGGCTTCCAATCATTATAATTTTTTCCAGGCCCATGTAGGCGTCGGCGAGTGGTGATGACTTGAGGAGCCAGAGCCATGGCAATGGCTACAACCAGTGGGTGGAGCACCAAGTGGTCTGCAGAGCCCCAGGCCAATGTGAGCTGAGGAATAAAACCTTAAATAACAATTAATTCTTTACATAATCATACTTTTTGAATGACATGCCTCATCCCTTAATTGAGGACATACCTCAAGGCTCTGTGCTGGGTTCCTTTCTCTTTTCTTTTATTACTCTCTTATTTGGGAAATTTATTAATTTCCATGGAGTAGACTATTATCTTTACAAACATAATGCCAGGCATAGGTGTAGTCAATAGTCAGCTCTTGAAAATGAATTGTTAAATACTCAGAGTGAGCATTTATACCTCAAAAATCAGCAAATGTTAAAAATCAGGCCTTGTTTTACTCTTGTGGATTGTCTAGGCTTAAGAAGGTGATAGAAAAAATGATAATGCAGATTAAGCCTAAAAGCATATTTGAAATTTCAAAATGTTATCACAATATCATGGTATTTATTAGATGTTTGTTTTGTCACTCAAAGAAATACTTTCATGTGATTGATCTAGTGTCTTTAATAATATTTTATTTACTGTATTTGTATTAATATTCATTAGTATTATTGATTTATATGCTTTGATCTCTCCCTAGTTGGTGCATCAGTATATATGTATCTCATAATAGAAAGATGATTAAAAATATACTATTACTCTTCTTTTGTAAAAGATTTATACTGCATAAAAGTTTTTTGGTCTTTTAACATTTAATTGCATTCTTTTAAAATTCATGTGGATTAACTTTGCTTTATTCCACTTTTAGAAATTACATCTAGGTTTGATTAATTTCTATGGCTGAGATCTGATTATTTAGAATTACTTTTTATAGTTGTGTTAATCCTGATATTGCCTCTCAGAGCTGTTGTGAGATAAAAAATGGGATAATATTTGTAAAAAAGTGATTATAATAGTGCTTGGTGCATATTAGGTACTTTATAGATGTTTATTACTTTCCCTTTTCTAAATATTAATCCATTTGATTTAATGCAGATATTTCATCAATTTGAAATAGTAATTTCAAAATTAAAGTAGAGATTTATTTTATCCCCGCCCCCTTTTTCCATTGTTGCTGGTTCCCACTACTCATTGTTTTGGACATTATTTTTTTATTTTTCATCAGTGTTCCTTGTGGTATGTCAATTTTACTGGATTTTAAATAGCACTCTTCTTTCATTTTATCAACCCAATAGTTTTGTTTTCAGTTTTATTTATCTCAAACCTATTTAGCTAAAACATACATATTCATGAAGAGGTAAAATAATTTTCAAATTTTCTATTCCTGCTCTAGTTTGGGAATGATTAATTATTTTTTATTTTATTGTTTCATATTCAGCTTAGCATTCTTGTTTTTTTCTTTATATTGATCATATAAGTATTTAAAGATGTGATTTACTTCTAAAGATTTTTTTAACTGCCTCCTATAATTTGTGTAAGCTGTCTCATAGTTAGAATTTCATTTTTCTGTTTCTATGGGCCATTCAACTTAATATTAAAGAAGAAATCATTTAGTCTACATTGATACCTCTGTCTTTTGTTCATATTTCTATTATTGATTGTAATTTTCTTTGCTTTTTGATCTGTACAAAAATGTTTCCTGGCTCTGTCTTTCTTCATTTCGGGATGATTATTCTCTGTTCGGGTACCATATAAAGTTGAAAATCAGGTATGCTTAAAATTGCCTTTCAATATTTGGCAAAGCTCAACAACATCTACCTTCTCTAGCACTCAAGATATTTTAAAATAATTTTTGTTTATTATTTCTAAATTTGATTAAGACCCATCAATGCCACCAATATTTTTGTCTGTCTAGGACTTTTTTTATTTAAGTAAAATTCCCTCTACTTTACTACCTGGTACATTTAATGTGGATATTGGAGCAGTGGGAAATAACTGATACAGAGATGACTTCAGTATCCTGAAGACCTTGTGACAGAGCCAGTCATTTAACCTCATATTGCTTTTGTCAACTCTTTAAAACAGCATCAGAACAGTTGATTATCTCTACATGAATAGGAAAATACTTACACATATTTCCCAATTCTAACTAAATCATAGAACTGAACCCTCAACTTCCTCTCATTTTTCCCCACAATCTATAGAGTTTTCATAAAAATATAATCATGTATTCCCCCCTTTACCTTTAGCGATGACAATGAGTTTTCCTATTGACTATTACTATGAGTGTGCTTTATTTTGCTTTGGATTGGGTCAAAGTATAATAAAATGTATTGCAATGCCTCATTTGATCTCTTTATGAATCTTAATGTGTGCTTTTGTTTGTTTTGGGGTGTTTGTGTTGTTTTTTTTTTTTGCAGGGCATTAAGGGTTAAGTGACTTGCCCAGGGTCCCACAGCTAGTAAGTGTCAAGTGTCTGAGGCTGGATTTGAACTCAGGTCCTCCTGAATCTAGGGCTGGTGCTTTATCCACTGTGCCACCTAGATGCCCCCATGACTTATAATGTTTTAACCAAATTTGTTTTATTTACAAAATGACTAGATTTTTGTTTTTAAACATGTCTGCCATTGTTTTGTGGGTGATCAATTCTGTTTATAGTTATCATTATTGTTTGTTTTCACTATGCCAAAGTTTGTTAGATTATTTCTTTCTTTACAATAAAACATACAAACAAACAACCTAAGAATCTTCCTGACATTTCTCAGTTTAACATTTCACACTCAGCCTCCTCTCTTTCCCCTTCTCATCCTAAACCCACAATTGCAGGGTATTGATCTCCTCCTACCCTCTTTACCCCAGTTTTTGTTTGTTTTGCAATCAGCTTTCACAATAGTTTTAACTGTTTTGGTTCAGAAATCCCTTCTTTTAAATCTTCTCTTCAGCTCAGACAATGTTTACTACTTTCCCATTCTCAGTTTACTTTACTATTGTTTGATAAAGGGTAGTTCCTAAAATGTCTCTCAAGGACTCTGAGGGTTAGAAAAATGGTGTTGAAGATGGAAATGTAGTATTATTTTTAGAGAATAGTAATCAGGTCAACCAAACCGTACTGTATTTTAGGTTGGGTGAGATCAGTCTGGAAAATAATAAGTTTGATCTAAATTGAGAAGGTATTTATATATACAAAAGGTGTTTTTATTTTATTCTTGTAGCAATGCATAGCATGCTTATTAAACTTGCATATGGCTCACAACTAAATGACAGATTACATGTTGGATAATAAAATCAGGAATGAAGGCTATCTCAATGAGTATGAATGAGGAATTTCATCTTAAAAATAAATAAATAAAAGGAATAGAATAAGGGTAAATGTAGATTAGTTTAATTCAAAAACCAATCCATTAGATTCAAAACCAATTGAAATAAAAGAAGGATTGAAGGATCTGTGAATATCCAGAATTTCATGTGATAAAGAACTGAGCATTTCAGAACACTGAAAGCTCAATATGAACCCACCATCTAAAATGGCAGCTAATAGGGGCAGGTAGGTGGTGCACTGGATAAAGCACTGGCCCTGGATTCAGGAGTACCTGAGTTCAAATTCAGCCTCAGAAATTTGACACTTACTGGCTATGTGACCCTGGGCAAGTCACTCAACCCCCCAATAGCCCCACAAAAAAAAGAAAATAATAAAATGGCAGCTAATGTAGATAATGTGAATAAAGATCACATTTAGCAGGGGATAATGTCCAGGACTGAGAAGGTGACAGCCCTTCTGAACTTTGTCCTATTCACACCATGTTTAGAAAAAAGTACTCAATCGCATACACTACATTTCAGTAAGGACACTGTGATTTGGGTTGTGTCTAACAAGGAGAAACCAGAATAAGAGCATATGTGGAGACCATGTCATATAAGTCTCATGTAAAATATATTATAATGACTACCTTAGAGAAGAAAATATGTTGAAGGGGGAGAAGGCATTATAGGGATGTTAAAAGATGGCAAAGTTGTCACATGGAAAGGTATTAGAATATTTTAAAATATTCCCAAAATCTAAAATAAGGGCAATGTGGCCACCTCAGAGAAACAGATATCAGCACAATGTAATAATCAATTTACTCCCAATTAGAATTGTCCCAAAGGGGACTGGACCATGTGAGAAATGGTGGGTTTGCTTTCATTGGAGGGCTTCAATTGAAATCAGGATGACTACTTGTCATAAATACTGCAGATAGAATTAGTGTCCAGTTGTACTTTAGTATTGGTGACCACTGAGGTCTCTGAAGTTCAGTGATTCTGTGGTTTAGAAATACGACTGTCCTTTAATCTTAGTTCCTTTGTGGATGGAGCTCTCTTTTGTAGTGGCATGTGAGAAGGAGAGCAGAAGGTAAAGAAAAGGGTGAAAGTGTAGTATTTAGCTACATTCATTACCTAATATCATTAATTGGTTTCACGATAATTTGGTTTCATGACTTATAAGTTAAATTATGTTCCTGGGTGGAGAATGGTAGTTGCATAGAATTATTATTTAAATGGAAGATACACATGTTTAGATTTGAATCTCCACTGATCATTCAAATAATGCTTTTTTGGAGTGCATTATTACAAACAAATGACACTGTCCTGAGCAAAATAATATAGCATATTGAAGGATTCCAGAATGGGACAAGATAAGCTATGACAGAGAGAATCTCATTTAATGTAATCTCTCTAAATATGGAACAACCACCAAAGGTCTAAAGGATGGAAGTTTAGATCATTTCAGTCACTGAAAATGAACTGTAGAAATTCACTAGTGATGAATGTACTAAAGAAATAACCTTGTACCATCAGGCAGAGCACTGGCATAATTTAAGCTTTTCTATCTCCTGAAGCTTCATCAGTCGCAGATTTGCAAGATATGTTATGCTCTTCTGTGAGGCTATTTTTCTGCAGTGTCTAGTGTGATGAAAGAGATAGAACAATGTCTTTATCTCATATCCTCCTAGTATGAACTCTATCTTTTCTTACCTTTAGCAGTCAAAGGGGACTATATGACCAAACTGATTAGGTATTCCATCTCATAGGTCCCTGGATTTCTATTCTATAGACCAAAGAAGGTGAATGAAGTAGTGGAAGAGATGTATTCAAATTATAGTGGCAAGAGCTCAAACTCTCATTAGTTTGAACTGTCATATTTATGAACCTTCTTTAATATTTCATCAAGTATTCTGGGTGCCAGCTAGTATAGAGGAATTATTTACTGAACTGGCTTGCCAAGGGACTGGTTCTAAGGTAAGTCCATAAAATACCATAATTTTTCATTTACTTTTTTAGGTGTTATTTTTTTTTCAACTGAACTCACCCAGATCCACTTCATATTTAAAGACAAACTTGTTAACAGGCTAAGTGACAGAGCCTCTAACATTGAAAACCAAAATGTATCAAATGCAACTTGTTACCTGTTCCCAAAAGTCTTCTACCTTTCTTGTGTTGCACATTTATATTAATTACTCCATAATTTACTCAGTCACACAGACACAACAATCTGCTACTTCACTTTCTTCCTCCACATTTGATTGCCTCAACTTATTCAGTTCAAGAACTATTTATAAAGCACCTCCTAAGTGCAAATAATCATTCAAGGTTCTAGAAATATAAAAGGGAAACAGAAAATAGTTGGTAAGGTATGTACATTCTATTGTTACATAATAGATGTACACATGATTATTTGAGAAGGGAGATACTGTTGTTTGTCCTTCATTTTTTAAAATTTAATTTAATTTTAAAAAGTTACTAATTACATGCAACAATATTATCTTTCATTCTTGAAGAGGACCATGATATTGGGAAGTGAATTGGATTTAAGTGAAACAGGGCTGTGCAAAGTTGCCAACCTCATTCTCCTCTCCAGAACCATCTGGGTCCAGAGGCAAAATATACATCAGGAAGATGGGAGATGGCCCTGGATATTTAAAGCAATTGAGTTTAAGTGACTTGCCCAGGGCCACACAGCTAGTAAGTATCAAGTGTCTGAAGTCAGATTTCAATTCATGTCCTCCTGACTCTAGAGCCATTGTTCTATCCACTGGGAGACCTAGCTGCCCTGAGGGAGAGAATAATAATAATTGGAAGGATACAGAAATAATTCCTGGAGGAAGTGGAATCTGATCTAATATTGAAAAAAAAAACCCACACATATTTAAAGGAGTAGAGATGAAAGGCAAGTGTATTGAGGCACAAGTGAAAATCCATGTAAAGGCAAAGAAATGGAAATGCAATGACAATTTTGAGGAATAGCAAGTACTTTATTTGGTTAGAATGTGGAGTGCATAAAAGGTAGTCATGTGAAACAAATTCTGGAAATATAACCTTGAATAAGATTGTGAAGCATTTTAAATTAAAAGATGGTAAGTTTGTGTTTTGTCCTGGAGGGAAATAGGGATATACTGAAAGTTCTTGAGATACCTCACCACTTCCCCGTCCTACAGTGTATTCCTCTCACCCCTCAATTTTACCCTAAAGATATAATCATGGGGCAGCTAGGTGACACAGTGGACAAAGCATCCAACCTGGACCCAGGAAGTCCTGAGCCCAAATCCAGCCTCAGATACAAGACCCTCATCCACTGCTCAACCTCAGACATGTCACACATCTCCAACCACCCCACAAAAAAAGATAAACAAAAATAAATACTTTACAGATATCATCCCTTCATAATCAATTCCTGCCTGTGCCCTGTATCCAAGTTTATTTCTATCATCTGCTCTAATACTGAGAAAGTTCTTATGAGTTAGATGTATCATCTTCCCATGTAGGAATGTAAACAGTTTAACTATTTTCCAGGTCAGCTGTTTTTCCATGGAGATATTTCACATTACCCTCTATTTTTTATTCATTTGGATTTCTTTGATTGTGTCTTGATTTCTCATAAAGACATTAGCTTCTATTTGCTCAATCCTAATTTTTAAGCAATGATTTTCTTCAGAGACCTTTTGTACCTCCTTTTCCATTTGGCCAATATGGCTTTTCAAGCTGTTGACTTTTTTTTCATCACCCTCCTGCATCTCTCTCATTTCTCTTCCAATTTTTCCCTCTACTTCTCTTACTTTATCTTCAAAGTTCTTTTTGCGTGCCTCTATGGGCTGAGACCTATTCATATTTTTCTTGGAAGCTTTGGCTGTAGGAGCCCTGACATTGCTAACCTCTTCTGAGGGTGCACCTCGATCCTCCTTGTCAACAAAGAAACTTTCTCTGGTCCTCACCTTTCTCTGTCTGCACATCTTGCTGTCTTTTACTTGACTTTTAACTCCTTAAAGTGGGGCACTGTTTCCAGGCTGCACTGTCCTAATCTTCAGGGGATCCTCAGTGATATGATTTAAGGAGGGGCAGGTTCTTCACTTACCTGGACTGTTCCTTGGTCCATAGATAACCCCAGGACAACTTGCTAATTAAGCAGAGAGCATAATGTTGTTTCCTGTGTTTGTTAGCTCTGACAACCCTGCGTCCCTTCCCCACCTGGGCCCCCAGCACTCAAGCCTACTTCCTGGTTACCAGAAGGTGTGTAAAACCCAAGTTCTGCCTCAGCACCAGCAGAGACCACTGTAATATACCCCCAGGCCCTTTCATCAGATCATAAGTTTAGTTCTAGAAAACACAGGCACTACAGCTGATTCAGAGGATCCAAGGGTCTCTTTCTCTGGCTCAGTATGCCTGGGACTGCATCTGTGTCAGCCTGAATGTGGTTTTGGGCTCCACTTCTACCCTGGCACAGCAACTCCCTCCTGCCAACCTTCTAAGCCATCTTTGGCTGGAAGATGATCTCAGCCCATTTTTTTTGTGGGTTTTGCTGCTCCAGGAATTGTCCTATGGCATTATTTGGAGGGGTTTTTGGAGAGATTGTGTTGTCAGTTACTAGAGCTTACTGCTGTTCCTCCATCTTGGCTCCACCCTGGAAAAAACTAAATAATGTCTTTAGTTATTTAAGTCAAATCTAATATGCATTAGTAGCTAGGTGGCACCATAGAACACAAAGCACTGAGCCTGGAGTCAAACAGAATCATCTTCAGTTTAAATCTGACCTCAGATATTTGCTAGCTATGTGACCCTGGGCAAGTGACTTAATCCTGTTTGTCTCAGTTTCCTCATCTATGAAATGAGCTGAAGAAAGAAATTTCAAACCACTCCAATATTTCTTCTAAGAAAATTCCAAATGGGATCAGGTAGAGCTGGACACAACTGAAATGACTGAATAGCAAAATTTGTCATTAACCTGAAGTCCTTCAAAATCCAGGTTTCCCTCTCTGAACATGTGATCTGAAGTGGTCTCTAGATGATGCTCACTGATGTAATTACAGAGACTTGACACATTCAAATAAAAGAATATTCAATAGATAAAGATAATCAAGGACTAAATTTTTAAAAAGGAAATTATATATACATATACATACACACACACACACACACATATATATTTTTTTTTCTCAAGTCACTACTTGGACAGGTTCATATACTAGGTCAAATGTTGACAGACAATTCTAATAGCTTAATAACATTGTGCTGAAATTAAGGAATTGGATGATTGGTGTGATTATATAAATTCAATGGGTCTACAGAAGTCACAAACCTGTGACTTGACTCAAATTCACCTCATGACATATTTGGGTATTAAGAGACATGAATGTGGAAGACAACTAGGTGGCTCAGTGCATAAAGCACTGGCCCTGGATTCAGGAAGACCTGAGTTCAAATATTGCCTCAGACACTTGACACTTCCTAGCTGTGTGACCCTGGGCAAGTCACTTAATCCTCATTACCCCACCAAAAAAAGAGAGAGAGAGAGAGAGAGAGATGAATGTCATATGAAAAAAAAAACAACAATCTGTCTCTATATATCTATCTAACTTATTTACATATACATTCATATATATAGGCATATGGATGTTTGTATATAATGTGCAAATAAATATGAATTGATATGTGTATGTGCATGTATATATGTACATATATAGACATGTGTCTATAGATATGGATGTAAATAGATATATAGATAACATAAAGGCTATAGGTATTGATGTTTACATAGATATGGATATAGATGGCCTAGATAAGTATTAATATAGATATATAGACAGAAACACACTGATATAGACATAGATAAACACAAAGCCAAAGTGAGTTTTTTACTTTGCACACTCTCTAATCTCTATAATTATTTCCTTTTCAGGAATTTTTGAATGCAAATCTATTCCATTTAAGAAACAAAGGAAGTTTCTGTTTGACACATGTTGTTTGCTCAGAGTTTGTTGGTATCAATCTAATTTGTGCTAAGGTATCATTTTCCACCAAGATGTTTACTTACTATGATGCTTCAAAATTTCAGGTGGGAAGTTTTGTTTATTCATTTTTGAGGGGGTGGGTGAGGCATTGAGGGTTAGGAGACTTGCCTAAGGTCACACAGCTAGTAAGTGTCTTAGGCCAGATTTGAACTCAGGTCCTCCTGAATCCAGGGCCGGTGCTTTATCCACTGCACCACCTAGCAGCACCCATTTGTTTGTTTTTAATGTATTTATTTTTATTTATCAAATAACAAGTTTATCTATAAGTATTTCTTCATTTGTTTATTTTTCTATTTGTTAAATTTCTATTTTTATTAATCACTTATTTCCTTACTTATCTATTCATTTATCTTTTTTATGTATTTATTTGCTCCTTTGTTAATTATTTAATTATTCTTTCATTTCTGTACCCATTCATTCATTTATTTGCTTATTTCCTTTTTTATCTATTTATTGGCTTACTCATTTATACATTTATCATTTTACTCATTTATGCATTCATCCATTCAAACAAATGAGATGTCCTAGTCCTCTGATTTCATTGATCCATGGAACACATGGTTGTAAAAACACACTTTACCCATGCTGGTCAACATTTTCTTTGCAAGTTATTTCTTAACCATAAAGTTCTCAGAGATAGTTAAAGTTGCTTTCCAAAGGTAAAATAATCACAGTTTGTTAGAGGCAGAACTGTAACCCATATCTTCCTAGACCTGAGATTAGCTCTTTATTTGCTACATCATGCTGCTTTTCATTTAAAATAATGCATAACCCTTACAACCATAAAACAAAACAAACTAAAGCTAAAACATAGTTTTTAAATTTTGTTGTAGCACATTCCATGTATTACATCAAATCATATGTATGAATCCATTCTCTGCCAAATGAGATCCAAAGACATGCAGTTCTACTTTGGAATTTGGATATATTCTAGTTACTCTTCCACTACATATAGACAAAAAAAAACAAACAAACACAAGGAGTTCAGAAAATAAGCAAGTATTCTTTGGAGTTAATCATATGGAAAAAGTAAGTTTTCCTTTACTTCTTGGTCCCCTAAAACTGATTTTTTAAAGTGAGTTCTTTCAGGGTGTAACATTGGTGTTGCCTTAATTTTTAGGATCATAGTTTCAGAGGTAAAAGAACCTGAGAGGTCATTTTATTAAAATTCAACATTTTATAGATGAGAAACGAGGCCCGGAAATGTGAAATGATTAGCTAAAAGTCACAGGGAACAATAGCTTAGCTGGTATGTGAAATTAGTGCATCACAATCCAAATCTTTACCTTTTGCACCATACAATGCTGACATTTCATTGCACTTAAATGAATTGTTTATGCAAAATCAAGGATATAGCATTGTAAAAAGTACATAATCCTTTTTCTACTCTCCTCCTTCCAGAAGGGCCAAAATTTAACCTCCCTTGGGCCTCTTCCAACCCACTTAGGCCTTACCTGTTTCCACTCTGCCCCTTTTCCTTTTTTCCAATTAACACAAGAGATTTAATTATAGTATTCTGTTATAACTCCTAGTTAACTTTTTAAACTAACGTGTCACATAATGATCTCAGTCTCTTGGTCTCTTTTTCATTTTTTTCAGTTCATATGACAATGAAAATTCATTAACATAAAAATAAAATATATGTAACAATGTGACCATATGTTATAATTCATATAATTATGATACCTTAGAGTCCTCCATTAGAAAAATTCCTACCATTCAGACAGAAACTTGCTTCTCTATTATACATTAAATTTTATCTATTTCCAAGCTTCTGTATATTTGAGACAAAATTAAGATTCAGAAGATGTTGCAATAAAAGAAAGAAAAAGAATATCACTGTGCTTATTCCTGCATAGACATATTAGGTGATATTGGGGAAATAGTAGGTCTTTGGATGCCATGTTCAGCATACCCATTATGCCAAGTTGCCTCTTGATATTTGCTATACTCTTGCTTCTTTTATCCTCCATCTCCTTCTCCTTCACCTATCTCATTTTTCCCCTCCTCAAAGTCAGTGCTTTTTTCTTCCAAGGTGACAACAAGCTAATCTGATAAATTTATACAAATATTCTCACAGGAATTCTTCAACTACAATCCTCCAAATTCATAGGTTTTATATATATATATATATATATACATATATATATAATATGTAATAAGGATATTTTACAAAGAATAAATGTTTTCTTTCTTCTTTAATTAATTTGCATAAATTGAATATAGTAATAAAATGTGATGGATACATTTTCCGACAAATGTGATTACTCAATGTCCATATGGAGAGTTGGCACAAATTTCATGATCCCCATAAATGAGTAAAAATATCCATATAATATGTATCTATACACATATGGTATATCATATTCTTATGCATTATATATAATACAGCCTTTCAAAAGTTAATCATAATATTGAAAATGACTTCTCCCTTAAGAAGCTTTTGATCTCTTGTACACATTTATTTTCTGAAAGCCTGAAGTATTACTCTATCACATATGTGTATAATTCAAAGATTTTTTCATAATGTGTTAATAAGTTTATTTTTTTAACTATTGAACATGATCCAAATCTCTCTAAAAGGAGTCCTTAATTAAAAGTCTGGGGTTAGCCATTTTTAGAAAGAAAACATATAACTTTTTAGAGTACATTGATATAATAAATATGGCCTAAATGTGTCTTATGCCTACCTAAAATAATAGGATATATGGGCAGTAGTAGTAGTAGTAGTAGTAGTAATAGTAGTTGACAACTATGACTACTACATATATACATATACATTCACATATATACATAAACATATATACACACATATACATACATGTGCATATATGTATATATTAATATATATGTTCCTTTATAATCTCTCTCTGGATCCAGATTTCTATCAAACTCTATATCTCTCTGTTTCTACAGGGTGAATTGCAAATGGTCTCAGAGGGAAAGCACCAGAACTAAGGAGGGACCAAGGAAGGCTTCTTTCAGAAGATGGGACTTTGACTGAGATTTGAAGGAACCAAAGATGCTGTGAGGGAGAGGTGGGGAGGGATAGAGTTCCAGATAGCAGGGACAGTCATTGAAAATGCCCACAATCAGGAGATGGAGTCTCTTCTGCAAGGAAGAGCAAAAAGATTAGCAGCACTCAATTGCAGAATGCTTGGGGGTGGGGTGGGTAGAGGAGCAAGAAAGGGGTAATATGAAAATGTGTGAGAATTCTGGAAAGGTATAAAAGGGTCAGGTTATGAAGGGTTTAGAACACCAAAGGATTTTTATTCTATCATGGAAGTAATGGGGAGGTGGTCATATTTATTGGATAGGGGGTAACAGAGATATGAATTGGAGTGGGGAGAAATTTGAGGCATGGAGACCAACCAGCAGGCTTTTCCAAAGTTACACATAATGGGCAAGGACAGACTAGATGAGGTTGGTGGCAATATCAGAGGAGGGGAGGTAAATACAGGAATTGTTAAAAAGATAGAAGGTATGGGAGGGAGGCAAACATTTAATAAGTACCTATTAATGTGCCAAGAGGGCAGCTAATTGGTAGAGTGGATAGAGTGCCAAGCCTGGAGTCAGGAAGAACTGAGTTCAAATTTGACCTTAAACAATTACTAGTGTGATGCTTGGCAAGTCACTTAACCCTCTATGTCTCAGTTTCCTCATCTGGAAAATGAGTTGGAAAAGAAAACCACTCCAAAATGTTTGCCAAGAAAACCCCAAAATGGGTCACAAAGAGTCAGACATGCCTGAAATTGATCAAACAAAACATGTACCAGGAGCTGCTGTAAGCAATTTACAAGTATTTAGTTTGAGCTTCACAACAATGCTATACTATTATTACCCCCATTTTACAGTTGAGAAAACTCAGTAACACAGAGGTTGTGACTCGCCCTGGGTCACTAATAAGTGTCTGAAGTCAGTTGTGAACTCAGGTCTCCTTGATTCCAGGCTTAACATTCTATCTACCATGCCACCTAACTGCCCCCTAAAATACTGTTGACATGGAAATAGATTGGATATAGGGAATGGGAGAGAGGGAAGAGTCAATGATTACACCAAAATGGCAAGTCTGGTGAATGGAGGGAGGGGTGTCAGTGTAATAAGGATATTAGGGAGAAAGGAGGGTTTGGTGGTGGGGGGAAGATAATGGGTTCATTTCTGAACATATTGATTATGGGATATTGACAAGATATCGAGTTTGAGGCAGTTATATGTCAAATTATATATTATTACTTTATCATATATAACTCAATGCACACTTAATATCTGACTAGAGAGTGGATCCTCCCCCCCCCTTATTTGGGGGGAAACCTATTAACACAATATATAGACAGATGGATGGATGAATGGATAGATATATAGGTGTTTGGTCATCTTCATTTTCCAGTCACTATCTGTAACTTTGGCATTCAAGAAGTTATGCCATATTTTTCTTCCTATTAGGCTCATGCCAAATGTCACCTCATTAAGCCAAACGTATTTTGCATGCTCAATTAAGCACTAGAGATCAGCTAAACTAGCCACAGCTGTGGGAACTTAATCCCTTTCTCTTGCTATCTCTCTAAATTCTTCACAAATTAACAAACCAACATGACTTAGATGTCACTCCTATGGCTCACTTCTCTGGAGGTTGCCCAGTTATAAAGACTCATCATAATTCTGACATGTGTCCATTCACTACCTCTCAGCAAGTGACTTGCTTATCCTCCCTAGCACAAGATCTTAGCTTTTCCTTCCTTGCCCCTTCCCATTTGTGAAACTCTCCATAGGGTTGTTTCCTCTTGATCACTTGATACTTATCAGGGCTTTTCAAAGAAGCAGCTCCTTGAAGACCACATTTTAATTTACATTTCATAACCTATTTTAAACCTGAGAAGGTTCATGGTGCAGTGAATCAGGTTGAACTCAAAGAGAAAATATGGGTTTCAGTTTTGCTTGTGTCACATACTCTGAATGTAACTGAGAATTTTCAATCTTCTAGGCAAATCTCTAAGATAATTGCTCATAGAGATAGTGTGGTCTTAACTTGGCAAAAGATGTTTCCTTTTATGAGTTCCCCAAACCAGTGAAACTATAGGTTAAGTGCTTGTCTCATCCCCGAATATATTTTGAATACAACTGACATAGAGGTATTTGTTTGTCTGTTTTTTTTATTGTTTCAATCATTTCCAAAAATATTCATTCATTCATGAAATAAAACCAGCATTTCCATAACATAGCATAATGAAAAAGATTGCACATGAAAATGCAAACCAGTTACATATAGCTTGCTATTCCTTTTAAATATATGCTAGTTATATAAATTTATTTTCTTTTTTTCCTTCCCCCCACCCTACTGATAGCTACCATTAGACACAAGTGTATATGTGTATGTGTGTGTGTGTGTGTTTATAAAATCATTCTATATATACTTCTATCAGGTTTTTTCTCTGGATGCAGATAATGTCTGCACGTATCCTTTGTTAATTAATTTGGATATTTATAATAGTCAAAATTATTTAGTTGCTCAAAGTTCTTAAAACAATATTGCTGTTGCTATACACAGCAATCTCTTGGTTTTGCTGAATTCATTCTTCATTATTTCGTGGAAGTATATGTATCTTTTTCTTTTTTCTTTTCTTTTCTTTTTTTCTTTTTACAGGGGGAGGGGTGGTGGCAGAAAAGAATATTAAATGATTTGCCCAGGGTCACACAGCTAGTAAGTGTCAAGTATCTGAGGATGGATTTGAACTCAGGTCCTCCTGAATCCAGGGCTGGTGCTATATCCACTGTGCCACCTAGCTGCCCCTTATCCATGTTTTTCTAAAATCATTGAGCTCATCATTTCTTATAGCACAGTAGTATTCCATCACAATTATATACCACAACTTGTTTAGCCATTCCCCAATTGATAGGGATCCCTGCAATTTCTAGTTCTTTGCCACCACGAAGAGAGCTGCTATAAACATTTTAGAACATATAGGTTCTTTTCCTTTTTCCCTAATCATCTTTGGAAATAGAAATTAGTAGTGACATTTCTCGGTAAAAGGATATAGAGAGTTTAATAACTTTTGGGGCATAATTCTAGATTGCTCTCCAAAATGGTTGGATCACTTCACAATTCCACCAACAATGAATATGTCTGCTTTTTATAGTTATGCATAGTGATTTATTTACTCATACTACCTTTTATTATATATGTATATATATATGTAAGTGAGAAAGTAAACAATTATCTAGCTACCTCAAACCAATTAAAGGTATCGTATACATAGCATTTTATAGTTCCAAAGTCTTTAAGAAACAGTATTAATTTTAATCCTGACCAAAAGTCATGTGACTGAGGCAATATAAAAATTCGTAAGCCCATCTTTGTAAGGGTCCTGTTTGTCAAATGTCTAATATTCTTGAAAATGACATAATTACAATCTGGGAGCAATTTACTTTGTATTTATTCAGCAAAGTGGAGTAGAAATCTCATCCCTTTCCAACTCATCTCCAGCTAGAACAATAGGTTAGGAACAGAGCTGAGCAGCAATGAAATATATGGATGAGAAAAGGTTGATCTTTGCTCTCTTTTCTGTCATTCTGTTTCCCTGTCTCTCTCTGATTCACTATCTCCCTCTGTCTCTGTGTCTCTCTTTCTCTGTCTGTGTCTGCCTGTCTCCGTCATTTAGCACAATCCTTGACACATGGTAAATATTTAATAAAGATTAAAAACTCATTTATTACATTTCTTATCTCTCAGAACGATTGGCTGTTTATTCAATGCAATGTAGGCAGCATAGTGTGGTGTATAGAGTCCAGAATTTGGAGTCCAAAAGACCTGGATTCAAATTTAGCCTCTAAGATTTGGGAGTTGTATGACCTTGAACATTTAAATATCTTTCTTATTCTCTAAGTTATAACTACTAAGTTTATGTGACAGAGACAAAATTAGAAATTTGAGTTATTAATTCTCCACTCCAAGCATTCAGGCAATAAAACACCTACTAGGTAACAGGTACTCTACTAAGTACTGAAGATGATATTAAAAATGCATTAGCCGCTACCTTTAAGGATCTCACAGCCTAATTATGGGAGATAACATGAGCAATTGTGTGCAAAACATATGTATAGATGTATGTGTGTGTGTGTATATATATATATATATATATACAGACACATACATACAGAGACAGAAAAACAGATACACATAGAAAAATAAAGATATACATAGAGAAAGAGGGAGAGCAAGAGTGAAAGCATAAGCAAGAGTGGATAGTTTTGGATAAATTTGGGCAATCTCAGAGGAAAACTGTTAGTATTAAGAAGGAGCGGAGAATTCTTATAGAAGGAAGGATTTTAGCTGAAATTTGAAGAAAGCCAGGAGGATGAGTACTTCATATATATTCTTCTAAGTGACATCCAGTACACCAAGAAGCCTATTTTCCATTGTTAAGAAGCTAATTAGTTTCATGCATCTGGGTGGTGCAGTGGACAAAGCACTGTCCCTGGACTGACCTCATACACTTGACACCTACTTGCTGTGTAACCTTGAGCAAATAATTTAACCCTCATCCCCCCCCCCCAAGAAAAGAAACTAATTAGTTAAAGAGGACACTAGCCTGGTTTTTTTTAATACCAAACAACAAAAACAACATTTGTGGGGGAACTCAGGTAGTGTTTGCAATATATTACCAAATGATGGGCCTGAGGCTAAGGACAATAAAAACTTACCATAGTTGTACAGCAAGAAAATGTCAAGATTGAAATCCAGAAACCTGGATTTTTCTTGCTACTATTTGTTCAGTTATACCATATTACTTTTTGGGGGGAGGAGGGGGCAATGAGGGTTAAATGACTTGCCCAGGGTCACACAGCTAGTAAGTGTCAAGTGCCTGAGGTCGGATTTGAACTCAAGTCCTCCTGAATCCAGGGCCCCTGGTTTATCTACTGTGCCACCTAGCTGCTCAGTACCATATTACTTTACAGGTGATATATAGAAGAAAAAATGAGTTGTTTTTTTTTCTTCCCAATACACAAGAATGTACAAGATGAAGACATTTTAAACATGAATCCCACCAGTGATGCAGAAGAAATTGTGAATACATTTAAAATATGTAAACCTGATTTTCTTGTGTTCTTACATGTCATTTACTAATATAAACAATATTATTGAACTAAAACAATTGCTTTTTGATTTTCAAGTGCATGTAAAATGCATTCCAGGAGTTATAAATCTGCTTCTGTTGCTTTTCGCTATCTGCTAGAGGATGTTCACATTAAGATAAATGGATTGTCATGTTTGTAGCACTGTTTAGTTTCACTTTTAGGGGACCATCTGTTCTCTGATGAATGGTTCTGAGGATAATGACAGGCATGTTGATTTAGCTCCTTTTTTAATAAATGCCAGAACTCATTTCTTAAGGATGCAGCCCTTAACTCCCCTCCAAACTTCTTCCACTACCTTTTGAAGATAAATAGTTAACAAGGGCTCATGCCCACACTGACATCTTTTTTTCCCCTCCATTATCTATCATGTAGGTTTTCCCTTGCTAGACCTGCAGGGGAAATACTGCATAGAACCTTGGGACTAATTCTGCCTAGCAGCGGCCTTAATATATGGCACAAAGATGGACATCATAGAAAAAGCACAATGGTGGCTTTATGATTCACATGTTTTATTGAAATGAGGAACTGGCTCAGCTTGATCTTGGAGAAGTTCTTATTAAGAATTTCCACATACGTTGAATGTGATAGATAAATTTCATATAGTCTCCATCTACTTTGAAAGGACAGTTAAAACCTTTCATATAGTGAAGGGATATTTATTAAATATTAGTCTTCGTATGTACTGATTCAAGACAAGAACAAAAAGCCAGTTTAATGTATAGGAGATTTACCATGCTTATTTAAATTTGTACATAAATATATTTGGGAGAATTGGTTTTGTTTTCCTAAGCACATTTTTTCTATCATCTATCTCTTGATCTAACAATATATTGATTTATCTATCATCAATCTATCTACCTATGATTTATCAATCTATTGAGTTGTCTATCATCTTTCCATATATACATGTATACATATAAAAATCCATCTATCCACTAATACATATATACAATCAATTTATCAATCTGTTTACCATCTATTCATATGTGTATGTACATGCATGAATATATATGCTTATATATTTAAAAATTTAATGCAAAATATATGTATATGTATACACATCTCTATGTGTAAACACAAATACATACATCATACTGTAACGATTGGAATAACGCCACCTGCTGGATACTTACTGTAGAAGAGTTCTGCCCATGAAGGGAAGGTCTTTGAGGGCAGGACCAGGAGTCAGGAAGTGACGCGGGCTAGTGGGAGGAGGAAGGAAGAGACTGGCGCTCAGTCTCACTCTTTTTTTTCCTGAGGACTCTGGCGGAGAAGGGAGCTAGAAATGCGCTCTCCCTTTAATAGATAGGAATCTAGACCTTTCTCTCTCTCTTTACCAAATTCTTGTTTTCCTTAATAAATGCTTAAAAGCCTAACTCTTGCTAAAGCTTATAATTTATTGGCGACCACTCATTAGATATTTTAGACAGACTAGCTAGAATTTTAGCCGTTAACAGATGGCTGACCACGAAGAGGAAAGCTGAACCTCACTTCTGATCTTCCGGTTGGGTAAGAAATTTCCCCTCCCTCTCCCTTTAACTGCTAAGTACTGGCGCACTG
Source organism: Dromiciops gliroides (assembly GCF_019393635.1). Taxonomy (NCBI): domain Eukaryota; kingdom Metazoa; phylum Chordata; class Mammalia; order Microbiotheria; family Microbiotheriidae; genus Dromiciops; species Dromiciops gliroides. Next base: position 50,150,706 of record NC_057864.1, on the reverse strand, counting down.
GCTGTGTTTTCCTTTAAATTTTTTCGAATGGACCTTTTAAACTCCCTAATTACCCTATTTTTGATTTTAGTCTGTTTAACCAGACAAATGGGAGATAAGATCATGTTAATGCTTTGTTTTTGTGGATTTTCTATTTTTCTTTTTATTTTTGTTAAAAGAGCCAGCAACTTACTCACACAAGGAAATATCTCTCCCTCTCCCAACCATGCTTTTTCAGAGAAACCTGAAGAGATTCCTGCAGCTTTTCCCAGTTCTAACACTAATTGTTGCTTTAATTTTGCATGCCTGGAGGCAATGACCCACCCTCTAGAAGCTTTTAATCCCCTAGCACCTGGAGGCCCAGTGGGGGAAGAGGAATCCAGGCCTGAGTTCAAAATCAAGTCTGATTCTAATTGCTCTGGTCCCTCCCCTCCTCTCCAAACCCCACCCTCTACTCCTCCCATGGCCAAGCCCATTGCTTCCCTGGCCCGGGAAGTCCAAAGATCTAATGCGCATGCTCAACTTTCTCTAACTGCATTTGCAGCTTCAGGCTCACCCCTTCCCCAGCCTGGCTGTGCTTCTGAGACAACTTTAGAAAACCCTTTAAATTCCAGATATGCTCGTTTTGTTCATAATTTTGCTAACCTGCTTTTGTCTTTAATTAGTAATCTTATAAAGCATTTGTATGGTGAAAAGGCTGACAGACAATATAGAGGGGTTAAAGAAGAAAAACTTAAGCCGAATAAGAATGACAATCATCAACATAGTTCAAGACTCCAATTCTTTTGCCATGGAAGGGTATATATTTTACAGAAATGTAGAAGTAAGCAGCAAGGTATTGATATGAGTATTGGGGATTTTAGATATCGGAATCAAAAGTGTTCTGAATTCACTCAGAGTAATAATGTCAGTTCAGAGGTTACATAGGATTTCTATGCTATTACACATACATTTTGAAATTAATGGTATGGGTTTATTTTCGTAGAGATTTTCATGCATTTGAGATTGTGTTTTATACTTAGTTTCTAAAACAAAGAGAATATTTGTAAAAGCTTTTTATAGTCATGTGGTCCAGTTTATATTTTATAATACTCTTATTGATATTAAGTTCATATTCATTTAGATTTCCCTAGTTTGAATTTCATTGTCTTTTATTGTTCCACGTGTATCTTCTTCTATTCATTCATCTATCTAATTTTGAAACATGGTTTTGATTTCATAATACAATGTTAATTCTAGGAGTATTGTGCTCCCATATTCTGAGTTGTTTGTTTTTGTTATTTTTTCTCAACTGATTATTTGATCAAACTCTTTAAAGCATTTCCCTGGCAAATTGGTTGCCATGGCAAGTATAAATTGATTCTAGAAGTATTATTTTTGATAAGCATATTCCCAAAAAAAAAAAAAAGAGGGGAACATTTGTAAAAGTTTTCTTTTTTTCAAAAAAAAAGTTTTCTTTGAGATTCTGTTGTGCTTTAACTTATATTTAAATATGTTCAGATTTTTCACAAAAGTAATTGTATACTAAGTAAAAAAAGGTATTATTTGAAATTGTTGCATAATTATATATTATATTCTGAGTCAAGATGTATTCACATTTTTTGCAATCATTTATTATCCTCAATTTTTAAATCCATATGAGACTTGGATTATGGGAACTTATCATTTAAGACACTAATTGCCTTTATTCTGAGTTATCAGATGCCAGTTGGCCAAGATGCCATCCAATCACAAGAGGAATACATGCAAGAGCAGACACTGAACTGTCACATGAGGGGAAACATGCATGAAGTCAAGGTATGGCCGAGGGAACGGCTTTTGACTAATGTTGAGGTTGGATTCTCTTGGTTTAATATTTTATTCTCTTTTCCCCCACAATATTGTACAGATGGCTGGAAGTATTCATCCCACCCATCTCACTTCTACACCTGGCTTCTATGCTCCCTCCTATATGCCTGATGCCATGGACATCTCAATCCCATGCATCTGATTAAGTCTGACTCAGTTTCTTCCAATATGTTCGGTGCCATGGACATATATTCCATCCACCTATTTTAAGTCTGGCATACTGTATGGGCAGTACATATTGCTCAAGTGTGGGAATGCTCACATCCCATCATTTCTCTGTTCTTTTATGGTAACCCCCATAATTATCTCAGGTGTCATGATAAATACAGTGTTGAATTTGGCCTTGACACCTGTTACCAATTATATTAGATTTTTGAATTTCTCATAATGGCATGAGGATAATTAGGCAGATGATGCAAAAAGTGATGAAACAAAGATAAAAAATTATTTTTAATAATTAATATCGCAGCAATTGTCTTCTCAATTACCCTCCATAAGGGGGGGACTATAGTAATATTATAATTTTAAAGAATGGTTCAATTTTTGTTTTATTATATGTTTCATGTGTAACAACTAAGATTCTGAATTCCCTTAGACATGTTTTTGAGAACTTTCATTGTTTGATTTGATTATTGACAAAGCTATTTTAAAGTTGTGTTAAGCTCGATTTTGTAGGAAATTTTCCTGGCTGATTACCAGCATCCACACATCAACCCCTGAAAAGACTTCCATTCCACGACTACACCTAGAGGACATCTGAGAAAAGACTTTCAGAGATTTTAAATGAACAGTTTTGATTTGTTGTTGTTATTGGTTTTTTCTCTTTCTGTTATAATATACACCATCTGTAACATGTATTCTCTGCAGAGGCCCTCCCTTTGCAAGACTAATGTCAAAGCGTCGGTTCATGAGGACAAAAAATCGCCCCTCTGGACAAAACTTTCCTCTCTTCCTTTTCTATATTGTTGTTCACATATTATTAGTTAGCAATAGTTATTATATTCTTTTTACTGTTCCGTCAAGGAAACATTTTGTTTCTTGAGGAACAACAGGGGGGACTGTAACGATTGGAATAACGCCACCTGCTGGATACTTACTGTAGAAGAGTTCTGCCCATGAAGGGAAGGTCTTTGAGGGCAGGACCAGGAGTCAGGAAGTGACGCGGGCTAGTGGGAGGAGGAAGGAAGAGACTGGCGCTCAGTCTCACTCTTTTTTTTCCTGAGGACTCTGGCGGAGAAGGGAGCTAGAAATGCGCTCTCCCTTTAATAGATAGGAATCTAGACCTTTCTCTCTCTCTTTACCAAATTCTTGTTTTCCTTAATAAATGCTTAAAAGCCTAACTCTTGCTAAAGCTTATAATTTATTGGCGACCACTCATTAGATATTTTAGACAGACTAGCTAGAATTTTAGCCGTTAACAATACATACATACTTATGAGAAACGAGAAAGAAGAGAGGCAAAAGAAGACATTGATTTTCAATGATGAATGAAAGGTTGCTTGTAGCATAGACCTATGGGGACAAGAAAGCAGCCAAACATGTCTATTGATATCCAGCATCTGAATCCTTGGAGAATATTGAGAAGACTTCTTAGATGAAATCATTCTCTTCTTAGTTGAGCAGCAATGTTATTTTACTCCTAATCCTCAGAGTCCCCAGCCCCTTTACTCCTATTTATGCTGACAACTGAACTAATTTGTATAACTACCCAGATAGTTTTTTTTTATTATTGCTATGATACATAAAAATATATGTGTGCATATAAATATATATGTATGTATATGTATATCTGTGTATACATACACACATACATCATATAGATGTGTGTATATATCTATAGTATATACACACATACATGTATATATGTATGTATACACACACACGCATATATATATATATATATATATATAATGTTTGTTTGCTATCCATGATTATCTTTTTCGGTAATAAACAGTGCTTGATGGGCATAAATAAAGGCTGATAGAAGTCACGCTGTTACCCTTCAAGTCTATAGCAGAACTACTCATCAACCCTTTAGTATATTACAAAGGAAACTTATTTCTTCTTCTGAAATCTAAAAAACAATCTTACTTTTACAATAAAACTATCTGCTGTGTATTAGATCTATATAATTTTCAGTCTCATAACCTTTTTAAAAGTAGAAGGGAGAAACAATCATGGCTCAACCTTGGTCATCTTTCTACTCTCCACAAAGGCGAAGCCCTAGGCCCCTTGAAAGATGGAATGGGGCCTTCCAGATCTTTCTACATAAATCCCTGTTAGATGGAACAGTCAATCTGTGTTACACTTATATGTGTGAATACATGCATGCATGCATGTATACACACATTTAAGTTTATCTTTGTCCATATATGTATATATGTATACATATGTGTCTAGCATATATCCCTTCTTAAAAACAACTGTATTCTCCAATAACAATTACATCTTCACTGCATTAAACTGACCTTTTTATTACTCTATAATTAATAATCTATTATACTTCCTAGAACAGCTGTTGAAAATATTTTCCCTTTAAGATTCCAGCAGCCCCATTTCTCCACTCTATCTGTAGCTATCACTTCTATTTTACAAAGAAAATAGAAACAATGTTTTGAGTCTTGTCTTTTCTACTCAACTATGCAATTCCTCCTAACACCACCATTATACCACCTTTAACTCCAAACTCTGAAGAACAGAGGTCCCTTCTCATTCAAGTCAACCTTTCTACTTCTAACTTTGATTTGATCATCTTTGTTTTCCTCTTTCAGATGTTCCTTTTCACCAACCCACATGCTTACATAGACATATGCACATATACAATTACAGCCTCTCTTCTCACTATTCTTATCTTTTCTGATACCTATACCATTACTGCTCACAATGAACATGTTCAGGTATTCCTTATCCTTGAAAAGTAAATCGCTTGACACTTCCACCCACTCAAGTTATAGAGATATATAGCTACACCAATTTTCAGTCAAGCTGAATGGAGGAAAAGGGATCACTAGAGAGGCAGAAAACTGTCTCATATATTACCTACATTTCCTTTCCTCTTTCTTCTCACATGCTCATAATCTGTCTTCCAATCTAACATTGAACTGAAGTAGTCCTTTAAAATTACCAAGGTTCTCTTAATTCTAGATTCCAAATGTCTTTTCTTAACCCTCATTTTTTTTTTAATTCGCTGCAACATTTGACAATTGTGACTTGTTCTCCTGCTAGAAACTCTTTCCTTTTTGGAGTCTCATCTTACCTGTGAAACTAATCCTTCCTTCTATAGTCCCATTGCTGAATCATCATCCATTTCTTTTTTGTTTTGGGGGGGGTTTTTTTGTTTGTTTGTTTTGTTTTTTTGCGGGGCAATGGGGGTTAAGTGACTTGCCCAGGGTCACACAGCTAGTAAGTGTTAAGTGTCTGAGGCTGGATTTGAACTCGGGTACTCCTGAATCCAGGGCCAGCGCTTTAACCACTGCGCCATCTAGCTGCCCCCCTCATCATCCATTTCTAACATGTAACTGTGGAAGAATTCTAAGGCTAGATCCTTGGAATTCTCCCTTATTGGCACTCTTAGTGAGGTATTCAGTTACTACTTTTTCCTTTATTATTGCTGTATGGATGACTCTAAGATCTATTGTTCTAATCCAAACCTCTCTCTTGAGCTCCAACTATCAATTTATGCACTTTAAATTTGATATCCCATAGGCATCTCAAATCAGACATTATTCTCCAATCCCCCCCAAATCCTACCCTTCTTAACTTCCTTATTATTTTTTTCCAGTTACATGTAAGGATATTTTTCAACATTTGTTTATAAAAGATTTTGAGCTCCAACTTTTTCTCTCTCCTTCCCTTCTCTCCCCTTATCCCCAAGACAGCAAGCAATCTGATATAGGTTACATAAATACAATCATATTAAATGTATTTCCATATTAGTCATGTTGTGAAAGAAGAATCTGAACAAAAACGAAAACGATCAATTAAGGAAAAAAAAATTTAAAGATAATACGGTTCAATCTGTATTCAAATTTCACACTTCTTTTTCTAAATGTGGAGAGCATTTTCCATTATAAGTCCTTTGGAAATGTCTTTGATCATTTCATTGCTTAGAGAAGCAAAGTGTAACACAGTTGATCATGATACAATGTTGCTGTTACTGTGTACAAAATTCTCTTGGTTCTGCTCACTTCATTCATCATCAATCCATTTAAGTCTTTCAGGTTTTTTCTGTTCTGAAAGCTGCCTGCTCATCATTTCTTATAGCACAATAGTATTCCATGACATTCATATACCACAACTTGTTCACCCATTCCCTAATCGATTCCATAATTGATGGCATCCCCTCAATTTCAAATGACTTGCCACCACAAAGAAAGCTTCTATAATTATTTTCTACATGTAGATCCTTTTCCCTTTTTTAATGATATCTTTGGGATGCAGACCTAGTTGTGGTATTAATGGGTCAAAGGGTATGCAGATAACCATAGCCCATTGGCCATAGTTCCAAATTGCCCTCTAGAATGGTTGGATCACGAACTTCCCTATTATTAAAAAAGGCCCCATGATCTTTCAAGTCACCCAGATTTACTAAACTGAAGTCTTCCCAAACTCCTCACATTTTCTCATACCACATATTTAATCAGTTGCCACATCTCACTTTTTCAACATTCACAACACATTTTTTTATCTATTACTTTTTTCCTAGTTAAATGCAATAGCTTCCTAATTTTCTCATTGTTTGAATTGTTGTCTTCTATCGTCTATCCTCCCCTCAGTTAACAAAGCAATCCCCCCTCCCCTAAATCTTGCCTTACCCCATTAAGGGGTAACTTTCCTTCTTATCCTGTCCGATAAACTCCAATGGTTGCCTATTACTTGTGGAATCATATTAAAACTATTCAGTTTGTCATATGAAACCTTTTTAAAAATTGATATTAACCCCATTATTCTAGGTTTGTTTTACGTTGTTCCTTGTATTGCAATATACAGTACACTCTAAGTGGTCTTTTTATAATTCCTCATATGTAATAATTAATTTTCTTTCTCTCAGCTTTTGTACAAGATTTACTCCATTATTGAAAGGTGCTGCTGCCACAAATCTAGCTATTAGAAATATAAAATGCCTTAAAAACCTACCTTAAAAAGCATCTACTATGAGACCCCTCCTGCTCCCAACAAATGCTAATATATCCTTACAAAGAAAATATCCCCATTTGCCTGTGGAATTGAAATTACTTAACAGACCATACATAGAATCTGCTAGAATTATAAATTGTCTGTTGAATAATTGTTATCCCTGCTGGCCCATAGGACTGGGATATTTTAGCACACTCTCTTTTTGTAAGGGATCAACTTCTATGGATTCAGGCATAGGACTGGATTGGTTTCAGTCCTCAGGTACCCCAGCCTTTAAAGAGATTAAGGTGGGGGGAAGATAGGTATTACAATGAGTAAAGCACCAGCCCTGGATTCAGGAGGACCTGAGTTCAAATCTGGCATCAGATACTTGACATGCACTAGCTCTGTGACCCTGGGCAAGTCACTTAACCCCCATTGCCCCTCAAAAAATTTAAAAATGAAGAGATTAAGGCTAGGTTCTCTTTCCTCATACCCATCAGAACATTAACCCTACCTTGACCTGTCAAGAACAACTTATTTATCTCCCCCTTTTTTTGCTTTATGTCTAGGTCAACATTAAAAGATAGAATATAAGAATACTCACTATAAATGTTTATTATTTATGGATAAGGCATACATTTCCTATATATAAAAAATGCTAAAACACACAAAGCCTCACAAAATATATTGGCAGAAAAAACTATAAAACTATTCAAGAGGTTAACTTAGAAATAATCATTTTGTACAAGGAGATTGATAATTAAACCTCATCAAAACATAAAGATTTTGTGGGTGAATGATGGCAGACAATATTATATTTCATCTAAATTCTCCTCTACCCGAACAACTAACAGACCAAAGGAGTCAGGTTTGATCCTGATCATCCATGTTGGTCTTCCCTAAGAGCAAATATCAGGTATTCTTCCTTTGTCACCTTCAGATCTAATTAAAAATTCCAAAGACCTCTGTGACTTTTAAATAAGGTCATATTGAAACCAGTACACATCCATCTTAGGATAGGTGCTTATTCCCCTAAGACCAAGAAAGAATAGATGCAAAAGAGGGAGCACAATATCCTGGATCAAGCTTGTCTGGGAAGGAGAAAATATTTATTGCAATTGTCCTGAGCAACATTTCCAACATTAGCTCATTCTGAACTGAAGAATTCTTGACACACTATTTATAGGACCAAGCCACACACTCTTTGCTACCAGAGTAATCATTCTTCTGTTACTAAAGTTTTCCCAAAGAGCTCTCAGTGAAACTGTTCATGATGAGCTTATACAGCAATACTCATTCACCAAAATCTTATTTTAGCAGCCAATGCAATCTATAGAAAATATTAAATATGAAATAGCAAGAAAATTATTTCAAAAATTGTTCCATCAAAACATTAATTAATCAATCAAATAATGATTATTAAGTGCTTATTATACTGTGCTAAGACACTGTGCTAAGTAAGGGGAAAATTTGCTTTGAAGAAACTTACCTTCTAATGAGGAGAACAGCATTTTTTTCTCATAAACACGCTGAAGATATGTAGAGAATAGATGTCCATAGACATACTGAATATATATACAGAATAAATGGAGGGTAGCCATTGAGGGGAAAGAACTAGTAGTTTGGAGGCTTTGAAGACAGGTAAAGTCCTCCTAAAGAAAATGGCATTTGACCTGACCACTGAAGGAAGCAAAGTATTCTAAAGTACAGAAGGATGGAGAAAGAAAATCTAGGCATGAGAGGGAGCCAGTACAAAGGCAGAAAGATAGGAGATGGAATATTTTGTGTAAGGTGCATTAAGAAAGCCAACCTCGCTAAACAGCAGAGTTGAAGTGGTAAGTAAGAAGCCTGGAAAAATAAGGGTCTGCATGGAGAAGAACTTTAAATGCCTAACAGACTTTGTATTTGGTCTTAGAAGTGATGAGCGGCCATGACCATTTAATAAGTAGAGGTTGATGTGAGAAAATAATGAGTTTTGAGGATCCCAGAGGCCCCCCCTACTTGAGGGCCAAACTGTCTGACCTCTTTTAAGGCCAGCCCAGAGTCAGTCGCGTTGCATCTTGGACTGTGAATAGAGACAATAGAGAATAAAACATCACCTACCTGAAAGCCTTTCCCCCCAGAGGGTCTGTCCTCTGGACTCTGACGTCAGCAAGTCCTGCTCATGGACCAATAGATTTCAATGATGCTTGCCAATTAGCTTGGAGTAGTGTGTAAGAGCTGCCTCTCCCCAGGAGCTCAGGGAGCTTACACTCTCTCCTGCTCTCAAGGCAGCTAAGCAGTTCACTCCCTGTCCCTTCTATACTAGGTATGGAGGGCTTCTGAACTTTTAGAGCCACGTGCTCTCTCTTTACTAATATTTAATATGCTTTAATAAATGCTTAATGTCCAAAGACTGGTACTATAGCCTCTAATTTATAAGTAGCAATATATTAAAAGTTCCCTAAAACTTGGGACAGAGCTAGGCACCCCCATAAAATTTCAAATGACACAATGATATGGTCAGATGTCTGTTTTATCAAAATCATTTGGTAGCTGTATAGAAGATGGTTTGGAGTAAGGTAAGATTTGAGACAGGGAGTCCAATTGAAAGGCTTGGAATAGTCTAAAAGAAAAGTTTTGAAGATATTTAGTAAAGTACAGGCTAGGTTAGTGTAGAGAAGGATACTCTATTTTACTCCAACATAATGATGTCATTTTGGTCCTCTTCAAGTACAACATACAAAAGGCAACCAATTCCATTAAATATGTGGGAAGTGAGACAGCTAAGTGGCACAGTGGATAGAGCACCGGCCCTGGAGTCAGAAGTACCTGAATTCAAATCTGGCCTCAGCCACTTAATACTTAAATATATGGGAAGCATGATGTAACAAAAGACAATAGTAATAACTCCATACTGTTTATATATCACTAATTTACACAGCTTAAAGGATTGATAGCCACAACTCTATGAGGAAACTATTATTGATATAACCATTTTTCTATCTGAAGAATATGAAACTCAAAGAAATTACTTGTGATTCTAGTTGCCCCACAGCATCTAGTAAGAATATATGGCAGCATCTTATTGACCAAATCTTATTGACGATGGGTGTAGCACTATCCTCTCTGGCATACTCCCTCTCATCATTGGAATCAAAACCCACATCTTCTGGCTCTAAATCCAATGTTGTTGTTTTTTTTTTTCCATTACACAAATTCAATTTCAATTTAATGCATTTCAGGTTGGAATGCTGTGTGGAATTATCATACAGAGAATTATTCTGCATAACCAGATGCTATAATCAGAATTGTTACAATTAGAAAGAATAACCTTCAGTAAGATAATTTGATATGTATTCACACTTGACTTGCAATTTTGTAGCCAGCAGTACAAAGAAGAAAATGGAATAGAGCTAGGAAAAGGATTTTCAAGTCTTAGGAGTTCCATATTAAAAAAAAAAATACACTGTTAGAGAAATCAGTATCTCTGGCTAGAGGAGACACCAAAATGTTTGAACTAGAAATAGCCCCAAGTTAAATAGAGTAAGATGTAGAATAATTGTACTTAGAAGACCCAAAACACATCAAAGTGTATAGATTATTATTTATTTAATTTTCCACCTTTAAGGAATCTTAGGCTAATTATACCTAATAAATATTTGACTGATAAATGAATATGATTATTTTTGTAATACATATTATTTTTAGAGCTTCTTTGGAACAACAATAATAATGATAAATGGTGATATGGAGTATCGCTGAAGCCTTAGCAGTGAGTGCCTATAAATCAACGTGGATTTAGCATAAAAATATGGAGACTGTTATTAAATTATAATCAAATTGGTTTCCTAGAAGGATATTCTAGCTAGGTATATGTGGTTAAACTCTTCTACTTTACAAACAATTAACAGATGAAATATGTGATTGCTTTAGTTCTTACTCATTTACTCAAACACTTTCATTTTAGAGATGAAGAAACTTGTTGTCAGAGTGCTGGAGTGACCTGTCAGATATATCAAGGGTAAAAAGTAGTCCAGCTCAGATATAAACCCAGGTCCTCAAACTCTAAATCCAAGTTTCTTTCCACTCTAGCAAATGCTACATCAAAATTATGGATGCAATCCTAATTTCAGGAATCATGTCTTTATTATCTGTGTCCAGAATGGAATATCTATAAATTAGAAACAGATAAATGTAGGTGTTTTGAGTTAAATTTTACTTTTCAACATTGCTTCATTCATTCAACAAAAAAGTAGCTGAGCACTGGGGGATATACAAAGACAAAAAAAACCCCAAACAAAAACAAAACAAAACAAAAAGCAACCAAAGAAGAATACGCCTAGATAGTGTGAAACAAGCATTTATTAAGTGCTTACTATGTAGTAGTCACTGTGCTACATGTTGGAAATTCAAATACAAGTGAAAATGAAGACTTTCATGCCCTCAATGAGCTTACAGTCTAATGGAGGAATGCAAAATAGAAAATGGAAGCTGAAAAGTCAGAGAGGGGGAAGGAAGTACCCTGTTGCTAGTATAGTCTCATAGTCTTGAGAATAAGGGTTGGGTGATCTTGGTCCTTTTCCCAAATGGAGATTCCAGAAAAAATTCAACAATCTGAAAAGTAACCCTTGGGAGCAAAGTGAGGGAACAGCTGAGGCTTGGTGGCATATTTAGCAGATTCAGGGAATCTAAGTCCATATGAGACCAATACTTATTACTCTACCCAATTATCACACACCATCTCTAATCTTCAGTTGCAAACATATATAGTGCACAGTAGTATATTATCCTTGCTCCCATGTGTAGTCAATTTCCAAATCTTGGCATTTCTCTATAAGGACGATGAGAGCACCCCTATCTACACTGAGTTCCATCCCAAATGGCTTAAGTGCTGTCTCTGAAACTCAACATTCCATTTGCTAACAGTGCATTTCAACAGAATATCCTCTTCTCACTTCCAATATTTCCTGAAATACACTCTCTCCTGTCCCAGCTTTTGCTGACCACCATAAGTCTGAGTGCTCTCATACTGCTCAAAATATCAGATATGTATTAATTTATGAGTATCATCTCATCCATAGAATGTGAACTCCTTGAAAATAGCAGCATTTTTGTTTGCCTTTTCTCCTTCTATCCATAGAGCTTCCCAACGTATTTTACAAAATATTATGTCACAAAACATTTTACAGAGAGTAATTGTTTAATGGGAGTTTGTAGGATTAGATTGGATTGGATTTGGGAACCAAAGCTTGTAGCTAAAACATTCCAGTGATCATAATTGTGTTGGGGGATGACTGTAGGTTAGAAGAAAATACATATACATTAATTCAGTTTGATGACTCAAAATAAAAAACAATTAATCATTTTTAGGACTATATTTTACTCCTTCTACCCCCTCATCCTTTCCTCTACTTGATCAAATTAATTGTTTTGAGACAATGATTGTCTCAGATCATACAACCCTAGAATTTCAAAATCGGATAGGAAAGTAGAGGCCATCCAATTCAAATCATGTCTATATGAAAAGTTTCCTTACAACATTCTCAACAAGTTTTATCCAAAAGTTCCTTGAAGACATAAAGTCTTCACTATCACCTGATACCAGTCATGATAACTTGTGGTTAGTTTTGACTGTTAGGATTTGTTTCTTTATCTATGTTGTTTGTTTGTTTGTTTTGCTTCCCTTTCCATCAACTCTAAATATACCTCCCTACAACTTCCAACTATTATTCTATCTCATGTCATCCCTGGCTTTCTTTCAATTTTCCAACAAAACCCCAGCTTCTACAAGAATAGATCCTCTTTAATTTTTGTGTCTTCCTTTCTGAGATAATCCACAATTCATCCTGTATAACCTTAATTATACCTAGTTGGTTGCATGTTGTCTTCCCCATTAGACTGTAAGCTTCTTGAAAGCAGATACGATCTTTTGTATTTATTTGTATTCCCAGCATTTATCATAGTACCTGGTACACAGTAAGTGCTTAATAAGTGCTAGTTGATGGACTGTCTTTAGCCATGAAGATGAACCTAATATTTCAATCCAAAAAATGTTCAATTTCAAGAGACCCATCTTGTGACCCCTGAGTCTTCTTTTCTTTGTGCTAAATGTTCCTAGTTTCATAATTGATACTTATCTGACATGAAATAAATGACACTTTGCTACCCCGGAAGTCCTCCTATGGGCAGATTTTAATTTTTTAATCACCTGTTGACCAAAAATGAGCTGATGTGTTCTGTTGTTTTTTTTTTTCTTTTACCAGAGGGAGTATAGCATATCTATCATCTACCTAAACCTGGGAAATGTCTTTCTTATAATACAGTTTTTGAACTTAAGTTGAAAACTAGACACCAAGGATAAGAAAATTAACCTCCATCACCAGAGAGCTCTATGATCTAGGTCATGGATTCACACTTGTTTAAAAGATGTTATGCTTTTCATATTTATAAATGTTTAACATAACTTGAATGGATTAATGAAGATGGCAAATTGGCCTTACACATCAGTTGAATAAGGAAGATTGTGACAGCTATATTCCCCCTCCATGATGAAAACACCCTAAGGCAATGCTTTCTTGCCAAGTTGCCCACCAGTATTCTAAATACCACTCAGGTGATTATAATGTAATGGAAAAAAGGCTTATAGGTGGGTTTGGGGTCATCTTAGCCATGTGTAAAATGAGAAATACAATTTTTCTAATATTAGTGAATAATTCTGCAGTTCTTCCTATGTTCCAGGTGCTGTGCTAAACATTTTACAATTATGATCATATTTATATGATCTGCAAAACAATCCTGGGAGGTAGGTGCTATTATTATCCATATTTTACAGATAAGGAAACTGAGGCAAACAAAGAGTAAGTTATTTGTCCAGAGTGAATCAGTTACTAAGCATTTTAGGTTAAATTGAATTCAGTTCTTCCTGACTCCCAGCCAAGGGCTCCATGTTTTGCTCCATCTTGCTGCTCCTTCATGACCTGTGACATCCCTTATAGTTCTAAATCTATGATTCTATGATCTGGTATTCACACCTGATCCCATATAGAATTGTTTGTGCACTCTGGAATATGCAAATCATTCTTGTATACAGTCAATAATCAACAAAACCTGATTAGATTGGAATGTTTTGGGAATGGTGAATAGATATTTGGGACCTGGTCACTCTCAGCTCCTCATGTAGCTCCAAACACATTATTCTTTTTCTTTCCAGTTTGCTCTAGTGATATATTGATAGATTTCATCATTTTTTAGAATGAATTTCATGGAAAGTGCCTCCAACAGACATTTGTGATTGAATCTCTTTACAGATGATAATGAATTTTATAACTGAAAACACGCTCTTTTTATAAATTTTCCTCAGTTTTGGAAATTTTTCCTAAAATCTAATAATGGTTTCCTTCTAAGATGCTTAGCAGTGTTCTAAGTACTAGAGATTGTTCATAATATTTAACATCTGGCACAGATGCTTAGAGATGAGCAGCATTTCAGAGTGATTCATCAATCATGATAAAAAGGGCTTACTGTACCATTTCATAAACTCAAGTGGAACACATTTTACTTTTGATGTTTAGTCAAAATCAGAGATAGAGGATAAATATAGTGACTTCAATGGTGAAATTACTTCAGTAGTAAAAAAAATAACAAATTTATGAAAAACTCAGAATTATTAATATGCGTCATAAACTCTACCCCTGAAGAAAATATGAGCTAAATAATAGAATTGTTTGTGTCCTGGAAACAAAATAAAATAGAATTTAATGACTTTAAATTCATATGGAAAATCAGTGCAAAAACCTTCAAGAATTAAAATATTATTCATTTTCTTTATTTAATGGAAGGTTGGATTTTTTGCATTAATGAGTGTTTTTTTAAGTGCATTTATGTGCTAAGTTCTGGGGATACAATTCAAAAAGAAAGAAAGAAATGTCCTGCCCCAAAGGACATTTATGTATCTATGAATGTATGCATGTATGAGTTTTACATAGACACTTATGCATTATATATGTCTACACACAAATATATATGTATATGTATATATATGTGTATATATATGTATGTGTGTGTATATATATGTATATATGTATATATATATACAGATAGAGAGAGAGACATAAGACATATAGAGAATTGGTAGAGTAATAAAGGAATCACTTTATTTATTTCCAAAAACTGGTATACATATAGCCTTTCCATCAATAACAGATCACAGTAACTACATAACTTTTATTGTGTGACTCTTATCTATGTCTTCCCATGAATGACTAATGGCTGGATGGACCAATGAAAATAAATCCTACGTCTACTTTTTAGCCTTGTTTCCTAGAGGACCCCTTCAACAAACTTTAGCCTTCTTAGGATGCTTTAATTCCATTAAACAAACAATTACAATATATCATATACCTACACACGTATGCATATTGCCTATATGTATATGTGCATATATCATGTAAATTAACATACACACACAACACAGGCTAAATAATTAGGATAGAGAGACAAAGCCAGAAACATTCCCTTTAAAGAATATAGTCTACTGAGACCATACAACATAGATTAAATGCATAGGTGTATGTACATGTATATGAATATATGTGTGCACACATATATTCATTTATGTGTGCTTTTGGCTATGTACCCATATGTGTATTTAAAGTAAATTTCAAATGGTGGAGAAAACTAAGAAGAAGGGAGAAGTTTATGTAGTAAACAGGGTAGCACACTGCTGTGGTTCTGAGGGTCAGGGAAAAATGCTATTTACAGTGGTGGTTAGGGAGTCAGAGAGTTCAGAGTTTGATATCTGCCTTATACACTTAGCTATGGGACCTCAGGACATTCCTAAAAGCTCTTCACATGGTGTACTACAAAGTGTATGATTTGGAGCAGGAGGATATGGTCTCTACACTTGGCTCTTCCATATAGCACATGGGTGACCTTAGGCAAGTTACTTTAACTTCTCTAGAACTTAGTTGCAATATGAATAAGGGGGTTATAGTCAGGTCCACTATGTTCCTTTCAGCTAGATGTTTGTGGCCAGAGCTCTTAATCTTTTTTTTTTCTTTTTTTGGTATCATGGAACCTTTCTCAGAGTGATATTAAAAAATAGCATAAAATGCAATTCATAAGATTTTTTAAGAGATTTTATCTTATAAACAAGAGAAAATTTTTTACCAAAATGCTGCCCTTCTCTGGCAGCGAATAGTTTGTGTTTATTTATTTATTCATTTTGGTGAGGAAATTGGGGTTAAGTGACTTGCCCAGCATCACAGAACTAGTAAGTGTTAAGTGTCTGAGTCCGGATTTGAACTCAGGTCCTCCTGACTCCAGGGCTGGTGCTCTATCCACTGCACCACCTAGCTGCCCCAGTTTGTATTTATTTTGATGACTGAGCAACTTCTCATAGCTAATCCAATCACCTCCCCCTCCTCCTGCTCAATTCTGTCCTTGGTGTGTCCATCTTGAGTCACTGAAGTATATATGCATATAAATATATATATACACACATATAATGATAGTTACACAACACAGAGTATACACACAGAAAAATAAGCATACACTTTACTCTTCCCTTTCCAAGTGTGTGAATTAATAAGACATACTTATGTGTCCATTAAAAGATAGGGTGATGGGGGGCAGCTAAGTGGCAGAGTGGATAAAACACTGGCCCTGGATTCAGGAGGACCTGAGTCCAAATTTAGTCTCAGACATTTGACACTTACTAGCTGTGTGACCCTGGGCAAGTCACTTAACCCTCATTGCCCTGAAAAAAAAAAGACAAGGTGATGGATAACATTATTAAATCTATATGTGTGCCTATTTGTATAGCTGACTGTGATTGAAAATTATGACTTTGTGTCCACTTTGTTTATGTAGTATGGATGGTCAGATTCATCTCTTTCAAATAGTTATGGATTTCATGGAGGAAGTTTTATAATTTTCTGGGACTTGATTCAATTATTAAAATGTATTTGGTAACTATCAATAGACAATCTTTGTTTTTTATTTATTTTTTCCTTTCCATTTAGATTCTGTGTATCATATCTTTTTTTAAATCTGGTGAACAACAGCAGCCTGCATTTTTACAGTCTTACAGTCACACAACTGGCTGCGATGTGTGGAGAATATAAAATCCTGCTGTGTCTATTGTTTATTGATTTTCTTAAAAGCATTTGACTTGGTAGAACAAAATGCGGCCCTGAAGGCTCTTCTCATACAAAGTGTCTCCCATGGATTCAAAGTCCCTGATTTAAAAAACATGGATTTTATCAATAAAAAGTGATATACTAAAAGATGAGTATATGAAGAATATGCTTGAATCCAATTGGATTGTTTGATCATTCTCAAACATGTCTTATAATTTAAATGGCTGAAGCTTGACAGTAGCTCTTCTTTTCCTCTTCCCCCCTGCCAAGTTGTTCAGAGACTTGAACAGATGTATAGCTTTAAGGGTTCAGCATTCATTGTTATCTGACTTTAAAGACCCAATACTTCTTCAGAATTGGCAATAGGGAGGTAAGCACAGTAATTTTCCATTAGTCTCTTTTCACGTTAACGTAAACATTCCCAAATTAGACCAACCATTTTTTCTTCTTCTTCTAATGTACACTTGTCTTATAGATTTTCTCAGCTCCTTTAGGGCTCATGTCTAACAAATGTTATGATAATGTAAAAGACACTCTTTTGCACTCCCACCACTCAGAGAAATCAACAATGTTATTACAAAACAGCTGGTTTAACTACAGGAGAGAATGACAAACTGGCCTCAGGTATGAAACCACTGAGAAAGGAGCAAGAAAACAAGGAGAAATGCTGGGAGAAAACACTGCGGCAGCTGCACTGGTGGGAATGTGCCTTAGGATATAAAGAGAGAAGTCTAAATACCAAAATGAAAAAAAAATGATGCCTACAATAGAAAAATGAGCCTAGAGATACATGGTATGGTAGGAAATAAAGTTTTAGGGAAACAAGAGCACTCTAGAATCTGGATATTCATTTAGGTATATGTCTACATACCTATATATGCATCTACATAAATATATGTATATTAAAGTAAATACAATTAAATGAATAAAATATATTTAATGATTGTCCATTGCATTTAGAGGCATATGTGTATATATAAACATATGCTTGTGTGAACATGTTTTCAATACATTCTCATACCATACAGAAACACATACACCTAGAAACATAAATTTTTGCATATGTATATCACATTAATACATACCTGTGTGTGCACATGTATCTAAATATACATATGTGTATTTATGAAGATAAACTCATATTTCTATCCAGTCATACACATATCTATGTTTTAAATGTAATTGCTATTCTTCAAGCATACTTTTCTTCTTTAATGCTTATATTAAATCCAGAATTATTATTAACGTTTCACATTTTACCTCATTTGGCAGATTTAGGGTAATCAAAAAATCTGGATTTATTCATTTATATTTTAAAATGGAGGTTGTGGCACACTTCATTTTTGGGGATTTTAAGATCTATTGGACTCAGAACAAGTCACTTAACTTTGTTTGCCTCAGTTTCTTCATCTGTAAAGTGAGCTGGAGGAGGAAAGGGCAAACGACACCAGTATTTTTGCGAAGTGAACTTCAAATGTGGTCCCAAAGAGGTGGAGATGACTGAACAACATGAGGAGTTGATATTATTGAACAACCATATCTATTGGAGAAAGCAGGCAGTCATAAATATAATCCATTCATAGGAAGAAATACAACTTTAAAGGGAATTCATCTGCAATCTTTTTCAGCACTTTGGTACTATTTCCTCCATAGTCAAGTCTTCATTTAGTTATTGAAGGAGAATTATTAAAAGAACCAATACATCTAATTTCTAATATAATCAACTTCTAACTCCCACTTCCTTCTTTGACAGTGGAAAATAAGATATAATATTTAAAACATCCACCATTTTTCTTTCCCTAGCTAACTGCACTCAAATAGGGGAGGCAATAGGTATAACTGTTTCTTTGCCTAACCTTTTACTGATATTGGAAATATTTTATAGATACTTAAATGTATAGATTATTTCCCCAGATAGAATGCACACTCCTTGAGATTAGGGATATTTTTTTTTCATATGCTGTTGTTGTTTAGGCATTTCAGTTACATCTGACTCTTCCTGACCCCATTTAGGATTTTTTTGGCAAAGATACTGGAATGGTTCACCATTTCCTAAACGAGGATGTACTTAATACATCATCAATGACTTTTGTTATGATATGATGTATGTGGATATGACTATGACAAAGTACTCAAAGGAAGGGGAATTAGAATTAATACTGCAAAAAGGAAAACAGGTGTTACATTAGATCTTCTTAGCCCATTCTCCCACAACTACCAAGTAAACAAGTCAAGACAATAAGCATTCATTAAGTGCTTACTGCATGCCAGACATTGTGGTAAATGCTGAGAATATAAAGAAAGACAAAAACACAACTCCTGCCTTGAAGGATTTCACATTGTAATGGAGGAGACAACATGCAAACAACTCTAAAACTATTTGCATACCCTGATATGTACACTGAAAGGGAAAGTAATTATAGAAGGAAGACACTAGAAGTGTTTGTGTGAATGGGGCAGGGGTTTGAGGTAGATGCCAGCATCTAAAAAGAAGGTAGGGAAGTCAGTAGTTAGAGTTAAGGAAGGAGATAATATATTTAACAAGAAAGAATGAGAGATAGAACATTGAAAAAGAACAATGCCACCACTGTTGTCTACATGCCACTCTTTATTTTAAGATATGGAATTTTGTCTTAACCATTAAAAAGCAGGGGTGGGTTAGATAGTCAATGTGAATATGGGTCATAGAATTAGAGCTGGCAAGAACTATAGAGATCATAAACCTCAACCCTTTTATTTTATAGACAAAGTAACTAACACACAAAGATATTCAGTGACTTGCTCAGGATTGGTGCGATTGAAATCCTAGCATTCCTGACTTCAAATTCAATGTATTTATTCTCCTTTCTCTACAACACACTGCCTCATGCTTCATAAATTAGTTATGTGGGTATAATTTTTTTTTACATGTTAGTTATGTCTAGGGTCATCTGACATTGGACAAGATGTTTTCCTACTCTGTCTTTGAATACCCTCATTTTTAAAACGACAAGATTAGACTTGATTAGTTCCAAGTACCCCTGTTTCTCTCTACATCCTATACATGTATGTACATACACACATTATAAAAAGATAGAGATACATACCTAATGTATACACATACACACATGAATTCTGTCTACATACATGTCTATGTATAATATAGTCATATGTAAATGCATAAATAAGCCTTATACTAAATGTATATGCTTGTATTATATAATGTGTATATACATATACATTATATTTATAAACATATATTAGTAGGATTTAGAGAAAAACAATGGTAATCTGAATTGAGACCAATCCCCACTCTTTGTATATGTATGTATACATGTGCATGTTTGTGTACACACATTTTGTCTGAATTTTTGATGCATCTAAATAAATATAGTCATATTTAAAATGTATTAAAATAATCACATTAACACCCATCTTCTTTCAGGTTTAGCATGCATTGTAAAATCTTTCCTAATTTTTTATAGTGCTTTTTATCCCGACTTCAAAACTATAGAGCGAAAGGGGCAACAATTCTGTGAATTTTACTCTTTGGCATCCATGAATTGATATGTCAGTTTTAGCCTTTTTTGTAACTTTGTGACTAATAACATCATAGAGTGGCCTAAGGAAAAATGATTCTATCAAATTCCTGAATAACTGAAATAAAAGACGGGGACACCAAAAGAGAGATGCACATTCCTTTCGATCTTTTTGTGTTCCACTTAATGGCTTTTGAGGTTTAATGAATTAAAGTTTGCAAAAAGAAAAAAAATTCCAAAAAGTGATGCCATGACTTCAAAAATCACATGCTGGTTTTACATTTTCTTTTTTAACACAAATCATAGCTTATGAAGGAGTAACTTTGTCATTAATGTTTCTTATTGAATACTATTATGGAAAAAGCAACGTCTTTTCAATAAATGAAGGACCAGGATAATTAACATAAAATACACAGTTAATATTTTCTTTCTTTTTATAATTACATTTCTCTTAATCCATCAAATTCAACTCAATGAGATTTTAATGAACTCCTAGTATGTCAGGCACTGCATTAGGTGCTTGAAATGCAAAGACAAAAATTAACCAGCCCTTGCCCTCAAATAGTTTGTGTTCATAGAACTGAATCTTATTGGTAAAGTGCCAGAAAAAAGTATCAGGAAGACCTGAATTCACATCCAGCCTCTGACTTTTATTAGCTGTGTGACTCTGGGCAAGTCATTTAACCTCTCTATTTGTCTCAGTTACCTTAGCTGTAAAATTGGGATAATACCCCTATCATTCAGGGTTTTCTCAGGATAAAATGGGGTAATAATTATAATAAATAGCATATTGTCTGACACATAATAAGTGCTATGTAAATTTTAGTTATTATTATGCTCATTACAAATTATTTTATATTAGTATTGAAGTTGATTAAAAAACAAAACAGGAAAGCTTCCATGAGGAACTTCAAATCCTGGTAAGGAAACAAAACTAACATTTAGCTTAATTAAAACAAAAAAGGACAGAGATATAGATGGACACTCAAGTAAATGCATGACAAGTGATAAGTATGTAAATTCATAAATGAAGAAATTAATTAATTAGTTGATAAATAAGTAAATAAATGAATGGATCAACAGAGGGATGGATGGATGGATGGATGGAAGATAGATGATAGATAGATAGATAGATAGACAGACAGACAGACAGACAGACAGACAGACAGACAGACAGATAGATAGATAGATAGATAGATAGATAGATAGATAGATAGATAGATAGATAGATGACAGATACTTAGATGTTCCTAATTGTCCTAAGTATACTTCAGGATGCTTGAGAAGAAAAAATTGGAGGGGGAAGGTGTTCTCACTTTTGTTAAGGCTAAAATTCTAGCTAGTCTGTCTAAAATCTCTAATGAGTGGTCACCAATAAATTATAAGCTTTAGCAAAAGTTAGACTTTTAAGCATTTATTAAGGAGAATAAGAATTTGGTAAAGAGAGAGAGAAAGGCCTAGATTCCTATCTATTAAAGGGAGAGAGCATTCCTAGCTCCGCTCTCCACCAGAGTCCACAGGAAAGAGAGCGAGTCAAAATGCCAGGCTCCCCCTTCCTCCTCCCACAAGCAATCATCACTTCCTGATGCCAAAGAAAAAAACATGGTCTGCCTCAGAGACGTTCACCTCATGGCAGAGCTTTTCTACAGTAAGTCTCCAGCATGTGGCATTATTCCAATCGTTACACTTTGAAATAATTTACATTTTACTAGGGGACTGAGTGGTATATAAAAATAAGGAAATAATAAAATGGTACTTGAAGACTCAAAGGTGATAGGATCATAGGAATAGTCCTGGGAAAATACTTTATGTGGAATCCATTCATGGTTGTCATTAATTGGCTTGAGAGCTGGAAGGCATCCCAAAGGATATCTACTCCAACCCATCATTTTATAGACAAGGAAAGTGAGAGAGAGAAATAAGACATGAAGTTAAGTTCTTCTGCCTTTGAGTCCATTTCCCTGTCTATTAAACTGTCCTGCCTTCCAAGGCTAAGCGAAATATGAAATAGTGACACATGCAAAGAATAACAACTTTCTAAGTTTGTGAACTGTATTATTGTGTGTACAATTTCAAATCTTTCAGTGCACATTGTCAGTGTCTTCCCTCAGAGATGCCCTCAGATTTTCCCTGTAAATAATTTATATGTATATAATAGTTTATATGCTGTCTCCCTATTTATAACATGAGTTCTTTAATGCAAGGACTTATTCTGTTTTCCTTTGTACCTCCACCCCCAACTCCCTCTTGCCCATTCCTGCAGCACTCAGCACAGTTCCCAGCATATAGTAAGCACTTAGCAAATGCTTGTTGACTTTCCATGACTTGACTTTTAAGTATGGGGATAGAGGTGGGGAAAGCACTGATCTTAAATAGATATGGAAAATGAGGAAGGTGGAATAATTGATCTTTATGGTAACAGGCTATGATATAGTGAACATGTTCCATTCACAAAGCAGTCAATATCAGCAGTATCATTTTGAATATAGCAAGGTATTTTAATTATATAAGACTAAACTTAAAATATTTGAGAAGGCTTAATAAATACAAATTGGTATTGAGAGAAAATGGGTGAATGATAAGAGCAATCAATAAAAGTCTATAAAATATGGATTATAATACATTAAGCCAACAGCATTTGTTCAACACTATCAGTCTGCCTGGTCCTTGACTATGCCTGATTTCTATTCCATCCTTGTATTCTGATTGCTGAAGCTTATCATCATAGATTTGGAATGGAAAGGACCATAGAGAAATCCAGTAATAACCTGTCATTTCATACATAACAACAATCATGTGCATCAAGCTGGGCATGCTTCTCAAAGAGTACAATTCTCCCAGACTTGTCCATCTTCAGAAAGATTGGACACTATGGCACCTCTGATGTTGAGTGCCCCTTTTTTTGACAGTACTTAATCTTAGATTTAATCTCTTTCTGTCTCTCTCTGAATCTGTCTCGCTCTCTCTGTTTCTGTCTCTGTCTCTGTCTCTCTCTGTCTCTGTCTCTCTGTCTCTCTCTGTCTCCCCCTCTTTCTCTCCCCCTGCCCAAATGTATCATAAACTCTCTTGATCAAAGGGGCATTCAAACTACACAAGATAGAGTGTCAGCTCTGGGCAAGGCAATGTTAGACATCCTAGCCAATAAGGAGGAAAAAAAGAGATAATTTCTTCCTTCCTCCCTTTCTGGTGTTTCATTCACCATCAGCTATAGTTTGCATTTCCCACTATTGAACTCAAGCTTCTGAAACTAATCCAGGACTTGCTATTTTTTTCAAGTAACTTCTTGTTGTTTCATTTATTACTTTTTAGTTATCCCCAGTATCATTCTCTTTTCTTCTCCCAGAAAGCTATCTCACATAATGAATCGTTTTTAAGCAGAAAAAAAAAATCAGTGAAATTGATCAATCCATTGAAAAAGTCTGAAAACATGAAATGTTTAATAACTATGGATGTCTCATCTCTACTAGAGGTGAGTGGAAAATCTTTTCTCATATTTCTTAGTCATGCTTGAACATTACAATTGTATTTAATTCTCTTGAATGTTTTTAATGCATAGTTCTTACCATTTCTGTTTTAATTATTTTATATTTTGTTTCCTTGGCTTTACTTCATTCTGCATCAGTTCATGTAGATCTTTGAATATGTCTCTGTATTCCTCACATACATCATTTCTTACAGAACAGTAATATCCATCTCATTCATTTGGAAAAAAAAAATATTTAGCTACTCCCCAGTTGATGGGTATCTACTTTGTTTCCAATTCTTTGCTATCACAAAAATTCCTGCTATGAATATTTTTGGCTATATGGGAACTTTCTTCTTATTTATATCTTCTTTGATATGTCAATGGGGCTCAGACATGTGGCTACATGTTTTCTCAGCCAATCACACTGATCCCTCCTTGATTCAGTTAGAAGTATTTGTATCACATAAACCACATACACATCTTTAAGACCTTATTAATCCCTCAGAATGATCCCATTCTGAGTATATCAGCTGAGTTAGGGAAAGAGCAGAATTCTATTCCTGTCTCTCAAATAGTTGTTCAGTCAATCAACATTTATTAAGCACCTACTCTGTGCCAGGTAATATGCTAAATATTGAGAAAACAAAGGCAAAAGAAAATCTATTCCTTCAAAGTTCTCACAATCTAATGGAGATGAAAATATGCTAAAATGTATGTATATACAAACTATATACATATATATATATATGTATATAGAATAGATAGGAAATACTCAATGGAGAGAAAGCACTCGAATTAAGAGGGATCAGGAAAGTCTTCTTGTAGAAGATACAAATGCATTTAGAACATTGAAAGAAGTCAGGGAAGCCAAGACACAGAGACAAGGAAGAAAAAAAAATCATCCCAAGCACACAGGGCAGCAAGAGAAAATTCTGTAAGCCAAGAGATGTACAAGATCACATTGATATTAGGTGGCAGAGATGGCTCTTGAACTCAAGTTCTCAGATACCACAGCCAGGGATCTTTCCCTGCTATTTTTTATTTCATTGTCCATTTTTTTTTTTGCAGGCAATGGAGGTTAAATGACTTGCCCAGGGCCACACAGCTAGTAAGTGTCAAGTGTCTGAGGCCAGATTTTAACTCAGGTACTCCTGAATCCAGGGCCAGTGCTTTAACCACTGTGCCATCTAGCTGCCCCCTTCATGGTCCATTTTTAAGTATTGAGCCCTGTCTTGAAAGGCAAGGCCTTCATAGTGATGCTGTTTGGTGTTCTCAAAAGAAAACTTTTAGAGATGCAGGGTGGTATGATGGGAAGAACACTTGTTTGGGAGTTAGGATACTGAAGTCCAACTTAATAAAACTTGTTGATAAATAGATTGATGTCAAAGACTATCCAGTCAACATTGACATAGTTCTTAATAATGACCCTCTCTAAAACATTTCCAAAAACTTTTCATCCAGACTTTTCTTAAAGCATTTTGCGAGAAGTATGCCACCACCTTTCAAAGCAGTCCATTTCATTCTTAGAGAAGTCTGAAGGCTCGGATTCCCTACCCTCCCTGAAAACAATAAATCATTTGATATGCAATCATTTAAGCACAAAGTATATTCCCAGGATTAATGCTAAGCACTGGGAAAACAAAGGAAAAAGAAATAACTTCTGCCCCTGGGTAACTTACTTTTGAACAGGGATCAATCAACTCTAAATTTATTTGCTCCTATTACTCTCCAATGGGGCAAAACAAAACAAGTCTAATTAATAACTCTCCCTTTATCTACCTCCTTCATGTTTGAAATCAACTCTCATGCCACAAGGGCAGCTAGGTAGTATAATGGGTAGGGTGCAGGGCCTAGAGTTAGAAAGAATTATCTTCATGAGTTCAAGTCTAGCCTCAGAGAGTATCTGTGTGACCCCGGAGAAATCACTTAACCTTCTTCACCTCCATTTCCTCATCTGTAAAATGAGCTAGGGAACGAAGTGCAAAACCCACTCCAATATCTTTGCCAAAAAAATCCAAATGTGGAACCAAAGAGTCAGACACGAGAGAATAACAACAATCAACAAACCATGCCATATCCCCATGTCTTTCCCAGAAAATTCTCTCTAATATTTTTAAGGGTTAAGTGACTTGCCCAGGGTCACATAGCTAGCAAATGTCTGGGGTCAGATTTGAACTAAGATCCTCTTGACTCCAGGGCTGGTTCTCTATCTACTGTGCTAGTTAGCTACCCCATGACTTATTTTTTATTCTGTGTTATCATTCATGTAGGGGAACAAGGTGGATTGTGTTGGACATGAAGTCAGTAAGACCTGTGTTCAAGCCCTGACTTAAACAGTTAGCAGCTCTATTACTGTGTGCAAGTCCAATAACAACTGTTAGCATAAATTTCTTTATCTATAAAATAACAATTATTAAAACACCTTGCTCACAAGATTATTGTGAGGATCAAATAAGATAACTTAGGTAACCAGCATGACCTGAAAACATTAAAGCACTATATAAAAGCTGAATAATATTAATATTTCTCAAAAATCCTTCCACAGGCATGTATTAATAATAAATCATCCCTTTCTCTCCTCAATAGCAGTAGAAACAGAGGGAGATAAAAATACAAATAGGACATACCCTACTCCACCCCCACTTCCAAGAAGCATTCATCCATATCCCTTATAGTTAAATCTGAATTTTCATTATCTGTCATCAAGAGAATGGGCAGAGCTAGTTTCCATCATCTATGCAAGACCTCATGTGCTGCAAAACCATTAAGTTCTTCAGACTTCTTTTCTCCAGGCTAAATAATTCCCTGTTCCTCTAACCTTGTTTCACAGTTATTACTTAAATAGTTTAAATATCCCTGTACCTCTCCCCTGGACAATCTCAACATTTTTTTTTCTCATTTCCCATAGGTTGTAGAGTCAGAAAGAGATAAAGCTCTGCAGCCAAAAGAGGATTGAGCACAATCCCCAGTCTGCACTGCTTTGTCAGACAAGGACAAGAGCCACTGGGAAGGTCTGCTCTTGAAATCGAAGGTTCTCTGTACACAAAGCTCTGGAAATTGAATGATCAACAACTTTCCCATTTTCCTTCAGATGAGTTCCATGCAAGTACAGTTGTCAGTCTTTTTACTTACCAAGATTCTACTAGTTGTTTGAGGTACAGGGAAGGCTGCCATACTCAGAAGCAGAGGAATAAGATTACCAGATTTTAACATAATATTGGGATAGAAATGGGAAAATATTTAGCAGATTTTTACTGAGCACCTACTGTTTGCTCTATTGTCCCCTACCATAATAGCTGACTATGACGAAAGGCTGGAAGACACCAGCTCCCTCTCTCCTTGAAAAGCAAACAATTTATTTAAGGAAATAAGCCAGATATGCAAGAAACAACTGGCACATAAGATCAGAGATAGGATTTGGGACTGCAAGGAACACTAGTGCTCAATTAGTCTGACTCCTTCATCATATAACTGAGGAATTTGAAGCCCAAAGATGGAAACTGAGTAATCCAAGGTCACATAGGAAGAGAGTAAATAGCAGAGTCAAAATTCAAACTTGAATACTATCACAGGAACTTGTCAAAAGTAAATTCTTAAGAAAAGGGTGTTCATTGGGTCTCAGATTTAAAGCTAGAATGGGATATCTTGTCAAGCCCAGTCATCAACATACTATACAGCATTTACATAACATTTTAAGGTTTGAACAAACATTATTTCATTTTATCCTTAAAACAACCCTAAAGGAGAGGTGTGCTTTTTTTCCCCTCCATTGTGCAAGTGAGAAAACCAACATGGATGGAGGCCAAAGGACTTGCCCAAGGTAACACAGATAGTGTCTGAGAGAGGATTCAAACTCAGGTTTTCTTGACACAAGGTCTAATATTCTTTCCACTCTGCCACCTAGTTGATGTCAGTGATTCAATATGATGAATATGAGGTCCAAAGAGATTGACATGCTTAAGGAAACATAGGGAATATTACTGGTAGAACTCAGATTTATTCCCAGATCCTCAACTCCAAATTGAATAATTTCCATATATTGACCTTATTGCTCAAGTGGAAGCTTCATTATTATAAATATTGACATATATAGGTGACATACTAGTTCATTTTATGGAACTACTCTTTTTCCCAGAAAAATCATCTCCCCTTTCTCATTGGGCACAAGGGACAGCTCTCAGAGAAAGGGGGAAGAAAGATAACTTTTAAAATTCAAGAGGCCTAAAAGAGATCTATTTCTCTATTTAGCCAAGTTGAAGTTGAAAAAAGATATTATGCATTTATATACTGCCTACTATGTGTCAGGCATTTTACAAATAATAATTACAGATCCATGTTATATAGCATTTACTACAGGCCTGGAACTTTACTATTATTATCTCATTTGATCCTGATGACAACCCTGGGAAGTTGTTGCTATTGTTATTCCCACTCTATAGCTGATGAGACAAACAGAGGTTTAGTGAATTGTCTAGGATCACATAACTAGTAAGGTCTGGGGTCTGACTTGAATTCAGGTCCTCTTGACTCAAGATGAACTGTGACATCTCAATGATTACAAATATAGTGGCTTTCCCATTTCATTTCATTCCTCCTCAATAGCAAAAGGACACAAAATATCATGATGCAACATAAGTGGATATCTTTATTTTATGGGAATCTGCCTCTCCAGGAAGTTGAAGTTTGTGTATTCAAATATTTAGAGCAGGAAGGGACCTCATACATGTTCGAATCCAAATTTCTTATTTTACATTTGAAGAAATTGAGACTGATAAAGGTTACATGAATCATGCAAAGTCATATGGGGAGTGACTATTAGAAACAGTATTGGAATCTAGGATATCTGACACCACATCCTGTATTCTTTTCTTAGAACTACTGGACTTCCATTAATCTGGTCTTAACCCACTTTAAAACTCAAAATTAAGCAATAAATATATTCTTCCCATTAGGTAAGCCTTAATACACCACAAAACTCATTTAAATAAAAATGTTCTTCAATTCAGAGTCTGTTAAAGCACAGAGATCATTGTTTGAACATTCAATATTTGTGAGGGCCTTGAACGAAAGTACTGAAACATCGTGGCTGGAGTAATTTCATGCAAAAAAACCATCCTCTGTCTTTGCAGTGTGCTATTCCAGAAACTAGGCCTTGACTACAGTGGCTTCACCCATGAACAACTCATTCCATAAGCATCTCTTTCAAGGCACTTCTACTGAATTAACACAGAGGTCTGCTCTTAGATTAGCTGGAAATAGCATCAAGAAATCAAAATGAAAAATTATTTTTATAGCAAAAATAACAAAAAGAATCATAGACTTATTTGATTGTTTTTATATCTATCTATTTTTGATCTATAAAGGTCTAACAACTGTTTTACTTGATCCATGCATCTCACTATTGTTTAAACATTGAGATATAAATCAACAAACTTTTCTTATTGTTCTAATTACTTCTTTGAGGTACCATTGGAGTCAAAGCAAGTTAATCCTTGTAGGATAATAGTGAATTAATGATATCTTAGGTTTATCTTCACATCAAAAGTTTATAACTGTAGAGCATCCTAAGATTAATCAATATTTAACCATTCTGTTTTTCCTGTCTTCTCTTTACAATAAGTACAAGGTGATTATAGGCAAATTAGAGACTGCCAAAATCTCTGTAAACACTTTTCCATGACAATCAGGACCCACAGACTAGTAAATAAAATTTACCTATGTGGGATAAGAGTTTAAATGCTGACTTTATGAAGGGCCATTAAGAAAGAATATCAGGTATGCATAATGTAGTGCAAAATTGATTTATTAACAAAACCTTTCTGCATTTTAAGCTGAAAATAATGGCTGAAATTGTCTTCACATAAATATTCTTATGGAATGATTCTATTGTGTTTCTGAAATACAAATTATAATAACAGTTTTATGAGCTGTCATAAAATATTTATTGTATAAACTCAACTTTTTATGATTCATAATAAAATTTTTGCTAAATATAATATGTAAACCTTATGCAGTATAATGAAAACTATGTATATATTATTTCCATACTTAATCTCAATTTTTATGTGAAACTTTCAAATGTATGTCACAACATATCAAAAATACTTTTGTTAAAAAGATTTCCCTTTTCCCCCTAAACCCACAAAACGGTATGCACTGTACAATAAATATACAAAGACATTGGTTAGCTTTGCTGACTATATGTTATATTTGAGAAACATTTGGTGCTGGCTCTGAATCTGCACATGAGCAATGAAAAGTTTTATATTTTCAAAATGATAGCAGAGAGAATTTCACACCTCTCATAATTTTCTCTTACACATCTCTGATGAGACAATTGCTGTGTTCATTAAAATGAGTAATTTTGCGTCGAATTCCATGAGTGACACTATCATCTATTACCTAGATATGCATTGAAAAGAAATCATCCAAAGTCATCCATGCTGCCCTCCTCTGTGTCTTCTTAAAAAAAAAAAAGATACAGAGAGCACACAGAATGTTAGACCGAGGAGTTGTCTAGGTTCTGAAACTCTATGTAATTGTTATGTCAAAAAAAGAGCTGTGCAATCAAGATAATGAAAAAAGATGATATTTCAAAGAGGGTTCATTTGTGAATTCTTTGTAATGTATGAAATATTGCCATTTGAACTCACTAGACAGGAAACTTCACAGGAGATTTTCATTTCAGTGGGATCAATAGCAAAGTTATAATGACAATAGATGAATGTTCAGTTGATTCAAAAAATGGGAGAGAAAATAATTGTTCAAGGATTCAGGGCCAAATAGACAAAGAATAATGTAGAAATAATACCACCATTTTAGTTTGTCCAACATTTTTCAATGCCTGCTCTTATACCAGATGAGATTTGTTCTTAGCCTCACTCTGTTCATCCCATAGTACCAACAGTCTCCCAATTCCAATGTCCATATGCCCAATGACTGGTCCTACAGCTCCCATTTAATCTTGTATTAAATCTTCCATTTATGTTTTTAAATCATTCATAACCTGGCCCCCTTACTCCCTTCCTAGTCTTCTTGTACTATGTGTACTCTGAAATCCATTGACAAAGCCTTTCTTAGTGTTCCTTGAACACAACGTTCCATCTCCCAGCTCTGATATTTTCACTAGCTTATCTTCCATGCTTGGCAATCTCTCCCTCCTCATCTCTCCTAGCTTCTTTGTTTTCCAAGTATAAGCTAAAGTTGCACTGTCTTCAAGACAGTGATCCTTCTTTATCTTACTGCTTCCTCTCTAATACTATCCTCAGATTATCATATAACTACCTTATTTGTATATACATCTTTGCACATTTTCTATCCAATTATACTCTGAGCTCCTTGAAAATAAAGACTGTATGTTTTTTAACTTTTTTGTACCCTCATTCTTAACACAGTGCCTGGCATATAATGGGTGCTTAATAAATGCTCATTGACTAACAGACTGTTAAACTCAAGCCAAGAGTTACATGTTCAAGGAAAGCCTGCTTTGGAGTCAAAAGACCTTGCTCAAATCCCAGCTCTACTTATTACTTCTTTTTTTTTTTGGTAAGGCAATTGGTGTTAAGTGACTTGCCCAGGGTCACATAGCTAGTAAGTGTTATAAGGGCCAAATTTAGTATGGGAAGAGTTAATTGGGCAGCTCGCCATAGTATTGGGGTAAGACAAGAAATAACCTCTTTCAAAAACAAAACAGGTTTATTAATGGGAACAAATTTAAAACAATATCTGAATCACACAAGTGAGATTAATAGAACTAGAAACAATGTATAAATCTCTGGGTTAAAAAGGCCCCAGGTACCTGAACCTGACTTTGCCTCAAAAACATTCAAAAATAGAAACTCACCAACACCGAAATCTGTAGCTCTAAGGAGAATTAGTTGTGTAGTCTCTTCTGTTTTTGTCCAAAGGTCAAACACCAACAGTTCCTTTAATTGTATGCTTTCCTCCTCCATTTCTCTCAGAGAACCCTCCTCAGAAAAATACTAACTGCCTTTTTCTCTCACTCCCTCTAACCAAAACTCACTGACTCTCCTTCCAGAAGGGAAGGGGTGGTTCTTAGCCATGCTGACTGCCCAAGTGGCTCAGCATACCCACATGGGCTGTCCCCATTATAATCTGGCAAGACCCATGTGGGTGTGGGGAAGCTATTAGTTACTTAGTTTTAATGAATGTTCCCTGTGGTCAGAGTTACTCTTGTTTGTTCAATTATCTCTCAAAGTACACACAGATCTTCTCTTAGGATTTTCATCTTACATTTTTTCAGTCTGACCATAATGAAGCAAAGATAGGGTTATGAAAACCCCAAATCACAATTAATTCTTTACAGTGTCAAGTGTCTGAGGTCAGATTTGAACTCAGGTCCTTCTGAATCCAGGGCTGGTGATCCATCCACTGTGCCACCTAGCTGCCCCTACCTATTGCTTCTTAAGTTGAGTCAGGCTAGACTCATTCCTTATTTTTATCTTGGTTTCCTCATCTGTAAAATTAAGGCATTAGGTTAGACTATATCTAAGGTCCTTTCCAAGTCTACCATTTATCATTCCATAATTCTATGAAGTCTTGATACTGACACTTATTAGTTACATAATCTTGGGCAAATCCACCACCTCGTTGATCCTCAATTTTCTTAGTTGTAAAATGGAAAGAATAATATTAAATAGCTCACAACTTTGTTGTGAGGAGCAAATTAAAATTATTATGTAAAGTGCTTTGTGAAGCATTCAACGTATATGAATTTGTGATTATTTGAATTCATATAGTCAACTTTTGATTGTAATATTGAAAGAAGCTTCTTGAAGCTGTGGACTATTTCACTTTTCTATTTATTTCACCAGTACTTAGCACAATTCCTAGCACAGAGAGTGTTCTTTATGCTTGTTGATTAATTATTTGACCCTGATTTCATGACTGAATTCAAGGCATATAAGCAGCAGGAATAAAGAACATAATATTTAGTGTTGTCCTAAGGATCCTGGGGACAAAAGATGCCAGGGACCAATCTACTCTCATATGTGTGGCTGCTAAACTGCTCTCTAGAGCTTAACTACTAGGCCAACATATATTTTAGCTCTGATAAGAGGATAATCTTTTATAGGGAGCCATAGGCTGCAAGAGACTTTCAAGTGTCAACACTCTTTGTGGAGGCCATCTGCTAATCCTAATGCAATGTTGTCTTTTTCACATTAGAAAGTGAGAAATGAAGAAAATGTGTAACTGCGACATTATATTACATTCCACATTAGAGATAGTGCAGACCTATTGGGCTCTATGGGGGGGATTCTTTGAATAAAGGCATCATTACAACAAATAAACTCTCATTATGTTCTATTTAACAATAGTTTTACAGAACTTCTTTTTAGGTACCTAAACTCTCTTAATTTTCCTTTTAATCTTTTACAGAAAGAGCTTAATCAGAGTGGAAGTATTATTGTAAGATAAAATTCCCTTTATTAGGACATATAATTTGTAAAATATAAGCTAGTATGTGTTTTCAATACATCTGTTACTTCTTGAAATACTTTTTCCTCCTCACAAAATATTGTTTTTATCATTAATTTTAAGTCTATTAAACTTTGTAAAAGTTCTACTCAGTACTAATGAACAGAACAGAGTATGTGTGAAACTATGTTTTGCTTCCAAATACAAAATTTTCAACCTAAAGATGAGATGTTAGATCTGAAATGAAGTATATTAATTCCACAAAGCAGGAAACTGAGGCTCATTAAGTTTAAATTCACCACTTAAAGCCCTACGTCCTCTTACTAAAATTGGGACACTCTTACCCACATCCTTAGACTTCATGTCACAAATATCTTCTATTAGATGACAAAGTTTTAGTCTGTTTCTTAGCTTCTAATTTAAATCTAGGGTATCTAGTTGGCACAACAAATAAGGCAATAGCCCTAGAGTCAGGAAGACCTAAGTGCAAATTCAGCCTCAACACTTAATAGCTGTGAGAACCTGAGCAAGTCAATTATTTTTTTTTGCCTCAGTTTTCTAATATGTACAATGAGCTGGAGAAGTAAATGACAAACAACTCCAATATCTTTGCCAAGAAAAGGCTAAATGGAGTCATGAAGATTAGGACGTAGTAGAAAAGACTGAACAACAACAAGTTTAAGTCTACCTTTTCAAGTTTGAAACTCTCTAGTAATTGGCTGAATTACCAATAACTACTTGGAAAACTACTTTCTGCATCAATTACTTCAGTTTTCATATTAATTTTAATTTTTCCAGTCAATTTATTTTAGCCGTAGGAAAAATTGCACATATTGTATAATCTTAAAAGCTTTAATGATGTTTTGATTGATAAAGTTTCATTAAAAATGCCCTCCATGACAATACTCAGAGTTTGTAAGAATGAAGTCTGCAGTCAAGTTGTTTAAATAATGAATAAGTTCACAAGTTTTTGTTTCTTAAAATGGATTCAAAAGATTTGTAAGAAGTAGTTTTACAAGTATCAATATCTTGGTCTACTTTGAAGGATAACCTTTGAAGACCACACCAAGTAATCAAGTAATCTTGCCTAACTACCTCACAGCTGGTGGTGGTGTGAGTATGTAATTCTCTACATGAAACAGACTGTGACTGTAGATAAGAAGCTTCTAAAAATCATAGCCCATATATTCACCTAGGTATGTGGCAGGTAAAGTTGTCCTAGATAATGATAGTTGTTCGTGTACTGGCCCAGAATAGTTTATTAGCTACCATCATCCCAACTTGAATAGTTTTTAAAAAGTCAACTTGAATCATTGTTGAGAAGGAAGGAAGGAAGGAAGGAGGGAAGGAAGGAAGGAAGGAAGGAAGGAAGGAAGGAAGGAAGGAAGGAAGGAAGGAAGGAAGGAAGGAAGGAAGGAAGGAAGGAAGGAAGGAAGGAAGGAAGGAAGGAAGGAAGGAAGGAAGGAAGGAAGGAAGGAAGGAAGGAAGGAAGAATTGGAATGGAATGGAATGGTATGGTATAATTAATTTTGCTCTTTCTAGTTACAAAGTCCTGGACTAAGTGCTGGATCTACAAAGAGAAAAGTAACAATTCTCAAGGAGCTGACATTCTAAAGGGAAAGATAACACATATTGAAATGTTTTGGCTGTAAGTCGGTTGGAAAGTACATTTATTCCTTAAAGTACAGCAACAAAACTGATGTTAATATTCCTTTTCAAAATGCATGTTCATTGACAAATCATATTAATTTCTGATGTTGAACCAATTGACTGTGTCAAGAACTTTTCTGACAAGAATTTTCTTTTCTAGGTCTTATTAGCTGAGATTGCCTCACCTTTAAAAGCCATTTCTAGACTGCATCGCCCCAGGAGTTGCTTCCCAGGATGGTAGCTGATGGCGCTAAAATGGAAACATTGATATTCCCCAGGCATTTGGGTTCAGGATCCTGGGCTATCTCCAGGACAAATTTATTGTAAAACTGTGCTTACAAACTGGAAAATGGGAACAGCATCATAAAAAGAGTCTGAGCCTAAATTTTTAACCAAGAGTTTCTTCATGTAAGAAAAAATGACATATCCAGTTTTACTATTTTTTTTCCTTCTGATTCCATCCATAAAACCAAAGCATATAGATGAGACAAATTTTTGAAAAAAATCGCTCTAGGATGAAAGATAAGGACTACCTTGCCACATGAGAATCCAAGAGAAAAGATAATATTCAGCTAAGCTTCAAAACGTTATAAGCTCATGAAGATCAAACTACTGGGAGTTACTCCAGTAATAACAGCCCTCTTCCTTCACCACACAGATTTTTTTTCCTTTTAAGTTATTTGTGGGTATGCATTTTATAAAAGCTTCCAGAAGATTGTAAGGAAAGGAACCAAATACAGAGTGTGTGATGGTCAGTCCATATGTCTGATAAACCACTTTAAATACAACAAGGCTCATCAACAGGCTATTGAGAGAAATTTCTGCATGGAATCCATTATAAATGCTTGATTATTAAAGCATATCCCACACCAGACACCATTATATGACAAATAGTTGTTTACCTTTCAAGTCATGCTGTTTTCAAATCAATTCATAAACATTTAATAAGTGCTTACTATGTTCCAGGAACTGTATTAAGGGCTGGTGATATAAAGAAAAATAAATTTAAATATCACATGCCCTTGAGGAACTTGTATTATAATGAGAGACACAAAATAGAAATAAGTGTTTTTTTAAGGATACATGCAAAGTAAATATAAGAGTATCAAAGGATAAAGGTTTAGAACTTGGTGTGGGGCATAATTTGAAAAAAAAATGAGTGTGGAGGAACAAGTAGGAACACCTTACCCTTTAAATCTAAATGTTTCTATTTCTATTAACAATAACATTATCTTCTCCCAGCATACATCTTCAACACAGGGGAATCATCCTTTACTATTACCTTTCCTTTATGCTCCATAGCCAATCAGCTACTGTGTCCTAATGAGAAGAACTCCACATCTTTCAGATTTCTTCCTTTCTCTCTACTCATACAACAATCAACTGAGTTTAGCCCTTTGATACTTCTCATTTGGCCTTTCAATCAATAAACACTTATTAAAAGCTAACTATGTGCTACACATTGTGTCTGACACAGAGTAGTTACTTAATAAATTATAATTGATCTATATTTTAGACATTCATTGACTAAGCATTTACTAAGGACCTACTATATTTCAGGCAGTATGCGAAGAGCTAAGGTTAGAAAAAAAGACAAGATATACATATACATATGTGTGTGCAAGATATTTTTTAGAGAAGGTACTAGTATCTGGGGGGAGGGGAGGTGTCATGGAAGACTTGAATGTTGAAGGGAGCTCTTCAGCTGAACTTTGAAGGAAACTAGACATTCAAGGAGCAGAGAAGAATAGGGAGTACATTCAAGGTATGATAACAACCAGTACTAAGGCTTGGGAAAGTACAGTATAGCAAATCATCCAGTTTGATAGAACTGTTAGAATAAAGGGAAATAGTATATTTTAAGGAAAGAAGGAGGCTATAGCCAAGTTCTAAAAGGTTTTGAGTGCCAAGAACACCCTATATTTGAGCCTAAAATTACACTCCCCTAAAACATCTCCCTTATTAATTTTTTCTATTATTCTCTATGCTAACATCCACCTAAGAGACACAATGAACTTACATAAGTCACCAGTACGACCATGCCACCCATTTTCTGCTCAAAAAACTTTCAGCAACTCACTATTGCAGGGTGAAATAACAGTAAAGATTGTAATTTGCTTCTGTAAAGAATTTTAAGGTTATCAAAATTCTTTGTTTCTCACAATAACTGTGTGGGACAGGTGGGATTATTCTTCATATTTTATAGATTAGGAAACTATGGTTTGAGATGTCTTCATACCCCAAATCACTTGGCTGGGGAAGGGGGGTGTGTGTAGGTTAAGTGAGTTGTCAAGGGCCACAGAGCTAATAAGTGTCTGAAACTGGATTTAAACTAAGAGCTTCCCAATTCCGTACAGCACCATATCCACTGTAACACCAGCTGTTTCTAAATGGAAATTGATGAGAGTGATGTCCATGAAAAGTAAAGTGGATGGGAGGCAAAGATCATCATTTCCCCCATGTTTGTTTTCCCTCAGCCCTCCAGTCACCTGAGAAAGTACCTTAAAAAAAATCAAATCAGTCTTATATTTTGCAACTTCTGTCTCTTACTGACTGTGGGAACCAGGCCAAGTTCCTTAACTTCTCTACATATCAGTAAACTCTCCAAGACTATCATTTGCAGAGTAGTCACCAATATGCAATAAAAGGAATATTTTTTCAACTTGAGAAGTCCCTTACCTGAAGCTCCTTACACTAACAAAGTTACAGGTTTAGTCCAAATAAATTCAGGTGGAAAGGCATATCAGTGGAAAAGGCTCAATCAGAGGAGCTGGGTTCTAATCCTACCCTAAATTCTTTCTGCCTATGTAAATTTGGATTCATCATTTAACCGCTCCAGGTATTAGTTATTTTATCTGTATAAAAAACCAAAACAAAACATTGAATTAAAATGCCTCAAAAGTTTGTTCCAATCTTACTTCTATGATATTGTAACATGATTTTTTTGAAATTAAGAGTATGTGATGATTGAAGTTCATTCAATATTCAAATTTTTTAAAATGTAGAGATTTTGGGAAAAGGGCAGGGCAATGTCTGGGGGAAAGTTTTGTTCCAGTTGTAATGGATTGTTCATAATTACATAAACAATGATTTATCAAGCAT
This sequence comes from Dromiciops gliroides, assembly GCF_019393635.1. Classification (NCBI taxonomy): domain Eukaryota; kingdom Metazoa; phylum Chordata; class Mammalia; order Microbiotheria; family Microbiotheriidae; genus Dromiciops; species Dromiciops gliroides. The sequence continues at coordinate 50,112,466 of NC_057864.1, read as the reverse complement.
CTAGTTATTCACCATAATTGGAGCATTATAACTCATGAAGGAGGTGAATAAGGCTGGGCAATATTATTTAATATCATACAGATCCTCTTCAAACAATCAGTCAGTTGACTTGTTTTCCTTCTTATTGCATGGTATAAAATAACAAATGGGGGGGAGGATTTTTAATAACAGGAAGAAAAATATGCTTTGTTCCTTAGGCTTATGTATTACTGAAGTTCTTGATCATTCTCTGTCTTCAAATGTATGCATACTTCATGTAGGTCCATATTTTTGTAATCTGCACAAATACAGAAATTCAAAATACATATTTTATTTTGACACATGATAAGAGCCATAACAATACAGCCATGCTTGACAAGGTGTGTACCTCTTATATTCTAGTTCTAGTGCGTCCAAAGGGTAAAAATAAAAATACATAAATAAATACAAATAAATAAATAAAACCTCATTGTTGGGGGTGGAGGAGGGAATCTATTCTATAAAGGAAAAAGTCGAAATTATTACTTTACTGGGATACATAGAGGGATCTGGCTATGCAAAGGCAGAATAGGTAATGCCCAAACAACCTCTTGATTTTCTCATGAATAATTATCCACTTGGTTGCTGTCAAATATTCTTGGCATCTCCTGATTTTCTACTGATTCCAGTAGCATATCAATAGGACCCATAGGAAAGGAATGTTTGAATTGGATGACCAAAAGTAAATCAGTACCGAAATTTTTAAATTGAGGGTTTAAAAATGGTTCTGAAAAAGCCAATATTGTTTTCTTTGTTCCTTTTGATCTAAAAAGGGGGAAGCAGTATACAATTTACTGTCTGGATTTTATCAGGTATGAAAGTAAAAACTCATATACACAGAACTTTAAAGAATAAGTGCTAAAATTAAAGAGATATTCATTTCTGGTTCACATTTAGAAGTGAATCATGCAAGAGGTTTTATAGCCTATATCTCTACCAGGAATGGAGTGCATATAATGAGGGTCAGGTAAAAAAATGCATATATGTATATGTAAGTGTATGTGTTTGTGTGCCTCTGTGTGTGTCTGTGTAAAGATATGAAGCAAAAGGGATTAAACTGAAAAGGAAAGGAGTTACACCCGCCTATACATAACAGTTAGAAGACAACATGAAAAGAAAGGGAAAGTAGCATTTATTCAAAGAGAATAGATTAAGCAAAAGAAGCAGTAGAATATCATGTTACATCGATAAGACATAGTCACTTATGGAAATCTCTAAAGAAAACCATTTAGGTAGAATAGCAGTGTCAGTTTCCTTTGCTCTTTTTAAAATTTATTTTATTTTATTTTATTTTTTTGTGGGACAGTGAGGGTTAAGTGACTTGCCCAGGGTCACACAGCTAGTAAGTACCAAGTGTCTGAGTGTGGATTTGAACTCAGGTAGTCCTGAATCCAGGGCCAGTGCTTTATCCTCTGTGCCACCTAGCTGCCCCACAGTGTTGATTTCAAATAATTCAAAGGAGAAAATATCCAGGTATAAAAACAATGCTAATACTCATCTGTTCTGATCACAATACACTCATGAACAGAGTACGGATAATAAATTAAATTATGTACATTTATACTAAAAAAAACACATTCTGAACATTATTGAAACATGGGATGTGGCTCATGGCAAAGCAAACAGTCAGAAAATCCGAATTTGAATCCTGCCTCACAAAGTTACCAGATGTATCATGCATAACAATTCATGTATGCTCAGTCTGTTTCTTCATCTAAATGAAAGAAAATAATAAAAGCAACTCTCTCAGTGTTTTTGAAGATAAAATTATATGTATACCCATATATGTATATGTTTGTGTGTGTTTATAAGCTTTGCTAAACATAAGGTGCTACAGAAAGGTTATTTGTCATTTTTTCAACCTCTTCATCTTTCTGTGATTTCATTAGTGTTGCTATTTTCTTCCTTGACATAGATGGTTACCCATTTCACCACTATAGCAGAAAATCATCATGAATTGTGATAAAATAGATTTATCACCAAATGATAGAGATTTGAAGTTTGAAATGTTCAATTTTAGATTGGAGTTGGGGTGACCATGCTTAGCAAATTTGGAGGACCCTAAGGAAAAAAGAACTGATACATAAACATAAGTAATTCTAATGAAGAAAGGGACAGGGACTGTATAAAAATGCTGCTTCCCATACACAGAATTTAATCTAACACTTTATTTCAAGAGGATATGAAGAAGATGGACATAAGGACATGTAATAAAATTTAAAAGAGTGGCATGTGCTTATGTGAATAAAACTTGAATAAAGGCATGTAAGAAATACTCACTAAACTTGAAGTTTACACAAAAATCGGAGACAGACATACAGACATAGACAGAGAGAGAAATTGGTGACACACGTGATAAAAGATCAGGATATAAAATTCATGACAGTCTAGTAATATGATCCAAAAAAAGTAAAATAAAATTCAATAGGAATAAATGTAAAACCTAAGAACTGATTTAAAACCTCTGCAACACAAATACAAAATAGGGGAGATAGCCATGAAAGTTGTTAATTTTGCTTCTTTATTCATATCAGAAAATCTGTGATCAGTTCACAATAGGAATAGATGATCAATTTGGAGAGTTTTCAGAATTTCAGTAAGATAATATAAAAGTTCTGAGTACCTGATATATGAGGACATTTGGAAAGAATAGGGGATGTTTAGTCCAGTAGAGTCTTAGGGCTGACATTTTAACTCTCTCCAAGTATTTAATGTTCCAACATACTAAAGAAGGAATAAACATGTTCTGCTTTGTCCTAGAGGATAGAACTAGGAACAGTGAATGGAAATTGTAAAGAGGCAAATTAGATATGATATGAGAATAAACTATCTAAATATTAGGGTGATTTGCCAGTGAAATGTGCTATGTTGTGATGTAGTAGCTTCTCCATCTAGTGGAAATCTTCAAGGAAAGAATGGATGGCCACTTGTCAAGTAGATAGTAGAAAGGAATACTTTTTTCACATATAATTTGGACTAAATGCCTCTGGGGTCTATTCCAATTTTGAAATAATCTGATTCTATGAATAATATCATAAGAATAAAACTACTTGTGCTTATAATATGCTATAAAGAGAAGGAAACATGTTTATTTTAAGCCATAGTAGAGCAAGAGTAAAAAACAACAACAAAAGGCTAGAATATATAACTAAGCCATCTTTACCGTATCTCAGAGAACTGAAGAAGCAGTCTGGACATTATAAACATGTGCCATCAATGAATTCCATGTTTAATGGAAATAATGAAGTTTGTGGAAAATCGTGGATAGTTTGGTGATGCAAACCTAATGCAAAATTGCTATCCTGACATTTAAAATGGAAAAGAGGACAGATGATAATGATGATTATAGTAATAATAGTAATAGTTGTAGTAATAATCATAATTGATATAGAGCCTACTTTGTGCTAGACACTGTCTTCAGTGCTTTACAAACATTACCTTCTTTAATCTCATTTCCTAGTCTATAAATTGTAAACTGCGAGATTTTCTTCAACTCCTTGAAAAATTCAAAATTCAAGGGGTTTTATTGTCCCATAGGGTCCGTAGCAGGAAATTTGTACCTAGAACTGCCCTGGAAACTTCCAGACACCTCAAAAACAATTTCAATGAGTGTTAGATTCATATTATATGAAGATCTCCTTGATTACTTCTGGTCACATGGTGACCCATTGCTGAAAAGATTTGTTATTTTGGGATGATTTGGCAAAGGGACAAGTGGTACTGTGTTAAGTGAAAGGTGAAAAAACTTACAGCTGACTCAATCTTCACTAAAATTTACAGTAATCATAATGCAACTACTAGATTTCCATTGAATCGTCTCCAAAAAACCATCATGCTGACTGCCTGTGTGGCAGTTCATAGGATGACTTCCTTTGGTTAAATTAAGCATGAGTCTCTGGCTACCTTTTTTTACTTTTGTGATTTTTCTTTCTTGACTTTTGATTAATGGTGATCTATCTAGAGATAGATATATTCAGCCTTGCAAGCATTGTTTATGTAAGGAGATCCTGGGTCCATTGAATTAAAGTAAATGACAAGTGCGAATTCAAGGGAAAATATTACCACTTATATTAAGATAACCAAATCCTATTATTTGGATAGTACAAAGCCAAGGTGAAGTATAAAATATCTAATCAGCATTTCTAGGAACTGCTTTACATACTGATGAAGTTTAGGTTTTTACCTCCTAGCAGATTATAAGATAATATGTAAATTATGCCTCTGAATCTTATTTTGCAGGGGTTTATTTTCTTGTGTATGTGTGTGTTAGTGTGTGTGTTTTGTTCAAATGCACCCTTGTGAGTGTTTCTGTTTACCCTACCTTATGTGTGTAGGAAATGAAACGTATCCAAAGCTGATTTATATAGTATATGAAATACTTTCAGAATTCTCTTTCATTGAGAAACCCCAGATTCAATACTATGTGTAACCTTTAAATATTTTTTCCCTAGGACTTCATAGTGGAGGACTTAATGAAGCAACAATAATGAGGAAAAAGATCCTCACCCTTCTTTCATTAGAGACCAAGTTCTGCCAGTCAAGCAAATGCCTATCTAGAAAATATCAAGCCCTTCAAAGATATGAATAGTTTCTATATCCTAGCCTCTGTGGGCACAATAATTATTCCTTAATGTAGTGAAAGAAAGCTTTACTAAAGTTATGGGTTTTGAGCCCTAAAAATAAAAAAGAAAATAGTTCTTGGTAAGAGCGTACTTTTCTCAATCTTCATAGCTATTGTGGATTCTGGGGTTATATTTTCTACAGAGTCAATTTTGGAGTTCTGTTTTCACAATGGTTGTTCCACAAGACAAAAGGTGAGGGGCTGGGTTGAAACAAGACCAGTGATCTATAGGACATAGTTTATTTTGTTTGGTTGGGTTTTTTTCTTTGTTTTGTTTTTGTTTTTTTTACAGAGCATAGTTTTCATGAGGATTATCTAAAGCAGATAAGTTTTTTTAATGGCTAGAATGCTGGACATAGCATCAGGAAGAACTTATTTCAAAGACTGTTATATATTTCCTAGCTGAGAAATCCTGAGCAAGTCATTTAGTCTCTGATAACTTTGGTTTCCTTGTCTATAAAATTGTAATGATAAAATCACTTACCCTGCAGGATTGTTGTAATAATCAAATGAGACAGAATGTACAAAGCACTCTTTAAACATTAACTAAAAATATTATATAAATGCTAGTTATTGTAATTGTTGTTTTTGTTGCTATTATTGTTTGTCCATCATTTTTGAAGAGGACCAATGGCATCATGAGGTGATGTCTTGACCTTTTCATGAATTTGATTTTCATGAGGAAGAATCCTCAAAATCCAGTGGCAAGAAAAAAGTCAAGAGCATTAGTGAAGGCCTGGGACACAGAGGATGAGCTTGGTTTCTTCAATGTCTGACCAAGCTACAAACAGTCCCAAGTGCCTTCCTTAGCCATCCCTGGGGCTGTTGGAACAAATTGTTCTAATTTGCCATTTCTGTGGAGGGTAGAGGGAGTATTCACATGCTTGGGGTATACATCCCCTAACTCACTGACAATTTTGAGGCCTGTTGGTTACCCTCCATTTGGATTAGCCTTCTGCCAAGACAGTTTTACTAGGATGTGGCCTCTGCACAAGCTAAAGTTTCTTAGAGCCTTAGGTGAGAGTTGGGTGAAGGTGAACTCCAAAGGTGGATGAACAGCCCTGAAAAGGGCTCAGCAAGCCCTCACATAAGAAGTGTTAGTCCTCCCTGAACAAGGACTAGTGGCAGCAATTGATCAATATTCAAAATGGATGGTGATTTGAATGACTTGCCTCATATTCATAGGGGTTACACAACTTGACAAGTTGTAAAAACCAGGCTAGCAGATCTACATGATACTCCCATGAGAATGCCATAAATCTTGTCAATAAAAGAGATGAATTTTGGCAATATATAAAAAGTGAATGATAATCAAAAAGCAACTGGTGTTTGCTATGTATCTCCTTATATGCTGATCTATAGTTCTGTTACATGAGTGTATAGTGCTCCTATTGTAGACTATCTGCATTATTCTATGAATTAATTTGGCAGAAATTTTATATAGAGTTTCATGCAAATAAATCAATGAAATGCTTACCAATATTTGTACAAAGCAGGGTATGGGTGATCCAATAATGATATCTTAATTTTTATTTTTATGATTACTGAAATATTTATATGTCTTTTCATGTGAGGAAATGTAGGATAGATGGCTAATAGATCTGAAAGTGGTTGAATATCCAGATCAATATGTGACTAATATCCTAGGGATATTACATACTGGGATAAATAGTGTTTGAAACATATGGGTATTAGTTAATCAAAACAAACAAAAAAAGCCAATTAGCTTAGAGCTGTGTGTGGGGACTGTGCCTGAGCTGGCCTGCAGGGAGCTTCCTCTCAAGGGGTATGGAGATCTTTCTTTCCCTTGGAGGTCATGGTAGGAGTAGCAGGTGCAGGGAGCTAGGGTCTTTCCTTCTGAACTCCCCGTGTTCTCTTTACGAACCACTATTATACTTTAATAAACTGGTGACATCACAATTAGATTTTAAACATCACAATTAAATCATTATAGAAAGAAATATAGATAAGGCTTTGTTGCAAAATTAATTTAGAGACATTATCTATATTTTTAAATAAATTATGTTTATCTCTCATCTACATGTGTATCATTCAATTAGAGTTTACTGAGGTATATGGTATAAATAATAGGTCTAAGTAATTTTCTCACCAAAGCTTCTACATTCCCAAGTATGATCACTAAACAATGAATATTTTTCCTAGATCTTTTTACATTATGTGTTCTATAGGCTCATGAGGGTCAGCTCGGTGACACAGTGGATAAAGCACTTGCCCTGGATTCAGGAGAACCTGAGTTCAAATCTGGCCCCATACACTTGACACTTACTAGCTGTGTGGCCTTGGGCAAGTCACTTAACCCTCATTGTACCACCCGCTCCCCCCAAAAAATCTATGCCTTCTGTATAGGCTCATGAAACACTAACATGTTTATGTGGAGTCCTTTGAATTTTTTTATCTTTTTCCATTAATTCATTTCTCAATTCCACTAATGTCGATTGTTCATGGCCTATCCAGTATCAGATATAAATGTTTATTTAAACATAAGTATATACATTCAATAATGGCGTATCTATTATATATCCTAAAGACTGGAAATGAAGGATCTCTATTCTTTTAAGGAATATTTCACTCTTCCTGCAAACTAGATAGTACACAAGTGTATCTTCAGAATTTTCACCTTGCCTAAGAGAGTGAACCATCTGTCCTTTTTTGTATACATTATTCTTAATTTGCACTGGCAGAAACACAAACATAGCACATTCTCTTCAGGCCATGGCAAAATTCCTCTTGTCCTGCATACTTTTGGAAACAGATCCTTAGTTCTCTGCCCTCTCATGCTAGTTGACAGATCTTATGACCAGCACTCATGGTGAATTGCCTATTTGCCACATGTGTTATCATCTCTGGGGACCGTTTCCAGGAGTTCCAGACTGAGGGTTTTAGTTTTGGTTTCTTTCATTTTCAGACCCCACACAATACTTGGTTTTAAACCTCTCTAATATATTTGTCAGGTATTACAATTATTGGTACAATATTTTATAGTTCTACTATGCTTTATGTCTCATGATTAAATGTATCTTTCCTAGTGCCTGACATAATGATTTGAATACAGCGTGGGCTCAATAGGTGTTTGCTGAAATAAAATAAATTGTGAATTTATGGAAAGGCAATGATTGGATTAGTGGATTTTTACCACTTCTCTGGTATAGATTAGAACAATAATTAGTGCTATTTCCTAGTTCAAAACCTAGGGGGAAATCATTGTATGCTTTCATAGGACCACAGAGTCATAGATTTAGACTGAGAAGATCTCTTAGAAGCCATGTGGTCCAGTCCCCTCTTTTTACATATGAGGAAGTCAAGGCTTATTGAGGTTAAATATTTGACACTTGGCCACATAGCTAAGCCCCAGGGGGTGTCATTTAAATCTATGTCTTCCTGACTTGAAGCCCAGCACTCTGTTCCCTAAATCACGCTGCCTATATTTATTCTCTTTTCAAACAAATTTGTCTTAAAAAAAAATAAAGTAAAAGCAATATCAATCAAAGTCTTGAAAGAACTGTTTCTTTCATATCCACCGAATTTTCCCCTCCACTAACTGTGGGCCAGAGAATATAAAATGACCCCCATTCACCTTTCTCTAGAGATAATATTCATACACAAGGCTAACTCTTCATTCAGAGATAACATAATATTTTCTCAGAAGTCTAAGAATACCTAAAAAACTAAGGTTATTCATAACTGGGTTCCTTTCATTAAACTTCGTTTTTCAAATCCAATCACTTTCCAAGTCCTGTCCTAGGCACCCAGGTGGTATGGTGGAGAGTGTACTGGGCCTAGAGTCAAGAAGACCTGAATCCAAATCTGACATCAGACACTTACTAGCTGTTTATCCTGAGTTAAGCCAAAGAACTTCTGTTTGCATCTGTTTAGGGATCATTGTATCATTTTCTTTCATTATAAGTATGTGGGGGGCAGGCAGGTGGTGCAGTGGATAGAGCACCGGCTCTGGAGTCAGGAGGACCTGAGTTCAAATCCAGTCTCAGACACTTTACACTTACTACCTGTGTGACCTTGGACAAGTCACTTAAACCCAATTGTCTCAACAATAATAATAATAATAACAACAACAACAATATTACTATGAAAGAGTTAATAATTATGGACAAAATCTCTGAAATACTCTCAAGTTGTTACAATTAAAACCTATTACCAGTCTATGCTTCTCAATCCCATGGGAAGGGCATTCTGCTGTTCTATGAAAGAGGACCTGTGTTAAATGACGCAAAATTTTTCGTACTAGCTAACTTCAAACTTAGACTATTTTCTTTTCTTTGCATTCAAACACAGCAATGGAAAAGACCTCAGGAGACACCTAATTCAGCCTCTTAAACCAGTCCAGCCCAGAGAGTGAAATGACTTTCTCAAAGATGCATAGGTAAATGGTGAGAAACCTGGGGTTAAAACCCATGATTCTATAATACTAATCTAGATTTTTCAATATACAATGAAAAAAAGTAATAAATGCATAAAGCAAGTGAGGCTTTGTTGGTACAGCTTTTATTCCAGAATGAATACTGACATCTTTTGCATTAAACTAAAACTATATAATTTTGTGTTAAAATGGATAGGATACTAAAGCATGATTGTCACTGATGTCTGAAATAATAACAATAATTAATGATGATGATGATAATTTTATATAGAACCTAAGGTCTGCAACTTCACTCGACATTTTTTTTTTCATTTGATCCTTACAACTAGGGGAGGTAGGTCCTATTTGAAATATCATTTTGTAGTTCAAGAAACAGAGGGAAACAGAAATTAAGTGACTAGCTCAAGGTTACACAGCTGTTGTTGCTTGTCCTTCCTTCTTAAAGAGAACCAGGATATTGGGAAGTGATGTCATGACTTGCAGTGAATTGGATTTAAGTGAGGGAGAGCTCTGCAAAGTCACCAGCTTCACTCTTTCTCCTCTACTGCCATCTGGGTCCAGTGGCAAGACATACATCAGGAAGACCGGAGATTGCCCTGGAACTTTGAGATAACCAGGGTTAAGTGACTGCCCAGGGACACACAGCTAATAAGCATTAGGTGTCTGAGGATGGATTTGAATTCAGGTCTTCTTTACTCCAGGGCCAGTGCTCTATCCATTTCACCACCTAGCTTCCCCACATAGCTAATAAGTATCTGAAACTGAATTTTAACTTAGATCTTCTTGACTTTGGGCATAGAGCTCTATCCATTGACCCACTAGCTGCCTTTAGTTCATACTTCATTTGTAAAGAGGACCAATGACATCGCAAGTCTGAAGTCTTGAGTTGTGTGTGAATTAGATTTAAGCAAGGCCGAGCGGGACACAGTCATCAGCATGACTCTCTCCTCCAGAAATCAAAGTTGCCTAAAAATAAACAAATCAACTTAGCTAATACATGTCAGAGAGGAAAGGGAATAAGCATTTGTATGGTGTCTGCTATATACCAAGCATTGTGTTCAGCACTTTACGTATATTATTTCATTTGACACAGCAACTTTGGAAGGTAGGTGCTGGGGAGGAGGGGAGAAATAAATGTCTCTTTGGAGAATAACTATTAAATATCTATAAAATAATTTAGTTTTTAAAAAATAACCACTTTAGATTTAAGTAATAAAAATATTTGAAAAGCCCTTCTAAACCTTGGTTCTGTGGTCCCCTTCCCCTCAACCAAGATATAAATTAAAGCTACCTCAGTAAAAATCAGAGATTTGCTCTGACCCAGGAAATATTTGAGAGCCAGGAGAGGGCTAAGGTGGAGAGGAGAGAGAGGCTTCTTCTATATCATTTTCAACCCAACAAGGTTGGTTTAATCTAAGAGAAAAGCTTTGAGTGACCCCAATTTAACTCTTCATTACTTCTGAAAACACTATAGACACAATGGACTGAGCCCTCACCTCATCAGTGGTCAAACACATTAAAAAGACATCTAGGATTTTTTTTTCCATTTGATCCTTTTCTCTCTTCCCACCTTTAGCAATTCATCTGAGAGTACACAGTTCATCTCTCAATCTTCAGATACCCCAATCTGTCATACTGTCCCTTAAGTGGTTTAAGGCAGTATAAGAGATTTCTGAAATGTGGTCTTTGCTTGAATTCAAGCAATAAATTCTTGCCTTTCTTCTACATTGCTTAGATGAACAATACCAATGAGCTCAATTAACACAGCTTGGGATGTTGGAATATTGCAAGAGAATAAAAGCTATTCTTTTCTTTCCTGTTTTGCTGCATGAGTAAAAAAGACTGACTGGTTAATATCATTGATTATTAATTTTCCTCCTAACTGTAAAGAATATAAATATATTCAAAATAATTCATTTTAAAGGGAGGGATTTTTAAAGGATTTAAAGTTTTAAAAATATTATTCCAAATTACACATAAAAACAATTTTAAACTTGATTTTTGACAATATTAAGGTCTAATTCTCTCCTAAGTACTCCCCTCCCACATCACTGATGTAAAGCAATTTCATAAAAGTTATACATGTACAGGCATGCAAAACATATTTTAATATTAATCATGTTATAAAAGAAAACATACGCAAAAAAGAAAAAAAAAGAAAGTTACAAAAAAAAAAAAAACCCAGTATGCTTCCATCTGCATTCAGTCAATTCCATCAATTCTTTGAAGGTAGATAGGATTTTTCATCAATGACTCATCAGAATTACCTTGGGTCTTTCTATTGATGGGAATAGCTAAGTCATTCACAGTTGATCATTTGGCATTATTGCTGTTACTGTGTACAATGTTCTCTAGGTTCTGCTCTCTTCATTTGTATCAGTTTATCTAAGTTTTTCCAGGTTTTTCTGAAAGCATACTGGATATCATTATTTATGGTATAACATCATCCCATCACAATCATATACCATGCCTTCTTTAACTATTCTCCAATTAATGGGTATCTCCTCAAATCCCAATTCTTTGACGCAACAAAAAGAGTTGTTATAAATGTTTTTGTCCATATAGTGTATTTTTTTTCTTTACCCTTCATAAAAATCTCTTTGTAAGACAGACCTAGTAATGGTACTGCTGGATCAAAGGTTCTGCAAAGTTTTATAATCCTTTGAGCATAGTTAAAAATTTCTCTACAGAAGAGGTTGATCAGTTCCCAACTCCACCAACAGTTCATTGGTATTTCGTTTTCCCATATCTCTTTTAACACTTGCCATTTTCCTTTTATGTTATATTAGTCAATCTAATGGGTATGAAGAGGTACCTCAGCAATTTTTAAATTTGCATTTCTCCAATCAATAGTTATTTAGTGAATTTTTTCATATGACTATAGATAACTTTGAATTCTTCATCTGAAAACTGTTCATATCTTTTAAGCATTTATCAATGGGCAAATGAAACATTACTATACATTTGATTCAGTTATGTATATATGTGAGAAATGAGTCTTTTATCATAGGGACTTGCAGTAATTCTCTCCCCCCACCCCTTATCTGCTTTTCTTTTAACATTTGTTGTATAGTTGTTGTTTATTCACACCCTTTGAATTTCATGTAAAGAAAATTATTCATTTTATATCTTGTAATGCTTTCTATCTCTGGCCATAAAACCTTCCCTTATCCATATATAATTCAGATAAGATATTCCATGATCCCATAATTTGCTTAGGATATCATCATTTATGTCCAAATCATGTACTCATTTTGATCTTATGTTCATATATGATGTGAGTTATTGGTCTATACTTAGTTTCTGCCAAACTGCTTTTCAGTTTTCCAAGGATAGTCAGATAGTGAGTTCTTGTCCCCAAATTCTGGATCTTTGTGTTTATCAAACACAAGGCTACTGTGGTAATTTCCTACTCTTTATTGTATACCTCATCTTTTCTACTGGTTCACCACTCTATTTTTTAGTTACTACCAGAATGTTTTGATGATTATCACTTTGTAATATAGTTTGGATCTGATATGGCTAGGCCACCTACCTTCATATTTTAGAAATAGATTTCCTTGATATTTTTGACATTTTCTTCTTCCAGATGAATTTTGTTTTGTTTTTTCCTAGTGCTATATAGTATTTTTTGTAGTTTGATTGTTATGGAATTGAATAAGTGTATTACTTTAGGTAGAATTATTTTTTTTATTGTATTGACTTGGCTTTATTTGTGTTAAAAGTGATTTCTAATTATGTTCATACATTGCCTTGGTTTGTCTTGGCAGGTTGACTCTAGAGTATTTTACAATGTTTAAGGTTACTTTAAATGTAATTTATCTTTCTATTATTTGCTGCTGGATTTTTGTTGGTAATATTGAGAAATGTTGATGATTTATGTGGGTTTATTTTATATCCTGAACTTTGCTAAAGTTATTAATCATTTCAACTAGTTTTTCAGTTGATTAGATAGGATTCTCCTAGTATATCACTGTATAATCTAAAAAGCGTAATAGTTTTCTAACTCCTTCAATTTTTTTCTCTTATTGCTCTAGTACAATATTGAATAATGTTGGTGTTAATGAGCATCCTTGCTTCACTCAGATCTTATGTGAGAGACTTCTAGCTTATCCCATTTACAGTTGCTGTTGGTTTAAGATAAATATTAATTATTTTACAGAAAGCTCAATTTATTCCTATGCCTTCTCGTTTGTTTATAAATAAAAGTATTGTTGTATTTGGTCAAAAGCTTTTTCTGCATTCATTCAGAAAATCATTTTATTTTGCTAGCTTTTTTATTGATATAGTAAATTATGCTTATAGTTTTTTCTAGTATTGAGCCAGCCATGGATTCCTGGAATAAATACCAACTGCTCATAGTGTATGATCTTTGTGATATGATGCAATAATTTCCTTGCTAGTATTTTTATATTTTAAAACTGTTTCAATATTCATAAGGAAAATTGGTCTATAGTTATCTTTCTCTATTTTCCCTCTCCTATTTAAGGTATCAGGATCATATTTGTGTCAGAAATTAAATTTGGTAGGACTTCTTTTTTTGATAATTTTCTTATATATTATATATATATATATAATATATTACACACACATATATACATATATATACATATATACATATATATACATATATATATATAGTATTATAATTTACTTGTCTTTAAATATTTGGTAGAATTCACTTGTATATTCACCTGGTACTAGGGAATTTTTTCCTTAAGGGAGTTCTTTGATGCCTTGCTCAACTTAATTTTTAAAGGATTATTTAAGTATTCTACTTCCTCTTCTTTTATTCCAGGCAATTATTTTCTCTACAACCATTTCACTTCTATTATTAGATTTATTGGCATATAATTAGGTAAGATGGCTCCTAACAATGCTTTAATTTCATCTTCCTTGGTGGAGAATTCACCCTTTCCAGTTTTGGTTTTCTTTTTTCATTTTGTAATTCAAATTATCCAATGGTTCATCTATCTTAATGTCTCCTTCATTAGATTAATATCTCCTTAAAGGCAGAGATTATATTTTGTCTCTTTTTGTATCCTCAATGGTTAGCACATTTCCTGGCACTTAGCAGGCATTTAATAAATGTTTATTGACTGACTAAAACCCAATTGGGACAGTTGAGGAAACAAAAAAAAAATGGCAGACATACCAACTCCTTGTTGCTAGAGAGTAGATCAATAGAGAGGTCAATTGTGTCTCTCCTCTATTCAATGAGTTTCAATGACTTCCAATTGCATCATCTATCAAATAAAAACCCTTTCATTTTGGAAATTCTCTAAAACCTTGCCCAAAACTTCCTGTCTAGACTGATAGCACTTTTTTTCACCTTCCCATGCACTGTGATCATGTCAAATTGGCCTTTTTTCTCTTCTCCAATGGACTATTCTCAATCCTTTCTCCATGCTTCTGCAAAGGCAATTCCCCCATGTAGGAGTTATTCTTCCTTACTTCTGTCATAGAATCATTTGCTTCCTTTCAGTTTCAGCCCAAGCAGCATTTTACACATGAAAACATTATTGTTCCCTTCACCTCCTAATGCTCCTCTTATCAAATGATCTTGTATTTAACTACTTTGTGTGGGGGAACACAAATAAATGCAAAGTAGAATATATATACACGTGTATCTATATGTATATATAAACATACAACACATATACACTATATATATAGTTATATGTGCATGCATTTCCATAAAACTGAATTTTGTATGTTTATATATGTATGCATATCTATCTGTATCTATAATTCTATCTTTGTTGTTGCTGTTGTTCAGTTATTTCAGTCATGTCTGACTCAGTCAGAAAACCCATTTGGGTTTTTCTTGTCAAAGATACTGGAGTGGTTTGCCATTTCTTTCTCCTGCTCATTTTATAGATGAGGTTAAAAAAAAAGTTACAAGACTTGCCTAGGGTTACACAGCTAGTAAGTTTCTGAAGCTGGATTTGAACTCAGAAAGATGAGTCTTCCTGACTCCAGGCTCAGAGCTCTAGCCATTATATAACCTCACTTCCATATGACTATATCTTTGTATGTCTTGCTCTGCCTCTACCTCTACCTATCTATCTATTGTAGGGACCAAATTTAGTATGGGGAGAGTTAATTGGGTGGCTCACTGTAATATTGGGGTTCAGAAAAAATGAGAGACCTCAAGTTCCAAAATTTCCTCCTTTCCAAAGTGCCTTTTTAAAGTTATTTCTCCCAGGCTAATAAGAAAGGAGATTAATGGCCTCTTTTCCACAAACAGACCAGATTTTATTAATGGGAATAAAATTTACAACAAAGGAGAAATTAATAAAGCCAGGGACAAGGAAATAGGGGAAGAGAAAAACAGATAAGTTCCCTGACCCTAGCAAAGACTGACTCAAACCCCAAACTTGCCCCCAGTTCAGCTAGCTCAAAGAGCTTCTAATAACTCACCACCTGGGGTTCATAGTTTCAATGAGAGTCAGCTGTGCAGTCCCTCTCTGGTATGCTCCTGAAGCTCACCAAAGGGAAAGAGAGCTTCTCAGACTCAGCATTCTCCTTTCTACTTTCTCTCTCCCTCCCGCAAAGGGGAGGTCCTTCAAATTTTTTGGCTGAGAGTGGTCCCCTGCTGAAAGCAATAGTACACCAACATGTCACTTAGGGCCAGCCAGGTGTGGCTACAATCTAATCATCCCCAAGTAGGTACTTAGTCAGTTTCTCTTTCTTACCCAATTCAAACAATACTAAATCAATAAGTGGGATCCAGGGCATCTGCTAAATTCCATTATTTTATGACACTATCTGTCTATCATCTATTTGTGTATATATGTATATTTATCTGCATATCTGTCTGGCTTTCCATCTATCATCTATTTTTGTATATATAGAGAGAGAGATAGATAAATATATGCATATTTAACTGTCTATCATCTATCATCTCTCCCTATATATATATATATATATATATATTTATATATATATTTATCTGCATATCTATCTATCTATCTGTCTATCTATCTATCTATCCTCTTTTATTGTGCCAATGAGGTCCAGTGAGGTGAATTTATTTAAACCAGTTTGCTTACTGGTAGGTAGCATTAGAGATGGGATTCCAGTCCAGACCCTCTAACCATAAATCTAACTTTCTTTCCATTGTACCACATTATTTTGACATTTTATTAAACAGTCAATAGATCAACAAATACACCCTTTGTTAGACACTGAATATAAAAAGAAACTTTCCTTCAGGGAACTGCCTTCCTAATGAGGGAGAATATGCATGTATATACATAACAATTACATGCATGTATATACATAACAATTACAAGTGATATAAGAGGGAGGGAAGGCCCCAATAAGTGGTAGAAATAAGGATGGGGTGAGAAAGGCCTCTTGCAGAAGGTGCCACTTGAACAGAATCTTGTAGAAAACAAGGGATTGTGGGAGGCACAATTAAGAAGGAAGAACATTCACCAAATCGCAGACAACCAGTGCAAAAGTTCTCCAGAGATAAAAGATGGAGCATTTGCGATATCCTCCACAGAGTACTCAAGATCTCCTTCATAATGCCCCAGAAAACTTTTTATGCCAGAAGGACATTTCATCCCTGGAATTCACACATTGGATATACCTGGCATCACTGCAGCCTCTCACTCTGATTGGATGGCTTTTCCCAGCAGCTCTATTAGAGTAGAGTGTACAGGACATTCATGTCTTACTCTTCTTTCACCTGTATTCCAAACTTTCTCTATCATGACCCCAATTGAGTCTCTTTTTATCCCTTTCTCCCTTCTTCCTTCTAAGCATTTTTTTAAAATTTCTAAAGATGGAGGAAATCCTGTGAACAGCCCTGTATATGGCATGCCACATGTGGAAAAATAACAAGTAAGTGGTAGTGGACAATAAAAGGTGTATTATGGGGATGGATCTTTCAGATAATTGGGAGCCAGTGGAACTTCTCGAGCATTGCGAGTGACATGGTCAGACTTATGCTTTAGGAACATCACTGTGGTAATTCTTTGGAGGAAGAATTATAGAAGAATGTAGTTTTTTCTTCCCAGTAACAGTATTTTCTACTACTGAAATTATTAAGGTCTTTTCAGTATTCTAGGCACTTTCTCTGAGAAGCACCGCATGAGTAGCAAGTGCAGGGTGGGACCAAGAAACTGGCTTAATATACACAACGTCTAGAAGTAAACCAAGCAGCCCAGCAGTGTTATTTCAGCACTGACCTTCAGATTTCTTTCCACTGTGACTCACACATTACATTACACATCAGGAAGCAAAAAGCACTTTACTTTGTTGACAAAAATGGCTTTTCAGTTATTGTCAAAAGGCTGAAACTGACCTGGGTACAGGACCTTGGTTGCTTTCTTTTTCTCTCTTTCTTTCCTTCTTTTTTTCCCTGCTGCCTGACAATTCCAAATATGGGAATTGGAAGTGGATGGGCAAATAATTTCTCCAGGAGGATGTGACATTTTTGTCACAGGTTTATTTATTACCTTACCAGATGGGGGACATCAAAGGTGACATATGACTGAAAGAAACTTGGAAGAGATTCTTAAAGGGGTGTGTGGATTGACCAGGATATACCAAGGAAAGCTACAACTATTATACTCGGAGAATCTATTACAGTGGAACTGATAAAGAAATTTCATTTATTAAAATATGTGTCACTCTGTGTTATGTAGTCTATAATTTCATCATGTGATGAGATCTGACATGAAGTAAAAAATGTCTTTTATGCTTCTGTTGAGACCATATGTTCAAATTATTAAAATATCCATAAATGCCTTTAAAATCACAAGATTCTCAGAAATAGATCATCTTTACTTTTATGCTCTGTATGGAAAAAGCTATTTTCTTCACTTGGCCATTTTATTATCACTTTACATTGCAAAGGCACCTAGCTTTGAAATGTGAAATCTTAACTTTTTAAAAATTTTTAAACAAACTGCTAACTGAACTTAGCACTTTTGCTTTAAGGTTAGAAGGTACCTCAAAAAAAGAAGGTACCTCAGAGGTCATCTAGTTTAATTCCCAAAATCATCACATTAATAAACGGAAGACCAGGGAGGTTAAGCGTCATCTTATCATTGTAGAGATTTAGACCTGGAAACTGTCAAGTGTAAATTCCTCATTTTGCAGGGGAATAAGTTAAGGTATATTTGTTAGCAGCAGAGCCAGATTTTCAAACCAAATCCTTTGGCCTCACAGAGTTACAATCAGGAAGGAATTTTGTGGATCAATATTGGAAGTGGAGTCAGAAGATCTAAGTTCATTTTTTTTTTTGAGACTTACTACCTATTTGAACTTTGATGAGTCAATTGAATTCTCTGGGACTTCAGTTTCCTCGTCTGCAGATTGAATGGGTTGGACAAGTTATACACTTATGGACATAATGCTTCCCCCAATAGAATATAAACCCTATGAAGGTGGTACCCATTTAATGTTGGTCTTTGTGTTCTCAATGCCTAGTACAGTGTCTAGCTCATAGCAGGTCCTTAATAAATGCTTCATTGTTGATTAATTGATAGATTATCTCCAAGTCCATTCCAGTATTAAATAAATGATCCTT
Organism: Dromiciops gliroides; assembly: GCF_019393635.1. NCBI lineage: Eukaryota > Metazoa > Chordata > Mammalia > Microbiotheria > Microbiotheriidae > Dromiciops > Dromiciops gliroides. The sequence continues at coordinate 50,093,884 of NC_057864.1, read as the reverse complement.
TGATTTCATAGCCAGTTTCCCTTCCACTATACTACAGTGCTATCATGGAAGAAATATCTGTCATCTGAATCTTTTCTGATGCCATTTAATCATGGTTAGGTAAGAACCCAAATGAAGAATTGAAAGTTGGAAATTTTAATGAAAGGAGACTAGGACCAGAAAATTCAGCTTATTGCTGAAATCTCCAAGTTTGCTCACATCATCAAACTTCCCTTGGGGTCTCTCTGTATGATTCTTACTCAATACAGAACTTTTACTGTCTTGATGTGTAAGCCATATAGAAAGCATGAGGGCCAGTATGCTGTCACTACAATTTGACTTGAATTCTGTTTACTGAGCAATCTCTAAAAACCTGCTCACCCATGAGAAAATGGGAGATAAACCTTTAAAAATTATTATTCCATGCAATTATGGGGGAAAGCAAAGTTTGCAGGATAAAATGCACATGCATGCACACATGTATGCTCATGCACATGCACACACACACACACATGCACACACACACACACATGCACACACACACACACTCACACCATCCTAGAACATCTTGCCTGGGTTGAAGACATGACAGCATTGTAGTATATTACCAGCTGGGATCTGGCTTCCATTCAGAAATGAACTCAAGACAGTGGAAGATGAAGGCAGGCAAAGACTGCAATTCACTACAGTGGCTGCTTTTTTAATGCCAGCAAGAAAACCATGTGCTGCACCAGCTTTCCTTCACTCTGCCCTGGCTGATTTCTTGTCGGCAACTAGAAAAAACAAGTCACATAAGGGCATACAACAGCACGTGAAATGATGGCCAGCAATCTGCTCAAGCTTCCACTCTGGTCTCTAGACCAGTTTCTCATTTGGATTTGGATCCCCCCCACCCCGCCCCGAGCTGATGCAAGCATGGAATTCCTATTGACTTCCAAAAAAGCCAGCTCTGTGCTTGCATCAAGTTGAGGGGGGAAGGAAGTATAAAGAGCAACACAGATGAGCTACTGTAATTAAATTTGTTTGCTAGATTTTCCATAAAATAAGAAATAAAGGTACTGTCACCTAAACTCTGAAGTCATTTTTAATGGTATCTAAAACTTCACTTTTGTCTTTTTTATTATCTTCATATTTCTGGAGTTCAGAGCTTTGCTTTATAGTTTTAGGCTGTTTCCAGGACTGCTGAAAGAGCAAGGAAAGGAGGGGCAGGTAGGTGGTGCAGTGGATAAAGCACTGGCCCTGGATTCAGGAGGACCTGAGTTCAAATCAGGCCTCAGACACTTAACACTTACTAGCTGTGTGACCCTGGGCAAGTCACTTAACCCCAATTGCCTCACCAAAAAAAAGAGCAAGGAAAGGTCATGCGTGTGATGTTATTTAGTCCAACAAATGACATGATCCACTTATAATCTTTCAAGGTAGGACTCTCCCTTTCCCCCAACTTATAGTCTGATTTTCCTAAGACCTCAGATTTCTATAGTTCTAACAAAATTCAGGTAAGCAAACTATAAACTTCAGTATTTATCCAAACCAAAGACTGCATTTTTCCCTTCTTTCCTTCCTTTCCTATTTTTTTCCTCCTTAAGTTGACCCAGCACTAATTACCATAATATTTTGAGGTATCAAATACTGATCTGCAATCTTTCCTAGGGGAAACAAATCAGAGGCTCCCATAAGAAGTAGCTTTTTATTAATATCCTTAAGGATCTTGAAACATAGGGTATTGTTATGTCAGCACATCTGCATATCCTGTTTGGGCAGATAAATTAGCTACCTGGCATTACTGATACAGCAAGGGAATTTCTAAGGTCCTTTGATGAGAGAAAAATTTAACTGTAATGAAAATTTCACTATATTTTCATGCATCTCTTCCAAATTTATACTGTATAATCTCCAGCTATTAGAAAATTGGCTAAAATACTGTACATTTTTTTTTACTATCTGAATGATACCTGAAATAGATTTACTAACTTAAAAGTATGTAGCATTGGGGCAGGTAGGTGGTGCAGTGGATAGAGCACTGGCCCTGGAGTCAGGAGTACCTAATTTCAAATCCAACCTCAAACACTTAACACTTTGTGTTAAGTGACCCTGGGCAAGTCACTTAATCCCAATTGCCTCACTAAAACAAATCAAAAAACAAAACAAAACAAAAAAAAGTATGTAGCATTAAGCATAAAGGGAAAAAAAAAGTAACTACCTCACGGCATTACCATGGCAATTCTAACCCTTTAATAGAAATATTAAAAGCTATAAAGTTGTATACTTTGCATCAAAAATCTGAGCAAAATTGGGAGTATCATTTTTCAATTGCTATTTTTTTAATTTTATAGCTAATATTTACTTAATCAAATTCAACAATCCATGATTAATTTTCAAGACACGGGAAAATTTTCCCCCCAAATTCCAATAACTTTAAAATATAAAAAGGCTAGATACATAGGACTTATAAAACAAAAGCTGTAGGGTAGGATAAATTTAGATTTATACTATTCCTGAGCTAAAGAAATGGTTTACAATCTGAGGTTAATTGCAGTGAACAAGGGTTGCTCCTAAAATATCCTTCCTAACAGTGGAAAGAGCAATGCTCTCAAGTCAGAGACATTTCATCAGTAGATCAGGAATAAGTTATGAAACCTTTATTAGATGCCAGATACTAAACTAAGCACTGGGAATATAAATACAAAAAAAAAAAAAGGTAAACTGTCCCTGTCCGCAAGATTATTACATTCTAACAAGGGGAAGCAATAATTGGTAACACAATAGATGAGTCCAGATTGCTGCCCAGTGAAAAATTAAGAATTGCCATGGACACCCTTCTTAAAGGGAGGATCTAGGAAAAGCCATTAATCAGAGGCATGGGCTGCAAGGAGTTAGGGTACTTGGAAGATGTGAATATCTAGGTTAAATGATTTTAAAGGATGAAGTCTAAGGTCCTGAGTTCAAATCCAACCTCTCATGTTTGTTCTCTGAGTGATCTTTGTCAAGTAATTTATTCTCCCTGGACTTCCATTACTTCATCTATAAAATGAGAAGATTGGATTTAGCATTTTCTGAAGTCATTTTGGGGTAGCTAGATAGTGCAGTGAATCAAACTCAGGACCTGGAATCAGGAAGACATGAGTTCAAATACAGACACTTACTAGCTGTGTGACACTGGGCGAGTCAATTTGCCTCACTTTCATCATCTGTAAAATGACCAGGAGAAGAAAATGCAAAATACTCGAATATCTTTGCCATGAAAAGCCCAGATGGGATCACAAAGTTGTATAGGACTCAATAACAACAAAAGTAATTTCTAGCATAAAGTTTATGTTCAGTATTGGGGTGGATTTTGGTCGAATATAGTGAATTTAGTCACTTCACTGGTTATTGATATTTTTTCTTTTCTTTTTTTTAGTTTGTTGGGAGGGGAAATTCATAGAAAATTAATTTAATATAACCTTAAAAAGTCATGAAGAAAACTTTGTTTTAAAATGACCATGCCTACAGAAGCTCTTAACTTCTGAAATGAGTTATAGATCTCAAATATTAAGTGTCTTATTCTACTTTCTGTCTAGTGCTCTCCCTTTTTTCCCTTTGATTTTATTTTCCTGACTAGAAAAATCACCCATGATAAGACATTTGTGAATCTTGCATTAAGTTAAAATAATGTGTTCCCCCATCACTTGGAAATTATTTCCTTCATGTTTTATGGACCATAAGACATTTCAATTTTTTTCTATAACATATGGGACATAACTCACCACAAAATAAGCCTCCATATGCCAGGAAAGCAGAAAATCCTGGAATTAAAAATGTAAGCATTTATAGGAACATTATTAAGAAGTATTTCTCATTTTCTTCCATTGGGTATTGTACTTTAGGCAGCTTTCTTCCTTGCCTTGCCCTAGTTCTATTTCTCTCTTATGTCACACTGAAAAGCACTGGGTTTGTAGTTGGGAGAAAGCTGTATTTGAATCCCATCTCAGAACCATTGTGATTATGGACAAGTGTGTTTTCTCTTTTTGCCTCCATATCCTCATTTAGTAATGGGAATAATAACACTTATGTTAACTATTGTATGGGGTTGCTCTGAGGATAAAAGGGGCTCATAGTAGAATCCCTTTGCTAACATTAAATCACTGCATAAATGTCAGTTATTATTCAAATATTCCCTCCATGCTACTCAGAGGTAGTGGGATTTCTGTCTTCTATACTATAAGCTTACACACACACACATACTCTCTCACACATACACAGTGTGTTTTAAATTTTCAAATATATAGATATTTACCTATTTATCTCTGTTTCTACCATCTATCTACCCATCTGTATCTCTACCTATTTGTCTGGCTATCATCTATCTTTTATCTATCTATCTATCTATCTATCTATCTATCTATCTATCTATCTATCTATCTATCTATCTATCTATCTATCTATCTATCATCTATCTAGTTATCATCTATCTATCCATCCATCCATCCTTCCATCCATCCATCAATGCATCCATCCATTATTTATTTTTGTGTAAGGAGACTTGTCTGAGCATGCCCAATTCACTTAACATGAAGGGACACATATGTGGGTGGGGATGCTTTGATTGTCTACTTAACCAGAATAAAGTAATTTTAAAAGCTAGCATGGGTGAGACAGTGGATTTTTTTTTTCTGGCTAGTGCTCCCAACATCAGAATTTTTTCTACTTCATCCAGACAGTGAAGATTATAGTTTACCTAGCTAAAGTATGAGAACAGAATTTGTGAGAAGGCAATAAGTTTGTATATTTGCAATAATACTTTATCTAGTAAATTTTCCTTTGTTAAAAAAAAATATATTCTATTAGTGTCTAAATTGAACAGGATTTCAGGGAGCCAACCTCTCTAATAGGAGGTAACACCATTGGTGGAGGCTGGAACCATTTGCAGTGAGCCTGGATAGCTCAAATACCTTTAAGGATAGGATAGAATCCTTGGGGAGGGGTGAAATTTAGCATAGCTGGACTTCTAGGTAGTAAGAGGGAAGGTGGTTAGTGTCACACACACTTACACACACACATTTATAATATCAATGTGATACTCACAACTGACCTATGTGGCAAATGCTATTATTGTCCCCATTTTACAGGTGAGAAAACTGAAATTCAAAAAAGTTTAAGTAACTTGCCTGCCACTGTCTGAGATAGGATTTTAATTTGGGTCTTCCTGACTCCCACTTCAGCAATCTATTCACTGTGTTACCAAGTCATCCCCATTGATTACCATTTTTCATTTTATCAAAGTTCTTTTTATTGTGATTTATATTAATTGTCTCCTTATATTTGCCTTCAAGGTCATATAATCACCAGATTCCTCCTCATGTATAGGGAATATGTGATAAATTCAACAGCAACCAAACCACAAGTGTTAAGGGCTAAAATTCTAGCTAAACTGTCTAAAATATCTAATGAGTGGTCGCCAATAAATTATAAGCTTTAGCAAGAGTTAGACTTTTAAGCATTTATTAAGGAGAATAAGAATTTGGTAAAGAGAGAGAAAAAGGCCTAAATTCCTAGCTATTAAAGGGAGAGCACATTTCTAGCTCCGCTCTCCACCAGAGTCCAAAGGAAAGAGAGCGCGAGACTGAGCGCCAGTCTCTTCCTTCCTCCTCCCACTCGTCCGCGTCACTTCCTGATGCCTGGTCTTGCCCTCAAAGACCTTCGCTTCATGGGCAGAACTCTTCTACAGTAAGTATCCAGCAGGTGGCGTCATTCCAATCGTTACAGTCCCCCCTGTTGTTCCTCAAGAAACAAAATGTTTCCTTGACGGAACAGTAAAAACAATATAATAACTATTGCTAACTAATAATATGTGAACAACAATATAGAAAAGAAAGAGAGGAAAGTTTTGTCCAGAGGGGCAATTTTTTTTTTTTTTTTTTTTTGTCCTCATGAACCGACGCTTTGACATTAGTCTTGCAAAGGGAGGGCCTCTGCAGAGAATACATGTTACAGATGGTGTATATTATAACAGAAAGAGAAAAAAAAACAACAAAAACAACAAATCAAAACTGTTCATTTAAAGTCTCTGAAAGTCTTTTCTCAGATGTCCTCTAGGTGTAGTCGTGGAATGGAAGTCTTTTCAGGGGTTGATGTGTGGATGCTGGTAATCAGCCAGGAAAATTTCCTACAAAATTGAGCTTAACACAACTTTAAAATAGCTTTGTCAATAATCAAATCAAACAATGAAAGTTCTCAAAAACATGTCTAAGGGAATTCAGAATCTTAGTTGTTACACATGAAACATATAATAAAACAAAAATTAAAACATTCTTTAAAATTATAATATTACTATAGTCCCCCCTCATGGAGGGTAATTGAGAAGACAATTGCTGCAATATTAATTAATAAAATAATTTTTATCTTTGTTTTATCACTTTTTGCATCATCTGCCTAATTATCCTCATGCCATTATGAGAAATTAAAAAATCTAATATAATTGGTAACAGGTGTCAAGGCCAAATTCAACACTGTATTTATCATGACACCTGAGATAATTATGGGGGTTACCATAAAAGAACAGAGAAATGATGGGATATGAGCATTCCCACACTTGAGCAATATATACTGCCCATGCAGTATGCCAGGTCTAAAATAGGTGGATGGAATATATGTCCATGCCACCGAACATATTGGAGGAAACTGAGTCAGACTTAATCAGATGCATGGGATTGAGATGTCCATGGCATCAGGCATATAGGAGGGAGCATAGAAGCCAGGTGTAGGAGCGAGATGGGTGGGATGAATACTTCCAGCCATCTGTACAATATTATGGGGAAAAATAAAATAAAATATTAAACCAAGAGAATCCAACCTCAACATTTGTCAAAAGCCGTTCCCTCGGCCATACCTTGACTTCATGCATGTCTCCCCTCATGTGACAGTTCAGTGTCTGCTCTTGCATGTATTCCTCTTGTGATTGGATGGCATCTTGGCCAACTGGCATCTGATAACTCAGAATAAAGGCAATTAATGTCTTAAATGATAAGTTCCCATAATCCAAGTCTCATATGGATTTAAAAATTGAGGATAATAAATGATTGCAAAAAATGTGAATACATCTTGACTCAGAACACAATATATAATTATGCAACAATTTCAAATAATACCCCTTTTTTTTAACTTAGTATACAATTACTTTTTTGAAAAATCTGAACATATTTAAATACAAGTTAAAGCACAACACAATCTCAAAGACAACTTTTACAAATGTTCCCCTCTTTTTTTTTTTTTTTTGGAATATGCTTATCAAAAATAATACTTCTAGAATCAATTTACACTTGCCATGGCAAACAATTTGCTAGGGAAATGCTTTAAAGAGTTTGATCAAATAATCAGTTGAGAAAAAATAACAAAAACAAATAACTCAGAATACGGGACCACAATACTCCTAGAATTAACATTGTATTATGAAATCAAAACCATCTTGCAATTTTTTAAAATTAGATAGATAAAAACGAATAGAAGAAAATACACATGGAACAATAAAAAACAATGAAATTCAAACTAGGACTAAATGAATGTGAACTTAATATTAATAAGAGTATTATAAAATATAAACTTGATCACATGACTATAAAAAGCTTTTACAAATATTCTCCTTGTTTTAAAAACTAAGTATAAGACACAATCTCAAAAGCATGAAAATCTCTATGAAAATAAACCCATTACCATTAATTTCAAAATGTAGATGTAATAGCATAGAAATCCTATGTAACCTCTGAACTGATACAATTACTCTGAGTGAATTCAGAACACTTTTGATTCCGATATCTAAAATCCCCAATACTCATATCAATACCTTGCTGCTTACTTCTACATTTCTGTACAATATATATCCTTCCATGCCAAAAGAAGCATTGTCTTGAACTATGTTGATGATTGTCATTCTTATTCAGCTTAAGTTTTTCTTCTTTAACCCCTCTATATTGTCTGTCGGGCTTTTCACCATACAAATGCTTTATAAGATTACTAATTAAAGACAAAAGCAGGTTAGCAAAATTAAGAACAAAACGAGCATATCTGGAATTTAAAGGGTTTTCTAAGGTTGTTTCAGAAGCACAGCCAGGCTGGGGAAGGGTTGAGCCTGAAGCGGCAAATGTAGTTAGAGAAAGTTGAGCATGCGCATTAGATCTTTGGACTTCCCGGGCCGGGGAAGCAATGGGCTTGGCCATGGGAGGAGTAGAGGGTGGGGTCTGGAGAGGAGGGGAGGGACCAGCGCAATTTGAATCAGACTTGATTTTGAACTCAGGCCTGGATTCCTCTTCCCCCACTTTGCCTCCAGGTGCTAGGGGATTAAAAGCTTCTAGAGGGTGGGTCATTGCCTCCAGGCATGCAAAATTAGAGCAACAATTAGTGTTAGAACTGGGGAAAGCTGCCGGAATCTCTTCAGGTTTCTCTGAAAAAGCATGGTTGGGAGAGGGAGAGATATTTCCTTGTGTGAGTAAGTTGCTGGCTCTTTTAACAAAAATAAAAAGAAAAATAGAAAATCCACAAAAACAAAGCATTAACATGATCTTATCTCCCATTTGTCTGGTTAAACAGACTAAAATCAAAAATAGGGTAATTAGGGAGTTTAAAAGGTCCATTCGAAAAAATTTAAAGGGAAAACACAGCCAGTACGCCAGTACTTAGCAGTTAAAGGGAGAGGGTAGAGAAAATTTCTTACCCAACCAGAAGATCAGAAGTGAGGTTCAGCTTTCCTCTTCGTGGTCAGCCATCTGTTAAGGGCTAAAATTCTAGCTAAACTGTCTAAAATATCTAATGAGTGGTCGCCAATAAATTATAAGCTTTAGCAAGAGTTAGACTTTTAAGCATTTATTAAGGAGAATAAGAATTTGGTAAAGAGAGAGAAAAAGGCCTAAATTCCTAGCTATTAAAGGGAGAGCACATTTCTAGCTCCGCTCTCCACCAGAGTCCAAAGGAAAGAGAGCGCGAGACTGAGCGCCAGTCTCTTCCTTCCTCCTCCCACTAGCCCGCGTCACTTCCTGATGCCTGGTCTTGCCCTCAAAGACCTTCGCTTCATGGGCAGAACTCTTCTACAGTAAGTATCCAGCAGGTGGCGTCATTCCAATCGTTACACAAGCAAGCTTCATCCTCCTTCAGTAGATGTAGTATGTGGAAGAATTTCAAATTCCTGGCCCTTTTTGCAGAACCCTGACTAGGAAGCTGTGTGCCTGGAGAGAAAGGAAGTGGTCAGAGAGGAAAGCTCACATGGTATATAGCCTCCAGGAGAAAGAAAGCACACACTAGGAATTTGTAATGTATTTAAACCACTGAAACTCATAGAAGAGTACAGAGGGGAAAGATAAATGGTGGAAAGTGTATACTGTTGAATGTTGAATGTTTAACAACAATTTCATTTCAACACATTAAAAAAAGTGAAGGTACACATGATACACTTTTAATTTAATCTGAATTATTAACATTTTCACCATAATTTTCTTAAATCAAGATAATAGTAAATAAATAGATAGGTGAATAAATAAATAAGTAAATGAATGAATGATTAAATAAATAAACAAGTGGTTGAATAGATACATAAATAAAAATTAGATGAATAGATAAATAGATAATAGATGAATAGATACATGAATAAATAAGCAAATAAATTATCATAAAATGAATGAATGAAAGAATGAACAGATGGATGGACAGACAGACAGACAAATGAATGAATAAAAGAATGGATAGATAGAGGAAGGAAGGAATGAACAAATGAATGAATGAATGAATGACCAAATAAGTAAACAAATCGACTAATAAAGAAATTAAAAAATGGATGAATGGATGAATGAATGAATGAATGAATAAATAAATAAATGGAGTAAGCCATGCTTTGTATCACTGGACAATTTTCCCAATTATAAATGCTCAAACAAAAAATTCCGTAGAAGCTAACCCTAGCATATCTCAGCAGAAGGGCTGGAGAACCACCTAAGGGAGCAAGCAAATCTCAGAACAATTCTGCAATCATTGAAGTTGTGAATAGTCTGGGAAGAGTTCACCTGGTTTGAAGCACAGCCTGGAAGTAGCTCTCTGGGTGCCCTCTAAATGTTGGCACTATTGAGAAAAGCCTCCTGTAACAACCAACCAGTTACAATTCTGTTTACTTGCCAGTCATTCAGTCCTAACCTTCCTTGGACATAGCACATGCTTGTGCCCTGCTCAGTTTGTGCCAATACTTGTTTCTGAATGCCAGAGAAAAGATGTAGTATTCACACCAGTCCCTGTGGAGCAAAAATCCTCAGATAGCAGAGGCAGGTGCTGGACCCCATCCAAGATCATTTGGTAAGTGAAATTCCATGAAGGACCTTTTTATAAGGCAATCTCACCTACACCAGCGACCCAGGGCATGGAGCACCAGGGTGCTGAGGCTCCTGGGTATTTCAGTCTGGGGAAGGTGAGCTTTGACACAAAAGAGAATAATCATGCAAATCACATGCACTTTTGTGGTGCAGACTTAAAAGAATCAGGCCTCAGGCCTTGAACAAAATTAATGAGTTCTGCCTCTCCTTTCTATGACCTTTTTCCCCTGTTAGGTTTTCATGAAAATTTGTTTTCTTAGCTGTATTTGAAACAAAGGCACAAGAGAGCAAAACTGCAACAGAACATGGGGCCTTCTCACCCATGTTGCCAGACCACATACAAAATACCTCCAGTCAACTCAGAAACTACAAATTTCTATGAAGCTCTTAGAAGCCAGGCACTGTGCTAGACACTAGGTATGCTGAATAAGTAAAGAAACAAATGAACAAGCAACAACAACAGAAAAAGGGGAAGGGAGGGGAGGGGAGGGGAGGGGAGGGGAGGGGAGGGAAGGGGAGGGAAGGGAAGGGAGACAAAGGAAAAGATAGGGGGTATACCAAATTTAAATTATTTTTTTTAATTCTCATCTGACAATCTTTTTTTTGTTTGTTTTTTGTGGGGCAATGGGGGTTAAGTGACTTGCCCGGGGTTACACAGCTATTAAGTGTCAACTGTCTGAGGTTGGATTTGAACTCAGGTCCTCCTGAATCCAGGGCAGGTGCTTTACCACTGCGCCACCTAGCTGCCCCCCCCACAATCTTTTTTTTTAGCACAAATGAGTACTGCGTTTTGTTAAAGTTTTTGTTTTAGTATTCCCCACTTTATCTGTTGCGAAAATCATGTCATATGGCATATTATTGCTTTTATATGATTAAACAATAAAAATACAGAAGAAAATTAGAAAAAAAGTAAGTCAAATATAGAGGAAAATAAGTTATATTTTAAAATTAGAATAATTATTAGTTACAAAATAAATGTCCTTAATCATGTAAAAATTTTAAAAACCCTATACAACAAAACACATAATTGAAATAAATTATTATGAAAAATATTTGTAGCAAATAGGGAGTTAAAAACTTTAAAACTAAAATAGATAATGGCCAATCATGGTGGTTAATGCCTATAATTCCTGATACCGAGAGGCTGAGACTGATATAGCACTGGGGATGAAGAGATATAAGCTTCAGTAGAGATAAAGCCATTTAGGTATGCCCACTAAATTATGTACCAACATGTTGACCCAGAATGACGGGCCCACCAGACAATCTACTAAAGGACAAACTACCCTGACTGAAAACTTTTTTTTTAAAAAAGAGGTCAAAGCTTATGCTTTTGTCAGCAAGGGGATCAGCCTATGAGTGGATAATGCAGTTCAATCCTGGGTGAGATATGGAGATTTAATGTTAAAAGTAAAATTACATTATAAAACAAAGAAGGAAATAAAATATAAAATAAAATAAACTGTTTAAAAAGTCATGATGCTCATTTTAATTTAAACTGAATAAATGATAAAAAGATACAAAAGCATCATTGTTAAAAGAGAAAACAAAAATAACTAATGAGGACTTTTCCAACATGCTTAGCCTCATTAATTCAAAAGGCAAATAAGAAAAAATAAACTTGGTAGTCCTTATCCATATCAAGAGGGAAAAAAAAATGTAAAGGCAGCAAAGTTGTGTAAAAATGATGCTGAGGAGATCCATTTACATTCATCCATCATTAATGAAATTGCAAAAGTGTCGTCCCCCCCCTTTGGAGATGAATATGGCAGTAACAACAGCAATAATAATGAAAATGATGCTAATAATGATAATAAGGTTTGGAAAGCACTTTCCATATATTTTCTAGCTTTATCCTCACAAGAACCCTAAGACTTAGGTACTATTTTTACCCTTATTTTATAGATGAGGAAATGCAGACATATAGAAGTTAAGTGAAACACCAGGATTATATAGCTAGTCAGTGTCCGAGGCCAGATGTGAGCTTGCTTTTTTCCTAACTCCAGGCCTTGTTCTCTATCTCCCACTGCAAAAATAAGCATACCTAATTACCTCATACTTCAACTATTGAGAACATGAAACAAATTGTTATTTTTAAGAACTGTTTAAAACTTTTCTTATAATAGTAGTTTATTCAATCACAGAAACTATAAGCATATAAATATATATATCCAGTTATAGGGAAGTGATAAATAAATTGTGGTGCACTAATATAATAAGTGACAATTGCAGTAATGCCACCTGCAGGAGAGTTACTATAGGAAAGCTCCGCCATGAGGAGAAGGCATCTGAGGGCAAGCCATGTAGCTTGGAAGGTCAGTTCCTTGGCGTCAGGAAGTGACATTTGCTCATGGGTACCGTCGATCAAAGCTACCAGTCAATTAGCTTGGAGCTGTGTGTGTGTGTGTGTGTGTGTGTGTGTGTGTGTGTGTGTGTGTGTGTGTATAGGATTTTTCCAATTTTTACAAGAGGCTTCTGGGAGGAAGAAGGGGTGACACTCTCTCTTTCACTCTTTCTTCAGAACCTCATGGGGAGTGGAACAAAAATTCTGGCTCCCTGAGATAGATAGATAGGCCTCTTTCTCTCTCCTCACCAAATTCTTATGCTCCCCAATAAATGCATAAAAATCCAAACTCTTGCTAAATTTTCTAATTTATTAGCAAAGGGTCCCCCATGTGCTTCAAGTGAAGAAACATGGTTTCCTCACATGAAGCAATAACATTACAGATGCTTATGACCAACCAAGTAAAGGGAATGAAAAGAAAGAAAAAGAAATTGAGAAATGCATTGACAAAGGCTAAAGGGTCACTCCCCTATTAGCAGGTGGACATCACAAGCAGAAAACCTAGAGGGGACACTCCACTTTAGTAAGTGGACATTATAAACAGTGCACATTATAAACGTGGAAAAGAAAAACAGGGAAATGCCCATTTAAGTCTTTGGAAGTCTCTTGTCAGATGATTCTTGGGATTTCCTCTGGGTGTAGTCATGGAATGGAAGTCTTTTCAGGGGTTGTTGTGTGGATGCTGGTAATCAGCCAGGAAAATTTCCTACAAAATTGAGCTTAACACAACTTTAAAATAACTTTGTCAATAATCAAATCAAACAATGAGAGTTCTCAAAATCATGTCTAAGGGAATTCAGAATCTTAGATGTTACACATGAAACATATAATATAAACAAAAAAATTGAAACAGTCTCTAAAACTTAATATTACTACAAATAATATTAAATTATTTTTATGGACAGGAATATGTTGGAAAAAGAAGAAACCTGTAGAGACCTAAAGGATATAATGAAAAGGGGATAAGAAGGATAGGGGAAGGAACAACAAAGGAGAAAAATAATTCTCATGAGGTCATAGATGTAAAATTAATATAATATTTTATGCATTGATCTTAATGTTTAATCTATGAGAGATATATAATGTATTTAAGGCACAGAATGAGATATTTTCATATACAATATTTGAGGGAATTTGTTTCACTTGAGTATGAATAGTTATTTAGAAGATTTTTTAATCTTTTTTGTCCATTTAGGTGAGGTGCTAGAGGGAGAAAATTAGCTTTTATTTTATTTTTTTTAAATAATAGAGAAGTCTATAGGGAGTGTTAAATATGTATAAAGTTTCATGTACTTTCAGATGAGGTCAATATATTATTAATATTTCTTAGTTGTTTTCTTTTTTTTTTCTAAGGGATTGAGGAAAATTGGTAATGTAAGAGCAAAGCAAATAAATAAAACTTTTAAAAAGAAATTAATTGATAAAATATTGAATAATTGTGAATAGATTTAATTTATTTTTTGATGTTATGTGTTGATCATTTAATAAAACATTGTTAAGGGGGAGAGGCAGAGCCAAGATGGGACAGAGAAGGCAGCAAGCTGCCTGAGCTATCCTGCAGTTCCCTCAAAAAGAACATTAAATCAAGCCTCTAAAGGGATTCTGAAACTATAGAACCTACAAAAAGACGGAGAGACAAAATTTTCCAACTTGAGATAATTTAGAAAGATCATTTTCACTCAGGCAAAAAGGGAGCACAGTGCAGCTGAGTCAGCACAGCACAGAGTGGGTCTGGGAAAGTCACAAGGAAGTTTTTTGGCTACAGTGGGGCAACTAAAGCCCTGTGATGCTGGCTCAGCAAGCTGGTGGCACAGTAGGAAAGTTGTGAAATCTGTCAGCACCAGCTGAGAGGGCAGGCTGCCAGCTGGAGGGTCACCCATGGGACAGGCGCAACTGGACCAGTCCATCCCAGTGCTTGGAGCAAGCTCAGGGAGTGAGCCCAAGGGGTAAGGAATCCACAAGTCATAGAGGCTTGAGAAGAGAAAGTCATTGACACAGTCCCTGTCCCTCAGCACAGGAAGCTTAAAACAGTGACCCTTGTCAGTTATCCTTGTGCCCCAGAAGCAGACCTAAACTTTAAAAAAAAATAAGCTACAATATGAGTAATAAACTGAAGAGGGCTCTTACCATTGAGAGATTCTGTGTTGATAGGGAAGAGCTAAACACAAGCTCAGATGAGGACAATACTATCAACTTGCCTAAATGTGAAGCCTCAAGAGGGAAGATGAATTGGTCTCAAGACCAAAAAGCCTTCTTAGAAGAGCTCAGAAAGGATTTTAAAAATCAATTGAGAGGCAGCTAGGTGGTGTAGTGGAGAGGGCACTGGCCGTGGATTCAGGAGGACCTGGTTTCAAATCCAGCTTCAGACCGTTGACACTTACTAGCTGTGTGACACTGGGCAAGTCACTGTTTAACCCCAATTGCCTCACCAAAAAGCAAAAACAAAAAATCAATTGAGAGAAATGGGGAAAGGAATTAAAGCAACACAAGAAAATTATGAAAAAAGAATCAACAGCTTGGAAAAGGAAGCACAAAGATTGACTCAAGAAAGCAATTCCTTAAAAAATTCAAAGCTTACTGAAGAAAATGCCTTAAAAATTTGAATTGGTCAGATGGAAGCTAATGACTCCATGAGACACCAGGAATTAATCAAATAGAATCAAAAGAATGAAAAATAGAAGAAAATGTGAAATACCACATTGGAAAGACGACTGACCTGGAAAATAGATCCTGGAGAGACAATTTGAGAATTATTGGACTACCTGAAAGCCATGATCAGAAAAAAAAGTGTAGACACCTTATTCCAGGAAATTAATAAGGAGAACTGCCCTGGTATTATAGAATCCGAGGGTAAAATTGTTATTGAAAGAATAAACTAATCTCCTCCTGAAAGAGACCCCAAAAGGAAAACTCAAAGGAATATTGTAGCTAAATTCCAGAATTATCAGGTGAAGGAGAAAATACTCCAAGAAGCCAGAAAGAAACTATTTAAATATCATGAAGCCATAGTCAAGATTTCACAGGACCTGACAGCTTCAACATTAAAGGATCTTAAGGCTTGGTGTATGATATTCCAGAAGGCAAAGCAGCTTGGATTGCAACCAAGAATCTACTACCCAGCAAAACAGAGCAATCTCTTTCATGGGAAAAGATTGGCATTCAATGAAATAGGGGACTTTCAAGGATTCCTGATGAAAAGACCAGAACTGAGTAGAAAATTTGATCTTAACATACAATACTCAAGAGATGTTTAAAAAGGTAAAGAGGGGGGGAAAGTTATTCAATAAGGTTAAAGTATTTACATCCCTACACAGGAAGATAATAATTATAATTCTTAAGAACTATATATCGGGGCGGCTAGGTGGCACAGTGGATAAAGCACCGACCCTGGAGTCAGGAGTACCTGAGTTCAAATCTGGCCTCAGACACTTAACACTTACTAGCTGTGTGACCCTGGGCAAGTCACTTAACCCCAATTGCCTCACAAAAAAAAAAGAACTATATATCTATTTGGGCAGACAGAATGAATATACACAGAGGGTATAAATACAAAATATCTTTGATATGATGATATAAAAAATTAAGGGGTTAAAAAGGAGTTTAAGGGGAGAAGAGGAAAGGGGAGATGGAAAGGAGTTAATTATATCATATGAAGAAATGCAAAAAAAAAAAAACCCTATTACAATAGAGGGAAAGAATGGAGGGGTGAGCATTGTTTCTACCTTACTCTCATCAGATTTGGTTCAAAGAGGGAATAATATATACACTAATTTGGATAAAGAAATTTAGCTTATTCTTTAGGGAAGTAAAAAGGTAAGGGGAAAGGGGAGACACTGATAGAAGGGAGGACAGAAGCAAGGGAGAAAAGGGCAAAGTTAAGGGAGGGGCACTGATTAAAGGGAGGGCAGTTTGGGGGAGGCAGGGGTAAGAAGCAAAACACTGGTGAGGAGAAATGGGGTGAATGAAGTGGGGAAAAAGTACAAAAGGGGTAAATAATATGGAGGGAAATAGAAAGTTAGTAATAATAACTGTGAATGTGAAAGGTTTAATCTCTGCCATAAAACAGAAACAAATAACAGAGTGGATTTAAAACCAGAAAACTACAATAGGCTTTTTACAAGAAATATATTTGAAGCAGAGAGATACACACAGAGTAAATGTAAAACATTGGAGCAGAATATATTATGCTTCAGCTGAAGTAAAAAAAAAAAAAAAAGCAGGGGCAGCAAGCCTTATCTCAGACAAAGCAAATGAAAAAATAGGATCTAATTAAAAGAGATAAGGAAAGAAACTACAGCTTGCAACAAAGGTACTACAGATAATGAAGTAATTTCAATACAAAACATGTTGGCAGCAAGTAGTATAGCACCCAAATTCTTAGAAGTAAAAGGAGTTACAAGAGGAAATAGACAGCAAAACTATACTAGTGGGGGATCTGAATCTTTCCCTCTCAGAATTAGATAAATGTAGACTCAAAATAAATAAGAAAGAAATTAAAGATGTAAATAGAATGTTAGAAAAGTAAGATATGATAGATGTCTGGAAAAATAGAATGGGGATAGAAAGGAATATACCTTTTTCTCAGAGGGACATGGCACATATTCAAAAATTGACCATGTTTTAGGGCACAAAAACCTCATGGTCAAATGTAGAAAGGCAGAAATAGTAAATGCATTCTTCTCAGATCATGATGCAATAAAAATTATATGTAATAAAAAAACATTGAAAGGTAAACTAAAAATTAATTGGAGGGGCAGATAGGTGGCACAGTGGATAGAGCACCAGCACTGGAGTCAGGAGTACCTGAGTTCAAATCTGGCCTCAGACATTTAACACTTACTAGCTGTGTGACCCTGGGCAAGTCACTTAACCCCAATTGCTTCACTAAAAAGAAAAATAAATAAATAAATAAATATATATATTTTAAAAATTAATTGGAAACAAAACAATTTCTTCCTAAAGAATGAGTGGGTCAAACAGCAAATCAGGGAAACAATCAATAATTTCATCCATGAGATTGACAATAATGAGACAACATACCAACATGAGCCAAAGCAGTGCTTAGGAGAATTTTTATATCTCTAAATGCTCGCATGAATAAAAAAGAAAAAGAGGAGATCAATGAATTGGGCATGCAACTAAAGAGCTAGAAAAAGGACAAATTAAAAATCCCCAATTAAATATTAAATTAGAAATCCTGAAAATCAAAGGATAAATTAATAAAATTGAAAGAACTATAGAATTAATCAAAACATAAGAGCTGATTTTATGAAAAATTGAATAAAATAGATAAAACTTTGTTTAATTTGATTAAAAAAAGAAGAAAACCAAATTACCAGTATCAGAAATGAAAGGGGTGAATTCACCACAAATGAAGTCGAAATTAAAGTAATAATTAGGAACTATTTTGTCCATCTGTATGCCAACAAATTTGATGATCTAAATGAAATGGATAAATATTTACAAAAATACAAATTGCCCAGGTTAAGTGAAGAGGAAATAAAATCCTTAAATAAGCCCATATTAGAAAAAGAAATTGAACAAGCTATTAATGAACTCCTTAAGAAAAAATTTCCAGGGCCAGATGGATTTACAAGTTAATTCTACCAAATATTTAAAGAACAATTAATTCTAATACTATAGAAATTATGTGGAAAAATAGGTGAAGAAGGAGTTCTACCAAATTCTTTTTATGACACAAGTATGGTGTTGATACCAAAACCAGGCAGAGCAAAAATAGAGAAAGAAAATTATAGACCAATTTCCCTAATGAATATTGATGCAAAAATCTTAAGTACAGTATTAGCAAGGAGATTATAACAAATGATCACCAGGAGAATACACTATGTTATGACCAGGTGGGATTTTTACCAGGAATGTAGGGCTGGTTCAAAATTAGGAAAACTATTAAAATAATCAACCACATCAATAAGAAAACTAACCAAAATTATATGATTATCTCAAAAGATGCAGAGAAAGCTTTTGACAAAATACAGCACCCATTCCTAATAAAAACACAAGAGAGCATGGGAATAGGTGGAGCTTTCCTTCAAATAATAAGCAGTATCAGCAAACATTATATGTCATTACATATAATAATAATAATAATAATGTTAGAGGTATTTCCAATAAGATCATGGGTGAAACAAGGATGTCAATTATCTCCTCTCTTGTTTAATATTGTACTAGAAATGTTAGCTTTAGCAGTAACAGAAGAAAAAGGAATTAAAGTTGTTAAAATAGGCAAGGAGGAAACAAAACTATCACTCTTTGCAGATGATATGATGGTATACTTAGAGAATTCTAGAGAATCTACTAAAAAATACTTGAAACAATTAACAAATTCAACAAAGTTGCAGGATATAAAATAAATCCACATAAATCATCAGCATTTATAAACATGACCAACAGAGTACAGCAGCAAGAGATAGAAAGACATATTCCATTTAAAGTAAAAGTAGATAATATAAAATACTTGGGAGTCTACTTGCCAAGACAAACCCAGGAACTCTATGAACACAATTACATAGCACTTTTCACAGAAATAAAATCAGATAGAAATAATTGGAAAAAATCAATTGCTGGTGGATAGGCCGAGCTAATATAATAAAAATGACAATTCTACCTGAATTAATTTACCTGTTCATTGCCATACCAATCAGACTACCTAAAAATTATTTTATACAGCTAGAAAAAATAATAACAAAATTAATCTGGAAAAACAAAAAGTCAAGAATATCAAGGGAAATAATGAAAAAAAATAATTCACAGGGAGGTGGGTTAGTTGTACCAAATCTGAAGCTCTACTATAAAGTGGCAGTCATTAAAACTATTTGGTACTGGCTGAGAAATAGAATGGAGGATCAATGGAATAGGCTAGGCAAAGGAGACAGTAGTAAATGACTTTAGTAATGTACTGTTTGATAAATCCAAAGACTACAGCTTCTGGGATAGGAACTCAGTATTTGACAAAAATTGCTGGGAAAACTGGAAGATAGTACGGCAGAAATTAGGCATAGAAAAACATTTTACACCTTATACTAAAATAATGTCAAAATGGGTACATGATTTAGGCCTAAAAGGTGATACCATAGATAAATTAGGAGAGGAAGGAGTAGTTGACCTTTCAGACCTTTGGAAAGGAGAACAGTTTATGACCAAAGAAGAGATAGAGAATATTATGAAATGCAAAATGCATGATTTAGATTACATTAAGTTAAAAAGGTTTTGTACAAACAGAAGCAATGCATCCAAAATTAGAAGGGATTAAGAGAGCTGGGAAATAATTTTTATGGCCAGAATTTCTGATAAAGGCTTCATTACTAAATTATATAGGGAACTAAATCAAATTTCTAAGAATCCAAGTCATTTCCCAATTGAGAAATGTTCAAAGGATATGAACAGGCAGTTTTCTGATGAAGAAATCAAAGCTAACTATTGCCATATGAAAAAGTCCTCTAAATCTCTATTGATTAGAGAGATACAAATTAAAACAATGCTGAGATACCACCTGGCACCTATCAGATTGGCTATTATGACAAAAAAGGAAAATAATAAATGTTGGACAAGCTGTGGAAAAAATGGAACACTGATGCATTGTCAGTGGAGCTGTGAACTGATCCAACCATTCTGAAGAGCAATTTGGAATTATGCCCAAAGGGCTATAAAGCTGTGAATGCCCTTTGACCCAGCAATACCATTATTGGGTCTTTTTCCCAAAGAGATCATAAAAAACGTAAAAGGACCCACATGTACAAAGATATTTATTGCTATTCTATTTGTGGTATCAAGGAATTGGACATTGAGGGGCTTCCCACAAACTGGGGAATGGCTGAACAAATTGTGGTATATGAGTGTAATGGAATTCTATTGTATTGTAAGAAACAATGATGAGCAGCAGATTTCAACAAAACATGGAAGGACTTGCATTAACTGATGATGAGTGAGATGAGCAGAACCAGGAGAACATTGTACACAGTATCATCAACATTATGTGTTGATCAACTGTGATAGACTTATTCTTCTCAGCAGTACAATGGTCCAAGATAGTTCCCAAGGACTCATGATAGGAAATGCTCTCCAAATCCAGGTAAAAAAAAGAGCTGTGGAATATGGATGTAGATTGAACCATACAATTTAATTTGTTTTTGGTGCAGTTGCTTTCCTTTTTTGAGGGTTTTCCTTTTTGCTCTGATTCTTCTCTTATAACATGACTAATGCAGATATATGATTAATGTTATTGTACATATAAAACCTATATAATATTACTTTCTGTCTTGGGGATGGGGAAGGGAGGGTAAGGAGGGAGAAAAATTTGAAACAAGAAATCTTATAAAAACAAATGTTGAAAATTATCTATACATGTAACTGGAAAATAATAAAATACTTTAAAAATTAAAACAGTTCAGGTATTGTTCACTGTCTCTGATTCTCCAAGCCAAGGAGTCCTAACCCATGGTTCATGGATGTATGTGTTTGTGTGTGTTCAATATTTTTGATGACTGTATTTCCATATTATTGATATCCTTTATAGTCCAGCAAACCTCTACTCTTTTTTTTTTTTTTTTGCGGGGCATTGGGGGTTAAGTGACTTGCCCAGGGTCACACAGATAGTAAGTGTTAAGTGTCTGAGGCTGGATTTGAACTCAGGTACTCCTGAATCCAGGGCCAGCGCTTTAACCACTGCGCAATCTAGCTGCCCCAAACCTCTACTCTTAAATGGCAATAATTATAGCACCTACTCTCCAGGAATGTTATGAGGACAAAATGAGATTTTAACTTCCTTGCATGTGATATGTGTTTAAGAAATGTTTGTTTCCTTCCTCATTTTATTTTAACATTTAAAGACATTATTTTAAAAAGGGATCCATAGGATTCACTGTACTGCCAAAAAAGCCTAAGACACAGAAAAAGGTCAGGGAATGCATGCTCTAAGAAAAGGATTCCCAAATGTTTATCTCCAATTTTGTCGTATTTTTTTAAGAGCTCAAACACTTGTGTGTCCAATTGTTTATGTTAATCTCCACTTGAATGTTTCACTAGAACCTCGAACTCAATCTGCCTAAAATTACGTTTATCTTTTCTCTAACCCAGTTTCTCCTTCTATCTAATTATTTCTGTCCATATTACCAGCATTTATCCAACCTCCATATTTGTAAGCTTTCTATTGTTTCAGACTCTTCCCTTTCTGTCCTCTTTCGCATCCATTTAATTGCTAGGTGCTACCAATTCTACCTTTACAGCATCTTTCAAATTCATACCTCCCTCCTAGTAGAGTTACTCATTACCCTCCACTTAGTCTACTGTAATAATAATGTTTCACCTTGTCACCTTTTATGTGTCCTTTATGCCATCACCAGAATAATCTATACTAGGAGCCACTCACAAATCTTTATTGGCTTCCTAATGCCTGACGAAGAAAGTTGAATCTCCCCTGCCAGGCACTGAAGACACTGTACAATCTGGCACTGACCTTTCCAGGCTTATTTCAGATGACTCTCTTCCATGTACTCTACATTTCATGCAAATTTGACAGCCCTCTGTCCCTTGAACATGAACTCTGCTCTCTTGCCTCTGAACCTTTGATCAAGCTTTTCACTATACTAGAAAAACCTTTCTTTGTCCTCATCACTTTCATCCTCATTGAATTTTTACATATCTTAAAAAAAAAAAAAACTAACTCATTTACTGTCTCCTCTAGGAAACCTTCCTTGATCCTTTTAGGTGGTATAATGACTCTTACACCTCATATCATATCATTTGTTAACTCTCTAATTCCACCTTCTGCAGAAGAGTTTTCCGTCAGTCCATTCCTGTTCTCTCCAGCTACAAGGTCCTTCTCTGAGATTCATTTCCATGTACTCTAGATATGTGCCTAGTTATTTTCATTTTTTGTTTGTCCAATTAGAATGTGATAGTCTTGTGTTCTACTTTCCTTGCTCTGTATCTACAAAGCTTAACATACTGTCTGGCAAGAAAAGGAAATCACTTAATAAATGTTTGTGACTGACTTAATAACCAAGCTGTAACAGCCTGATCTTTAGAAATAAGGTTATGGCTTACAACTGTCTTTATATACCGTATCCCATTCTACAATTATCTTATGTAGGAACTCTAAGCATTATTGTGTTTATATTGCAAAGAATTAAACTGAGATTTTCAAAAAGTTAAGTGACTCCTTACATTCACATGATCAGTTTTAGAAATAAAATTCAAAAGATATTTCTTTTGACTCCAAGTCCATGATGGAGAGTGTAGGGCAGGGGAAGAGAATCAGCATTTAATTAACACCCTGCTGGGCACTGCACTAGGCATTACACAAATATTCTTTCATGTGTTCTTCCCAACAACCCTGGGAGGAAGGTATTATTATTACCGACATTTTACAGTTTCGGAAACTGAGGCGAATCACTCAGCTAGTAAGTTTCTGAAGTCAAATTTGAATACAGATCTTCTCAGCTGTCTATCCACCATGACAACTAGCTGTCTTTAGAAATGAAATATATGTTCTATCTTACTAGTTTCAGAAAGTGTTGACAAAGTTAAGAATGAGCAACATATTGCTATGTAAATTTAGGCTGAGTGAAAATGTGTTAAGGGAAACCTATTGCTACTGGCATGCAACCTTTTAAATTTCCCTTTTTCAGGTGAGAAAATGTACCTACTGACCTCCCTTCAGTCAATCAATTAGTCAGTCAATTAGTATTCATTAAGGGTCAATTATGTGACGGGCACAGTGTTAAGTGTTGGGAATGCAAAGAAAGGCAAATGACAGTAACTTCTCTCAGGGAGCTTGCTGTCTAATGGCAGAGACAACATGAAAACAACTATGTACAAATAAGATATATTCAAGATAAATAAGAAACAACAGAGGGAAGCCAAAATAATTGAGAGATTGGGGAAAGCTTCTCATTTGTAACAATTTCTGTCAATATCATAATGATTTCTGGTGTGTTTGGGTGTGAGATTGCAGGTTGGAGGTGTGTGTTTGTGTGTGTGTGTGTGTATGTGTGTGTGTGTGTGTGTGTGTGTGTGTGTGTGTGTGTATGGGTGTGTACAGCTTTACCTTTGGACCAGAAGACTTGACCACAAGTTCTATATGAGATAGATTTCTTGACTGTTTAATATTATAATTATAGGCAAATATTTATGACTATAAATTGAAGAAATGAGGTTAACCTACATTAGTAGAGGGTGTTTCTTCATATAGAAGTTTCCAATGACAATGAAATCATAAATCCAATCCCTATCCCAATCACCTCTCTCTCTCTATCTGTCTGTCTGTCTCTCCTCTTTCTCATCCTATCACAAACCACAATAATTTCATGGAAAAATTTCTACAATATACCCTAAGACAAGACAAAATTACAGCCTAATTACTTTAGTTTGAAACCACTTCTTCACTGAATTGACCAATAGGAAAACTTATAGCTTATCTAACTTTGTGAGTCAGTCACTAAGTCAGGAAGGCACTATGCCAACCATTGGGATTCAAAGAAAGGCAAAAGAGTGTCTTCACATAGCTATATACAAACCAGACACGTGGAATAAGTAGGAAATAATCCATAGAGATAAGGAACTAAAATTCCAGCAGAAGATGGGATTTTAGCTGAGACTTGAAGGAAACCAGAGAATCCAGAGTGTTTTCCATATATGAGGAACATCCAGTGAAGATGACCTGAGTTGGAAGATAGAATGTCTTAAACGTAGGATCATTGATTTGGACCTTAAAGGCCAACTAGTGCATGCCCCTTATTTTACAAATAAGGAAGCCAAGGTCCAGAGAAATTCTCACTTTACTAGGGTCACAATGCTGTTATGTGGCAGAAACAGAAATTGAACCCATTACCCTATGACTCTAAATTCATTACACTTTCTATTGCATGAGGATCAATCTCATCAACAATCTCACTCAATTGATATGTTTTAGTTTTATAGAACTAATTTTTGTTTTGTTCTCTTAAAAGAAGCAATATTATAAACCTATGAGAAACTAGCTCCCACAATCCAAAATCCTTGCACTGATTCTTCTCCTTTATCTTATCTCTTTCTTCCTCTATCCTCACTCTCTTCTCTTTTCTCCAAATTCTCTCTTAAATCTTATCTTTCTACATGTGTTCAGTACATGATCTCAGAGGTCTCTCAGCCATTCAGGAGTCGTATTTCCATCCATATACACAGTGTTACAAGACTCTCCTTAGGAAATCTCCCCAGTTTACCACCCTGGGACCAGAGCATTACCATAAGGGATCACACTGGGAAAGGGAGGAATATATTTAGAAATTATGATAATTAAAAAGGGAAATATATCAATACAATTTAAAAGAAATCTTTACTCTTGCATTTCTGCTTCCCACAGAATCACTTTTACTTTTTTGAACAGTTTATAGTTTACTTAGAAACACCTTACTAAAGCTGGGATTGGCAAAGATAACTATAGAAAAACAATGAATCCCTTTGCTCCCTTAAGGCCCAAGGAGTGTGTTCACATTTGACTCCACACCCTGGGGGTAGATAAACTACAAAGATTAGGGTTTTGCATAATTGGTGTGTCTCCTAATGTGTATTAACCTTGTGAAAGGCCTCAATTTTTCACTACTGGGGGAGGGAAGGGTTTTGAGTATAGTGTTAGTGAATGTCAAAACCTAAGCTCTAATGATCATGGAAGGTAGCACTGTTTATTAGCCTAATTAAAATCCTGGGGCTCTGGAGACCTGGGTTTTAATACAAGTTTTGCCATGGACTTGCAGCGTAACCCTAGGCAAGAGACTGAGACTCTCTTTATCCCTTGTTTTCCTAGTTTGTACAGTGAGCACAGACTTGCAAAGTTGGTTGTGTAGCATAACAATTAACTGATAGGAAATACATTCCAAAGATGAAATCCCTGAAATCAGGATGGACTTAATTGCACCCCAGAAATAGGAGAGGGTTAGAAGGAACTGTCCAATAAGGAAATCATATACTGTTTTCCCCTTCAGAGAGTAAGAATCAACTCACATTTGTTGGGTTGTTTGTTTTTGGTTTTGTTTTTGGCCCTTGACAATAATACACAGACACAAACACATACAATTATCAAGATTCATGAAAACCTCAAAACATGGGGTTTCTGAATGTGAATATGAACTACAGGTTTTGCATAATAGAGCCTAATTGTATATTACATCATTATTTTCTATCTTTCATTATTTACTGGGCCACTAAATCCTTTCTAAGCTGATCTTTTCACTCAGTTGTTTCAGTCCCGTCCGACTCTTTGTGACCCCATTTTGAATCTTTTTTGGGGAAAGATCCTGGAGTGGTTTGTCATTTCCTTCTCCTGCTCATTTTACAGGTGAGGAAACTGAGCAAACAGGGTTAAGGGCTCACTTCATTGTTTTATTTGTCACAAGTACTGTCTAAATTTTGTTCTCCTGTGGCAACATGGTTACTTCCCCACATTAGTTAAGACATTATCAGACTGTATGGTTTATTGTGCAAAATGACTCCTGAATTCCTTTCTCCATTGTTCATTGGATATCAGATAATTTCCTCCCACACCAAATAGCATATCAAAAAGTATTTGTGTAATTGTTATTGAGAGATCAAAATATGTAGGCATAACATCACTGTCTAAATAAGCCAAAAAGGTATGGATTAGATGGTGATTCTGTGGCCAGCAATTCTTTGTTAATATTTTGATTGAGCCAAAGTTATCTTGAAATGAAAGGTAAACATAATTATTTCCCCTGAACTCTGCCACGGCTTTGTTAGATAATTACATATCTGGCTATTCCTACCACAACCATTCTTGAATGACCCAGGAGAAAAAATCATTTGGAGGTGGGAATAGGGTAATGGATCGTGGCCAATTGTTGCATTCCCAGCATGATGTGATACACCTGAATACATAACAGATGGATGTCATCACTATATAACATATGAGGTTGGATGGAGAATAAATTCCTCTACCTGAAGCAGATTGCAGCTTTCCATATAAAACTAATTTATTTTGCCCATCAGAATTACCAGGTAATCATTAAATTATGAAACTTATCCATTTCATTAATCAGCAGAACCTTACCATTTAATAAGCTGATGATTTTTCAGTTGTTACATGTTATTTTTACATTATATTTTGTTATGTTGTAAATTGGTGTCATTCTGCCCTTCTCCAAGGGATCTGCTAAACAAACTAACAAAAAGGGGTCACATCAAGAACTGACTATTCCCTGGATAACTTAAGCAAAATAATTCTCTTGAATTATGATGATTTCTTGTTCAGGCTCAAATCAAGTTTTTTTTTTTGTGTGTGTGTGTGTGTTTTTTTTTGGTAGAGTAGATTTTCTTTCATTTTAAAATCCATATCTACTTACAAATATTAAAAAAAAAACTGTTCAAACAAATACTTTACTTCCTGACACAGATGCTGTACATCTTTCAAAGTGCTTCAATTTCCTACTTCCATTCATTTTCTTCATGATGGGCAGGCTTTAAATTGCTGATTAAGGCATATTCTTTCACAGCATGACAGCTCCCCCTTTAAAGGGAGAGAATGATTGGAATATAAAGAACAGTAGATACACATATAAGGGAAGACCCTCAATCCAGAATGACCCTAAGCGACAACAAAAAAATTGTCAAAATTTATAAATTATAAAATTTTAGCCATATCCATTTTTGAAAGCTGACCAAAGTAAATACTTAAGAGAGTAACTTGATTGCTTCTTGAGCAGTGCATTTTGATTTGTATATCCTTTATGAATAAAACCAGTAAGTGCTCATAAACAAACCTGTTTCTTTCAGAGTAAATGGTGTCAATGCTGATAAGACTGTATGCTTTCTAAAACTCTGATGGAGGCCAATAGAGTTCTAAGTGTACCCTGTACTTAATTCAAAGAGACAACTTATAACCTTTGGGTTTCTCCATAATGCTGTTTGCTTCCCAGATATCCTGGAGCTCTTAAGATGATTAGGAATTTGTCAGTGACATGTTTAGAAGGAACTGTTATTAAGGTACTAGAAAGGGGAAAAACAATGGTTTCATTTATTCATTCAGTAAATGTATTCATCTACAAGTTGTTTTTTACTTTTTTATCTTTGTGAAAGTATTCCCAAGCAGTCTAGAATACCAGATTCTTGTAATGGTAAAATGTTTTGTTTAAAAATAGAGCAAAATAATGTTGATTTTCGGTAAATGTCTTGTCACAAAATTCTCAAAGATGCAAAATTCAGAATAAAGACACAATGGCAGCACTCTTTATATCTTTCTATATCTCCATCTCCGTCCTTTATACAATATACCATTTATCTATCATCTCTATTGATCTACCTATCTACCTATCTATCTATCTATCCATTTATCTATCTATGAATCTATCTATGGATCTATCTATCTATCTATCTATCTATCTATCTATCTATCTATCTATCTATCTATCTATCTATCTATCTATGAATCTATCTATCTATCTATCTATCTATCTATCTATCTATCTATCTATCTATCTATCTATCTATCTATCTATCCTCTGTGACTGAAACCATTTAGTTCCCACAAACAAATCACTGCTTGTTTTAGAGTAAATGATATAATTATTGGGAATGCATTCTTTCTAAAGCTATGATGAAAGGTAACAGAGTTCTACGTATAACTTGCCCTTCATTCAGAAAGGAAACCTGCATTCCTATAAGTAGAAACACATATAATTACACAAAACACGCATGAAAATATGTATATAACATGTTGACATATATACATATATGTATGAGGAAAATCTTCCTATAGAAAGTAGGGTTTTATTTTATTTTATTTTGTTTTTTGGTGAGACAATTGGGGTTAAGTGACTTGCTTAGGGTCACATAGATGAGTGTGAAGTGTCTGAGGTCACATTTGAACTTGGGTCCTCCTGAATCCAAGGTTGGTGCTCTATCCACTGCGCCACCTAGCTGCCCCAGAAGGTAGGGTTTTAACAGGGACTCGAAGGAAACAATGGAAGCCTGGAGGCAGAGATGAGGAGAAAGAACATTCTCCTTCTAGGTATGGGAAGCATCCCAAGAAAATGCTTGGAGATGAGAGATGGAAAGTCTTGTTTGAGAAACAGCAAAAAGAGTCTGAGGGGGGTATGTTATAAAGGGCTTCGAACACAAAACAGATGGTTTTGTGCTTTATCCTTGAGGGAATAAGGAGTCTACTGAACAGGGAATTTACTTGGTAAGACCTGACCTTTAGGATGATCACCTTGGCAGATGAATGGAGGATGTACTGCAGTGGGGCAGGACTTGAGACAAGGAGACCCATGAGCAGATCATTGCAATAGTCCAAGCAAGAAGAAATCAGAGCCTCTATCATGGTGGTGGTAATATAAGAAGAAAGGAGTAAAGGGGGCACTATAGTAAATGTACTGTTGCAGTAGGGAATATCTACATGTTTTAACCAATAATAAATAATATAAAGTCAAACTAGCCAATAACTTTTTGTAAATGCACAAGTAACAAACATGAGTCTCTCTCTCTCTCTCTCTCTCTCTCTCTCTCTCTCTCTCTCTCTCTCTCTCTCTCTCATCTTAAGCTGATTTGAAGAGAAGTTACCATATAAAGAAAAACAATATACATGACTATGGCAAAGAAAATGGAAAGAACAACCACAACAATAATTCTACCTGAATGCTATAAAATTGTAATGAACAAGTTTAGCTCAAAAAAACAGAGAGATATTTTACTATTCTTATTTCCCTTCTTTGCAATGGTAGGAAGCTATTATTGTGAATAATACACATAATGTCAGATTTGGTTTAGTTATTTGACGCAATTCAGTTCATTTTAACTATTTAATAAACATTTGTTAAACACCTTAGTTAAGAGATTTGTAGATATGAAGAAAAAACCCAATGTTGTATTTATCCCCTTATATAATGATGCCTTATATAATGATGATATAACATGTATGCAGCTAGAATATATTAATAACAAATTATTTCAAGAGTTAGTGATTAATAAAAATTGTTGGGGAACAGGAAAGATAACTGTTAGTCTATGGCACCTGAACATTGCTTTGAAGGAAGCCAGAGACTCTCTAAGGAAGAGTGTTGAAGAAGGATATTGGCAGAGGGGGGACAGCTAGGTGGCACATTGGATAAAACACTGGCCATAGATTCAGGAGGACCTGAGTTCAAATATGACACTTGACACTTACTAGCTGTGTGACCCTGGGCAAGTCACTTAACTTCAATTGCCTCACCAAAAATAAAAAAAAAATAATTGAAGAAGAAAAAGTACTTTAGGGACAAGAGATCAACCTAGGCAAAAGATTAGAAATGGGAGAGTGGCCGTTTCCATAGGGTTCTTCTCTGGAACAGTCTTGAATAACAACATAACATAACATAACATAACATAACATAACATAACATAACATAACATAACATAACATAACATAACATAACATAATATAATAAATATAATGCCACTGCTTATCCACTTTTCTCCATTTGTTACTTGTGCCTGATCTAGCCTGAGTCAAGAATTGTTTCTGTCAGCTGTAAATGATCACTAGGTGAAGTAGATAAGGACAAGGCATAAGTCAATTTGAATTTGCAAAAAACTGTATATGAGTGAAATAAACCACAATCCAGTTTAAAACCACATTGTTGGAGAACAGAAAGGAAGTCATCTTTCTCACAGGCATATTTCCATAAAGGTTACCAGAACATTTGCCCAGGTGCTCCCTAGCTCTCTCAATGATAGTTTTTAAAGTCAGAGGGTTCCTTTATGTAGTCTAGATAACCCTTTGAGGCCCCTCATAATATTTACTTGCTTGACTGCAGAGGAAGTTAGGAAAGTGGCTGTAGAGGTGGAAGGGACTTCAAAACCCATCTAATCCACTCCACTCTTTTGCTCAGATCAAAGCCACTGAAAGCCAGAGAGGTTAATGTCCTTCCCAACGTTGCACAGGTAAAAGGCATTCATTCTACTAATGTCCTCTGACTCCAGAGTCAATGATTCTTTGGTGTCTCTATATACTACAGTAATTGTTAGCTCCTAGCATTGTTTGTCTTTTGTTCCCAAAGAGGGCCATGACATTGGGGAGATGTCATGACTTGCATCTGGGTCCAGTGGCAAGATATACCTCAGGACAACTAGAGATGTTCCCAGATGTTTTAAGACCACTGGGGTTAAATGAATTGCCCAAGGTCACATAGCTAGTAATTGTCTGAGGGGAGATTTGAACTCAGTTCCTCCCAATGTCAGGGCCAATGCTCTATCCAGCTGACCCATCAGTCTCTTGTGTAATGTCTTTTACTTTTCAGCTACTTAATAAATGTTGGGTAAACTAAATCAAATCAAATAACATTTAGTTTCATTTTCTCCACCATGGACAGAAGTCAGTTCTCCTGATTATGTGAAAAACATATCTTTAAATGCATGTGTTAAGACAAAAATATTCTTAACTTCTTTCCTTCTACAATTTTCCAAGTGAATTGTTTGAGATAATTAACTGTATATGTAGGACATGATGTCCTATATAGCTATCTACTCCTGTTTTTTTGTTGTTGTCCTGTATATTCAGTCATGTCTTTCTCTTTTTGACCCCACAGACCAGAGTACAAGGCCCTTGTCTCTCAAAGTCTATCCAAGCTCATGTTCATTGTTTCCATGACACTGTGCATCTTATTCTCTGCTGCCCCTTTTCTTTTTGCCTTCAAATTTTCCCAAGATCAGGGTCCTACCGATTGAGTCCCCAGTGCTCATTATGCAGCCAAAGTATTTAAGCTCCAGCTTCAGTATTTGACCTTCCAGTGAATAGTCTGAATTATTATTATTTTTTTTTTAGTATTGACTGATTTGATCTCTCTGTTTTCCAAATAATTCTCAAAACTTTTCTCCAGCACCACAATTAGGTCATATAAATGATATTAAGGTTGACATTTCTTATGAACATAATTCAGAGGTTCAATAACCCAAATTTGATGGAAAAAATGCAAAATACCCACGGAAAAGCACGTTTTGTAAAACATAATATATTAAGCCAAATATGTGTTCTGGTTCAAATGTAAGAGGAAGGATGCCTGACTCATCATGAAAATATCACACAAAGGTAGAAAAAAGTTTGCCATGAGAAAGTGAGATTAAACATAATTGTAAAGAATCAGTATCTAGCCTCATTATACGACATTCTCCTCCCTGCACTTTAAATCCAGCCACAATGGACTTGTCTCTGATTTCCCATCTCCTTACCTTTATACAGGCTGTCTGACATTCCTAGAATGCTTTTCTGTTACCTGTCTCACAACTTCCCTAACCTTCTGTAAGATGTTTTGCTTGATTCTCCCAAACTAAAGTGCCCATCTCAGTAATTGTTGTTATAAGTTATTGTGTGTGTGTGTGTTCCTATTCTGAATGTTGCCCAGATAGACTTCACACTTTCTCTCCCATCCCAAGCTCCTCTAGCATTGCTGTATTAGGTCCCCAAAATATTTTGGGCTTAAAATGAATGGATTTCAAGAATCTCTCTAAGACTATCAAATCAATTCATAACTCTGGTGTGTTCTTTCTCCTTATTATCTATAGATAAAACACTGAAAATGGAATCAGGAAGACATGAGTTCAAATACAGTTTCAGACACTCAGCAGCTCTGTGACCCAGGGCAAGTCACTTAATCTCAGTCAGCCTCATGTTTCTCCCCCATAAAACCAAGATAATAATAGCACCTACCACCTACAGTTGTTTTGAAGCTCCAATGTCACAATCTTAAATCTCTTTGCAAGTCTTAAAGCAATATACATTGAAAGAGGTATATATATATATATATATATATATATATATATATATATATATATATATATATATATATATATATATATATATATATATATATATATACTATTACCATTTGCCATTGTCAGTTAATATTATTGATACTAGGCTATGGTGACCTACTGTCAATTTAGCCATTTAATTTCTCTTCAGTTTTGTTTAACCAATTAATTTCATTTAATTTGTTTTAAAATGGAATTTACTAAAACATATATACCTGGAAATGAACCACAAAATGAGGACCCCTACGTACCATGACACACCTTCCCTTTTACAGTTATAATCCTAGGGAGACCTAGGGAGAGTTGGCTTAAATGTAAAGGAAACATTCTTCCTATTACTGAGTTCACTTCTGGGGGGTTGCCAAATCATTCTTATGCTTGCCATATATGGTAGCTCAGCTTCCAGATCACAGATGGGCTGGGCCAAGCAGGCTACTCTTCAGAACCATACATGAACCTATACAGTATAAAAGGAAAACAGACACAAAGTAAAGGGAACCTCAGATCACATATAGACTTGCCTTGGAGACCATGCACTCATTGACCAGCATAAATCACCATCACCCTCCCTTGCAACCATACTCACACTCTACCATCACCACTGTGACCACCACCACTACTCCCACAAGTAGTCTTCCAGAATTTAGAATCATTGTTATACTTCCTGACCTGTTTAGGGAAAAAGACAGATTGAGTTCCTGCATTAGAGCCTATTATATCTACACTCAGTTCTAGCTCAAAATAAAATTGTAAGGCCTTAACTGACCATGCTATACACAGGCAGGGGACACTCAAAATATACTTGCTCATACTCTGATTTGGGGGGATAGGCCCTTCACTAAAAATTATCATTTATTTTCAAAGGCAAGATCACCACAACCACCCCCCACTTTTGTTGGCAGTTGGCAGAACTCAAAGAAATCTTTGATAACTGGACAATACTGACCAGTCTCCACCATTAAACATATATGCACTTGTTGACAACTCCTTCCCAATAGAATGTAATATGTGCTTTGTATATATTTCTGTAATCACAGTTATGTAACAATCACTGGAATATAATATAATTGACTGATTAAAAGAAAATCAGCTGGGGCATCTAGGTGACACAGTGGATTGAACACTGGTGCTGGTGTCAGGAGGACCTGAGTTCAAAATCGGGCCTCAGACAGTTAACACTTACTAGCTGTGTGACCCTGGGCAAGTCACTTAACCCCAATTGCCTCACCAAAAAGAAAAAAAAATCAGCCTTAGGTATCATATCCATACCTGCCAAAAACACAGGAAGAAAAGCCACTGATACCATCTTTCCCACCCTGCATTTTCTTCTTTTTTACATTTTTTTTTTTAGTGAGGCAATTGGGGTTAAGTGACTTGTCCAGGGTCACACAGCTAGTAAGTGTTAAGTGTCTGAGGCCGGATTTCAACTCAGGTACTCCTGACTCCAGGGCCGGTGCTCTATCCACTGCGCCATCTAGCTGCCCCCCCACCCTGCATTTTCATCCAAATTATTTCATTAATTTGACAAACAATAATTTGATTGTTAATCCTTAGACAATAAACACCTATTTGGAGTCTTTTATTAATCAGGAACAAAAGTGGAAAGAGACCATCCTGTACACTTTAAAAATAAATCTGTACTGAAACAGAGACTTGAAAATCACTACATAAATTTTTCACTGGCTGCTTGCCAATTGAAGAGAAAGGCCAACTTTTAGTTCACCACCCACCAGTAATGCATTCTAGCAGAAGCATCCTTAAAAAATTAATTACTGGAACTTCTTGACAACTGAGTTAGAGTAATTGACTAGGTACTGGGAAATTCCTTTGAATCTGACTCTGAAACCCCAACTCTTTCATCATCTTAGAGTAGGCAAGGTCATGTCATATAGACATATGCAGCAAAGTAGAGCCCATTATTCATTCTGTATGTTTTTCAATAGTGGTCATTCTCAATGGCTTCTTTCATCATTTATAAGGTGAGCTTTTATCAAAGGGATATAGAAAGATGTCATCCCTTAGGGTAGGGGCCATATCTTATACTTCCTTTATATCCTCCACAACACCTAACGTGTAGCAGGCATTTACTTATTGTTCAGTAGATACTCTTTGATAAGTTGGATTGATCTTTGTGTCGTGTTTTCACTGGTGGGAATGTTTTCCTTTACCTATCTCCATGGAGTATTGGGAAAATAAATGAAATGGCTAGAAAATTGCTTTCAAAGCTTAAGAGATAGACTAAAGATAGAGACTATCTCTTCCTCCCCCTGCATCCTGTCTTGTGTAGTGAAAAGGAACTCCCCCCAGTACTGTACTGAAAAAAAAAAAAGCAAGCAAGCTTTTAGAAGTATGTCTGTCTGGGAATCTGGTAATATCAACCAACTTCTCTGTGGGGTACTAGAAATAGGAGATGTTTCATGGAAATAGGGAAGTGTTGGGGGACAGTTTAGAAGGTCAGATTGCCTTGATCCCAGACGAACGCAGATTGATTCAAGTGAATTTTCAAACTCCTGCATCTTGGGAACAATTAGGAGAATAAATCCAGGTGGTTGAGGGGAAAAGATAACATGGAAATGGAAATAGCATTTCTCTTCTTATTTTCTTTGCTTTGAG
The DNA here is from genome assembly GCF_019393635.1 of Dromiciops gliroides. NCBI lineage: Eukaryota > Metazoa > Chordata > Mammalia > Microbiotheria > Microbiotheriidae > Dromiciops > Dromiciops gliroides. The sequence continues at coordinate 50,058,832 of NC_057864.1, read as the reverse complement.
TCTAATTTATACTGTTTGGCACCGTGTAGTTTCAGACACAGGTCTTTATTATGGATGAATTTTAATCTCAAAGGGTTTATGGCATTTTAAATAATCATACTTTTCAGAAAATCTATTTTCAAGAGTATTTGATCAATGTGACAGTGTCTAAATAAGCAGATGGAGTGGAGAATTGAAGTGATAATTCTAATAATTTTAGGGGGAAAAAGCATAGTTATTGCAAGAAAAGAGGTTTGGGGGCTGGAATTACCCATGCTGACTTCTGATGTTGATCACATTTCCTAGGTAATGTCTGAAATCTCCATTCCGCCTTGCCTACGCAGACCCAGTCAAAGGCCCACAGCTCTTTTCCTTAAATTAAAAAAAAAAGGTTGATTAAATTTCAGTGGATGTTGCTTTCTAAGACTGTCAGACCAATGTAAAAAGGAGGTGATCCAAGAAAGCATAAATGCTCAAATTGAAGCTTATTTTAATATATAAAGAGCAAATCCCACAAAATGGAAAAAAAATTATTGTATATTAACATTTATTCATATTCATCACATAATAAGCACTGGTATAGGTATACAATATCATGAAACATAGTAGGGACTGGGTCCACAATAACAAAACTCAAATAGCCCCCCTCTCAGGAAGCTTCATTCAATTAGATAAAAAATATATGCAGAAAAGTACCTATAAAATCCAGGGTGTAGGTATTGGCCTTATACTTTTATTGGTACAGGGAACTATCAGTTGAAGAAATTTCCCCTACCAATACAGGCCAGCCCCTTCTTTGCAACTGAGCATTGCAGAGGGTTGCCTAAATCACTGACATCCTTCATGGCTTGTCCAGGGTCATATTGTCAATATCTGCTAGTTGCAGAATTTGAACCTAAGTCCTGCTGCCTTCAATTTCTGCTTTTTAGTCAATCGGCTTCAAACATCTACAGAGACCTCAATGGATCTCAGACAGTGAATTACACTTGAGCTGAGCCTTGAAGGAAACTAGAAATTCTAAGTGACAGAGATGAAGAGGCAGTACATTATTCAGATGAGGGGAAACTACTGCAAAGACATAGAGAATGTGAGTGTTTATTAGATGCTTTGGAGCATTTGGCCAGTTTTGCTTTCAGCATGCATTTGAGGAGGAGTAATTTGAAGAGACGTGTGGGGAATAAAGCAGGAAAGGTCTGTTGGAAGCAGATAATTAAAGGTTTTTAATCCCAAGTAAGGATATTTATGTTTTATATTAGATATATTAAGGAGTTACTGGAGAGTAAGTAGGGTCCAATTTCTGTGGAGTGGGAAGAGAGGTATAGAATCATAGAGAACAGGAATGGATGTATGAAATAAAAAAGGTTTTGTTTACTTTTGTTTTTTTATGAGCATCACATAAAAATAGGTGCACTTGTAGACATCTGTGAAATAGACAGCAGACAGGGATAGATTGCAGATAAGTGAGGTTGCTAGAGGGAGAATTCTGCTGGAGGAGATGAAATGACATGGAGTCATTTGTACAGACGGAGGGGATTCTCTTGTCAAGAAGAAGCATATATTCATATGAGACATGAGTAAAGGAACAAATACTAAGCAACAGAATCTGAGTGGTAACAAAAGAAAATTAGGGGAGAAAAGGTTGCTTGTGGCAAATTGAGATAAGCTCCTCAATTGGAAGAAGAGGGACATTGTACTGAGGGGCTCAAGGATAGATGAAAAGGCTTGGAACTGCCACAATTATAAGTGGGAGAGAGGATTTTTTAGGGATCTCAAAATTGATTGTCTTACTTTAGAGAAGGCCTAATAGAGGTTGTGGAACATAAATTCATACTGGATCCAGGAAATATGAATTTATACTTTTCTCCAGCCCTTTTTAGCAGCATGTGATTAGGAATGAAAGTTGAATATGATGAAAGTAACCCAAGATTTTAGCTTGGAAAAACATGATTTTTCATAATATGAGGAGACAAGGAACTAGAGTGGAGAGGACAGTATAGAGGAAGGAAGAAAGCAAAGAATAGAGGAAAGAGGAAGGAAGGAAGAAAGGAAGGAAGGAAGGAAGGAAGGAAGGAAGGAAGGAAGGAAGGAAGGAAGGAAGGAAGGAAGGAAGGAAGGGAAAGAAGGAGATAAGGAGGGAGGAGGATGTAAGAGAGGAAGGGAGGAAAGGAGAAAGGAGGAAGGGATAAAAAGAGGGAGAGAAGAAAAGAAGAGAAAAAGTATCAAGGATGAAGGAAGGAACGTGAGATGAAAGGAAAGGAGGAAGGAAGGAAGGGCTTAAGAAATATTTCTTGAAATGAATTGCTAAGTTCTCTCTTATCCATAATTCTTTTGTTGAAACCATAGTACAAAGTTACATAGCTATTTAAAGGAAAGAGCTGGGCCTTGAACCCAAGTCTTCTGTATCTTAATGCATTGCTCTTGTTATAAGAAAAGAATGTCTCAAGAATATATAGAAAGTTGTTATGTTTAGCTCACTCAGAAACTGATGTACCTTTCAATGTTCTTTCCATTCTAAGAAGAAAAAATTTTCTCACTTGTATGTCCTAGGGAACAGTTGGCTATGTGACTCATATTTGAACAGGAACTAGAGAATATAGACTGAGTCAGTGAAACAAACTAATTTTGGGGATATTTTGTCCCCTTTAAAAAACAAAAAGAAGGGAAAAGACTATTAAAGTTGAAACAAAAAAGACCCTACAACATGGAGGAATTAAAAATACCCTTCTTCTCTTTCTTCTATATATTGTCAAATTCAACTTTTAGGTACTTTTGTTGGATCCTTGCATTAAAAGATGATGAACTGAAAATGAGAAGAAGCTACCTAAAGTTCCTTCTGTTTAATCAATGATGAAGAGCAGGTACACTAAATATTTTGGTTCTTGAAAAAGAGATTATTCCCAAAAGAAATATTTCTACAGAGGAGTCAACTGTTGGGAACTTGGATCACCACACCTTCCAATAAAGCAAACAATTGACTGTTCCCTTGATTTTGGTTAACTGCTGCTTTTATGTTTGTTGATATATTTAGATTCAGTCAACAAATGTTGATGGAGTAACTTCTGGGTGAGCAATGCCTGTTTCATTAGATTATGAATCTCGAGTTGAATGGGATGCTAAGTCACCTAGTTCATTTCCTTCATTTTTATAGATTATGAAATTAAGGATAAGAGAGATTAAATGGTTTCTCCAACATCACAGAGGAAGTGATTGGTAAAGGCAGAATTCAAACACAGGCTCTGTGACTTGAAGTTTTAAACTCCTTCCACTGTAAGGAGATTTTTTAAAAAAATGTTTTAATGAGGAAGGATGCTTAACCTCAGGAAGTTTATAATTTAGAATATATATTCATAGATGTATTTGTTTTGCAGGAATCAAGTTCAATATTTTAAATGATTTTTGGAAGAATGAAGAGAACCCTTTGAATTATAATTCTAGAATTAATTTCCTGTTTGACTCTGACTTCTGGATTCATCTTCATTAAAGACAGCTCAGCTATCTCTGATTTCTCAACTCCTCCCCACAAAAATTTTAAAAATTACAAATAAAAAAAATTACAAATGAATTCATTCTATCCTCAGATTATATTTGGTTGATATTTCTGAGATATGGCTATGTGGCTCGGTGGATAGAGCCCTGGGTCTGTAGTTAGCAAGCCCTGAGTTCACGTCTGGTCTCAGAAACTTAGTATCTATGTGATCCTGGGCAAGTCACTTTGCTATTTTCCAATGGAAAAGAAAATGGCAAACTACTCCATTATCTTTGCCAAGACCCCATGGACCATGCTGTCCATGGGGTCACTAAGAATCAGACTGAAATAATGCATCTGAGAGCATAAAGAGGCAGACATTCAGAAAGATGGAAGGTCTGGAGTTCATGTCATAGGTTGATTTAAATAACTGAGAATAATTTGCTATGATGATGGGGTAGGGTATAACAGCTACTTTTTTGAGAAAGACTGTCACATGGAAGATGGAAAATAAATATTGGGGATTGCCCAAAAGTTCAGGATTAATTAGACTGGAATTGTATTTCTTTCTTTCTTTCTTTCTTTCTTTCTTTCTTTCTTTCTTTCTTTCTTTCTTTCTTTCTTTCTTTCTTTCTTTCTTTCTTTTTTTGCAGGGCAATAGGGGTTAAGTGACTTGCCCAGGGTCACACAGCTATTAAGTGTCAAGTGTCTGAGGCTGGATTTGAACTCAGGTATTCCTGAATCCAGGGCCAGTGCTTTATCCACTGCACTACCTAGCTGCCCCTGGAATTATATTTCTAAAGAAAAATATGAAGGCTTGATGTAAGGAATACTTCCTAATCATGAGAATTGTCCAAAAGTAGAATGGGTTACTTTGAGTGGGAGCTTGACCCCCACACGCACACTTGATGACTGCAGGATATCTGTTTGTAAGCCTAGCCCTGTATTGGATAGTGAGGATTTATTTTGTATCTGGGTTGATAAGGCAGCATGGTGTAATAGACAAGACACTTAACATTATTTCAGGAAGAACCAGATTCAAAACCTACTTCCAACAGCTACCAGCTGTGGGACTATAATTTAATCTCCCTGTATCTCACTTTCCTCCTATTTAAAAGGAGGAAGTTGGATCCAATGACTTTTAATCCCCACTAAAAATATGAAACTATGACCCTAGGAGTAAACAGTTGATGAGATCTCTTGCAACTCTGAAATTTTATGATTCTATATGAACCAGTCATGGCCCAAGAATCATAACATATTACGCTTATCAGTGTAATTATCACATCCTTCCATTAGTATCATTTCTTGCCACATCTAATATAATGCTTCAAGTACAGGGACTGTGTCTTGCATTAGATTTGTATCCCTAGGATCTAGCACAATTTCTTGAGCATAGCATATGTTTTTTTTTTTTAAAAATCTTTGCTGAATTGTTTAATTTATTGGAGTGGGAGAGGCACTCATTTCCCAATGTAAGTTAATTTGCATATTCTCCTCAGAAACCTAGATTTTAGCAATGGATTTACCACTCAAGGAAATATCATTGCTGTTATTACTGTTGTTAAGTCATTTCAGTGGTGTCCAACACTCCATGATGCATTTGGTGTTTTCTTGTCAAAGATATAGGAATGGTTTGCAATCTCCTTCTTCAGCTAATTTTGTAAATTAATTAATTTATTTAAGTTTTCAACCTTTGTTTAGATAAGATTTCCAATTTCAAATTTTTCTCCCTCCCTCCCCTCCCTTCCCCCCTTCCCCTAGACAGCAGGTAATCTGACATATAACATTAAACATATTTCTGCATTAGTCATGTTATACAAGAAGAATCAGAGCAAGAAGGAAAAACCTCAAAAAAGAAAAACAACAGCACCAAAAACAAAAGAGATTATATGTTCCAATCAGCATCCATATTCCACAGTTTCTTTTTTTCTGGATTTGGGGAGCCTTTTCCATCATGAGTACTTTGGAAATCTCTTGTACCATTGGATTGGTGAGAAGAATCTAGTCTATTACAGTTGATCAACACACAATGCTGATGACACTGTGCACAATGTTCTCCTAGTTCTGCTCATCTCACTCATCATCAGCCCATTCAAGTGCCTCCAGATTTCTCTGAATTCCTCCCACTCATTGTTTCTTACAGCACAATAGTATTCCATGACATTCATATACCACAACTTGTCCAGCCATTCCCTAATTGATGGGCATCTCCTCAACTTCCAATTCCCTGCCACCACAAAAAGAGAAGCTACAAATATTTTTGTACATGTGGGCCTTTTTCCCTTTTCCATGATCTCTTTGGGGAAAAGACCCAAAAGTGGTATTGCTGAGTCAAAGGGTATGCACAGCTTTACAGCCCTTTGGGTATAATTACAGATTGCTCTCCAGAATGGTTGGATCAGTTCACAATTCCACCAACAATACATTAGTGTTCCAATTTTTCCACAGCTTCTCCAGCATTTATTATTTTCCTTTTTTGTCATTATAGCCAATCTGATAGGTGTCAGGTGGTACCTAAGAGTTGTTTTATTTTGCATCTCTCTAATCAATAGTGATTTAGAACATTTTTTTTTCATATGAGAATAGATAGCTTTGATTTCTTCATCAGAAAACTTCCTGTTCATATCCTTTGACCATTTCTCAATTGGGGATTGCCTTGGATTCTTATACATTTGATTTAGTTCCCTATATATTTTAGAAATGAGGCCTGTATCAGAAGTACTGGCCATTAAAATTGTTTCCCAGCTTTCTGCCTCCCTTCTAATTTTGGATGCATTGCTTCTGTTTGTACAAAATGTTTTAATTTAATGTAATCAAAATCATGCATTTTGCATTTCATAATATTCTCTATCTCTTGTTTGGTCATAAACTGTTCACCTTTCCAAAGATCTGAAAGGTAGACTATTCCTTCCACTCCTAATATACCTATGGTATCACCTCTTATGTCTAAATCATGTACCAATTTTGACCTTATTTTAGTATAAGGTGTAAGTTGTTGGTCTATGCCTAATTTCTGCCATACTATCTTCCAGTTTTCCAAGCAGTTTTTGTCAAATACTGGGTTCCTATCCCAGAAGCTGGAGTCTTTGGGTTTATCAAACACTACCTTACCACTGTGTCTCCTGTGCCTAACCTATTCCATTGATCCTCCACTTTATTTCTTAGCCAGTACCAAATAGTTTTGATGAATGCCACTTTATAGTAAAGCTCCAGATTTGGTACAGCTGACCAACCTTCCTGTGTATTTTTTTTCATTATTTCCCTTGATATTCTTGACTTTTTGTTTTTCCAGATGAATTCTGTTATTATTTTTTCTAGCTCTATAAAATAATTTTTAGGTAGTCTGATTGGTATGGCACTGAATAAGTGAATTAATTTAGGTAGATTTGTCATTTTTACTATATTAGCTCTGCCTATCCATGAGCAATTGATATCTTTCCAATTATTTAGATCTGATTTATTTGTATGAAAAGTGTTTGGTAATTGAGTTCATAGAGTTTCTGGATTTGTCTTGGAAAGTAGACTCCCAAGTATTTAATATTATCTACTGTTACTTTAAATGGAATTTCTCTTCCTATCTCTTGCTGTTGGATTTTGTTGGTCATGTATAGAAATGTTGATGATTTATGTGGATTTATTTTATATCCTGCTACTTAGCTAAAGTAGTTAATTGTTTCAAGTAATTTTTGAGTTGATTCTCTAGGATTCCCTAAGTATACCATCATATCATCTGCAAAGAGTGATAGTTTTGTTTCCTCCTTGCCTATTCGAATTCCTTTAATTCCCTTTTCTCCTCTGATTGCGAAAGCTAGCATTTCTAGTACATTGAAAGAATCCACCGATTACCTCCTGAAAGAGACCCCAAAAGGAAAACTCCAAGGAATATTGTAGCCAAATTACAGAATTATCAGGTGAAGGAGAAAATGCTACAAGCAGCCAGAAAGAAGCAATTTAAATATCTTCACCTAATTTTAAAGATGGGGAAGCTGAGGCAAACCTTGTTAAGTCACTTTCCCAGGGTCATGAAGCTAGTAAGTATCTGTTAAACTCAGGTCTTCCTGACTCCCAGCCTGGCACTCGCTTGACTCTGTAACCTATCTGTTCTAAATTTGCTTGGTATCTAGATGACAAGTTCAATGATTAAAAACATCTTTGACAGAGATGCTTTCTATTAAAAAAAAAAGCAAAACAATAAGAAAAGGTGGATGGCAAGTAGTAGTCACTGGACAAACAAAACCAGAAACAGCAAAAATAAAAGAGAGAGAGAGAGAGAAAGTACCTGGGGTAGATTACTGATATTTCCACTTAACATTACGAGTTCACTAATATACTTAGAAGGGTTATTGTACGATCAAATTTCATTCTATTTCAGTCTCCAAATAGTTACCGTAAGCACGTACTCAGTACTAATAAAAGTAAACATTCCCTTCCCTTAAAGAGGTTATATTCATCCTGTGGGCTGCGAAAAAGATGTGGCCAGGTAAATAAATTTTAAAAAATCCATTAAATATAAACACATATTATTTTAATAATTACTTTAATAAAGTAATAATAGTGTAATAAAGTGATAACTCTAATAATTACTTTAATAAAATGACAACATGTAAAAGTACTTGTTAATGAAAAGAGACTGTAGAATTTTTCATTTTTTTCTTCTTTTTAAAATTTAAAATTTGTTTTGATTTTCATATTTATCTGTGATTTCTTTGGTGTAGGATATTTTTCAATGCTGAACCTCTTTCCTCCAATTCACAGGAGCTACTAATCTTTAACTTACTCTACTTAGATGTTTAATCTTTCCAATATCATATAGGTTGTATGTATCAGAGGGAGGACTTCAATCTAAATCTCCTTAATGGTAGCCCTTTATCTGCTATGTCCTCACAATTTTTTGAATGGTCACAGTCACAATCACTTAACTCCTAGCTCAAATCACCCAACAGATACCATCTGGCAAATTCTCTAGACCTGCTTCCTTCTTGATCCTTTCCACTGATGGAAACTGACCTTGGATCTCATATCATATCTCCACTGTTCCCCCTCTTGATCTCTCTCCTGGGCTACTTTGATGTCAAATGATCATATTACTTTTCTGGTTACTTGAAGTGTCCCTGTTGGACAATAGTCCCTGATATAATCTTCCGATATTTATCCCTTAGAATCACCTGTCAGGTAGGGTGTGTAGACTAGAAAATGTTTCCCTAAGATAGGCAACCAGATGTCTCAAGTCAGACCAAGGAACCACATGTCAATATCCACACATACTTATATGCTTATACATTTTATGCATTCCTGTCTGTATACTTGTATACATGCTTGCATGCAATTGATTGGTATGTATAGATATAAAACACCAAAATTAGTCATAGGGAAATGATCTCTAATTTCTTTCCAAATAATACTCCCAAGAAATTTTTATCATTAGCTATTTTTCTATTATTAGTCACTTAAATCCTCCCTAGCATCACAGGTAGATGCAAATGGCCAGATGAATGGAGGGTAATTGCATTCCTCACCTCTATGTGATGTAGATCATTTAAAAATGCACAAAATATTCAATCTGGTGGCAGTCAGATTCCGGAGTAAAAAAAAATAATTATCTTTAAATACATAATGAAACAACTTTTTGCTTTACATTTATACCCTATGCAATCTACTAACTTTACAATTACCTTGTGGGGGCAGCTAGGTGGCACCGTGGATAAAGCACTGGCCCTGAATTCAGGAATACCTGAGTTCAAATCTGGCCTCAGACACTTGACACTTACTAGCTGTGTGACCCTGGGCAAGTCACTTAACCCCCATTGTCCCACATACTAAAAAAAAAAAATTACCTTGCAAAATGGGAAGCATTCTAGAGTTATAAGTTATACTTTCATATTAGAATGCATATGAAAACACAGCTTACCTGTGCTAGATGGATCCCTAGGTGTCACCTTGTTCAACTTCTTTATTTATTTTTTCAAATATACTTTTAAAAGTGACACTGCAGATTTGGCCTTTTTTCATGGGCTTCCAGTTCATGGTAGACCTCTGTAAATATTAAAAGTCCAATATATTTTACTAGATTTAATTTTAAGCTTTTTGAAGATTCTATGCAATGTATCAGAAAGACAGGGAAGGTCAAGTCTGTGCACACACACATATACACGTACACACAGAATTCCTAATACCAGTACTAATTAGTCATGAAGAAATTAATTTATTCTTTCTGAGGATGTCTAGAGTAATAGTAAATTAGCAGCTAGAGTAGGATGAGAACGACCTGGTTATGCTTATCTGATAATTGTTGTTTTATGAATGATTATATTCATCAATTTCATTCCCCCAGTCACTGCTTTTACTGTTATAATTACTCATGCTGGAAAATGTTTAGATTTTTAAATTAGCTTACCACTCTTCTATTCCAATCCTTGAGAGACTATGACTAGTTATGTTTATGCAGTAAATTTTACACCATAATTGCGTTAATGACCAGAGACTTTAAAATCAACTGCAAACCTACAAAGAGAGGTCACATTTTCTGATTTTGTAAAAGTTGCTTATTTTATTTAAACTACAAAAAAAAAATTTCTTAAGAAATTTTAATCTTTGTTTTACTTTATATTGTATCTTTATAATTGCATAATGGCAAGATTACTTAAGTAAGACATAGAATATTAAAATAGGATCAGTGTATAGTTGTCAAAGAGACAACCTATTTAAGAAAGGAAAGAATGAACACCAATTTTGACTAAACAGTTATGAATTTTTCAGTTCCAAGTACTGTCACAGTCTAGTAAGTCATAGAGCAGTTGTGTTCATCAGTTAAATCAAAGATTCTTGAAGAATTAGAAGTTCATGATAAAGTGAATAAAACAGTCATGCACTGCCTATCAAGCCCTATAAAGCCAATTATCATTGTGTCATGAGCATATATATATATATATACATATATATATACATATATACAAATACATTCCTACATCCTTAAGATCTACAAAACTTCCAATATTTGGGACTCATGAAATATTCTGAAAGTTTGGCACTGATCTCAAGAGGTCTCTACTCAGCAAAAACAAATTCCCATACTATTTACCATCTTAGTCCTTAAAATTTCACTCAATTTAAAAATTTCAAGAGATAAATGAGGGTACTTATATATACATACATATGTGTGTTTGTATACATATATTTGTATTTATATACCATACACATTTCAAAGTCATTGGATACTTGCAAAGCAGAGGGAAGCTTGCCTCCCTCCTTATATAACCTTTACATCTGATGTAATGATAGGGAATTCCACTGTAAATTGGAGATTGTCAGAAATCTATAATGGCATTTTGTCCTGACTAAACCATTCTCAACATCACGAAAAACAAAAATGATGTCTAAGATGGTGTGTACTGATAGAAAGAATAGAATGCAACTTTATTTACTCTGGGAATCCAGACACTAGCCTTTTTTTTTTTTTTTTTTTTTTTTTTTTTTTTTAGTGAGGCAATTGGCGTTAAGTGACTTACCCAGGGTCACGCAGCTGGTAAGTGTTAAATGCCTGAGGCCGGATTTGAACTCAGGTCCTCCTGACTCCAGGGCCGGTGCTCTATCCACTGCGCCATCTAGCTGCCCCTCAGACACTAGCCTTTTAAATTCACTTATTTCTGTCAAAATATAGCTGAACTACAATTCTGATGACCCATGTTTTTGCATTTTAATAATTCATCATAGAATTCTGCATTACATTATTGACTTGCATTTTGAAATTCCCAAATGTAGGATATAGAAAACCAAACAATAAAATCATTTGCTTTTTAATGCTGAGGAATTTGAACTTTACCAAACGATACTCAATCAATTCAGTTATTCAATAGAACTCATTTCCTTGATCACTATTACATGCTATTTCCTGGTGGTGATATAATTCTAATGAAGAAAGAATCTCACTTCAAGAAACATATTTTATTGTTGTAGGATTAATGCTGTATGAACATGATGAAACTGTAAATTGACCCATTGCATGTAAGTAGAGAAACAATTAATATAATGAATCCATAGCATCCTAGATCTGGAATTGGCAGGAAGCTCTGAGACTATCTAGGCAGATCTACCTATTATACCCATGAGGAAACTGAGAGCTAAGAGTGTTACTTGTCAGGGCAGCTAGGTTGCGCAGTGGATAGAGCACTGGCCCTGGATTCAGGAGTACCTGAGTTCAAACTCGGCCTCGGACACTTAACATTTACTAGCTGTATGACCCTGGGCAAGTCACTTAACCCCAATTGCCTCACTAAGATCACACTGGTCATAAGAGTCAGAAGAGTGATTTGAACACAGGTCTTGGGCTACAGAACCATTGAACTTTTCACAGCAACTCACTAGGAGAAAACACTAGAGTTGAGCAACTAGGTAAGGTTTCCTGAAAGAAGTAACATGATCTGGGAGCCACAATAAAGGATTCAGCATGAACATAAGGCAAAGAGGGAAGAACAAGGAGATCTGGTCATACAGATGGCAAATTGCTAAGATTGGTTAAGCACATATTATGAAGGGGAAAGCAGTATAAGCTAATGCTTTGAAAGGCAAATTAGAACATGATTAGAAATCAGTCATTCAAGACACATTTATTTAGTGCCTCCTATATTCCAAGAACAAAGACAAAACTTCTTTCCCTCCATGGGCACTGTAATGTTATACTGGCCTATTTTCAGTTCCTTGAACTGGACACTCCAGCTCCTATCTCATTTTCTTTTCAATGGCTATCTCCCAGGCTTGGAATAGTTTTTTCTTCATACACTGAACATTCAGTTTCCCTAGTCCATCTTTTATTTTTTTCCATGAACTATTTAGCCTCAGATTTATTGGGTAAGTCACCACAAGTTGAATCTTAAGAACCATTTTTTTTTCCCCTTGGATCATATTGTTCCATTAACTTCCATTCTTTTCCTTTATATGATAAGATCTTCTGATCTCTTGAAGAATGTCTTATTTGCCATTTAAAAAATATGTGTGAGGGGCAGCTAGATGGCGCAGTGGTAAAGCACCGGCCCTGGATTCAGGAGTACCTGAGTTCAAATCCGGCCTCAGACACTTGAAACTTACTAGCTGTGTGACCCTGGGCAAGTCACTTAACCCTCATTGCCCTGCAAAAAAAAAAAAAAAAATGTGTGTTGGGGGCAGCTCGGTGGCAAAGTGGATAAAGCACCAGCCCTGGATTAAGGAGGACCTGAGTTCAAATCTGACCTCATGCACTTGACACTTACTAGCTGTGTGACCCTGGGCAAGTTACTTAACCCTTATTGTACCCCCCCACCCCTGACACACACACACACACACACACACACACACACACACACACAAAGTATGTGTGTTGGAGCTCAGGAACAGACATTAAAGAAAATAGTTTTGATTTTTTTTTTTTTTACCTGGGAGGTCTGTAGATTGTTTTGACTGACATTTTGTTTCATGTATTTACAAGTTCTGAACAATTATCTTGGGTTAATTCTTGCCTTATGGAGTTCAGGTTTTTGTTTGTTTGTTTGTTTTGGTTTGGTTTTTGCAGGGCAATGAGGGTTAAGAGATTTGCCCAGGGTCACACAACTGGTAAGTGTCACGTGTCTGAGGTCAGATTTGAACTCAGGTCCTCCTGAATACAAGGCTGGTGCTTTATCTACTGCGCCACCTAGCTGCCTCCCAGGTTTCTTAACTTGTGCTCTTAGACACATATCATCATTAATTTTTTTCTATGCATTCCTTCCTTGAGAACAATATGTTTTCCTTGTATGGCAATCAATATTTTAAAAATATTATTTATTTTTGCCTACCCTCTTCTAGTTGTACTTTTCTTATGTGTATTTTCATTTTTACTCAATTGTTCTCCTTTCTTTCTTTGGTGAGGTTTGCCACAGTGGTTTGAAATTGTTCTACCCTGGTGATTTTTTCAATGTGACATACCATTAGTTCTATTTTCTCAATTCTTAATTCCTTTTATACCATTTGAAGGCATCCTACTGTGGTTTCATATTCTCTTGAGAATCTGCAGGGTCCTCTGTGTCATCCTTCATTGATTCATGTTCCTTTGTCTTAAAATATCTGTCCATAAATATCTAGACTCATTTAGCTTAACTAGAGGCCATATTCCCTTGGTTGTTAATGTCTTCCCTGCTAGTTTATCTGCTTATATTGCAGGTCATTATTTGAGTTTCCCTTCTCTCTACATGTTTTGTAGTTTCGTTCTTTTTCCTCGTATTTTTCCCTTGTCATTAACTTTCTGCTTCATTCCCTTTTCACGTTGGTTTCTCGGAGATCATACCTCAAATCTGTCAGTGTCTTCCCACACTGGTTAATTCAATTTTCATTGGCTTCTTTCATTTCCATAGATGATGGTGGAAGGGTAGAAGACTGGTCTCAACTGGGTGGTAATTCCACTTTCCCTTTGCATTTCTGATGGAGACACACGTTGCATTCCTGCCCCACATCTCAGAATTACCCCATTCTCCTACTAAATATTGTTACAATACAGAACACCATTACTCTGCCATCTCAGGAAGATCATAATTGCAGCTTTCTGCGGAGCAGGGTCATGTCTAATCCCAGTATAGAGCTGTGAAGATCTCCTAGAATTTGTTAATGTATAGTGAAGGAGAGATTCTGAGTGGGTGAGATAACATTAGGGGTTAAACCTGATCCATTGTTACTATATTGGGTTGTTATTTCCTTAGGATTCTTAGTATCTTAAACCAGCTGAAATTGTTTTATATCTTGTACATAATTAATATATTAGAGAGGTTTGAAAGGATGGAAGGAAGGAAGAAAGTGTCTAATCCTCCTTTTTGCTCACATGACTAGATTATTTCAATCCTATCTAGATTATGTGTTTCTCTAATTAATGCCATTTTCCTTTTCCTTCCTGTGTTCTGTTATGCTTTAATTATATTGTATTCTATGTCTGTCTTTTGCATCTACCATACTATTTGACACACAGTAGGCCCTTAATGAATCTTTTTTGATCCCCATGGTTTTCACATGCATTAAACTTTTCCCAAATTTATTTTATTCTTCATACTTGCCTATTTTATTTTTAATTATGTTTTTGTTACACATCAAAAGGGAGTGTGTCACAGTGGCTTAAATGTTGACAGTGTATGTTTTCTTGCATAACATGACTAATATGAAAATGTTTTGTGTGACTATACATATATAACCTATGTATGGATGGGGGGGAAGGGACAGAATTTTGATCTCAAAATTTCTAAAACAATTGTTAAACATATTTTTACATAGAATTGGGGGAAATAAATTACCAAATATATATTTTTAAAAAATACAAATAAAAGGACATATGAAGAAAGATGCTATCTACATCCATAGAAAAAAAATGATAAATTTTTGTACAGAATTTTTATAGAGACAGAGACACACACACACCTATTTTTGTCTAGTAGTAGCCATCTTTACAGTGGGGGAGGGAAGAAAAAAAAGAAGAAAAATTACCTAATAATTTAGTTGTATATTTGAAAGGAATACCAAGTTGTGCATAGTAGATTCACTGTTTCATGAACAATCATCTTTTTTTATTGTACTATGTTATGGAAATGCTTGTTTTATACCATAAATTAAAAATAAAATTTAAAAATATATTAACAGTGAAGTGGTGAGGACCTGAGTTCAAATTCTGACTTTGACATTCAATTGGCATATAACCCAAGGAATTTCAAATAACCTTTCTGTGCCTGAGCCAATTTGATAGGATTTAGATACTACATATAGCTGGGTCTAGATGTAAATTAAAATAGTATATAAATTTTCCTCTTTTTGAAGTCTTCAAATGAAATATATACATGTAAAAAGAAAACATAAGTACTTAAAAGATGGGACTATCACTAGTTGAGGATATTGTAGGGCTAATTCCTTTTCTTTTTTGTTGTTTTTGTTTTTTGCGGGACAGTGGGGGTTAAGTGATTTGCCCAGGGTTACACAGCTAGTAAGCGTCAAGTGTCTGAGGCCAGATTTGAACTCAAGTACTCCTGAATCCAGAGCCAGTGCTTTATCCACTGTGCCACCTAGCTGCCCCCGGGCTAATTCCTTTTCATAGTTGTTTGCATTTGATCAACTTTGAAGTCCTTTCTCCTTCTCTTATTTGGTATTTCTCTAATATCAGAAATAGGGCCACATAGTGCACAGGGAGAAACATTCAAGAGTTTCAGGAATCTATGAAAATGTCATCAAGATGAGGTTATACAAGGGTTTGAGGCCTGTAAACAATGGCAATGAGAACTATGTAAATGTACATGTACACATACATATGTACATACACATGTACATATACATGTGTAGTCTTGTAATATACATGTATATTTGTGAAAGTGGGAAGCATAGGGAAGGGAAGAGGAGAGAGAGTAAAAAAAAGAGATATGCTTATATACTTATTGTTTTGGAAACAGTATAGATAAATGTTAAGTATACTAACCCTTTGTGATCAGCAAATGCATTTGTTCTTACATATAAAATAGATAAAAACGAGAAATATTTACAAAAAACACATTATCAAAAGGTTTGTATAAGGGAAGACTTATGAACAGCTGTAGAGTGAAGTCAGCAAGACCAAGAGTAAAATGCACACATGATAATAGTAATGTAAAATAAAGCAAGAATTTAAGAGCCATCTCTTAATTATTATAGCAGAGATTTTTCTCTAAGATGAAGGAATACCTTTCCTTTTTCTAAGTAAAAAAAAAGTAGGGGATTGATTTAGTAGAATTTTATTAATGGTGCTAAATGTGTTCATTTTGTCAATTGGTTTTGTTATATAATTTTTACTTGTTTCAAGGGAGGGTTCTATGGTTCTCTGTGTGTATGGTGGTGAAATGTGATGGGATAATCAGGAAAAGACCAGATCAATACATCAAAAGGCCTATGCTCCCCCCAAATGGCTTTTCCTTTCTTTCATATACATACACATATATATATATATATAAAACATATGAAGTATATATTATTTTTCTGTGCAAATGTTTTCTCTTCCTATAAAACATAAGCACTTAAAGTCTGGGACTGTTTGATTTGTATCTTTATATCACTGGTGCCTAGTGCCTGGAATATAGTAGTTGCTTATTAAATGTTTGTTGATGGGTAGTGGAAAGTTAATCGACCATAGATAGACAAAAAACAAAATTACTCAACCGGGATTGTGTTTCTACTATTTCTATGTATTGACATCATCTTTATTTTATTCTTTTTGTTTTTTTTTTCTTTCAGGGCAATGAGGGTTAAGTGACTTGTCCAGGGTCACACAGCTAGTAAGTTTAAGTGTCTGAGACCAGATTTGAACTCAGGTCCTCCTGAATCCAGGGCCAATGCTTTATCCACTGCGCCACCAAGCTGCC
Organism: Dromiciops gliroides; assembly: GCF_019393635.1. Lineage (NCBI taxonomy): Eukaryota > Metazoa > Chordata > Mammalia > Microbiotheria > Microbiotheriidae > Dromiciops > Dromiciops gliroides. Next base: position 50,042,020 of record NC_057864.1, on the reverse strand, counting down.
CGGACATCATCTCCAAATTGATATGTAATGAACAAACGTCATTAGGAAGATATCACAGCCCAAAATATGAGAGAAATAAAGAACAAATCTTCACTTTATTTATTTGCTTATTTTTTCATTCATCCATTTATTGGAATCAGAAATATTATCAGTAAGTAATCTATACCTACATTGTAGATTCACTTCTCTTTTTTTAGCATTTGTATGAAATGAATTTAAATTTCAAGGCCAAGACAAAATTTTACTCCAGAATGTATGTAGGTAGATAGATAGATAGATAGATAGATAGATAGATAGATAGATAGATAGATAGATAGATAGATAGATAGATAATTGCCTGGTCATTATTTTGTGTGTGTCTTCCTAATAATCCTGTGGACCACACTATCCATAAGACTTTCTTGGGAAGCTGCTGGAATAACTTTCCATTTCCTTTTCCAGTGGGTTGAGGCAAACAGAAATTAAATGATTTACCCAGGGTCACATAGCTACTAAGTCTCTGAGGCTACATTTGAACTGAGGTCCTCCTGACTCCAGGGCAAGTGCTCTATTCACTGTGCCATCTATTGATCGCTCTGTCTGTCTATTTGTCTGTAAACATGCACAGACACACATATGGATTTGCACACACATGTGTCTATATACACATATTTGTAGTGTATATATGTCTCTGTGTATATGTGTGTGTGTGTGTGTGTGTGTGTGTATGTGTGTGTGTGTGGAGAGAGGGAGAGACACAGACAGAGAGACACAGATAGTGAGTCCCTGATGTGTTCATAGACTCATTTATTACAGATTTTTTAGAAGTCTGGGGAAAAAATATCGTCAGAAATGATGAAATGATGTTTCAATTTCCAAAAGTTGTGGAGGTGGGTGGGTGAGGAGGAGACATATTCCACCAATTAAAGTGTGCTTTCTTTGGTTTAGATCCCTAATAAAACCCTAGAATGTACTTTTGTAAAGAATGGTTTGTTAAAATAAAGAAAAAATGTACAAATCATTAGCAGCCAAAATGTGTTTACTAAACACAAGTCTTTACCAATTAAACTCACTTTTTAAAACCTGTGTTACTTGACTCATATAACGGGAGCCACAAGCAGTGCTCTTTTCTGTCTCTGTGCCTTTATAGGGACTGTGCTTTATGCTTGGAATGTGCCCCCTCCTCACCTCTGCCTCTTAAATGTCCATATTTCCTTGGAAACTTACCTCAAAAGTCATTTTCTACATGGATCTTTTCTAGATTTCCCCCAGCTACTATGGGCTTTCTCTAAAATATACTTTGTAATTATTTTGTCGACTTGAGTTGTGAATATTATCAACACTGATTAGTTGCAAACACCCTGTGAAAAAGAAATGTTTTTATTGATTTTGTCTTGGAATAAGTGTTACCTAGCACATTGCCTGCTACCTACTAGGCACTTTATGAATGTTTGGTGATTGACTGATGATACACTTTAATCAAGAGATTTGAGAATTTCTCATTCTATCTTTGCACACAAGATGATCAAATATCAGCTGGACTATTATCCAAGGTGGGGGGGTAGTTGGTTTTTAGATACTTGAACTGCTATATCCAAAGAGGATTAATCACAACCTAATTGCTCACTGGAGGTTAATGCCCACCTTCTATTTCAGAATAGCTTTCATTTTGGTGTAAGCAGAAGTGGACCCTATTCTGCACGATTGTGTACTCAGTTGTAGAAATTAGAGTCAAGCTTATGTGCAGCCTTTCATTAAAATTCTTGGATTTCAATGGTTCATAACTTTGAGCAAAATCCCTTTGGCTATTTTTAAGTTAGATATGGGGAAAAGGTACACTTTTCCATTTTTAAGGCAATTTAAAACAACGTGCTTCAATAACTCAGAAAGCAATGAACTTTAAAAGCTTAAATTTTCCATGAGTCCAATTCCTTCTTAGCTAAGAAGATTATTCTGGACAATTTAAGGATGGAACTCTCAATGATGTGAAAGCAATAAGTCAATAAAACTTTTCTTTGGGATATATTCAAGACAAAATGTCATCATCATGATCTAAGACAATATTATACATATGTGTGTCTATCCAGGTGTGATTTGGTGTTGTCATCAGGCAGGGAGTATATGACAAATTAAGGATTTAAAGTACTTTAGGTTATGGAAATGTTTTGTTTGTTTGTTTTTTAAATCAAGAGGATTAATGCAGTTTTGGTGGAAGGAAGCTTAATGTACTAGCTAAAACAGTGAAAACATAGCCAGGAACATCTGGGTTCCTATATCACCTCTCTCTATTCTAAATCTTTCCTTCTCTATTAAAGCTTCCTGTACCAAACCCCCTCTCCCCTCTCTCCTAGCTGATGATTTCACTTTTTTTCTTTAATGAGACAATAAAAACTACTTGTTATAACCTTCCACCCATCTCCATGTGCAGTTGATCCCATCCACTCCTATTTCTGCAGTGTGTCTTTGTTCTGTCACTATCTCTGTGACTCTGTGACTGTCTTTCTCTCCCCACCCCCTTATCTCTCATCTACTTAAATATGATAGTTCCTTCCAAACATACACCCAGAACTTTCCCCTCTTAAAGAACAAAAAACATACACTAGGTAGGTGTTTGTTGATTGTGTCTTACTGGTTTTGGAAGCATAGGCATCATCATTGGACCTTTCCTATAAAAGAGAAAATGAGATAAGTCCCCCAAAAGATTATAGTGCTTTTTTTAAAAAATTAATATCATAAATAGGCATTTTATTATCATAATTCCTAAATTTACACTGAATACATAGAAATTATGTATCCAGCTGGAAATTAACTCCATACAAAATATTTTGAAATATTTATTAATAGAAACATACTAGTAGATATATATTTTCATAAAATCTTACAACCTGGAGTACTCTTTTTTTCTTTTTTTTTTTTTTAGTGAGGCAATTGGGGTTAAGTGACTTGCCCAGGGTCACACAGCTAGTAAGTGTTAAGTGTCTGAGGCCGGATTTGAACCCAGGTACTCCTGACTCCAGGGCCAGTGCTCTATCCACTGCGCCACCTAGCTGCCCTGTGGAGTACTCTTAAAAATCAACTAATGTTGCCTCTTACCTATTGTAATTTTCTTTCTATACTTTGTGATGAATTGCCATCCAAAAATATAATATAAAGAGCTCTAGACTTGTGGTCAGAAGATACAGTTTAAAATACCTACTATCTATATGATTGTACAAAAATGACTTAATGTACATAAGTCTTTCTTCATTTTTTTAAGAAGTACCAAAAATACCAGCAGAAAATCTAAGGTACAAGATTTCCAGCAAACAGTATGCACTTGATCCAAAATACTTTCAGACATCTTTTTGGACAAGAATTAGAAGTTATAATTTGGACTGTTATCCAAAAGAATTTTTAGCTTGTTGAATAATTCTACTCAATAAGCCTTGATTACAACCTGATTCTCTCTTCCTACACTGTATTGAAGTGAAACAAAATAGAAATGGCAGGAACCTTGGAAAAAACAAAGCCGGGCCATTTAGAATTTGAGATAGATAAGGAGGAAAAAGCCAAGAAAAGTTTGTCTCCCACCCAAAATTGCGAGAAAACAGATGCCAAAGAGTTCAGAGAAAGGATAGCCAGGCTCCTACGGCCTAAAACTCTAACTAAATGAGAAGTTGGCCAAGGGACAATATTCAGATGGCAATAAAATCCGTGGTTCTTATGGGAAAGAAAAGAGGGACCTTTCTAAAGTCACAATGGGAGAAGCGCTGGTAACAAGAATTCTATCAACTACAATTTAAATATAGCCCATGAAGAAAATGTAAGGAAGTCTAGTCCAGGTAGTTTAGAATAAATATACATAAGAAAAGGGATACTAAAAATAAAAAAAAAAATGTCAGGTTGCCAGTGGGAGATAAGTCTAATATCTGTTTGCTTATTAGTTTATTTATTTATTTGGTTATTTGGTTTTGTGGGGGTTTTTTTAGATTTTATTTTTTATTTCTTTAAAGTTATGTTGGGGGTAAGAGGAAGATCAAAGAAGGGGTAGGGAAACTAGTCATAGAAGATAGTATAATATTAACATCAGACAAATATGGTATAATTTTAATTTTCTGTTTTATGTACCATGTTAAATTATCCTCAGACTGGATAGGAGGAGGGGAGAGAAGAGGAGGAGGAGGAGGAGGAGGAGGAGGAGAAGGAGAAGGAGAAGGAGGAGGAGGAGGAAGAAGAGGAGAAGAAGAAACATGTCAAGTGATGCCAGCGTTATAGAGCAACTGCCCTCAGTAAACTCAAATCAGCTACTCCAGGCATTTATTTTATCTCTAGGTGCTAACTGAATTATAGATTAGCAATCTCATATGTATAAGAAAGGATAATTGTCATCCAAGATTTTTTTTTAAAAGGCCAACTTTTTTACATATTGAGCCACTAAATTCACTTTGGATTTGGGCAGGGGGTTGGGGGGGTAGGCACTTATTGAAGGCATGGTTTATGGGGAAATCCTAGAAAGGACAATTGTAATTTTACTAAGAACTAACATGGATTAATCAAGAAAAGAACATAGTAGACTAATCACTTTTCCTTTATAAAAATATTTCTGTAAAGCATTGGCCCCAGATGCAGGAGGACCCCATTTCAAATCCAGCTTCAGACACTTGACATTTACTAGCTGTGTGACCCTGAGCAAGTCACTTAACCCTAATTGCCTGCTCCCCCCAAAATTGTTTTTTATGAAGTCGCTAGATTGGCAGACCAATTGAATTCAGTAGAGATACAACATATAGATTTTATAAAGGTATTTAACAGAGTCTCATATTATATTCTCAGCGCTTAGGATAGTGACTGACACATAGTAGTGTGAGAAAATAATTATTAATAATAAATTTGGGGGGAGTACCCAGGGACCCAGTTCTAGTTGAGTTTCTCTACTTCTCTGCACTTCAGAGGCCAATTTTTAGCAGGGAGTTCAAATCCTGTACAGGGCTTAAAATCGAAATGGAGATAGACTCCCTTGTATATAGGCCAGTAAAACCACACCTCTCTGAATGTGCCTTTGCCCCTTACGGGCTGTCTTCCATTAAGACTCTTATGTCTTCATGGTATGCTCTTAAATCACATCAATCTATGGAATTGAATGACACTGACCAATTAGGTTTGATCAGTGTGTAGCCATAGCCTTTATCAAAAGTGGATAAAAGTCAGGAGCACAGGATGTTCTTGGCCAGAACAATCTTGGAACTCACTTTTGGTCTGGACCTGCAGTTGGCTAGTGAGCACTCTCCTCTTTAGGTAATGTAGGGCTTCTGAACTCTGTTTAAGGCCATATGCTCTCTTAGAGACAATATATAGATAGGATTTTTTCTGCTTATGTTGAATGCCACACAGTCAATTCTTTCCTAACATTTAATGTGATTTCATAATAAACACTTATTGGGGGCAGCTAGTTGGCGCAGTGGATAAAGCACCGGCTCTGGATTCAGGAGGACCTGAGTTCAAATCTGGCCTAAAACACTTGACACTTACTAGCTGTGTGACCCTGGGCAAGTCACTTAACCCTCATTGCCTCACAAAACAAAACAAACAAACAAACAAACAGGCAATAAACACTGCCTAAACTGGAACAATAACCAATAATTTATAAGTAACAATATATTTAAAAAAAAAAAAACAGTCTGACCCTCAATAATTTAACTAAGTCCAGTCTAGTTCCCCAGTAATTTAAATAATTCAATTGGCACTTAATAAATTCTTATTAAATACGTGGTTGCTCTGATTATATCAAATCTGCAGCACTGTATTGACTTTTAAATAGCAGGAAAAACAATGACAAGCTGACTCATGTCCAAAGGAGACAAAACAGAATAGAAAATGGAGTTTAAAGAAACTATCTGGGCATCACTCAGTAAAGGAACTTGGGGGATTTAGCTGAGAAAAGAAAAGATACATTTGAGTTGGAACAGGGGAATGGTCACTACCTTCTGATGGTGAAAGAACCATCCAGTTAAAAAAAAAATGTGGTATCACACGCAAACATATACAACCACAACCACATATACATATACATATATGTGTGTGTGCATACACAATTTATCTTAATTCCACAATAACAATACGTAGCAGGCTACTCTGTTCAAAGAACTGTGGTAATCACTATTGATAAATTTCAGTACATAAATACATATAAAATACATATACAAAAATATACATATACATATATCCTAAAAGGTTATTTAAAACTTTTTTCCATTTAAATATCCTTGTAGTATCATTCCTAATTTGGGGTGGGTGGGAAATTATATATATATATATATACACATATACACATGCATACATATACATGCATATATACATATATATTTATATACACACACACAGTGTGTGTGTGTGGCAATGAGGATTAAGTGACTTTCCCAGGGTCACACAGCTAGTAAGTGTCAAGTGTCTGAGGCCAAATTTGAACTCAGGTCCTCCTGAAATATAGGGCTGATGCTTTATCCACTGTGCTAACTATCTGCCCCAGGGAACTAATTTAAATACTGAACAATAACATGAGAAAATGCTTGATAAATTTGTGGTATATTAATGTAAAAGATATTATGATAAATTAAGATGAGTAAACTTGAGGAATATAAGGAAATGAAGGATTATTTTATAAAATAACAGGAATCATACAGAAGATAGGCAGAGTGAGACACAGAATATCACAATACATAAATCCTGGTTATGTTCATAGTAGAGGAAAAGTGAATGGGTGTCATTTTACCAGGAATTTATTCTTATAGGGAGTGTCTGAAATTTATTATATTTTACAGATAAATCGCACGTATCTAACAGTAAATAGCTGCAAAATAAGTTGAAATTAATGCATTGATAGGTGATATTGATTTAAAAAGTAATTTTTGGATGAATAAAACTATTGCTGACTTTACCCTCAAAGGTTACAACCAAGAAGAATCAACCAAGAGAAACTGTGGGAAACTGGAGAGGGGTAGATTTTGACTCCATGTAAAGACCAAAAGAAAAAAAAAATCCTAATGATTGAATTACTAATGATTCCTAAGTGAAATGGATTCTGAACTCCCTTAAAATACTGTGATTTTCAAGGATCAAAATTTTCAATATATGGCATGGGATTTGTTTTGGAGATATTGCAGAGAGCTTTCTTATTTAGAATACATCTTGTGCTATATGGATACAAATTCTTTAAATATCAAGAGACTGCTTCTGTGATTATTGCTTGTTTTGTTTTGTTTTGACAATCAGAGTTAAGTGAATTGCCTGGAGTCACACAGCTAGTAAGGATTTGAGGCCAGATGTGAACTGGGGTCCTCCTGACTCCAGGGCCAGTGCTCTATCCACTGTACCACTTAGCTGCCTCAATTCTGGCTTTTGTGAGCAAAGCAATTCACAAGCTAAAAACCATTATAAAAATGCTAGCTATCATTTTTTTAAGTATTGTGACTCATAGCATAACAGTATTTGAGAGCTGGAGAAGACCACAGCAGATATCTGGTCAAACTCCATATACAAAAGGACTTGTGATTATAGTTATAATAACAAACAAACACCCATAGCCATCCAGTCTCCTTTTGAGCTAGCCTATTCTACTTTTTGACAGCTCTGGTTGTTAAGTAGGATTGTTGCTGTTGTTTTTTCCTGCCCTGATATTAAGCCTACATTTTCCTTTTTACAACTTTCTCCTATTACTCCTTTCTGGGGCCAAGGAGAAAAACTCAAATTTCTTTTTCACATGATGGTCGCTTTTATGCATATACTTAAAGACAGCTCCCATACCCCTCCCTCCAGTTTTCCTTTCTGCAAGCTAGATGTCTTTATATCTTTTTATAAGAAATTCACATAGCATGAATTAATGGGGAAAGGGGAAGTTTAGCTTGTTTATTTTTGCTTGCTTGTTTTATTGTTTTTCTCATGACCTCATGTCTAGCACTTGAGTATTCCCAACAATAAGGAGCATGTGACCTCATGAGACAATACATTCTGTAAGGACATTTTTCTAGATCTCCTGATATTGGGGATGCCACTGGAGCATATGAGGTGTTTGTCTGTTACCCTGTGTGCTTGCCTATTTAATTCAATTCAACAAGCATGTATTGAGTACCTGCTATATACTAGTCATTTTTTTTCTTGCTAGTGGGAATACAGAAACAAAACCAATATAATTCTTTAACCCTTTTTTATTTGTGAAGCTTACATGTCTACTGGGGGAGATAAAATGTAAAAAGAAAATATGTACACATGGCTTCATGTCCTCAGTATAGCTTGGATGAAACCTGAATGTCTTTTTAAAAACCATATGAGTGGTTTTTAATTTTCAATGTATATTCTTATAATTTTTGCTGTTGCTGTTGTGATCTGATTTTAATGTTGTGGCATATATCTGAGCATTGTATTTTGGGATGAGAGCTTTACCACTGTTTCCGATTTTCTGCTGAACACTTATGTGATTTTAGACAATTACTTAACCTCTCTGGCTCTCAGTTTCTTCATCAGTAAAACTGATGAGAATAGATATCCCCTGGAACCTCACCCCATCTCTGGATCCATGCATCTAGATCCATTTTGCTTCTATGAATTGGAAACTCAATGCTTCCTGAACATGTTTATTATAATACTACTACTATTACTACTATTTATATATTTTCTACTTTTTGCTAGGCACTGAGCTACACAATTAACTCATTGGATCCTCACACAAACCCCATAAGGTAGATTTTATTAGTATTCCCATTTTAAAGATAAGCAAACTGAGGCAAACAGAGGTTAAGTGACTTGCCCAGGCTCATAGTAAGTGTCTGAGGCCATATTTGAAATTAGGTCTTGCTGAATTCAATCCTGACTTTCTATCCACTGTGTCCCCTAGCTGCCCCACATAAAGATAATCATGTTTACATTAGAAAAGCCTTGAATTATATTCAGAATTCATTTTATATTGCTAGTTTTGTGGAATGGATTTAATGTTTATAAGACCATTTGAAGCAAATAAAAGTTAAAGCATGGCATGAACTGACAAATTTCACTTTTTCACCCAATGACTTCCTAAAAATCTCTCTGTAGCCCAAACATTCTTTCTCCATCAGGCTTTCCATTTGTAATACACTCTACCCTGTAAAAAAAAAAGTGGGAGCCTTGGTGATGAAAAGTACTCTGAAAATCATAGAATCACAGAAACCAAAGGTCTCTCTTCTCTCATTATCCAAATCTACCAGTGCGGACACGTGGTTATAATAAAAAGTTTACCAGAAAATGGGACTGTAGCCACGTCAAGTAACAAAGTCGCATGTGTGGTTTTAGAAATGATTGTTAAATCAATCCATGAAGCTAAAAGTTTTCATCTGTAATCAGTATGGCCCAAATTCCTCAAATGTGAAACTTCCTTCCCTTCCCCCTCATCTACATACTGTCTGCAATTGTTGACAAGGCTCTCAAAGTTGGGATGACTTGAACAGCTCGGTTCTTCCAGTAGCACATGTTCTCTCTACAGGGGGAGTTTACAGTGCTGAGTTGCAAAATATTTCATACCCAATCTGCCCTCGGGGCTGTCTGTCCTGTTCTTACTTCAAAAGATGAATGTTTTCAGTACTCTGCCAAACAGTGGAAAGACAGAATTCTTGCAAGGCCAAATGTTCAAAGGAGTCTCCAGCAGGCTTCCCTTCCAGGGAATACTGTTGTGTTGTTGTTCTTGTTTTTCTTCCCTCCAAAGAACAAGACATGCAAACACCACCACCTGCAATTTGTCATTTGAAGGTGAAATTTGCCACTTTGGAGTAGAAATATCCTTTAGGAAAATATGATGCAGAACGTAGCCTGTTAGGATAATTTCAAGAGTTAATGGTATTGGTGGTGATGTTAAGTAGAGATTTCTATATAAGCTGTAGAATTGTCATATCATCAGTCTTAAATTAACTTCTTAATAAGACAGCAGAAAAGAATCAAGACATTTCCTGTAAGTTGTAATCTCCTGAAGTTTGTGGTAGGACCTTCCAAAAAAGCACTATTCAGGTTTTCACAGTAGCAATCAAAAATCCTCTTATTTAACTGACTTTTCTTTTGCAGGGCAATAAGGGTTAAATGACTTGTCCAGGGTCACACATCTAGTAAGTGTCAAGTGTCTGAGGTCAGATTTGAACTCAGGTCCTCCTGAATCCAGGGCTGGTGCTTTATCCACTGTACCACCTAGCTGCCCCCTGAACTGACTTTTATAGACAAATAAGGTTTTTATGACTGGCCATTAGTATAAAACCCATGCTCAGATTTGCTCATATAGTAGTGGGGAAAGACCCTCAGTAAGTCATCCACACTTCCCTAACTGGGTAATAACATGTTATAATAAAAGGCTGATTAGAATTAAAAGTGGTATATAACGTTATTCATTTAATCATAACCAATGATCTATATGATTTATTTATTTTTTAATTTATTTTTTGATTTATATGATGTATAAAGATTCTTCTCATTAGAGTTTGAACAGAAAACTTGTACTTTTTTCTGTCCAGTAGCTGTTTTCAGTGGATAAAAAGTACTCTTCTCTTCTCCACTCCTCTCCCCCCTCCCCTCTCTTGCCCTCCCCTCCCCTTCTCTTCCTCCTCCCCCTCCTCCCCTCCTCTCCCCTCCCCCTCCCTTCCACTTCCACCTCCTCTCTCTCTCTCTCTCTCTCTCTCTCTCTCTCTCTCTCTCTCTCTCTCTCTCTCTCCATTTTTCTGTCTCAACTGTTCTCCATATCTTTCTTGGAGTCTATCCACGACTCTTTTTTACTCTCACAATCATTTTCTTTCTACATATCCTTTTGTCTCTCTTCCTGTTTCTCTGTCTTTTTTTCCCACATAAATATTTTATTATTTTCCAGTTACATTTAGAGATAGTTTTCACCATTTGTTTTTATGAGATTTTTAGTTTCAAAATTTTCTCCCTCCCTCCTCTCCTTCCTCCCTCCCTAAGACAGCAAGTGATCTGACATAGGTTATATATGTACGATCACATTAAACATATTTCTGCATTAGTCATGTTATGAGAGAAGAATCAGAGCAAAAAGGAAAAACCTCAAAAAAGAAAAAAAAATAGAAGTAGTGTGGTTCGATCTGCATCTAGATTTCAGAGTTCTTTTTTTTTCCCTGGATTTGGAAAGCATTTTCCATCATGAGTCCTTTGGAACTATATTGCTGAGAAGAATCAAGTCTATCACAGTTGATCAATACATAATGTTTTTTCTCTCTTTCTTACTGTCTCTCCTGTCTGTATCTGCAACCTTTCTTTTTGTGTAGGTTTCTCTCACTGCCTGTTTCCATATTTATTTTCATCACTCCTCTCACTATTCCCTTTGTGCCTTTGTCTCTGTCTCTCTCTATCTCTCTGTATGTCTCTGTGTCTCTGTCCCTATCTCCACTCCACACACTTTTACTTTATTCCATCTCTTTCTCCCCAAAGAATAATCCTCATCCCATTTTTGGAGTAAACAGAAGTGTTATTTCAATATAATAAATGTCCAAAGAATTCAAATTCATTTTAGTTTTCATTGGAATCAAAATTTGGATCCCATTAATCTTGTGAAGAGATGCAAAAGTAATAGTTGAATCTAATCATCTAAACCTATTTAGCCTTCATAGTTTATCAAGTGAAAACACATCCAGATATTTTTAATAGGTGTCACCTCTCTAAGCATGACACAAGGTTTGTTTAGTTTGGCTGAGAGACTTAATCTTCTTCTCTGGCAAAGGCATAAAACCACTGAAGTAGTTGAAATTGAGGGTTGAGTGCTTGGTAGCAGAAAGGAGAGAGTTTTCTGGCTAATCACCAGAGAAGTAATTGACTTCAACCTTGGTCTAAATCTTTTGGCCAGAAGAGCCTCATGACCTTTGCAGGATCAAAAGAATTTGGACTTTTTCCTTTAGGATCCTAGCAGCCTTCTTGGAATCACTGGTGGTATTGTCTATATGTAGCCCCAAGGAAAAATTGGACCTGATGAGGTAAGTAAATTCAAGTCTCTAAAAAAAGTCTAGTGGGAATGTTTCACCATTGGATCACATTGAAGATTTCAACAAAAGGACTTTTAGGAAATGCCATCCAGGCCTTGATTATATCTACATTCTAAGCTTCCCGGAAGTATTACAGGAGACTCTATCACAGATATTAGGGAAAACAGTTTTTCACCAACTATTACTATGTCACTATGCCACCTTAGTAAACACTCCTTCTTAAAAGGTAATTAGGGGGACAGCTAGGTGGCGCATTGGATAAAGCACTGGCCCTGGATTCAGGAAAACCTGAGTTCAAATCCAGTCTCAGACACCTGACATGTACTAGCTGTGTGACCTTGGGCAGGTCACTTAACCCTCATTGCCCCACAAAAACCAAAAACAAAACAAAAATGTAATTAAGTCTAACTGACTAATTGATATTAATGAATAACCATGGGGGACAATACATCAGTGGGGGCATATGAGCCATATCCTTGCAAAGTCCATTTTCTAAACCCTCAGGGCTAAATATATATCCCTCAGGGTACCAGTTATGCATAGTCTAGAGCCTGGGCTATCAATGCACAAGTAACAATTGTGATAGTAGTCTCAGTAATTCCATGATACCAATTTCAAGGGGAAAAGAAGAAAAAAAATGATCATGGAGCAACAACTGCATTCAATGCCTACTCGTCTGATAATCTGAGGATGGAGAAGAAGTTAAACCATACATACACGAAATTAACAAACTAAGACAATATGTAAATGCCAAATAAGTAGGACAAAAAGAAATACTATCTTATATACAGTAAAAGGAATTCAGAAGAGGGAAATGATTAATATCTTCTGTTGACAGGCAGGGAAGTTTACAACGGGGCTTCGTCTATTGACAAAAACTGGAATAAGTGCAGCACCCGTTTCACTTAGGACCAGGGCAATGATATTGCAAATATTTGCAAATGGAAATATTGATGTCACATTCAGAAAACAGTGAGACCAGCCTATGCAGAGCAGAGTATTAATTTGGGAAAGTATTAAGACTTGGGCCTCACCATGGAAAGTTTTAAATATCATGCTGAGAAATTTAGACTTCACATTGTAGTGAAGAGTGTCATTAAAGGTATTGGATTCGGGCCATAAGAAGTCATATGGAGGACCTCACCTTGACCTTCCATGGTCTCTTCTCTTACGATGTTAGCTTCTTGAGAGGAGGGATTTTTGCTTTCTTGAATTTTTGTCACCTTTGATAAGCGCAGTGCCTGACACATGATAAACATTCAATAGATGTTCTGTCTAACCCAAAATCCACTTTTTAGTAATCTGCATCAATTAGAACAACAGCAAGAACAATAATAAGGTAGTTTAAACACAATTATCAGGCAATAATATTGGGGATGAATTGGGGAGATGAGAGCCAAATTGCTTCAACTGCCACTGTTTTCCATTTTACACTACTTTTTATGTAAATATTCAATATGTATTCTGATATTTTATTCTGTAGATACTCATATATGTTGTTGGTGTCTGCTGTGCTAGAATATAGGCACCTGACATGTGAGTAATGTTTCATTTTAGCTTTGTATCTCCAGAACCTACCACAGCTCTTGACACATAGTAGGTAATTGCCAAATTGTTCATTGAAGCACTATTCTGGTCATGAATTGGTAAAAGATGATAGAAGGAGGAAGAGAAAGAATGAGCTGAAACTTATTAAAAAGCCTCAGGAAAACTAGATGATGATTGGAAAGGGATATGGAGGGAATGGGGGGGTGGCACTAAAGTTTCGAATCTCAAAGACTGAGAGTACAGTATGAATGTCAGAAATAGGAAAGGAGAACCAGAGTCAGAAACAGAGAGAGACAGAGACACACAGACAGACACAGAAAGAGAAAAAGGGAGAGAGACAGAAGCATAGAGAGTCAGAGAAACAGACAGACACATAGAGTCAGGGAGACAGAGACAAACACAGACAGACACAGAGAGACAGAGACAAACAGAGAAATGGAGAGAGACAGAGATACAGACAGATACAGAGAGACAAAGAGACAGAGACACAGAGACAGAGATAGAAACAGAGGCACAGTGAGAAACAAAGACAGAAAGGCAGATTTGGAAGGAAGTAGTCAGTTGTGTACATTCCAAATTTAAGATAAGAATAGGAAAAAAGAACACCCCAAAACAATGTTCCAATAGGCAATTCAAGATGAAAACTAGTAGAGATAAACAGTATTTTTAGAGACATTTTTATAGCAGTGTTAAGTGAAGCATGAAAGTAAATAACATTTTTTTTTTAATGAAAGATTTAATGAAGGGGCCAAGGACAGTAAACCAGTCATTCAATAGATAAGCATTTGTAAAATGGTTAGGATGTACCAGGGACTGTACTAATAGCTGTGGCTACAAAGAAAGTAAAAACAAAGAAACAAAAACATTCCCTGTCCTCAAAGAGTATGCATTGTAATGAAAGAGACAACATACAAATAAATGGGTACACTTAAGATATATGCAGAGTAGATGAAAGTGTTCTGAATGTGGAAGTCTTTAGCAGCTGAATATTTGACCCAGGAAGGAGTGGGAGGAGCTTCCAGTTAGGAGAAAGGAAGAGCCAAATAAGACAGTGAGAGTCCAATAATCAGAGGATCTCAGAATCAGAAAGGACCCACAAGGCCCTCTATTCTTACCCATACCTGACCAAGAATCCTTTCTCCAATGTCCCTGACAAGGTGTTTGCAAACATTAAAGTATAACACAAATATCAGCTACCATTACTAGTACTGTGTCTTTTGGAAAGTGATAGAAATGAGACCTCTAATTTCATTTCTATAGGGGGCACCCTGGATGAGAAAGTCCTTCTAATAATGGAGGTCAGCTCCTTCTCTGTAACTTAGAGTCTTGAAGTGCTACCCAAGATCCTGAAAATTTAAATGACTTCTCTAGGACCACATAGCCAATGTTTCAGTCAGGTCTTCCTGCTTCTAAAGCCCCTGCTTCTGATGATGATGATTAATAACAATAATACTCATCATCAATAATAATATTTAAATTCTATGTTGTCTTTCAGTATTTTCATTGTTAAATTATGTTAAATCTATTCAAGTGTGGAAAGTATTTTCACTGGAAGAGAAAAGTTAGAATCAAGTAGTTCTACACTTTGTCCCTCTTTTCCTCCCAATCACGAATTACAACAGACTTATTCATACTTTGTTTTTGTGTTGAACATGTAAAATAACAATAGCAGCAACACCAACTTTTTTTTTTGGTGGGGCAATGAGGGTTAAGTGACTTGCCCAGGGTCACACAGCTAGTAAGTGTCAAGTGTCTGAGGCCAGATTTGAACTCAGGTCCTCCTGAATCCAGGGCCAGTGCTTTATCCACTGAGCCACCTAGCTGCCCAACACCAACATTTTTAAAAGACCCTTAGCATTGATGACTAACAGTGCTTCTGCAGGAATTATAATAGGTCCCAATAATTCATTAATTTGCTTTCATCTTATATTACCTTCCATTGTTTCCATCTTTTATATGTCTTTAAGCAACTGTTGTCAATAGCTCTCATTTGCATATACATCAGTTTCTTTAGAAATGATTTGTTGATGAGACAAAAATATCATTAAAATATGGAAGAAGAACCAAGCTAATCCTTTGTCATAGATGCGGAGGGATAGAAGAATTTTAAGATAAAAGTAATGGCCAATTAGTCAGTAAATGCATCAATAAGCATCTATTATGTGTCTAGCACTGTGCTAAGCATTCAGGATACAAAGAAAGGCAGAGGATAGTCCTTTGCTACTGTCAGTTCACAACAACAAGCAAATATGCAAATACTAATGGAAAATGTTCTATAGACAGGATAAATAGGAAATAATCAACAAAAGAAATACACATTTATTAAGCTGCTACCATATGCCAGTCTCTGTACTAAGCATTTTACAAATATGAAATCATTTGATCCTTACAACAACTTTACAACATATGTGCTATTGTTATTTCCATTTTACATTTTAGGAAATTGAGGTACACAGGTTAAGTGACCTGCCCAAGATCACACAGCTTGCCATTGCATAAGGTTATGTTTGAAATTAGCACTTCCTATTTCTAGGCCTTATGTGTCAACCATTATTATCTAATACACCAGAGTTAAGATGGATTGAGAAAGGCTTTCCAGAGAAGGTGGAATTTCATATGGGATTGTGTCACACTTCAGGAAAGGAGGACATTTTCTCCTTCAAAGTATAATATATGTAGGTTAAACAGCAACAATGATAATACATAGAACTATATATGTCATAAGTAGTTGCAGTATAAGATATAAGGCAGATGACTGAGTTTTAATAAGCCTGGCAAAAATATTAGAATGAATTTCAAAAACTTTTCAGATATATAGAAATCAGTCTTTCCCCACCCCCAAAACACTGACTGCATTTCTTATCCTACTTGACTTCTTTTTGATCCTCCAAAAGCCTTTCAATTTAATATAATAAAGGTTTTCTCTTGGATCTTTTACAATTTCCTGTATCGTCTCCCACATTTTTTGGAGTGCTGGTCATGGTTCATGATAAGAATTAATTCTCTAGCCATAAGTGTGAAAATTACTTCATCAGGTTCTCTTTTTTTTTTCTTTCTTTTGTTGTGACCTTTAAGATGTATGTCACTTAATGTTATGTGGATTTTTGCTGTCTGGATTCTTTACAGTGGTTTCTTTAAAATACGCTAGTTGAGGTGTGTAGGTATTGTCAAAAATGGCATGACTCTATAATGTCTGTGGCAAGTTGTAGGACCATAGGGCTTAAAAGAATTAGAGAGATGTCATCTAAGAAAGAATGTGAGAAGAGTTTTTGATGTATGTGAAAATGCAATCAATGACAAGAATGATCCCAAAGTACTAGCTGGAGACCAATGGGACCATGTTGTGGCACCCCATCTCTCTGTTGTTACTCAGAATTGTTGTTGTGCCTTGATGTAGCCTAATCCAATTTGTATCCCTAGTATTGTTTAGTTCTCTTCTTGTCCAACTCAGGTGCCATCCAATTAAAATGGTACCTGTTCTCTCTGAAGTGACTTGCCAAGGCTCAGCAGTTACAGGCTGCCCTCATGTCTAGTAGGATTACTTTCCTCTTTTCCACTTCTTGGAAACCCTAGAACCCTTTAAAGTTGAATTCAAGTGTAATCTCTTCCAAGAGACTTTTTCTCATACTACAGTTGCTTAGTGCCCCAATCCCAAAAATATTTTATATTTGATTTCATATGTACCTTTATTGCTTTGTTTTCATTTTTCTTCCCAAATTATATATATATATATATTATGTATATATGTGTATATGAATATATATACACACACACATATATATGTGTGTGTGTGTATATACATATATATACATATATATATATTCCTTGTGGGCAGAGACTATTGTGTCTTTGTGCCCAACTTTGGAGTCTGACACAATGATTCAAAATTAGTAAGTGCCAGGGCCCTGGATTCAGGAGTACCTGAGTTCAAATCCGGCCTCAGACACTTAACACTTACTAGCTGTGTGACCCTGGGCAAGTCACTTAACCCCAATTGCCCCGCAAAATAATAATAATAATAATAATAATAAGTTCTTAATAAATGCTTGGTCAAAAATTGAATTTGTAATACTGGGTTGGTTGCTCTATGGAGCATAGGAGGGTTTATATAATTCTCACTTCCCCTCCCTGACAGAAAGGGTATGGGGCCAAGATCCTTAATGACAATTCCCACCTCACCTATTGGAGTCAGCTAGGGAACAGGCCTTCCCACTTAGTAAACATACACTTGTCCTTTTTATCCCGCTGCCTTCTCAGTCCTGGGAAAGGAGGCTCAGCTATAGTCTCAGGCACAAATTCTCTACCAATGGTTGTGAACCTAAAAGATATTTAGCCTACTTTTAGAAGCAGGCTAGGTGACACAGGAGACCCAAGTTCATATCCTGCCTTCTGACATTTACCTGCTCTGGCATCCTGAGAAAGTTATTTTATTTCTGTCTATCTTAGTTTCCTCTACTATAAAAGGAGCATACCTCATAGCATTGTTGTCAGAATCACCTGAGATGATTTCTATTAAAAACTTAGCTCATTCAGTGCCTGGCACATAGTAGGTGCTTAATAAATGCTTATTCTCTTCCCTATCCCCCTACCTTTATGGAGGAAGAAAATGATCCTGATTTTTTTTAAGTTCTACTATTTGGGA
This sequence comes from Dromiciops gliroides, assembly GCF_019393635.1. Classification (NCBI taxonomy): domain Eukaryota; kingdom Metazoa; phylum Chordata; class Mammalia; order Microbiotheria; family Microbiotheriidae; genus Dromiciops; species Dromiciops gliroides. The sequence continues at coordinate 50,023,876 of NC_057864.1, read as the reverse complement.
GAATCATATAGTCATTTATTAAATTAGTATTTCTTTATAATCCCCAAGCAAAATGCATGACCCTCTAAACCAGAGGGAATTCTAGTTTATATATCATGTGCAGTATAAGGATTTCTAAAAGCTCACTCCCCACCCCACTCTGATGATAAGTAACCATATTCTTTCATACAATGAGAACTAACTGATTTAGAAAAGAGAAAAGAAAACTTTAAATATAGGAGAAATAAATTAGGAAATATTTTTCCTCTAAACTCAGTGTAGACAAAAGTAAAGGAGAATTGAGGAGAAAGAGAACACCCACTGAAGCCATGGTTTCAGTATCCTGGGGAAAAAAAGAGTCCACTGACACAGACTCAAATCAACTTGTGACCATACTGTCTGTCTGCCATAGAGGATGACACTGGTCATTACAGGTACAACAGTTTTACTAGACTACATTCAGTTGCCTTGGCTTGTTCACAGTTTTATGTTTACATTTCTCTCCCAAAATCTCTGCAATGATTTCTCTATCATCTTTAAGGTTGGGGAAAGCAAGATGGAAGAAACTGTATCCTTCCAGGATACTATATGATCAGTTTCTGGCCTACCATCTTCAAATTAAATTATAAATGATTTTTTTGGGGGGGGCGGGGCAATGAGGGTTAAGTGATTTGCCCAGGGTCACACAGCTAGTAAGTGTCATGTGTCTGAGGCCAGATTTGAACTCAGGTCCTCCATAATCCAGGGCCAGTGCTTTATCCACAGTGCCACCTAGCTGCCTCCAAATGAATTTCTATAGAGATGTATACTTTGAAAACGTCTTTCATGTAAGTGATCTCTACAATGACTTGCCCAGAGTCACATGGTTAGTAAATATGAGTCAGAATATGTAGCTATTTTTTCCTGACTCCAAGTTCATCATTTTTATCATATGCCAATGAATGCTCATGAGCTACAGTCTAATTCAATGTTTGATACCCACTAAACTGTTTCTTAAGCTTCTAAATACATTTTTGAGAGTTATAAAAGTTGCGATTTATTTTTTGTTTGACTCATTATTTTAAACTGTATATAGTGTTTATAAGGGTAGCCACTTCCTTGGGTCACTTCAGTATAAACAGTTGAAGTGATCCACACCAAGCTGTGGCTAGTGAATGCTCCATTGATATTTGTACTTAACATTGTTTGGCCCTAGGTTTAAAAAAAAAACAAAAACCTGAGACAAAAGGGGCCAATAAGTGGTTCATTCTACCTGTATTCCTACCATTTAGTCTTTGTCTAATAAACATCTTGCTTTGACGTACTTGTGTGCTAAAATATCCTGGGCAAATATTTCAAGGTATTGTCTTTTTTCAACCAGCATCAGTATTTCACTCCCCTACCCTTACAGAACTTTGAAAATTGAATTAAGGGGCAGCTAGGTGGTGCAGTGGATAAAGCACCGGCCCTGGGTTCAGGAGTACCTGAGTTCAAATCCGGCCTCAGACACTTGACACTTACTAGCTGTGTGACCCTGGGCAAATCACTTAATCCCCATTGCCCCACAAAAAAAAAAAAAAAGAAAAAAAAGAAAATTGAATTAAATAAAGAGTATCTCAGTCTATGTAGTTCAAAAGGAAATTAGATATTCTACTCACACAGATGCATTTTATAGATCAGTAACTGCAGTAGATAAATAGATAGATAGATAGATAGATAGATAGATAGATAGATAGATAGATAGATAGATAGATAGATAGATGATAGAGATATGGATACATATTGAGAAATAGTCTATAGATATGTATATAGAGATGGAGAGAAATGGATACAGAGTGGATAATTAGATAGACAAAAGACTAGAATTATGCAAAATTTTTCCCTTCTCTGTTATTTATACTCATATGGATATGCCTGAGGCACTGAGAGCTCAAGGATTTGTTCAGAGTCATGCCAGAAGAATGTTTCGGAGCCAGGACTTGATTTCTGGTTTTCCTGACTCCAAGGACAGCTCATTATATACTTCATAAAACTTTTTTTCTAAAATGAGGGAATTAAACTAGATAATTTCTTATAACCCATTTTATTTCTTTATATGTAATTCTATAATCTTAATCATGCATATCTATCAAGCTATCATTTATTTGTCCATCTATCTCTCTACTTATATATCATCTATCCATCTATATGCATGCAGTATATCCATGTATCCATATATATATATATGATTTTATTACTTGGACTGCCTTTTGGAAATTACACAGCATTTTAAACTATCTCAAAGTACAATGTTCCTGGGGCAAAAAAAAAAATCTATTTCACAAAAATGGTCTCTTAACTATTCTATATGGTTAAAAGATCTTAGAACATCATGATCTTTCAAGAATTAATGCCGTAGGTGACCCAAAGGACAATAGACAGCCACATGGTAGGGTGTGGGGATAGGCAGGCAGACTGTATCATTATTTTGGGGTTATTTTGTTTGTTTGTTTTTTGTTTGTTTTTTGTGGGGCAATGCAGGTTAAGTGACTTGCCCAGGGTCACACAGCTAGTAAGTATCAAGTATCTGAGACTGGATTTGAACTCAGGTTATCCTGAATCCAGGGCTTGTGACTTATTCACTGCACTACCTAGCTGCCCCAGACTGTATCATTATTTCCAATAAGCCATGCATAAGAAGTAGAATCTTTCTGATCCTAAAAGAAAGTGGGTTACTCATGTTGTGAGAGCGTGCCATGGTGGGACATCATACATAATATTGTCTTATCTCCCCAAATGGAGACTAAGATGTAGAGAAAATTTTGTATCTTTTTGTGTTTATTTTCTGTGGAGGAACTATCAGAGAGTTTGGACAAGCGTCCTACATGATAAGAAATCATTCATGGGTTCCATTTGTACTGATGGAGATAATACCAACATCACTAAGGGTCTAAATGTATTGCAGTACATAACAGAATATGAGATACTTGTCTACCTGTCATAATCTGGTCAATATGATTTTTTTTGTAAATTTCAGGTTTGGAGACAGCTAGATAACACAGTGGATAGAGCATTGGATCTTGAAACAGGAAGACCTACATTCAAATTTGGCTATAGACTTACTACTTTTTGGAAATTGGGCAAGTCATTCAACTTCTGCTTCAATTTCTTTATTTATAAATAGGGATAATAATAGCATCAACTGCCCGATATTGTTATGGGAATAAAATGAGATATTTGTGACTGTTTTATAAATCTTTAGAGTGCTATGTAAATACTACCTAACTAGGTAGTGGTAGAAGTAGTAGTAGTAGTAATAGTAGTAGCAGTAGTAGTAGTAGTAGTAGTAGTAGTAGTAGTAGTAGTAGTAGTAGTAGCAGCAGTAGCAGCATCAGCAATAGCAGTGGCAGCAGTATCTGTGGCAGTGGTGGTGGTGGTGGTAGTAGTAGTAGTAGTAGTAGTAGTACTAGTAGCAGCAGCAGCCACAGAAGCAGAAGCAGAAATAGCAGTAGTAGTATTTTCAAAATACATAGATTAGTATGGCTAAAATTAGTCTAGATTCATTGAGGATGTTTTGCAGTGGTCTAGAATTCAGTGCATACAGAATGTTGCCATCTGTGTATAGGTTCATTTAGAGAACATTTTCATAGAATGGGAATAGTTTTCTTTAGACACTGCACAGCAATGATCCTGTTATCTCTTAGAATATGATCTCTTTTCTGAAGTACACTTTTGCATGTATAAATTTCCTGCTATCAAATATCTTGATCTGGATGTCCATCAGGCCACTTTAATTTGACATATCTGAAACTGATCATTATCTTTGTTTCTAAATCTTTTCCTCCTATTCTGCCATTGTCCTGGATTATTTCAGTAACCCAGTTCCCCAACATTATAGTCATTCTCAACTCCTCCCTCTTCCTTAACCCCATGGTTAGTCATTTACCTGTTCTGATTGAACAGAATATAATCTCCTCAAAGTTACGGATAGCTTCAATGTTTGTAGGTTTTTGTTTTTGTTTTTTCCCCAGCGCATGTCACAATATTTGGCACATAGTAGACATTATATTACTTGATTAATTGATGATTGATTCCATCTCCCTGGGATTTTAATTTTTTTTTTTAAGTGAGGCAATTGGGGTTAAGTGACTTGCCCAGGGTCACACAGCTAGTAAGTGTTAAGTGTCTGAGGCCGGATTTGAACTTAGGTCCTCCTGACTCCAGGGCCGGTGTTCTATCCACTGCGCCACCTAGCTGCCCCCCTGGGATTTTAAAACATCCATTTTCTTCTTTCTACTCACACATCCACCTTCTTAATTCAAGCAAACTTCAGCTCTGGCCTGGACTATTGCAAGAGTCTCTTTACTGGTTTATTTGCATCTAGTTCCTCACTTCTGACAGCTTTATATAAAGAATAGGTTAAATAAAATCATACCCTTAGTCAAGAAGTATCTCTGTGGTACTCCATTGCCACTAGCATAGGAGTTAAACTCTTCTGTTAGGCATTTGAAGCCTTCCCAATCAGCTTGTAGCTTTTTCAGGCTAGTTACACATCTTTCTTCTTCATGTACTATAGGCTGCAAAGTGGTTTATGGGTCCTAGTAAATGATATTTCCCCTGTCGTTGTGCCTTTAGGTGTCCACCATTTTCTAGAATTCTCTTTTCTCACCTCCATCCCCATCACTAGTGATCTTTTAAAGGGTCAGCTCAAATTTCTTTCTTTTTTTTAGAGGCATTTGTTGATTTCCCCAGTTGTTAGTGCTATTTCTATAATCACTGAGCACATGTTTTATAAATGTTCCATTAGCTGGGTATATCATATTTTTTCAGTCTGTCTATTGTAGGGGCCTAAATTTAATATATTGAGCATTAATTGGGTGATTCTCCGAAATATTGGGGTCCCAGAAATAATGAGGGACCTTTAGGTTCAAAACTCCCTCCCCTCTGGACTGCCCTTTTAGGTATTTTTCACAGGCCAATAAGAAAGTAGCCTTACAGCTTTCTTTTCACAAAAGGATCAGATTTTATTATTTGGAAATTAAACAACAAAGGTGAAATTAATAAAAATCAAAGGTAAGGAAACAGGGAAAAAGAAATACAGATAAATTCTCTTAACTCTAAACTAAGTCTATGCAGTCCCTAGATCATTCCCAATTAAGCTAATTTAAAGGAATGCAGGTTTTATGGTGTTCACTCACCAAAACCTGGAAAGTCTGCTAGCTTGCTTGCATTCCCAGGAAGAAGTGAGAGAGAGAGAGAGAGCAGCCAAGCACAAGAGAGTTCTCAAAGCGACTCTTCACCTCCCCTCAATAAGCATTCAATTTCCCTCCCCCAAAAGGGGAGGTCCTTCAAAAACCGCCTATGGAGAGTTCTCCTTCTGACCTCAGTAGCATATGTAACTTCAGGGTAGGCCAGGTAAGGCCTCTCCCCAATTAGTCAGCTAAAACTCCAATAATTTTTACCACAAATAATTTTTTTACATTCCCCCCTTTGTTTCTTTGAAAAAACACGTGAGGTTTGCTCGAAGAAACAGCCAAAAATAACAGAATATAATACCCTATGCTAACAAACATTATGTTAATAAAAATATAGAAAAAGGAGAAAGGAAAGTTTGTCCAGAGCAGCGGTCCCTCATGAGCTGGTGCTTTGACACTGGCCTGCAGAGGGAGGATGTTTGCAGAGAATACATGTTACAAATGGTGTATATAATAACAGAAAGGAAAAAAGAAAAACAACAAAATGAAACTGTACATTTAAAGTCTTTGAGATCTTGTCTTCTTCAAGTGGTCATCAGGAAAGACTGGACTCTGGTTTGGACTCATCAGGAAAACTGGACTCTGGTCTAGACACTGGTTGTCTCTAGACTCACTTCTTGAGCTGTTGAACTGCTGGATTTTTACTCATCCTTAGCATAGGATTGTCAGTGATCAAATTAAATAGTGAGAGATTTTCAAAATATAACTCATACTCTTTCTCTCTCTCTCTCTCTCTCTCTCTTTATATATACATATATATATACATACATACGTATATATATATGTATGTATATATATATATATATATCATATTATGTGTTCCCCTCCTTTATATAATACAGGGTTGAGGTAGTTATGCAATCTATAACAATTCTTACCACTATGTGTCTGGATCAAAGCCAAATTTAGTAATGTGTCCATGACACCTTAAAATGTTGTGGAAAGGTTACCATACCACATCTCATGGTTCTGAGACATCCAACACTGTACATTATCATTATATCCTTTTATCAGAATGTCAGTTCTTTGAAGACCTGTTTGATGTTTTACTTTTGTATTTCACAGAATCACAGAATTCAAATTTTGAAAGGGAACTTAGAGGCCTTCTTGTCCAATTCATTCATAAAAGGAATTCATACTATATCATTACTGGCTCTCTAGGTTCTGCTTGAAGATGAACAGAAAAGGGGAACCTGTCACTCTTGAGGCAGCACAACCCACTTTTCCGTAATTGTAATTGTTAGTTTCTTCCAAATCAACCTAAAATTTGCCTCTCTTTGATTTCCACTCTTTGCTCCTTCTTCTGCCCTACAAGATCAAGGAGAGTTAGTCTAGTACTATGTTTGGCCCCAAATGTGGTCTTTCATTTATGCTAGATTATTATAGAGAAATCTTGAAGACTTCACCAATTTAACATCTCTTGTCCCACTCTTGGTTTCTTCTAAAACAGTCATAATAATGTTATAATTTAGCCAAATTTCATGCCATTCCCTCTGCATACTCTTTACATCATCATATACTTCTCACTCCTTTGTGATGCAGTACATCCTTCTGGACCTCCTTCAAAGTCTTCTTTGAAAATATTTGGATTCTGTCTCGCTCCAGCATAAGAAAACTAATTTTTCCCTGGCTAAGACAGTTTATTGGTCCCTCCTCACTTTTGTTTGTGGTGACTTCTCTGCATTATCTTAAAATGGACCATTTACAAATGGTTATGGATCCAAAACACTTTCATCTATATCTCATTTCTCAAAGTCAATAAGTTATTTAAATAGGTTAAAGAATCTTTAATCAATACATATCTTCTTTTCTAGATTACCATTTCTTCTTGCTCTATATTTACATTCACAGTATCCTAGATTTAGAGCTAGAAGGAATCTCAGATGCTAGGTAGTTCCACCCCTTCATTTATATTATGAAGAAAATATTCAGGACCCAGGGCATGCAAGTGACTTCCCAATGTCACACCTGTAGTGAGTCTCAAAGATAGGACTTGAACCTGGGTCATCTGACTGCAGGACAAGCACTCTTTCCTCTGTACTTTTTATCAACATTTTGATTACTAATAGGTGACAAATTCTGAAATTAACTAGTTGTCTTTTGTATGGTAAAATATAGTCAATTTACTTTTTTTTCATATGTGATATCATCATTTATGATTAAGACTAGTGCTTTCCCACTGGCTCAGTGGAAGGGAGACACATGCATTTATTAAGTCCTTTCTATGAAACAGGGACTTTGGGAAGTATTTTATAAATATATGCCATTTGATGCTCACAATTCTTATTATCTACTTTTTATAGAAGAGGATCCTGAGAGAGATGGAAGCCCATGGTTAAACAGCTAGTAAATATCTAAGACAGGGTTTGAGCTCCGATCTTCCTGAATTGAGGCTGAGCTCTTGAAACACTGCAAGATGTACCTGCCCTTAGGAAAGTGAAATAGATGTGAAATCAGAGAGTCTGAGTTCAAATCCCACCACTGCCACTCATTACAAAGTGATTTTGGGGTAAGTCACTTATCTCTTTGAGCTTCCATTTCCTTAGCTATAAAATGAATGGGGGGGGGATGTTCTGTCAAGATTCAATAATTACATTTAATAAAAGTAATTCTAATTACATATAATTTACTAATTAGATGAAAGAAAATTATATGATATCAAAACACCTTTCTACCCCTAAATCTATGATCTTATGAATTAACTTAGTGAACACAATGATTAATAATCACAAAACTTCTTGATAGCATGATAGCAATGACTTCTTCATTCTGAACTAATAATAGTAATAATAATAACTAATATTTATATAGTATTTACTGTGTGACAGGCTCTATGCTCCGTGCTTTACAAATATTACCTCATTTGATCCTCACAAAAACCCTGGGGGGTAGGTGCTATTATTATCCCCATTGTACAAGTAAGATTGAGAACAGTGATTTTAAATACAATTTCCTCTGTCATTCACTAGGTCCATTTTTCACATTAGAGTCACTGAGGATTAAGTTTGTTGCAAGGCTATTTATGTGTTCTTCACACACTGTATCCTCCGCAATTGATAAACACATAACCTGCCATCACCTTCATCATGGATCCTTCTTGAGTGAATGTCCAAATCAAGATGAACTTATGTTCCATGAAAATTATGTTTCTTGGTTGCTTTCTGGTGCATACAACAAAGGCTACTTTTCCATCTCCTTGTAGTTGCCTCCTCATGAAAACCTATAATATGGTCTTTCAACTTGATCTGTTGATTATTAATGATTTCGTTATAGTGAAAATATCAACATGAAAATCGTCAGCTTGGTCATTCCAAAAAGGTCATGCATCAAGATCATAGAGAATTCAATTAAGAATTTTAGATGGTTTAAGAACTATATGATATTTAATACTTCCTGTCTGTTTTATTCAACTCCAGCATTCTTATAGTTGGGGGGAATACATAATATTGAGACTCATTTTATATTTTTTTATATTTAATGAGTTATCATATTTAATCTCTTGATAAATGTTTATTGAGAAAATTCTCTATATTTATATGTGGTGGTCTTCAGACAACAATTTGTTGCTTGGTTCATACTTGAAACCTTTCTACTTTAATACAATCTGAGAGAGTTATGGACCTGATGCTATAGCTCTGCATAACTGAGTCACACCAATCTATGATGAGCAATATGAAAAGAAAATTTTGCATACACAAATATGCTAGAAAATAATAAAGGATAAGCACATTAGAGAATAGCAAAGCAGAGTTCTAAGTGAGGTCACATCAGGAAATATTCCATGGAAGCAGTGATATCACAGGATGGCTTTAAATTCTGGGTCACAAAATTGGGAAAATATTCTACACATAGCCAAGGACATAAGCAAAGGCAGGGTGACTATAAGCATGAGATATTATAGCAGGACAATAAATAGTCCAGCTTGGTGGTGATTAGGGGATGATGCAAGTCTAGGAGAGTAAAGTTTTACCAGAATTCAGAGATCCTTGAGTATTCATTATAAGAGTTGGATTTTTTCATCTGTGGGTAAAAATAATAATCCAGTCAAATTGTTGTGACAGTATAACATGATGAAATATGTGTATATCAGATAAAAAGATGGTTTGCTCAGAAAATAACATATATAATTCACCATTATCAGAAATAGGGAATTTGATTTTTATTCTTTATTCACAACTAAGGATTTTCTAAAGTGGCTAATGTGATTTTTTAAGAGATGGGTGAGTAATTGTGGAGATATATGAAATAGTAGATGAGGGACCTTCAGGGAAAAGTGATAACTCTTGGACCCTTGGTGTAAAAATAGAACTGTGGCACACGAGGAATGGCATAATGGAGTGAACCAAGGATGGAGAAAGAGAATCTAGTTCCAAGGAGCATCCTCTCACAAAGTTATATTTTAGTACTTGGAGCCTGATTTTTACTGCTTACAAAATTGCCTTTTCAGATAACACACATGAATGGAATTTATAGTGTTTTGTTCCATAATACAAACCATGCTCTCTGCTTTTATCCAGCCTATCTTGAATTTGTGGTGATCTTCAGCTCATTTCCTTTTCAACACATCCACTGGATAGACTTCTTATAGGAGAAATGAGAGAGGGAAAGCAACTTTGTGGTACTATAGCAATCAAGTCCCATGATTCCCAGAAAATTGGGGAACATGGCTCAAAATTGTTTCTTTCCACTACAGTGGCCTTCTGTTACAGAATTTAACTGCACAAGTTCCTCATTACAACAAGCTCTCATCAGTTTGGTCCCTAACATTAAAATAGAAAGTTCTGTTTAGAAAAATGAGGTGAGCTTTACAAAGTCAGTAATATTAAACCATTGTTCCAAAGATTACTCAAATTGTAGCCAGATTTAACTTTACCTTCCAAATTCCCTTAGTTTCAATGACCTTCGAGAACCAATATTTTTCATTTCCTACTCCAATATATTTCTACTTTAGCTTTGTCTGCTGCTGAGTGAGTTGTGGTATAAACTGATACTTCTATTTTGTTATAATTTTCAGAGATTTTTAGCATTCAGATTGGAAGGATACACAGTATCTGCTCATCAAGGTAATGAAAAATAAAGCCATTAACAGAAAATGCCTTCCTCCTCCTCTTACTTCCTCTTATACTCATTCTCTTCCTGAAGAAATCCAAAGGGCACAGTGACTATTCATCATCACTAGTGCTTCCTTTGTGAATGCTGCTGATATTATTGGTTCTTTCTTCCCTACCCCTCTGTTGGCCAGGCACTGAAAAAGCAATAAACTTTGCTCAGATTCAATTAAATTTAAATGTTGTGCTTTGGCCTAGTATTGTCTGCAAACTGATGGCACCTAGAGCCCATTGGCCTTCAGAGCCAAAAATACCCTGCTGACTCATACATTTCTGAAAGGCCTAAGACTAAAGCAATAACTTCCCATGAATTACATGTACAATGAAAATAAAAGGTGATTGTATTTTAGAGGTATTCTGATTTCCAAAATGATATTTCACAATGGAATTTGAAAGGGTTAGATCTACACCAATACTATATGGCTAAAATGTAGTCTCCATTCCCACTAGCCAGAGTCAAAATGAGTTGAGAGTGATTTAAACTGGGCCTGTACCACAATCGATCCAAATCATTTTTAACACAATGCAATGGTATTTGGAGGATTCTCATACTTTCTAATGAAATATTGTAAGGCAAAGAGGTTAAAAGTCAAGAGAAAGGTCACATATGCTACCCTTGGTGATTTCCTATTTGAGGGAATTATGGAAAGAGAAAGAATCAGCTTTTTTTTTTAATTGAATAAGATATGAATAGGCCAAAAAAGATGGTTTTACCTTCTCTTGAATATTTTGGAAATAGCTCATATTGATCTTCTTTCTCTTATTATATAATATCACTCAGTGGCTAAGAATTCAAAAGAATATGTAATTGATGATAATACCTATTTTTAAAATGTTGACTATAATAATGAAAGAGAAGATAGTTTGGTGGATAAAGAGTTGGCCTGAAGGTTAGGCTGAGCTCCAGCCTTACCTGTAAAACATACTAGCATTTTGTTTATGTTATTTCTAAGTATCTACTCATTCTCTAGAGCTATCAGTGGCAGATGGATGGGAGACTTACCTTAGTAGATAGAAATTCCACACTAAATCAGGTCTGCTTTAAAATCAATTAATCAATCATTACAGTTGTCATTTTAATAGTGCTTTAAGATTTAGAAGGTAATTTCACATGTATTATTTCATTTGATCCTCTGAACAACCCTATGAGAAATGTGTTATTATTAACTTCATTTTATAGATGAGAAAGACTTACAAAAGTTAAGTGGCTTGCTCACAGTTATATAGTTAGTGAGCATCAGAGGCAGAAATGGAAGCCAGATCACTCCTGACTCCAAATTCAATTGTCTTTCCACTCTGCCAAGGTGTTTTTCTTGCTCATTTTCAAAACCGATTGACTTTTCAGCTAGTGTGTGCATATGTGTGTGCATATGTGTATGAATATGTGTGTGTATATAAATACAAAGATAGAGATATACATATAGAAATTGAAAGGAGAGAGAGAAATAGAAATAGAGAGACAGAGACAGAGACAGAAGATTAAATTTCAAGGGAGGTTATGGAAAATATTTCTATTTATTGTCTTTTCAAAGGCAACCAGACATCAGTTTAAAGTATCTGGAATGTCCATTCCTGTGGGTGTGGGTGTATCACTATTGACATTCATAGGATCATAAATCTAAAACAGGAAGGGATCTTAGAAGACATCTAGCCCAAACTTTTCATGTTATACATGAAGAAACAGCCCTAGAGAGGGTAAGAGATTTGCCTGAGGATGTGCAGGTAGAAAATGTCAGATTCAAAATCAAACATGCTCTGACTTTCCATGCTGCCTCTTAATTCCTAGTAATATTTAAGTCCTCTTGAAACAAATTGGAGCAATAGAAATTCCTCTACTTCTAATTAGCTCCTAAGCTTCTCCATTTGTAAGGGGATCTATGAAAGTGGGAGTCTTATCCTAGGTGAAGATGTCTATTTTAAAACTGATTAGAAAGCAGTGATGGAGGAATGCTATGTGGACTCAAACTTTCTGCATTTCTTCATAAGTATTTGAAGCTATGGGGCTTCATGGATTTTGATTCTGGACTAAATGAAACTTTTCTAGCTAACAGTAATGAGAAGTGATTATTTTCAAAAGCTCCAAAGAGTATTAAATATTTTCACAACATTAAATGTATTTATCTAAAAATATGAACTATAATATCTTTAGTTACTGGTGCTCCATCCCCTCCCCCCAGTACCTAGAGGCTAATGGTGAAGTTATACTTCAGAAATACAAAAGCAATCCAGGTGAGATAGTCACAACAACTAATCCTAAAGGATACTTAAGCAAGGCCTAATGTAACCATGCAAAATTGAACACAGAAGCAAACAAAGTAGGCTTTACATCTTATTTGCAAGAAATCATTTTAATGTGACACAAGAACTGAGATTAGTGGTCCTGGGTTTCTGACTCATGGAATTCCTACATGCGGATGTTACAGTAAAGCCAAGAGACCTCATAGATGTCATAACAAAGTGTCATCTTACTTCAGTGCTCTGAATTCATTGGATGTCAAATAAGTGTTTGAAAAACTAGATATACTAAGATACTAAAAATTAATTCAACATAGCCCAGGCCTCTGTGTGTGTGTGTGTGTGAGTATGTTGACTCATAGTGTTTTGCTACTATGCAACTATCTTTAAAACATGGAACACTAATTCTGTGCCACCTGTTGAATTTCACCTGGAATATAAACCCTCCTTAATTCTATCTCTTAAATACCCTGCAACTTCACTTAAATTTCACTTCCTATTTGAGACTATTTCTAATCCTCCCCCAATTCTAACCTTCTCAATTAACTTATATTTGGATGCACATAAGAACATATACACATATAAATATATATAGTGTATGCATGCATACATATATATTTGCACATGTGCATGTGAATTTATGCCTATATATCTGTATATATGTGTGTATGCATATATGCGTATATGAGTATTTATCTAGAGATCTGTAGATAGCTATAATACCTATATAATATATGCATATATATTTATTTGTGTAAATGTATGTATACATGTATGTATATTTATACACATGTATGTATACATACATATACATATACACTCTTCATAATGTGTGTGAGAAGAGAAAACGTGGCAATGTTCAGTGAGAAATCTATCTCTCTATACTTATAGACAAAGACATCTAAAGATAGACATCTTTTTATCTATCTTTACTGATACACATAGACATTTTGATCTAGATAACAATTCCTTTGTCTATCTTTATGCTTCTCTCACTTTTCTATCCACATGCCTCTCTGTCTTCTTATCATATATTTATTTCGTATGTGTGAGCATTGTCACATCGTTTCCTCCCTTGGAATAACTGATACCTACAAATTAGTAGATGCTTATTAAATGCTTCTTGTTTTTTTTTTAATTAATTAATTAATTAATTAATTTTCCCATTACACGTAAAGATAGTTCTCAAGTTTTGTCTATACAAGCTTTCCAATTTCAGATTTTTCTCCCGCCCTCCCCTCCCTCACCCCTCCCCTGGACAGCAGGCAATCTGATATAGATTATATATATATATATATGTATGTATATATATATGTATATATATATGTATATGTATATGTATATATATAATAACATTAATCCTATTTCTGTATTAGTCATGTTATAAGAGAAAAATCAGAGCAATGATGAAAAACCTCAAAATAGAAAAAACAACAGAACCAAAACCAAAAGAAATAGGATGGTTCATTCAGCATCTACACTCCACAGTTCTTTTTTTTCTTTTATTCTTGGATTTGGAGATCCTCTTCTATCATGAGTTCCCTGGAACTCTTCTGTACCATTGCATTGGTAAGAAGAATATAGTGCATCACAGTAGATCAACACTCAATGTTGATGATACTGTGTACAATTTTCTTCTGGTTCTCATCTCACTCATCATCAGCCCACGCAAGACGCTCCAGGTTTCTCTGAACTCCTCCTGCTCATCATTTCTTACAGCACAATAGTATTCAATTGTATTCATATACCACAACTTGTGCAGCCATTCCCCAATTGATGGGGATCCCATTAACTTCCAATTCCTTGCTACCACATAAAGAGCAGCTATAAATATTTTTGTACATGGGGGTCCCTTTCCCCTTTCCATGATTTCTTTGGGGAAAAGACCCAAAAGTGGTATTGCTGGGTCAAAGGGTATGGACAGCTTTATCGCCCTTTGGGCATAATTCCAAATTGCTCTCCAGAATGGTTGGATCAGCTCACAGCTCCACCAACAATGCATTAGTGTTCCAATTTTCCCACAGCTTCTCCAACATTCATTATTTTCCTTTTTTGTCATTTTAGCCAATCTGATAGGTGTCAGGTGGTACCTCAGAGTTGTTTTAATTTGCATCTCTCTAATCATTAGAGATTTAGAACATTTTTTCATATGGGAGTAGATAGCTTTGGTTTCTTCATGAGAAAACTGCCTGTTCATATCCTTTGACCATTTCTCAATTGGGGAATGACTTGGATTCTTATAAATTTGATTTATTTCCCTATGTATTTTAGAGATGAGGCCTTTATCAGAAGTACTGGCCTCAAAAATTGTTTCCCAGCTTTCTCTATCCCTTCTAATTTTGAATGCATTGCTTCTGTTTGTACAAAAATTTTTTAATTTAATGTAATCAAAATCATCCATTTTGCATTTTATAATATTCTCTATCTTTTGTTTGGCCCTTTCCAAAGATCTGATAGTTAGACTATTCCTTTCTCTCCTAATTTACCTATGGTATCACCTCTTATGTCTAAATCGTTTATCCATTTTGACCTTATTTTAGTATAAGGTGTAAGATGTTGGTCTATGCCTAATTTCTGCCATACTATCTTCCAGTTTTCCCAGCAGTTTTTGTCAAATACTGAGCTCCTATCCCAGAAGCTGGAGTCTTTGGGTTTATCAAACACTACATTACTAGTATCATTTACTACTGCATTTCCTGTGCCTAGCCTATTCCATTGATCTACCACTCTATTTTTTAGCCAGTAACAGGTAGTTTTGATGACTGCCGCTTTATAGTAAAGCTCCAGGTTTGGTACCGTTAACCCACCTTTCTTTGAATTTTTTTTTTTCATTATTTCCCTGGATATTCTTGATTTTTTGTTTTTCCAGTTGAATTTTGTGATTATTGTTTCTAGTACTATAAAATAATTTTTAGGTAGTCTGATTGGTATGGTACTGAATAAGGAAATTAATTTAGGCAGTATTGTTATTTTTACTATATTAGCTCTGCCTATCCATGAGCAATTGATGTCTTTCCAATTATTTAGATCTGATTTGATTTGTGTGAAGAGTATTTGGTAGTTGTGTTCATAGAGTTCCTGGGTTTGTCTTGGCAAGTAAACTCCCAAGTATTTTATATTATCTACTGTTACTTTAAATGAAATTTCTCTTTCTATCTCTTGCTGATGGACTTTGTTGGTCATATATAGAAATGCTAATGATTTATGTGGATTTGTTTTATATCCTGCTACTTTGCTAAAGTTGTTAATTGTTTCATGTAATTTTTGAGTTGATTCTCTAGGATTCTTTAAGTATACCATCATATGATCTACAAAGAGTGATAGTTTTGTTTCCTCCTTGCCTATTCTAATTCCTTTAATTCCTTTCTCTTCTCTGATTGCTAAAGCTAACATTTCTAGGACAATATTAAATAATAAGGGTGATAATGGACATCCCTGTTTCACCCCTGATCTTATTGGGAAGGACGCTAATTTATCTCCATTGCATATAATACTTGCTGATGGTTGTAGGTAGATACTGTTTAATATTTTAAGGAAAGTTCCACCTATTCCTCAACTCTCCAGTGTTTTTATTAGGAATGGGTGCTGTATTTTGTCAAAAGCTTTCTCTGCATCTATTGAGATAATCATATCATTTTGGTTGGTTTTCTTATTGATGTAGTTGATTATCTTAATAGTTTTCCTAATGTTGAACCAGCCCTGCATTCCTGGTATAAATCCCACCTGGTCATAGTGTATTATCCTGGTGATCACTTGCTGTAATCTCCCTGCTAATATCTTATTTATGATTTTAGCATCAATATTCATTAGGGAAATTGGTCTATAATTTTCTTTCTCTGTTTTTGCTTTGCCTGGTTTTGGTATCACCACCATAATTGTGTCATAAAACGAATTTGGTAGAACTCCTTCTTCACTTATTTTTTCCAAATAATTTGTATAATATTGGAATTAATTGTTCTTTAAATGTTTGGTAAAATTCACCCATAAACCCATCTGGCCCTGGGGATTTTTTCTTAGGGAGTTCATTAATGGCTTGTTCAATTTCTTTTTCTAATATAGGTTTATTTAAGGATTTTATTTCCTCTTCAGTTAACCTGGGCAGTTTGTATTTTTGTAAATATTCATCCATTTCATTCAGATTGTCAAATTTATTGGCATACAGTTGGGCAAAATAATTCCTAATTGTTGCTTTAATTTCCACTTCATTGGTGGTAACATCCCCTTTTTCATTTTTGATACTGGTAATTTGGTTTTCTTCTTTCTTTTTTTAAATCAAATTAACCAATATTTTATCTATTTTATTGTTTTTTTCATAAAACCAGCTCTTAGTTTTATTGATTAATTCTATAGTTTTTTTTTGCTTTCAATCTTATTAATTTCTCCTTTAATTTTCAGGATCTTTAGTTTAGCATCTAATTGGGGATTTCTAATTTGTTCTTTTTCTCGATTTTTAAGTTGCATGCCGAATTCATTAATCTCCTCTCTCTCTTTTTTATTCATGTAAGCATTTAGAGCTATAAATTTTCCCCTAAGTACTGCTTTGGCTTCATCCCATAGATTTTGGTATGTTGTCTCATTATTGTCATTCTCTTGGATATAGTTATTGATTGTTTCTACGATTTCTTGTTTGGCCCATTCATTCTTTAGAATGAAATTATTTAGTTTCCAATTGATTTTCATTCTACTTTTCCCTGGCTCTTTCTTATGTGTAATTTTTATTGCATCATGATCTGAGAAGGATGCATTTACTATTTCTGCCTTTCTACATTTGTCTATGATGTTTTTGTGCCCTAAAACATGGTCAATTTTTGAAAATGTGCCATGTACTGCTGAGAAAAAGGTATATTCCTTTCTATCCCCATTCAATTTTCTCCAGACATCTATCATGTCTAACTTTTCTAGTAATCTATTCACCTCTTTTACTTCTTTCTTATTTATTTTTTGGCTAGATTTATCTAATTCTGAGAGGGGGAGATTCAGATCCCCCACTAGTAGAGTATTACTATCTAATTCCTCTTGTAACTCATTTAACTTCTCCTCTAAGAACTTGGATGCTATACCACTTGGCGCATACATATTCAATATTGATATTACTTCATTATCTATAGTACCTTTTAGCAAGATGTAATTTCCTTCCTTATCTCTTTTAATGAGATCTATTTTTGCGTGTGCTTTGTCTGAGACAAGGATTGCTACTCCTGCTTTTTTTACTTTAGCTGAAGCATAATATATTCTGCTCCAGCCTTTTACCTTAACTCTGTGTGTATCTCACTGCTTCAGATGTGTTTCTTGTAAACAGCATATTGTAGGATTCTGGTTTTTAATCCACTCTGCAATTCACTTCCATTTTATAGCAGAGTTCATTCCATTCACATTCACAGTTATTATTTCTGACTGACTATTCCCCTCCATTTTATTTACCCCCTTTGTACTTTTACCCCCTTATTTCACCCTATTCCTCCTCACCAATGTTTTACTTCTTACCCCTGCCTCCCCAATCTGCCCTCCCTTTTTATCACCCCCCTCTCTTTTCTTTACCCTTTTTTCCCTTGCTTTTGTCCTCCCTTCTATCAGTCCCCCCTTTCCCTTCCCCTTTTGCTTCCCTAAAGAATATGCTAAGTTTCTTTATCCCAATGAATGTATATGTTATTCCCTCTTTGAATCAAATCTATTGAGAGAAGGGTTGAAACAATGTTCACCCCTCCTTTCTTTCCCTCTATTGTAATAGGGTTTTTTTCACCTCTTCATATGATATAATTCATCCCATTCCACCTCCCCTTTCCTTTCCTCCCCTTAGACTCCCTTTTTAACCCCTTAATTTTTTTATATCATCACATCAAAGACAATTTATATTTATATTCTCTGTTTAAAGTCCTTCTCTCTGCCCAAATCCATTTACAGTTCTTAAGAGTTATGAGTTGGGGCAGCTAGGTGGCGCAGTGGATAGAGCACTGGCCCTGGAGTCAGGAGTACCTGAGTTCAAATCCGGCCTCAGACACTTAACACTTACTAGCTGTGTGACCCTGGGCAAGTCATTTAACCCCAACCACCTCACTAAAAACAAAATTAAAAAAAAAAAAAGAGTTATCAGTATTATCTTCCCGTGTAGGTATATAAGCAGTTTAACCTAATTGAGTAACTTTTTTTTTTCCCCTCTGTTTACCTTTTTAAACTTCACTTGAGTCTTGTATGTTAAGATCGAATTTTCTATTCAGTTCTGGTCTTTTCATCAGGAAAGATTGAAAGTCTCCAATGCCATTAAATGACCATCTTTTCCCCTGACAGAGAATGCCCATTTTTGCTGGGTAATAGATTCTTGGCTGCAATCCAAGCTCCTTTGCCTTCCGGAATATCATATTCCAAGCCTTGTGGTCCTTTAATGTTGAAGCTGCCAGGTCCTGAGCAATCCTGACTGTGGCTCCATGATATTTAAATTGCTTCTTTCTGGCTGCTTGGGGTATTTTCTCCTTGACCTGATAGTTCGGGAATTTGGCTATAATATTTCTTGGAGTTTTCCTTTTGGGGTCTCTTTCAGGAGGTGATCAGTGGATTCTTTCAATGATGATTTTATCCTCTGATTCTATGATATCAGGGCAGTTCTCCTTAATAATTTCCTGGAATATGGTGTCCAGATTCCTTTTTCTGGTCATGGCTTTCAGGCAGACCAATGATTCTCAAATTGTCTCTCCTCGATCTGTTTTCCAGATCAGTTGTCTTTCCAATGAGGTACTTGACATTTTCTTCTATTTTTTCATTCTTTTGATTCTGTTTGACTGATTCCTGTTGTCTCATGGATTCCTTATCTTCCAATTGACCAATTTTAATGTTTAAGGCATTGTTTCCTTGAGTGAAATTATACTCTTTTTTTCCCATTTTGCCAGTCAATTTTTGTGCTTCCTTTTCCAATCTGCTGATTCTTTTTTCATAGTTTTCTTGTTTTGCTTTCATTTATCTCCCCATTTTCTTCTATCTCTCTCAACTGATTTTTAAAATCCTTTTTGAGCTCTTCCAGTAAGGCTTTTTGTTCTTGAGTCCAGTTCACCTTCCCTTGTGAGGCTTCACATGTAGGCAATTTGAGGCTATTGTCCTCATCTGAGTTTTGGTTGGCTTTTTCCCTATTGATACAGAAGCTCTCAATGGAGAGGGCTCTTTTTTGCTTCTTAGTCATTATTGCAGCTTATTTATTTATTTTTTAAGTTGAGGTCTGCTCTGGAGGCACCAGGGTCCCTGTTTTGGGCTTCTTGTGCAGGGGTATAGGTGCTGTGTGACTGGCTTTTTACTCTGAGGCCTTTATAGTGTGTGCAGTTCTCCCACCTGCACTTCCTGTCTGAGTGCTCGGCCAAGTGCCCGATCCCGGCACCTGATCCCGCCTGACCCATTTATGACCCTCCCAGCTGGTGCAGGTAGGTTTTTCCACTGTCCTTCTTGGCCACCAGATTTTTGAGCCAGGTTCCAGGAGCCTCAGTTGTTCGGCTGTGGCCCGTAGCTCCTGCTGACTTGCCCCGACCCCCTCAGCGCTGAGTTGCTGCCCTGAGCTGGGCCTCCCTTTTGCTGAGTCAGACTGACCTTTTCCTCAAGTCTTCTAAATTATCTCTGCTTGGAAGACTGTGTCTCTCTGTCTCTTTGCAGGTTCTGTAGTTTCAGAATCCGTTCAGAGGCTTAATTTAATGTTCTTTTTAAGGGAACAGAAGGAGAGCTCAGGCAGCTTGCTGCTTCCTCTGTGCCATCTTGGCTCCGCCCCCTCATAAAAATCTATTAAATGCTTCTTGATTTGTTCAGTCAATAGTAAAGCACTATTAACTTTAAAAATAATTATTTTTTGTTTCCTTTCAGGTACATTTCCTTAATCAAGCATTTATTAACTACCGTCTATGTGCCAAGTATTGTACTAAGAGTAGGAAATACAAAGAAAGGCAAAAACATGGTAACAGACTTCAAGTAATTCACATTCTAATGGGCAAGCAACTTTCAAACAACTATGTACAGACAAGATATACACATAGTGAAAATGATAGGTAATCTCAGAGGAAGTCACTAGTAGAAGTGGAAAAGGGAAGGATTTCCCATAAGTTGGGATGTGAGTTGAGACTTGAGTCTTGAAGGAAGTAAACTAGGAGGCAGAGGTGATGGAAAAGAGCATTTCCAAGAAAAATATTTTTAATTCAAGTGATTTAAATAGTGAGCCAAAAACTTTCCTACTTTATGAATTCATTTTAACTATATAACCATTGTGAAGAGTTTAAATTTAGAGATTTATGAGGGTATGTCAAATAGAGGAGGTATAATTCTGTAGGGCTGATAGTAGGCACAGTAGATAGATCACAAGACCTGGAATCGATAAAATTGGAGTTCTAAACGAGCGCCAGAGATTTCCTAGTTGTGCGGCCATGGGCAAATCATTTAACCCTCTTTGTCTCAGTTTCCTCATCTCTGAAATGAGTTGGAGAAGGAAATTGCAAACCACTAAATTATCTTTGCCAAGGAAACCTGAAATGGGGTCATGAAGACTTGAACAGGATTAAAAATCAACAAAAATCATTCTGAAAGTTAAGGAGGAAAAAATATATAAACATATATGTGTTGTAATACATATATGTAATATACACAATAATATGCATGTCATATATAGTTTATATGTACATACATATGTGTTATATACCTATATACACATATACATATAGATATTCATAGAGATACACACCTATACACATATACATATACAATATAATAATTTAGCATGCCACTCAGAGTCCAAGCAAAACAAAAATAATTAAGAACATCATTTGGATGGATATGTGTGTATTTATGATCAGCTGGAAAGTTGAAAGAGTAAATAAAGAGAGAAATATGAAATAAAGGGCACATATTCTGAAATGAATACCTATGCTGCTCATTAATCCAATGGATTTTTAAAAGTATTATTGAGTGTTTTATATATATATATACATGTGTGTATATGTATATATATATGTATATACACACATATGAGAGAGACAGAGTGAGACAAAGAGAAAAAGAAAGCATAAACACTCAGGGCCTTTTAATTGGTGTGTTTAGCACTGCATATGATGAAAACATTTTGTGTTGTATTCATGGAACTTTAGATTGATGATTGTAAAGTTCAGTGCCATGTTGTTTAACCACATGTTGAGCATTCTGTTACAAGTTGCTCATTACTCAAAGAAAATTAATGTGAACATGCCCAACTGTATGTCTCATAGGCATCTCAAACTTAACATATCCAAAACAGATGTCATTCTTTTCCACTTACAACTACCCCTCCTCTTTAAGTTTACTATTTCTATTAAGGGCACTATCATGTTTCCATGTACTGAAATGTGTAACCATGAAATCATCTTGGATTCTTTACTTTTACTTACATCCTTCCTATCCTATATTTAATCTGCTATCACATTTTGCCTTTTCCAACTCATCAACATCAATAGTCTGTCCTTTTTGTTCCATACACTGTAATTTCCCTCATTCAGTCACTCACACATGTTGCATAGATGATACTACTACTATAACTACTACTACTAATGCTGCTGCTGCTACTACTACTACTATTACTACTACTACTACCACCACCACTACTATTACTGATGCTACTAATACTACTACTGCCACCACCACCACCAACACCAATAATGATAATGATAATAATAAATAGATGTAGGAATGGATAAATAAACGAACAAATAATTAAACAATAATAAGGATGATGATGATTGTCAGCATTTAGAACCTACCATGTGTCAGGCACGTTGCTAAACATTTTACAAATATCTCATTTGATCCTTGTACTAATCATTTTTTTTAGTTAAGCTTTTTATTTAATGTTTCAAAAAATGTATTTAGTCAAACAGACCAAAGCCCATGTCATCATCAGACTCCTTGGACTCTTCTTTTTTTGCTTCCTCTTTCTTCTTCTCCTCAGCTGGGGCAGCTATGCTATCAGGAGCAGCACCTCCAGCAGGGGCAGCACCACCAGCTGCTGGGGCAGGTCCACCAACTCCTACATTGCAGATGAGACTTGCAATGTTTACATTTTTCAGGGCCTTTGCAAATAATCCAGGCCAGAACAGTTCAACATTTACACCTGCTGCTTTAATGAGGGCATTAATTTTATCCTCTGTGAACATAACCTCATTGTCGTGAAGGATGAGAGCAGAGTAGATGCAAGCGAGCTTGGAGATGGTCATTTCAGGAGATGGATGAGAGAGACTTGTCTGTAGTGGTGCTAGTCGTCAGCTGAAGTGAGGATTCACCCCAACATGGCCTTAGTTTCCAAAGAAGAACCAAGCACTTTACAGAAAACTGAAGAGGACCTTGTACTAATATTAAGAAGTACATGCTATTATTACCCCCATTTTACAGTTGATGCAACTGAGGCAAACAAAACTTAAGTGACTTGCCAAAGTCAGTTCAATTCAATAATTTTTTCCCTATAGACAATTTATTATTCTCCAGTTACGTTTAGAGATAGTTTTCAACATTTGTTTTTATAAGATTTCTAGTTTCAAATTTTTCTCCATCCCTCTGCTCCCTCCCCCTTTCCCAAGACAGCAAGTAATCTTTCTTCATTAGTCATGCTGTGAAAGAAGAATTAGAGCAAAGAAGGTAAAATCTCAAAAAAGAAAAACAACAACAACAACAAAAAAAACCACAATAGAAATAGTGTGGTTCAATCTGCATCTAGATTCCACAGTTTTGTATTTTTGTTTGTTTGTTTGTTTGTTTTCTGGAATTGGAGAGCATTTTCCATCATGAGGACTTTGGAACTATCTTGGACCATCATATTGCTGAGAAGATCAAGTCTATCACAGTTGATCAACACATAATGTTGTTGATACTGTGTACAATGTTCTCCTGGTTCTGCTCATCTCACTCATCATCGCTTCATGCAAGTCCTTCCAGGTTTCTCTGAAATCTGCCTGCTCATTGTTTCTTAAAGCACAATAGTATTCCATTTCATTCATATACCATTCCCCAATTAATGGGCAACCCCACAATTTCCAATTCCTTGCCACCACAAAAAGAGCAGCTATAAATATTTTTGTACATGTGGGTCCTTTTTCCTTTTCCGTGATCTCCTTGCTCATGTGCACCACATGTCCACCACATGCAAGATGGGTGCATTCCTAAAGACCTACTCTAAGGTGAGTTAGCCTCAGGCCAAAGACCTGCTGGACGCCCCCAGCTTTGCTACAGAGATGTATGCAAGCAAGACTTGAGGGCTCTGGGAATAGACATCAACAGCTGGGAGGAGATGGCCAAGGACTGTGGCTGATGGAGTTCAGTACTCAGGAGCAGCTTGCGTGCAGCTGCAATGGGCCTTCAAGCTTGGGAGGAAGAAAAATGAATGAGATACAGGAACTGACAGGCAAGAGAGAGCACAGTTTTCCGATATCCTCCTTGCGGCAGGAGCTGGGTGTCCCTCCCGTATTGGACTGCACAGTCACACTGTAGCCTGTGGCTCTTCAAGGCACTGATCCATGGTCGTCCACGACTGGTGGAAGCCTACTACTATCCAGGGAAAAAGACTTAATAGTGATATTGCTGGGTCAAAGGGTATGCCAGCTTTATAGCCCTTTGGGCATAGTTAGAAACTGGTCTCTAGGGTGGTTGGATCAGTTCACAGCTCCTCCATCAATGCATTAATGTTCCAATTTTTCCACAACTTGTCGAACATTTATTATTTTCCTTTTTTGTCATATTAGCCAATCTGATCAGTATCAGGTGATACCTCAGAGTTGTTTTA
Source organism: Dromiciops gliroides (assembly GCF_019393635.1). Taxonomy (NCBI): domain Eukaryota; kingdom Metazoa; phylum Chordata; class Mammalia; order Microbiotheria; family Microbiotheriidae; genus Dromiciops; species Dromiciops gliroides. Next base: position 49,999,580 of record NC_057864.1, on the reverse strand, counting down.
ATTTGCATTTCTCTAATCAATAATGATTTAGAGCATTTTTTCATATGGAAATAGATAGCTTTGATTTCTTCATCAGGAAACTGCCTGTTCATATCCTTTGACCATTTCTCAATTGGGAATGACATGAATTCTTATAAATTTGACTTAGTTCTTGATATATTTTAGAAATGAGGCCTTTATCAGAAGTACTGGCTTATAAAAATTGTTTCCCAGCTTTCTGCCTCCCTTCTAATTTTGGATGCATTGCTTCTGTTTGTACAAAAACCTTTTAATTTAATGTAATCAAAATCATTCATTTTGCATTTAATAATATTCTCTACCTCTTGTTTGGTGTGATGTTTAAAATCTAATGTGTGATCACGTTTTCTGCCCCCAGTCCCCTCAGCAGTGTGTGCGTGTGGGGAGAATTAGCTAAGTTTGCTGATAAATTTGGCAACAATTTAGGCTTTTGAACATTTATTAAAGTATATTAGGGGTTAGCAAAGAGAGAGAGATAGAAAGCCACCTTCACCTAGCTATCCATGCTTCCAAAGAGAACATGTAAAGTTCTGAAACTTAGGAAATCTGTCTAATCTGACTGCCTCTGCCACCACATGTTTGTTCTCAACCAAAAGAGAACAATCCTCAGTCCTTTCCAGTGGAAGTTTCCTGTGGGCCAGGAAGACAGGCAGTCCCCACACATAGCTCCAAGCTACTTGGCTGGTCACTGATTGATATGACTTATAGGCAGTCTATGAATAGACTTAACTTCCAGATGACAGGCAGCTTCTGGATGCTAGACACATGCTTTCTTTTCAGCGGGGCATCGCCTTGGTTCTCACAATGTCTTTCTCAGCAGGGGGTGGCACCCTGATTCTCACATTGGTCATAAATTGTTCTCCTTTCCATAAATCTGAGAGGTATACTATTCCTTCCTCTCCTAATTTACATATGTATCATCTTTTATGTCTAAATCATGTACCCATTTTGACCTTATATTAGTATAAAGTGTAAGATGTTGGTCTATGCAAAATTTCTGCCATACTATCTTCCAGTTTTCCTAGTAGTTTTTGTCAGATACTGAATTCCTATCCCAGAAGTTTGAGTCTTTGGGTTTATCAAACAGCACATTACTAAAGTAATTTACTATTGTGTCTCCTGTGCCTAACTTATTGCATTGATCCCCCACTCTATTTCTTAGCCAGTACCAAATAGTTTTGATGACTGCTGCTTTATAGTAAATCTTCAGATCTGGTACACCTACCCCACCTCCCTGTGTATTTTTTTCAATAGTTCCCTTGATATTCTTGACCTTTTGTTTTTCCAGATGAATTTTGTTATTATTTTTCTAGCTCTATCAAAATAATTTTTAGATAGTTTGATTGGTATGGCACTGAACAGGTAAATTACTTTAGGTAGAATTGTCATATTTATTATATTAGCTCAGCCTATCCATGAGGAATTGATTTTTTTACAATTATTTAGATCTTATTTGATTTGAGTCAAAAGTGTTTTGTAATTGTGTTCATAGAGTTTCTGGGTTTATCTTGGCAAGTAGACTCCCAAGTATTTCTTTTTTTTTTTTTTTTTTGGTGAGGCAATTGGGGTTAAGTGACTTGACCAGGGTCACACAGCTAGTGAGTGTTAAGTGTCTGAGGTCGGATTTGAACTCTGGTACTCCTGAATCCAGGGCCGGTGCTCTATCCACTGCGCCATCTAGCTGCCCCCCAAGTATTTTCTATTGTCCACTGTTACTTTAAATGGAATTTCTCTTTCTATCTCTTGCTGCTGAACTTTGTTGGTCATGTGTAGAAATGCTGCTGATTTATGTGGATTTATTTTATATCCCAATATTTTGCTAAAATTGTTAATCCTTTCAAGTAATTTTTGAGTTGATTCTCTAGGATTCTCTAAGTATACCATCATATGATCTGCAAAGAGTGATAGTTTTGTTTCCTCCTTGCCTATTCTAATTCCTTTAATTCCTTTTTGTTCATTGCTAAAGCTAACATTTGTATTATAATATTAAATAATAGAGGTGATAATGGACATCCCTGTATCACCCCTGATCTTATTGGGAAGCCCTCTAACTTATCTCCATTGCATATAATGCTTGCTGATGGTTTTAGGTAGATAATGCTTATTATTTTAAGGGAAGCTCCACCTATTCCTAAGCTCTCTTGTGTTTTTGTTAGGAATGGGTGCTGTATTTTGTCAAAAGCTTTCTCTGCATCTATTGAGATAATCATATGATTTTGGTTAGTTTTCTTATTCATGTGGTTGATTATGTTAATAGTTTTCCTCAATAAACATTTATTCACTGCCTAGTAGTTTCCAGGCATGGGGAAATAAAAATGGGGGTGGGGGGTTGGGAAGAGGCAGTTTCTGCCCTCAGTGAGTTTATAATCTAGTAAGGGAAGAAAATATACAAAAGGGATCTAGGAAAGTGGGCTGTGGGCACCAGGACATATCTTGCTTCTTGGAGGTCAAACGAACTAGAACTGCAGATGGAAAGTGAAGAGTAAGTGAGAAAGCAGATATTTTGTAAATGTTTGGAGTGGGACTTGAATTCATATCTTCCTAACCCGAAACCCAATTCCATATCCACTGCATGTCATAACTCATTCTACGTTAGTATTGAAATAGCCTACTATTTGGTGTTTTTTCTTGCAGTTCCTATTCTATCCAATCCATTCCCCATATAGCTTCCATATTGACATTCTTAAAACTCATCTGACCATGTCCCTCCCTTGTTCTAGAAACTCCACTGTATCTAGATAAAATGCAAGTTTCTTTTGGTTGGTATTTTAAACCCTTCCAAATCTGCCTTTATATTATCTTCCTGGTGGATTAGAAGTTATTTTTCCAACAGTCTCTTAGTACCAGCTAAATTGCCCTATTTACTGTTTCCCCTAACTAAATTCCCATCCATTTCTTACCTCCTTGTCTTTGCATTTCCTTCCTGTATGTTTTATTCCCTTTTCCTCCTCCCCTCTCTTGGAACCTGGGGTTTAATTAAAATTTTCAAATTTCAGGTGACCGTTACTGTCTTCTAGTGGACTTTTTTAACTCCCCCGGTTGTTAGTGACTCCTTGACACTTATTGTTTTTTATTTTTATTTAAAATTTTAATTTTCAGCATTTTGTACTATATCTCCCTTTAAGCTTCTTAAAGTCAGAGGATTTCTCACTTTGGCATCCATATTCTCTTCAAATACCACATGCTTAACATAGATGCTAAACTAAGTACTTGTTCATTGATTGATTCTTATAAACTCACAAACTTTCCCAAATTCCATTTTTTTAAAGCAAGTCCTACTGAACAGGCTAGACGCTAATGAAGGGAAGTCTTCTATCACTGAAAAATGCTATGCACATAAATTCACTTAATTCAAATTTTCATGATTTATGATATGTGATATCATAGATGCATGATATGCTCTCATTTGTTATATTCACATTCCCTAAAATACTCTATTCATAAAATCTGATTGCTTTCTAAGATGGAAAGCAATATATGCATTTAATAATTTCACTTGTAGAAAAATCTAAATTTAAATTTGCATTCTTATTGCAATAAAGCATTCCTTGATTATGCTTTTGATAGTTCCATAAAATAACATTTTATGTTTGCATTATATAACCAGTGATTAATTTTTGTTTACCTAGTTAAGCTTCATGATATTAAAAAAAACTACTAAAATCTCATCTTTTAAATAGTAATATATCTAGAGATCAATTAGATCTTTCTAAGTCCTCATTTTCGTGAATGATAGTCATGATAATGCAAAAGAAATAAAGGCATTTTCTTTAAAAAAAAACAGAATCACAAATTTAGGCTAGTCAGATCAATAAAACTCTAAATGATTTAGTTTTGAGAATAACAGAAATATCAAATACTCTCTTCTACTTCCTCTTAGTCTTTGCTTGTACTTTCCCCATCCCCTTCCATATTTAGATAGATCTATCCTCCCATGAAGCAACTATTAATGATTTAATATCAACATTAGGGAGCAAATAGAATTGAAAGCTTTTTGGGGTTAGTCTGCCTTTAACTATTTTACAATATATTTAAGGGGTTAGATAATAGAATAAGTGGGAGATCAATTAAAATTACTAATAATTCTAACTTAGAAATCATGGATGCTTCCCTTTATGGAAAAAAAAAGTTTTGAAATTCAGAATATATTTATAAACTTTTAAGTTTATAAAAAAAACTTTTATATTCTGTTCTGAAAGATGGAGTAAATTGAAGCTTCATGAAAAAATAGGGATTAACAATATATCGGGACTAAATATCATCAAACTGTAGGATATGAAAATTTCCTAGGTTGCTCTGAAACCATTTATTTCATCCTTTTTATGGCACAATCATATTTCACACAATCATATGCCATCATTTGTCCAAATGATGAATAATGAATAATATTATCCACATCCTGGATTGAAGATTGAGTATGACACTTATATTGCATAAATGAGCCAACTATTAAAAAAATTTAAAAACCTTTTAATATTTTTTAAATCAACCTTTTTTCTTCTCTCCCACCCCCAATTTGGAAATGGTAGAAGGGTAAATGACTATTTAATACAAGAAAAACATGTAATTTAAAAGAAACTTATAGAATATGCCTGACTCCCTAAAGGTTGTTTATAGGAAAATCCCAGGAACATTGTAGGCTTTAATAAAAATGACAACACAAAACAAAACAGAAGATTTCTGTCTCTCTTCTCTCACAGAATACTGTGAAAATTCACAATTTTTCTTAGAGGTTGCAAAATATCCTAGTCCCCAACTTGGAAAAGTTTGTAAAACAACTGAGCATTTTTTTCTGCCTAGTTTTCTTTATATATTCCCAGAAATTCATCACATGTAAATTAGCTCTTAATGAATGGGGGAGAAGGAGAGGCTGCCTAAAGCATGTATGTTTACTCATTGCATTATTGATAGAAAATATAGAATCCTTGCAAGAACAGAAGCATTCATTTACTTAAAGGTAGTCAGTATACTACTTCATCCCATTTTCTTTTCTAAAACAACCCCAATTACTTTTGTAAGAAGTCCATGGATCTTATTTGTATCTCCAACAGTTAGCATAGTGCCTGGTATATAGTAGGTGTTTAATAAATTCTAAATAAATTGCATTATATCTTATTTCTTCAAAGATCACCGACCATAAATTATGTTAGAACATTAGGGGGACCTGAACAAGACTTTTGGTCATTCATTAAGTTCTTCTGTTGTCCCAGACAGGTTTTTCTTGTATAAATTCAAGAAAGACATAGGATTTCATAGAAGTTGGTATTTTTTGAGTGTGGGAACTCCTTTCTATATCTTATTTGATGCCCCTAAGTGTAAAAACATTCACTGATTTCAGTTTTGCTTATTTAGAATATAGATAAAACATGATACTTAGGTCCGGGCAATCTTTTGTTCAAATCATATCTTATAAATTTACTAGCTATATGACCCTGGGCTAGTCATTTAACTTTTTCAGGCTCAGTTTCCACATCTGTAAAATGAAGATAATTCTGGAAACTACCCTAAATAAATAAATCTATTTATTTATTTGTTTGTTTGTTTGTTCATTTATTTGTTTATTATTTCTTTTTTTTTTTTGGTGAGGAATAAATAAGACAATATATGTAACTGTAAAGCCATCTATTGTAGTTCTTGTAGTCATAGTAATATTGGTATACCCAGCCCTCCAACACAGTTCATAGCCTATAAAAGGTATTTAATAAATGCTTATTGACTGTAAACTTATATGCATCCAGTTCATTACCATCTATCTTCTAATCAGTTGTAAGAACAAGGGAGAGATCACCAAATATAGGCAATGTAACATGAGAACTTTAATATGTATTTGGTTTCATAATACCATGAAAACAAAGGGATGACTTAAAAAGTGACATTGAAACTCTCTAATTGAAAATATATGCTATGTAAAACATATAATTTTCCAGTTTAGACCCATGAACTCCTATGAAATATATAATGATGAGTTTACATCTTGAAAATTAGATGCTGTTTCAAAAAAATTCCAATCACATTGAAGTCTTCTCTTCTCCACACTTCGTAAAGAAACTCATTCTTATAAACATGTAATTTACCATTCTGAGAGCCTCACAAAAACAAAAGAGAAGACAGGCAAATACATCATGCCAAGCAATCTGTTCACACAAGACCAGAATATCCATTGAAATCCTTTTGTCCACTGTACTCATTGGCCACTGTCACAATAAAAATGTGTTAATATCTTTTGTTATGTCTAATGTTTCCATGTTCAAACAGCACTACAAACAAATTAAACAAAACAAAACACCCACTGCATTATGAAAGCATTTTCTTTAAAGAATAAGGGAATGACAAACCGATTTGCTAATATCAGCTGTGACTTCTTTCAATGGGGCAACTGACACCTAACTAGTTCATTCTTTTCTGATTGAAGCAGAAAGTTAATAGGTTTAATGATGCATAATTGGGTTCATTTCTCCTCCTTGAACCCATCTAGGTTACCAGCTGGGCTGGAGCATCCTTGTTTGTGTCTCCTTCCTGTTTTCTTTTACCCAGTCAACTTGGGACCGCTGAAAGGTAAAATAGAACTCATCGGCCTTTTCTCAATGGGTAGTCACCCACAAAGGCCTTGTTACTTTCACTGCATCAGTTTCCATGAACAGAGAATCCCTTGAGAATTAAACTCTGCAAGCTAGGATCAGGAAGAGATGAACACCTACTGAGAGGCAGTGTGGCCCAGTGGGAAAAGTATTGGCTTTGAATTCAGAGGATGTATGTTTAAAGCCTGCCTCTGTCACTCTCTGTTTGACTTTGGCCAAGTTATTTAACCTTCTGTGAACTCCATTTCTTCAACTGTGAAATGAATGGGTTTGACTAAATGTTCTCTAAGGTCCCTTTCAGTTCTTAAGTGTACAATTCTTTGATCTCCCAGTTCATTTCATCTAAACATAGAATCTTGGAATTCACCATGGGACTATAACTAAAATTATATAGTTCATGGTAATCAGGTTTGCAGAGTTTTGAATGTAAGAGCACCTTTCTCATAATATGGAGGGAAAGAAAAAACAGGCCTGGAAGGAATCAACACAAACTCTGGAACAGATAGTTTCAATGGGGATATTAAATATCCATTAAGATAGCAGCATACAAGACGGTTAGTAAAACAAATCCAGTGGTAGAAAGTTATTGTATCTAAGCTGAATTTCTGATCCAATAATCTACATACTCCAGGCAAAGCATCACCTTTATTTCTTTTACAAACCCTGTGGTCATCTTGACTTAGTGTGCAGCCCCACCCCCCTGTCCTCCCCCGACAATTTGCTATTATGGGAAATAGCCTTTTGGCAGAATGACTATTCTCATCTCCTGCAATTGAGAAAGTGAATTAAAAACTATTAAACTAGAAACCATCAGTGTAATTCATTAACCATGCATTTTTAAATAATATTCTTAATGCAGTCTCTTCCCAGACATGCTAACAAGAATGTTCAATAATTACAGAATTGCTTTTCTCTTGTTATCTAGGGAGGCAAAATAAGCATCAAATGAACTCTTTACACAAAGGAAAGCATAATGCTGCTGCTAAAAATTGTAGAACTAGTACACTTGATTATGGGAATCTCTGAGTATTCAAACACAAGAAGAGTTCAATTGGGACATTTAATTGAACTCAATTCAACAAACACTATTTATGTGCCTACTAGATAGAAATTAATAGAGGCCTTGAAATCAGGAATTACTAAGTCCAAATCTTGCCTCTAACACATATGTTCTACTTGACTAAGAAGAATTCACTTAACCTCACAGTGCTCTAGCTAAATAAGACTACAGATTATAGAGATGGCAGTCGATGTAATAGTAGAAAGTTTCCATACCCTCATACGGAATTATATGATAGGAGCTCTGCACTCTCTTGAACTAATAGATCTTGATTTAAAAATAAAATTAACTGGGGCAGCTAGGTGGTACAGTGGATAGAGCACCGGTCCTGGAGTCAAGAGTACCTGAGTTCAAATCTGGCCTCAGACACTTAACACTTACTAGTTATGTGACCCTGGGCAAATCACAATCCCAATTGCCTCATTAAAAAAAAAATTAAAAAAAAAACAATAAACCAAACAAACAAACAAGTGTAAATCATAAATCTAGGTACCAGAAGTACAAAGACAAAGGGGGTTTACATTTTACTGGCTATTAACCCTATAGTTTCCACTACTGGCTCACGTATTCATTGTTTCATTCTGTGTTCAAAGGCAAGTATAGTGAGTGTGCTCTAGAAATCACAGAAATGACCATATTTTTGTTGATGTTTGGTCATTTTCAGGTATATCCAACTCTCCATGACCTCATTTGGGGTTTTCTTGACAGAAATACTGGAGTGGTTTGCCATTCCTTCTCCAGCTCATTTTACAGAAGAGAAATTAAGGTGAACAGGGTTTTGTGACTTGCCAATATCACACAGCTAGTAAATAAGTGAGGCTGGATTTGAATTCATAAAGATGTCTTCCTGATTTTAAGCCCAGTGCTCTATTCACTGTACCACCTAGCTTCCTGACTGTAATTAGAGAAATTCTCCAATCTGTTTTGTCCCCACTATGGGATAAAACCAAGGAAAGTTGTGCTGTTTTTTTGTTTATTTTTGTTTATTTCCTCCATGAGACAATTCTTTTCTATCAATCTTTAATCACATAGATAGATGCTTACATAAAATCATTGTTAATGTCCTTGTGATTTACTAGCCATATCACAGTCAATGAGTATTTCATAAATGCTTCCTATGTGCCTCATCCAGTACTAAAAACTAGAGTTACAAAGAAAAGTAAAAACAGACTTCTCTCAAGGAGGTCCAACATGCAGACACCATGTCTGTGCATGTATCTATGTGTGTGAATATGTGAGTGTACATATATATATGTGTTTGTATATATGTGTGCATATATATTAATATACATATATACTACATATTCACATACATATATATGTGTGTGTGTATATAAATGTGTGTGAATATATATATACATACACACACACACACACACACACACACACACACACACACACACATATATATATATATATATATATATATATAAATAATATGTATAGGGGAAGTTACTTGGCACAGTGGATAGAGTGCCAGGCCTGGAGTCAGGAAGACTCATTTTATGAGTTCAAATCTGGCCTTAGACACTAGCTGTTTGACTTTGGGCAAGTCACTTAATCCTGTTTGCCTAAGTTCCTCATCTAATACGCTGGAAAGGGAAATGGCAAACCACTCCAGTATCTCCCAAGAAAACCCTAAATGGACTTACAAAAAATCAGAAATAACTGAAAAAAACCATCAACTGAACAGTGGCAGTGAGAAGGTATATATGCATATAGGGATGACACACACACACACACACACACATATATATATACACACACATATATGTATGTATATGTATATATATGCATACATATATACATAAATATATCTATATGTTTATACATGTGTGTTTTTATGTGTGCGGTATTATTGTGAGGTTCAAATGACATAATGGATGGAAAGAATTATATAAATGCCAGTTTTCCTCTTCTTCATCACCACCACCACCACCACCATCATCGAGATTACTGTTGTTGTTATCATATTTATCATTCTCATTATCATCATTATCATTATTATTAGCCTGAATTCACCAGGCCTTTCAAGTCTTATCATTATTTCATTCCCTGTTCCTTCTACTTCATTCCTCCTGCTGTCAGGCAATGTTTATAGAGCAATATAGGAATGGACTTATGAATATTAAATAATAATTTCCAGGGGGGGGATATGTGCAAAAACTTATTACTATTTAATTCAAGTCTAGAAAGTCAATAATAGCAAAACAAAGTCAAGTACTGATTTGGGGTTTTCTTGGCAGAGATACTAGAGTGTTTTGCTAAAATTCTTCTCCCGCTCATTCTACAGATGAGAAACTGAGGCAAACAAGGTTAAGTTACTTGGCCAGGGGCACATAGCTAGTAGGTGTCTGAGGTCTGATTTGAACTAAGAAATATGTTTTCCTAATTCTAAACCCAGTGCTTTATCCACTGTACCATCTAGCTATAATTGTCAATTTTTCAGGTTTTTATGCCTACCATGTAAATTTAATAATAAGCACTCACATGATAATTATGCTGGCTGTAGCACATTCTTCTGTGTCTATATACACACATGCACACATGCACCTACATGTGCACATACACGTATACATACACATATATGTAATTTATATGAGTATGTACATAAATGTGATGGAATTTTTTGTGTTGGTAGACAACTGGGCCTGGAGTCAGAAAGACTTGAATGAACATGTCACTTAAGTTCTGTCTACCTCAGTTTCCTCACTTGTAAAATGAATATAGTAGTATCAACTACCTTCCAGTATTGTGGAGAGAAAATGAGATAATAATTGCAAATGCTTTATGTAAATTCTATATATTTTTCTTATCATTACTTTCATTATCATTCCAGATTACGTAGAGGATAGCAAAGTATAACAAAACTGGAGATTTAGGATGTGATTAGATTGTAAAGTGTTTTAAATATCCAACAGAACCACTCAAGTTTACAGATTAGGAAGGATGATAAGGTTAGACTTGTGCTTTAAGAAAGTCACTTTACTCTCTGGATGGTGGATGGATTGAAGTAGGAGAACAATGAGACAAGCAATGAGATTAACCAACAGGCTACTGATATAGTGTAGGATAAAGGAAATGAGGACTATTAAAAGGGTGGTGGCTAGAGAGTAGAAAGAATGGAACATGTAATTGATAATCTGAAGATAAAAACTTCAAGGCTCAACAAAAGATAGTTTATGTGGGGGCTGAAGACAAGTGAAAAGTTTATGACACTGAAATTATGATCATGAATGATTAGGGTGGTACCACTGCCAATAATAACAAAGTTTGGAAGAGGAGGGTTTTTTTTTTCCTCTGCTTCTCTAACTTTATCTTCAAAGTCCTTTTTGAGCACCTCTATGGCCTGAGACCAATTCATGTTTTTCTTGGAAGCTTTAGATATAGGGACCCTGATGTTGACATCTTCCTCTGAGGGTGCCCCTTGGTCTTCCTTGTTACTGAAGAAACTTTCTATGATCCTCACCTTTCTCTGTCGGCTCATCTCGCCTTTCTTTTACTTGACTTTTAGCTCCTTAAAGTGGGGCACTGTTTCCAGGCTGCAGTATCCCAAGCTTAAGAAGTCCCAGTTGGTATGATTTAAGGAGAATCAGGTTTTTCACTGGTCTGGCCTGTTCCCTGGTCCTTACATGATCCCATACCAACTTGCTAATAAATCAGCTTTGTGTGTTGTGGTTGTCAGCTCTGAGGAGCTTGTGCCCCTCCCCCACCTGGGCCACTGCTACTGGAGCCTACCTCCTGGTTCTCGGCAGGGGTGTAAAAGTTCTGCCTCAGCCCAGGGCTCAGCCCATTCACCAGACTGTGAGCTTAGTTCCAGACAACACTGGCGCTTCAGCTGATTCAGAGGCTCTGGGGGTCTGCTTCTCTGGTGAGGCCTTCCTGGGACTGGATCTGTGTCAGGGTGACTGTAGGGTTGGGCTTGACTCCTGTATTAGCACAACAGCTCCTTCCTTCTGACCTTCCAAGTCATTCTTGGTTAGAAGATGATTTCAGCACATTCTTCTGTGAGTTTTGCTGCTCTGGGCATTTTCCTATGGCATTATTTGGATGTTTTTTAGTGACTGTGTCATGAGTTCGGGAGCTCACTGCCTTTCCTCTGTCATCTTGGCTCCCAAAGGAAGGGTTGTGAAGAAAAGGGGAAAAGAAGAAAAGAAAAACTAAAAGAAATACAAACGTGTCTTTATTTGATAACATTGAGTTTGAGATGCTTACAGGACACCTAATTTGAATGATCCCTCCCCCAAAAAATTAGATGATGATGTAGTACTGGAGCAAAGGAAAGAAACCATGATAACTTCTCCTCTCTCTATAGCTCTGACCCTCATTGGTCTCCTTGCTGAGTGTTCATCTAGTTTACAACCTTTACTATTAAGTGTCCCCAAGGTTCTGTCTTATTCTATCTTGTATTTTTCCTTTATTCTATCTCAGCAAATGATTATATGATTGCCCAAGGTTTCAAATATTATGTCTATGAAGATGATTTTCACATCCTGGGGATGGATGGACGAGCTGAAGTTTTAAAAAAATATCATATTAAAACAATTTGCGTAAAACCACAGATAAGCATTCAAGTTTCCTCCAAGTCAGTCCAAGGAGTTTTTTTTTTTTGGGGGGGGGATATATATGTATATAAGTATATGTATATATATATATATATATATAGAGAGAGAGAGAGAGAGAGAGAGAGAGAGTATACATGTTGTATGTGTATATATGGGTATATATACATCTATATGCATATATAAATACATCATATCATGTATGTCATATAGGATATATGTATCTATGTGTATGTCTATATGTGCATGTAAATATAAATATATAATTTAAATATTGATGAAAGCAAAGAAAGAAAGCTGTTGATTGGATGTCATTCTCATCCACTGTCATAATTGCTAGCTCCTCTTAGTTTTAGTTCTTAGCAGCGGACAACTGCTACACAAATCTACTATCCATTATTCTTCTTCTCTGGGACAAACACAGATCTAATGGTGTCTCACTCACACCTCTCTACCTCCCCTTTCTGGTGATACAAAGCCTGACCAGAATTTTCTTCCTCAAGGCCCCTGTGACACCAAAGTAAATGCCATTCTCCACAAAGCCTTCAATTACTCTAGACCTAGGATTGCTTCAAAAGTCTTCCAAAGTCTCTGTGATATTGCATCTTGGCTACAATAGTTTTTAGTACATGCTGAGTGAACTCTTGACGCATCTTGAACTCTTTTCTAATAAAACTAACCTCTCTCATCATTTAAGCTGGCATTTGTAATGTCTATTGTTGTCTCTAGGGACCCAGCCCAAGTCCCCCAGTTAATTCAGTACAGGACACCAACAAATTATAAGACAGTGACTTTCAATCACTTCCAATTTTAGCAGGATTTAGGATGGTGACCTGAAATTAATTAAATAAATAAATCCATACATACATAAAAAAGAAGAAAAAGAAGTCCTATTATCAATCCTCTAGGCCTCTTGGTCCCTGTAGGACTTTTTTTTTTTTTTAATGATACTTCTTCAGTTCTGCAAATGATAAATTGACAAATATTGCTAGAGTTTAAATATTTCTGAGAGAGCAATTCTTCACTCCCTGCTGTTTACAAGTAAAACATTGTCTACAAATAATCCATTACATTAGCCGTCCTCTTTATCATAAAGCCATGTTGAATACTTGTAACATTTATAAAAAGACACCAACTGATTGCAAGATGAGCGTTACCCTTGAGCAAATTATGAACACATTTATTTCAGTCTTCTGCGTTTGAAACTAATTTTCTGGTAATATCAAAAGTGTTCATAGAATTAATTTCCTGTCAGTTCAGCAGTATTCAAGTGAATATTTTATGATTTTGCATTAGCTGTATTTGTCTAGAGTTGTGACATGATCGAGCCATTCTCTAAGGGAAACACATTAATAATTAAGCTCTGTCCAATGCGGAGTGCTAAGGATGACAGAATAATTGTACATTTGCAGAGGCCGTTTCACAAGGCAGAGACAGAGAATTGCCCTGCCGCCATTTAAATGTCAATTTAGGATTTCTTTGCTAAAATTAAAACAGCACTACAGAAGTGATAGAGAGAGAGAGAGAGAGAGAGAGAGAAGAAAAAAGAAAAAAAATAAACTGGTGTCAATCCAGATAACGCTCCCCTTGCTTTCTCCTTACTTTCAAAGTGTGAGCTAAATGGAAATAGGCCCTCCCCCTCCCCCAGCCCTCCTTTTCCATGCTGAATAAACTGTCAGTTAGAAGTTCTCTTTCTTGTTGGCAATGATATATTCTGAGTGGTACTGTTTCAAAGATCAATGCTCAATGAGTAGAAGAACTCTAGTGAAAGTTTTTCAGAGAAAGCTTTGATTAGTTTTCAACCTTATGTTCAGGGCCCCAGACAACTTTACTTACACTTTAAGATAGTTATAAACTTCCCAAGGAATTCATTGTATATAGATTCACTCAGTATACTCATGTTTCTTTTTCCTTTGTTAACGTCTAACATGACTGGGTTTTGAGGTGAGATTTTTGTTTTATTCAATATGGGAGATAGGGCAGAGTACATATGTTACATTCTCTTTACCTTGACTGATGAAATGCATATTGTGTTGTTTAAAATTCTAAATGTGGGTTCTAATCTGCCCCCCCCCCGAGTTTTTGGGAGAAATTGGCTAAAATCACTGATAAATTCACCAAGAGTTTGGGCTTTTAAGGGTTTATTAAAAGGTATAAGATAGTAAAGAGAGAAAGATTGAGAACAGATTTCTTATAGCATGGAAATCCTAGTCTTCCTAAACTCCCCTGTGAAGTCCTGCCACCATGCCAATCTCTCCAACCAAAGAGGAAGAAGTTCCCTGCCAGTGTTCACTTCCTCTTTCATGTCCTCCTCCCAGAAATGGGAGGTTCTTCAAGGTGATTGGCAAGCATCATTCAAATTCATTGGACCCGAAAGTGGTCTCGATGTGAAGTTCAAAGTTTTAAGCTTCTGAGAACAACACCCTCTTACGTACCAGCCAGATGTGCTTACAAGCTAGTCAGAAGTCAGTCACTCTCACTTAATTCAGTCAGTTTAGATCAATCTCCAGGTGGGCCCCTAAGTATCTGCTAAATCCCCTCATCTACCACATTCATTATCTTGACACTATATATATGTGTGTGTGTATACACATATATACATATATATGCATATATATACATATATACACACACTAATACTTTACACAATTTACAGTTGTATGAAATGTCTTAAAATTCCAAGCATAACATATTATTTTAAAGTAATTTGGGTTGGAAATTGTTGCTGACGAATAAAACAAAGAGTTATACATTTTTTTTTGAGTGGTTTAGTCCATTTATGAAGTGAAAAGTACTGATGATTTGAAATGTGATCATATGACCATCATGAGCTAGAACCCTCTATGCATCCCCATTGCCATAAGGATGAAATGCAAACATTTAAAACTATCTAGTTCATGCCTTGAAAGGTTTACACTAAACTATTGCTCATTACATGCTTTACATTACCACTAAATCAATCTGTGAGCTTACATCTCATTCCCCAAATTCTGTCTGTTTGCTATGCCTCCCTAGAATTCCCAGCTTCTCTTAAAGTTCAGCTCATGTGACACTTCTAAAGAAAGCTTCCTGGATAACCTAAATTTTTATTGTTTTCTTCCATTTCCAACAATAGTGTGAATATTTAACTCTTTATATCGTGTAGTATAGAGGCAGCTAGGTGGTACAGTAAATAAAGTGCCATATTTGGAATCAAGAAGACCTGCATTAGGGGGCAGCTAGGTGGCACAGTGGATAAAACACTGGCCCTAGAGTCAGGAGGACCTGAGTTCAAATCTAGCCTCAGACACTTAACACTTACTAGCTGTGTGACCTTGGGCAAGGCCCTTAACCCTCATTGCCCAACAAAAAAAAAAAAAGACCTTCATTCAAATCTAGCCTCAGACATATAATTTTCCTCATCTGGAAAATGAGCAAGAGAAGGAAATGGGAAACAATTCCAGTTTCTTTGCCAAGAATACCCCAAAAGAGATCATAAAGAGTCAGGCATGACTGAAAATAATTAAACAATAACAAAAATAATAAGCATATTCCCCCAGAATAACATAAGCTCCTTGATAAATGGAACAATTTTGCATTTTGTCTGTCATAAGTATCTTTCTTAATGTCTTGCAGGAAGTAACCAGTGTCAGGTCTGCTGAGTCTTTTAAAACAAACACAATTTAAATCAAACCAACCAACCACAATGAACCTTTCACTTGGCTCTACCATTCTTTCAAGTTATCATCTTCTAACTCTCCTTCATTTTACATCCAAATTGTAGCAAAATCTGTTTATTCTCTTGCCTCCACTTCTTCTACTTCATTTACTTTTCAAACTCATTCAATTTGCCTTTTGATCTCATCAGAGGCTGGAGCTCTTCAGAGTTACCAAAGATCTTCTAATTGCTGAGTAGAATACACTTTTCTCACTCTTTCTTGATGTTGCTACAACATTTGATACTGAACAATCTATCTTCCTGTATTCACTCTCCTCTCTAGATTTTCATGACAGTGTCTCTTGGTTCTCTTTATACTTATCTGTTCACACTTTATTTTTTTTTCTAGATCATTTTCTATATCACATGCCCTGGTTGAAGGATTACCCAATGATTCTATCCTAGACCCTCTTCTCTCCTTTCTTTACAAAAATCGATCATCTCACTAACTCTCTCTCTCTCTTTCTCTCTCTCTGCAGGACAATGATGCTTATGTGACTGCCCAGGGTCCCAAAGATAGTAAGTGTCAAGTGTTTGAAGCCGGATTTGAACTCAAGTTCTCCTGAATCTAGGGCTGGTGCTTTATCCACTCTGCCACCTAGCTGTCCTCCATTGCCCTAACTCTCATAGATTTATTAATCCCCTCCATGGAAACAACTACTGTAATGATTGGAGTGACACTACCTGTTGGAAACTTACTGTAGGAAAGCTCCGCCATGAGGAGAAGGCGTCTGAGGGCAAGCCATGCAGCTTTTTTTTTGGTGTCAGGAAGTGACATTTGCTTATGGGTACTGTCTATCAAAGCTACCAGCCAATTAGCTTGGAGCTGTGTGTGCCTGTGGATGGGGGATATTCCCAGTTTCACAGGAGTCTTCTGGGAGGAGGAAGGAAGCATTGGGTCTTTTTTGTTCCTGACCTCGCCATGGCAGGTTGGATGATGCGGTTTCTTAGAAATAGTTAGATTTTTACCTTTCTCTTTGATCCTAATGTTCTTTAATAAATACTTAAACACTTAAATACTCTTGCTAAAGCTTCTAATTTATTGGCGACCACTCATTAGATATTTTAGACAGTATAGCTAGAATTTTAGACCCTTACACGACTACATCCAAATATCAAGCCCTAATCTCTCTTCTGAATTCCAAACCTTCAACATCAGTTTTATTTTGGATATTTTTAGTTGAATTCATGACAGGCATTTCAAACTCAGCCAGATATAGTGGATAAAATTGTGGACTTGGTGTAATAAAGACTCAGTTCAAATTTTGCCATAGACTGTGAGAACTTGGGCTAGAGTTACTCATTCATAAAAAAGGAGGAAGTTTGCACTAGATAACCTGAAAAGCCTCTTCAAGATTTAAATAGATAATCCAATGCCAAAATATTATTCACTTGCTCTCTTTTGTTCTCCGCAAAAGTAATTCCTCTCTTGAATTATTCTACTTCTGGACATGACATTTATTATGGTCCAGGCAATGGGCTAAACACTAGGGATACAAAAGCAGCAGGAAGACAGTCCTTACCCTCAAGGTGCTTTCTTTCTAATGAATGAAAACATGTAAACAAAGGATTTTTAGAATAGGGAGCTGGGAGGTACCTACATGGATTTGCAGTAGAGAAAGTTGCTAGATTTGAACAAGTTCTGGACAGGAATGAAGACATCATTTGCCTTGAAGCTTTCTTTAAAATAGACACTCTGGGAGGACCCAATTTGAAGAAGGGGTTTCAAGGTCAAAGTATATTTCCACTTTGAGAAGGCCAATCATTTTCCATGTCTTGCTGATTCTATCTCCAAATCATGCCTTGAATCCAATCCCTTTTCTCTAGTCATTTATGACCATGATCATAGTTCCATACTTCTTCACTTTCCCCCTAGATTATTGCAATATGTTCCTAATTGGTCTCCCTGTGTCTAGCCTCTTTCCTCTCCACATTCTCTGCTCCACAGTTACCCAAGTGATATTCCTAAATCATGGTCTGACCACTCCTCTCTTCTGTACTCTTCACTGCCTCCTTGTCATCTCCATGATCAAATAAAAAAAATGTATGTGTCATTAGTCCCTCACAAACAGGGTATAATATATCTTTCTAGTCTTAATATGGATTATTTTCTCTAAAACATTCCACTGTCAAGTTAAACTGGCCTTTTGAGTGTTCTTAGTATGAGCCATTTGAAGCCCCATCCTTCTGTTGAATAGGCTCTTCTTCATTCATGGAATAATATGCTTCCTTTCCTCTTTCTCAGAGAATCCCCAGTTTCCTTTACAGTTATCTTCAGAAGCCCCCTAATATATAAAGCTTTTCCTAATATATCAACTACTAGAATCACCTCTGAAATTTACTTTGGATATAGTTTGCATGAATTTTGCATATAGGGGTAGCATTGTTGCTGCTGCTGCTGCTCCTGTTGTTGTTGTTGGCAGCAGGCATGAAGACCTGAGTTCAAATCTAGCCTCAGGCATTTAGTAGCTGTGAGACCCTGGGCAAGTAACTTTATCCTGTTTGCCTCAGTTTCTTCATTTGTAAAATGAATCGGGGAAGAAAATAGCAAATCCCTCTAATATTCTTTGCCAAGAAAACCCTAAATGAGGTCACAAAGAGTTGGATACAACTGAAAAAAAACAATTTTGCACATATAGGTGTGTATATACATGTGTGTATGTATGTGTTTATAAATGCATACATGTGTTTATATATGTAAATATACATATACACACATACTGAGTTATTTAAAATACTGTGGGAACTAGGCTGGCTTTAGCTTAAATTATTGGGGGCCAGGCTGGGTTTTGCTAAAATATTACTATTTATAAATTAATGGCCATTGCCCCAGTTTTCAGCATTAAGCATTTTTTATTAAATCATATTAAATGTTAGTAAATTGTTAACTGCATGTCGTTTAACCCAAGCTGAAAACTCCCATTGCTATATTTCTGTTTTGTTTTGTTTTGTTTTTTTTTTTTTGGGGGGGGTGGGTTGTGGGACAATGAGGGTTAAGTGACTTGGCCAGGGTCATACAGCTAGTAAGTGTCAAGTATCTGAGGCCAGTTTTGAAGTCAGGTCCTCCTGAATCCAGGGCCAGCGCTTTATTCTCTGCGCCACCTAGCTGCCCCACCATTGCCACATTTCTAAGAAAGAGAACACATGGCCTCAAGCCCTCCGTTACCTAATCTATTCTAAGGAGATAATGCTCACCAACTGTACAGCTCTCTGAGACTAGAGTGGGAGCCCAGAATGGTGTTTACCTCATGATCTGAGTCTTTTTCCTCTTCTGATACAGGTGGCTCTTACACACTGATCAAAGCTAATTGGCTAGCATCTTTCAGTTCCATTGGTTGACATGACCTGAGGTTGGTCCATATTCAAATGAACTGTGATAACATCAGAGTCTAGTGCAGGACAGACCCCCTGAGGGGCAAGGCACATTCAGATAGGTGTGGCTTCAATCTCCTTACTTCACTGACCTAGAAGCAGAGAGTCTTATCTCTATTGTACCTTTGGGCAGGCTCTGAAAGAGATTAGCTAAAGTTCCTGAATTAAAATTTCTAGTGGGGTGAAGAGAAAAAAGGTCCCCCCCTTAAAAACCCCTAAACCATCATTAATAATTATTTTCTCACAATACACACATACATACATACATACACATTTGGAGATAATCAAAGGACGGAAAACACTTGCATTAAGGGATATTGGAAAAGACATTGCTGGAGGTAGGACTTAGAAAATGAATTGATGATGGAAAGAAAAAAGTTTTCCCCTAAGATAAAATCACACCAAATGAAATTCAACCAATCAGCTGAATCAGACTTCTTACCCAAAATTCTTTTCTTCAGCACTGTGTCCATTGTATTTACAAGATTCCTTTCACCTGATTCCACCCCTATAGTCTTTTTTTTTTTTTTTTTTTTTTTTTTTTTGCTGGGCAATGGGGGTTAAGTGACTTGCCCAGGGTCACACAGCTAGTAAGTGTCAAGTGTCGGAGGCCGGATTTGAACTCAGGTAGTCCTGAATCCAGGGCCGATGCTTTAATCCACTGCGCCACCTAGCCGCCCCCCCTATAGTCTTTATGGAAAACTTTAGTCTATTGTGGCAATTCTGACTAGAAAAGTATTTGAGAGTATAGTGATTAGCCTCCAAGCATGGCGGGCAATCTCAAAAAGCAATGAAAATCCTACTCCTTCCAAAAACTCCCAGTAGCATGATATCAGTTTGTGTGTCTTCTCCCCTCATAAGTGTTTAGTCTCTCTCTTCATTTCCAAGCCTTCCTAAGGTGAGTGTGGGTCAAAATGTCATAAATCTTTTCCAGGACATTATAGTTTAAATTCCTCTCTCATTATATTATTTTATTTCTTTTTATTAAACATTTTGACATCATGTTCATTTTTAAATATACCTCTGTGTCTACACTCCTTTGTTTTGTTTAGGACTATTTTTTTTTCCTGAACATACTCTCCCTAGAATTTTCCCTTCCACTTTTTCCTCTTTCCCTCTTCTTTCTCTGTGAAGTGAAATATATTTTTTATTCAACTGTATATGTTTGTTTGCATAGTATATCTTCTTTTGACAAGTTCACATGAGAGTGATGTTTAAATGTCACCTGTTCCCCCCACTTCTTTTTGTTTACATAAATGTTTTCTTGTGGACTCTGATTGTGTGAGATGATCTGCGAAATAATTTCCCAAAACTTTTTTTCCATCTCTCCCTTCCCATTTGTATTCCTAATCTTCTCTCTTTCCAATATTAAGATAGTCAAAATATTATACAACCAATACTAGGTCTTGTCTAATTGCACTCCATGATGATGAGGATCAGATGGGATAAATATATATAGTTTCCCTCTAATTGAATATGAACTCTTTATTATTTTCTAGTTCTTTATCACTTTTCATCATATTTACCTTCTTATATTTCTCTTCATTCTTGTATTTGAACATCAAAATTGTATACAACCTTGGTCTTTTCATAGGGAATAACTGTAAGTCATCTATTTCATTAAAAACCCATTTCCCCCTGTAGTATTATACTTAGTTTTGACAGTTAAATTATTCTTGACTATAAGCTCATGTCCTTTGACTTCTAGAATATCATATTTCCAATTCTCTCTTCCTTTATCATGTTAGCTATTAAATCATGTGTGTTCCTGACTGTGGCTTCTTGGTGCTTGAATTCTTTCTTTCTGGTTGCTTGCACTCGTTTTTCTTTGACTTAGAAGCTCTGGGATTTTGGCTATGACATTCCTGGGAGTTTTTATTTGGGGTTTCTTTCAGGATATAAATGGTAGGTTTCTGCTATTTTCCCTTAATCTTCTGGTTCTAAACAATCAAAGTAGGTTTAAGATTTCTTGAAATATGTTCTCTAGGTTAAACTATTTTAGTTGTGGCATTCAGATAGTACAATGATTGTTTTCCCCTCCTTGATCTGTTTTTCAATTAAAGTGTTTATTCAATGAGATACTTTGTTTTCATTTAAACTATATTTTATTATATCTTATCTCCTTATTGAATCATTTGGTCCATTCTAATTTTCAGGAAATTTCTTTCTTGGGCAAGATTCTGTATCACTTGTGCCTAACTATTAATTGGCGTTCCAATTCTCATATTTCCCTCAAATGTTCTCATTTCACATAAACACACAAACCTAATTTATTTATTTATCTACTTATTTTAGCTCTTAAAAATATTATTGGGGAAAAATACCATATTATTAACAAAAACCCTCTCAAATATCTTGCTTAATCTCTCCTAGTGATTCTACTTAAGTTTGTTCACAAGCTATATTTTCCTGTGAGGCTTTGTTTGCAGATGTCTTTCAGCATCTCTGTCACTACAATAGCTCAGTTTGTTGAGTTTTTTTTTTCTTTCCTTAATTCCTGAATTCACACTTGATATTAGGCCTGAAATCTGCAGCATTTCTGTTGGGAAAGTCTTGACTTGTCCTAATTCTGCTTTCCTGGGTTACTAAGTATTTTATTATAAAAGGATTTCAGTGATAGGCTGTGTATGATCTTGTAACCTTTCAGGACTCTCAAAATGATTTGATCAAGAAAAATGTTTGATTGGTTTCCACCCTGGTCTGAGCTTAAACACATTTTGGGGCTATGCAGTAGACTTCTTCTAGATGCCACCTGTAAGAGACAATGGGGGCAGCTAGGTGGCACACAGGCCCTGGATTCAGGAGGACCTGAGTTCAAATCTAGCCTCAGACACTTGACACTTACTAGTGACCCTGGGCAAGTCACTTAACCCTCAATGCCCCACAAAAAAACCAACCGAACAAAAAAAAAAGAGACAATTGGAAAGTTCTTTTGGTTTATGGTTGCAGAATTGTAGGCTCACCTTGGTTTTATGATTTCCACACTGGTTATTCTTCTTCTGGCTAGGTTAGATACTGAAAGTGAGACCTGCTTTGGGGCTGGTGTCTGAGCTGTATCACTGATTTTTAAACTTTTTCCTTTCTCCATGAACCGACCAGGAACTCCCTTTCTGGCAACGGACTCCCCTATACAGGTCCTCTTTACAATCTGCCCGGGATCTGTGACATGGGATTGGTCAGTAGGCAACAAAGCTGCCAATGGACATCTATCCTTCTCACAGTGATCCTATATGGGTTCAGTGGTGCCTGGATTCAGGTTTATGGCTTCCTCTTGCTTTGTTCAATAACTTTTATCTTGGCACTGGAGTACTCATCCGGGTCACTGGCTCAGAGCCCAAATCTGTTCCCAGTTTATGCAGAACTCCCTATATGTCTCCATATGCTAACTAGAAAAACAACTTTGACTTTTTTTTTTCCAAATTTCCCCATCAGGATTCAGTCTAGTATATTTTCTAGACTCATCTTAGCTCTACCTCCTAATCCGTCCTTTAGAACCATTTGAGAAGAGAGACAGAGGTAAAGACAGAGAGATAGGGAGAAACAATTTGAATAAAACTAATGAATATATTCATATAGATATAGAGTAGTGATGTGTATTTTCTCATTTATTCTTCAGAGGCAAATTTGATTACTGTAATTATACAATATTTCTTCTTTCCTCCCTCTTTCATTTTTCTTCCTTTCTTCCTCCTTCCTTACTTCCTTCCAATTTATTATAATGATTTTTCAAATTTATTTTCCTGGTTCTGCTTACTTCACATCCCTTAACTCATATAAGTATTCCCATACTTCTTTGAATTTTTCATAGTCATTGTGTCTTCCACTCAGCTATCAGAAAGATATATTTTATTATTTTTTTTGGGGGGGAGGGCAGGGCAATGGGGGTTAAGTGACTTGCCCAGGGTCATACAGCCAGTAAGTGTCAAGTATCTAAGGTTGGATTTTAACTGAGGTCCTCCTGAATCTGGGGCCGGGGCTTTATCCACTGCACCACCTAGCTGTCCCTAGAAAGACATTTTTAAAGGAGAAAGGGAAACCAGTCTGTAATAACAAAGGAAGGATTCCAATATAATGAATTGGACCCAGATGTATCCACTTCACCTATGTCTGCCAAGAGCTGCTCTCAGTGCCACAGCATTACTAAATCCCCTTGAGATAATACCCTTCAGCTGCCTGCTGCTTTTTGTCCCTTCTAAGAAATTTGAAATCTCAGTATTTTTTTAAAATCTAACAATCATAAACTTAACCTTACTTAATATTGCATTAAAGGCATTTACTATGCCATGATTTTTTAATGTATACTTCAAAAAGTGCAGATGGGAGAAAATAAAGCTTGGAAAGGTGAAAGTGATGTGAAAAAAAAATTTGGAGGAGTGACAAGCGAATCTGTAACACGCAGCATACAAGGCCTATTTGTCATAAACATCTTGGAGGAACCCCTTAGGCTAGACAGAGCTCACTGCTATGAATTCAAGATGTGACCATTGTGGTGGTCAGCCCTCCATTATACATTCTGAGCCTGCCACAGGTTGTCCCAACTTCACATTCTTAGGACCTTTTGCTTCATTTCATCCTGTGGCATGCCTTGGGGTCAACACAATACTTATCCTTGTTATCAGAAGAACCAATTGGAGGGTGAGAAGATGATATTCAGATGGATCAAATGGACTTCTTTGTAGCTTTTTGAAGAAATTTGAGGAAAAAGAATATAGACGTTACTGACTAAAATAAGAACCTGGAATGAAATACTATTCAGATGTCATTTATCTGGGTTAAGCTATCTTCATTCACATGCTATCAAATCCATCCCAATGTAGACACTTTTGCGGCAAGCTGCTGCATATCAGACACTGTGCCAAGTGCAAAGGAAACACTCCTTGCCCTTTCTTGAGTAGCTTATAAATCTTGGCACTGCTTCTACACGCAGTTTCTTAACTATTTCTATTCTTAGAAACAAAGACTTAAAATTTAGACAGAAATAAAACATACAGGAAACAACAGAGAACAAAGTATATATACTTTGTATATGGTATACCATATAAAAGAATTCACATACACACATACATATATCATACACGTATTTATATACATATATGTATAAATATCATACACATATATAACACAAACTCATGTTCAATTATATAGCATATGAAAAACAGAAATCATCTTCACATTCTGCTCCTCTCCTGAAGTCATGTCACATTTGGGAAAGTCTGAGTTCTTGGCCTATAATTTATTTTAAAATCTGAAAAACAGTGATTTTTAAAAATTAATTAATTTATTTAATTATTTTTTTTTTTAGTGAGGCAATTGGGGTTAAGTGACTCGCCCAGGGTCACACAGCTAGTAAGTGTTAAGTGTCTGAGGCCGGATTTGAACTCATTTACTCCTCATTCCAGGGCTGGTGCTCTATCCACTGCACCACCTAGCTGCCCCAAAACATTGATTTTTAAAAGCATTTTATTAATACTTTGCTCTAGAAATCAATCATTTCAATCCTCTTCCCCTCTCTCTCTCTCTCTCTCTCTCTCTCTCTCTCTCTCTCTCTCTCTCTCTCTCTCTCTCTCTCTCTCTCTCTCTCGGGCCAATGAGGGTTAAGTGATTTGTCCAGGGTCACACATCTAATAAGTGTCAAGTGTTTAAGGTTGGACTTGAAGTCAGGTCTTCCTGACTCCAGGGCTGATGCTTTATCCACTGTACCACCTAGCTGCCTCCAATCTTCTCTCTTGATCTCCCAATATATCTTCTGATGTACCAAATAAAAACAATTAGAGAAAAACATTAGATAAGTTACAATGAATGTAATACTCATGGGTTCTGGTTCGTCATCTCACTGTTTTATGCAAAGGAGCTATATTTCACTCTCTATTTTATGGGATCTTCACTCTTCTTTCAATCACTGCAAGTTTGACTTTCTTGTAGTCATTTGGCTGTGATAGTCACTGGTTACATTGCCTTTCTGATACTATTTATTCACTTTCATTACATATCAGTTCATAGATATCTTCTATGATGCACTGATACTATGATGCAATTTGATACTACTAATAAATAATTATAATTATAATAAATATTTTTAGAGTGTTTACTATGCTGGGTACTGTGCTAAGTACTTTAACACATAATCACATTTGATCCTTACATCTGGGATGTTGGTTCTATTATTATCTCTGAGTATAATTAAGGATTCATTATCCATTTATATATATATATATATATATATATATTATATAATTATCTAATCCCTGGATTAATTTTCTATTATTATACTTGTTCTATTATTATCCCTGAGGATAATAATAATCTCTAAGGTTCTATTATTATCCCTATCCATGAGGGAATTTAGGCAGAGGTTAAGTGATTTAGCCAGGGTCACACATCTAATAACATGATTAAGGCTGGATTTGAACTCAACTCTTCCTGACTCCAGGACTGGCACTGCATCATACCATCTATTACTACTACTACTACTAATACAATCATTACTACTCATATAGTACTTTTAGGTTTGCAAAATGGTTTCCATATTTTATTTCACTTCATCCTTACAACAATCATTTGAAGTAGATGTAGAAGTAGATTAGACACACTAATGAGACCTATAGATGAGAAAGTTGTTACTGAGAGACAATAAGTGACTTGCTCCAGGTTCCACAGGTGGTTTCTGACCAGATTTCAGATTGAGGTATTCCTCACGACATACGCTCTAGTCAATGCAGCATCTAACTTCTTTGTCATTTCACAAAATTTTAGACTTCTGAGAATTCTAGCCTGAAACAAACCTAAGAAAGAAGCCTAAATGTGAAATAAATAATATAATATATAACTGATAAGTGGTCTTCCATCCTCTACTTGAAAATTTCCAAAAACAGAGAACTCATTTCTGACAGCCATATCTATATCTATATTTATCTATGTCTACCTACCTATTGATCTCGATCTCTCTCTCCCCACATGTATTTATATACACATGGGTGCACATATATGCATATGCATGCATCATGCACATGTATATGTGTATAAGTATACATGTATCTATAAATACATATGTGTATATGCTTTCATGTGGGTACTTTGACCTGTGTTTTTTAGTTCCCAAATTGGATTAGTTTAGAGTACTTTCTGCCCCAATCCTGAAAAAAAAAATGAGGTTTTCCAGAAGATACCATGCACTTTTCCATTCACAAGTACATATTTAATTTAGACTTATGATGGGCCACAATTTATGCATCCCAGGATGCACTTATGCATCTGCAATGTCATTATTTGAATCTGCTAGATCATTAGTGGTTAAAATTCAAATGATGAATATTTATAAAATATGAATATTCATTAAACCATATTCACATTTCAATATTGTGATACACTGGCAATTCATATTGGCATGGTTAAAGTAGCTTGATGAAGAGCCTATCCATGTTGAATGGCCTCATTGTTTTATATACTTCTACTACTTAAAAGGCAGAGAATATATGCATAGGGCTATGATATGCCATTTCAGGGAAACTGAGTAAATCTCAAGAAAAATATCATTATGTTGAATTCCTGCTTCCTTTTAATTCCACAAAAAGAATTCATTCAAATTCATCTTTTTACAATATTTTCTACAGATGTAATGTAAAATATGCAAAAGAATAATTGTCAGACTTATGAGTCTCTGTCACATTCTTGTTCTACATTTTATTTACATCTGCATCTGATAGGAGTTTAAGCTGACTTCCAATTAAAATATGGAACAAATACAGCTGGGAGTATTTGAAACAACAATTCACTTAGGAAGATAAACACTGATCTTTGACTGGCTTAGCCAGTGCATTGACTCCCTAGAAGTCCAATTCTCTGAAATTATGAGACTATTTCAGAGTTCAGAATTCAGGGTCTTCTCTGGGGAGAATTTAGCAAGCTCCAAATCCCCTGGGGTTCACTTCCTTCTTTTGTAATGGCAATTCTTACTCAATGCTTTTAGTGTTTGTTTTGAAACAGATTTTTTTTTCTTTTAAAGGCTTGAAACACAACTGCAATCATAGACATACTACAGTGTTTTACAAAATCAGAATCCTTTCCCTCAGCAGGATGGATAAACTGTTCACCCAGAATACCCAGGAGTTTATCCATTCTCTAGCAAAAGCCCTACTACTTCTTGGAGTACTTGAATTGTCTTATTGTTATCTATTTATATAACTATGAACATCTGATGAAAATAATGCAAATCAACCATGATTACCAGCAGAAAGGTGACGCTTAGCCAAGTTGTTATTTCTTTAAAAAAATAAAGAAGTGTTGGTTTCACAGAAAAAAAAATTAAACCTTTTCCCCAGAAACGCTGATATCAATCAAAACTTTCCCTTTAGTTTTTTTTTTTTTTTCCACAGCACCATATGCCTAAAGAAGCAACATAGTGTGGTTAATGGGTTAGATGGCACCAAAGTGAGGAAGACTTGTCTTCAAGTCCTGACTCACACATAGTAACTGTGTAATTTTTAACAAGTCACTTTATTTTTTATTTTTTTTTTTGCAGAGAAATGATGGTTAAGTGACTTGCCTAGGGTCACACAGTGAGTGTCAAGTGTCTGAGGCTGAATTCAGGTCCTCCTGAATCCAGGGCTGATGCTTTATCCACTGTGACACCTAGCTGCCCCCAAGTTGCTTTATCTTTCTGCTGCACCAGGCAAGGCAGAGAGACAGAGAGACAGACATACACACAGAGACAGACAGACAGACAGAGAGACTGAGAGACAGAGAGACTGAGAGACACAGAGACTGAGAGACAGAGAGAAACAAAGACAGAGAGACAGAGACAGAGAGACACAGAGAGACACAGAGACACACAGAGAGAGGCAGAGAGACAGAGAAAGAGACACAGAGAGATAAAGACAGAGAGAAACATAGAGAGACAGAGAGAGAGAAAGGCAGAAAGACAGAGCCAGAGAGACAGAAGACAGAGAGATGGGGCAGCTAGATCGCGTAGTGGGTAGAGTACCAGCCCTGAAGTCAGGAGTACCTGAGTTCAAATCCGGCCTCAGACACTTAACACTTACTAGCTGTGTGACCCTGGGCAAGTCACTTAACCCCAATTGCCTCACTTAAAAAAAAAAAAAAGAAGACAGAGAGATGGAGACAGAAACAGAGACAGAGACAGATAGACACATTCACAGAGACACAGAGACAGAGGCAAAGAGACAGAGAGACAGAAGGAGACAGAAACAGAGAGACACAGACATACACACACACAGTGCGAGAGAGGGAGGGAGGGGGAGAGAGAGACAGATCTATAGTCTAAATCACAAGTCAAATTAAAAAGAAAAAAGAAAAAAAAGTGTGTCTGACAATAAGAGAGCAGGTATATTCCTCAGCTCTGAGTTCTAATTGTGGTTAAAATTTGCACTTGCTTCTTCCAAGTGCCATGCACCATGATTAACCAGTGAACTAACGTAACTTAGTAGTACAGTGGACAGAATGCTGGACCTGGAATCATAAAGTCTGGAGTTTAAATCCAGTCTTTGACAATTACTAGCTACGTGACCCTAAACAAGTCCCAACTTCTCTGTGCCTCAAATTCCTCATCTGTAAAATGGGAATAATAATTATACCTAAATCTCAGAGATATAAAGTGTTTTGCAAATCCAGAAGTGTGATCTAAATGCTTTTGCTCTCATTAGTAGTATTATTATCCCCATTATCCTTGAGATTCTATTTTGGTTTTGTTTCTGCACCCGGACTTTGGGGGATTTCATTGAATTTGTAGGATTGCCTTACTCTCACTTCTTAGATTCCAAATTTGTTGGCATCTGGTTTTCCTACTAAAGATCACCAAAGGATTACTTAGACTCAGAAAACACAGTCTTAAGCGATCTAATTTCCTAAGTCATTCGTGGCAAAACAGAGATTTGGAGCAGATATTTTATGACCACCAAACTATCATTGTCCTCCTTTTATTGATCAAATGCTTTTGAACTAGACTTTTCAGACTAGCCTAATAATGTGGGCAAAATTACAAAAAGAGCATTGCTATGCGATTGAGAGCCAATAATGGGCAGAGTTAGGTGGTATAGTTGATGGAGTTCTCGGTCTGAAATCAGGACGATTCAGCTTCCTGAATTCAAATCTTTACTCAAAAACTTCTTAGCTATGTGACCCTGGGCAAGTCACTAAACCCTATTTGCCTCAGTTTTCTATTCTCTGTGATGAGCTGGAAAAAGAAATGACAAATCACTCTAGTATCCCTGCCAAGAAAACTCTAGGTGGGGTCACAAAGTCAGACATGACTGAAAATTACTGAACAACAAAAAATGTGGGAAGTGACAGAAGATAACTCAGGCACAGTGGGGGCATATTCTTTTTCATTGGTTTGTTAGACCCAGGGGAATTCAAATCATCTTAGACTCTGTCGAAGGATTTTTAGAGAGATATTTCCCATGAGAGCAATGTCAGGTGTGGCTAGAAGCTGTCTAGGGCTGAAACTTCCTAGAATAACTAAAAGGACAGTTTTATCATTTCTTCTCTTACCAACCAGTTTTAAAAGGTGACTGAATGTGACAAGTGGTAGAAAAAAAAAGATGTATTAAAATGGGAAGAAGATGGCTTTGAAGTAAGCCCACCCACATTCCAATCCCAAGTCTAGTACTTGTGACTTATATGCCCTGTGACAAGTCACTTCAACTATCTGAGCCTCAGTTTTCTTATCTGTAAATAAATCCCTTTCCAGGCAAAATCCATTTACTCCAGTATGTGGGTCCCAGAAAGCAGCTGACTACTTTTCTCAGGATTTTAGGAAAAGATCTGTGGAGCTTTGGTCAGCAGAGGGAGTAGGTTTCTATTAATATTACCCATAAGTCCTCATCAGTTTTTCTCCTTTGGTTATCAGTTAGCCATGAAGACCTATCTACCTATTTTTAGAGTCCTTTTTACTGAGAAAACTATAGTCAGAACATTGCTACAAAATAAACTTCAGTAAGTCTGGGTCATACTGTCCCATGTAAAGTCTAGATGAGAGTGGGCTCAGTTTTAGAATCCTTGTCGTAAAGACATAATAGAATTTCTGGTTGAATGAAAATGTTTTTCTCCTTTTCTGGAGTTCTCATGAAGTTTCCCTGAGGTTTATATGTATTTCTTTGAATGGGTCAGGGACTTTATAATGTCTTGAGGCTGTCCCCCCCTTTTTTTCTCTCTCTCACACACACACACACACACACAAATCTAACTTCCCGAAATTGCCTTTCCTCAATATGTCTAGTGTGTCCCCTTTTAGCTTCCTGATGATACATTGCTTGTCACTGGTTTGATTTCTATAACATCACAGCACTTTCATTATGATGATGGTAGAGCGACACTCCCTTCCTCCCTACTTATGGTGCCACACCACCTGTGCATGAGAAAAAAACAATCCCTTATAACATCCTAGCACAATGGACAACAGGAAAATCATACCCACACTTCTGGTTTCTTCTACCATTTCAAAGCAAACAGATAACTGATGTTGCAACTTAGGATCTCGGGATCATAGAACAAAGAACTGAAGGGAACCTTAGAGGACATGCTAATCAAACCTCCATATTTTTCAGATGAAGAAATAAAATCCAAGGGAACGTTTGACTTGTTCAATGTCAAAAAGACATTAAGAGACAGGCACTATTTGAATCCAGGTCTTCTGAATCCACTGTTCCATGCTGCCAACCCTTACACAATGTCAATGAGGTTAGGGAGCTAGCTTATTTTATCATCATTATTTGCTTAAAATCCAGAAAAAAAAATTTTTAAAGAAGCTTCCATATGGAACATAGAGCAGAAAAAAGTATGTGAAACAATGAGACTCAGTTATTAATATAATTTTTAAAATACATGTATAAATGGATATATATATGTATATATGCATAAACTTATAATAGATCCCACAAACAAAATTTAAATTTAAACAATTTGTCTCTGTTTTCTTCTCTTTGCTGTTCTCATCCATCCATTATCTTTTAAATGCTTTAATAATTTTTTGATTCTTTCTTTTTAGGGGTGAAGGAACAAAAATAACTATCCTCTTTCTCTAATTCACATATAAAAAAGAGAATAAAAAAGGACCAATAAGAATAGGAAAGAAAAAAAAAACTTACATGTTCTGTATATGAAAATAGATATGTAATTCTATAGCTAAATTCCATTACCTCTCTGTTAAGAAGTAGGTAGCTTGCTTTATTTTTGGTGCCCTGGAGTTGTGATTGGTCATTACATTGATGAGAGTTCTTAAGTCTTTAAAAATTATTTTTCACTGCAAAATATTTAATTATATGAATCATTATAGTTCTGCTTATTTCACTGTATTAAGTCACATGAAGCTTTACAGGTTTTTCTGAAACTGTCCCTTTTAACATTTAAATTCACATACTATAATGAAGCTAAATTTAGAAGGGAAAAAGTTAACCAAAGAGAAAAATAATCCCTAAAGCTTGTGTCCCTGATAAAGAAAACTTAGTTCCTAAATATATAATTAAATCAAATTTAGAGAAATAAGAGCCACTTCCAAATTGATAAATGATCAGAGGATAACGATTTGGCAATTATCAAAGGAAGACAGTAAAGCTATCAATAGTTTTGTGGGAGAAAAATTGCTTCATGACATTAACAATTAGAACCTTTCAAATTTAAGCAACTCTAAGTTTCTACCTCACCCATATCAGATTGACAATGGGGACAAAAATAATGGAAAATGACAAATATTGGAAGGGCTATAAGAAAACAATGACATTAATGTACTTCTGCAAAAGCTTTTAGTGGTCTAGCCATTTTTGGAAAGCAGTTTGGAGTTATGTTCCCCCAAAATCATTAATTTGCATTTTACTATTTTACCTAGCTATACAACTAGTAAGTCTATGTTCCAAAGAGATAAAAGAAATAATAAAAGGACCTATATGTGCCAAAATATTTATAATAGCTTTTTTTTTGTCATGGAAAGGAAAGGTTTTTTCATTATTTGGGGCATGGTTGATCAAATAATGTCATATGAATATAATAGAGTGCTATTTTCTTGTAAGGAATTAAAAAAGGGATGATTCAAGAGGAATATGAGAAAATCCATAAACATGTAGACATACATGAGGAGAAGTAGACAAACAGTAAAATTAACAACAGGATTATAAAGACAAACAACTTTAAAAGTACAAGAACTCTTGGGGGGAAGCTAGGTAGCAAAGTGGATAAAGCATCGGCCCAGGATTCAGGAGCACGTGAGTTCAAATCTGGACTCACACACTTGACACCTACTACCTGTGTGACCCTGGGCAAATCCAAGTCACTTAAGCATCATTACCCTGCCCCCCCCCCCAAAAAAAAGTACAAGAACTCTGATCAATGATATCACCAACTATGAGTCCAAAGACCATTGAGTAAGCGTGCTCCCTGATAGAGGGATAATGGATTCAAGATTGAGAATGAAATACACACACATGCATAGTTGAACAAGAAAAAATATTATATTTTCCATACATATGTGCATTTTTCTTAGTGTGTATGTATGTGTGTGTTTCAGTGCAGGGAGGCGGAGAGAATAAATTGTTATAGATTTCAAGCTAGAAAGGATCTCAGTAATTAACCAATCCCAAACCCTTATTCCAAACATTAGAAAATGGAGAACCAGAGACAGACCCAAATCCAACCCCCTCTTTTTATAACAGAAAAAAAGGGGTTGAAAAAAGTTTAGTGACTTGCAAAGCATGAGCCCATAGTAATTAATTAAAAATGAAGTAAAAAAATAAAAGAAACTTTGCAGCTTGTAATTAATTTAGCTATTCACCAATTAATTAACACTACCTTATTATTAATTTTTTATTTCTTGGCTTCTAACTGTGCTATGAGATCTGGTTTCTCAGAAATTTAATCCACGTTAATGGCTCCCAATAATTTGCAAAAACCCAGCGCCATAGGGTCAGCTATTCTTTGATCCCTGACCTTGGTGTTGTGGATTCATGCTAATTTATATGGTCACAGAAGAATTCAGGATATTTCCTCTTGCTCCTTTAAATAAAATGCATGTTTACTTTTAAATTATAATTAAATTTGAATTATTACATAGTGAGATACCACATGAAAACCTTTTCATTTTCTGTCTTTTATTATGTAATCTCATACCTCTTTATAGATAGGCAAACTAAGCTAGAGGAAAAAAAAAAACCTAAGTGATTTTTGAAAGGTTGTAAACATCAATGGCATAGGTTAGATTTAAAATAGAGCAAGGGGGTAGAGCATATTGGAAAGAAATTTATTTCTTTTGAAGAGGACCCAAATTCCAGTCATGGTGCTGCAACTGACAAGGATTGGAACTTTGAAAATCATTTCATTATCCTTGTTCTCATTTTTTTTCACCTATGAAATGAGATTGTTTATATAATCATTCTATTAAAATATTGAAGGGAGTTTGAAGATCATCTAATTTTATGAAGTAATTGATATACAATGAAGAAGTGTGTTTACAAAATCATAAAATGGTTTGGAGATGTGAGAGATCTCAAAAGTTATCCAGTCCAATGTATTTATCCAAAAGAATCCTGGGGGCAGCTAGGTGGCACAGTGGATAGAGCACCCATCCTAGAGTCAGGAGGACCTGAGTTCAAATACGGCCTCAGACCCTTAACACTTATTAGCTATGGGACCCTGGGCAAGTCACTTAACACCAATTGCCTCACCAAAAATAAAAAAAAGTATCCTGTAGACTGTCATAGATTTCAAGCTAGATGGGATATCATCCATAATCTACATCAAAACCCTTATTTTGAATATTAGAAAATGGAGACTGAAAGAATTTTAAGTGAATGAGCCAAGATCGAACCCCTCATCTTATGGATGAAGAAAGAGGCTGAGAAAAATTCAGCGACCAATAAAGCATGACCTAGTAGTATCAATTAGCAGAATTGCTAGGTGGTACAGAGGAAACAACACAGGGCCTGGAGTTAGGAAGACCCAAGTTCAAATTCAACCTCAGACATTTACTAGCTGTGTGATTCTGGACAAGTCATTTAATCCTATTTGCCTCACTTTCCTTGTCTATAAAATAAGTTGGGGAAAAAATTGCAAACCACTCCAGTATCTTTGCTAAGAAAATCCCCAATGGCTTCACTAAGAGTAGGACATGACTGAAATAATTAACAAACAACAGGGGACTCTACTGAATACCAATTTGGCCAAGGATATATATCATGTTAATGATAGAACTGGAAAACACACATTTCCTCAATCCTATTTCATTGTGTTCTCTAATATATCACATTGATAGCAGATGACTGAAAATTTACTGAGCACATTAACATAATTCCCATTTATTTGTCCATGGTGTGATTTAGATCATGAGCTCTTTTATATTAAAGCTGAACTATGAAGGTGGAAATTGTGGTGGTCTTAAACTGATGTAGAAGGAAGAGAAAGAACAAAATAAAATGGAAAAGTAGTACAGGTCAATAAGGAAGAGGAGAAGAATTTGAGCAAAATGAGAAAGAAAAGAAAATGAATGAAAGAGATAGAGGCAGGGGGAGGGAGGAAAGAAAGAAAGAAAGAAAGAAAGAAAGAAAGAAAGAAAGAAAGAAAGAAAGAAAGAAAGAAAGAAAGAAAGAAAGAAAGAAAGAAAGAAAGAAAGAAAGAAAGAAAGAAAGAAAGAAAGAAAACAAGAAAGAAAACAAGAAAGAAAACAAGAAGGAAAGAAAGAAAGAAAACAAGAAAGAAAACAAGAAAGCAAGAAAGAAGGAAAGAAAAGAAAGAATGAAAATAAGAAAATGAGAATGGAAAATTTTGAATTCCAAATTTCTTTGTTTCTTTTTTTCTCTCTCGACTTCTTGAGAAGGCAAGCAATTTGATACTGATTATACAAGTGCAGTCATGCAAAACATATTTCCATAGGAAACATGTTGCAAAAGAAAACAGACAAAAAAGATTCTTAAAAATTTGACTTAGTTCCCTATATGTTTGAGAAATGTGGTTTTAATCAGGGAAA
Source organism: Dromiciops gliroides (assembly GCF_019393635.1). Taxonomy (NCBI): domain Eukaryota; kingdom Metazoa; phylum Chordata; class Mammalia; order Microbiotheria; family Microbiotheriidae; genus Dromiciops; species Dromiciops gliroides. The sequence goes on along the minus strand of NC_057864.1, from coordinate 49,964,329 downwards.
CTTGCTGTAATTTTCCTGTTTCCTATTTTCCTTCTAATCTTAGTTATCTTGGAATTTTTTTGTTAACTTTTTAAATTTAATGTAATCAAAATTATCAAAGTAATATTGATAATATTAATCCTATTAATGCTCTCTATCTCTTATTTAGCCAAAACAAAACAAAAACCTTTCTCTTATCCATAGTTCTAACAGGTAAATTTTACCATGCCCTATCTAATTTGCTTTTTATATCACCCTTTATGTCTAAATTATATACTAATTTTGACCTTAGTATATGGTATGAGATGTTGGTCAATATGTAATAGCTCCTAACCTACTGCTTTGCAGCTTTCTAAGTAATTTTTGTTAAATAGTTAATTCTTAGGGGTGGCTAGGGCACAGTGGATAAAGCACCAGCCCTGGATTCAGGAGTACCTGAGTTCAAATCCAGCCTCTTGACACTTTGAGACCTTGGGCAAGTCACTTAACCCCCATTGCCCCACAAAAAAAAAAAAAAGTTAATTCTTGTCCCAAAAGTTTAGATCGTTATATTTACCAAACCCTAGACTGACCTGGTTATTTATTACCTTGTATTGTATACCTAATCTTTTCTACTGATCCACTGATCTATTTCTTACCCAGTGCCACTCTGTTTTAAGGATAACCACTTTGTAATAAAGTATGAAATATAGTATTGCTTGACAACCTTTCTTCACAATTATTTTCTTTTATTTTCTTGATGTTTTTGACAATCTGTTCTTCCTGATGAATTTTGTTGTTTTTGTTTTCTAGCTCTTTAAAATAACTATTTGATATTTAGATTAGTATGGCACTAAATACTGGAAATAATTTAAGGAAATTATTACTGTTATCTTGTCTTTGTCAACCCATGAGCCATTAATATTCTCTAGTACTTTAGATCTGTCTTTATATGTGTGAAAAATATTTTTGTTCATATATTTTCTGGATTTGTTGTGGCAAGTAAGAATATCAAGTAATGGGGCAGCTAGGTGGTGCAGTAGATAGAGCACCAGCCCTGGAGTCAGGAGTACCTGAGTTCAAATCCGGCCTCAGACACGTAACACTTACTAGCTGCGTGATCCTGGGCAAGTCACTTAACCCCAATTACCTCACTAAAAAAAAACCAAACAAGAATATCAAGTAAGTTATGTTGTCTACACTTATTTTAAATAACATTTCTTTTTGTATGTCTTCATGCTGTCCTATGTTTTTAACTATAGAAAGGCTGATGATTTGTATGGGTTACTTTTATATTCTGTATCATTGCTGAAGTTCTTAATTATTTCCACTATTTTGTTGTTGTTGTTGTTTTTTTTATCTTTAGTTTATTCCCTTAGTTGTCCATCATATTGTCTGGAAAGCATGATAGCTTTGTTTCCTCATTGTCTATTCTTATTTCTTCTATTTCTCTCTCTTCTTTTATTGCTCCAGCTAGCATTTTTAGTACAATATTGAATATTAGTGATGACAATTAATATCCTTTCTTCAACCCTAATTTTATTGGGAAGGCTTCTAGCTCATCCCCATTAGAGATAATTCTTGCACTTGGTTTAGAGAGATGCTGCTTATCATTTTATTTAAAGCCCCATTTATTTATACTTTCTATTGTTTAAAAGAAATGGATGTTGTATCTTTCAAGAATTTTCTATATTTTTTGAGATTATCATATGATTTCTGTAGGTTTTATTATTGATGTGACCAATTATGATGATAATTTTCTTAGTTTTGAATCAGTCCTGAGTTTCTTATATAAATCACACTTGCTCATAGTGGATGATCCCTGTGATACATTATAATCTCCTTGGTAGTATTTTATTTAAAATTAATATATGAATATTCATTAGGGAAATTGATCTATATTTTTCTTTCCATGCTTTTATCCTTCCTAGTTTAGTATCAGACCCATATTTGTGTCAGAAAGAATTTGATAGGATTCCTTCTATGCATATTTTCCAAATTATATACTATTGGAAATAATTTGTCTTTAAATGTTTGATAGAATTCACTTTTCAATCCATCTGGTCCTTGGAATTTTTTCTTAGGGAGTTTATTAATGATATGTTCAATTTCTTTTTCTAAGATGGTGTTATTGAAGCAATCTATTTCCTCCTCTATTAATCCTGACAATTTATGTTTTCTGTAAATATTCATTCATTTTGCTTAGATTGTCAGATTGGCATATAATTGGACAAAATGACTCCTAATAATTGCTTTAATATAAATTTATTGATGGTAAATATATCTTTTTCATTTTTGACACTGATAATCAGGTTTTCTTCTTTCTTTTTTAAAAAAAGAGATTTAACCAATGATTTATCAATTTTCATGTTTTTTCATAAAACCAGCTCCTAGTTTTATTTATTAGTTCAATGGTTTGCTTAATTTCATTATTTTATTACTCTCTCCTTTGATTTTTAGGATTTAAAAACTGATGTTTAAATGGAAATGTAATTTATTTTATTTTTCTAGGTTTTTTTTTTAGGTGCCTGCCTAATTCATTGATCTGCTCTTTATTGTATTCATGTAAGCATGTAAAAATATAAATTTTCCCCTAAGTACTGCTTTGGCTGCATCCTATAAATTTGGGCATGTTATCTCATGGTCATTCCCTATAATAAAATTGTTGATTGTTTCTATGATATGTTGTTTGACCCATACTCATTCTTTAAAATTAGATAATTTAGTTTTGTTTTGTTTTTTAGTGAGGCAATTGGGGTTAAGTGACTTGCCCAGGGTCACACAGCTAGTAAGTGTTAAGTGTCTGAGGCCGGATTTGAACTCAGGTACTCCTGACTCCAGGGCCAGTGCTCTATCCACTGCGCCATCTAGCTGTCCCGATAATTTAGTTTTAAATTAATTTTCAGCCTATCTTTTTATGGTCCTTTTTTTTTTCTTATTTTTTTTAAGTGAGGCAATTGGGGTTAAGTGACTTGCCCAGGGTCACACAGCTAGTGATAAGTGTCTGAGGCCGGATTTGAACTCAGGTACTCCTGACTCCAGGGCCGGTGCTCTATCCACTAGCCGCCCCAATGGTCCTTTGTTGAATGTTATTTTTATTGCACTATGATCAATAAAGGATGAAATTTAACAGTTCTGCATTTATTTTGAGGTTCTTATCTCTAATACATGCTAAAATTGTACTGCTAAGGGAAAAAAAAAAGTATATTCTTTTCTATCCCCATTAATTTTCTCCAGAGGTCTATCGTATATAACCTGATTGAAATTCAATTCACTTTCTTAACTTCTTTATTGCTTTGTTTGTTTTTGTTTTTGTTTAGATATGTTTAATTCTAAATGGTGAAAGTTGATGTTCTCATCCCCTCCCCCAGTATAGTTTTACTGTATAGTTCCTGTTCAAATTCACTTAACTTCCTCTTTTAATATTTTGATGTTATTTTTTGCATATGTTACCATTGATATTTCTTCATTGTCTATGATGTAGTTTAGAAAGATATAGTTTCTTACTTATTTCTTTCAATTAGATTTATTGTTGCTTTTACTTTGTCCAAGATCATTATTGCTGTCCCTGCTTTAATTCAGTTAAAGCATAAAAGATTCTGCTCCAGCCCCTTACCTTTATTCCCTGTGACTCTTTGTTTCAATTTTTTTCTTGTAAATCTTAGGAACCTGGTTGTTAATCCACTTTACTATCAGATTTCATTTTATGGGAAAGTACATCCTATTCACACTTATGATTATTGTGCATTTCCCTCCATCCTATTTGTCTATTTTCCCATTTCTTCTCTCTCTCTCTCCTTTCACCTTGACCCCCTCCTCACTAGTGTTTTGCATCTAATTAACAAATCCTCCAATCTATCTTTCCTTCTGCCAATCTCCCCTGCCTCCTCTTATCCCACCCTCCCTACTCCCCTATAGTATTAGAAAGATTTCTATATTCAAAAGAGTGTGTATATCATTGCCTCTAAGCAAATTTTGATGAGAGCAAGATTCAAGCAATGTTCCCTGGCCTCATCTTTCCCTCCACAGTAATAGGTATTTATTTCTTTTCATGTGAAATAATTTACCCTATCTACTTCTCCCTAGCCACTTCTCCCAGTGTGATCCTTTTTCTCACTCCTTATTTTTTATATTATCTCATCATAGTCAACTTATACTTCTTATACTGTCTATATATACTCCTTCTAACTACCTTAATAATGATAAAGTTCTTAAGAACTACAGGCATCCTCTTCCTGTGTAAAGATATAAATGGTTTAACTTTCTCTTTAGTCTTACATTTGAAAATCAAATTTTCTCTTCAGCTCTGATCTCTTCATCAGGAATGCTTGAAAGTTCTCTGTTTCTTTAAATACCCTTTTTTAATTTTAATTTTTCTTTTTCTTTCTTTCTTTTTTTTTTTTGTTTGTGTATGATTATACCCAGTTTTGTTTGGTAGGTGCTATAGACTGAGAACTGAAAGCTCCCAAAGGTACTGATGCAGTTGTCTCCCAGGCCTGTTACTGGCTTACTGTGGTGTGACCTTTGCTACATTGTGCTCTAGACCTAACCACAACCCAAGTGAGATAAACACTTTCCTATGGATTTCCTAAGTTATTTTGGACTAGAGAATTATTTCATCTTCATTTTTCATTGGTTCTGCTGCTCCAGAATTCAATTTGAGGTGTTATTTAAAGTTGTTTAGGGTAGAATTTGGGAAAACTCAGTTGAGTTGCTGCCTTTTCTCTAGCATCTTGGCTCCCAAAGAGAGGATTTATTAAAAATATAGCATTTGCCAGTCGCTATCCTACATGGTAATGATACAAATACAAGAAAGTAAGAAAGACAGTTCTTGTTCTTAAGGAGCTTACATTCTAATGGAACAAGATGACACATAAAAGGGATCTGAAAAGCCAGGAATAGTTCAAGTTATCAGATGTGGACTAATGATTTTAAAGTCTAAAATTTCAGTAACTGGACTAAAAGAAGCATGAAGAAAAGGCTCTTCAGAAAATATAGGCCCCAGGAAGAATTCATCAATAGAAGTGATGTTGTCAAATATCTTCAGTGAAGACAACAGTAGAGTTTATTTGATAATAGTCAACACTCTAAAAATGAGATGAAAAAAACATTTAAATCAGTGAAGAATTAATTCTTCATGTTCTCCTTTCCACACCCCTATTTTGGTGGTTTCTGTATAACTCTAAAATTGGTTTAAGACATTTATTTTCTTTTGATAATTTGTATACCTCAAACATTTCCTTTAAATTCTTATTTTTACTACCATACATATACACCTAGTAGGGTCTGATGATTGTATTTCTTCTCATAAGTTCTTTTTATTTTATTTTTCGATTTGGTCATTTTGTTGTTCTCATCATTTAAATAATATATTTTTAAAAGTTTATAATGTTCATCAGTCTAATCAGTAAAAACACCTTTTTAAATTTGTTTAGGAACTCAGGAATCTCCCTTATGTCATTTTCTACTACAGTAATTTCTATGATTTTTCTTTTTAGTGTGTTTCGGTTCCATTCATTTGCTAATTTTCTTTATGCATTTTTGTAACCACATGATCACTTCATTACCATGATTTTTATTTTAATGCCTACTTATGTATTTGTATATGTACAAATACATGTGCAGATGTATGCACACATATTCATGTGTATACATATACAATGTATTAATTTTTTCATATGTATGCTAATTATGAATACATTGTACATATATATGTTGCATATATATGTATACATGTTTTTTCTTCTGATAACTTTTTAAAGTGAATCTCATATCTTAGTCGATGGAATATTAATTCTGTTCTTCCTTCTCTTTTCTTGTTTCTTTAAGTTTCCCTATATTCTTAGTCACCTAGATTGTTATTTGAGTGGTGGTGGGGGACTAGGGTGATACTTTATGATTCCTCTTGGTTCTTTCTTTTATCCATCTAACATATTTTTTTTTCAAAAATAGTCAATAAAGGGCAGCTAGGTGGCAGAGTGGATAAAGCACCGGCCCTGGATTCAGGAGTATCTGAGTTCAAATCTGGCCTCAGACACTTGACAATTACTAGCTGTGTGACCCTGGGCAAGTCACTTAACCCTCATTGGCCCACCAAAAAACAAACAAACATAAATAGTCAAGAAATTAGTTAACTGATTTCATAGCTTATTTTTCCTTGAAATTATACTTACCTACCTTATCCAATTTCTTTGTTTGGATTGTTTGCAATAGCATTCACTTGTTTATATGTTTTTGGAAGGAACTTTTGAATAGCTCTGTTTTGCTGATCACCCTTATTTCTTTTTAGTAATGAGGCTTAGCATGGCACATTTTGAATTGCAGTTTGAGCTTCTTTTCGTTTTGTGAATAATTTGTTCCAAACTGTTATCTGATTCCTTATAATCTTGTGTTAGGGGGTGCAAGAGCAGATAGAGCACTAGGCTTCAAATCAGAAGACTTGAGTTCAAATCTGCCTTCAGACATTTTGTAGCTATTATACCCTGAGAAAGTTATTTTGTCTCTGCCTTAGTTTCTTCATCTTGTAAAATGAGGATTAGAATAGTGCCTATCTTCCTTGGTTGTTATAAGGATAAGCTGAAATAATAATTGCATACCACTTAGCACAGTGCCTGGCATATAGTAAACACTATATAAACATTACCTATTATTAGCTATTATAATTCTTAGTTATTCAAACTGGGATTTCTTCATGACTAAAGGCATTTCACCTGCCTGCTTGCAAAGTTTGTTGTGAATATTGACTTTAAACAATTTTCCAATATCTGCCTTGAAGGCTTAGATGTGGCATTTTTCTTTACTTATAATCTGCATATTCACTTGATCAGCACTTTATTGTCTACTTTTAAAATATCTCAGTATTTTTCTGCATTGTTTATAAACTGAATAGTAACAATTTGAAATTTTAAATATTTTTCCTTAGAGAACACTCACTTTTCTTTTAAATTTGTTCTACCATTATTTAAGTTAATTTACTTTCATTTCTATAGAATTCATTTTTAAGCATTGTCTTTTGCTTTACCTTTGGCACATGTGCTCTGCCATTTAAGGTATTAATTTCCAGATTTGTCATTTTCTTTTACAGAGCTTCTATGATTTGAGGAGATTCTCCATTATGAGTTTCCAGCATCTACTTTGCTATGCGATTGTTAATTCTTCATTAAAAGTCATGATTGCCAACCTAAATTCCATTCCAAGATCTTCTTTTAAAGGTGATACTTCCTTTTTAAACTTATTTTTTTTTTACTATTGTTCAATGATCTCCATGAAGCCTACAAAATTAAATTCCTATTGGGTTATTTTCATTAATTTTCCTTCAAAATATAAGATATATTCAGGATGCTTTCTGCTTATTTTTTTCTTTTACTCATTGATTTTACATTCTTTGTGAGTCTTGCTATTGGCTTATTTATTTATTTGTTTGTTTATGTTTTACTAATTTGAATTATACCCAGGTGTTTTTTTAATTGAATTTTTTTCTCTCTCTCTCATTCTTTTTCTTCTATTTCCACATTTTCTAGCTGATTTCCAGCATAGTTCCTTTTTCTGGTAGCAGGGAAGGGACATATTCTATCTTCTCCAGATTCTGGAAGCTAGGCAATCTCAGAATCCTCTAATAGGGGATGTAGAGACATAGCTTGGTCTCTATTAAACAGTGTGAATGGAGTACATCAGTTCTTTTGTCCTTAGGAAGAGAAACATCACCTTTCTCCAACTCCACACTGCCATGTTTTCCAGTCTACTTTCAAGCAATATGTACTCTATTTATTTAAGGCTAAGAAGAAACAGTAGTTTCCTGGTTTTCTGGTCTTGGGGTATTGGGTTCAGTCTGAGTGACTGTCATGATGGGAAGGAAATGATAGCTTAAGGTTCCCATAATTGAATCCTGATAAACTAGCCTGTGCGATTGAATGTGCTTGTTGGGCTAAATTTGCAGGATTAAATGTTTGTAAAATAAAAAAAAAATAAAGAATGAATAAATGAATGAACAAACAAATAAATACAGTAATCCCTTCAATATCTCAGTGCTGAAACCCAGTGTTAATTACATATGTGACAGATCAGTATAAGAAATTTAGTGGGAATTTTGGGGCAATTTTGTAGAAGCTACAGATGATACTCAAAGGACAGTAGATGACACAGAAAAAGCTTAGAAACACAGAAATGCATAATATATATAATATTGTATATCAACATATTTTATTCTCCAATATCATAATAATTCAGACTTCTCTGGTACAAAGGGAGAGCTGAAATATGTTACCAGCATTTTCCACATAGCAGAGGCACTACACTCCTAATCTCCATGATGTGGAAGTGATAACTATATGTGCCATGTGTAAATATATGTATATGTATATTTTTGTGTATGTGTATATGCTTATGTGTATATCTATGTATATATACATTTAAGTAAAATAAATATATAATATATAGATGATACACGGCATTTATATAATCAGTAAAGAATAATTAAATTATGTAATATAGAAATATAATTTATAGCACATTATATATTAATTATATAGAATCATATAATCCATAGCTATATATATGTGTGTGTGTATGTATATATATACAACTTTGATTTTTTTCTCTCTTACATTATTTCATAGACATTTTACATTTATTATTTGTTGTTTCTAATATAATTGCTAAATATTTTTGTCCTTTTTTACTTTTGAGGTTATTAAATTAAGAAATAATGCTAAAACATATATCTAAATATCTTGTAAATTATATGACTGCCCTTGTAAAAATGAAAATTTATTCTAAGCATGTTTTCACTGGTAACAAGTGAAGCTACCTCATAACCAGAAAGACTAATTTCAATGCCTTGAAATTTTTGGTAAATTGAATTCTCATGAGGTCACAGTGTTCTCTGATACATGGTGTTAAAAGTGTCATACTAGGATTGAGCCCAAGTGTTTCTTGATTTTAAAAATACTGACTTTTGTCACAATGAAAAGTTTGAGAACATTTAAAACAATAAGGAATCTTTTAAATGTTATCCAGGTCCATCAGCTTCTCAGAGTTAATTATAATTCCCAAAGATTGGCTATTTGCAGTAGGTACACAATTGAAACCCATTGGTGGTCTAATAGGACGGAGTAAATGTAATATGAGGTGCATCTACCCAGCTGAATTTCTGAGAAATATATATGCTTTTTTATTATCTACTTTATTTTTCTTGAACTTGAGTTAGATTATCAGTATCCTGGAAGTTTAGGAAATTGGTACAATGTTATCTGCAAAGAGAAATATTTAGATAAATATTAATGGTAAATAACACTCCTGTCTCTTAGAATTAAAAAAAAAATCACCAGTTTACAGGTCACAGGTGACCAACTTGTTATATCTAGAGATAGATCTATGTCTTTCTATTTAACTATTTCTCTATCTCTCCATTGATGTCTATAAATATCCATCTAGATATATGTACCTCAAGTGAAGTTACACACACATACACAAATATACAAGCATATATGTGTATGTACCTGCATTTCTGTAGAATCTGTATCTATATATTGACCAATACATTGAATACACACATATATACACATTCATGTATATATACATGTATGTTTATGTATACATATTTGTATTAATATGTATGAGTGTAGGGGCAGCTAGGTGGTGCAGCAGATAGAGCACCAGCCCTGGACTCAGGAATACCTGAGTTCAAATCCGGCCTCAGACCCTTAACACATATAAGCTGTGTGACCCTGGGCAAGTCACTTAACCCCAATGGCCTCACTAAAAAAAAATAGTATGTATGAGTGCGTAGCATTTTACTTGATGCTCATATGCAATTTATGACATACAAAAGAATGGTTTATTTGGTGTAATTAACATAGGTTCTCAAATCATTTTGAAATGAACATGGTAGACATTTTGAATAGAGGCTTCAAGACTTCATTATGTTCTACTGAGTCAAATGCTTTCTTAAAAAGAAAACAGAAGGGGCAGCTAGATGGTGCAATGGATGGAGCACCAGCCCTGGAGTCAGGAGGACCTGAGTTCAAATCCGGTCTCAGACACGTAACACTTACTAGCTGTGTGACCATGGGCAAGTCACTTAACCCCAATTGCCTCACTTAAAAAAAAAAAAGAAAACAGAATGATATTTATTCTGGATTTGAGCAGACACATGGCATATGAAGAAATCTGTTTTGAAGGTTACTCCAAGTTTAGTTAAGTCCTTAAAACAGCAAAGATTCTCTAAGAAAAGGGGTGTGTGTGGAATCCTAACTTGTGCGTTTACACCTCCTGCATCTGAAGAAAGTGAGCAAGAAAGACATCAACAAGTGCTGACTTTATATTTACTTTCATCTATCTTTAAAAGCTTTGTGAATGATTTTGACACACATCAAGCATATTTGTGATGAAAAGAAGTGGTCAGGATAGTTTGTTTTGTTCCAATGATTTTTCTACCTTGGACAATAATACAAGTCACACAATCATTTTGTTTCTTGGAAATTTCAGAAAATGTGAATGAAAAATCAAAAAAGTCTAAAAATAAAATATCACCATATACCCTGAGACTTATGAAATTTATGAGTTAATCTGTAACAATATTGTATATAGTCTATCTAATTAAGGATTCGAGTGATAAAAGATAGTGATGACCACTCAAAACAATTAGTAAATATTATAATTTTGAAGGCTACCAACAAAATTCTCTCCTTGACCTTTAGAACATCCTTGTCAGTGAGTCAAAGCAAAGAGAATTATACATATGATGTAATTTGAGGTCATCATTAGTGGGTGTTAAATCTGTGAATCAGGTCACAATTGAGTAGACAGAAACTCCCTGGGCTTAGTGATCCTTCTCTAATTAATGACCACAATACTTTTAGAACAAATTATACTAAATGAAAGCAAATATATATGTGTGTGTTTACACACAGACACACACACATATATACACACATATAACAGCTTATTTGCAAGAATTTACCTTCCACCCCTGAAATTCAAAATTGTTTTATAGCTTTTATATCTATATCCCTAAATCATCTATTTGACCTGGAATGCTGGATTATTTATTCGTTTCCTACAACTTAATGATATCAGTGTAATACTAGAACTTTGTAAAAGTTATACAAGATTTACCCAACCAGCTAATCTATGTATGAATCTACAAATGGCCAAGATGTCTTGTAAATCCTAAGTGTGACTCATGAGACCTTTCAATGAGTAGAAATGCTATTATAAATGTAAGGTGATGGCAGAAGAACTGGAATGGGCGTTAAAGGGGAGCAATTATGCTTCATCTATGTAGAAATAAAATTATTTTAACTGGACCCTCTTTTTTAGTTGGTATTCCTACTCTCTTCTTGACTTCCAATTAGATATTTCTACTCTATTCTTATTTACTAATTACTAATTGACTGCCCAAAGTGATTTATTTAAAAATCTTCTCTCCCCTTTTCTAATCTCTCACATAAATGAACACTCACAAAATGTGTTTTAAGCTTTTGATTTACTGGGAAAATTGAGTCCAATTGACTAAAATTCTCTCAAATTTGCTCCTTAAATACTAAATTATCACTTTCTCTTGTGTTCTTCTTGCCTCAGATATATATATATATATATATATATATATATATATATATGTGTGTGTGTGTGTGTGTGTGTATGTATGTGTGTGTGTATGTGTGTGTGTTTGTGTATCTGTATATATGTATGTGTATATCTATCTATATATGTAGATCAATATATATCTTTATATAACAATATATAGGTGATTTCTGCCTCTATTTATCTCTATGTACATGTACATATATATCTATATCTATTTTTCTCCATATCTTTCTGTCTGTCTGTTCTGTCTATCTATCTACCTATCACCAACTATATCACTTAGGAGACTGTATACATATCCAAAAGGGTTTAGGCTTTCTCTAGTTGACCTCAGAGAAGAACTAGAAGAAATCCATAGATGTAGAAAAGAGAAAAAAAATTAAACTGGATAGGGGGCATTTTTTTCAGATTATATCCATCTCAAAGTGTAATGGGCTACTAAGGAGCATACCTTATTGAAATTTATTGGTGGGGGCAGCTAGGTGGCGCAGTGGATAGAGCACCGGCCCTGGATTCAGGAGTACCTGAGATCAAATCCAGCCTCAGACACTTGACACTTGCTGGCTGTGTGACCCTGGGCAAGTCATTTAACCCCCTATAGTCCCGCCAAAAAAAAAAAAAAAAAGAAAGAAATTTATTGGTGAATGGCTGAACAAATTGCAGGATGAGATTATGATGGAACTATAAGAAATGATGAGCAGGGTGCTATCACAAAAACCTGCAGAGACTTACATGAGCTGATGCAAAGTGGAATGAACTGTACACAAAGTAACAGCAATATTGTAAGATGATCAGCTGTGAATGACAGCTATTTTCAGCAATACAATGATTTAAGACAACTCTGACGGACTTATGAAAAATGAAATCCATCTCCAGAGAAAGAACTGATGGTGTCTGAATACAGATTGAAACATATTTTTTTAGTTTCTTTTTCTTAATTATTTTGGTTTGTTTTCTTTTATAACCAATGTAAAACTTATATTGAATTGCTTGTGTTCTTTGGGGGAGGGAGGGAGGAAAAGAATTTGGAACTCAAAATTTCAAAAATCAGTGTTAAAATTGTTTTTACATGTAATTTGGGAAATAGATAAAATTATATAAAAAATAAATAAATGCCATATACTTCATATGTTTGTTTTGAGTATCAAATAACATAATGGCACTTAAAAACAGTTAAAGCAATATTATTTCTTAAACACTATGTCAATATTAACTGTTATAATCAATGAATGAGCATCTAGGTGACAGAGTAGCTAGAGTGTTGGGCCTAGGGCCATGAAGCCTCATCTTTCTGAGTTCAAATCTGGCCTCAGAAATTTGTTACCTGTTTGAACTTGGGCAAGTCACTTAACCTTATTTTACTCCATTTCATCATCTGTAAAATGAGCTAGCAAAGAAAATGGCAAAGCAATCTATTATCTTTGACAAGAAATCTTCATATGGGGTTATGAAGAGTCGGGCATGACTGAAATGACTCAAGAAATACTAATCAATGAGTGTTTAATAAGCACCTTCTATGTGCCAGGCATTGTGCTATTATTATTACATTATTCCTAAATGCCCCCATCTATCAGGAAGCAAGTATTGCATGTATCTAAAACTCTTACTGACCCTCATCTAGAAAAAAAAAAGTTGAAAGGGACTGATTTTTTTAGTCCTCCAAACTATCAGAGTAATTGAGTGTCTGTTTAAAGAATAAAATGATTGATTTAAAAAAAACATAAATAAGGAAGAAAATCAATTTTAAAAAGGATAAGATCTTATACTGTCAGAAGCTTCTTGGATAGAAGAATATGAAAAAGGTGAGGGAGATAAACAACATTTAAAACTTGGAGCTATGAGTCTGTTTCAGTAATGTCAATGATTTTTGAATAGTCGAGAATAGAAAAAGTAACAATATAGAACTAGAGACCTAAAAGAGAAAATTGTTCAAATTTAAATGAAAAAAAAGAAAAAAAGTAAATCCTTCAATAATGGATCAATGAACTTGAATTTTATTCCTGGAAAAAATTCTATGACATAATACTGGAGGGATGATTTGAAAGCATTTGGAAAATAACCAGTGGTAATCATGAAAAGCCATACTGATCTCTCTTCTCTTCTGCTTTCCCCTCTCCTCCACTCCTTTCCTCTCCTCTCCTCTCCTCTCCTCTCCTCTCCTCTCCTCTCCTCTCCTCTCCTCTCCTCTCCTCTCCTCTCCTCTCCTCTCCTCTCCTCTCCTCTCCTCTCCTCTCCTCTCCTCTCCTTTCCTCCATTTCCTCCTCCGCTACCTTTCTTTCCTACCTCTCTAGGTCTCTTTGTGTCTTTGTTTGTCTCAGTCTGTCTCTTTCTTGATAAAAAATACATGCATGCATGCATACATACATATGTATATATACACATATATGCATATGCATATGCATACACATATACACATACAGCCAGACATATATACACACATCTGAATGATAAGAGTTAGGGCTCCTGAGTATGGGTGAAAATTTTACATATAATAAAATATTCAATACATATTTTTTCATGTACTATCAGCCATATGTGGCATGTGCTCCCTCTTTGCCTCCACATTTTTTGAAACTCTAGCTCCCTTCAAAGTCAACTCAAGTAGCATTTCAAACAGGAATCTTTCCTTTATTCTCCCAATTTCTACTCTCCAACTCAAATTGTTCCAAATTGACCTTATATAGAATTGATATTTAAATATATATGCTCATTTTGTCTCTCAAAATGGAAGCTACTTTATGTACTAAAAACTTTTTTAAAATGGAGAGAAAAGGTATCTAATTAATATGTGATGAGAAATCACCTGGCCCACATTATTGCTGGATGTGATCTCCAAGCCCCAATAACTGATATTTGAAAGAGCGTGGAAATGGGATATGGAGAAGGAAAATGCAGAGAAAGAGAGAGAGAGATAGAGAGAGAGACAATTGGAAAACCATAATCCAGAGAATGACTTTGATTCCTATGGAAATTATAGAAGTCACCATTAAAAAGTTGACAAATGTCTGGAAATGGAAGCAATGATGATAAAGAGTCAGCATGGATGACTTAATCAAGAACAGATTATGTTAGACTAGCCTCATTTTTTTTCCTTGGACAAAATTCTATCATGGTGCTCAAATTAATTTGAATGAAATAAAATAATTAAATTTATCAACATCCGATAAACTTTAAACCTTTTTGTCTATAAAATTTAATAATATATAATATGTGCTTTTTTACTACAGTGACTTGTTTTACATAATTTGGAACTGAGTTAATAAGATTGACACATATTCTTTAATTCTTCATCAGGAAACCATGTTTTTATGACATTAGACATTAAAAGTACATTAAGATAAAATTTGGTAGAAATAAATGAAAAATTTTACTCTTGAGGGGGGTAAGCAATTTAACCATTCTAGGACGTCACATGATGATCAGTTGAAAGAATTAGGTATTTTTAGCTTGGAAAAGCAATGATTCAGCAGATACAACTAGTTTTCAAGTATTGTAGTTGGATTAGAGGTCCCTTACATTTCCCATATTCTATGTTTTATAAAAAAACAAAATCCAATATTATCTGCAGTGGAGAACCTATAAAAATTTGCTAATAAATATAAGGATAAAATCAGTATGTCTTCCTTTCCCCATTATTATTTGCTATAGCTGAATAAATGTTAATCATAGTAGTAAGGCAAAGAAAGGAGATCAAAGAAAAAATGCCAGAAAGGATACAAGATGGTCTTTGTTTGTAGATGACATCATGATTTGCTTGTAGGAACCAAGTAAAAGAAAGAAAGGAAGAATAGAGAGAGAGATAGAGAGACAGACAGAGACAAAGAGACAGAGACACAGAGAGAACATTAATAGCTTTAATATAGTAGGAGGTAAATAAAATAGTCAAGAAGGGACCTAAGAGTCCTGGCAAGTGATCATACTGCTGCTATATTAGAAAAAGGAAAAAAAGAAAAGAAAGTAAGCTGTCACCACCAAAGACTCAGCTTTAGAGAACGGCTAATTTAGTAATACAGTAACAACTGATAATGAACTTCTTGGTCTTCTTTTCTGACTTCCTTGAATTTATACTTCTTTTCCAAATCATGGATTCTTACTTCCTTCTCAGCCTCCTGGATTTTGGCAATCCTAAGAAATCCTTGTCCCTGATCTAGGCTTGCTTTTGATTTACCCTGATTTCTTTGTATGCTGCTTTATATTATATTCTTTTCTCAAAGAGGTAATTGACTTCCCCAGGTTAGGGGGATCTAAAATGATGATTTGATAAACTCTAAATGAACTTCTATAGCCTATGGAAGATGATGCCTGCCTTCCAAAGCAGCTCACTTGATTTTTACATGGATCCAATTCTTAACTGGGTTTTCTTTACATTGAGTGAAAAATCTACCTTTTTACAACTTCTCCCCTCAACAAAGGCAGAGGGAAATGCAGTGCCAGTGGTCCTGACTCTGAATTTCCCTCTGCTTGGGTTTCTATGTAGTAAGTCAAGAAAATATTGGTATAGTCAGTTGGTAAATGGAATTTTTCTTTCCACATTAAAAATAATCACATAGATCATAGGCCTAGGATGTCGGTTGAATCATCAGTATCCGCATTGCAGTGACTATGTCAAAAGCACATCAGGTCATTTATATTAGCTCACACTACATTCAGTCAAAACCCAAGCCTAGCATTCAAATAGTAATTTCCAGTTTGTAAAACTTAACACCTCCTTTCCTTTGTACATTTAATAAATGGGATGCCATTCTATTGACCAGCTGGTCTCTTTGGAACTACTCAACATTTGTATTCCATATGTCTTCAAAGAATGTTATGTTCAATATTTAATACAGTAATTTGAGACTGAACCAATCCATGGCAGCTGGAGACTTCCTTTATTTATCATGATTTGTACATGATTTTAGTGGAGGGGAGGGGAAGTTGGGAAGAATGAAAGCTTCACCCAGTCAGACCACTTTCCCCATGCACGATGAAGGTAATTTTATAATACTTGATTAATGGAAAGATCTAAGCAAGATTAACAGGCCACCCCAGTTTCCTCCCACAACCCAGCATGTACTGAAAGACTTTAAAGGAACAGTTTGCATCAGAATTCTCCCATGTACTAGAACTTAAATCTTCAAAATATCTTTGAAGACCATCTGCTCTGGTCCTTCATTTTTAATGAAAATGGAAGGGGCTAGCCACAACTAACTCTGATACAGGTCTTTCATAGAATCCTGATTTGTTAGATTTAGAAGAAAATCTTTGATAGAAAAACATTTACATTCAGAAGATAAATAACATATTATTATTGAGCTGTAATAATAGAATTCATAGAAAATGAAAACATAATAACTTAGTAGCCACATATCCTGACACATTACCAAAGAGGATGGTCATATCCATCACCAGTAGATAGAAAAGCTATTTTATTGGGCAAACATCATGATTTTGACACTTTAATCCATTTTAGTGAGCAGTATTTTGGAAATAATTTAATTAAGGTAGAGAATAGAGGGAATAAACACCAATAATTAGTTTCTATATTTTCTTCCAGAATTATGTTGATAAAGTTCAGATGATGTTTCTTTTGTGCCATTGGTAAAAGGACTATGTGACACTCTTATATTCCTCCTCTGTTACCTTATCTTGTTTCATCTGTTTCCATTGGGCCAAGAGTTATGGAAACACAAATCATTGTCTTAGGGTTTGTTGTTTGTTTTATCTAAGACTTCACAATATTGAAAATACACATTTTTGTTCCTTCTGATGGCATCATTTGTGCCCATATGAATCACTAGAATTGTATATTTGTCATTTATTTTTATTAGCCTTAGACTCTTCCCTGTTATGTCAAATGCATGCAGAGGAGAGAAGAAAATAGGACTTTCTATTATTTTTTTTATCAGGTTGACAGATACATGTCTCAGTACCCTCTGAGCAACAAATCAACCATGTCTATGCTTGTCTCCTTTCTTTGATCCTTACTGAACTATCTTTTCCCTGTTAACTACTATAGGCTTACTATTTCACCCTTAGAAAGAAGCATCTTTCCTCCTTAGAGAATGAAGCTACTTTTATTGTATGAACATCAAATCTGTTTTTAAGTTCATTTTGCACCATTTCCCTTTTTCTTTCCTTTCACCTCTGAGCAAAACTCATTCACTATCAGATATCTTGCCAAGGCTCCATTCACTTTCTTCACCCTAGCTCCCTTACCTACATAGCCCTTCCTTTTAATCCTTGATTCAAGGAAAACATATCATTAAAAATACTTCATTGACCCTAACAATATGGGGGAGGGAGGGGCAGAGACATTCTTTGAGTTGTTTCAATTTCTTCTCCAGGAGAGATAATAGCTTACTCTCCAAACAAGTTATTACAATTATTTAACTATGGCCAAAATATTCATTATAATCTTTCATTCTCTGTGAGTTTTTTTTTTTTACATTGCTTGCTTTATTTTGTTGTTGTTGTTCATTTGGCTGTTTTGGGTTTTTTGTTTGTTTGTTTTTTATCTGTAGAAGCAACATATTTCAATCTCTTCTCACATCCTGTAAATTTAAACTTTTTAATATCTCTCGCATAACATCTCATATTTCTATCACTTCTGATGCCACCACAATCTTTGTATAGGTCCTTATCATCTGAGGCCTGGACTACTGAAATAGCCCGTTGATTGGTTTCCCTCCCTTCAATCTTTCTTTACTCCATTCTATCAACTATTTAGGTATCAAATTATTTTCTATCAAGTACAGATATGACTAAGTCACATACACATACACACCCATTCAATAAACTCCAAAGGCTCCTTGTCACATCAAGCATAAAATATAATATCCTCTATTTAGCCACTAAAGCCCTTTAATATCAGGCTTCTTCCTACCTTTATATATTCTTCCATCTTTCTCACCTCTATGAACTGTGACTTCCATTGACACTGGACCCCTTGCTCTTTCTTACATAAAATATTCCATCTCCACATTCTGATCTTTTCACTAACTGTTCCCTATGTCTGTAATTCTTTCCCTTATCATCTCCACCCCCTGGCTTCCATGGCTTTGTTCAATTCCCATAATTGTTTTCTCATTTTATTTCTCAGTAGACTGTAAGCTCTGTGAGATCAAGGGCTTGACTTCTGTCTTTATTTCTATGACCAGAACGTAGCATAATGCCTGGTATATAATAAGTGAATAAGAAAGACTTATTGAGTGACTGATGAGTATATATCTGTAAGGTTCTAGTTCTCCCTCTCTTCTGTTCAAAAATTTTGCAGGAGTCTACTGCTTTTTGCAAATATCTATCAAATAATTATAATCACAAATCCATAGCTTTAGTGATATTTCAGGTGAAATAGTCTACCTGCCTGATTCCTTTTTTTTTTCATTTGAGCCTAGGGAGGCTAAATGATCTGTGAAAAGCCACACAGGGAGTAAAGGGTAAGAGAAAGTGTTTGAAATCAGCTTATAAGATCATAAGTTTAGAACTAGAGGAGACCCATGAAAGCATCTTGGTATACTTCATCACATTATAGTTGAGGAAAATGAAACTTCAAGTGATTAAGTGACTTACCTATGGCCATACAGGTCGGAAATAGCAGGGTCAGGATTTGAATGCAGGTCTTCTGCCTCCAAATCTATCACTCTTTACAATGGACATAACTGCCTCCAAACAGGCATTTGTATGGAACTTCCCATTTCTCATAGAGCTTTGATGTATACATTTGGTCCTCATAAGAAACCAGGGAAACAAATAACATATGTATTAAGAGCTACATTTTACAGTGAGGGAAACTGAGATACAGCAAGAATAAATGATTTGTTCAAGGTCAGATACCAACTCATTGATAAATTCAAGATCTCCTGACTATCCCATGAGGAGTAGAGGCAAAGCAGGAGCAAAGCCATAGAATCCTCCCTATCTGGTTCATTTCATATAAGCATAAAGTAATAAAATAAAATATGTCATCTTACTCATTTTTATTAAGTAATATCTATATATGTTAATAGGCATCAATAATTTTAATTTAATGACTAATGGCAGCTGAACATCTGGATTAGGCTTTCTGGGTGTGGGGAGACATTTGACAATTTATCTTTAAACTATTAATCAACTCATAGAAGAAAAAAGTTCTAAGAAGACACAATAATGAAATATTTTACCACGCAAGGAAGAAAAAAGCCTTTGCCACATTCTTACTTTGTTTTTTTTTTGTCTGAACCTGAAATAAAATTGTTTGTTTTTAAACAGTCATTTATCTTGTCTGAGAATGGAGATAACTTGTGAGAGATCTCAAGGAACAAATAACAACAGCTTTCATGGCACTGGCCTAAAGATGATAATTCTTGACAATGTAGAAATAAGAGAGGATGAGGAATAGATTTCTCATAAGTGATATAAAAATTCATGTGTTTACAATGATGAAAATATTTCCAGTTTTAGGCAGAATAGAAGGTCCATATGATGTCAACAATTGATTGTGATACTTGGCCATACTCAGGCCTATATCCCATAGTGATTGCTCTTTCTTCTGATACCCAACAACAATTATTATAAATATTATCCATATTAGCAAATATTAATGTGTTATTTTATGTTGTCCTCTATTTCGGATTCATAAATCTGGTTTCTATCAGCAAGACAGTCAATTTGTTGATGGCATGAGTCTTGTCTTATATATCTTTTGGATTTTCCATTGATGAGGATAGTATTAGGTTGATAGTCAATATTTCATTAATATTTCACAGACTTAGAAAATATAAGTATTACATAGGACCTTACTGGACCTCTAGCCCAACTTAATGAGAAGAATACTCTCTACTATCCCCTCCAACTTTTTAAATTGACAAAGTATAGCGGAAAAGTGGTGACTCTGCTATCAGAAGATATGGGAGTGCATCTTAAGGTCGCCACTTTCTGAATGGAAAAATCACTTCATATCACTTGATTACAATTTCCCCATTTGTAAAACTAGAAGGTTCCCCAAACTGTCTTCTGAGGTCCTTTCCAGAGGCATATCAATGATTGTATTAACAAAATGATAAAACCACAAAGAAAGGCAGTGTTGCCGAGTGGATAGAGAACTTTCCACTAAATAATAACAATCTAGATTCCAGTGCTATCTCTGACACACACTGGTTGTGTGATTCTTTACATGTTACTTAATTTCTTAATGATCTTAGACCACTTTCCAAAACACACATGTATTTATGTATTTATATATGTATGTATGTATGTGTGTGTGTGTGGGGGGGTATAATACTAAAGAGGAGCCATCTATTACTACTCCTTCTATGTTATTCCTAAGGGACTACCCTTTCACTTGACCACTATCCTAGATCTTTTTATTCCTTCACAAACTTCCTAATAATTTCCTTGGGTGAGTGATCCTTTTGTTGAGAGAATGTTTCCTTCCATACTAGAGGCCTTCTCATTCATTTTGAGTGAGACATTCACACTAAATCTGGGTCACATAATTCCTTTAAAAAAATCTCTTGCATCTTTAACTGAGGTCAAGTGATAAGGCAAGACACCCCACCGCCGCTGAGTCTGTTGTATAAAAGAAAATCATTTCTTATTAATTTACTCAGTTACAGGTTTTGTTGCTCAAACTGGAAAAATAAATATTATTAGATACTGTAAGACCTCCTTATTGGGTCAGAAGTGACCTGATTTATTTGAATGCACCTATAGAGGCAACTACATATCTCAGTAGATAGACCATTGAACCTGGACTATCTGTGTGACCTGTGTAAGTCATTTCCTCTGTGTCTTAATTCATTGGAGAAAGAAATGGCAAACCACTCCAGGATCTTTGCCAAGAAAACAAAGTGTCAGACACTACTGAACAACTGAAGAAGAACAACAACAAACTGTCAGTAGTCAAGGCTTTTTAACTGACAGACTGATGGTAAAGGATAGTAGAGGAAATGACAGATGGAAGATAAAGCTGAGTGAGGGTGATGGAAGAAGACCAATGTAGGTGATAGGCTCCTCCACATGCCTGAGGAATTTCAGAATTCTTTTCTTGGCACTGGACTCTCCTAATTGGAGAGCCCTCACTATTTTTAATTGGCAGCAAAAATGACCATCATGACATTTCACCCTGGACATTTTCCATCCTGCTTTTATATGGGCACTAGACACTGCTACCATCCTGTGGAAGCTATAATTGAAATAATACCACTATTGCTTCTCAAAAGAAGCCTGTCATTTCACACTCAATTGTTCTAGTCACAGTCCTTGTGACTTCCCAGGTAAAGGCATACATTCTTTCCTGATTACCAATCACCAACATGTGTTATCTTCTCTTATTAGAACATGAGCACCTTGAGAGCAAGAGTTGTCTCATTTTAATATTTTATCCTCAAAACTTAGTATAATACCTGGCTGATAACAAGCACCTAATAATCATTTTCAATGATCAATTCTATAATCCATTCAATGAATAGAACAGGTAGCAAAAAAGGCTAAGTTTCGCTGAGATGAGGCAAAAAACATCAGCAGAAAATACATTATAGGTACATAGCCTCTGGTGTGTACATAGAAGAAATACCTATCTGTAGAGAACTTTTTAAAGTTATTTCCTGGACTTTTTTTTTTCCAGGCAAAAGAGGATAAGAACAAATGGAGGAGAGAATTATTGATGTTGAGAGAAAAAGATTTGTGATGGCTAGATGGCTGAAGTAAGAGGGCAGAGCAAATTGTAATAGGAATGGGGGAGACCTAGACAACAGGGAAAGTCAGGAAAAGTCCCATGGTGGGAGCAAGAGAGGTAACTGAATGAATTATTATGCATTGAAGTGTGTGGATAAACCACTATGTGTGAAGCCAAGACCACTTGATTTTACATGAAACAGGTATCAGTACATTTTAAAAGGCTGTTCAGTAGATAGATGATAAATAGATGATAGATGTATAGATAGTTAATAGATAGAGAGAGATAGAGAGATAGATAGAGATCTGTGATTCCTCTGGAAGGGGAACTCTATATATGGGAACTCCTATTCAAATGTAGATTTCACTTGGCTTTGACTTGGCTCAATCCTCAAGAGAATTTCCTGAAACTAAGAGAAGTCAACTTGGTCACCCAGTGTAACAAAGATACATGGTATAACCTAGGTATCATGGGCAGGATTTGAATGTAGGTTTCTTAACTCCAAACTTATTTCTCTGGAGGATAGATTCAGAAACCAAAAGGATTTTGACATGCCAGAGCATAGGGCTGAATCTATAAGATAAAATTTGATAGAGATAAATGTAGACTCTTCTACCAGAGTACATAAAACCAAATCCAAAAGCACAAAATGGTGGGGGTAGGATGTATGTCTAGAGAGTAATTTTTTTGTTAGTTTGTTTTTTCTTTTTGTTTTCTGAAAAGAATCCTAGGATTTTAGTGAAATACAACTGCAGCAATATGATGTGACAACTAAAGAAGCTAATGCTTGGGCTGTATTGAGAGAAACATTTTCCAGGAAGACATAGGTGCTAATCAACCCCCAATATATCCTTAACAGACATTATCTCAAGTACTGTGTTCAGTTATGGGCATCATAGCTTCAAAAGGACATTGATTTGCCGAAAAGTGTACAGAGGAGAGCAACCAGGATATGGAAGGGAATCAACCACATGTAAAATAATGATAAATGGAAGGAAATAGGAAAGTTACAATAACCCTTGAGGTGTTCCTCTTGAATCCAAAACCATGGTGTCTCTGTTTTGTGAATTAAGAGAGAACTATCCTTCTTCTCCCTGTGTCTCTTTCCTCTTAGTCCTAGCCTAGGACTTGTCAGAAATCATGTTGACTTTCCTGGTCTTTTACCAACATATGCCTTTCTTTGGTTATAGAATTTTATTTCCCTATAGCCTTCTGAGGCTAGGCACAAAAGTAACAGAAAGGTGGGATTGGTCTTTCAGGACCTGTGGAACTGTAGGTCAAAAAGTTAACAATTGTGCCCCATATAAGTAGATGGAAGGAGATGGCACCTTTTATGTAACCATTACAAATATCTGCCATAAATCCACTTTAAAGCTCAACACATAACTTATTTATTTATTTATTTTTGGCCTGAATCTCCCTTTGCAAGTAGGTTATGCTACATGCTGCACAGCCACACATGCTAAGGGAGAGAAAATTCAAGAGTTATAATTATATTCACATGTTGGCTAATTGGGCCCTTCGGGGCCTACTTCCTAATTATAAGAGAGCATTCAAAGAAGAAATATCACTGAAAGAAAGTATGTATAGAATGAATATGAGTTTAAATGGGCAATACTAGCTATATAAAAGCTGTGAAACTTGATAAGAAAGGAATGCTGTTATTTGCCACATATCTTCTACTCATAAAGAAAAAAAAAAGAAAGAAAGAAAGAAAGAAAAGAAAATCCCCAAATTGGTGTCATTGACAGAAGATGTGACAAGATTGTGTTGGCTTTAAGGAGGACAAATATATATTTAAAAAGTAAGGCTCCTAGTACATACATTAGACATAAGTAATTTCTTATCATTCAAAGAGATATAAAGGAATTTGGGGCTCATGGCGTCACTAGGGATTAGAAATTACATCTCTCCCTCCCCAATCCCCTTCCATCCTCCAAAAATCCCCTCAAAATGAAAGATATTTTAGATAAGATTTTTGCAGAGGCAAATTAAATATATAAATTATAAAATGTGAACCTGAAAACCTTTCGAGGATCCACAGGCTTGCAACACATATGTTTTAATGACATTGTTTATTAATAAAGCCAAAGGTAGATTTTTATCACGCATTCGAAAAGTGTATTTTATTGCTTTGATAAATCTCAAGGTACAATTCATTGCTGTTACTCTGTTCTCCTATAGCTCTCAGGGATCAGGGCTGGCAGTGGGTGGGGAAAGAGCATGCCCATTCGTGAGCAAATTAGGGAACTTTTACAAGGTTGTAATTCATTTTGCTCCATATCAAGTGGGATCCTTTTGACATGCCTATAAAAGTCTGGATGTTTATAGTAGATGTGTATGTAATATTACATTACACCTCGTAACAGAGATAAACTGGCAGGAACCCTAAAGCTAAATAAGAGCAAGATTGTCTTTATCTCTTAAACCTGTCATTTTAATTTTCCACACTCGACGATACCATAGAAGCAGGCTGACTTAAGTTCCTGGTGGCTGTTAGACCTCAGTCTTGTAATGTTTTGAATTTAGGACCTAATCAAATTGCTTTGCTTTTAGTATTCTTATCTTGATTTATGTGAATGGGGCCGTGGTACCCGGCTAAGGATACCCGAAGGAATATTGTATTTTACAGCATTCTAAATGCAAATGCTGCTTCCAGATTTATGGCAGGGACAATGTAACCACACCATTAAAAATGGATTTAAAATGAAACAGAGGGGGAAAAATGGAAATGACAATTTTAGTGTCCAAAAACCTTGAGCTCCTAGCCCTGATGTTTTAGCAAGAGCCTTGTGCCTGAGTTGAGTACCAGAAGTAGAAGAGCATTCAACAGCCAGCAATTCCAAAGTCTACCTTCTGCAGAGTTGAAATTAAATGCCCAGTTAATACAAAGGAAAATTTCCCTTGTGCAAATCTAATCAAATCTAATATGTCTATATTATAACTACCATTTCTATAACTATTATAATTCAAGTTCCTAATTATGAGTTCAGTTCATAAAAAGAAAATTGGCTTTCCTTTGTACAACATTTTCGTCAGAAACGAGGAACACGCGTTTAAGTACGCAGGTTTGTAATTCATTATTCTCCTTATTTAAATACCCATTATGGGCCTGAATCAGCCTTTAGACACTGATGTTGAACTCCCATTGCAGTCCATGCTGTGGAGGAGTTTGGCTCAGCAGTAAGCAGAAAAAGGAAGAAATGGTTTCTCAGAAAGAGAATGCCCACTGCTCAGTTTGTGCTTGAATAATCTTTCCTGAAGCAAGGCTAAGTGTGTGGAATCCGTTGATTACTACCCATTCAGATTTAAGCAGAAAGGGAATCAAATTCTGTGATTCAATTCCTTTCCCTTGATGCTTTCCTTCACTTTCCTCTACAGATGAATTTTGCAACTCTCCTTAGATTTAATAGGCCATGCAACTAAGAAATTATTTTTTCCTAGAAAAGGGGGTCTACTTTTTGTTTGTGTGGGTGTCTTGGATTCCTTAAGCAATCTAGTGAAGTCTATAACTTGTTCTCTTAAATGCAAAAAACATAAAATATGGAACCACTGAAGAAACAAAGGTTAGTGAAATAAAGATATATGTTTATCCCCATCCATGTTCATGGATCTTATGAATCCTCTTCACAGATGCTTTGGGCGGCAGGGGGTCCATGGACCCCAGACTAAAACCCCCTGCTCTAGAATCATAAAGAGTACAAAGGAATGAACAGCAAATTTCTGAAAATCCAGAACATGTGGTTTTGAAACAAATGGGCAAGAAGTCATCAACCAAGATAAGATTATGTTACAAAAGTTCCTTTTTAAGTCTGTTGCTTGAAAATTGGATTGTATTCTACCACAGAAACAATCTTCCAAATAGTGGTTAGGTTCACAGGCTAGTGCATAGAAACCTACCTAAGCCATAGAAACTCATGAAGGCCATCTATGAATTCAACAAGGAATTGTGAAATGTTCCCAATGAGGTAATAGCAGCCACTGCAGAAATAACATGTGAAAGATTTCTATGACACTTTAACATTGCAAATTGCTTCATATACATTGTCAGAGCTTAGTCTCAAAACAATATTCTAAGAGAGATACTTCAGTTTTTAGTGTCCCCATTTTAAGAGTGAGAAAGCTGAGACTCATAAAATTTAAATGGTATACTTCTGATAAAATAAATGTTAGAAGTCAGCAGCAGAAAGTGAAAGTATATTGTTCTGAATCCTTAACTAATATTCTATCCATCGCTTTCATTGTCTTCATTGGTAACCATTAGTGTGTTTCATATCCCAAATAACTGTCTACAGAGACTATCATCTCCTTAGCTTTGCCACCATGCAAACACATATCTTCCCTTGTTTTTTCTAATTCTGAGCTCTATAACCAAATAAATATCAGCATTTTTTCTGGGAAAAGTGGGTCAATTGTCATCCCTGGAACTCCCCAGAGCAAAATGCCCTTCTTTAATCAGTATTCCTTGATATACATTTTTCTCTCTCTAATAGAATGTAAACTCTTTATGACATAGACTGTTTCACTTTTTGTAGTCATATCCCCAGATCATAACATAGCATCTGGCACATAATGACTACTTAAATATTTTTCCAATTTATTCATTCATTCATAAGCATAATTCCTTTAATCATTGAAGAATAGAGTCAAAACTAATAAACCAGTTGAATAATATTAATAGTAATTCAGATTATGAATTATGTCCCCTTCAGGGCTCAAACCTGGCTGGGCCCCTGTGAGGCCTGAGACTGATCCTTGGCCCCTTGAAGGGACAGCTTGATACAGAAACAAAAAGAATGCTGAATTTATAGTCAGTAGTCCTGGTTTCAAATACATGCCTTGTCATATCATCTGCATGATGTTGGTGTTACTTATTTGGGACCCACTTTCCTCCTCTGTAAAATGGAAGCGTATGAATTAGATGGCCACTAAGACCAACACTAATGATATACTTATGATGCTAGGATTCCTCTTCAAACCTGTGTTCTAAGTTTTCTTACCCTTCTACCCTAAGGTCCAATTCCTTAAAGTCTAGACCTGTAGGCTGATTCTTGTGAGCCTCATGATCATTTATATCACAGATTTGCAAAGGATTTATTGAAGAGGAAGGGAGCCCACTATGGTAAGCCATTTCTTTTTTAATATTATCTCATTTATTTGGTAAGCAGTGGTTGGGTGAGTGCCCCAATGGCTGTTCTGCTCCTGTGGAAACAGAGGGAAATAATAAAAGGGTCTAGATATATGGAGACTGCAGGAGCCATGCAAGAGAATCAAAACCTTCCACAGCAATGTCACAGCAAGGATTTGGGAGAAGGAAACATCAGTGATAGGAAATACCATTGAATAAAAAATGAGGGAAGGGGCAGCTAGGTGGCACAGTGGATAAAGCACCAACCCTGGATTCAGGAGGACCTGAGTTCAAATCTGGCCTCAGACACTTGACAATTACTAGCTCTGTGACCCTGGGCAAGTCACTTAACCCTCATTGCCCTACAAAAATATAAAAATAAGGGACTGCTTAGGCAGAAGGGGATATGTGGGATGTGGGTTATTGATGAATATTCATAGATAATGATAATATCATAAATTTAGAGCTATAGGGGCACCAGAGACCAGATTATACTAACCTTTCATTATGGATGAGATACTTGGTCCCAGAGCAGTGAAGTTACTTGCCCAATGTCAAACAGGTAGTGAAGTAAAGTGACTGAATTTGAATTCAATTCCTCTCTCTCCAAAGCCAGGTCTTTTGATTTAAAAACAAGAACTGCCTAAAAGTATAATATTTGGAGACTAGAAGAGATCAGTGACTCTGATGTAAAGAAAGTCCAACTGCTCTTAGGCAACTTGGGTCTGTGTGAGTATCTGGCAAATAAAGAAGCTATAACCTGGTTGGTCTAGAACTTCCCTTCAGGGAATCATTACAACTCTATTGCTTGTCTATAACCATTTTCTACTGATGAAAAAAAAATCTAACTGCAAATATATTGACAAAATTTTACAAAGGAATTATATAGTTCCTTGAAAGGAGACATTCTGAAGGAAAGAAATATTTTTTTCTCTTAGTACATTAATGGGTAAATTGATACTAATTGTTTTTCTCTCTTGCTATTCCCCCAAAAATAAACAAAATCATTATATTATAAACGAAGACAGACTGTACATTTACTGGAAAGGAATATGGGAAGTATTTGGTGCTGGGAAGATTATTCTCAACTCAAATATTATTTACATAGTAGTTTTCTTTTGTCAATTTGGGGAACTTATTTGGATCATTTATTTAAGCTTCTTTTTAACTAACTAGGGACTCAGTCACATTAGATAGATAAAGGACATTAATTATTACTTTTTATTTGGGGATTATTTTATTTTCTGGCTGTGCATTCGCACTGAGCTGCTGTGGGGGCAAAATTCCTTTTCAGTTTAAAAGGAGACATTCAATCTGGTTAAATATGGAGGGAGGTATATCAAGATGAGAAACTAGTTAATTATAATTATCATTACTTTGGATAATACAAAAAATGAAAGAATATTTATCAATTGCTAGTATAATCAGCC
This sequence comes from Dromiciops gliroides, assembly GCF_019393635.1. NCBI lineage: Eukaryota > Metazoa > Chordata > Mammalia > Microbiotheria > Microbiotheriidae > Dromiciops > Dromiciops gliroides. The sequence continues at coordinate 49,935,591 of NC_057864.1, read as the reverse complement.
TAGGTTGTTTACCTGATCCCATTTCTCTGTCTCATCTGTACTTTTATTTAGAATCCATCAAGGGGAAAGCACTATACTGATAAGCAGTGCTCAATTAGACCATTTTTCACAACAATGCATAAAACAACATGAAAGCATGGAATATCCAGGACTATTGTCTTCTCCAATCTTAAAACAATATTTTTTATTTAATCCTATTTGATTGAAAAAATATTACTAATAATAAACATTTGAAGTGATATATTCCCAGAGTTCTCAAGAAGTCAAAGATAGAGAAGGAAACAGGAGGATGAGAAAAAAAAAAGACAGAGACAGAGAAACACAGAGACATAGAGAGAAGAATAGTGACTGGTACTGTGAGAACTCCTAGGTTAGAAAATTCCCTCTAAACAATGAAAGTTGTTTCCTTCTCCAAAACTTCTAGTTTTAGAAATTTTCTATATAATAAAACAGACATGCACGCATATATAGATATGTTTTGAATGTATATATGTGTGCATTGGTTGATAATCTAACTTATTTTTATATAATATATATTATGTTCATATACACACTATATGTATATTTTCCCAAACTGGAATATTTCTTTTTACTTACCATATTATTGGACCACTCTGTGTGTGTTTGTAGGAAGGCATTGAAGGCAAGCATAGGTATACCTATGTGTTCAGAGAAGGCAAGCAGTTTTGAATATAATCTTAAAGAAAATTTAAATTGCCACAGGGGGAAATCATGAACAGAGGTATATGGGTAACTGAAGCATATATAAGCACACACATGTGTGAATAAATAAACAAATATTTATAATACACATGTATGTATATAGAGAAATGGATAATTACATAATAGGTAAGTATGCAAATTAGATTATATGAAGGTATGTTAATAGATAGACAACTTGATAGATGATATAGAAAGATGATAAGACAGGTAGATAGGTAGATACATACAGACATAGTTTTTACAGCAAAGAAATTTAAATTAAAATTTTGTATGATTGATATAAACACTTTTCTTCACTCATTCATAAATATAAGAATTAAGACAGATAAGCATATTGAGACACCTTGCATATATAAACAATAATCCATAATCCCACCAAATAGTTTCCTTACTCCTTTGGTAAAGATGATAACCAACCCATACTTTACATCTTGTTTACTTTCTTTTTCTTTTAAAATTTTTTTTGAGGCAATTGGGATTAAGTGACTTGCCCAGGGTCACACAGCTAGTAAGTGTCAAGTGTCTGAGGCTGCATTTGAACTCAGGTCCTCCTGACTCCAGGGCTGGTGCTCTATCCACTGCACCACCTAGCTGCACCTTCTTGCTTACTTTTGGTCTATATCTTTTGATAATTCCTCCTTATGCTTTTGATGTCTTCCTCCAGTCTTCATATTTTGGTGATATTGATTTAATACTCAGTCTCGTGATTTTTTTTCTTCTGTCCTCTTGATATAAAACTGATTCATGTTTATGCTCATACTTGTTTTTGATGCTATCTTTTATGCCTTTCCTTGAATTTCAGTTACTCTTGGTAATATCTCAAGATATAACATGACATTTCATTGTTCTTTGGCTCATCAATAATTTGGATTTCTATAACTATGATAAAGCGTGAGAAGGAATAAAAGAAATGTTAAGAAGTGTTTCTGTACCTTAACCCTAAGGGCAGCTAGGTGGCGCAGTGGATAAAACAACGGTCCTGGATTCAGAAGGACCTGAATTCAAATGTGGCCTCAGACACTTGATACTTACTAGCTGTGTGACCCTGAGCAAGTCACTTAACCCTCATTGCCCTGTAAAAAAACAAACAAACAGCAAACAAACAAAGAAGTATTTCTGTAAAAATTGGTTTGGGATCACTAAAAAGTGTCATGTGATTTCCTAAATATGATTCAATTTTAAACTCAGTGTTTGCCTGCTGTGAAAATTTCTGACTTCCATTGGTTAATTCTACATCATTTATTTGTAGTCAAAACATCAATATTTTCTATTCTCTGGAAATTTTTTCCCTCTTTGAGATATGTGCTTTCATTAAAGTTCTTCTTTGATCAACTACCATGGCAGGGAGTTGACTCTGGACTTTCAAAGGCACTGAGGCAAAGTATCATGAGCTCTATACTTTAGATTTGGGAATGGTGACTGATTTTGTTTTCTTTGGATTAATGTACCAAAGTTCATAAGTGCATCACCTTGTTGCTCATTGTGTAATAAATCTGGGTGGCCACAGACATTCTCAAAGATCATATGCTAAGTCATTGAGCTGCTCTGCTCTGTATTCATGTAGTGACTACCACACCTAATAAAACCATAGCTCCTTGAATTTTAAAATCTTCTATTAAAGCAGTGATTGATTTTAAAGTATATATATATATATATATATACACACATATACATCCACACATATGCATATATATGCATTTATAGACATATTTATATATGTGTGTGTATACATATATGTGTGTATGTGTATAACTTTTTCATTCTTTTTCTTTACCTTAATGAATCCCTGAGAAATTGTTGCACCTCTAGTGAGAATTTCTACTTTCTTTTACACTGTGTGTGTAAAGTCACTCGAGGGCAAAATATAATGGTTTTACTGTCATTGAGGATGAAAAAAAATTTCAAATATACAAATAGTTAAATAGTATGCATGTGAAAATTTTGGCCTCATTGAGTATAATACAGAGTTCCATAATTGAGAATATTTGTGCTCATCCAAGATGTTCCAAAAGTCATAGTTCAATTCCAAGCTTTAATAGTTATTAGAGTTCTAGGCTATTAAAGCTTAGAACTTCACTAAAAGTTTTGGAACAGAGCAATACTATTTTATTAAGCTTTACAGATCGTGGTTTTCTCTCCTGATGTCATCACTTCAATTTTGTATGGAAAAAGAAAAGTGGACTTAACATATGTCAAGGTCCAAGGGAAATATATGGATATTTTGAGTGCTTCATTGTTATTCTTAGAATTACAGGAGAAGCCATCATATAGTGTCAGGCACTAGGGAAATAAACACATAAAAAGGAGAGAAAAAAAAATCCCTACTTATAGTGAGTTCACATTCTATCAAAGAAGAAAATATGTACATCTCTAAATACATACATAATAGATACATATTCATTGCAAGGTAGGTATCAAATGAGGGTAGTAATAATTATGGGTTGGATCAAGGAAAAAATAGGAAGAATACATTGCTTAAAGTGTATCTCGGATTGCTATGAAGAAGAGGTGAGGAGGGTATTTGTTCTAGGAATGGAGATATAGCTAGTGTTTATGAAGAGAGTCCAGGAATAGCATGTATGAGTAATAAAGAGGAGGCCATTTGCCTAGAGAAAGAGTGCAGGAAAGGACTGAAGCTTAAGGGTGATAGAAAGCCAGTTTTGAGCCAAATTATGAAGGTCTTTAAAAGTTAAATCAAAATGTTTATATGTGACCCTATGGGTAATAAGAAGCCCCTGGAGATTATTGAGAATGGGAAACTTACTTTGACGTTTTTTAGGAAGATGAACTAAAATGGAGTGCAATATGAGGAAGGAATATCTATTAAAATGATGGAAGGGAATCTGACAAATTTTGGAGGATGTGGAAAAATTGGGACAATCATTCATTGCTGGTGGAATTGTAAAATGATCCAATCATTTTGGAGATCAATCTGGAATTATGCCCAATGAGTTATTAAACTAACTATACCATTTGAACCCCAAAATACCACTACTAAATCTATTTCCAAAAATAATTAGTGAAAAAGGTAAAGAATCCATATCTTCCAAAATGTTTGTGGTGGTAATACACTGGAAATTGCATGGATGTCCATCAATTGGGTAATGGCTAAAGAAGTTGTGGTATATGTTTGTTATGGACCACTACTGTGATACAAGAAATGATAAGCTCAATTGTTTTAGAAAAAAACACATGGAAAGATGAACAAAATAATGGAGAGTGAAATAAGCAGAACCAAGAACATATTGTATACAGGAAGAGCAGTATTGTTTTAAGAATGACTTTAAGCAAATATACTATTTTGACTATTAAAAATACTCAAATTACCTATAAAGTATATATGAAGAAAGACACTATTTGTATGCAAAGGAAGACCTGATACAAAGAAATATGTATAGAATAATTTCACACACACAAATATATGCATGCATACACTCTATATATGTATATGCACACAAGTACATACACATATATCTACATGCATACATACACACACATGTATGCACATATGCATATATACACATAGCTATTTGTTTCTAATGGTAGTCATCTCTGAAATGGGGGCACGGAATAAATTTACATGATAATATTATTATATATTTGAAAGGAATAGCAAACTGTGCCTAGTAAATTTGCAGTTTTATGTTGAATCATCTTTTTTCTACAATGCTATGGAAATGCTTGTTTTATTTTATAAATGAAAAATAAAATTCAAAGAAGATAATTTCAGTAGTCTGAAAGAATTGATGAGATTTCAAACTAAGATGGTGGCTATATGAGTAGATCCATGGGTCTCATCTCCTGGTGCATGAATTTTTTTAAAGGATAATTGTATTTTAATATGATTTGTTAATTTTCTAATTCCTATTTTTTTTTGTAGAACAATGAGGGTTAAGCAACTTGCCCAGGGTCACACAGCTAGTAAGTGTCAATTGTCTGAGGTCGGATTTGAACTCAGGTCCTCCTAAATCCAGGGCCAGGGCTTTATCCACTACACCATTTAGCTGCCCTCTTAATTCATAATTTTCTAATCTAAATGTAAGTGATTTTTTAAAGATGCTGGGAAGGGCTTTATAGACTTCTTCAGACAATGAAAGCGATCCATGAAATGAAAAGGATAAGAAGCCTTTTTGTAGAGGGCAAAGCTTTGATCTAAAAGATACTGAGAGAGTGGCACCAAGATTTGGCCACTGATTGGATATGCTGAGTGAGGTTGACTCAAAGTTGAAGATAATGTTGATATTACAAACTTGACAGAATGTAAGAATGTTTTTTCCTCTGACAGAAATAGAGAAGTGTGGATGAGAGATGGGTTTTGGGAAAATGATTCAGTTCTGTAGAGGTCACCACCATCCTCCCACCCCCTTGTCAGTCAGCTAGGCTCCTAACCTTGGTATCATTTCATTCTTACTCATCCATACTTCCAATCGATTACCATATCTTATCCTTTCTACTTTCATAACATCTCTTACATATATACACATTCTCTCCATTAACACAGGTACAACCCAAGTTGAGGCCATCATCACTTTTCACTTGAACCATTGAAATAATCTTGGAATTGGTCTCACTTCCTCTAGTCTCTCAACACACTCATTTGTTGCCCTCAATTTGCAAAGCTGTCACTCCATATCCTGTCACTCTGCTGCTGTACTTGCTTTCCCCTATTCCCTAGAATGTCTTGACTTTACCACAGCCTCTAAATTCCCTTGCTTAATTCAAAACCCATCCCAAAAGCCACCCATTGCAAGTCTTTCCCAATCTCCCAGATGTTTGTTCCTTTTCCCCCAATTTCCATCTGCTCTTTATATATCTTATGTATGCCTAATTATTTTCATATTGCTTCCTCTATTATGATGTGAGATCTTTGAAAGAGGGGACTATTTTTGCCTTTCTTTAATTCTCTTATTCTTAGCACAGTGCCTGGTGCAGAATAAATAGATAATAAATGCTTTCTGTTTATCTGTTGTGGATGTATTGAGATGTATATGTCTCTGGGACATACAGTTTGAGATGTCCAATAGGCTTCTGTTGATGTGGGACTGAAATTCAGGGAAGAAAATAGGGCTGGATATATAGTTCTATGATACATTAACATATTGAAACCAAATGAAATAGTGGAGAGACGATGATGCAGGATGGGGGCTTGAGGTCCCCCTGCAGTTAGAAGGTGTGATCTGTGTGATGAGCTAGAAAAAAATGGTTAAGGAAGAATGATCAAAAGAAGAAAAACTAAGCACAAGAATAACTAGGATATACTATTGTTGAAAAAAAAACACAAGCAAACAAACAAACAAAAACAAAATGAAGAAAAAAGAATGTATACCAGAAAAGATAATGGTCAACAGTGTCAACTATATTAATATATTAGTGGTCAAGAAGGATGATGACTGAAAAAGACCATCAGAGATGGAAGTTAAGAAGGAAGACTGGGAGCAATGTGATGGAAAATATGAGAAGTAAAATAAAAGTATTTTGCTTGAGAAGGAGGAATACCTTATTACAATAATATTCAGGAAAAGAAGAGAGAATGGGAGCTCTTGTAAAGAGGTTTTTAGATGATGATAAGCAGAGAGGGAACTTATTCTGAATGGTGTCATTTTCTCAGTAAAATAAACAGCAAGGTTCTCAGAGGAGAATGTGCAGGAAAAATGAGTTGTGGGATGGTTGAAGAGAAAAGAAGAGGTTTGGTTTCTTAGAAGAGTGAGACAGGAAATCAGTTATGAAGTCATAATAAGACTTCTATGCTATAATGAGATGGTGAAGGCCATTAGAATGTTGGGTCAGCCCTTCTATAACTTATTAGTAGAAAGACAGAGTTGATAGTTCCATTACATGGTTGGACATTGATGGGTTGTAAATAACATTATTGAAGGAAACAACCAAAACGGATGAGATCCAAGATCACAGATTCATTGATCTAGAGCTAGAAGGGATGTCAATGGGCCCGAAATACAATTCTCACATTTGAGAAAAAAAAAAAAGTCAAGGCCCACACATATTAAGTGACTTGCACTTTTGAGTAAGCAGCAAAAGTGGAAATTAAAGCCAAATGTTCTGACACCAGAGACCATGTTATTTCAATTCTTCCACACTGCCACCCTATTGGGTAAGCTACTTCAGTAAAGCGGCTGAGTTATTTACAGAGCTTTACTTTCTCAAAACTTTGCTCGGTGTTTTGCCCATATGGTAGGGCCTTAATAAATGTTGGTAGATCAAATTAAATCGCATTGACTTCTCAATTTGCTTAATAATATATTTTATTGTGTTTATATGTACAATGCTTTTAAAAATAGAAATTAAAATAATCTATGAAAAAAAAAAACAAAAAATTCTACAATTTTTACTTTACTTTTCACTACCCCAACTTCTACTTATTCATTTTAATTCTAAATTGGGAAAATATTTTGTTGTGAATTAATACAAAATCTTTCAATTTTAGAGTGAAACCAGATCTATGTCCATGCTACTTTAACAGTATGTGAGCCACAAAAAGAAATTTAAGTATATTTAATCTTGGGTCCCTTTATTTGCCCTGTATACTCCTCATTTCCACCACCCATTTAGATACATGGTCTCATGAAATATTCCCATTTTTATTTGGCAAGAATTATCTTCTGCTTCAAGCCATACTACACTTAATCCATAAAATAACGCTTTTTCCACTTTATGATTCTTTGAAGGAAATGTCAGCTGAAATATAAATATACTCAAAAGGCAGAGTAGCAGTTGGTGAAGCACCAATGTTTATGCTTAATCTACACAAATTCAGCAAAGCTCAGGATTTAAATCATTCTGGTGGTCAAATGATAATACTACAGATTGCTACTTCATACATTATAGCAACAATTTCAAGGATGCTCCTGCTCTGAGGATGAATACAGAATATTCCTAAAATAATGGATCATAGATCATAAGAACATAGCTTGGGAGCTGGAAGAGACTTTAGAAGACATTTAGTTCAACTCTTTCATTTTACTCATGAGAACAGAGGCCAAAATAGATTAAGTGAATATTGTAGAGCCAGGGTGTACATGTATACCATGCTTAAAGGCTATGTGAAACAATTAATTACAAAAGCATACCAAACTGTATTTCATTTGGAAGTTAGGAATTTTGTGGGTAATGTTCTTGTCAAAATAAAAAGTCATCAAATTCTTGACCCCCAAGTGTTATCAAATGAAATTATAATAAAACTACTTTGGAGGCAGCTAGATGGTGCAGTGGATAGAGTACTGGCCCTGGATTCCGGAGGACCTGAGTTCAGATCTGGACTCGGACACTTGACACTTACTAGCTGTGTGACACTGGGCAGGTAACTTAACCTTCATTACCATGAAAAACAACAACAAAAGCAACAAAAACAACAAGAAAAAAATAACTGCTTTTTTATAGTACTTTTTATTGTTCTCCTCTTTTTCCTATCACTTTTCTTCACATACATGTTCTAGTCAAAGTAGTAAAAGATTGCTATTTCTAATAGCATTTGTCTACCTCTGATAGGTTAAATTAGTGTTTCACCATGCTGAAATGTCCTCTCTCATAAACTCTGCATTTTAGAAATCTTTGGGTTCTTGTGACACCTGTGAGGGTCTAAGGGAATCTTATCTTGAGTTAACAGGAGAACTCTTTCCCATCTCACAGTTATCCTATCTGTTAACCCTCACCATATCTCTCCAATTTACTGTAGCATTTTTGGGGGGCAAAGGCTGTTGTTTTTAATTAGTCTCTGTATCCTTCAGCATCTAGGATAGGCCTTTACATATATAACATGTTAAAAAGAATGATTATTTGAATAGAAGTGATTTGAATTTACAGAATATTTTCACATGCATTAGTAATAAAGCCAGATTTATAGGTATAGACATTCTTGAAAATTCAAGCCAAAAAATATTGATAAAGCTCCTCACTTGGGTTCCACAATCCAAACAATGGAGATATAAACAGGATGGTCTGAAGCAATCCCAAACTAACTCAAATAGCAGATTATTAAATTATCAGTGTGAACACTTCCTTGCCAAACTGTACTTAATTTATGTTTTGTTCAATGGCTAATTTAAGAAAGTAATGGAATAAAGGTTAATGATACATATTAAACTTGAAAATGTGTCCAGTGTACAACTGTCCCTCTCACCCCCCCCCCCCCAGAAAGTTGGTAGTTAAATATTTTCCGGTACATCCTGTCACACACACACACACACACACACACACACACACACACACACACACACACACACACACACACATACCATCACCACCACCACCACCACCTAAAACAACCACTGCCTTTAAGGAATCTACATTCTATTGGATGAATAGAATACTTTTGCACAAGTAAATACATGGTATGTAAAAAGTAACAAAAGGGGAAGCTAGGTGGTGCAGTGAATAAAGCAGAGGCCCTGGATTCAGGAGGACCTGAATTCAAATCCAAACTCAGACATTTGACACTTACTAGCTGTGTGACCCTGGGCAAGTCACTTAACCCTCATTGAACCCCCCAAAAAATTAGCAAAAATTTATTTTGAAAATAAGACAGCTAAGAATTGGGGGTTAATGCCCATCATGAAATAGAAAATAGTTGTGCTCTGATGGAAGCTAGAATTTTATTTTGGAGAAAAAAGGAAAAAGTACATTTCCATTTTGATGGACTATTTTCATAAAGAAGAGGATTCAGGATATGGAATGTCTTATACAGAGAGAGACCACTTTGGCTGAAAAGGAGAATTTATGATGGATGAATTAGAAAAATCAGTGGGAATAAGATTGTGGAGGTCTTTAGATGTCAATATTAAAAAAAAGTATATTTCATTGTAAATATAATAAGGAGACATTGCCAGTTTTCAAGCAAGGGGTTGATCAATGTTTGAAGAATATAAATTTGGAAGTTGCGGGGAGGATTAGTTGGAGAAGCAAGTGATTGGAAGCAAACAAACGAATAGTGTAATAAAAAAGGGGGGGAAATTGCAACGACTAGGAAGAGTTGATAAGGACCTGAACTTGTGTAAATGTTGTGTGAATAGAGAAAAAGAAGCAGATATGAGAGATGTGAAGATAGCAGAAAATGACTGGCTGTGGGATTTGAGGGAGAAAAAAAGGGAAGTGCGATTCTATGCTTGCAAACGTGAGTCACTAGAAGCATGGTGGTTTCATCAGCAAGAATGGGGACAGATTTTTGGAAAATATGAGTTCTGACTTCATCAATTTGAGTTGGAGATGCAGAACTTCAAAATAGACGTGCCTAACCAAACAATTAATAATATAGAATTGGATGTTAGAAGAGGAGATAAATCTAGAGATATAGTTTTGAGAGTCATTTTCATAGAGTCGATAACTGCACTCAAAATCTGATCAAAGCCCACACTTGGTAAATAGATGGAGGATTACAAAGAGAACTGAAAGGAAGTGATCTTATAGGTAGGAGTCATTTAAGATGATTAAAAAATAACAGTTCAGGATAACTAAGGGGACAGGAGATAGTATCAAATGTGCAAATGAATGAGTGAGCCTTAGAAAGAAGAGCCACTTAATCAAAGATTAGATCAAATAAGGAAAGAATTGGGGATGATAAAAGGGGTTTTGAGGTATAAGGTAAGGGAGAAGAGGGAACACATTAAATATTATCTTTTCTCTCAGTTAGGCAGCATACAAATTCTTCTGCTAAAGAGGAGATAGAAGAAGGTAGTATAGAAGGGCTGTATTCCAAACTTCTCAATGAGTTCTGAAAGACTCTTCATTCTGGGAGAACATTTCAGGCCTGAAATTCAAACCTTGGGAATACTCTCTGTATCTGGGATCCTTCTCTCTAATTTGTATGATTCCTCCCAGAATATCTATTCAAGGAAGGCACTCAGGTCAACCATCTGTTCATTTTTCACCAGGCTATAATACCAACTTCTTCCTTCTCCTCACTACCCCCTACCTCTGCCATTCTGCTTCCTTTAATGCATTGCTTTGCTTAATTAGAATATAATCTTATTGAGAGTAGGGACTGTCTTCCTTTTTGTGTATTCATATTCCCAATGCTTAGCACAGTTTCTGATACAATGTAATCCTGATGCCAAATCTATCTAATAGATTGGCAAATCTATATGGATAAATTAGATCTCCAGAGCAAAACTGCCTATGTCTTCCCTTAGTGTTTAAAGAGTAGTCCTCAGAGATTAGAGATTTTTAAAGAAATATTATTGCTAATGAGCCTCCACCAAATATACTTTCCCTTCTGATTATCATTTAATAGCATTAAGCGACTCAACATGCTTTTTGAAATATGAAGGGGGGAAAGGGAATAAGCATTTATATAGTTGTAACTATGTGTCAGGGACTGTGCTAAGTGATTTACAAATGTTAACTTCTTTGATCTTTGCAACAACCCTGTGAGGCAGGTGGTATTAAGGAAACTGAGGCAAACATAGGTTAAATGAATAGCCCATAGTTGTAGAGCTAGGAAGTATCCGAGGTTGAATTTGAACTAGGGTCTTCTTGATTCCACATTTACTGCCTAATCTAGTTGTTATATTAAAAAGTATCACTACAAAAATTCACCTCAAAAGATATAACACTTTCACACAAGTCCATAAATAGTTCAGTGTAAAGCATATGTATATTTATATGTATATGTGTATGCATATATGTATATGTATATGCATATGCACGTGTATGTATGTGTATATTTGCATGCATTTCACATTTGTTGTTATGGGGAGAAAATGAGATCATACATGTAAAGTGATTTATACATGTCAAAATGCTAAATAAATTTGAATTATCATCACCAGGAAATACACCAAAGTCCCCAAATATAAACCTAAATTAAAACAATAGAAATTAAGAAAGCTATAGGCAAGACAGATTAAAAACAAAAGGTAAATAATTATGGTGCATAGATTTTGTTGCTACTTAGTAAGACCAACAAAACAACTAATTCAGGTAGCAACCCTAACAATAAAAATAATTAGATTTTGAGCTTCTTGGGGGCAGGGAATGTTTTGTGCTTCATTGCATATTGGCAGTGCTTGACGCAGAATAGGCACTTATAACCTGCCTTTTGAATACTTTAGTCGAGTTGCACTGGCACAAATTTAAATGTTTTGAGAAAGGAATTCCCTTCATAAACTTATTTGATATTTGTGATAGTAAGGGAGATCAAATTCAAATCATTAGCTTCACCTGGTGATTAAGGAGTCCCCTGATCTATCTTGAATGGAAAGAGTAGTTCAGTTCATATATAAATCCTTGATGATATGGGACAGAACCATAGTATCCAACTGCTGAACAAAATAATAATAATAATAATAATAATCCGGACTATGATAGTATCTGTCAATAGGAAAGTTCCAAATAAAATGTTTAAAAAACATGTTTTACCTTTAACTTTATTGCTTTTGTTTTTGTTTGCAGGGCAATGAGGGTCAAGTGACTTCCCCAGGGTCACACAGCTAGCAAGTGTCAAGTGTCTGAGACTGGATTTGAACTCAGGTCCTCCTGAATCCAAGGCCAGTGCTTTATCCACTGTGCCACCTAGCTGCCCCCTTACCTTTAACTTTAAAAACATCTAGCTTGAGAGTATTCATGATGAAACTAAAATTTCAGATTCAAAAGATACATCCAGTATTTACTCTGAAAGCCCAGCTGAAACCCCTCTAGGTGTCTTCTTAGACCTCTGCAAATGGAAAGACAGACTGATTTCAATTCATGACAGTGAATTTTTTATACAGTGAGCAACATTTAATCAGAAAACAGACACCAGGGATGTACCCATAATAAGAATGGCATGCTAGAAACTGCTTCTTGCCAATAGAGTACTTTAATCCTATTTTACAAGGAGATGTATAAGCATGGTGGTTATCTTCTGTTACATTCACCAAAGTACATTATGTACAAATCTGCAAGGAAATGGATTTTGGACATCATCCTTAATGTGATGTGATCCATTTTTAGGACCTTCATTCAAAGGTAAGTGGTTGTGATGAGACTTCTCTTAAATGAATTGTCATTTGCTGTATCATGAAGTTTCATTTTTCTTTTCAATAGCCTATGCTTTGTAGAATAGTTTAATATTTCTTGATTTGTCTGTCACAGATCCACATATACTTTAAAAGAAAAAAATGAGCTTTCCTGTTGATAGGGACATACTTGTTTTCTGGAAGGATTTTGTACTCTCTTGAAAAGGATTCTTTGTGAGTGGGGTATGTGTTTGTGTGTGTGTGTGTGTGTGTGTGTGTGTGTGTGTATGTAAGCATGTATGCTCTACTTCTTGCTATCTATATTAATCTGCTGGTTTAGTAAATCTGATTTCAAGGATGATGGAGGGCACAGGGGAAGAGGGGAGAAAATCCCACTCTTCCCCTTGCTACACTCTGGTATATTAATTTCTTCTACCTTGTAGAATTGCTTTTTTTCTGGGCAATAAGGGTTAAGTAATTTGTCCAGGGTCACACAGCTAGTAAGGGTCAAGTGTTTGAGGACAGATTTGAACTCAGATTCTCCTGAATCCAAGGCCAGTGCTTTACCCACTGTGCCATCTAGCTGCCCCTGCAGAATTTCTTTTAATTTCTGATCATCTTTATCTTCAATCAAAAGTCTACTATATCTAGCAGTAGCTAAATTCTCAAATTAAGCATCATTCACAATTGTTCCACAGTCGTATTTTAGGACTATGAAATTCCTCTCTTTAAATATTACTTCCTATCTGAGAATCTCTCCTACTTCAATCATCCAATACTCATGCTTTATCCTATCACATACAATTACTCTAACCCTCCCTGTTCTTTCTACTCTTGTCTCACATCCTAGTCTTTTTACTCTGGTTAACCAGTTCAACATACCACAGAATACTCTTAACTTATGTTCCCCCCTTGTACTATTGGGTCAAAGAATTACCTTTAAAACTCATACAAGCCCCAGTCATTTAAGCACTAAGAGGTTTTCCTAACCCATTTCCTGGGTCAATCACACTATTTTGTCCTTGATTAAAACAGAGAAGCATACCTAATGACTTGATCATGGACTAGTTGTAACCTTCACAAATTATACCTTATCACTATGAACTACATCAAATGGGATATAGGAGATTCCTTTCTAAAGAGAAATAAAAGTGAATCCCTGGTTTTAAGAAGGTTTGTCATGGTTGAAATTTGCTTGGTCAAATTAAGTTCTCTCATAGGTGAAATTGTAGGTTCATTGAAATATCTAGCTAAGTTTGATCAAAGAAAATCACTTTGCCATCACTCTTGAAGGGTCATGAAATATTTACCAGACAATAGATCACTGATTGATTATACTACAAATTGTATAATTTCCATTTAATATATCAGGATAATGAAATTCAACCTTCAACAAGGTTTTGATGTTCAGAATATACAGTTTCAGTTATCAGGATTTAAACACAAGTCTTCTGATTCCAGCGTCAGTGCTTGTTCATCAAAGCATGTCACCTCTATCTATATATTGCTTAATAAAAATATATTTGTTGTTGTTGGTATATATATATATATATATATATATATATATATCCTGTTATTGGCTGATGCTTTGCAAAATTATTATCAACTTCGTTTACCACAGTAATATCCTTACAAAAATTATATTTTCAGAAATATATCTAAGATCCATTATAACTTACTTGGTTCTATTTTTATAGTCCACTAACATACATTGTCTCCCCACTCCTAAAAATGTGAATAGATGAGTGCACAAAAATACTCAACAGAAATATTTGACATCTTGTCTCTGGAATAAAATGCTCATTTATATTCCATAGGTATTTGTTTCTAAGTCATCATGAATGAGCAAACTTTATTCCCTTTGAACTACAATGAAATGCAGTTTGTTGATAGTAGTAAATATCCTTTCTCCCCCTCCTCTATTTCCTTACTTCCTTTCTCAGATCAATCTTTGTCAAAGTTTAATTTGAAAGTTTACCTTGAATCCTTTTAATCATTGTCTCACTATCCAAGAATTTTAGACTCTAGCCACTGCTAAAGCAGCATGTAGAGATAGCTTTATCCATGTAACAGAACTAAATTAAGCTAAAGGTTGCATAAATTTGTTGCCTTTGAGTATTAGCAAAAGGCCCAGGTCAAGATGGTATTTCCACTTGTTCTTGAACATCATCTGAAAAGTAAAAAGTAGGTATGCCTGGGAAATTATCTACATGAATGAAATAAGATATAATGGTGCAGTAAGAAATATAAATATGAGAAGATTCCTATGAACTGATGCAAAATAAAATTAGCAGTATGTTGATTGAATTGCCAGTGTGAATTTGCTGTGTTATTTTACTTCATTGTAAAGAATGGTTCACACTGAATTTGCTTAAGAGTATGTAGTTATAACTAGAAATGCCTACTAAATAAAAATGAAATTCACCATCAAAATGTACCAGGAAGAAATATCTGGATTTAATGAGAGAGAATGAGAGAAAGAGAGAGAGAGAAAGAAAGAGAGAGAGAGAGAGAGAGAGAGAGAGAGAGAGAGAAAGAAAATGACAGAAGAAAAGTAACTTGCAGTTTACTTTTCAATGAGAAGAGAAAATGATTTTCTTATCTGTGACAAAAGTTAGCAAATTCTCTCCTCTTCTTCCATGGAAAAAGATCAATGCATAGCAGGGGAGGTGATAACAAAGTAAAAACCACTACCATTTCTTTCTAAGCAAATTGTATTTTAATGCTTCCAGGGTTACCTTGACCTTCTTTTCTTCCTCCTCTCCACATTCGCTACTCATGGTAAGTCTTTGTTAAAAGGGAATTAAAATGCTTATACTGAATCCTTTTAGTCATTGACTTGCTATACGGGCATCTCAGATGGTAGCCATAGCAGCAGTAGCATGTAGTAATGCCTTGGAAACTTTGGATTTCACAAGATAAGAGGTAGGAGCACCTGTGGCTGCACCAGGATCACAAATACAGAGTAGGGAGGTCAACATCATTTATCTCTAGAAGTAGATTCAAAAAAACAGAGAGAGCTCAAGACCACTCAAATCCACCTTTCTCTAAGATGTCTTTCCCAGTTCCTCAATCAACCCTTCACCCCAATTGTTACTGCTTTCCAAATTACCTCGTTTACCTTGTATATGACTTTTCACTTGCCCATACATAGTTGTTTGCCTGTTGTTTATTCCTTTATGTTGTGAGCTCATTGAGCCACTGACTATTTTTACTTTTTTTTTTTTTTTGATGAGGCAATTGGGGTTAATTGACTTGTGCAGGTTCAGCTAGTGCCAAGTGTCTGAAGCCAGATTTGAACTCAGGTCCTCCCAAATCCAGGGCTGGTGCTCTATCCACTGTGCCACCTTGCTGCCCCTTTGCCTTTCTTTTAATGCCCAGGGATTACCACAGAGACTGGCTAATATGTGCTTAGTAAATGCGTGTTGACTTGCCTTGACTTGAGGCCTCCCATAAATCTTTCATAAGGATTCTACCCAATGTGTTAGGGATCTTTGTAGTTTATGGAAATACACAAATAGCAATGGAACATAAGGCTATTATCAACTATCCCTCATTTTCAGTACTGAGTCCACCAAGGTTGGAAATGCCTTCAAGTGAGAGGCCATGTCTTACATTTCTCGTCGTTTTATAAGAGACATAACATAATACCTCTAGTTTCCAAATGAATATTGAGGGATCTCAGACTCAAGAATGACTTCAGTTATTACCTTTTTAAAGCTATTCATTATCACCCTAAAAGGTCTATCTAGTCTCTACTTAAAGAAGTCCCGTAATAGGTTACTCACCATCTCATCAGACATCTCTAATTGTGAGGAAGGCTTTTTTTTTTTTACTTACTTTGAGCCAAAATCTATCACTGTGCAACTTCTATCCATAAGTCTTAGATCTATCTTCTGGAAGGAAAGTGAATAATTGTAATTGTTCTTCCATATCTTGGCATTTCTTTAAGAAAGCTTTCATTACCATCACTATTACCACTCTTTCCTGGTTACCTCCTCAGGCTCAATATACTCAGTTACTACCCCTAAGTTTCTGTGACAAGTTTCTTACTATCTCATTATTGGTCACTCAAGGAAGGGAGTATTTATTAAAAATCTGATGTGTTTCAGGTGCTGTGATAATTCTTTTCATCTTTAGAAGAACCCTGGGAGTTAGGTTTTTTTATTATCAACATTTTTCAGTCAAGGGAACTGTAGTGAACATAGGTCAAGTGGCTTCCTCGGGGTCACACAAATAATAATTATTCAAGACCAGGTTCAAACTCAATCCTGACTTCAGACACAGTGCCCTAACCACTGTATCACTTAGCTGCCTCTAATCATAGAGATGCCCATTCCACTTTGCCAATGTCTTTGTTAAAGGATACCTGAAGAACTCAACATAACATTGCAAACATGATATACTGGGGTGGGGTGGGAGAAATTTGATGTCAGAAAACTTGTGTTCTAAACACAGCTCTGTTTACTATATCTGTGGCCTTGCATAAATCATTCCCTTGTGCTCAGTTTCCTAATATGTAAATTCAGGGGTTGATAAAGTCATGTTTTCAAGGGCCCTTCCATCTCTGAATCCTACTTGGTCACATCTAGTCTAACTAGGAATGAGCATAGTAACTATCTACTTCTTTTCTCTGGAAACCATGTTTCAGGATACCAATGATACACTAGAGCTGGCCAAGGAGACAAGAAGACTGGGAATCTCATCCCACTTCTAATATACACTAGCTTATGGGGTGAACAAGGTTAATGATGCCCCAGTGTTCCTGATAGCCTTCTAAAAACTAATGTAAATTACACTTTACTGAGTGAAGGAATTAGCAAAACACAAACACCATTTTTCAGTGATTCAATTCACCTTTGGCTATCTCAGAGGATTCTTCCAATAGATATTCTAGCATATGTTTATCTAGGTATAAATGTTTATGTATATGCACACCAAACACCTTAGTATATGTATCACATATATGCATATATTTATATATATGTATGTGTTGGTATAGATAGAACTATAAAATATAGATATATATAGATAGAGATAGGTGTAGGTGTAGGTTTAGATAGAGGGAGAGGTAGAGATATCACCCTCCCTGTTCCCTTTTTTTCTAGTATTCTAATTCTTAAATCACATCAAGTCTGCCATTGTTTTAAAAAGGGTAAGTCCAATTTATGCCCATGTGAACTTGCTCACCATTCCTATAACTTTCAAGACAAAGGTCATCTTCGCTGGCCAACATTCCGAAATGTATAACAGTGGATAAAGTTCTGGGCATGGAACAGGAAAAGATATCATTTCAAATCTTACCTCAGATGCTTCCTAGCTATGTGACCCTGAGGAAGCCACTTAACCTCCCTCAGCCTCAATTTCCTGAACTGTGAAACAGGAATCAACACTGAATTAGACTGGTATCTTCAATTGCCAACTTAACTTCTTTGCCTTGATATCACACAGAATCCTTAAATAACCCCTCAAATGAGTCTCCTCATTTGTCACTTTCCTTATTGTAATTTGGAATTCACTCTCTCTGTGAGATTCTCATTCACCTTTTCTCCCTTGTTCCTGAGCTTTGGATTATTTTTATCTCTTTCCTCTACCTCTCTCCTCATATCTCATCAGTGTGATACTGTAGAAACAGTACTGAGTGTGGAAGTACAACAACTGGAGTTATGATTAGACTGTAGTAGACACAGCTCTACCATTTATGAAATCACTTTACCCCTTCAAGTTCATTTCCTTATCTGTACAATGAGGTAGACTAGGTGATCTCTAATGTCCCTTAAAGTTCTAAGATGGTAAATTACCAAGCATTATAGATCATATCTTAGTTAACTCTGTTAAAACTGCCTCATTCTTTTTAACACTATTGCTGACATACTCACCATCACCACCACCACCCCGCCATCATACTGGATTACTATAGCCAGTTTATAAGATTTCTTCCCATTTATATTCTTTCTCTTTATTCAAATCATCCTCAGTGCTATTTTATGAATAAATTTTATTAAACATTTTATTTACTTTGCTATTGGCTTTCAAAGTCCTTCACAATTAGGCAAATGTCTCTCAAAACAAATGGTGCTTTTCATTATTTTACTCTTTTCCCTAAACTTGGAATGCCTGTCTTCCTCCTTTTCACTGTTGAATATTTACCTATCTCAAATGTTCAAATCTAATATCACCATGTCCAAGGATTCTTCCATCACTTGGGAATGATCTAACACATTAGATTCTTCTACTATTTGTCTAACAAATTTATTATGTAACTGATTATAATGTTATGGACTATAAAATCATATACTTATAGCTGAAAGGGACCTTAAATGCCATCCAAGCAAACCCCACTTATTTTGTCCACAAAGAACCTGAATCCTAGAGAGGTTTAGTGTTTCATCCAAGGTGACTCACTTAATGGTAGGGGTAGAATTTGAATTTACATCCTCTGACTCCAATCAAATTTTACTATTGTACCATGTTGCATTGATTGATCACTGTGAGTTTGTCCTAAAATAATACTGTCACAACACTTTGAAAGTAATAGGCACTGGGGCAGCTAGGTGGCACAATGGACAGAGCACTGTCCCTGGATTCAGGAGTACCTGAGTTCAAATCCGACCTCAGACACTTAACACTTACTAGCTGTGTGACCCTGGGCACGTCACTTAACCCCAATTGCCTCACTAAAAACCAAACCAAAACAAACAAACAAAAAAAACACACGAAAGTAATAGGCACCAAATAAGTCAAGTTAAGCTAGCAAGAATTTGCTACATGTAAGTCCCTTGTATTAACCCCTAGGGCAATATGTTAAGCTCTGATTTTTAGTATTGGAATAGCATCTTTTTTTCTTCTTTTTTTTTCCTGCGTCACTTTTGACCTTCCTCAGTTCATCTTCCATCTATCCCCTACGTCCTGATGGCTTTAGAAGTATGAGACTATCTGTTGAGAAATTATAATTGTTCTTTTTCTATGTAATCTCATCTTAATACTCTTTAATATAGTTTTCCAGGACCATTTCTTTACATAGGGAAAGATAGAAAATAGGGTCTGTGATTTCGCTGGCATAGAGAAGTCCCAGGTGATGAAACACTTTCTATCAATTCAAATTGACACTGTTCCTGCTACTTTTTTTGACATTCAATGTAAATTTATTCTAGAATTAAATATGATATTTGAGGGTGAAATTATATTTATTGATAATTGGAGAATAAACAAGTTCTTTGATTATAGTATAACTATAGTTAAAGAGTTGTTTTCACATTTTTGAAATATGCATAGATATAAAACTCAGTTAATTCAATATTTCATTCAATAACTTTAATTGCATACCTTGCATGTGTGAAACATTATGCTTTCATTTTTTGGAAGACATTTTATTAAAAAGGACACATGTAAATGCCATGTCTTATTAAATTTTGTATATGTGTGTATGTGTATTCATGTATACATTCCCACAAGTACCCCATGACTGTTTACCATAACACATCTCCCTAAAAAAGGACCAGAGACTGAAATATTAGGAATTCAGATAACTGGGAGGGGGGTGTTGAAGAGAGGAAAAACAAATAAGTGGAAAATAGAGGAAAAATTTAAATTATGAATAAATTACATATGAACAATTTGTACCATTTATATAAGTTTAAAATCACATGTGTTTTGCTGGGTGAAGGAAGATAAATAGAGTAAATATCAAGGGGAGGGATTAAGATGGATGGTAGTACAGTTAACAATAGTAACTGGGAAAGAAATGATGAGCAGGGTGCTATCAGAAAGACATATGAAAAATAAAAACCATCAACAGAGATAGAAATGATGGTATCTGAATACAGATTGAAGTATAATTTTATTTGTTAACTCCTCTTTCTAAAGGTATTTTGTATATATTCTTTCACAACCTGACTAATGAGAAAATGTTTTGCATAATTACACATGTACGACTTATATTGAATTGCTGGTTTTCATAGGGAGGGATGAAGAGGGAAGGAAGAAGAAAATTTAGAACTGTGTAATCTAAGATTCTAAATGTGGATTCTAATGTGTTCCCCCAGTTTGGGGAAAACTGACTAAAAATCACTGATAAAACGAGTTTAGGTTTTAAGGGTTTATTGGAAAATAGAAAGAAAAAGATTGAGAACAGAATTCTAACAGCCTGGCATTCCTATCTCTCCTCAAATTTCCTGTGAAGTCCTCTGCCGCCACCACCATCAAGTCCGGAAGCCAAAAAAGGCCAGCACTCTCTGCGCAGGCTCCCTTTCCTCCTTCCTGTCTCCTCCCAGACCATAGGAGGCTCCTCCAGTTGATTGGCTGGTAGACTTGATAGACAGCACCCATGAGCAAACGTCATTTCCTGACGCCAAGGAAAAGCCACAATGCCTCTGAGGCATTTTCCTCATGGTGGAGCTCTCCACAGCAAGTCTCCAGTAGGTGGCGTCATTCCAATAATTACAGAACACAAAGTTTTAAAAAAGTTAATGTGAAAAGTAATGACGGGCAGGGGGAGTTTGGAAAGATCTGGAAGGACTTACATGAACTGATGCTGACTGAGAGGAGCAGAACCAGGAGAACATGGTATATAGTAACAGCAGCATTGTGTGATGAACAATGGTGACAGAGGGCTCTTTTTAGCAATGCAATGGTCCAAAGAACTTCATAATAGAAAATGTTCTCAACATCCAGAAAAAAGAACCATGGTTTAGGAATGCAGATTGAACCATACTGTTTATACTTTTGGGCTGTTTTTATTGTGTTGTTTTTTTTTTTTTCAGGTATTTGCCTTGTGCTCTGACTCTTCTGTCACAATATGACTATTGCAGAAACATCTTTAATGTGATTGCACATATTTAACCTATATAAGATAGCTTTCTGTTCTGGGGAGGAGGGAGGGAAGAGAGGGTGGGAGAAAAATTTGAAACTAAAAATCTTATGAAAACAAATGTTGAAAACTATCCTTATATGTAACTGGAAAATAATGAAATATTGAACAAAAAAAATGTAAGTGTATATTTTTCCAATGTGACATTGTGCTGAGTGCTTTAGTATTATTATCTCATTTGATCCTCAAATCAACCCTGGGAAGTAGGAGCTG
The DNA here is from genome assembly GCF_019393635.1 of Dromiciops gliroides. NCBI lineage: Eukaryota > Metazoa > Chordata > Mammalia > Microbiotheria > Microbiotheriidae > Dromiciops > Dromiciops gliroides. Next base: position 49,913,841 of record NC_057864.1, on the reverse strand, counting down.
TTATTATCTCCATTTTACAGATGAGGATACTGAGGCAGATAATTTAAATGACTTGCCCAAGGTCACATAGTATGTGTCTAAGTCTGGATTTAAATTTAGGTCTTCCTCATTCCAGGTCCAACACTCTATCCACTTTGCAAACATAGATGCTCAATACATAGTGTTTTATATACATAATCTCATTGGTTCTTCACAGCACTCTTAAGAGGTAGGTACCACAGATATTAGGAATAGCTTGGTGGCACAAGGGGCATAGTGCTAAGCCTGGAGTCAGGAATAACTGAGTTTAAATACAGCTCAAATACTAGCCATGTGTCTCTGGGAAAGTAACTTAACTCTGATTGCCTTAGTTTCTTCATCTTTAAAATGCAGTAGAGAAGGAAATGGCAAAGCATTCCAGTATCTTTGTCAAAAAAAAAAAAAACATGCCAAATGGGGTCACAAAGAATCAGATTTGACTAAAATGACTGGACAACTATAATTATTACAGATATTCCTTATTATATAGCTGATAGAACTGAGAGAAATTGAATGTGTTGTACATGACTATCCAGTTCTTAAGTGTTTTCATTAGAATTTAAACAGATCTTTTCTGATGTTGGATCATTTACACATTCCACTACACCAAGCTTAAACTCCAATAATGTCAGGAACTACAAATTTACTCATTCTAGGTATTCCCCTTGGACAGGTAGAAGTCATTAACAGATCATGCTGTTTTAAAGGGTATTTTTCACTGAAAATAATAGTCTTGCCAATGGCTATTGAAATCAGTAGAGATGATGAGAATGTTCTTTCTACTACACATTCCCTCTTGACACTGAAGGTGTAGAATAATAAATCAACAAGTGAGAATAAAAACAATAATTCAAATATTTATAGTATTTTGTTGGTTGGGAAAACACTTTACACCTACTATCTCATTTTATCTATTACTGTCTTCATTTTATAGGTTATGAAACCAACAGTTATTGAGGTGAGGTGAAAGCCTGAAGTTAGTAAGGATAGGATTGAAACCAAAGTATTCCTGAATTGTCCATGTTTAAGGCTCCATCCACTATATCATTCTGTCTTGCATAGAGAAGACTGGCAAAGTTTTGAATGGATAGATAAAGAAACCATTCATTAATTTTATCCTGAGTGAGACATAATCACTGTTTAAAAACAAAGCAAACAAAAAGAAAACCCCCAAACATCTATAAACCTAGTTCCTGAGCACCCTGGTTTGTTTTAAACAAAACTACATAGAAGTTCTAAGCTCTTGCTCCCAAACTCCCTCTTCCACCTTGTATCCATAAGGCATCTTTGAAGAAACTGAATTAATGCTGAAATTCTGAATAATCTGAGAAAAAGTGATACCTGTCCATTCTGTTGGTACCCATCTGAGGATAGTAGTAATCTTTTGATTGAATCTAATCATCATTTAAGTCAAATGCTTGATTAGCTCAGGTGGGGCGAACAAAAGACAAAAAGGGGGGGGAACGAAGAAAATAAAACAAAAGAGTCAAACAAGAAAATTATTTTAATGTGTTTTTTTTTACTGAGTTTGAAAAGTTATTTGATTGTTCGGGCAAGGTGGAGATAGACTTTGTATCTTAATGAGAAGATTTTCATGTATTTTTTTTAAGTTACTAAATCCTTCATCTTCCACTCTTGAGGCCATTTGATTTTTCAGGTAATTCTTTGTTCTCCCAATTACAGATCCTTGAAATGGGAGCCTTTTGCAGTCTCCCCTTTCTACTTCCAGTAAGGAACCATATCTCCCAATCCCATTTTCCTTTGCCTAAACCCAAAAAGAGCTCTCACCAGCTGCCATCTCACAATAAATACATAATGCATCTACCTCTACCATAAAGGAGGAAAGAAATAGTTTATACTATATAGAAGAGAGACATGTTCACTTTCTGGGTGAGAGCAGAAGGGGTAGTTCTTGAAAGAAAGGGGATTATCATAAAAGCAATCAACTAAGCATTGAATCCTGAATTTATCACTGTTTGATAGATGGGGAATATTTAATTGAGTAGGTGACTTTTTGGCTCTATCTTCATCTTTCTGTTTAAAATATGGCTAGTGATATTGTCAAACATGTTACAGGATTATGGTAAGGAACAAAAAATTTTTACACATGGAGTATTAATAATGAGGCATAAGTGAGATATCATTTATTAATTCCTTTAATATATCATAAAACAAACCTGCTTTACTCTAACCTATTGATCAGCTATTATTTCCATGGCTTTGCTTCTCTCTGAAACATAAAATCATATGATAGGATGGGAGCCTTAGTTGACATCTATTCTAATACTTGAAAAGTATCCTTTCTTATACTGTGTCTGTGTTTAAAGTTTTCCATTAAAGAGAAACCAATTGCTTCTGAAAGCAGCCAATAAACCTTTTGTATAGCTATAACTGTTAGTAATTTTTCCCTTCTACCAAACTTAAATTTCCCCCCTTTCTTCTTTTGTACATTACTCGTAATCATTCTTTATGATAATTCATCAAACATTTGAACATAGCTACCATCTCCCATTCTTCTTTGAGTCAGAATTCCTATGAGAAAAATAACCTCTACTCTTGAATAAAACAAACACACACACTCTTGAATACAAACACATACAAATAATGTATACATGTGACTTATTTTTTTAACAAAACTACATAGAAGTTCTAAGCTCTCCCTCCCAATCTCCCTCTGACCATGTATATGTGCGTGAATATAAAACACCTCATTTTGCCAAATAGATGTACTGAAGTACTTGTGAAATCTTTCTACTAGAAATAAGATAATGAATTTTAAACTTTTTATACCAGTCTTAGACATAAACTCTTGAAATATTTGGAAGAAAAGCATGAAGTGAAGCAAATAGCCTCAGCAATTAGCTACTATTTGTTGATATATATGTATGTATATGACAAAACAAGCAGAACAAGTTGACCTATCTAATGAGAACCACTAAGGAACATTGAAAAGTGGACAGCTTGGTTTTATTTAGTTAAAAGTTGTCATCTTGAACATTACCATCACTAATTAACTTCTCTGACCAATGTTTCTTTTGGTTTTTGCCCTCTGTCATTTTTCTCTTCTTCTACATTTTAGTATTTTCTTAGAGCTTTCTATACCACTAAGGGTTACTACAAACAGGTACAGAGATAAGTACATGGAAGTTAGTTGAAGAGAGAGTGAATGCTAAGACCTGACTAGATCAATAAAAGTATCTGGAAGGAGTTGACACCTGTATCTGTGTTGAGCCTTGAAGGAAGTTAAGATTCTAATACAGGAGGACATATTTTCCATGCAGGGAGTGCAGGCTATGTAGAGATACAGAGATGGAAAATGAAATGCTGAGACTGGGAAAAAAAAACTGGCAGGTCATGTTGACCACAGCAAAGACTGATTGAAGGGAAGAAATGGGAAATAATTCTGGAAATACTTCCTGGCTAAAAGCAGATCAGGAAGGACTCCAAATGCCAAGTTGAGGTGTTCATATTTTATCATAAAGGCCATAGGGAACCTGTGAAGTTATATTTTTTAAAGGGGAGTAACATGGTGAGACTTCTGATTTAGAGGACCGTTTTTGTCTTGTTTAAGAGGAATGGGTCAGAAGGGGAGCTATTGGGAGCAGTGCACCACTGAGTAGGCTATTATAATTATATTCCTCAATGTCCTAAAATGTCTGAGACAGCCACAGTACAAGCTGAGAGAACAAACAACTCAACCAATCTTCCAATATGTATTACAATCCTTTATAGCTCCACTATGGAATAGGAATTAGGAAGACTTACTAGAGGATAAGATGAAGGCATAGTGACTACTTCCATATCTTTCACTATGTTCTTTTCTTAGTTCCATATATTGTTATCTCTTAGAATATCTGACACATTCATTTTCAAATGTAAATTACAAAAAAAGTCTTCAAAATTCAAATTATGTAAGAGTTTTTCTTCTACATTGTATTATGCAAAAGAGATTCATATGATAATAGCATCACAGCTATAAAGTATATAGAGTACTTTGAGGCCATTTATCTTCATTTTATAGTTGGGGAAATGAGACTGAGAAAGGTTAAATAACTTTCAAGGCAACATAATAACTATCATGACTGTGATTAGAACTCACTTCCTCAGAGGAAATGTAGTCCCACCCCTATTCAATTTGAAATTCCCTTTCAGAAGACAGTTACATATGGAATCAGAGGAACCATTTTGATCCCAGCTCTCATCCTTACTCTATGACCTTTGAAAACCTCTTCTCTTATAGTGGTTTCAGTTTAATCATCTTTAAAATGTGAGTTTGGGGTTGATGACCTTTAAGTATCCTTTCAGCTCTAGCCCTATGATAATTTGATCTAACATGTATGATTCAAAAAGGTGGTGATTCTTTCCAAAAGATGGTGATATGATTTTTATTTAATCGAGGCAGGGCTGGGGAGAGAGGCGGGGAGAGGGACAGAGAAGCAGATAGAGACAGAGACAGAGAGACAAAGAGATAGAAACAGAGAGAGAGAGAGAGAATCTTTCTCCAAGGTGCCAGCCATTATGTTTTTGAAAAACATTTATTTTTAAAATTTTGCTTATATTGAATCAAAGTTTGCTTTTTGGCAGTTTCTGTATATTTCAAGTCAAGCTGGACAAGTATACTCCATGTTCCATGTGACTCCTATGATATTTAAGATAGCTATGTCTTCTTATCTCTAGACTGATGGTTTGTCATGGCCAAATCCTTTACTTACTGTGAAACTGACAGCATAGTATACACATATTTTGTATGTATTAAGAATCTATACTGAATAATTAGGCTATTAAGTGACAGCATATCTTTTGTTGATGCTACCTGCCTGACAATTGGTGCTTTGTAGAAAAAAGGTTATTCAAGCAGAGGATGATTAGAGTAGCCCATCTCTTGGTTGTGCTGGTTAAGTGCCTTACCTTAATTCAATATCATCTTATACTATTCTCTAATGCATGTAGATTTTTTTGTTCTCCCCTTTGTTGTTGACTATGCTGGCTCCTACCACTTACTGTACTGGGTGTTTAGCTTTCATAATCCTTTTAGTTCTGGTCCACAAAGTTATTTTTGAGCTGGGAAATTGGATAACTTTGAAGAAGTTGATTACCAGAAGCAGACAGGAACAATGTGGTATCACTGAACATAGGGTATCTGATTACCTAGAAATACAGACTTCTTGGTAGCATGGCATTTGAATTTCCTAGCAACAAAATGATGATAATAAGTACATTAGCACTCAATGTTAAATACTCCTAAAACAGGTGCATAGGACCAGATATGTCTGCATATTATTCATTTACAGAACTACGATTTTAAAAGACATGCAAGAATATTAGCACCGAAATAAAAGTAGGTCTAACAATAACAAGAATATTATTAGAGTATCTTTAAATGCAATAATAGATCTAGCCTTACACATACAGATAAGCAGGAATGGATCTGATTTGGTTTTAGAAACTCTAAATGACTCCCTTGGGATAAAATGATCTTGCCCAACCATTTGCCATTGTGTCTGAAATTCTAACAAGCTATCTCCTAGGACTTTTTAAATGATCTCCCTAAAGAGGAATTTGGGATAAAACTGACCCTGTCCACATCCATTGAATTAGAATAATTTACCAATAAATAGTACAATTTATTGGCTGAAGCACACTAAACATTCAGGCAATTTTCCAAGGGAGAGAGATAGGCACTGAATGAAAATTTAAAAGGAAAGGCATTTTCTAAAAAATGTCTAGCATAATATAATGCAAAAATCTTGGGTTTTAGAAGCAGAGGAGCCAGGCTCAAATCTTTCACCTTTTCTGACCACCTATGTGACAATGGCCAAATCACTTATGCTTTCTGACACTTAGTTTCTCCAACTGTAAAATAGAGTGGACTACATGATCTGACTAGAGGACTAGATGATTCACAGAATCATGAACTATGTTTCTATGACAAAACAACATGCAAATAGATACACAATGACTTCTTTACCTTTAGAATTTGAGAATTCAAATTTAACAGTAATCTTTTCAACAGACATAAACTTGTTTCCACAAATAAAACCAACAACTATTTATTAAATGCTTGTTATATGCCAGATACTTTACCAAATGATGCAGATACAAATCTAAAGAATGAAACAAACCCTATTCACAATATGCTTCCATTCTCATCGGGGGAAAATGAGCACGTAAAATATATGCATAAATCTATATGTGGACTCAATTGGCATATGAACAACAAGCTGATGTATTGATACTTTATTTAATTTTAAATTATGTTCACATATGTACATGAAATATGAGTGTGTGTTTGTGTACTTTTAGAAGGAGGGCATTAATAGATGAGGGAATCAATAAAAGCTTTCCATTAAACAAATGGTACCTGAGCTTCATCTTAAAGACAGGGAATAAAGTAAGCATGAGACTAAAATAAGGGCAAATTGTACAAAGTTATTGATGCATAAATGTATATAAGTGTTATTGTTATTTTTCAATCATTTCAGTCATGTCTGATTCTTCATGATCCCATTTGGGGTTTTCTCAGCAAAGATAATGGAGTTGGTTTGCCATTTCCTTCTCCAGCTCATTTTACACATGAGGAACCTGAGGCAAAGAGGGTTAAGTGGCTTGCCCAGGGTCACACAACTAGTTAGTTCTGAGGCCTGGTGCTCAATTGTGCCACTGTTATGTGTGTGTGTGTGGTGTGTGTGTGTGTGTACACACGCACATAGATATGCACTCACACATACACTCACTCACATAGATACACATGCACATATTATATACATAATTATATTATATGCATATTATATATTATGCATATAATTATGTACATAAAACAAAATAATAAATATAAAATGTATGTATAAATAACATTGTGTTCATTATGTAAATGTGATTATTCTTTAAATTTATAAAATTACATACACTTATTTTCTCCCCATGAGAATGAAAGACAAAAAGATTATTTAAATAATATTCTAAGAAAAATGCATTTATCATGAAGTGTATTGGTATAAATACCCATTCTGTGATGTTTAAAAAGTTTAAGAGACATAATTCCTGAATAATTTAAAATTGTATTAATAATGCTAACATTTTATTACTAAAAGAGGTCATTGGCACAATCAAGTATCAAAGAACCTTCATGGTCATAGACTCACAAATTATATGCCCTTGGAGAAGTGGGTGTTGCTGAGGGTGGCAATGAATTCAAATTGTTTGGACCAATAAGATATAAGAATTGAGCTAAGTTTTGAAACTATTTCCCCAGACTTTGAGGTATTTTAGTAGAGAGGATATCCTGGAGCTATTAGGAAAAAAAAGTATTTTTGCCTGTTCTTATCCTATCATTGAAGTAAATATCCCTTTGTAATGGCTGGCAGATATTAAATGGTGAAATGAAATCTATACTTGTCACTGACCTCACCTAAAAATGGACGAAGCACAATTTGTGACTTCCGAAACCAATAACCCTAGTAAAAAAGGCACCAGTAAGGATATGTGAAGATGCTCAGTAAGGGCTAATTTTGCTTTTAAGGTAGGAACCAGATTTTCTTTGCTTTTTTTTTTGTTGTTTGGTTTGGTTGTTTCTTTGTTTTTGAAGTGAGGAAAGCTATTTCGGGCCTGAATTCAGGCACTTGCTTACTGAGGCAAGAAGAAATCTAAGGTACCTTTATGAATGTTTCTTATTATGTTGAATCTGCATAACTTGATGATTGAGGACAATTGTGATATTTGCCTGTACTTGTGAGACTATTATATATGATCATGCTACATCGACTATTTTGAGACTCCTTCACAGGGATCAAGTTGATGAGGGAAAGAGCATGTCCCAGCAGTGTTAGCAGGGATGCCTGTTTGTTTGTTCTTACTCCGTCTTTGAAGTATATATCCCTTTGTAAAAGCTTTTTTAAACAAACTCCATTTAATAGGTTAAATCTTTTGGGAATTATAGGTTCAGAGATTTAAAGCTGGAAGGGAAGTTAGAGTCCATCTAGTCTAACCTTCTCATTTCACAGATGAAATACTGAGATAGAGAAATGTTAATTATTTACCAAGGTTATATGGTTAGGAGACATATGTGGCAGGAATTTAATTCAAGCATCCCAATGTTGAGCCCGTGGTCTATATACTACCCCATTTTTATCTGTGTAATACTAAGGCCTGGATTGACTTCATTTAGAACATCTTGTCCATTACTTCATAGACTTTTTCGTTCATCTATAACAATCTTATTACCTAATTATCTCCATGGGAGCTTTTCCTAACCAGGCTTTTTCTCACCTTCCCAGTTTTCACAATACTTTACCCTCTCCTTTTAATCTCCTTTTAATTGTACTTCTTCATGGTACTCACAGTTGAAAGGCAATTACTCATTTCTATAGCTTTTCTTTGGCCATCATGACTGAAACAGCAGCCAACTGTATAGGAGCAAAGCTAATTCTAGGGTCAAATCCAAGGCCAGCTATCTTAGCCTATATAATGTCATGCGCTAATCTGTGAATAGGGACATGCACCTTTTTGTCTTTCTAAGAGTAGGGAGGGTATTGTTTCCATGATCAATAAGTTACACCAATGTACTTCATTTAAATGCCTTTATCAAGAGAGAATATATTTCAAATGAATCATTTGAAGCTAATTGTGAACAAGGTCTGGCTATCTCTACTGAACCAAACAACCAAGGACATGTCACATTTGTTGAGAATGGCTAAGGAAGAAAGAAAGGCACATCCTATAAGATCTAGTTTAAAAATAGAGCTTAGAATGTCTTCAAGCTTAATGGTAAAAGACTTCCAGGCAAGCTTCTGGGAAGGAATTACCTTAAAGCAGGGAGGAAAGGAGAATCCCCTTGGCAGAAGGTATAACTTTTGATTTTTAAAAGATAAAATAAATTGTATTTCGTGGTCTCAGAAGAACTCCAGAACAGCTGACTCAGAAACTGAGGACTAATTCAGGTATGGTATCTTCAAAACTATTTAAGAGGTCCAATGTGAAAGTTACAGTATACTTAGGGGAAATTTCATGAATATCCCATGAAATGGTAGGAAAAGAACTTTGAACAAAAATGACTTCCCCAAGCCATGAGTAATTTCATTCCTAAATGTGCTGTTGGTTTGAGCACATCTTTTCTCTGACTCTATATGTCCTGGTGAATGAGCCTATCATGTACTTTTGTGGGGATATCTTGTGTCCTACTAACATTGATATCAACTAAAAAATAAATTGACAAAGCCCAATGATAGAGGCTTATAAACTGTAGAACTAGGATAAAATATTTTCCCCATTCCTATGATCCCCTAGAACCCCTTGTGCAGAAAACAAACAACAAACAAAAAATCCTGCTGTAATGTGGAGGCACAAATTGCCAATTTGAATGAAAATGAGAAAAGCAATTCAGACCTAGATTTGTTACTCTTTCATTTGAAAAACAAAATAACTCAAAATAAAGGTGGTGATTATATAAAAGGAATATATTATATTTAAACAGTTTAAATGTTAGGAAGGTAAACAATCTTTTACAAAGTAACACTCCAAAAGTGTGACTAAATACAATAATATTGAGCAAGAAAAGTGGCTTGGGAATGAGTTGCAATTATAATTTTATTATTCCATGTCAATTAATTAAATTGCTTGAATGTCACTTTTCTGAACTTTATTTATTTCAATCCTTAAGTTTAAAAAAAAAGTGGTGTAGGGGAGGCGATATAGAGAACATTTAAAATAAAAATACCTTGTCCTAGTTTCTCATTTATCAAGGGAACTAAAAATCCTTATCTTTGCTTACTTTTCAAGGATGTGAAGATATGTTCAAAGTCATTTAAAATTCTTATAGAATAGATTTCATAAAATCATAGGATGTACCTATGATAGGGACTTAGAGAATCATCTATTCCAACCTCTCATTTTATAGATGAGAAAACTGAAGACTGAAAGGTCAAGTGACTTCCCTTTGTCAGTTAGGTAGAGCCATTGTTACAAATCCCATGTTCTTGGACTCCAAACCCATCGTCCATTCCATTTCAGGTTGCAATACGATAGGTAGGAGAGACAAAGCAAAAGAGAGAGACAGAGACAGAGAAAACAGAGGGAGGGAGGGAAGGACAGAAAAAGAGATATTGAAACAGAAAGAATAGGAGGAGGAGGAGGAGGATAATTAGAATTTACATAGCACTTAAAAGTTTGGAGATCATTTTAAACATATTTTCTCTTTTGTTTCCATATAACCCTTAAAGGAACTATTATTATCACTCAATTCAACTGCCCATTTTAACAAATGAGGAAATGAAGCTGAGAGATGTTAAAACAACTTGTTCAACTTCATAAAGGTGGTAAATTTGAGAGATTAAAAACATGTGAGAGGCTTTCTCTGCTATGCCATCTAGTACCTGCTTATCACATAAGTAGGTAGATACAAAACATAGATTTAGACATTACACGTAAACTTAGAACTATAGAATTATCAACTATATGCCTATGTAGGTAGAACTAGAAAATAAAGATATACAGGCATGCATACATACAAATATATACATATGCATATAAATAAATATATATATATATAAAATATGCATATGCATAGGGGTGTTCTTTCCATCCATCCATCTATCTGTGTATCTATCTATCGTCTATTTGTCTATCTATCTATCAAATATCTGTCATCCATCTATTTGTCCAAAGATGTTTTATATATATAATATATGTATATATATTATATATATAAATGTTATGAATGTATTTTCAGGCTTTGGGAACAGCTTCCTTCTATAGCCCTCCAATACCAAATCCAGTCAAATGAGCATTTAAATGTACATTATATGCTTAGCTCTGGGTATACAAATACAAAATAGACTCCACACCCTGAAGGAGCCAACATTCTTCTAAGGAAGCACAAAGTGTAATACAATATGGACATACATTATTATTTTCGTGGAAAGTGAACAGATTTTTATTGAAGTCAGCTTAAAATAACTCACAAGAGTCAATTAAATGTTCAGTGTTGAGTATTTACATTTTGGAAATTGGCAAATGCTATAAATGAGGTCTTGGTTTTGTTGATTTGATTTTTTACGCTTAAGTAATGGAGAAAAATTTAATAATGCAAATTAAACTTAAAAGTATGTCATGCATACATTTTTCTGGAGAGATGATGATGGTGATGGTGGTGGTGGTGGTGGTGGTAATGATGATATTTTCTAACTATGCACCACTCAGAACCAAAAACTAAAGAAATCTGGTAAGACTTCAAAAGGGAAATAAATTAGGAGTTGGGCCTTAAAGAAAGCCAAGCATCCAAACTTCATTATTCCCATACATCTCATTGTCTTGTGTTAACAGGCTCCTTAAAAACTGCTAGGCAGTTCTCTAAGTCTTTACTATTTCAAGTTCATGTATATCTCGAAAGTATTGATATCAGTAATCTTTCCCTCCTATCAATCCAAGTTGATTGTATTTTTAAAGACCCAACTCAAAACATATCTACTATAAGAATTCCCTAATTGATTCAGCTTTCATTCCATGGGAACTTCTTTCCCTTGATATTAAAATAGCTAGCTGACAGCAAATTATATTCACACTTATTGACTCTTACTTTGTAACATGAAACTGTCTCTTAAGAACACCAAACTACTAGATATGCTTTGTTTCCAGATTTTGTTTATAATTGCTTTGAAACCTTTGCTCACGTAGGCTGTTTATCACCTCTAGAGCTCTTACTAAAATTTTTCAAACTTAACTGTTCAAAAATGATTTTTCAATTATATTTCAATTTTTTTTTATAAAAGTCAAATTTAAGCCAAACAATAGCTTTGTTCAACGATCTGATTAACCATGTCATGCAAGGGATTCAGGAGCCAAGATGCCAGAGTTTCAGGAAAATGACACTCTTCCTTCACATCCCCGATACACTTCATAACAACTCTTCAAAACAGATCCAGAAAACTCACTAAGCTGAATCCTGTTTGGGATAGCCAAGAAAAATAAAATCACAGTGAGTCATTATTTCAGAATATAACTGCATAAAGAGATAGACAGAGTGGCGAACATTCCAGTTCAGTTAGAGGCTGTGCTACAAGGCAAGAAGATGACCCACATCTAGCAAGAGGGCCTAAGCATTAGTAGGGTGAATGAATAGTTGCCAGTTTACTTACATGTCTGCCATTCACTAAAAGTTCCAGTTCACAGATCTGTGGATAGAGGAGGAGACCTATGCCTCGAAGTTGAGTTCCTGGGGGAGGAGTTATTAAATTCCACAGTCTACGTACCCAACGAGGAACAAGTTTTGAAGCAAGCAACAGCTGCAAGATTCTAAACTGTGTCACAAATGTCTCAGTTTCCAGCCCAGTCAGAATTCTGAAGAGGAATAAACAGCACAAGAATCCCATGCCAAAGGTGATCCTGCAGTTTTATACCTCTGAATCCATTTTTCATTTTTTCAAAGTGACCAAATCCTGAAGCAGTCTACTGAGACTCCTAATGGGGAAAATATACAAGCCTGTTGCTTGTACCAAAACTAGCAAAAACGAGCAGATCTCAGTCTAAAGGAACATCCATCACATTGCCCTGGATGAAACCAATTAAGAGCACAGAAAGTTGGCAGGCCTGTAGGCTCTGAGTTACAGATGAGTCAAGAAGGATTATAATTGACAAAAGATCAGCAGTAACTTTATAAATAAGGATTTAAAATATAGTTAGGAGTTTGGTTGTTTTTCTTTTTTCTTTCCATTATATCAAGCTGTCTCTTCTTCAACACACGTAGCTCTCACAGTAGACATTGAATCCTGGTTCTGACATTTAATAACTATGTGACCATTACCATTACAATGATGAAAAAGAAGAGCAGAAGGAGGGGGAGGAAGAGGCGGAGAAAAAAGAAGAGAAGGAGAACAAGATGTACCAAAATAGAATGTGAAGCACTGTTAGATGTTTTGCTAAAATCCAACGTGAACTATCTCAGTCATTTCCCTGATAAATCAGTTTAGTAACACTATCAAGAAAACAAAATGTTTCATTTAACATGATCTCTTTGTGATGATGCCATTCACACACTGAAACAATGAATTCATTGACACATCATCTACAGACTCAACTTTCTTCTCAATTAGAAGAGAAATAAACAGTGATAAAATTTATCTTTGTACCTGTGGTATCTCTTCTTGGTAACATGATCTTGCAGTAATCAAAGAAAATGTTTCATCAATTGCATCTAAAAGTTATTTGATCTTGATAGGATGTACTTGATCAGGGTTAGGTGACATGAATTTAGCCAGAGATTTTAGGAACTCCATTACCATCTACCTACTCATCTTGATTTTCAATTCACCATAAAATTTTCCCTTTGTCCTCTCTATCTCTTTCTCTCTCTCTGTCTCTCTCTGTCTCTGTATGTCTCTCTGCCTCTGTCGGTCTCTCTATGACTCTGTCTTTGGCTCATTCTCTCTCTTTCTATCTTTCTGTCCCTCTCTCCATTTTTCAAATCCCTACAGATAATATTTTTCATTTTAATATGTTTTGCACTTTCTAGTCCCAGTCAAGCCTTACAAGGAAAAATAATGTACTAAAAATAATTTTGGTTGCATCTAATTTTAGTTTTGAAACTGAACTGTAAGGCAGTGTAGTACCAGACAAAGCACTGGACTTCAGCCTAAGTTGTAGCCCATATTCTTTCCCTAACTCACTGTGTGACAAAGGCAAAGCACTTCATTCAGTCGAAATTTTCTGATGTGACATTGTAGGCAAGCTCTTTGCTGTCGTTCCTTTTACTTCTATCATTCTGATTCTTTGATTATAATAGTGTAATTTCTTTGCCAAAAGAATAATGAAATTTCAATCCACATTAATAGAAATATAATGTCTAGATATGTCGAAATGATCAATTAATTCTAGACTGATTTGACTGCACTTCAGTTACTGAGTTAGTATTCTGATAGCACATTTTAGGTCAGAAATTAAGAAAATGGTAGAAGCAAGTAGATGTACAATAAGAATAGAGAAAGGTAAAGAAACTCTTCCATACACAATGTAATTGAAAGAATTCCACCCTTACAATAACAAAGATAACCAAGGGTTATTTAGCATGGAAAAGAGAAAAATTAATGGGTTAATATTTATGTATACCTCCAAATTAGTATCGGTGGGTTACATTTATCAGGAGAATGTTACTAGTTTAAGAAAAAATAAATCTAATGGTGACATAAAGCTGTCCTAAAAGGCAAAAACTGGCTCATAAAACATGAATTCCCCTTCAATGGAAGAGTTTGAAAAGAAATTGACAGAAAGGATCTAGAAAGTTAAAGGTATGTCAGGTGTGGTGATACATAACTAGAATCCCTATTACAGGGGAGGCTCAGAATGCTACATTTTTTGAGCTCAGGAGTTCTAAGATGGAGTGGGCTAAGCCAATTGGCTGTCTGCATTACATTTGGCATTAATGTTGCAACTTAAACCAGGAATTGGGTGCTATCATTTTCACCACAGAGGAGTAAACTGCTCCAGGTCAGAAAAAGAATAGATTACATCTCCCAGGTCATCAGTCATGAGATTGAGCCCATGAATATCCATTGTATTTCCAGCAAGGGCCTGAATAGAAAACTAAGTCTCTAAATATCAAGATCTAGATATAGACATTTACAGAAAAAGAAGGGATGGACTAAATGACCTTTAAAGTCTTTTCCAAGTCTTAAAATTTTATGAGAGTTTTAAATGGAAAAAATAGGATGATATATAAAATCTATTAATGCTTAGTGCAAATTGGCTAAATATTGTCAAATTCCAAGAACACTTACTCTTAAAAAATAGTGACATATAAAATTGCATGCATATTGTTAATAAAACAGTTACATATTCAACAATTATATTTTTAGATAAATGATAACATGCTCTAAGCAAAATTGGCTCTGAAAACAACATTTAAATAGCAAAAACTGGTAACAATTTATCTTAATTGTATATAAGACTCAAAGTAGTACAAAAGAAAACACAAATTTATAGCCATACATAAAATTTCTTAAAATAGAATCAGAAGATCAATGGATGTAGAGTTAAAAGGACCATTTTTAAACATGTATTTGATTAAAGATAAAGAAAGAAGCACCCTTTCAGTATTGTAATAAGATATAGTAATGAGCCTTATATTTAATTTGGGCAAAATATACTAAAATAATATGTAAAAATAGAGAAAATATAAGGAATAAGACATTTTAAAATTAAATTGAAAAATTCTAGGGAAACAGTTATTCAGGAAAATTTTAAATCCATTTACTGAATTCATTCAGAATCATACATATGGGTGTATGATTTGGGATTGAAGACTGCATATTTTAATGAAAGGAAACAAGTCCATTGGTTCCTCCTGGAAGAGAGCTTTCAGTAGATCAGGGTTAATATTATAATGGTTTGGTTGTTTTCCACTATTTTGGGTTATGCCATTTTTGAAGAATCCACCTCTGTATTTGCCAATTAAAACAAACATGCAGGGGCAGCTAGGTGGCGCAGTGGATAGAGCACCAGCCCTGGATTCAGGAGGACCTGAGTTCAAATCTGGACTCAGACACTTAACACTTAACTAGCTGTGTGACCCTAGGCAAGTCACTTAACCCCAATTGCCTCACCAAAACAAACATGCAGACTTCTTTTTAAAAATTATTTATTTAGTATTTTATTTACCCCAGTTATATGGGGAAAAAAAACATTTTTACATTCTTTTTTCAAAAATTTTTATTTCCAAATTTTCTCCTTCATATCATTGAGAAGGCATGCAATTTGATATTGGTTATGCATGTCTTGTCATAAAAATATTTCCATATTAGTTATGTTTTGAAAGAAAACACAAATACCCACACACCCTTAAAACAAGAAAAATAAAATAAAAAAAAATATGCTTCGGGGCAGCTAGGTGGCGCAGTGAATAGAGCACTGGCCCTGGAATCAGGAGGACCTGAGTTCAAATCTGGACTCAGACACTTAACACTTACTAGCTGTGTGACCCTGGACAAGTCACTTAACCCCAATTGCCTCACCAAATATTTATATATATATATATATATATATATATATATATATGCTTCAATCTGTATTCAGACTCCATCATTTCTCTCTCTGGGGAGGAAGTGCATTTTTCATCATAAATCCTTCAGAATTATTTTGGAACACTGTATTGCTGAGAATAGTTAAGTCATTTGCTGTTGATCATCATACAATATTGTTGTTTTTATGTACAGTATTACCTTAACTTCATTTTACCTTGTATCAATTCATGCAAGTCATTTGAGGTTTTTCTGAAAGCATCTTGCTCTTATTTCTTGTAGTATAGCAGTATTTCATCAAAAAAACATCCCTCATCTTCACCTCTGCTGTAAAAGCTCTTTTAAATCTCTTTTGTGTGAAATAATTTACCCCATTCTACCTCTCTCTTTCCCCTTCTCCCAGTGTATTTTTCCTTCTTACCCATTACTTTAATTTTTTTCTATTATACCATCATATTCAACGCCCATACATGCCTTCTGTCTATGTGTATTCCTTCTAATTATTTTAATAATAAGGGAGTTCTTAGGAGTTACATACCTCATTTTCCCATAAAGGCTAACCATTTAACCTTGTTGAGTCCCTTATGATTTCTCTTTCCTGTTTACATTTTTTATGCTTTTCTTTAGTCTTTTATTTGAAAGTCATTTGTTTATTTGTTTGTTTTTTTATTCAGCTCTGATATTTTCATCAGGACTGTTTGAAAGTCCTCAATTTTATTGAATGTAGATTTTCCCTTGATAGATTATACTCAGTTTTGCTGAGTAAATTATTAATCTTTGTAATCCTACTTCCTTTGCCTCCCAGTATATCCTATCCCAAGTCCTCTGATCCTTTAATATGAAAGCTTCTAAATCTTCTGTTATCCTGAAAATAGTTCCATGATATTTAGAAGGTTTCTTTCTCACTTCTTGCAATATTTTCTCCTCAACTTGGGAGCTTTGGAATTTAGCTATGACACTTCTGGGAGTTTTTATTCACGGATTTCTTGAAGGAGATGATTAACAGATTCTTTCAATTTCTATTTTATCTTCTGATTCTAGAATATCATGGCAGTTTTCCTTGATAATTTCCTAAAAAAAAATGACATCTAGGCTATTTTTTTTAAATCATGGCTATCAGGTAGCCCAATATTTCTTAAATTATCTGTCCTGGATCTACTACTTTCCAGATCAGTTGTTTTCCTTATGAGATACTTTATACTTTCATATTTTTTTCATTCTTTTGATTTTGTTTTATTGCTTCTTGATGGCTTATTGAGTTATTAACTTCCACTCAGCCTATTGTAATTTTTAAGTAATTACTTTCTTCATTGAGTTTTTGTACCTCCTTTTTCTTTTGGTCAGTTCTGTTTTTTAAGAAATTGTTTTCTTCAGTGAATTTTTAATATCTTTTTTTATTTGGATAATTCTGCTTCTTTAGGTATTCTCTTCATTGGATTTTTATGCCTCTTTTTACCATTTGGGCTATTCTGTTTTCAAGGTTTTATTTACTACAGTATTCTTGTGCCTTTGTTAAACCATGTTTTTCTCTTTTTCATAATTTTCTTGAATCTTATTTGTTTTCCCAATTTTTCATTTACCTCTCTTATTTGATTTTTTAAATCTTTTTTGAGCTTTTCCATGGCCTGAGACCAATTCACATACTTTTTCCTCTGATGCTTTGAATGTAATTGTTTTGACTTAGTTATCTTCTGAGTTTGTGTTTTAATCTTCCCTGCCACCATAGAAACTTACTATGATCAGGATCTTCCTTATTTCTTTGCTCATTTCCCCAGCCTATTTTTGACTTGAAACATTATATTAGAGTTGGAATATGCTCCTAAGACAAAGGGAGCACTGTCCCAAGCTTCAGGCTTTTTATACAGCTGGTATTAGAGTTAGTCTGGTGATCTATAAAGTTTCAGTTCTTACAAGGTGTTATGATCTAAGAAGAGGTATGTTCACTACTCTCCTGGACTGTGCTATGATCTGTGAGTAACCACAAGCAATTTTTTCTGCCCTAGAATTGTGATCAGGGTCCCTATTCTCCTACTGCAATAAATTCTGGTGTGTTATTCTTCCTACTGTGGGACTATGACCCAGATTAAATTATTAAGAGTGCAACAGAGTCCAATGGTCAATGCCAGCAAAGGGTCTCCTATAATTTCCTTCTGACCAGTTATCTGACCCCCTTACCATCTGTGGATTGAGAGATTCAAAAGCAATTGCTGCTGATGATTCAATCACCCACATGGCCTGCTCCTGGTTTGCCGGGATGTAGTCTGATGTGACAACATGTGGTCCACTCTTACCCTGGTGTGACAGACCTTTCCTGATAACACTCTCAGTTGTCATTGACTAGAAAATTATTTCACTTTTGTTTTGTTTTTTTTTGTTTGTTTGTTTATTTTTGGTGAGTTCTTCTGATTCAGAATTTGTTTTGAGGTAATATTTAAAGTTATTCGGAAGGGAATTGAGAAAGCCCAGGTGAGTCTTTGCATTTTCTCCACCATCTTGCCTCCATTCCATTATCTTTTCTATTTTTCTTTCTTTCTTTTCTGGAGAGGTGCAGAGTGTGCAGGGGTATTATAAGTGGGATTCTTCCTTCAGGAAACAGTGTATACATTCCCAGCACAGAAATTCTTAGGAGATTAGATGTGTTCTAGGCCAAAGTTGTCAAACTCACAGTCCTTAGTAGCTCCCAAGTGTAGCCAGAAACAGATTTAAATGTAATTAAATGGGTAATGTTTAACAAGTAAATTAAAATAGAGTGCAATATAGATAATATGAATTTGCGGTTTTCTAACACAATCTTCCTTTTATGAGCTTGGAACCACTGTATAGCCTCTGGAGAATCAAAGGACGGTTTCTGAACTCCAGGAACTAATAGCCCATTCTCTGATATTTCTCTGAAATGGCAGCCCAAGAGAAAGCAATAGCAGGGGCATTAATAGAATATTGAAGTTCCTAGAAGGGGAAAATATAGATATGTTCTTTCCAGAGTTGCCTAAAGGAAGAGTTCCTAGGAAAATGCTGTTTCTGAAACCCAGACTTTTTGTTAGAGGAAAGGAGTCATTCCTTGGGCAATGCATCTTGGAGTCTAGATAGGGAGGGGGAGAAAAAGGTGTTCTGATTAATGAAGCAATCAATCATTCTTTAATAAGTACCCTATATAGCACTGTGGTATGTACTGGGGACACAAAAAGACAAAAAAAGGAAAGGAAAGGAAAGGAAAGGAAAGGAAAGGAAAGGAAAGGAAAGGAAAGGAAAGGAAAGGAAAGGAAAGGAAAGGAAAGGAAAGGAAAGGAAAGGAAAGGAAAGGAAAGGAAAGGAAAGGAAAGGAAAGGAAAGGAAAGGAAAGGAAAGGAAAGGAAAGGAAAGGAAAGGAAAGGAAAGGAAAGGAAAAGGAAAAGGAAAAGGAAATAAGAAAAGAAAAGAAAAAGAATAAAGTATCTGGTATCATAGAATTAACAATCTAATGAGGGAGACAATAAGTGAACAATTATGTACAAACAAGCCCTGCACGTGATAAAAAAAAAGAAATTAAGAACAGAGGGATGGCATTGGGACTAGAAGATATTGACAAATTATTATTTTAAAAGTTGTGATTTTAATCGGGACTTAAAGAAAGCCAGGAAAGTCAATAATCAGAGGGGAGAAGGGAGAGTATTCTAGGAATGGGGCAAGAGCCAGAAAAAATTTCCAGAGGTAAGATATGGCATGTTTTATTTCTGGAAGAGTCAGGACACTAGTCACTGGATCCAAAACTACATGTTGGGGAGTAAGTTATAAGAATTCAGGAAAAGTATGAGGGGGCATGTTATGAAGGGCTTTAAATGACAAACAGCAATTTGCATTTCCTCCTGGAGACAATAAGCCACTGGAGTTTACTAAGGCCATCGAGTACAACTTAGTCATTTTACAGATAAGAAAAGGATATAGAGAGTTTAAGTTATTTGTATAGGGTCAGACAACTATTGAATACCTGAGGTTGTAGTGCAAAAGTTTTTTTTTTTTTCTGACAATAAGTCCAGTTTTGAATTTTAGCTCATATTTAAATAGCACTTTGAAGATTGCAAAGTACTTTTTTAATACGATCTCATTTGATCCTCACAATAGCCCTGGGATGTAGGAGCTATTATTATTCCCATTTTACAGTTGAGAAAATCAAGGTTGAAATGTAAAGTGACTTGCCTGCAATCCCATGGCTGGTAAGTGTCTGTGGATAGATTTGAAATAAAGTTTTCCTGCTTTCAGGTCCAGTTCTTTATCCCCTGTGCCCCAAATATCTTATCTCCTATACCACAGAGCTCTGGCAATTTGTCTCATAAATGTGCCACTTAGTCTGCCTTTGAACACTTGGCACCTATAACCAAGTAAGATACAGATTTATCCCAATAATTCATGTAGTTAATATTGGTGGAGGCTACCAATGGAAGCATTACTAAAGAAAGCTCGATGTATTCTCCACACCATAGTTCTTTTTTTTATTCTTCTTCTCCTTTTAGTAGAAGAAGATTGAAAGCAGGGTGGGGCCAAAATGTTGGTGAAAAGGCTGTGACTCCCTGCCCTCCCAACAAATCTGTCCACATATCTCCAAAAATGAAGTCATAAGACAACTACCTCAACAGCATAAGCCACAAAATAAAAGACTGAAACTATTTTCCAATCAAAGACTGCTTAAAGAGGTGGCTGAGATCATCTGCTATACAGGGTGAGAGAGGAGATCAGCACGGGGCACAGATCCAAACCCAGGCAGGCTGTGTCTCCAGAGCCGCTGGGTCTTCAGCTTCAGTGGCTTCTTCAGAAATTTAGTTTACAGACTGGAGAGGGGGTCCAGCAGTTGGCCAGAGGGAAATAGCCATCGACTCTGCTGGAGTTCATGCAGAGAACCCACATTCTGAACCTCTAAGCATACTTGACCAAAAGTGGCCGGGCACACCAAGCTTCTAACCATAGAGAATCAGATTTCAATCAGACTTCTGCTTCTAGGTTAAAGAGAAAGTCGATTATGGTTACTTACAGGTCAGTTAGGCTGAGAAAGCACCTAAAACTTAAAACCTGGGACCCCTGTAGCTTGGGACAGTGCATCCTGAAAGCAGCACTACATGTTAAGGAGTTAAAAGCCAAGAAACAGGTGGTCAAGATGAACAGGCAGAGAAATCAGAAGAGCATCAAAAGCTTCTTTGGTGGCGAGGGAGATCAAAATACCTCAGAAGAAGGTAATAACAAAGTCAAAGCTCCTAGATCCAAAGCTTCCAAGACAAAGATGAATTGGTCTCAGGCCATGGAAGTGCTCAAAAAGGACTTGGAAGATAATGTAAGAGAGGTAGAAAGAAAAGTTAGAGAGGTAGAGGAAAAAATGGAAAAAAATGAGAGCAATACAGGAGAGTCATGAAAAAAAGTCAACAGCTTTAAAAGCCAAATTAGCTAAATGGAAGAGGAGGTACATGAACGCTCTGGAGAAAATAATTACTTAAGAATTACAATAGAGCAAACAGAAACTAATGACTTTATGAGAAATCAAGACACAATAAATCAAATCCAAATGAATAAAAAAAATAAGACAATATGAAATATCTCCTTAGAAAAACAGATGATCTGGAAAAGAGATCCAGGAGTGAAATTTTTAAAATCATTTAGGGGCAGCAAGGTGGTACAGTGGATAAAGCACCAGCCTTGTATTCAGGAGGACTTGAATTCAAATCTGGCCTCAGACACTTGACACTTATTAGCTGTATGACCCTGGGTGAGTCACTTAACCCTCATTGTGCCCCCCCCCCAAAAAAATCCTTGAACTACCTGTAAACCACAATAAAAAAGAGCTTAGACATCATCTTCCAAGAAAACATCAGGGAAAATTGCCCTGATATTCTAGAAGCAGAAGGTAAAATAGAAACTGAACAAATCCACTTATCACCTCCAGAACAAGATCCCCAAAGGAAAACTTCCAGGAATATTATAGCCAAATTCCAGAGATCCCAGGTCAAGGAGAAAATATTGTAAGCAGCTAGACAAAACTTTTAAAACTTTGGAGCTACAGTCAAGAAAACACAAGATCTAGCAGCTTCTAAATTAAAGAATTGGAGGGTGTGGAATCTGATGTTTCAGAGGGCAAAGGAACTGGAACTACAACCAAAATTCACCTACCCAGAAAAACTGTGTTTAATCTTTCAGGGGAAAAAATGAGAATTCAAAAAAAGAGGACTTTCAGGCTTTCATGAGGAAAAGACCTGAACTGAATAGAAAATTTGAATTTCAAATACATGACCTTAGAGAACCATTAAAAGGTAAACAGGAAAAAGAAATCATGAGAAATATTAAAATATTAAACTGTTCATATTCTCACATGGGAAGATAATACTTCTAACTAATAAGAACTTTCTCATTATTAGGGCAGCTGAAAGGAATAAATGTACACAGAAGGCACAGGTGTGCATTGAATATGAAGAGATATTTGTAAAGTATTTATTTTTTGTTTATCCTTGTTTCTTGTGGGGCAGGCAGGGTTGGGTAGCTTAAATCTGGGGCCAGATTTGGGGTTGGGGCCTCCGGCATCCAGGGCTGGTACCTTGTCCACTGTGTCACCTAGCTGACCCATGATGACATCTTTAAAATAAAGTTAAGGGGTAAGAGTAATGCTCTGGAAGAAAGGAAAAGAATGAGGTAGACTGAGAAAAAGTAGCTCACATAAAAGAAACACCTCCTCTATATTATTCTGCCTAGCTATGGTGTGGACGGGAAGATGGGGAAGGAGCAGGGGAGTGAGTGAGCCTTGGTCTCATCAGAATTGTCTCAAAGAGGAAATAATATACACAGTCAAGTGGGTATAGTGATATGTTTTGCCCTTAGGGAAAGTGGGAGGGATAGGGGATAAGGGGGAAAAGGTGAAGGAAGGGAAGGCAGATTGGAGGAGGGGGCAGTAAAAAGTAAAACACTTTTGAGGAGGGATAAGGTGAAAGAAGATAGAAAATAGAGTGAATATCAAGGGGAGGGAATAGGATGGAGGAAATAGTAGCAATAATAACTGTGAAAGAAATGATGAACAAGATGCTATCAAAAGAACATATAAAAATGCAAACCATCAACAAAGAAAGAACTGATGGTATATGAATACACATTAAAGTATAATTTTATCTGTTAGTTCATCTTTTTAAAGTTATTTTATCTGTCTTCTTTCACAACCTGACTAATGTGAACATGTTTTGCATGACTGCACATTTATGAGCTATATTGAGTTGTTTGATTTCTTAGGGAGGATTGAAGAAGGAGGGAGAAAGAAAATTTGGAACACAAAGTTGTTTGTTTTTTCCTATAAAAGTATTTTATTATTTTCCAGTTACATGTAGATATATTTTGCAACATTTGTTTTTATGAGATTTCTAGTATCAACTTTTTTTATGTCGCTCCCCTCCCTCCCACCTCCCCAATATAGCAAGCAATCCAATGTAGGTTAAATATGTACAATCACATTAAACTTAACTCTGCATTAGTTATGGTGTGCAAGAAGAATCAGAGCAGAAAAAGAAAAAAAAAACCCTCAAAAAAGCACAACAAGAAAATAGAGATAGCATGGTTCAATCTGCACCTGGATTCCACAGTTTTGTTTTGTTTTGTTTTAATTTTATTTTTCTGAATTTGGAGAGCATTTTCCATCATGAGTCTCCTGGAACCACCTTGAACCATTGCACTGCTGAGAAGAGTCAAGTCTATCACAGCTGATCAATACACAATGTTGTTGATACTGTGTACAATGTTCTCCTGCTTCTGCTCATCTCACTCAGCATCAATTCATCTAAGTCCTTCCAGGTCTGAGAAAATAATGGGATTTGGGACGTACTCAAAGGCCCCACCTGGAGATTCATCTAAACTGATTGAATTAAGTGAGAGTGATTTACTTTGCTGATTAGCTTATCTAAATTTAATTAGAGTGTAATCACATGTGGCAGGCCCTTAAGAAGCTATTGTTCTCAGAAGCCAAGGACTTTGAACTCAACAGGAGACCACCTTCAAGTCGAGTGAACCAATGGATTTGGGTGACACTAACCAATCAGCTTGAAGCAGTGTGTAAGGGCCACCTATGCTCCGGACCTATGAGAAGCTTCCACACTCAGTTTGTGGGGCAGTTTGTGGTTGAACCAGGCTGGTGGCAGAGGACTTGAGGAAGAACCAGACCAGGCTGGAACTCTAGGCTAGATAGGCCTTTTCTTAACTTTCTGAATTCCATGTGTTCTCTTTTTACTAATACCTATTATGCTTTAATAAATGCTTAATGCCCAAAGACTGGTGCTAAAGCTTCTAATTTAAGGTGGCCACACATTTAGATTTTAAACATCATACACGTTTCTCTGAAATCTGCCTGCTCATTGTTTCTTACAGCACAATAGTTTTCCATTACTTTCACATACCACAACTTGTTCAGCTATTCCCCATTTGATGGGCATCCCCTCAATTTCCAATTCCTTGTCACAAAAAGAGCAGCTATAAATATTTTTGTACATGTGGGTCCTTTTCCTTTTTTTATGATCTCTTTGGGAAAAGACCTAACAGTAGTTTTACTGGGTCAAAGGGTATGCATAGCTTTATAGCCCTTTAGGCATAGTTCCAAATTGTTCTCCATAATGGTTGGATCAGTTCATAGCTCCACCAACAATGCGTTAGTTGGAACACAAAGTTAGATGGAAAAGAAATACATTGATTTAATAAAAATTTTAATACACATTGATTTTTTTTTAATTTTATGTCCAGAAGACTTTTACAAGATTTTCTTGTTAGTCCTCCCTGATTTCACCATCAAGACAGTACTACCTATTAGCATAAAAGAACAAAGGATCCATGCCTTGTTTCATGATTTAACGAAGGTAGCTTCCAAATCTATTGTCTTTTTTATTAATCTATACCTCCTAAAAGCAATGAATGCATTAAATGTGCTCAGGACCAAAAGGCCTGAAATTTGCATTGTAAATTGTTTTCTCATACATGGCCAAATTCTTATGAAGAAGTTAAATAAGTTAAATTTAATTAATTAAATTAGTAAAATAATGCATCAAAAAAAGGTTAATTTAAAGATAACACTTTCCATTTTAGCCATGTTTTCTGGCTTACATGTTTTCACTTTAGTATTATATCACTCCTTTAGTTGTTGTAACATTTCTTATATTCATACCACAAGTATTTTTTCCCTTCTAAAAGGAAAAGTAAATGTAGGAATTTGTAGAAAAAGCCAACAGGCTTTTTGGGTCTGTGTTTTTCATCATGCTTTATGATTAATGTAATTATAGCTGATGCTTACATAATATTTTGCATAAACATTTGAGTTATGTAACATTTTTCTTCCGCATCTACTAGCCAAGGAAACTGAGGCTAAGGAATTTGAGAGCCTTGCCCATGAGCCCATATCTGGTGCTGAAGATAGCATTAGAATCCATTTATTTTTCTTTTTTGGTGAGGCAATTGGGGTTAAGTGACTTGCCCAGGGTCACATAGCTAGTAAGCATCAAGTGTATCAGGCCAGATTTGAACTCAGGTACTACTGATTCCAGGGCTGGTGCTCTATCCACTATGCTACCTAACTGCCCCTAGAATCCATTTCTTCTTGACTTTAGCCACATTATGCTCTCTCCTATACTATACAGCATATCTTTGGAGGATAGTTCCCAGAAAGCCTAGGAACCATATAGACCATATCTTTCTGGAGAGTAATATAATGTTTACCAAAAAGTTGTTAAAAATAATAAGTAATACACACACACACACACACACACACACACACACACACACATATATATATATATACACACATATGTATATGATCACCTTAGTGTAGGCTTTAGGAATTTATTTTTCTGTTAAGTTCATTAAATGTTTGTAATAGATATCTGTATGAAATTTTGGTAGAAAACTATTGCCTGATTCATTTTCTAACTAATGTCTCTAATTCTCCATGGTTCCTTGAGCTATGAATCAACTTTATGGGCAACAACACTTTATTTGAAACAAACAAAATCATTATTGAACTTTAAAAATAAAAAAGAATATCACTGGACCCATATGTATATCTAATTAATTGTATTCATTTCATTTAAAAGGGAATACTTAGACAATAATTTTTTAAAATTAAAAATAAGGTGTAGAAAATAATGGGATTTGGTAGACGCCCAGGGGCCCCACATGAAGATTGATTTGGAATTGATTGAACTGGCTAAGTCTGACAGAGACTGACTGAGAATCTACTTAATTTGGATTAAATCAAGAGCACACCTGTCCTGCCCTGAGTTGGGGCTTGGTCTCAGAGGCTGTGGATGACTACATCAACAGGAGACCATCCTCAACCAATTAGCTTGAAAGACTTCGCCTTCCAGGGTGGGAGGCAGGAATTAGGAAGGGAGGCCGGCTCCCTTGCTCTGGCTTCTTTCCTTCTGGAACCTTGTGTTGGTGGCTGAGAGAAGGAGAAGAAGGGGTCCATTCTGAACCCTAGGGTAGAGAGCCTTTGTCCATCTTTCTGAATTCCACGTGTTCTATCTTTACTAACTTCTAATATACTTTAATAAATGCTTAAGGCCCAAACACTGTTGCTGAAGTTTCTAATTCATGAGTAAATCCTAGCTAGTTTCCCCACACACACACTGGGGGCATGGGGTGGGGGGCAGGTAAGGACACACACATTAGATTTTTTTCGTCACAAAGGCAAGGACTCCTTTTTTGTATCATTGTTATTTTCCCAGGTACCTTTTCTTATCTGTTGCACAAATAGAAATGCCACAAACTTGAGACTATAAATGAGGCTGTTTTTATATGAACTTCTAAAAATGTAATAGAATAGAGTCATTAATGTTGTCCACAGAAATGGCTAATGGCGACTGCTGTCTGATGGGGTAGCCATGGAATCTGAGTTTGAACTAAATAGAGCATTAGCAGGTAATACATACACTGGGAAACAATGTGATTTGGTGGAATAAGATCTGTTTTTGCTATTAAAAGATCACAAGTTTAGTCTCGCTCACTAACTGTGTGACCTTGGGCAAGTCCCCTAGGCCCTGGTTTCTTCCTGTGTGAAATGGAAAAATCAAGACTTCATCTAACTCACTGAGTTCTATTAAAATATTTATAAAATATTAAACACTATACAAATGTGAATTCTAATTGTTAATACCTTTAGGTATGATCTCTGCCATAGAGTCAACACTATCTAAAATGGAGTACATTTTCAGTTAAAATATTATTCCAAATCTGTAACATACCTCTGAAATGAGATCTCTTTGAAAAGAATAAATGTGTATTTATGTATATACAGGCATACACATATATGTATCCATGTAGAGATAGGTAGCTAGATAAGTGGTGTTCATATATTTATGTTTCTCTATATGCATAAACATATATATGTGTATATGTAATGTGTGTATATATATACACATGCATAGA
Source organism: Dromiciops gliroides (assembly GCF_019393635.1). Classification (NCBI taxonomy): domain Eukaryota; kingdom Metazoa; phylum Chordata; class Mammalia; order Microbiotheria; family Microbiotheriidae; genus Dromiciops; species Dromiciops gliroides. Next base: position 49,886,419 of record NC_057864.1, on the reverse strand, counting down.
ATCATCTAACAAGTATATATCTAAGCCTTATCTAACATATATATTTGTTTTTGTCTCTCTATACACAAATATGTATTTAATATAAATATATTTAAATAATAGACATTAATTATTTTAAATATGAATATTTAAATATTTCGTATATGCATAGGCTTATATGTATATGAGGTAAATAATTGAACCTTGAAAGGAGGGAAGAAGCATAAGAAGTAGCATTGAATCAGGAGAGCATTGCAGACATGGGGCACAGTCTATGCAAAAGGAATAGACATAAGAGATGGAATTTCATTCATAAGGAACAGTAAGCTATATAATTTGCCTTGAATGTAGTGTTTATTAGGGGGAGCAATATTAAAATAGTTCAGAAAATTCAGTTGGACCCTTACCATAAAGGGCAATAGATACCAAAATATGAGTCTGTAGTATTTCCAAGAGAGAATGGCAAAGCACTGACTCTTTTTTTGGGGGGGGGGGTGAGGCAATTGGGGTTAAGTGACTTGCCCAGGGTCACACAAATAGTAAGTGTCAAGGGTCTGAGGCCAGATTTGAACTCAGGTATTCCTGAATCCAGGGCTGATACTCTATCCACTGCACCACCTAGCTGCCCCAGCACTGAGTCTTAATGAACAGAAGAGTGATTTGATCATTCCTATAGTTTAGCATTTTGGTTTTGCAATTGCATGGAGGATGGATTCTGGAAAGGAGGGACAAAGGCAAGGTTACCATTATTATGCTATTTATTCATTATTCGTTCAAGAAACATTGCAGTAATGCAGGAGAGATAAAATGATAGTCTGGATCAGGGTGTTGGCCATGTGAATAAAAACAAGTAATAAATTCAAGAGATGCTATGAAGGTAGGATCAATAAAATTTGTCAACTCTGTGTTCAGAGTTCAGGCTGGGATGTGGTGGAAGAAAAGGAAATAATGACCCTGAGATTCAGAATATTGGTAAGTGGAGACATTATTGTGCTCTCAATAGAAAAGAGGAATACAGAGATGGAGTGGATTTGATAGAAAAGTAACACAATTAGTTTTTTTTTCTAAATATGTTGAATTTTGGGATGCCTATCCAAATGATGTCAAACAGGCACTTGGGAATAAAGCTCAAGAGATGGATGAAAATAATATATGTAGATATGGGACAGTGCTGATATGCATAGAGAAAAAGTGGAATAGGCCAGTGATTGAAGAGAAGAGAAAAAGTTTGTGTATCCCAGATGCTTTAAGTGCCCACAAGATTTTAAAGGAATAAGGACACTGTCTCAAAACACCAAAAATCTGAGTGTATATAAACACATCTATGTGTCTAGTTATCTGAAACCACAGATCTGAAATGTTTTAAATTTCTATTTGTTTTCCATGAGATAATTTCCACATCATTAGTACAGACTTTAGAGTCATTTAGATACCAAATGAAACACACTGGGTGCAGTCAGTTTATGGTGAGTCCACAAGGACAGTTCTTTCTGCAATTCTGGCTTTTCAAAATCCTGCCGGAAACCCCAGAGAGCTCAGTGATGACTAACACCAACTGCCGTGTCACAACAGACATTTCACAGCATGAAACAGTCTAGCTATGTGGTCTGTTGCTCAGGCTTTAAACCTACTTACCTTGCTTTTTCATGAGCATTCCTAGGGATAGAAAGAAAAATAAATCATAAGGTTTAAAATAAATGAATTTCAATATGATAAATTTGGAGATAAACACACATCCACACATAGCACTATAGCATGATCAAGCCCCTAGCTCTGATCACTCATCATCATCATATGTATCTATATGTATATGTGTATGTATTCATATATGCATATGTGTGTATATGTATGTGTGTATATATGAATATGTATGTATATATGTGAATTCATACAGAGATAGATATAGATATAGATACACCTTGGTGATAAAGTTAGTAGGGAGATGAAAGTTGTATTAAGCATACTGTTGAATTGGAATTAAAATGTTTCCAATTTAATTGAAATAATAAAATAACTTGTACAGGTTTGAATATTGGAGTGAGAATCAGGTCTAGGCTAGTGCCTACCACTTTTTTTCTGTATTAAAAGTGATACAGCTTCTCTGGTCTTTGCTTTAAGTGTGAAAAGATAGGTACTTCCAGCAAAAAGTATGAGGTAAAAGATTCCTGCAGAAAATACCTGCTTTTAGAATCACCTGAGGAACAATGGCATAAAATGTAAAATTATATCTAAGACTGACAAAGAGGACACTTTAGCTAAACTGAATATTGTTGGTGCAATCTACAGCCCTCCCCCCATATACTCAAAGACACTGTAAATAAATATCCCATCCTAAATCCCAATCTAAGCCATTGTTGGGGAGTCTCATCATCTTGTCTATAACTAGAACTATGAGAGGAAGACTATTCAATGTCTTATCAGGTATATCTTGACCCTTATCTCCCTTCACACACCTAGGACTGGAGCAGGGTCAAGGCCCTAATACTGACCACTCACCACCACCACCATCAATCATCAATCATCACAGCAATAGCGAAACTTTTATGATACACAGTTTGAAAAGTGCTTTACAAATATTATCCCATTTAATCCTCACAACAACTGTGGAATGTAGTTTTTTTATCTTCATTTTATAGATGAGGAAACTGAGACTGACAGGTTGACTTGTCCAGTGTTACACAGTTTTTAAGAGTCTGAGGTAGGATTTGAATTCCAGTTTTATTAGCTCCAAGATTAGCACTCTATCTTCTGTGCCATATAACTTCCCAGTCCTTTAGGATGGAAGGGAAGAAAAAGGGAGCAGAGAATATGTTTTCCTAGATATCCATTCCCAGCAATGTTGCATAAGTCAAAGAGTGACCTGGGTATTTATGCAAGTTTTTAACAAAACCAAGCAGAAATAGATTTTAATTAAATTCATTCAAAATGTGTAAAATATATGGGATTTAATTTGGCAAGATACCCTAAGAAATTATGGGAACAAAATAACATAAGAGAAAAATGAAAGAAAGCAAGAAATTGGATACATACTTATTGTTCATGGCTGGGCCGCAGCACTATAAAAAGATGATGATGCCAATCTAATTTTATAGATTTAATGTGTCATATCAAATAATCCATCCTGGAACTGCTTTATAGGACATGGGAAAATAATAACAAAATTAATATAAAATAAAAACTTTCTATGCAAATATTGAAAAAATAGAAATGAATAGCTTAAGTATTATCATATCTTAGATTTATTATAAAATAATCATCAACACACTGAAATTTCTTTAAAGGGAAATCAGCATGGTAGAGTAGGTAATTAAGACCCACCTGGAATTGTACATAATGGCCTATTTGACAAATCCATGAAACACCAACTATTGGGATAATATTAACTAGCATATATATAGTGTTTTAATGTTTGCAAAGGATTGTGCAATTATTATCTCATTTTTCTTCACCACACAACAAAGTAGATACTCTTTCTATTTTTGCAAATGAAGGAATGGAGTAACTAAGCATTGTGCTTTCAGTAATTTATCTAGGTTCATGCAGTAAGTATCTAAGGCAGAATTTGAACTTGAGTCTTCTTGACTCCATGTTCAACACTATCTACTGTGGAAACTAGCTATCCTATTCTTTAAAAGCTACTGGGAAAACTGGAAAGCAATTGGGGAGAAATTAGACTTAGACAATACCATATATATAAAATGCTACAATGACTTCCAAAATTGATATGATACCTAACTATAAATATAAAATAACAATTTAGTAAAATGAAATTATGGAGAAAAGGAAGAGGTAACTTGTATCACCATAAATACGGAAAGAATATATAACTAGACAGGGAATAGAGTTGACTACAAAGGATTAAAAAAAGATAATTCTGATTTATATAAAATTAAACAGATCTTGTACAAAAATACAACTAGAAGAAAAAGGTAAAAAGTAAATTTGAAAAAAATCTTTGTAGCAATGGCATCTGGTAAAATTTTAATGTTTTAAATATATAGGGTTTCAATAAATATAAAAAGACAAATATTGCTTCACTGTAAATAAATAGTCAAATAATATGGACAGGATTTTTGTAAGAGGAATTGTAAACTCTTAACCAGCAAATTAAAATTTATTTTATACCTCACACCTATTGGATTGAATAATAGTATAGGAGAGGAAAACAACAATTGTTGTGCAGGATTTGGTGGAAATGAAACATTAAACACTCTTGGTAAAATCGTAATGTGATTCAATCATTCTGTAGAGCAATTTGAAACTATGGCCAAAGAACTATAAAACCATGCATACTCTTTGACTTAGCAGTACTACTACTAGGTTGGTATCCTAAAAGATTTTTTTAAAAAAGTTGAATTCAAAATTGGGGTATTGCCCATCAATTGGGTAATGGCTGAAAAAATTTTGTGATGAGATTAGGATGGAACACTATCATGCTGTAAGAAAGGATGAGCAGGATGCTACCAGAAGGACTTATGAAAAAATTGAATATATCTACAGAGAAAGAACTGATGGTAGCTGAATACAAATTGAAGTATAATTTTTTTGTTAGTTTTAATGAGGAAATGTTTTGTACGACTGCACATGCATAACTTATTTTAAATTGCTTGAGTTCTTAAGGAGGGGTGGGAGGGAGGAAGAGAATATGGAACAAAAAGTTTTTTAAAAATTATGTGAAGGGGGGCAACTAGATGGAGCAGTGGATAAAGCACTGACCCTGGATTCAGGAGACCTGAGTTCAAATCTGACCTCAGACACTTGACACATACTAGCTGTGTGGCCTTGGGCAAGTCACTTAACCCTCATTGTCCTGCCAAAAAAAAAAAGGAAAAGAAAATAAATTGATGTGAAAATTTGTTTTTACATGTAACATGGGAAAAATTCTAAACAAATAAATAAAATTAGGAAAAAAATTTAAATCATTTATAAGAAAACTCACATTAAGACAACTTTGAGGTTTCAGCTCCATATTGGCAAACATGAAAAAAAGGTTATGTTGAAAGGAGCTATGTGCAGATAGATGTATTAATATTTTGTTATTTGTGCTATAAAATGGTCCAAAAATTCTGGAAATCTTGTTATATATATACATATATACATATTTAAAAGACACTTAGTATGCACAATAGACTTTGTCCCCAGTAATACCACTACAGGGCATGTTCACTAAGGGGGCAAAAATAGACAAAAACGACAGATATACAAAACAAAATGAATCATATAATTACCCATTATTTACATAAGTGTTATATGAACATAGAACATTCGACTTGGAGTCAGAAATACATGACTGCAAAACTTGCCTTAGACATTTACTAGGCATGTGACCCTGACCACGTCACTTAGCTTTTATGTGTTTGTTTCCTCATCTATAAAATAGAGATAATAATACCTCCCTAGCCACAAAAGTTGTTTGAGGTACAATGAGATAAACATACATAAAAATACAATAATTTTAAGAAAAAAAATATATACACACATATTAATGTATGTAGATGTGTTGGCTCTTATTATTTGGGCAACTAAGTGGTGCAGTGGATAGAACACTGGGCTTGGAATCAGAAAGACTCATCTTCACGAGTTCAAATATGACCTTAGATGCTTATTATCTCTGATACTGGGCAAGTATTTAACCCTATCTGCCTCAGTTTCTCATCTTCTAAATGGGCTCAAGAAAGCAATGGCAACCCACTCCAGTAACTGCAACAAGAAATGCCCAAATGGGGTCATGAGGAGTCAAACGTGACTGAAATGACTCAACAACAAAGCAACAACAAACAGTATTATTAGTCCACACCTTGGTTTCCTTCTCTCTCTACCTTGTTCCTCCTTGACCAGAAACTGATCATGTGATTGTCCAAATGACCAGAGTATTTGAACCAATATCCTCACTATATCTCAGAGACTATGGTGGCTGGAAGTAAGGTCTACATGAAAAGCTAAGAATAAATTAGAGACACTGAAGGAAGGCAGCTTTGTGACTTTATTAGTAATTCAAGAGAAAAGTTACATGATGATTAGGGACAACTTCAAATACCCCACAAATAGAGGAGGGGGGGTATAACTACAAACCAGGACTGGATTTACTACTATCAATTATGTATTCTCTAATCTTTTTTTTTTTTTTTTTTTTTGCAGGGCAATGGGGGTTAAGTGACTTTCCCAGGGTCACACAGCTAGTAAGTGTTAAGTGTCTAAGGCCGGATTTGAACTCAGGTACTCCTGACTCAAGGGCCGCGTGCTCTATCCACTGTGCACCTAGCTGCCTCTAGAAGTATTATTTTTGATAAACATATTTACAAAAAAAGAGGGGAACATTTGCAAATACCATATTATAGATTGCAGATTTGATTGATGATGGTAATAACGTATAAGAAGACTAGAAAGGTAGAAGGTCACGTTATATAAAGTTTAATGGTCAAGGAGAAGATTCTATTTTGATTCCCAGGTAATAGGTATAGTACTTTTTGATTAGGGGTTTGACCATGGTCTGTCCTACCCCTTGGAAAATCACTTGATAGCAATACTGGGGAAACATATGAGAGTGAAGAGATACTTGAGGCATAGAGACTAATTATAAGGCTTTTGGAAAAGTGCAGATGAGAGGCAATGAAGGGGCTGGATTGGTGTTCTGGCTAAATAAGTGGAGAGAAGGAGATGTATCTGACAGATGTTGTGAAGGTAGAAATTTATACAAAAAGATTTGTCAATGAACTTGATATGAGGGTTAGGTATAGAGGTATCAGAGGATGACAACAAGATGGTGAATCTGAATTACTGGGATGATGGTGATAACCTTGACTGTAAGAGAAGCTACTCTAGTGACACATATATCTCAAAAGATGCCATGCAAAAACTTTCCTATACACAAAGTATAATTACAGGGTGTATTTTCTTGTTAAAATTGAATCAATATTTATTATTCCAATTCACCAAATAAATTAATTATTTAAGAATTTTTAAAGAATGAAAACCACAATGTTTTTGTAACTTCAACATTTATGCTTTCGACGTTATTAAGCTTAAAACTGCACTAAAACTTTTTGGACTCTTTGTATTTCCTCTTTACTATATGATTCTGATCTATCTGTCTAACTAGCTACCTAGCTTTCTATCTAACTATAACTGAACATATGGGAGCTGATAAGATCACTAAGAAATAATATAGAAAGAGACAAGATCTAGGACAAAGATTTGAGGAATACCTCCAGTAAATCAATGTGGCAAGGGTTAAACACCAGAAAAGAATTGATTGTGATTCAGGACCCCATTTTTGGCTAAAATTAGAAAGCCTCAGGTGCACCCTGCAAGCCTTGGGCATGCCCCTTATGGCTCCCTCCACCTCCCCCTGGGCATGCAAGCCTCGGGCACCCCACTGGGATATGCACAGAAAACCCATGCAGGCCCCGGGTCCCTCTGCTCAGCAGGGGGGTATGCATGGAAACCTCAGAGCTCCAGGCATGCCCTGCACAGGGGCTCTGTGCCCTAGCCAGCCTTGGGTGTGGCCTCTAAGGGTGCCAGTGAATTAGTTTGGGGTGTGTGGGCAGTCAACCCGAGTTTCCTGTGGGAGAATGGTTTTTATTCCCAACCAGGGGTAGAGCATGGTGGTGGGGGAGGGGAGGGGATGACAAGACATAGAGAAGTTGGAGAAGCAAGCAAGATATGGGAGATGAGGAAGGAGATTTCACATGGCAGGCAGATTTCACAGACGCAGGCAAGAAAGTTAAACAAAGACAAGTCTTACGTCCTACTTTTCTTTATCCTTATTTCTAAGTATATTCTTACCAATATACCCTGGGGTTTTTTTGCTTTTCTTGAAAGGAGGCTTTTTAATCTCATTTCTTGTTAGTCTGGTAGAAGCAGTTGGGGAGGGGCAGGCCCTTATAGATTGGCTCACATAGGGCTTAACAAACCTGGGGGGATCTTTTAACACACTCCCCCTTACAGATTGGAAGCTCAAGCCAATCAGGAGTTTACAGACTGGTGAGGCACGTAGGAGCTTATAGAAGATTGAGAAAGAGTGGTTTGCCCAATAGGAAGAGAGCCATGAGGCAGTACTGTCATGCTATTTGAGGAAAGAGAGAGTTTTCAAGGGGGACATGCTCATGAAGTGTTCAAGGCTACAGAAAGATTAAAATCATTAGGAATGAAGAATGAGGGGTCAGCTAGGTGGCACAGTTGATAGAGCACTGGCCCTGGATTCAGGAGGACCTGAGTTCAAATTTGGCCTCAAACACTTTATACACTTACTAGCTGTGTGACCCTGGGCAAGTCACTTAACCCCAATTGCCTCACAAAAAAACCCAAAAAAACTGAATGCTAGTTTTGGCAACTCAGAGATCACTGATAACTATGGGCAGTTTCAATTGATTGCTTGATTTGGAAGCTATATTAAAAAGAGTTTAGAAAAAAAGATGGTGAGAAAGTAGTTTACAAAAGTGTTCAAAACATTTAAAAAAAATTCCCAATAATATGATAAAATAAACATTTAAAATTGGGAAGTAAATAAGTACACACAATTATTATTGGCTCAAATGAGCCTTCAACAACCCTATAAAAATTCAACAGGTACAGCATTCCAATATTTCATATGAGGAACTGACACTCAGAGAGGGTAAGTCATTCATACATAGTTTTAGCAGTATTCAGTATCAAATGAAAGATTGGAACCCATATACACTTGATTCCAGGCCTAGCATTCTTAGGTTCATAGACTATATAGCTGGAATGGACCTTAGAGGTCATTTAGTCTACTCCATTCATTTTAAATACTACAAAACTGAGGCCTAGAAAGTTCAAATGACTTGCCCAGGATGATGCAGAGTGAGAATTTGAATTCAAATCCTGTCTCCAAATGTAGATTTCCTTCCATTACATCACAATGCTAGGTATTGAGGCCACCATTCAATACCACATTCTTTGTCCAGACAGTTAAGTGGTACAGTAGATTGTATGCTAGCCTTGGAATCAGTAAAATTTGCATGAAAGCCTGCCTCAGACACTTGATAACTTTAAAGATTCTGGGCAAGTCACTTAAACTCTTTCAGATTTAGTTCTCTCACCTGTAAAAAGTCATTTTTAATACCATATACCTCACAAGCTTGTTGTGAGAACAAAATGATATAACATATGATTTTTCCAAGTGTTCAACCAATATATACATTGTTAATATTATTGTGCAGAACCATGTAGAGTCTGTAACTTTCATGAAGCCCCTAGAAAAGAAAAGAAAAAATAAACGAAACGAAACGAAGGAAATGAAAGGAAGGGAAAGGTAAGGAAAGGAAACAAAAGGAAGGGAAAGGGAGGAAGGAAGGAAGGAAGGAAGGAAGGAAGGAAGGAAGGAAGGAAGGAAGGAAGGAAGGAAGGAAGGAAGGAAGGAAGGAAGGAAGAAAGAAAGAAAGAAAGAAAGAAAGAGAGAGAGAGAGAGAGAGAGAGAGAAAGAAAGACAGCAATTGAAAATTCAGGAGGCAATTTACAGGGGAAAGAAAAACTCATAAATCCATAAAAATGGAGGTGATAGAGCATTGCAGCCTACAGTGGGAACCCCAAGATGGGTGGTAGGGGTGGGGAGGAAAATGGTCTTTGATATTCTAAGTATCAGCATGTGGGTGGGGGCTGACTACTCAAAGAGAAAAAATAATATCAATTGTCTATCCATGATAAACTAGACAAGTTATTCAAGTAGTGGTTTCTGCACATCCAGGATTGCAGGCTTTTGGGCAATTGAAGACTTTTAAGGATGTGAGGGGTGAGCTCTGAGAATAATGGGACATTTGGGAATAGAAGATCTGAAAATGGACAGTGACCTGGGGTTAGGGTGGCCTGATGAAAGATGAAAAGGTTTGATTTGAAAATCTAGAGGGATTGGCCAGGGACCCACCTCCATACAGACAAGGCACATTTTGCTCTTTTAAAAGTCTTTTAAGCAGATTTGAGGGAAGCAAAAGGAATTTCACTGTTTCCCAGGACTTTGGTGATTTGATATGTTGACTTTCCTTCACAAGGGACCTTGGCAGACTATAAAGACAAACAAGAGGATATGTTCAGGGAAAGAATGTTGGGATTGAAAGCTGGGGACTATCATTCAAATCTCAGATCTGCAGTTCTCTACCTGTCTGACCTGAGGCAAATCATTTCAGCCCTCTCTTTACTTCATTTTCCTCCCCTATAAAAAGGTCGAGTCAAATAAATGATCTTCCCTTCCTGCTCAAAACCAAAGATGTCATGCAGTGCCATTTTACATCTTTGGTTTTAGAGTTGGAAGGGACCTTGGAGGTCACATAGTCTTGTTCCCTAATTATATTTATGAGGAAACTCAGGTGGAGAGTTGAAATTACTTATCCAAGTTAGTAAGTGACAGATTTGGATTAGAATTGAAGTCTCCTTACTCTAAAATCCAGATCTCAAATAATTATCATAAATATAAGAAAAGGTAGGAAGGAATAAAGTTAGAAGTGAGGTGTCTGATTTGATTGATGATTATAAACTTGCTCTTATTTAGCATGCCCTGCTTCATGGTCTGCCATAAGACACCACATACCTGTTTCCTTTTCATCTTAATTCAAAAGTTTCATTGCTCATGCATTCATTTAGCACCTGCTAGAGTAGACCTTTGGTATTCTATGTTTTACATGTTTCTAATATCAAAATCAAGTGAGGATATTTTTTTTCAGTATTATGAAACCCATCATCCACCTGACATTTAATTTAAATCAGCCATGCCATTCATTTTTAATCACATTTATGAACCTCTGAGGTGGAAGAAATCAATATGCATTTTTAGAAAAACAAAATCAGCAGGAAGTAGAGGACCCTCAGCAATACTTTGATTTTCTTCTCAAAAAGCAGCAAAGGATGCCTGCCTGTTGTTCTTGTTATCTAAATGTTCAGGAATTATTGTAGTTTTCAAGGAGTTTGTTCTTAGAGAGACATTTTTTTTTTACTAAAAAGCCAAAGTCTTCAAAAGGAATGTTTACCTGTTTATTGTGATATTTTCACATCTACCTGTTCCCTTCAATCTTTCTTTTCATGCCTTAATTTACCCAGAAAGATAAATGCAGGAGTACTAAAGCTCACTCAAATCTCTTTGGTTTTCCAAGACCACGACCCTTTAATTGGAATACCACAAGATAAAAGCAATTTGTGGTAAAATGTGAGTATGCCTATGGGTAGGAGGGAGGAGGAGATGAACAGATAAAGGGAAAGAGCTCGAGGAAAATTTAAATCCAGAATAGATCCCATAAATAAAATGGAAAGCTTTCATGGAAAATTTCAGATGACAGAATCATAGATCTAGATCCAAAAGGAATGTCAGAGAACATTTAGGCTCATCTCTTTAATTTAAATGTGACAAAATTGAGACTCAGAGAGGTTTATTAACTGAACAGAGATTTAACAGGTAGTATCAAAGGCAGGATTTGAACCAAGGTACTCTGACTTTAGAGTTTGTACTCTTTTGAGTTTTGAAGGCTGAAAGCTACCACTACTAGGAGAGTAGAAGGAGGGACCATTATCTGATATTATCAGTGGACTTTTTATAGAAGACTGTTGGGCTTGGACTTTTATTGAGTGGTAGAGAGGTCAAATACTCTTGTTACTATTTTACAAATGAGGACACTGCGTCTTAGAAACATTGAGTACCTTGTTCAAGCAAATAGGGATATTGTATCAGAGGGAGGATTCAAAAGCAGGTCCCTCCTTGATTTCAAATCTGGCCTCAGACACTTGACACTTACTAGCTGTGTGACCCTGGGCAAGTCATTAACCCTCATTGCCCTGCAAAAAAAAAAAAAAAAGACATCATACCATGCATGTGTGGGAAAGAGTAAAATGAGCCATTGTAAGTATTGATAAGGAAAAGATGACCTTCTCTCTACCTGTTGTTGGCAGGACCAACACCTTTCAATTATAATGGAAATCAGATTTTGCCCTTAAGTGGTCTAATAATAATACCTCCTATTTATTTAGCATGCTAATTTGAATGTCACAGAAACCATGTGAAAGTAGACATGGATCTTGAGGCTCAGTGATTTGTGCAGTCACACAGCTAGCAAATATCAGAGGCAAAATCTAAATCCAGATTCACCTGATATAAGTCAGCCCTCTTCCCACTGTACCCCATGGAGACTTGATGATACACTTGGTAAGAAAGAGAAGATCCAAAGACTGCTGTGCACAAAACATCAGGATGGAACGCTTCATGGGATGTAGGGTAGAGGGGTAACAGAGAGCAATGGGGAGTCAAAGACAGGCAATCACAACTGTAGAGAATTGAAAAATTGAGGAAATTATTGGAATTCAGGTAGGAAAAGCTTCCTTTTATCTAAATCACACAAAGCCACACAAATAGCTTTATTCTCCATTGACATCAATGCCTTTTCAAACATCTGGTTGCCTGAGCATTAGGCAAAATTATGGCTTTCTCATCTCTACTTAACCTCTAGAACGTTTTCTGTCTCAAATGAGCAGGGATTTAAGAGTCAAATGCACTCCCAAATTCATTTGCCTGTGGTAGCAGACAGTCTTAGAGTCCAACACATATAAGGAGTAGAATAAAAATGACATTGGCAGTGTGCTCAGTTCTTTAAGAAAAAGAAATCAAATAACATTTCAAAGACACATTTAGAAATTCATTAAGATCTTTCACCTCCTCCTTTCTAAATTCACTACTGGAGTTAATTTCAGTATAAAATGCAAAGCTTTTTGGACAAGCTGGTGTCTATTTAAGGCTCACCTTGAAATTCTCTGCTGTTCTTCTAATATAAAAATGCATAGAGGGTTGAGACTATCAAACCCCATTCTTCCCTTAGGTGTCTTTGTTTGCAGATAACATGATGTATGGGAATCAATGGATTCATGTTTCAAATGTAGAATATTTTCAGAAATCCCTTTCAGGTACAGAAAGAAATAAGACATAGAACTGAAAAATCAAACTTGAAGGGCTTGAGTGTTTCCCCCTCCTATTCCCCTCCCCTGTCTTTTGAGAATAGCAATATACCTGCTTTTTCAGACAGGGTCTACTGGAAGTAAGTGAATGGAAGCAGGACAATCAAACATGATTGAACTAGTTTACTGTGACCCACCTATATACCCCTCTATGCAGTATAATAATGACCTTCAACTCCTGCTCTGATTAGGTTTGCAATTATTTAGATATGGTCTTAACTCATGGAATCCTAGAATCTTATAGTTGGCACCATCTTATTCAATCCCTTTTCATGTAGCAGGGTATGGAGATACAAGACAAATCATGAATCTGCCAATCAAACCAAAATTTGATTTCTTTAAGTATGCATTTATCTTATTTGTTGGAAACATACACACACACACACACACACACACACACACACACAAACACAAACATTTGACCAGGGTTGGTTTCATATATGAACTAAATAACTGTTATTAAAAGTGATCATTTAGGCTCTTAAAGATCAGTTGCCCCCCTACTCCAAAATCTTCTATAATATTTTATCAAAACTTTGCAGATTTCAGAGCTAAGGCATTATATCCCTGGAGGAAAAAGACATTAAAATGTAAACATTTTGTCATAGAGAGTGAATACATGATCCTCATGTGATTTCTATTTATATGTTCATTTTCTTTTGTTTTTATAAATATGAGATACATCCTTACATCAATGTACATCTATACCTTTTCTGTAACTTATCATGTTAGAGAAATACACTAGGGCTAATGAGACCTTAAAAACATTGTCCAGAATCACACAGTATATATGTGTCCCTGGTGAGACTTGAACCTAGGTCTTTCTGGTTTTGAGGTCAGCTTTCTATCCACTGTGCCAAGTTGCCTTCCAGGACCCAATTTCCAAGTACAGCACGCAAGAGGGGAACATTTTACTTATAAGTCAAGTCAGTGATCTTTTATTAAGTAACTACTCTGTGCCAAGCACTGCGCTAAATGTTAGGGATACAAGAGAGAAATAAATCCTTCTTTGCAAAGAACTCAAGGTTTAATTGGGAGAACAGCTTCTAAACAACTATATACAAATGAGATGAATACAGGATAAATTGGAGTTAATAAATTACAAAGGGACAGATGCAGAGCAGGGTTCAATGTAAGGGGAGTGCAAGGCTAATTGGCACCATGGTGATAATACTGGGCAATCAAGATATATTGTGAGGGCACTAGGAACAGAGAGGGATTTAGGCACTAAAAAGTATAAGAAAAAATGTAGGGGTCATTTGATCAGGTGTAAAACATAAAAGTCCCCACTTACCTTTTTCCTACCATTATTTTGGTTTTATATGTATCTATTTTTGTCACAAAAATTCCAAAATTTTAAAGGTGGAAGGAAAATAAGAAAGCATATTGACCAACATGAGAACTAAACAGGGTGCTGAACCTAAATTATATCCCAGGGGAGATTTTAAAGAATTCAGAAGATTCAAAGGAAAAAGAAATGGCAAATTCAGAAAAGAGGGAGCTGAGTCAAACATAAACCTAAATTATTCTGAAGAACCTGGAGAAAAAGCTTAAATTTTGGCAGTTATGGGGAAAGGGGATTGTAAACTTTTTATTCTGTCCCACTCTCCCAGCATACCAAAAAGAAATACCCAACAAGACCTATCTTTTATCTTCCCAACAGTTCCGCTAACTTTTCCAGGCTGACTGACCTCCCTAGTCTGTCTGCTAACTTCTTACAGAAATGATGACTTTTACCTCCCTCAAGAATGAGTAATCCTGCTACTTCCCTCCTTTCTATGCTCGGTCAGCCAGTGGGAATCGTAACTGGAATCCCTCTCTTGTGAGATACAACTAGATATTGTGGCCAAAGAATGCAGATTAGATTTCTAAAAGCCTTTAAAAAAAATAACTTCAAAACCATCAGCCTCTATTTCTTGAGTGCCTAGTAGCTATATCTAGTCTAAGCCAATATCTTACAGATAGGGTAAAGAAAAACAAAAAAGTAGCTAGTTAGCAGGATATATTTCATATATATCCACATATGCATGCATATATATATATATATATATATATATATATATTTGTGTATTCTATATATGTGTATATGTATGTATATGTGTATGTGTATACATATATACATACATGGGCATACATGCATGTGTGCATGTCTGTGTGTGTAGGTTCCTTACCAAGCAAATATTAAATTATATATTTTCAGCTCTTGGCTATGAGTTTCCCTTATGAAGATAAATTGCAGTCAATCATAGGATCATAAACTTAAGGTTGAAAAGGAATTAAGAAGTGATATCACCCAATCCTCTCACCTCATAGAATAGATAACTGAGACCCAGCATGTCCTATAGGCTGTATATAATAAGTAGCAGAAGCAGAGTTTGAAGTTAAGTTTTTTGAGGCACTAAAATCAATATTTTATCCCTTGTAAAACATTGCCTCTTTCGTCTGACTCTGGTTCATATTTCCTATACCCAGAGTCTTGAGTGTCTTATTAAAAAATAGATTGATGAGAATTAAATATACAGCTTTAACAAAACACCACAAAAGCATTCAAAATTTTGGCATAGTCTATGCTTTAAGGTTACAAGGCACTTTTCTTATAACAGGCCTGTGAGGTGAGTATGTAAAGAAATGTGATAATATTTGATAGGAGCTTTGCTCACCTTAGAGTTCTAAGTGGATGTGCATTGCTATCAGTGGTTTTGTTGGTGTTAACTATATGATGCATAAAGAGTTTGCATAAAGTTCTGGAATTTCTAAGTTCAAATCCTGTCTCTGACACATATCATCTGTGTGACCCTGGACAAGTCCCTTAATTTTTCAGTGTATTGAAGTAGCTTATTTGGATATGTATGTGCTTATGGAAAGGTAGATAGATGGAATACTGATAGATACATAAATGGGTGGATGGATAAATGGATGGGTAGATGGATGGATAAATAAAGAGGCATGTCTACACATTTAACCATATTTATGTGTGTACCTATATGTATACATGAACACACACATGTTGACATTATTATAATTATTATTAATTTTTATCTTTAAAAAATTCCTAAGTGGCTATGAACCTAACTTCAGTCATCTATAAAATGGGGGTACTCATATTTGCATGACTTCCTCACAGCATAGGTGTGAGTAAACCACTACATCAAAACCATGAAATGCTACACAAGCATGAGCTATGGCAGCTGTCATACAATTTGGCAAAATCAGTAGTGAGAGTGATAATGTCCTGTGCGGCACATTGAAAATGTGAGCTGAAATCTCAATGGAAACAGCAGCAGGGCTAGAATTGCCTTTGAATTCCTCTGTGTTACTGGCCATTGGACTTCACAGACCCAGGATGATGGAAACATTATTGGAATGATGCCCAATCAAACCCCAGATGTTCCAGGAACTCTCTTTCTTCTCAGGCAAAATGAAAATAGAAGCCCCCTCATTCTGGCAGCTGAAATGCTAACAGTTGGCATGAAGCCTCTCTGAGACTAATGAGAAAGACGAGTATGATAATAACACTTTGCGCTTGTATTTCATTATTCATCCCTGGCTCTCCAAGGAGGTTTTACAAACATTAACTAAGGCTGAAAAACATCCCTTTGAGGTAGTTTATCATTGATATCTTTGTCTTATGAATGTGGAAACCAAGGCACAGGAAGAGATGAAATGATCTAGGAAAATTCATCTAATGAGCTTGTGATAGGGAGAACACCCCCCCCCCAAACCAGACTCCTTAAATTCCAAAATTTTGACTTCATCCTTGTGATACTCTTCCCCATAGCTGGAAAAAAATCTCATGCTGGGATTTCTGTTGATGATGGTGGGAATTGCTGGTGTAAATTAGCCAGGTTTCTCTTTTTCTTGTCCACAAAGGACAGAGTGATTTATATCTCAGAAACATATCACTCTTCGTCCCAGGTGTACTGAGAAAAAGAATCTTCCTGCCTCCTGTCAAGAGAAACACCATTCTCTCAAGATTTTACCCCCTACTATAAATCTAAAGAAAACTGTAAGAGTCAAAATAACTTTAGACTAGCCAAATTAGCTCTTTGGACTTCAACTTATCATCTATAGCAGAGTTGGGCTACATTTTGCCTAAGGAACCTACAAGTCCCCAGGATATGAAATCTACGAAATTAGATTGGGTCTAGTAAAATGTATGTATGTGTGCATGTGTGTATGTGTACATCACAGTGCCTAGCACATAGTAGGTACTGAATAAATATTTATTGAATATATATCTGATTATGAATGTTTATATACACATGCATACACATATGTGTATATCCATTCTTATATATGTATATGCATTTATATGCATGTATTATATGTTTATATAACTATATGTATTCTTTAGCCATATCATTCCCCCAGTATAAGGTTCTGATGGGTTCCTAATTCCTTCAGAATGAAATGTAAACACTCTATCAGACATTTAAAGTCCATCACAATTGGACTCCACCTTACTTTTCCAGGGTTATTATATATTATTCCTTTTGCCATAATCTTCATTCTAGCCATTCTTTCCCCATGTTACTCCACCTCAAGTCTCTATTTCCTCATCCTGTGTTCCTATCCCTGAAATGCACTTCTTTCTGACATCTTACTCTTAGAATCCAGTTTCCTTCAAATCTCAGCACAAATATTTTCTCTTCTATGGTCTTTTTGATCTCCTACTTCATCACCATTTTCTCCATGAACCCTTACCACCACCAAAAATAAATTGACCTATGCTTATTTATTTTCTATAAATTTGGTGTATATATGTATATTTGCTTATGTATATGCATATATTATACATATATGATAATGAATATTTATTTCTTTTCCCAAGCAATGAAGTAATCAACAAGCATTTATTATGCTCCTTGAATGTTTTAGATACTGCAATAATACCTGGGAGTACAAAGGTAAAAATTAAATAATTCTTGCTTTCATGCTCCTCTTATTCCATTTTACCTCCACTATTATAATTAATAAAGAGGCAGTGTTGCATAGCAAAGCTTGCTACAAAAACCAGGAAGACCTGGGTTCAGATCATAGTCTGAACAAACTTGCTGAGTGACTCTGAGCAAAGAGTAACTTTCTCGATTTCTGAACAAAACTATGACCCTGAGTTTCAGAGAAGCGGACAATCTACATTGGGAGAGAGAGTTTCCTCATCTAAGCATTCCTATATCAAAGAAATTACAGGTCTAATTCCTTTGCCTCTTATCACGATCATTTTCATTATCATCTTTATCTTCACCACCACCATCATCATCATTAGTCACCATGTCTTTCTATGACCCTGCTTTAAACCTATATGTACCTCAGTATCATCAGCTGTAAAATGAGTGGCATTAGATTATTTCTGAGGACTTTTCAACTTCACTGGGTCTAAATTTAAGTCTAGGCCATGGCTTTTGTCTTTACAATTTCTCATATGCAGGTGAGAGTTTATAGCTGGCATTTCTATGAGCATTGCTGGTGTATGTGTGTACAGAAAGGGCTTGAAAATCAGGATTTTGGAGGATTTAGTTTTATAAAGGCTTTGAGTATGGAGGAAACCTATTTAACCTTATCGAAGGAAATAGATGAAATTGTTAAGAATGAAGGTGGATCAAAGCACAAGATACCTTCTTATTTCCAAAAAGTGTTTCTCAAACATGAATCGGATGTTATTCAGACATCCTTTCAGAATCATGAATAGATGTATGTGTGTACATAAATACAAACATATACATGCATACATATACATATAGACAGAAAAGGAAGAATTTGCTAATCCAATTCAAGCTAGCTTAAGAAAACTGATTATTAAATTTTCAGTGTGAGCATTTACTCCTTAAAAAATCAGAAAATACTATAATTGTGGGTCAATTTATTGCTTTGCTGATTGACTATATGTTTAAAACAATAGAGAAAATGTTAATAATGTAGATTGAATTTATTTTTTAATAAATCATGAATATTTTTTTACTGAAGAGCCAGTTAATAACCATCATCAACATACCACCACTGGATATGTGTGTGTGTGTGTGTATACACACACACACACACACACACATATACATACATACATACATACATACAGAGACAGAGTATCAGAGACAGAAACAGAAAAACAGATAGAAAGAGATAGACAGAATGAGACAAGAGACAGACAGAAAGTACATTTAAAGAGCAGATATCCCAAGCTAAGATGCTTCCAGGATCAGTATGTTATGAATTTTGAATTGTTTTTCTTGAGCTCTTGAAGCATTCTACGTAGACATAACTACTGACTAATACTTGTTGATTGCCTTTAAGATCAGTATCATATATGTGTAAACTAGTCTATGGGAGCTATGGTTACAGCTGTAGCACTGCAAGTTAATATGAAAAGCAGGCTCAAACAGGTGAAAGAATCTACAAACCTAGACTTTTTAATGTCCCTGGATACCCAGAGAAAGAAACCAGGTCTAGATGTTGACATGGGCTTTGAGGGTTTCTCTCCTCTTGGAATATGTATAGCATTGTCAAGTGCCTGACAAGTAAGGGCCACAGATTTACTTTCTTGCTACAGAGACCAAGTTGTGGAAATGAAATCCAAAAGAAAATCACTTTCTTTCACTCCAGTGTCTTGGATCCCAACTTTCCTCCTCCTGAGTAGTGAATTTATTTCAGTTTTTTGCAAGTACATATCATTGATATCTAAAAAAAACTTTATGGGATGAAATTAATACTGTTATTTATTGCAATTTGATGTCATCCAAAGTATAACAGACTTCCAAGGCAGTGAAAAAATGAGGTGGAACAGACACATTAAATTTTATAAGTCCCAGTGTTTTTATATATATAATGGGGATTACACTGGCACCCATCTCTCATAATATGATTATAAGCAACAAATTAAAATACATGCATATATCCTATATACAATACATATATTTATATATACATATACAAACACACACATATATGTAAATATGTATATCAACACATGTGCACACTAGTCACACACATATACATCTAATGTCTTGGAAATATAACTTACTATGATCATTATTTTCTTTCACCGCACACATTCAAGGAAATTCTGGAAAGAATTTTTCAGGTGTGTTTTAATAGAGGAGATTCTCATCCAGGAATGGGATGGACAGTGAGCATTGCTTCCAATGCTGAGATTCTTTGAATTCAAGCCATCTATTCTTCAGTTTTTCAATTCTTTGTGACCCCCTTTGGCATTTTCTTTGAAAGGATACTAGAGTGCCTTGTCATTTTCTTCTACAGCTCATTTTACAAATGAGAAAAATGAGTCAAACAGGGTTAGTGACTTGTTCAGGTTCACAAAAATAGTAAGTGCCAGGGCCTAGAATTGAACTCAGAATCCAGGTCTGCTCTCCACTCCACCACCTAGTTTTCCCACCTATTTTGGCCTAGTTGTATCCAATTCACAAGTTAGTATAGGAATATGCAGTAGAGCTATGATTTCAATCATATAATTAGTCCCATGGTAAAATATCTACCAATGCAGAGTGGCAAACTTCCCTACAACCTATTTTCTTAAAGAGCTGCCTAGAATGCCGTCAATATGTATTAAAAGTGGGATTTGAACTCAGGTCTTCCTGTCTTTGGTGTTAGTTTTTTGTCTAACATGTGAAACTTACTTTTAAGCCTAGTATTTAACCCTAAATTTTGATTACTAAAATCCTCATGACTAAGCTCAGGCAAAATGATTTGAATTGTTAACCCTGAATCCAGGTCATATGATAGTTTATTATTTTTTAAAATGTTATTCTACCCAATAACATCACCCACAGTCCAATTTTCTTCATGCTCCCTCCTTACATGGACCAAATTCCTATCATAATCCAATAGGAGACATTCAGCAGAGAATGTGGATCAACATTTATAGAAGACTCCACAGTGCTCCCAGAGCTTTACAATCAATTACTTAATAGTGCATACAATAGCCCTGTGTGGTAAGTATTATTATCCCCACAGTTGAACCAAATGAGAGGTTAAGTGCCTTGCCTAGGGTTACACAGTAAGTCAGTGACAAAGCTGAGAGAACTAAAAGTTTCTGACCCTCCACTGCTGGGTAGTTTTTACTCTTTGCCATTAAATAGACATCACCTTCCACTCTGAGAACAGTCTCTTAATTATCTAGTGACTGTGAAAATCCTTTTTGGAGTATAAAGGATCATTTCTGGGGAGTAAAATTCAACCACTTCTGTCTTATATGGGACACATATAGCTCAAGCAAGATCTAGCTAATGACATTTAGAATGAAGACACCATGCTGATTACTACATACAAGCATAATTTTGCTCACAAGCAAATACTCGTATGTAAAAGATTGTACTCTACAAAACAATCAATAAGCATTTATTAAGTTTCTACTGTGGGCTCAGCAATGTCCTGAGTGTTGGGAATGCAGATAAAACTACTGAAAAATTCCTATGCTCAAGTAACAATGGCAACCTTAGAGAAGTTTCAAAGATCTAGAAAAATCTAAATGCCCCTTTGTGGAAAGATCCCAGTTCTATTATTTGAAATGCTATCTTAACTGGTTAGAGTCAAGTCAATTTGTGTCATTATTTACTAAATCCTAGGATTTTTTTTTAAGTTATGGTCAAGAAGGTCTTTGAATTTTTGATGGATCTCCAATCTCACTGACATGCCCCCCCCCCCGTCCTTCAAGGATGTAGATTGCAATCTATCCATGCTTACTAACCTATGCAGCCCTTTTCCATGACCAAAGTAGGTCAATAAACATTTTTAACCACCTACTAAGACTCCAGCACTGAGCTAAGCACTGGGGATTCAAAGAAAGGTTTAAAATAGTTCTTGTTCTTGAGTTGCTCAAAATCTAATAGGGAAGACAATGTTCAGTAAACTATAGGCAGCATAAATTGGACATAATCAACAGAAAATAGGTACTAGAATCAAAAGGGATTGGGAAAGGCTTCCTATACAAAGTATTATTTTGGGAGGTAGTGGAAGGGAGTGGGGATGAAAAAGAGAGCATTTCAGGCATGGGTGTTAGCCAGTTAAAATTACTGGAGTCCGGAGATCTTGTTCAAGGAATGCAAGGTAGACCAGTATCACTGCTATAAAGATTTCATGGAGGTGATAGAGAGCCACTGGTATTTATTGAGCTAGAAAGATTGCCATATTTGATTCAAATCTCATTTCTGTTAAAATTCCTATTTTACCAACTTGCTAACTGTGCGAGTATGTGAACCAATCTAAACTGAACAAGGAGGGAATTGGATTAGAAAATGTCTAAGTACCCTTCCAGATATAAATATATGATCATTTTTGCCTATATATCTTCCATAAAAAGGATTTTGGGGGGTTTATTTAATCTCTCTTCATATTATGATATCAAAGAAACAAAAGCTGGAGTTGTAGTTGCCTTTCTCAGTAAAGATTTTTGTAATAATATATTTTATATGCTTTTCCTGAACAGTAATTCCATTAGATATATGAAGTAAGCTACAATGCAGATTATGAAAGAATGAAAAAATATTAAACACTCACCATGTGCCATACATTGGGCCAACCATCTATCTCTAAGTTTCCTTAAAAGTGAAGCAGAACTTGAGTTACTTGCATATTGTGGTATTGATGGTTCTTGTCATTGGCATCAGTTAATATGGATTTTGTCTGTTTTTTAAGGACCAAAAATGGCTGACCATCAGGTAATATATATACATACACACACACACACACACACACACACACACATATATATACACATATACATATATATGTGTGTGTGTATATATATATATATATATATATATATATTAGTGAAAGCAATTTATGATCATTGGCTAACTCTAATAAAATATTATATATAGGGGCAGCTAGGTGGCACAGTGGATAAAGCACTGTCCCTGAGTCCAGGAGGACCTGAGGTTAATCCAGCCTCAGACACTTGGCACTTACTAGCTGTGTGACCCTGGGCAAGTCACGTAACCCTCATTGCCCCACAAGAAAAAGAAAGAAAGAAAGAAAATATATATGTATATATATATATATATATATATATATATGTCTATGTGACTAAGTTTACTAGTGTTATGCTACAAGAGTTAATTGTTAGTTTTTAGGCAAGCACTCAGTTAAGCTCACAAAATTTCTAACTCTAGAATTGTTTTCTTTGTTTTACACATAGACTAAACTTGTGTTCTTTGAAATTTTATCTTTACTTTGTATGGGAAGATTAATTCACTTTGTCTTTAAAATATAAAAGAGGGAATGCCACAAGAGAAATGGTCTGAACTCTCATAATCCCTAAGAGAAGTTATGGTTTAAGATATTGGATCAGATACATTTCTAAAGTGCCAATACCTCTTAACAAGAGAAAGTGCTATGGCCTAATGAATTTTGAGACCCCTCATGTAATTAATGTGTTGAAGTGTTGTCTTCTGGTGTCTTTCTTATTGGTTTTATTACCTTTGTTAAAATCATTTAATTGCTTTGCATTTAAATGGATTTTGATCCATACCATATCCCATCCTTCACCACACATACATTGCTATCTTCCTATTTTAGGAAATAGGTTGAGAATGAGATCAGCAATTTATGTTGTAGAAATAAAATATCAAAATGTCTGCAATAGTATGACAGTGTAGGATTAAGATGCATTCCTAAGTCTATGTCTCAGGAACTAAAAAGCACTCAAAAAGAGCATTTAAAAAATATAGCATGCTGATAGCATTCCTTTCCTTCTGGGGTTCAGTGCAGTTAGAAACAAAGTAAATATATCTAAGACATTTCCCTAGGATTGGGCAGGGGGAGGAAAAGTTGGTCAATTTTGCCAGACCTTTTAAATGTATTTTTCTTAAATGGAAATGCTTGGTATTTTATCTCCTCCGAGGTCAGTAAGGAGTATAGTCTTGTTCTGGTATCACTGATAAGACAATGAAGGCAGACAGAGCTCACATGACATATCCATTACTGCAGAGGAAGCTAGTGTCAGTTCTCAGATCAGGATACAGGTGCTCCTGCTCCCAGACTCATATTTTGCAAAATCTTATTTGATGGATATGTCAACCAGAAGCCTAGCTTCAAAAACATATATTCCTAGCACCACAACACATTTAACATCTATCTTTTATCATGAAAATATCCACTCTTCATTTTTTTAGGAACATCAGGCCCCTTGGAATTGAGAACCAATCTATTATACCTTAGTAGGAGCAGGGCATATTCTAGGAAGTAAGTGCTTCAAACATCATAAGAAAAGAAACATAACATGACAAAAGAAGAGCTTCCAAAGGCTTTGACTTTGGAGTCAAAATGGAGAACTCAACATGTTTACTGATGAATAAGACATCGATATGGACAGTGAATTTCCCTTTATTTTTTCTTCTCTGAGTCCATATCTGGAAAAATAAAAATCAAGATTTGCGAAAAGGTTGGCAAAACTTGCTGTTTGAAAGTAAATGTGAATATTTCTCCTGACAAATCCATTCCACCTAAGGATCCTTATTTATTGTTGTTATATTAGTCGTGGTCATACCCATTCTGTATATTTAAATACTCTATTCATTCACAGACATGTTCTACCATCAATATGGGGAGAACCTGAAGTGGTTCAAGTGTGAGAACTCCTTATACCAATGTAGCTAGTAACCCATCTATGACTTAGAGCTGCTTGATATCCAGATAAATAATTTCCCCAGAGTCTAACAGATAGTGTCTGAAGCTTTAGGCATCTAGGTGGCTCAGTGGATGGAGCACTGAACTAATGGAGTTAGAAAGACTTAAGTTCATATCTGTTCTCATATTCTTACTAGCTGTAAGACCCTGGATCAGTCATTTAACTTCCATCTACCTCAGTTTCTTCATCTATATAATGGAGATCTTAATAGCACCAGGCTTCCAGAGTTGTGAGTTATAATGAAATATTTGAAAAGTACTTTGCAAATGTGAATGTACAATATAAATTCTAGCTGTTATTTGAATTCAGGACTTCCTGACATCATTTGGACATATCTCCACCATGCTATACTGTTTCTATTGTTCATTCATATGTAAAACAAATGCAACATTGTGTAGGCTAAAGCCATCACACATTCCAGTGTGCTTAAGCTTCATTTTCCTGAATTTCAGTTTTCCTGTAGCTTGAATTGGATAAGATAGAAGGAATAGGATAGGAAGTAAATTTATCTATTAAGGGAAACACATGGATTAAATTCCCAGAGTCATTTCCTCCCACTAATTCCAGTAGATTTACCTAAGACAATTTCCATTGCTGAGCATTTCTCAGATCCTTACATTCCAGTCTATTACAAAAGGTTAGTTCCCACCTACATGCTACCTGTGTCTTGCTGCTAGTATAGGAAGTGATGTCAAAGGTCTGATATGTTTATGACAAGAGGGGGATTTTTCACCCCTTATAATAATCATCAGGCTGGTTAATATCTGTTTGACAGTCATCAAGTTGATTATGATTACACCCACCACTTTATACCTAAATAAGGAGAAAAGAATACTAAAATTAAAGGAAAAAGGAAGAAGAGAATGGAAGATGAGAGAGGTGCTCAGCATATTTGCCACTTTTTAAAAATGAGTAATGAAAATTTTGGACAACCAAAGACAAGAAATTTCCCTTTGTCTCCAACTTTCCCATTACTCTGAAAATTCTATAAGTCTTGTGACACTATTTAAAGCATAATTCAGCATAAATGGGAAGAAAGCCATTTCATTGAAACACATTTAAAATACAAAGCAGATAAATGCATTTAACAAAGTTAATAAAAATCAATAGAAAGCCAACAAAAGATAACATTTCAAGTATAAATTACCTAAAGGGCATTAGGATTCATTGGACTCTTATCATTTTCTCTTGCTAAGTGATACTGGCCTTTTAGAAGTCGACCTCTTCCCATATGAAAAAATGCTCTAAATCTCTAATGATTAGAGAGCTGCAAATTAAAACAACTCTGAAGTACCACCTGACACCTATCAGATTGGCTAAAATGACAAAAAAGGAAAATAATAAATGCTGGAGAAGCTGTGGGAAAATTGGAACACTAATGCATTGTTGGTGGAGCTGTGAACTGATCCAACCATTCTGGAGAGCAATTTGGAATTATGCCCAAAGGGCTATAAAGCTGTACATACCCTTTGACCCAGCAATACCACTTTTGGGTCTTTTTCCCAAAGAGATCATGGAAAGGGGAAAGGGACCCACGTGTATAAAAATATTTATAGCTGCTCTTTATGTGGTGGCAAGGAATTGGAATTTGAGGGGTGCCCATCAATTGGGGTATGGCTGGACAAGTTGTGGTATATGAATACAATGGAATACTATTGTGCTGTAAGAAATGATGAGCAAGAGGAGTTCACAGAAACCTGGAGGGTCTTGTGTGGGTTGATGATGAGTGAGATGAGCAGAAGCAGAAGAACATTGTACACAGTATCATCAACATTGAGTGTTGATCTACTGTGATGGACTATATTCTTCTCACCAATGCAATGGTACAGAAGAGTTCCAGGGAACTAGTGATAGAAGAGGATCTCCAAATCCAAGAAAAAAAAGAACTGTGGAGTATAGATGCTGAGTGAACCATACTATTTCTTTTGGTTTTGGGTGCTGTTGTTTTTTTTTTCTATTTTGAGGTTTTTCATCATTGCTCTGATTTTTTTCTCTTATAACATGACTAATGCAGAAATAGGATTAATGTTATTATGTGTATATATATATATATATTAAGTGTATATATATATAATATATATATATAATATATATATATATATATATATATAAAACCTATATCAGATTACCTGCTGTATAGGGGAGGGGGGAGGGAGGGGAGGGAGGGAGAAAAATCTGAAATTGTAAAGCTTGTATAAACAAAAGTTGAGAACTATCTTTACTTGTAACGGGAAAAAAATACTTTATTAATTAAAAAAACAAAAACAAAAACAAAACAAAAAAAAAAAAAAGAAGTCGACCTCTTCCATCTTCAATCCCACTAAGAAATGTATTACTGCATGTGAATGTGTCACTCCAGGAAACACTAGTACAAAATTTTAGGGAGGCTGTCATATGTACAGTTCTGAATTCATTAAACTGAATTCAACCACAAACACTTTTTTTTCTTTTATAATGTCCCTTCCACCTTTTCCTATTGAGTAAACTATACAAACAAAAAATAAGTGGAACAATATATAGATAAATGAAGAAAGAGAGAGGGGAAGAAAGAGAGGGGAGGATGAAGGAAGGAAAGAAGGAAGGAAGGAAGAAAGAAGGAAGGAAGGAAGGAAGGAAGGAAGGAAGGAAGGAAGGAAGGAAGGAAGGAAGGAAGGAAGGAAGGAAGGAAGGAAGGAAGGAAGGAAGGAAGGAAGGACAGCTAGGTGGTGCAGTGGATAAGCACCAGCCCTGGATTCAGGAGTACCTGAGTTCAAATCCGGCTTCAGACACTTGACACATACTAGCTGTGTGACCCTGGGCAAGTCACTTAACCCCCATTGCCCTGCAAAAATAAATAAATAAACAAACAAACAACAAGAAAAAGAAAATAGAAAGAAGGAAGGGAGAAGAGGAGGGGTAGAGGGGAAAGAGATTTTCTACATTGTTTGTATCACAAAATGTGCCTCCTGCATTTTAAGTTCATCACCTTCCTCATAAGAGGTGAATGGCATATTTTATCTTCATTCTTTTGGATTCATGCTTTACTATTCACATAAATTTCTTAAATATCTACAGTGTGCTGGGCAGTGATTTAAGTACTGGGGAGACAAGAAAAAAATGAAAAACTCAAAATAGGAATTCCTTCATCAACAGAGAGTATTCAATTAAACAACCGCTGACACAACTGAAAGGGGGAAGACATCCTCTAAGTTCCATTTTATTTTGTTCAATTCAATTTAACATGTGTTTATTAAATTCCTCCTATGTCTTAAAAAATGGGAATGCCCAAACAAAATTGAAACAGCCCTTGTTCTCTAGAACCTTACATCCTCTTAAGGAAATATAACATAAAATACATAAGAATACAAAAGGGAATTTATTTGAGTCAGTAGAAAGCATTAACAATTTGGTAGGGTAGGGCATTTGAACAAAGAAAGCTTCATCTAAGGTTAGCATTTTATCAGTGAAGGTGGGGGTTGCTTGCCAAAAATATCAATCACACTACCCCACTTATCCTGATATCTTTTGGGTAAGAAAACATCTCACTGGAATGAACACACCAGAGATATAAACTAAGTGTGAACAAAGAATAAGTAGATCTGTTTAATCAATCAACCAAAATCTTTAGACTATATCCAAAACATCCTTGATCAATTTAGAACTCCTTGAAATGTCAAGTCTGATTTAGAATTCAATTCATGAACTGTAGCAATGGCTGCATACAGCAATATATTCAGATTGGTTGACACTTGGTCCTGCCCTTTAAATTTTATATAAAATAGCAAGCCACCTCAGTGATCCAGGGATTCTACCAACATAAAAGAAAGCCATTCTAGTCAAGTCCTAGAGAAAGGAATCTTCCTTCCTTCCTTCCTTCCTTCCTTCCTTCCTTCCTTCCTTCCTTCCTTCCTTCCTTCCTTCCTTCCTTCCTTCCTTCCTTTCTTTCTTTCTTTCTTTCTTTCTTTCTTTCTTTCTTTCTTTCTTTCTTTCTTTCTTTCTTTCTTTCTGGGGCAGAGAGGGAAAGCAAATCAGAGAAGCCTCTCAGACATGTTATTTGTCTCAATTTCTTCCTTTAAATGCAGAAGGACCTTCTGAACTTGAGACCATTGGAGGCTTTGGACTCTACCAACTTCCTAGAAATATCCTCTTAAAAGTCATGATATGTAATAATACCTTTATCAGGAGCAAACAAACTGAATTGATTGAGGAAAGGATATTGACAAATAAATTGTTCCAGGGGCAGCTAGGTAGTACAGTGGATAAAGTATTGGCCCTGGATTCAGGAGGACCTGAGTTCAAATTCTGCCTCAGACACTTAACACTTACTAGCTGTGTAACCTTGGGCAAGTCACTTAACCCTCATTTCCCTGCAAAAACAAACAAACAAACAATTAAATAAATAGGTGGTTGAATAAATAAATAAATGGACAAATAAATAGATAAATAAATGAATGAGGGAATGAATAAAAGAGTGAATGCATAGGTAAATAAATAGATTAAGACTTATGTATGAACAAATAAATAAGGGAGAGGATGAATAAACAGGTAAATGACTAAATAAATTAATGGATGAATGAATAAGTGAATAAATAAATAAATGGATTCACTGATTAATTAATTAGTTGATCAATCAATTAATTAATTAATTTTGACAAACCTAAGGGGAGTTTGTTGGCACCCCAAAAGGGAGAAACAATCTCTACAAACCAGAAGCTATGGAATGCTCTTTTGCTACATGAACTTGAACCCACTTTAATTCAGATTCCTTATATACTGGTAGGACAGTGTGTCATAATTTTTTAGGAGGAAGTTTTCATAAAGTTTTTTTCTTATGCAACTCAATAAATGCTCCTTTCTAAAATAAGTAAATATGACTAGCTAGTCATATTGTTGTTGGAAGCACATTGGTAGGGGCTCCTCAATCATTAGTTGTTTGTTGTTGTTTTTGTTTTTGTTTTTGCAGGGCAATGAGGGTTAAGTGATTTGCCCAGGGTCACAGAGCTGGTAAGTGTCAAGTGTCTGATCCTGGATTTGAACTCAGGTCCTCCTGAATCCAGGGCTGGTGCTTTATCCACTGCACCACCTATCTGCCCCCTGAATCATTAGTTTTAAAGAAGATGCTCCAACTCCTCAAGGCCGTCCTGAAGGGTGATATGATAGCCACCTTCTGGGGAACAAGCCTGGCAGTAGGAGTCCAGGTTATGAGAGTAGTCCCAGAACATGTGCTATACCAGAATACCCAAATGATCCATTTCAATATAGGAAGGAAGGAGGAGTGAGGAGTGACACTTAACTGACAGAAATTACTTGATACATTCACGGTGTATCTACACCCTCCCCGTCATTTCTCAAACATTCAGTTATCCCTCCACATAAACAAACAATGACATGGTGAAAAATATTGGGGCTCAAATAAAAGGTACAGTCATGACCTTTACTGCTTATAGATATAGCTATTATTATAATAAATATCATGTTCAACACTTGTAATTTTTTTCTTCTGTAAAGTCAGGTGCCCAATTATTATCAATTTTTACTACCCAAAAAGGAATGTTTTGTGCATAAACTTTTAAAAAATATTTTAATTACTTTTTTAACTGATCCTTTTTTTCCATTTCTTACATCAGGCAATTAAAAACATGTTCTGTCTCCTGGCAAGGTGAATAAAAATTAAATATTCATTTAAATAATCTCCATGCTTATGTTCAACAATCCAAATCTAAAATATTATTAATGTGTTAAATTATTAAATATAAATCACACGACTAAAACTCATATCTATCTTGTAAAAGTCACCAAGGTAAGTCATGGCAGCCTCATTGTCACTTAGTGTTCTAGTATATAAATTGGATAGAAAATACAATTTTCTTATGTGTATCTGATTGTTTCATAGAGAGAAGAGGCCTATGGTAACAACAAGAAACCATTTCATCAGACTATTTTTAAAGGGTATACTTCATAAACTTCCTACAGTAGAAACATATGCTCACATAGCAGCAGTAGAACATCCACTTTCATTTCCCCTTTGTCCACGTACCATTTTGTGGTTATTGTTTTGGTCAGAATCTGTGCTTTATTTGATGGAAGGAATTCTCTGTAGAAACAGGCTCTAATAATTCAGGTTTCCCACCTGGATTTCCTGTTCTCTGTATTCTCATCATCCTTCAAGATCACATCAGCCCTGAAACTTACACTTTCTCATGACCCCCTCCCCCTGCGTCCTCTCTGTCCCTCCTTTTTGGAAGAGATGCAAGACAGACAGTTAGTAGCCACACCCACACCCTCAATTTAAGGAGGGCACACAGGCCAGCCATCTCACCTTTCCCACCTGGATGTACTTCTCTGGACTTCATCATGCCCCTGCAGTTCTACCACCCTTCCCCCTTTTCAAGTTCTTTTTTTTATGTACTGTCCTCTTTTTTTTTTTTTTTGGCAGGGCAATGGGGGTTAAGTGACTTGCCCAGGGTCACACAGCTAGTAAGTGTTAAGTGTCTGAGGCTGGATTTGAACTCAGGTACTCCTGAATCCAGGGCCAGCGCTTTAACCACTGCACCACCTAGCTGCCCCCTACTGTCCTCTTTCTTTAGATTGTAAGGTCCTTGGGGGCAGGGACTATTTTTGACTTTTCTTTGAATATTTAGCACTTAGCACAGTAACTATCATTTAGTAGTCACTTAATAAATATTTGTTCACTGACAGACTGATTAGTTCAACTATAACTTACAAGATTAGAGAAGTAGAAATTGAAAACTAGAAGGGATCTCAGAGATAATTCAGTTCAAGTCTCTCATTCAGATTAGAAAAGTGAAGCCCAGAAAGGTGACACTACTAATAACTAGAAGAGGCAGTATTAAAAAACAGTTCTTGAACTCAAGACTATTCTTCTATCAAACACATAACAGTCCCTCACCCTTTTTCAATCCCTATACTTCTTGGCTTTCAGTAATATTTCCGGGCTGTACTCACCTTCTATTTTTATGCAGTGGGACTAGGAAATAAATTCTAGAGTCCCATGATAAGCTTCTGATCATGCCTAGGGGTACATGTGCCTCAACTTGGGAACTCCTTACTATACACTAGCTTCTAGTTTTGGTTTTTGTTTCATTTTTTTTTTTTCCGGGCAGTGAGGGTTAAAAGACTTGCCCAGGGTCACACAGCTACTGAGTGTCAAGTGTTTGAGGCCAATTTTGAACTCAGGTCCTCCTGAATCCAGGGCTGGTGCTTTATCCACTGCACACTTAGCTGTCCCATATACCCTAGCTTCTTAAACTGTGGGTTTAAACCCCAAAGGGGCTCAAGTAAATGGGTGTGTTGGTTGCAAAAAATGTGGCAACAATAAAATGTTATGTGTACCTATTTTAAATACCTATACATCCAAGGTCATGAAAAAAAAAACTTCTTGGGGAAAAAGGGGTTGTGAGTGGAAAAAGTTTAAGGAGCTCTGTGCTCTACCACATTGTATACCACTCTACTATAGTCTTAATTGCCTGTAGAACTGAAAAATTGTCTCTTGCCTAGAGTAATACGAAAAGTGTATTTCAGAGGGAATATTTGAATTTAGATCATCCTGACTCCAAGGCCAAGTATCTCTTTTCTAAATTCCTAATCATTTCATCATCTACTTAATTGTTTAACATTTTATTTAACTATATAGATAACTAACATATTTTAATTCAGTGCCAATAAGAGAATACAGCTTTGTCCAGGGTAAGCTTAACTGACAGAATCATCAAAGAGTTTATAGAAAAGAGTAAAACAAGAAAGATAGGAAGAGCTACACTGAACATCTGGATCACAGGAGAGTCTTCACAGAACCCTCCAATAAACCAGCCAATGGCATTCATCTAGATTTTTTTTTAAACACTGATTTTTCATTTACTGGAACACAAGCCCTTGGGACCCTCGAAAAAACATGTTCCCAATAATTATAACATTTACAAGGAATTAAAGTATTCGTGGTACTGAGAAACAAGAAAAAAAAATGATCCTTAACATTAATTTGTAAGTCTGCACTGGCTGCCCGAAACCTGGTCACTAAGAAGGAGGCGGGCTGGATGACTGGCTCTATCTTCTCTACACTGTCTCTCCCTAACTATTGCACTTTAATAAATGATCACATTTGAAAATGTAAATGCACTTCTCTCAAGGAAAGGATCAAAAAGGACTCGTGTTTAATTCATGTTATGAATATGCTTTCAGCTCAAATATTCTTTCAAGATGTTTTCCTAGTGAAATCCATATATCACCTCTACATAAACACATGAGGAGTGAGTGTGAAAAACTCTGCCTGAGAAGCGTGACATGTTGCCGATCTTTTAATGAAAGTCTCCCAAAGGCATCAGGAAGAAGCATTGCTCTGTGTGGAGAGAGACTGGAATTAATGAACACCTCTCCCACACCTCATTTATAGAGTTACGCCAGGCAGCTTAAATTCCTCATCTGTCACTTACAATTTAGACATATTGAAATGTACTCGAGACTACAAAATGCCCCCTTTTCTTGTCTCTTTTTTTTTCTTTTCTTCAGTTCCACAGCTGCTGAGTTTTTGTTTTGAAAACCATTGATTGGTCCTGACAAGAAAGTAAATCCCTACAAACAGGATGCATTTGAGACCAGATTGACAGAGTCTTCAAGTGTCCTGCTGGACTCTTGTCTAAATGGATTCGAGGAATGATGGATGTCTGGAAGGAGAATTCCTTCTGACTGAGACCATTACTTACTTTAAAAGGAGAAAAATAATTTAAAAGAACCCTCTACTTCTCATTGAGATGACCAAACTCTCGCTTGATTTCTGTTGATGAATAGGCCTCGGTGAGTCCAGCAGTGCGACTTATGTGCTTTTCAGTTGTGTAAATAGCTCAAGACCAGTTTTCCCTAAATCAATGTAAAATATAATAAGCATTTAAACTGCACTGGGGCAAGGAATGAGGATCCCAGTCCTCAAGTTTGTTGAAATATGAAAAACTGAATGATTTATTTATAGCTATGGGGAATGATTGTTCTCACAGTGACTTCTATCTACCCACAACTTGGGAAGTTTTTAAAGGAAAAAGAAAATACCAAGAGTAAAATCTCCAGATGTCTCTCATGTTACTGTCACTCAAAACTTCAATAGGTATTTGGTTGTTTCATTTTTGTTGCTGTTGTCCACTCGCATGGTAGGAAAAAAATACCCATCAGATCGCTAGAAAGACTAATAACTGAGAAAAGACTCTCCTGTCATCTCTTAAGATGGTCTATGATTCATTATTTTCTTCGCAAAGTCCATTTATCCCATTGGCTCAGTTCACATTGCTTCTTAAAAAAATATTAAGATTGTCCTTTGTTCAAACACTGCCTGAAAGGCTCATTTATCTGTAAGATTATAATCATCTTCCTTGAGAATTTCACTATGAATGACGCATCTTAATAGGTGCCTGTTTTTGTTTGTTGCTTTTCTGTAGTAAAAATGCTTATTTACTTTATTCTCCTGTGCATGTGATTCTCCAGAACTCATTTTCAAGCTTCCTAAAGACATATGCCTATGTATTCTATTTCTTTTATATCTCTTTTTTTATGTCTCTGACCTATGTTCTGGGTCCTATCAACTCGAAGAATTGCCAGCAGCCAACTTTGTCTCTGTGCTTGCCTTTCTTCTGCAGTACTTCCAGGAAGAATAGTGGAGGGAGGAATAGCATTTTGTAAACACTTCTCATGTACCAGGCAGTATGCTAATCATTTTACAAATATCTCTTTTGATCCTTATAACAACCCTGGGAGGTAGGTGTTATTCTTATGCCAATTTCATTCAGTCATTTTCAGTCATGTAGGACTCTTTCTGACCCCATTTAGGATTTTCTTGGAAAAGCTACTGAAACCATTTGCCATCTCCTTTTCCAGCTCATTTCACAGATGAGGAAACTGAAGCAAACAGTGTTAAGTGACTTGCCCAGCGTCACACAGCTAGAAAGTGTCTGAATCTGGTTTTGAACTCAAGTCTCTCAGACTCAGAGCCCAGTGTTCTATCTACTGTTATACTCAAGTGCCTCTAAGATGGACTCGCTATCATATAATATTAATATATAATATCCTTCAATGCATCCCACGTTACCACAATAAGTAAAACCATCAGATAATTTCCCTCTGTTGTCTAATTTGGTAGGGGAATAATAGAAACAAAGGGAACAATTTAGAGAAATAAGCAAAGACCTCAATTTCCTTTCCTGTTTTAAACTTATACTGGGTTTATAGAGCAGTGCCCTCTTGAGACATCAATCAACTAATCAAGAAAAGTATTAAGCACACTATGTGCCAGAAAGTATGCTAGTAAAGACGAAAAATTAAATCATCTCTGACCTCAATGAGCTTACATTCTATCTAGGGTGACCACTCATATATTAGATAAATATATGAAGGATGCATTTAAACATAATAAAATTACAGTATATATGAGATACAATCATTAAATACAAAGAAGGGTGGTGGGAAGGGAGACCAAACTGCCCATCATTTCAGAAATTCCAATCAGGTCTTTTCTATTTCCCTTGAATGTGGCGATGTAGTAGCACAATATTTTTTTCTTTCTTTGTCTACTAGTTTACAAAGGACTATAAGAAATACAAAATTACTATCAGTAAGTTTACTCCAAAGAGAGTATTTTGGCTGGGGTGGAAAGTAGAATTTTGTTTGACACCCTAATGTGAAAAGGGAAAAAAGATTTTCTTTTTTTTTGCTTAAATGAAATTTTAAAACACCCACAATTTGTATCAAACATCATATTTTTTTTAATTCTGAAAATCTGATCCAAAAGTTATTGATGGCATTTTAAATGTGGACATACAAAAGGTACAGTTGAGAGCTTCTGTTTTAAAGTTCAAAATGGATGCAACTTAGAAAACCTCATAAATCCCTCATAGAAAATCTAACTGATTTAGATGTTGACATCTTTCGACCTCAAAAATTGCAACTGAACTGCTACATTACTCAAGAAAGATAGACAAGGATTGCTAAGGTTTCTACTGAAAATGTAAATGAATTTGAATTGATAAATCTTTGATTATTTACCTAAAGTTTCAACATATAGTACAGATGATAATCAATATGCAAGTGAACCAGGGGGAAAAAGAGGATTATAAATCACATGAAATATTGCTCAAAGAAAACCAATGAAGCTTTGGTGAACACTAATGGCTAGATATTAATGTACAAGTAATATCTGAAAGATTGTCTTATTATTTTCAATTTAACTGATTATGTTGCCCTATTCAATTAGCAGAATTCTTTAGCAATTTTTGCCATGATGAAGAAGCACTTTACCAATCTTATTGCTCTGAGTATTAATCAGAATTGGATTTTAGTAGATTTATTGGAACTGTGCCCCAGATACAAACATCCAACAGTCATCTATTTCCTCTGTTTCTTAACTTAACACTGTACTGATGACTCAACCAGGTCAATCTCTCATCTACACACAGACTGCCATGATATAGATTTTCATGTCTGCCAAATTGCTCTT
Source organism: Dromiciops gliroides (assembly GCF_019393635.1). Lineage (NCBI taxonomy): Eukaryota > Metazoa > Chordata > Mammalia > Microbiotheria > Microbiotheriidae > Dromiciops > Dromiciops gliroides. The sequence continues at coordinate 49,850,381 of NC_057864.1, read as the reverse complement.
CTGTCCAGATTCCCACTACTGTTAAAAATACCCAAAGCATAAGCCAGTTGGGGGATCCAAATAATGCTGGATGCACATGCTCAACATATTCAGCTGTATATTTGAGAAGTGTATAGTTGAAGGAGCTACCTCACCTTTGCACAATGTTTTCCTCTTTATTTGGGCATAAACTCCTGGAAGCCGGTGCACTTGATGACCTCTCTTTTCTTAGTTCCAGGACTACAATCTAATGATCCCTCCCACTGTTGTTCAGAGCATTTTCTCCATCTTAGATTTCAGGCATGTTTGATTATTCATGACCCTACTTGAGGTTTTTTTGGACAAGATACTGGAGTGGTTTGTTATTTCCTTCCCCAGCTCAATTTGCAAATGAAGAAACTGGAGCCAAGAGGGTTAAATGAATTGCCCAGGGTAATAGTTTGTAAGTGTTTAAGACCAAATTTGAACTCAGAAAGATGAGTCTCTCTGACTTCAGGCCTAGAACTCTATCCACTGTACCACCTAGTGGTCCTCAGCCTATATTGCTTCCTCTCAAACCCTTCGCTCTTCCAATTCTCACTGAAACCTGCCTCTCCCCAGAAATCGTCATTTCTTCATTTAGCTTCCTCTCCTAGGCTGTTTATTCCTTCTCCCACACCCCTTGTCATATAGAAATAGAAGGAGGATTTGGAAAAATACTGGGTTCCCATAGCTACTTTCAGATACCCCTTGTGTAACCATCACTCAACAAGTACATTTTCTGTAATACAGTTCATTCTAAATAGTCTAGATGCTTCTTATTGACATTTTTGGACTTCAAAGTCACATTGCCTCTGTCCTATTACTTGGTTTGCAGGTATCTACTTCATGCTAACTCTTTCTCCCTTCAAAATCCCTGGCTACTCCCCCCCACCCCCATCTCAACCACTGAGTGGAGTGGTCATAATTTAACAAGTTTCTTGTACCTTCCCAGCCTACTCATTTGTTTTCTGTTTGTTTTTCTGTAACAACAGACAAATTAATTTATCCCATCAAGTCTCAGGTTCCTCATTTGGAAAGCTGTGATTTACAAAGTGTTATTTCCCTCCCAAAATGGCTATATGAGAGTAATTGTAAATATTTCCATTATTCCTAATTTATAAGTGAAGAAATAGCCTCAGAGAATTTAAGTGCCTGTCTGTAGATTCACAACAAGTCAGTGTCTTGGTTTTAATTCCATTAATGTTGATATTACAGTAAATAGAGTCCTGAACCTGTCATCTGGAAGATCAGAATTCAAAACCCTCTTCAGACACTTAAGTAGCTATGTCTCTCTGAGCAAGTCATCTAACCTCAGATTGCCAGTTTCCTCTTCTACAATAATAGCACCAGTCTTATGAGATTATTGTGAGGTAAAAATGAAATATCTGTAAAGTGCTTTGCAAATCTTAAAGCCCTCTATAAATAATAGTTAGTTTTGTTAACTCATCATTATCAATTATTATTTCTACCTCACTACGCTGAGAATAATGTTTTTACTATCAATATTGTAAGCTTCTAGTTAGGAAAGCATTTTGGAAACTTCAAAGAGCTTTATTAAAGAGAACTATTATTACTGTGTGCTTCACAATCCAGTTGGGTTGTGTGTAATAATGACATTCATGGCTATAATGCAAGGCAGAATATGATAGGTGCCACAGGAAAGAATAAACCTTTGATCAAGAACATGAATCCATCTGAAACTCTCAGGGATTCAAGGGCAGGGTAGCATAAGAGCTAGGGATGGACAAAGAAGTCTTCATATTGTGCTAGAAAGGGCATCTGAATTAAAACAAGAAGACGTGAACATCTTAATTCTTTGAAACACAGATATTGATCACCCTTGTCCAACATGAACACAATTGTGAAAGCAAAACAAAGAAACCTCTTGGGAAATCAAAATAAATGTCATAAAGTCCACGAACTTTACTTGTAGGAAAGACTCTTGAGTCATTATTCTGCACTCATTATTTTTATTTTCCACAGATTTCTAACAAGGTCAATGTCAAGTCCCTCATCCTTTGATAATGCCCTCTTATAATAATTATTGTAATCACCCTCTATGATAGGTAAAAGATGAAATGACTGAGGAAACAAAGATTAAAGCCTCTGAGCATATCAATTTATTAAGCAATGTATGCCAATTGCATAACAGATGGGGACCAGAGACCTTCCTTAGCCTTGGCACTGGACCCCAAATGCAGGGGGAGAGAGATTTTTATGCATTAAAAGCAATCAAATAAGACTAATTAACAAAAATAAAAGAATTAACCAGGATACAAAATTAGGTGATTTGATTTTTAATTAGAAGAAAGATTATGGACTTTTGAAGTTGGGAGGGGAAAAGCAAATAGGTATAATTTCCTGGAATCAGAAAAAGAGGTGTCCTATGCCACCCAAGTGATTGTATTCAATCAAAGGAAAAAGGAAACAATAACTGATTAACCAGTATGTGCACATTTTTCTGATAAGGCATATAGGTTTCTTGAGATGTATTATTGTTGAGAAAACTACTTTTATCAATCTTTGGATCTGACTGGGTTTCTGGTCAGCATAACCTAGGTCTTTATTTAAGGGTCTCTCAGCAGCAAATAGAAATGGTCTAGTTTCCCAGCCATGCAAGGCTAGGTTCAAACAATGCAACATGGTTTTCTCACAATTTCCACAATCGAATGGTTTTCTCACAAGGGAGAAATTGAACTCAACCTATAATTGAATAGGAAAGGGGCCTGAGCTGGCTCCAGAATTGAGTCCCAAGATGGAGTCAGTGTGTTCCTGTCAGTTCCCATTACTACTTGGTGTTCTGTCCCCTTCACCTCATAATAAGATCTTTCAATTCAGTGTAATAACCATTTGTTAATCTCCTACTATAAGCAGAGCTATGTCCGAGGCACTGAAAAAGGGGAAAACCTGAAACACTTCCCCCTTCCAAATAATTTATGTTGTTCTTGTTGGTATCCATGTCCAACAATTAAATAAAAGGATGTAGAAAGGACTCAGAGCTGAAAGGATCAAGGAATGTGACACCAGGAATAAACCTTGAAGGAGGATAAGAATTCTGGTAGGTGGAAAAAGAGGAATGAGGACATGTCAAGTGTGTATACATGGGAGAATAATAATAGTTTGAGGAAAGACACGCAACTGATAAATAATGACTTCAGGAGAAAACAGTCCAAATTGGAGAGAAATTTTTAATAATAATAATTGCTATCATCATCATTACTGTTGTTATTTTTGTTGTTGATAACACATATATAGCATTTTTCATAGATTTGTTTGTTTGTTTGTTTTGTTTCTTGTGAGGCAATTGGGGCTAAGTGACTTGCCCAGAGTCACACAGCTAGTAAGTGTCAAGTGACTGAGGCTGGATTTGAACTCAGGTATTCCTGAATCCAGAGACAGTGCTCTATCTACTGTGTCACCTAGCTGCCCCTTACATAGCATTTTTAAGTTTGCAAATGGCCGATGCTGAATTTGGAATCATGTCTTCCTAACAATTGGTCCAACAATCCGACATTGTGGGAGAAAGTAACTTGAAACATGGCTGAGGAGGTAATTGCAGATAATGGCAAGCAGAAGCAACAGAATTCAAATTGATTCCTTTTACAATCTGAGAACATTCACTCATACCCTCAATATTCTCCAACTGCCAACCAATATAGCAGAGTAAATAGGTGCTCAATCATGGCTCTTTCCTATCTTAGAACAAAAGTAGACAGGCCCAGTTCCCTAGAATATGAATTCCATGGATGGAGGAAAGAAATATTAGGTTCTTACCTTGTGTCTGTCACTGTGCTAAGAACTCTACTAATATTATTTCATTTTATCCTCACAACCACCTCGAATGGTTATTCTCCTTTGTCAGTTGAAGAAACTGAACCAAACAAATAAACTGGCATACTCAGAGAGACTCAACTGGTAACATATCTGCTCAGATTTGAACTCAGATCTTCCTGATTCCAGGCACTGTGCCTTATACACAACACTTTTCCCATTGAGCTCACAGTTTGGTAAAATGACAATTCTTTCTTAACCCCAATGACCTGTCTTCTAGCTATGCTTCTGTGCTCTTGCACTATTGAAATAAGTGATGAGAACCCAGATTTAAAACTTTACTTTTATCCTTATTTTCAAATTATATATTATTAGTGTCACCCTAAACTACATTATGTCTTATTAGTATTATCTTATTAAAGTCCAAATATCTTTTGGGTTTCAGAATCTTATTCAGTGCGTTATCTCTCCCTACCAGATCTGTGTCATCTGCATGTTGGATTAAGGATGCTACCTTTAGTCATTCATCGGAGGTTCCTAAAGGTTTTGTCAGAAGTTCACTTTTCAGAAGGTCCTACTAAGCTAGAGATGTTTCACATTGTGACTAGCAGTGACTTATGCTTATCATCCAAGAGCCAGTCTGGCTTAATTTAGAGATATTTTGACATGGGATGGGTGGCTAATCTTCTTTGATTTTGTTTGTTTTTCTGACTTATTCCCTTACCTCCCTTTTCCCTCCTGCCACAAAAACTCACTGAAACCATATCTTTAGGCAAGGAGGGCATTATGTTTTGCATTGTTTTAGTGAAATTGTTACCTTAATAAGGGTTCTTAACCTGTAGTGCTTGAATATGCATGTGGGTGCAAAGGTACATACACATGCATATTATATACCTACATAAGTATATATCTGATTACTATATGTTATTTTAATATAATTGACTTTCTTTTTAGTGTTTTTTTTTAATTTAAAAACAACATTATTTTAAGCAGGAATCCATAGACTTCACCAGACTGCTGAAGAGGCCCGTACCCCTACCAAAAAAAAAATAATAATAACAACTATTGCTTTAAAAATACTAATCCATTCCACACTTTACAGTTTATAATCATATTTAGATGCCACTTGGCGAATTAATTCAGGGGGAAAACAGATCAGTCAAGTTCATTGAGATCAGGTTCATAAAGAATGAGTAATGAAATGATGTTTCTGATTTCCTGGTATCTAGATGCTCCTGTTGAGCAGAGGAGAACCAAGCAGTATTCATTTGACAATGACAGCTGAGATTGTATGTTCCATTTTGACTGGGTCCAGACCTATACATTCCAAATTCCTGCCTCTTGTCTTTGTTTAGGCTCCGTAGTTTCACCAAGAGTTTGCTGTTCATAGTAAAATGCTTTCCTGAATTATGAGAAGTTATGATAAATAAAAGATTTTTTCCTGGTACAGGAGGGATTGGAATGTATGGTAACAATTACTTAACTAGAAAATAAATTTAAATGTATATGAAAATTCCTGTTTAAGTTAATAAATTGTAATTTTAGGTCACATGAAAAGAATTTATTAGCCAACATTCTATCCTGATGTCCATAATATTTCATTACCATGTCACTTGATAAAGTGTAAAATTCAAGGTCACACCAAATTCAGTCTTGCTTAAATATGAATATCCCTCCTTGAGCCTTTGCTTTCAAAAGAATTTAAAATTCAATAAAGAACAATGGATAAAAAGGAAAAAAAATCTATATAAAATATGCCAGGTTATTGCATGATGCCTTAATAATCATCTATCAATTGTCAGAAGAAGAAGAAGAAAGAAAGAAAGAAAGAAACATTCTTTACCAAGAAGCAAAGCTTGTTGCCAAGGGTACTTTTTATGTTTTTCCCTTTGAACATAAGGGGTCTTACATAGATTCCTTTCCCTGCTCAACACAGTGCTAGAGCACACCTCTGAAATGAAACATCAAGATAGATGCTGTCACCTTGGACTACAAGCAGCACTTTTTTTAGATTCAAAAATCATCAGATTTCATTCTTTTTTGAGTTTTCATCATCTGATTGTTTATAAAAAGAAGACATAAAATCAAAGCTATTAAACATTTGATTCCCTCCCCTCTTCCCATCAGAATGAACACATGCTTTCTAGAGCCATGAAGAAACTTGATCTTATTAAAATATACTGCACTTCAAAAGTCCTACTAGAAATATTTTAGAGTCAAACTCAAAATTAGATAACATTCGAATTAATTCACACATTTTTATCCATTAACATTATTACATGGATTTTCCATAAGAACAACTATCACCTCATGTTGTGCTAATAAAGATCACTCTAGTAGAAATGGAGATGTGCTGGCTAATATCCTGCAGATGTTAAATTGCTGGTGATTCTGATTTTTCCAGATTCCCTTGGAATATAAACTAAATAGTATTCCTCATATATGTACTGAGTTTGGCTAAAACTCACTAATTTTTGGTTCCTTGCTCTTCTCTTTTTAGGCCCCAGAGGTGTTTTGAATAGTGAAATTCAATTCCATTTGACAAAGTAGTTCTCATCTAATCACCATTGTTATATGAATAATGGTTTTGTTTTGTTTTGTTTTGTTTTGTTTTGTCCAGACTTGCAATTTCATCTGTGTCTATCAAGGCAGACTACCAAGTACTCTGCAGAGTCATTTGTTGCACTAGGAAGATAACTAGATTGTTCATGGTCAGTCAGTCACTAAAAACTTAAATAAGTATTTACTAAGAATCATCTAACCTCTTTACATTGGAATCAGCATTTGAATCTGGGGCTTGATGACTTCCTACACTACCCAATGATCTAGCCACTGAATTATGCTGCCTCTAATAGACCCCTTATGTGTAATTTTTTAAAAGTACAATTAAAAGTAGAATTGTGGTTTGTTTAATTACAATGGAAGTGATAATAAGTAGATGATGGAGGAATTGAAAAATTCAACTTTTTATTGTTGTTATTATCATCATAATGATTAATTATTATTTTATATCAAGACCTCTAGAGAAAGGCTCCTAGTAAACTGGGAGGAGTTGATAAGCTCCCAGTATGCTGGTGGACTCCCTGTGAGTGCAGGACATTATGAGGGACATCTACAAGAAACTCACAGAGACAAGAGACAGAAATTATGGATATGTTAAGATTTGTACCTTTACAAAGAATGTCCATATCCTTATCACTGATCCATATCAATCAATAAACATTTATTAAGAACCTACTATAAGCCAAGAACAATGCTAAGTGCTAGGGATACAAAAAGAGGTAAAAACAGTTCCTACCCTCAAGAATCTTAACATCTAAGAGGGAAGACAAAAAAAAAACATAAATAAAGCAAACTATGCAAGATTGGTTTGCTGTTTTACATTCTTGAAGAGGACTAAAATGACATCATTATGTTAAAGTCAAAGTACTGTGTCCAACTTTGGGTGATCAGACCCTTATGAGCTCAGAATGTGCTAACATAAGTTGGGTACATAGTCCATCTGAAGATTTAGGATGGATTCTCTAAATTCACTAAAGGGAGACACTGAAATTAAGAAAGGTTGGGGAAGGCTTCCTATCAAAAGTGGGATTTTACTTGGGATTTAACGGAAGCCATGGAGAACAGTAATTAGAATGGAGGATGGATAGCATTGTAGCCATAGAATTTACCCAGAGAGGATGCCTGGAGCCAAGAGATAAGAGTGTTTTGCTCATGGGATGGCCAGGAGACTAGTGTCAATAGATCAAACAGTAGGTGTTGGGGAGGAAGATACAAGAAGACTTGAAAGGTAGGAGTGAAATAAGTTATAAAGGGCTTTAAATGCCAAATAGAACATTTTGTATTTTCTCTTGGAGGCAAGAGGAAGGTACTAGAGCTTACCGAGTAGAGCAGAAAGTGGTGTGACATGATCAAGACCTACACTTAAGGGAAAATCACTTTGGTAACTAATTGGAAGATGAATATCACATATTTATCAATAGGAGTTTTTCATACAAAGCAAGAAATTTTGCTTTTTCTGGATATCTAACTAGGCTTCTCTTGTGAGACACATCAGCAGAGAACACATAATACCAACATCCTAACTAAAATTTGAAATTGGTTTACTCTACACTGTCTTTCCAGAATAAAATTCCATTTCCATGCCAACTTTGTCTGTATATTCTTTCCTCTCCAGCTCAATTCTCCTCCTGCCCAGTCATCATCCTCTGTCTGTCATATTCACAATGTTGCCTGGGTACCCTCCTTTAATGTCAATTAAACTCTGTGAAACAGAGGTTGTGGTTTTGTTGTTGTTGTTGTGTGTGTGTGTGTGTGTGTTTTTAACCTCTTACAACTCCTTCCCATGCTACAACTGAACAAAGGCTAGATATTCCATATATATATATATATACATATATATATATATACATATATATATATATACATATATATATGTGTATGTATATATACATATATATACATACATATATATGTATATATATGTATGTATATATATATATATGTATGTGTGTATATATATATATATATATATTCCATAGATATTCACCAACCTATCTAATGCTGACAGTTCCTTTTCTCAAATCCCTCACTTGCAGAGCCAATAGGAGGAGTGACACAGAATCTCTTTAAGGCTCTCCTGCTGCCTTGATAATTAACTTCTCCTTTTAAGTTCATTCCATACAATTATATTTTTCTATCCATGTCATTATCACTGTTGGCTACCCCCTCTCAATGACATCATTATATATCCCACAGTCTTCCCTTCCACTCCAATCACTAGCGTTACCCAGGATGTTTTCAATATTAATGATCATGCAGTAGAGAGGAGGATAGTGTCTGAGGCGGGACTGAAGAGGAAAAGATAATGATGAAAATGTGAATAGAAGTAGTAGGAGAAAAGTGTGTTTGCTTCAACCAATTGCAAAGTAGTTCAAGGGATTATGGGATCAGACATGATAACCACAGGAAGGTTAAAGAATCAAAACTGTGGAGCTCTTCTACTCCAAGTTCCTATGACATCTGAATACCACATGAGGTCACTACAGTGATAACAATTTCTTTGGCTTGACATACCACACACCGAGGATATAGGGATTTAAAAAAGGGGGATATCTATCTAGACATTTGATTGTGGAAATGTCTGATAATTGTATAACAGAATCTCTGAGTCAGAATGGACCTCAAAGGCCACATAACCAAGAAACTCAATCATTTTTAATAGTATTTATTTTATTTTTCCAATTATATCTAAAGATAGTTTTCAGCATCAATTTAAGATTTTGAGTTCCGAATTTATCTCCCTCCTTCCCTTCCTTTCCTCTCCAAAAGATAGCAATTTGATATAGATTATACATAAAAATCATGTTAAACATATTTCCACATCAGTCATATTGTGAGAGAAGAATCAAAATAAAGAGAAAAATCACAAGAAAGAAGAAAACACAACAAAAACAAAAGTTAAAATAGTATGCTTCAATATATGTTCAAACTCCATAGTCCTTTTTCTGGATATGAAGAGCATTTTCCATCATGAATCTTTTGGAATTGTCTTGGATCATTGTATTGCTGAGACGAGCTAAGTCTATCACAGTAGATCATCACACAGTGTTGCTGTTACTATGTACAACAGTACATGTGGAACCTTTTCCCTTTTTTATGATCTCTTTGGGATATAGACTTAGTAGTGGTATTGATGGGTCAAAGGATATGCACATGTTTTTAGCCCTTTGGGCATATTTCCAAATTGCTCTCCAGAAAGGTTGCATCAGTTCACAACTCCACTAATAATGCATCAGTGTTCCAATTTTCCCACATCTTCTCCAACATTTATTGTTTTCCTTTTTTGTCATATTAGTTAATATGATATGTGTGTGGTAGAACATCAGAGTAGTTTTATTTCCTCAATTTGAAAACTGTATATTCATATCCTTTGACCATTTCTCAATTGGGGAATGACTTGTATCATTATAAATTTGATTCAGTTCTCTATATATTTTAGATATGAGGCCTTTATCAGAAACACTAGCAGTAAAAATCATTTCCCAGCTTTCTGTTTCCCTCAAATCTTGGTTGCATTGGTTTTCTTTTTGCAAAAACTTTTTTAATCCGATATAATGAAAATAATCCATTTTGCATTTCATAATGTTCTCTATCTCACTTTTGGTCATAAATGCTTCCCCTCTCCATAAATCTGACAGGCAACCTATTCCTTGCTCTTCTAATTTGCCTATGGTTTCACCCTTTATGTCTAAATCATGTACCCATTTTGACCTTACTGTGGTTTATGGCCTAAGAAGTTGGTATATATCTAGTAAAACAATAATTTCCTCTTGTAGGCAAGGCACTCTTCTGGGAGTTTGGGTTAATAACGGAAGACCAGAAATAGTCTCTTTCTGAGTTTACATTCTATATGAGTGAGGATACAACATTGAAACATGATAATTCGAGAAGAAAGAGACTGCAACTAAAGCATTTAGCAATGACTTCCTGTAGAAGCTGAAACATAAGCTGACTTGCTCCATACCTGAGGATTCATTTAACATTATAACTGACAAGTAATCACCCAGCCTCTGTTTGCAGATCTCTAGTCATGGGAAACTTATTTCTTCTCACAGCAGCCTATTCCATTTTTTGTTAGGTTCAATTGTTGGAAAATGCTTTATTCCATCAAGAATAAATTTACTTCTGTAGTTTTCTCCCAATGTTCTTATATCTTCTCTCTAGGTTTAAACATGGGGTGTGGGGGGATATTGATTTTTCCATACAGCAACCATTCAAATAATTGAATACTGCTTACATGGCCTAGGCTGTCCCATATTCAGGCTGAGCAACTCCACTTCTTTCAAGTGGCCCTCATTGGGGTGAACTCAAAGTGTTTTTGTTTGTTTGTTTGTTTTTACCAGGCTGGTAACACTGTCTTCTGTCTGCTGTAACATTCTCATATCTCCTTATTTAATTCACTTCATTTCTCCAAAATATCTTTGAAATCATGTGATCAGGGGCAGCTAGGTGGTACATTGGATAAAGCACTGGCCCTGGATTCAGAAGGACCTGAGTTCAAATTCAGCCTCAGACACTAGATACTTACTAGCTGTGTGACCCTGGGCAAGTCACTTAACCCTCATTGCCCACCACACACACACATACACACACAGAGACACACACACACAAAAATATGATCTTATCATGTCTCTGTGCCATGCTTGTCAGCTATTTGCTGAATGCCTCATCAGTTTTATCTTTCTGGTAAAGTGGTATGAGAAATAATTATAACTGATATCTTGGTGACATTGGGAGGGGGGAGGGAACCAGTGATTATCTCCATCCTTGTTAGTCCTTTCTTTTTCCCCACTGAAAGGACAGTTCTCCTTGAAAGTGGAATTCATCTGGGTTGAGGAGTCTTAAGTAGAAACAGTTCTGTTTATCTAGATTACTGAAGGACTATAGTGATGAGATTTAGCTTGTACCACACCAGAACTAGGTGGAAACCATTGTACCCCAATCACCTTGGATGGGGTCTGCATTTATTCTCTAATGTCTTCTTTTTTATGAAGATTTGAGAGATCTAAGTTACATATCCTCAGAATTCATTTAATATAATACACCTCTAATCATGTCAACCAATTAGATTTGATTGCTTTGTAATAGACCTCCTACAGTTAGGAGGGTATATAAACTGTAACCCCATGGCCATTAGGGGTCTTTGGTCTGAGAGAGAGATTCATTGACCATCCTTTTATTAATAATCTGCTGGTCTATTAATAAAATGATTAAATTATTCAGAAATCATGTCTCTCATCTTTTAAATCATCAAAGTGGTCTCTAATAAAGTGGTGTCAGACTCATGGAATAGAAATGGACCTCTGCTAGCCACAGTGACATAGAAAACCACAAATTCTACTGCTTTGGGATTTGTATTTATTTTGCAAACAATTTCCAATTATGTTGTGATCTGGTCCTGGCGTAGGGTGTTTTGGGGCTGCTTGCAACCAACAACCAAAGTTTGACATTCCTCTTCTAATATATTCTGAATACTATACCACTTCTGATTCTGTGCTCTTCACCATAATAGCTATCCCTTGCTTCTCTTTTCTTATTCCTATATGCATTTGTCTATTTATTGATATACTATGCTTATTTATTCTGTTAACCCCTTACTTTTCTGGCATCATATTCCAACCAGATACATATTCTAGTATCACATTCATGCCACTGTTTCATTTATACCTATGAGGTTAAATTTGACACTTTACATTAAATTCTCTAGTTCCCTTTACTTGTTATCACCATTTCTCTGTGAAAATATGATCAAAGCTTCTTAAGCTGTGGGTCTTGATCCCCTAAGGTGTCCTGTAACAAAATGTGGGGATCACAAAAAAATTTGGCAGTAAATGTTTGATTTGTATACCTATTTTATATACCTATATACCTGGGATTTAGTAAAAATTTCTCAGATATGAAGGGGTCATGAGTGGAAAAAGTTTTAAAAGCCCTGGTTTAGAAAACTGAAATTATTGCTTTGTTGGAGTTTAGCTCTTGGGGAAAAACTGAACATATGATTGTTTAAATACATGCTGTTTCATTCTAATTGATGCATACCTAAAAGATGTGGAGAACATCTTAAGCTACCAGTTTCTAGTGTTTTGTATATACTCTCCCAAAGACCTTCAAGTATTCTTGGCTCTCTGTTGCCTAAGGTAGCTTTTGTTCTAACCCTCTAGAAGTGACTGATCAATTAAGAAATCAAAAAAGCATTCTTAAGTACTTACAATATGCCAGTCACTGAGAATACACAAACAAACAAACAAACAAACAAACAGCAGACATGCTCAAAGACATTACATTATAATGGGGAATACAGCATGAACATCTGAGAAAATGAGGTAGCTTTTCTCTTTTCCAAGTCTATCTTCTCACTTATGTCTTTGATTACATCCCCTTCAATTCTCTTGGGAGAGTAAACATTCTTTTTTTTTTCTCTCATCTTCAATCTTTCAGTATCTTCTGACTTTCAAGAGTTCCAACAGATATATCTCAAGTCTCTTTGAATCTTCTGGATGGGGAAGTTTTGGTGATTTTCATTACCCTATACATCCCTCATACCCAGATTTCTAAAATAATGAAATTGAATTAGAAGTTAATTAAGAGGCTCTTCTAGCTATAAAGTTATTATCCTATAATTTCCTTCCTTCCTAATCACAAAAAGAAAATATTTGTATTTTTCATTATTTCCTCATCACCCATTCATTATCCTACTACTTGCAATATGTCTTCTAGGCCCATCATTTTAATAAAACTGCTCTCTCAAAGGTTAATAATGATTCCTTAATTTTCTACCCACTAACTTTTCAGAACTCCACATTTTCCTTGAACTTTTGGAAACATTTGACATTAATAAGTTGCTCTAATCAGAACAACATCATATGAAATTCAATAACTCCATAATTCAATTCGACAAACATTTTAAGTACCTACTATATACCAGGCATTATGCTATGTGCAGGGGATACAAAAGGAGGTAAAAGAGAATCCCTGCCCTCAAGGGGTTTACAATCTATTGGAGAAGACAACATTCAAACAATATACATACACAATAAACATATACATATATGTGTGCATACACATATATGTATGTAAAGAATGTGTATATATTCATATGTGTGTGCATGTATATACACATATATGTATATGTGCGTTTATGTATGTATGTCTATGATAAACAAGAAATAATTAAGAGAAGGAAAGCAGTAGAATTAATTAATTAAGGCTTCTATAGAAAGTGAAATTTTAGTTTGGACTTAAAGGAAACTAGGGAGGTCAGCAGTCAAAGTGGAGTAGGGAGATCCTCCATCTATGAGATTTTCCACTGTGTCAAGATAATAGAATGTGGTAGATGACAATACTCAGGGGCCCACCTGGAGATTGATCAAAACTGATTGAATTGGGTGATAACGACTAACTGAGACTAGCTTACTTCCAGTTAACTAGATTGTAAGCACATCTCGCTGGTCCTTTAGATTTTTCCTTGCATGATTTAAGTCCTGGAGACAATGTATATATTAATAACTTTCAGAGATCCAGTGGGACCTAGCCTGCTTGGGAAGGACCTTTACAGGTATTACTGACAAATCCTACAGCTATTAAAATTAGAGAAAAAGAATCTTTGATTCATTGTTCCCATGTAAAGTCTGCACCATTTATAGGTAAAGAAATTTCAAATAATGCTCAAGGAGATGATAAAGAGCAAAAAACCCTAACAATAGCAGCTGTTAAAGAACAAACAACCCTAACAGAGCCCAGAGGCAATAGGCAGTTCCCATTTGAAAATCCTATGACTCAATTACAAGCTCTGGTACTCATACTCCATAAGGTATCAGGAGGTGGAAATTGTCTTTTAAGAGCACTTGCAGACCAGTTAGAAGGTCATTCTAGAAAGCATCTCAAACACAGACAAGAAACTACTGATTATATGCTTAATCATAGAAAAGACTTTGAACCTTTTAGAGAGAACAACAGTCCCTTTGAAAATTATGTTGCTGAATTAAAAAAAAAAGAGATATTTGTAGACAATGATATGGTAGTAGCTTTTGCAAAACATAACCAGCTGAATGTAATCATTCATCAGTTGAATAAACCCCTATGGCAAATTCGTGGTACAGACAAAGCCAATGCAAAGATCCCCATATTTTCTACCATAAAGAACAATATGACAGCATTAGAAAAATCAATGATAATTCGGAATTCCCTGCCACTTTGGCATGCAGAGAATTGGGGAACCAGTTAAAACAATGTGGTGAACCCCAAACTCTAGCAATATAATAATACCTCTAACAAGCTTTTCCTTCTACAGGTAAACAACTAAAACACATGGTCTTGCTTTCTGACCTACCTCAACCTCCCCCACCCCTTCCCTTCCCCCTACTTAACCCTTGCTCCTTAAAACCATCTCTTTTTTTTTATGAAAGGCATTGAAAAGGCCTGGAATTCACCACATACTTAAGTTTCCTCATGAGCACAAAAGGGTGCTTAGCAAACCTTTTGCTTTTTTTGGTTTGATTTTGGTTTTGGTTTTGTTTTGCTTTTGACTTTTGTTTCTTTTGCTTTCTTTTTAACTCAATTTTGTAAGATAAGGGAATTTTCAAAGATATTTTAAGTATATGCTGAGGGGCCATTGGGCCTCAGATGCTATCACAATTTTTTTGAGAGAATCATGGGTTTAATGAGTTTGCTTATGGGATTATGTTTTTTCTAAAGGGTTTATTGAAACCTATTGCTTGATTTATCAATGAACGTATTGAATATTAAGTCTTGCTGATTCAAGTTTTATTTCTTTTTGATAAATTGATTATCACTTTAAGTATCTGTTATTGTCATGCTAGATAGAGAATTCATGTATAAGATGACATATTTACTTGCTCAAAGAAGTTTATGTAATAATGTCTAATATTATCATCCATTTACATTCATTTATCATTTATATGTCATTGCGACTATGTATACTCTGGGTATGGTTTGGAATTATTGTATATATTATAAATATATCCTCAGTTCTGCAGCATAACACACATTTTTACCATCATATAGTCTTGGGTGAAATTAATATAAGATTTATGAATCATGGAAACTTATCATTTCAGAGACTAATTGCCCTTACAATGAGCTTGAAGCAGGCCCTGGAGAGAATATATGTACAACAGGAGGGAGACGGGTACACGTAAGTCCATGGTTTGCTTATGATGGTGACTATGTAGACCACAATTGCTGGACATAGTCCTGTCCTGTTTTTTTCCTCTCTCCCTCCTAAAAGAGGCTGGTGTCATGGAAGCTCCAACACATGCACGTAGTTTAACTTAACTTGTTTTCTTTTTCTTTCACTGAGTCTGATGACATAGTCAGAATCCATATCCCTATGCCCTAGCACAATTGCTGGATGTCTCCAAAACATGAAATGTGGTATGGTAACCTTTCCATAACATTTTCAGGTGTCATGGACACATTATTAAATCTTGCCTTGATCCAGACACATGGTGGTAAGAAGCATTATATATTGCATTACTGCCTCAACTCTGTATTATTTAAAGGAGAGAAGGTAATATGGTGTGTGTGTGTATATATATATATATATATATATATATATATATATATAGAGAGAGAGAGAGAGAGAGAGAGAGAGAGAGAGAGTTTGAGTATGAGTTATACTTTGCAGAACTCTCACTGTTTAATTTAATCATTTACAATGCTATGCTAAAGATTAGTAAAAATCCAGCAATTCAACAGCTGAAGAAGTGGGTGCAGAAAACCAGAGTCCATACCAGAGTCCAGTTTTCCCATATCACCACTCCAAGAAGACAAGACCTCAAAGACTTTGAATGAACAGTTTTGTTTTGTTGTTTTTCGTTTTCCCTTCTGCTATTATATACACTAATTTTAATATGTATTCTCTGCAGAGGCCCTCACTCTGCAGGTAGTGTCAAGGTGCCAGTTCACGAAGGCCTGCCCCTCTGGACAAAATTTCCTCTTTCTTCTTTTCTTATATTGTTATTTACATATGGTTTGTTATCATAGGGTGTGTTTACTCAAGGAACACCTTGTTCCTTGAAGAAACAAAGGGGGAAATGTGTCAAGATAATAGAATGTGGTAGATGAGGATACTCAGGGGCCCACGTGGAGATTGATCAAAACTGATTGAATTGGGTGAGAGAGACTGACTGAGACTGGCTTACTTCCAGTTAACTAGATTGTAAGCATATCTGGCTGGTACTTAAGAGGGTACTTAATAAGGTATTGTTCTCAAAAGGTAAAAAATTTGAACTTTACATCAAGACCACCTTCGGGTCCAGTGAACCAAAGAATTTGAATGATGCTAGCCATTCAGTTAGAAGAGCCTCCTATTTCTGGGAGGGGAACAGGAAGCAGGAAGTGGAAGCTGGTGAGAGAATTCCTCCTCTTTTAGCTAGAGAGATTGGTGTGGTGGCAGGACTTCACAGGGGAGTTTAGGAAGACAAGGATTTCCATGCTATGAGAAATCTGTTCTCAATCTTTCTCTTTTTACTATCTTATATCTTTTAATAAACCCTTAAACCTAAATTCTTGGTGAATTTATCAGTGATTTTAGCCAGTTTCCCCCCAAAATTGGGGGGGGACAGATTAGAACCCACATTTAGAATTTTAAACAACACACCCCTAAAGGCAAGATCAATTTATGATGGAGAAAGTGTTGACAATGTTCCTCTGTATGTACTGATTGAATTGAATGTCCTCTGAGTTCCCCTATAATTTTGTGTTGATCCTATCTAATCCCACTATATTCTCTGTGGTCTAACTTGCCATCTTTAATTAATTTTTGGATGTTTTCTACCAGTATCTTGTCATCAAACTGAACTCATCTTCTCCAAACAAATGTAACACTTACTTCAAACTTCCTATTTCTGTTGATGGCATTGTTCTTCTAGTCATTCAGGCTTGAAATCTCAGATTTACCTCTCACTCTTTCCTTATACCTCCCTTTCAAATCAATTGTCAAATAGTTTGGATTGCACCTCCTCAGTCTGGTCATCTGCTTCTTCCTCTCCATTCTCTCTGCCAATTCAAAAGCAATAAACATTAGGCCTTCATCAGCAATATTTTAATGAGCTTTTTATTTTTATTTTTCTGTGTGTCTCTCCTTCAGGAACCATCTCCCCTTTACCTAATCATGGACTCCTGATTTTGCTTCCTTTCTTCAAGACAAAAATAAAATTCCATATTCAAACCAATTCAACATTGACTATGTATACTTCAAATAGAAAGAGCCTTCCTGCTACCATCAAATATTTCATTGAGTTAATATAACATGCATATGAATGATCCAATTATAATTTGTAAAAAAAAAACCACAAAAAACCTAATAATAAATAATAAATTGTGGCTGACTCATTGCTGAGGTAATTAGTGAAGGCTTCACAGGGAAGGGATCACCTGAATTGGGCACTGAAGAAAGAGAAGATACCTTTCAGATAGAGATGAGGAGGAAATACTTTGGAGGTATGTATGGAGAACAGATTGACTGAATGCATAGAGTCAATAGGTGACAATTTTGAGTGTTGGCTAATAGATATTTCTGGTTAGAAAATAGATTTTGTAAAATAATGTAATGTGGGGGCAGCTAGGTGGCCCAGTGGATAGAGCACCTGTCCTGGATTCAGAAAGACCTGAGTTCAAATCCAGCCTCACACACTTGACACTTACTAGCTGTGTGACCCTCAGCAAGTCACTTGACCTCAATTTCCTCACCAAAAACAAAAATGTAATGTGAAATAAACAATTAAAAACTCAGTAAAAACCAGATTATGGAAAGCCTTTATTCCCAAACTAAGAAATATAATTTTGCCATAGAGGAAAGAGTGTGAGTGGAACTTACAGAGCATAGGAGTCATTTAATCAGAAGCCTTTCATGGATTTTCCCCCCGTACTAGTGGCTGAAAGAACAATTAGGAGATTATTACAATGAAGGGCCTATACAAGACTGGTGGATGTCAGAATGGAGAAAAAGGGACAAGTACAAATGAGCCTATGGACATATTATCAATAACATTTGGATACAGTTTGGATTGAAAGGGATGTTAAGGGAGACATAAAAATCCAAGATGTCATGTGCGATTAGGCCGCCTCCAATCCTTTTACATGAAAAGAAGTATTCTCCAATTAGATGACCCATAGACAACATCAATTTACTTTAGTTGTTCATAGTTTTTATTGTTGCTGATGTATGTATAATATGATCCAACCAAATTTGAAGGTTTTTAAACCTAAAAAGGGAGGGGAAGAAAGAAATCTGCCAGTAAATGCCCAACAAGCTTACTAAGATAGCAAATAATTTTAAAGTGTGAGGAATGGTATTTGAGGTCCTTGTCAGTTTACAAAGACAAAAATATGATAAGTGATAGTAATGAAACGCATGGTCTCAAAAGTCCATAGAGAAGTCCTTTTAGAATTTAGGAAATTAGCAAAAAGATACTCAAAAATGTTCATGTAGATAGTAAATTTGACCTCACTTAAATTATTGGGGCTTGATGGGAAGAAGTTCACAACAATGTGATGACACTACAAGTTTTGATAAAATAATTTTAGAAAAAATGAAGAAGAAGAATTAGTATAGTGTATGAAGAAATTGGTACTCATGAGAGTTGGAGGTGGGTGGATGGAGAGAGAGACATATTAGTAGAGATCATTTTGTTGATGAATTGAGAACTGAAACAATTTTACTTCTTCTGTATACTACATTCTACCTGGACATAAAGACAAGAAAAAGAGGCAAGGGGACAGAGAAATAATTTATTAAGCAGCTATTGTCTGTTAAATAGATCACAATCCTAGTGTAGAGACAGGAAATAGTGACATAATGAATTAAAATGTATTGGAATCTTGTGACCCCGGGCAAGTCACTTAACCCCAATTGCCTCACTAAAAAAAAAAAAAAAAAAAAAAAAAAAAAAGTATTGGAATCTTCTAGGCTTCTCTCTGTCTCTCTCTGTTTCTGTCTGTCTCTGTCTCTGTCTCTCTCCGTCTCTCTCTGTCTTTCTTTCTCTCTCTCTCCCAAAAATAACACAAATGCTAATTTCTTGTTTTGCTTAAATAATAGTTGAATAATCCCAAATAGTTTATCCTTCAGTTGAATATATAAAGGAAAGCTAAGTATAACAAAAAGTTGCTTTTGATGTTATTTGAAAGAGGAGATTCAAAGAAGACATTAGAGCTGTCCGTCTTTTATTTTCCTTGTTTTACTTGCTAGGGAGAATAATCTTTGTCTAGGAAAGGACACAAGAAATATGGCTAATGTGTGGTTGATACTGAAGCAAAGTAAAGGCATGGGTCAAGTACCTACACTGAATTCAGTTTAGGTACTTAACCCATGCATTTAAAACTGAAAGAACTGGCAGGTGCAATGACTGAGACACAGCCATTTATTTTTGAAAGATAATGGGAAATAGCTTTCATACAGAGAATGGAAGAACAGAAACATCCCACATTTAAGATAAATGAAAGAATTTGATGCTGCAAATTATGGGATAATAAGCTTGATTTTGATCCCTGGGTAAATTTGAGAACATGGTATTAAAGGCCAAAAGGAAGTGGAGTTCACAAAAGCAGGTCTGCTTAGGAAAATTCATACCTCGCTAACTTTATTTCACTTTTTTGGACAGTAATTACTTGGTAGATAAAAGAAAGTGCTCTCTATCAAATATAACCTAATATAAAAAAGACATATGAAAAAGCCCCTCATGCAATTATTTTGTACAAAGTGGACTTATATGAGTTATATTGTAAGAAAAGTAGGTGGGTTCATAGATTGTGAAGCAAACACTGTGCTGATTTGATCTCCAAATGGCAGCAATTTTTGAGGATTTGGTGGATACAATTGTTGTCATCTGGGTATTGCTTGGCTGCTCCATGATTTTATTAATAGTCTTTTAGAAATGTTATAGCCCAAGAATTCATCTCAGTAGCAATCATGATGATGAGCTTTTACAACTTAATCAGCCTGGTCTTTTGATGGGTTGAATTTAGGCCTAAGATAAAACCTTTGAAGGGTTTGTAAAAATGAAAATATGATTTTACATCTACTTGACAAATCCAATTTATATAGTGTTTTAAGATTTTTAATATTGATTTTTTTCTCTTTAAAATAATACTGTGTAATAAGTAGTATATTGCCATGCACATTTTATAGATGAATAAAGAGATTTATTTATTTCCTATTATCCAGAGATCAATAACCAAGATCAATCATATTCTCCATATTCTCATTTCATTCTTCTGGTTTATATATATATAAATCCATTATAGGAGATATATATATATATATATATATATATATATATATATATATATATATATCCATTATAGGATATAAGAGAGAGGAAAGAGAGAAGGTATATGATAGAAAAAAGGGAAGAGAGAGGTTAGAGAAGAAACAAGAAAGAAGCAATAAGGGAGAAAGGGGAGAAAAGAAAGAACAAATGGTAGAGATGAAAGATATTTATTTTAAATTATTACTTATATTTTTAGTACTTATCACATAATGATGGTTCATGCTAGAGATATAGAAAACAGCCCAAGCATGCCTTTTCATCCTCTGTATCGCTTGCTCATATCTCTCCTCAAGTCCTCCATACAATATCTACCCAAAATGATAATAACCCTTTTGAGATTTTGACATATTGTAGTTAGTAATTGATACTTGAGTTGTCCATATAACAGAAACATGGAAGATTAGAGTAGACAAGGATCATGGAACCTATGTAGTCTAACCTATCACTGACCCCAAGTATTCTTTGTGACATCCACAAGAAGGAGTCATCTACTGTGCTTTTAAGTCTTCTAATCAATGGTAATACAAAAACTCTAAAAGTATCTTGGTGCATTTTTTCAAAGCTCTATTTGAAAGTGATTCCCTACATTCTATGACACAGATTCATTGTAACTTCTCCCTCATCTCTTCCTATCTGTGAACTTCAGGGTTGAGCAGAAAGAAGAAAATTCTTCTACTCACCAACCCTTCAGTTATGTGAAGAACAGGATCATCTTCCCTAAATCCTCTCTTTTCCATGCTAAATATCCCCACTTGTTTCAGTTTATCCTCATTTTCATAGATGATGTTTTTGAGTCCATTCACCATTCAGATTGCCCTCCTTAGGACATATTCCAATTTGTCAGTGCCATATGGTACATTGTGCATATTTAATTTCTAAATGGATGGCATAGCAATAAAATATTTGTGACAATAGAAGGGAGAGTTTACTAAAGACTGGATTGATCTTGGAAGAATTGATAGACTTTTGGGGTATTGAAGGATCACAAACTCAAATTGTCTGAGTCAGGAGGTTATGAATGATAATC
Organism: Dromiciops gliroides; assembly: GCF_019393635.1. NCBI lineage: Eukaryota > Metazoa > Chordata > Mammalia > Microbiotheria > Microbiotheriidae > Dromiciops > Dromiciops gliroides. Next base: position 49,828,730 of record NC_057864.1, on the reverse strand, counting down.
CATTCCCAACTGCCCCAAGAAATGGTAATACAGGTTTTGATTCAAGACTTACAATTAAATGACAAAGGTGTTGGAAGAGTGGGTATTTGAATAAAGCCTTGATGGATAGCTTTGTTATGTTTAGGTAGAAAGGTAGTGGGGGAAAAAAAGCTTCACTCACCACACCAGGCCACATTCACTATGTTTTATCCTCCTATATTAAAATGTAAACTTTCTGAGACTAGGATGTCTCTTAGTTTTATACTTGTATCCTTAGGGATTAACACAATGATGATTGGCATATAGTGTTTCATAAATACTCAGTGATTAACCCATTCTTTTAGGTGGAGAAAATAGAGATATGGTGTTTCTATCAGAAATTAAAATTCAAACCTATTAGAGGAACATTGATTCCTCACTCAACAACACAAACCTACAACAGTCATTCAAAATTCCTTCTGGTCCTTTTGAGGAACAATGATCTATTCAATAAGAAGTCACTGTTTGAGACTTGAGTGGATTTTCAATGTCTTTGCTATTCACTAAGCAGAGTGATGTGTTAGTCATTGCAAGCTGGAACTTGGCACAGTCACTGAACAGGAGAAAACCACGGCTGTTAATATTTCCACTCCCATATGTTCTATTCACTTTTCTCCAGGTTTCAGCCTCACTGCCAATATGTATTCTGAAATCTGCAATCATAGACTTTAGAGGCAGGGTAATCATAGTATATAGTTTATGTTATGAGTAGATATTTTATCATCTATATATGCATATATGGAGGCCTATAGGTGTAAATGTTGATGTACAATCAGCAAGCTATAAATCCTTGTATAAGTTCACATTTTATCCACATTTACAAAATTGACATGGCAAATTATGGCAACAACTTTTATTAGTTTCTCAAAAGTGTGAGATAAAAGATATTTTTACAAGGATGTGTGTGACACAGGAATGTATTCATATATCTCTGAAATGTACCCTCATTTATTTTACAACTGTATAAAAAGCAAGGCTTGGCTGACAGCTTTGCCAACACACTAATTAACTCTCAGTTGTGGAATTTTAAGTCCTTCTCAACATGTAATCTTGGGACATAGCAGCCAGAAAGTCAGGCAGAATGACAAGCAAAGATCAACTTAAAATGCTGATTCATATAGAAAACATGTGACAGTGTGATTTTTCATTCCACATTATTCAGGCTGGTCAAGCACAGCCTATCATCATTTTTCTCCATCAGATATTTCCCAGGAACGAGGATTTTATCTTGTTATCCTTTCTCAATCCGTGTTTCTCTGTCTGGGAAGCAACATTAACAGGTTCTCCATCTACTCATTTCAGAGTCACATGGAAAAGTCAAATGAGGGTATCTTGTCAGAGGTTGGTAAGAGATGAAATGCAGTGGCATCCTGACATTGTTTTGTACTGTTTTATTTTTAAAGCCCTAAACCGATTTGGGGCCTACTGGTTCTTAACAGGTATAAAACATCCCATGACCCAAGCAGTCCCTTCATTTTCACAAATGGGGACAAAGAGGATTAGACGTAGCATGATTCTAGGTCACATGACTAGTTGTCATATCACAGAGTAGAGCTAAGGCTAAGGAGGACTCAGGTCTTCTCCCTCTCAATCCCATGGGTTTCTTAATGTACCACAGAGACAATAGGATGGTGCTTCAGATTAGGAAATGCTTTCTACCTTTCTTCACTCTTACCTTTTACAAATATACAACACAAGCTCCTAAACTACCCTTAGTTTTATCTATATGCATTGACTGACATGGACAAAAATCTTAGCATATCATAGCCTATACTGATTATAGCAAGTACTATGATCCTTCCCCTCCATATTTTATGTGTGAAGAAATTCAAAGAAGTTAAATAATTTGTCTAAGGTAACAGAGCTTTAACTCTATGAGTTTATCAATCAAATAACAAGCATTTCTTAAACATAGATTATGTGCAAGTTACCATTCTACATGCTGGGATTATAAAATAAAAATAATGAAAAAATGTCCACCCCTACTCAACTCCAAGGTCAGAGGCAGGATTTAAATCCAGGATTCTCTTGACTCAAAGAAAAACTAATGGGCTGGTTCTTGATGCTTTCTTTCTCAGTATATTTCCAGAAGTAACATGGAGTAATCTGAAGAATCTCACTCAACTATTCTATGAAAATTTTGGTGTACTGAGAGACAAAGGGTGGGAAGTCAGGAAATTCCTCCCACACTCTAGAACAGTAGGAAGCATTGGCATAGGTAGAAGCCATGTTTCCCAAGGTGCTGGCATGGTAAGGGCAACCATGTGTGAAAATTTTCCAGAACCTTAGTGAAATTTGGAAAAGAGATTAATTTGTGAGGCTACAAGAGCAAGTGTATTCCTCATGTTCTGAAACCGTGGTGTCAGGCATAAAAAGAAACTGATCCCTGTGGGTCACATACTGATTTAGAAAACCACAAATTAACATCATCTATAATATATTGTGTATTTATTTTTTAATAAATATTTACCAGCAGCTTGTAACTTGCACTGTGGATAATGAGTTTGAAAGTTTTTCATCTAAGATAGCACTTACTCATGAGGCATAATGGAAATGGCACCATATGTTATCAAATTTCCCATTCCCTCAACTGTACTGACTAGTAAGAAGATCTAGTTGAACTAAGTCAACTTGCTTGTTGCAGAAGATAAGTGTAGGTCATAAAATACAGTGGGCTCAGGGCCCTCTGTGTGCAGACTGAGTTTTAAAAACACATTTTATTGACATTTTTTCTGAAAGTATGAATACTCAGAGCTATCAATTCAAGGACTCCATGCTGTGGAGAGACTGTATTTTGTGGTAGATTTAGCCTAAGAAACTGTCAGAACTGTTCATTACAAAAACATGGCCATGTAACTCCCTCTCGAAAACCACCAGAACATTAACATGTTATTATTAAGACTCGACCTCAATTTCAAAGAGAAAATGCTTTTGAAAGTCCATCTGAATGAGTGGGGAAATTCCCTGCAGTTAGATTAGCAAACCTGAGTCCAGGGGGCCAAAGTAATAAATTAGATGTGTAACAAACTCAGTAGAGGCACATCTTCTCTACCCCCTACACACACACACACACACACACACACACAAATGCATGCTTTACAAAACATAGTTAAAGGAATAGCATAGATTTAGAGATGGAAGGAACTTCAAAGATCTCAAAGTTACTTTATATTTGAGGAAAATAAGACCCAAGGAGATCAAACAATTTGAAGAGATAATGACATTTCACAAGTGTCTAATAATTCTTTCCTCTTTCAGAATAACACCAAAGAGATTCAAAACGCAAAAGGCAAAAAATAATTGTGGCACTCAATAAACCACATTATTTGAACTATAGAATGTCTAAGTTAGAAGGGCTTTCACTGAACATTTAGCCTATGTTCCATCTGGAAAAAAAATCCTCTACAACATGAACCCCAAATCATTATCCAACTTTTTCTAATAATGGAGAACCAATGATTTTCAAAAGAACCCATTGCATTTTAAGGGGGAAAATTCTTTTTTTAAAGCCTTAATTTCTATTTTTGGAACTTCCATGAATGGATCCCTTTTTTGATCTTTGAGCTACAAAAAATGGAAAATTAGAATATGCCTTCAATGTCAGGGTCCCTCAAATAGTTGTACACATGAATCCCCTTCAAACCTTTAGCCTGCCCTAAATTTTCTCTTTACGAAGCTAATATTTAAAAGGCCTGACACCAAAAAGATATAAAGTTTTAGTTGCCTGCATTTTGCATGTCATTTACAATTTACTGTTATTTTGTTCAGTTGTTTCAGGGAAGTCTGATTCTTTGTAATGCCATTGGAAGTGTTTTTGGTAAAGATACTGGAGTTGTTTGCCATTTCTTTTTCTAGCTCATTTTACAAATGAGGACATAGAGGCAAACTTAGTTAACTGACCTGCCCAGAGTCACATAGCTGGTAAGTTTCTGTGACTAGATTTAAACTCATGAAGATGAATCTTTCTCAGTCCAGGCCTGGTACTCTATCCACTGTGTTACCTAGCAACCTTCCCAATGTACTACTATGAGATAAAGACAATGGGCTTCCTCATGACCATAAAGAGAAGGCAAAAGTACATGATGGAATCATAAAAAAATTGGTCATGATTAATGCAGTGCCATATTATAATCATCCTTGGATGTCAAAGAACAAATTATCAGCATGAACCATGTCTATGATGCCTGGGGCTTGGCCTCTCTCTACTCCAAAAATGAGAGGAAACTCAGAAACTTACTTTACACATTTTAACCAATAAAAACAAGAATCATGTTTTCCTGCCATCCAAACAGAAATAACCAGTTTCAATTTCATGATTCTGTGTCAGTGTTGAGATTTTCAAAAGTAAGGCATTACATTTGTTTTTAGTGAAATACTGCGGCACAGTGTTCTAAGAATGAGTCAGTAAATATGAGATGATGCTGCCTGGTATTTGTGGTAAGTGCAACATAATTTCCAAAACATTACACTTCCAGAGATGCACAGCTGAGGGTGAAATTCCATTAAGTGGTGCCATACTATTGTTCCAAATCAGTTATATAGGATACGTTGCAAAGTCATGGAAGAAAATGATGTAATGGTGAATTAGTCAACTTCCTACCCATAATATCAATATTACCCTTTGATTTTATTTATTATCTTGGTAATGCATATTTACCAGGCAGAGACAACATTACAGACTGTCTGAATCATATAAAAACCATGGCTGTTAGGAAGATAAAGTTTGTAAGTTACAAGATGAACAAATACAGAGTTCACTTACATTTTTTTTCCTTTACAGTTGAAATGACATCTTTTCTTAGGTTGAAGTGGACAGCTTTTGGTTCCATCTATAGATTAAAGAGATAGTACATTTAACTGTTAACTGAAAGGTTTTAATTCAATTAAATAAACACTTAAAAGATACCTACATAAAACCAATATACCTACTTAAACCAACATCTTATATCCTTATATAATGTATACTAAAATAAGGTCAAAATGAGTATATGTTTTACACATAGAGGGTGATACCATAAGCAAATTAAGAGAGGATAGAATAGTTTATCTGTCAAGTTTCTGGACAGAAGAAGAATTCAGGACCAAAGAAGATATATAGAGTAACACAACATATAAAATAGATAATTTTGATTAAATAAAATTATTTTTTGCACAAACAAAACTAATGTAAACGAGATTATAATGGAAGCAGAAAACTGGGAAATAATTGTTCAAACAATTATCTCAGATAAAAGCCTCATCTCTCAAATATAGAGAGAACTGAGTCAAATTTATAAAATACAAGTCATTCCTCAATTGATAAATGGTCAAAAAATATGAACAGGCAGTTTGTTTTCATACAAAGATATCAAAACTACTTATACTCATGAAAAAAAATGCTCTAGATCACTACTGATCAGAGAAATGCAAATTTAAACAACTCTGAGGTATCACCTCTCACTTATCAGAGTGGTAAATGTAACAAAAAAGAAACATATTGAATGTTGGAGGGGATGAGGGAAAACTGAATCACTAATCCACTCTTGGCGGAGTTGTGAATTGAACCAACCATTCTGCAGAGAGCAATAAAATTGTACATGCCTTTTTATCCACCAATACCACAGCTAGGTTTATATCCCAAAGACATCCCCCAAAAGAGAAAAAGACCTATTTGTACAAGAATATTTATGCTCTTTTTTGTGGTGGCTAAGAATTGGAAATCAAGGGAACACCCATCATTTAGGGAATGACTAAACAAGCTGTGATATATGGTTGTGATGGAATTTGAACTCAAAACATTAAATAAAAATGTTTATTATTTAAAAATAAATAAATAAGAGATACGTACTAAATGTAAGTCACTGTGGCAGAAGCTGAGCTTACAAAGAAAAAGATATCTGGCCCTGATCTTATAAAACTTATGTTCTATTGGCAAAATTGAACATGGACATTGATAAGTATGGCAGGAGGTAGGCAGCTAATGGTGACAAGGGGGCAAATATCCTTAATGCAATATTATCTTTCCCTTGTCTTTAAAAACCTTCTATGTGCCTGGCACTATGCTAAGCATTTAAAGAATATCATGTTATTTGATCCACATAACAACTCTGTGAGTTAGGTGTTGTTATTATCCCCACTTTAAAATTGAAGAAATTGAGGAAAACAGACATTAAGTCACTTTTTAAGGATATCACAGCTAGTTAGTGTCTGAAATTGTATGTGAACTCGGGTCTTCCTAAATTAGGAATTATTAGGGAAGATTTAGAAAATATTTGTTGCTAAAATTTGGAACTTCATATAAAAGTATAATTGTACTATTTTCCCAAACTATGTACTGTAAACTGCTTGACAGCCGAGTCCCAAGTTTATATCTGTATCCCTGTGGCCTAGTCTGATGCTTGAACACACAGTAGATACTTAAGAAATGCTTTTTGAACTAATCAAACAATTAATTAATGTATTAATCTGCTTCCTGTTTCTCTACCCAATACTTTGTAATAAACAAATTCCTGGTTATGCTATTGACTAGAAGCTTACTTTGGAGTTTTGTGTTACCATTGCCAGTCTGAATTTGAGGAGTGATTAATATTTCAAGGAGATATTGACCAGAAAGATATCAAGTACTTTCTTCTTTTTCTTTTATTTTGTTCTTTTTTTTTTTTGCCTCTTTGTTCATTGTATATCTTTTTAGTAATTACAGCTCAGGTTAGAGATATTTAGTATTCATGTGAAAATAGCTGGCAGTCAATACTAGATATTGAGAATAAATTCTGCATTCTGGGGGACCAAGTAGGGCATCAGATTACAGTTCTAATCACCCATGTGGATACTTGTTTCCCTTTCTATCTATCCATATTCCTACATGCCTTGGGCAAAGCTTAACAGAATTGACTGGGAGAACTGAAGAATTTTCATTGGTTTAGCAACATTGTCCATTTTAGCCAGTACCTTGTGATTATTTGAAATTACTTCTTTTATTCTCTATTAAAAAGCAAAATGAAGAAAACCTAAAAAGGTCATCTGAAGTTACAAAAAAAAAAGTGGAACTGCTTTCTTCAGGAATATTGCAGAATCCTATTATTTTAGCCATGTCATAGCAGTTTAATTCCTTTACCTGTATACTATATTGCCAAGCTACAGTACTAGACAAGTGGGAAAATGATTTCTCTGACTTTTGTGCATTTAAATACTCAATCATGACATTCTGTTAATGTTATTTTCAAATAGAATGTCCTTGCTTTTAAAATGAAAAATGAAGGGGGAAGGGGAGGGAAACACAATTGTTCAAACCTTTGAATCAATACATATTCATTAGAATGGATGATGTGGAACCCAACTGCACTCCATGCATTTATTTAAATATTCTCATATGATTTCCACAAGTAATCATTAAAGTAAATGCAAGAATAAGCCAAGTTATACATAGACTCATTTGCATTTGTGCCCATCTCAGATTCCTAAGTTACTCCTTACTTGAGGCAATTGTTAAGTCATACATTTTAAGTTATATCTTTTGAAAATTCAAGACCCTGTGATATGGAAATGTTATAAAACTTCTTTGGGCCTGATTTTATTTAATATCTATGTACAACAAATTTTCTTACAAAGTGACTCATGAATGCATAAGTACCTCAGAATAAGTCAGTGTGTACTAATATTGACACGAAAAAGCAATGATGTTCAGAAAATGAATTGAGATGGTTGGTAGGAAGAATAGGATATTTAACTGGAAATTAGAAATTTTGTTTTGTGTTTGTTTTTTTTCCCCTTTAGGGAACTATGGTAGGCTTGCATAAGTTTGACCTCTCTTCCCATAACAATGTCATGAAACTTCCCTTAAACTTAATTTGTCCAGATGACTAAAGCTCTTTCATCTAAGTTTCCTACACATTAAAGGTATGAAGAAAAAAAAAAGTCAGCTTACAAAAACTCTACTTCAAATCAAAGATATCATTGGGGGACTCCTAGTTCATCCACACACCTTTCCTCATACTGGAACTTTTCCCTTTGAAGACAAATGGAACTGAGTCTCCCAGAACTGTTAATTGTAAAACAACCTTTTAATGCTATTAAGTATAAGTTATTGTAGTTAAAGCACATGCTCCTTCCCCTTTTCCTGTTGAGGCCAGTTCAGCATGGTATGGCCATTGGCATAGTATTATGGGTAGACTTATTTGGATTGATGAAAAGTGAAGTAGGCATAACTAGGAAAACAATATACATTCACTACAATAAAGGAAATGGAAATAATCACAAACTAATTTGAAAACTATGTAATGATAAAGAACAAGTTTGGGCTCAAAAAAGGAGATAAGACAATATACCCCTTTCTCTTCTTGGATGAAGTTAGAACTAAAATGACAAAATATTGAATATAATGTCAAACTCAATTGATGTGTTGGTTAGTTTTGTTTTAGCTCTCTTCTCTCTCTGTCCCCCTATTCTCTGTGCCTGTGTCACTTTTGCTCTCTGTCTCTTTCTCTTTCTTGTCTGCTATATATAAAGAAAAAGAAGATATACTTTTGTAAATGAAGGTAACAAAATTAAAAACAAGTTATTAATATACTTTCTAAACAAAATATATGTGGTATTAAGTATTGAAGCACTTTCTTATCTTTTATTGAGGGACAATAACTTTAATATTGCTTTATTTTACTAGTTTCCTCATTCTGGCCATCCAGTCTTACCACTGTAGACACAATGAGAAACATTACTCCTCTGGAATCCACATCCTTTTGCCATATCCAGGAGGTATTTGTTGCTGCAGTAGAGATTAAAGGATCCTTCAGATTAAAGAATACTGTACCATAGAATTTGTGGTAGAGAAGATGAAACATGGGCCAAGTAAATGTCAAACAAATAAACATGTATTAAGTCACTACTGTGTCAAGAACTATACTAAGTACTGAGGATGCAAAGAAAGACAAAATTGATCCCTCATGTTAAGAAGTTTATAAGCTACTGGTTAATAAAGCATGGAAACAACTATGTGCAAACAAGATATATACAGGATAAATAAGATACTCATAGAGAGAATGCACTAGCATTGGAAATGGCTTCTTACAGAGAGTTAGGTTTTACCTGAGACCTGGAGGAAGGCAGAGAAGTTGAGTGAAAGAATCCCAGACATAAGAGAGTAGTCAAGTAGAATTCAATTTCTGAAGATTTCCTAGAAATGTCACTAGACTATAAAGTATGTAATAATAATAATAATAATAAATATAGTCCATTTTATGTGCCAGGCTCTTTGCTAAGCACTTGTTTTGCCAATATTATTTCATTTAATCCTCACAACTCTGCAAGGTAGGTGTTACTACAACTCTCATTTAGGAAATGAAGAAACTGAGTCAGAGATTAAAGAACTTGTCCCTGGGCATACAACTAGTAAGAATCTGGGGCTAGATTTGAACTCAGTTCTTCCTGACTTCAAGCCCAGAACTCTATCCAAGTTGCCACTTAGCTGTGGAAAGAACTAAAGTCTAATGAAAGTTAGAAGGGTGCCATATTATGGAAGACTGCAGAAGTCAAACAGAGCCAAGCATACTTGATCCTGGAAGTTATAGAGAGACACTGAAGTTTCATGATTAGGGGTATCACATGGTTAGAACATAATTTTAAGAAGATTAATTTTTTTTAATTTTTGGTGAGGCAATTGGGGTTAAGCGACTTGCCCAGGGTCACACAGCTAGTGAGTGTTAAATGTCTGAGGCTGGATTTGAACTCAGGTCCTCCTGAATCCAGGGCCAGTGCTCTATCTACTTCCCCATTTAGCTGTGCCAAGAAAATTAATTTTAAAGCTGAGAAAAGGATTATCTAGAATCACAGGACACAAAGTAGGGAGGAAAACCAGCAGGCTATTGCAATAAGCCAGGTCTGAGATGATGAGTTCCCATGCCAGGGTGGTGGCATTGTCAGAATAGAGAAGGGGCCAGAGACAAGAGATGTTTTGGAGGTAGAATCTATATGACTTGGTGCCTGATCAAATTTGGGTGTGGGAGTCAGGGGAAAAAACGAGGTGAGGATAATGCCTAGATTCCAAACCTCAATGACTAGAAGGATGGTAATACGTTTGATAGCAATAAGGAAATTGAGAAGAAGATGGGGTTGGGAGATATGATGATGAATTCAGTTTTGAACCTATTGAGTTTGAGGTATCTGATAGATATCCTGTCTAAGATATCCTATAGAAATTAGAAATATGAGGCAGGAAGTCAGAAGGGAAGTTAGGACTGAAGAAAAAGATGTGTGGATTCATTCTCATGAATTCATGAAAGCTGATGAAATCACCATTCAACAGAATGTAGGGAACAAAATGACACAAAACAGAGAACTGAGGTAGAATCACAGTTAGTGGACAAAACCTGTATAGAGATCCAGGGAAGGAGACTGCCATCAGACAATTTACTGAAGAAATTGAAAACATTGTTTAACAGTACAGGACCATACAAATTACAGGGACCTCTTCTGGAATGTTCAAATGTAGAGATCAACACATAGAACATTCATGTTTCAGCACATGTTTTTAAAGGTCTTTTTCCACATTTCAAAGTTTAGTTCAAAGTTTCATATCTTAGTTCAATGACAAATATCTCAATCACACTTTTCAAATGCAATGCTTATGTAAAATCAATGATGGAGGCCTTGAGTAACTCTATAATAACCCATCAATAAGCTCAAGCAATGAATGTAAAAAGCAATTATTATGAAAATAATTTCAGTTCAATGAAGAGTGAGGCACAATCCTGCTACAAAAATGCTCATCGCTCTTGCTTTATTTGTGCTTTTTTAAGTTTAAAGTTAGTAATATCTTTGAAATGGAAAACAGAACTTTATTTTTTGTTGTAATCAACAAAAATAAAACATTGAGGGTTTCAGAAGAGGAAAAAATAAACAATAAGCAATTAGATTTTTCAGAAATGAAACTCAAACGAAATCTGAAAGCATGTTTCATCATCTTTATCAAATAAAAACCCTTAGGAGTATGACTTTTTATAAAACTTTCATAGTCATCATACAACAGCCAAAGCAACATACTTTAGTGGCAAGAACACTCATCCAGGAATGAGGAAACTAGGCTCCTCTGCTCATCTCTGCTGCTAAAGGGCTGGATAGTATTAAGGAAATCATTTCACCTCTGGGGGTTTCAGCTTCCTCAACTGTAAAATGATGTGGTTGGACCAATTGATCCCTAAGTTTCCTTGATGCTATAATAGTTTATGATTCTAAATGAGAAGTTATAACATCAAGGCTAAAAAGAGTTCATCACAATTATATTTAGGATTTTATGCCTCAACATTTGTTCTTAGCCATAGGAAATAAGAGAAAAATATGTAAGATGGCACATAGCAATTTAATGTATCCACAGACTATAGGTAATCTATGTAGATCACTTACAATTTGATAAATAATAATATACACCAGACTATGTGCATATTAAATAGAAATGCCTTCTATAGATGTCTCGTGAGATAGGAGCAGAGTGGCCAAGCACTTTGGCACCCAAATGGTAGAAATACGAATCTACTGAAATGCTCTAGAGATAGCTTTATTGTGTCAAAAAATGTAATTTCATCAATTGGTCTCATTTTAAGGTCCTCATGTATTTTTCTTTAATGTATTGTCCCTTTTCTTCTTTTCATTTAATTAAAAATAAATATTTAAACTCTATTAGAGATACAGAAAGCCTTCAATATTAAAAGAACAGCCAATATGAAGTAGTTGCACACCAACCTCTTAAACTTTGGCTGATTATCTCTGTTAACTATCTCTTTGAAACTGACAGTGGCTTGGGCAGAAGCTAGTAATCAAAAAGAAATCGGCCTTTTTGTTCACATTTCTTTTCTTCTATTCAGAATAGCAAAAAACCTGTTTGTTTTTGAAATGACTTTCCCTTTGAAGCCTGAGATACTGTATGAGCCACATCAATTTCAAAGAATCAGTTACCAGCACTGGAGCAACTCTGGTTTAATGGGTTGTTATGCCACTATCTACAGCAGGGTTTATCTTGTCCATTTTATAAATATCTGATAGACAGAGACAGTAGGGGAGAGATTGAAAATAGTAAGATACATTCACAGAGCTGATGTCATGTGTCCTTTTTTCTCACACTTCTAAAAAAATATGTTTTCTTCCTATAAATTTCTCTATCCATTTGTATATTACTTTTGTACATGCATCCATCCCCTGTTCAAAGTTTTAATAACAACCTATCAACTCACAAGAATTATTAAACTGCTACTCTGTGACCAGCCAGGCAATATGTTCGATCTAGAAAGACTGACAGAATGGAGCAATCCCTGTCCTTGGAGAGTTTATAATCTATTTGGAGAGATAATATGTAAAAACACATAAGTATATATAAAATAGATAGAAGTTAGAAACAGGTACATAGGTTAAATTCTTTGCTATTTTTTAAAATAGTATTAAGTCTCATACTGGTGAATTTTGCTGACTTTTCATGGTTTATTCTCTGTTAATTTGGATGACTTTCTGAAGAAGAAGAGGGGAAATTAGGAAAATAAATGATAACAAGAGAAAAAAGGTAGAGGAGGAGGAGGAAGAAGAACAAGAAAAAGATGATTAAAATGATAATGACAACAATGATGATGACGGCAGTGATGATGATGGAGAGGAGAAGGAAGAAGAGGAGGAGCATTCAATGAAACCATTTTCAAGTTTGGAGTGGATATGATTTCATCCACTTAAGGATGCTTACACACACACACACACCCCTCCATGAAGAAACTCCATCTATCAATGTAGATCATATTTCTATGAAATTCATAGCCTTAGAGATATGCCTAGAAACCTGAGAGAATAAGTAACTCATGGAAGGGGAAAAAAATCTAGTATGTGTTAGAGACAGATCTAATTATGGTCTGCATGATTTCTAGGCAAACTCACTAACCACTGCACTATGCATTATTTTTATTTTATTTTTTTTTGCACTATGCATTATTAACCAAAACAATAGCTATTTCCAAGAAATGTAACAATTGGAATGACGCCACCTGCTGGAGACTTACTGTAGAAAAGCTCCGCCATGAGGAAAGGGCCTCTGAAGGCAGGACCATGCAGCTTTCTTTGGCATCAGGAAGTGATGTTGGCTTGTGGGAGAAGGAAGGGGGAGCCTGATGCTCTGACTCTCACTCTTTGCTATGGACTCCGGTGGAGAAGGGAGCTAGAAATCTGCTCTCCCTTTAATAGACAGATGAATCTAGGCCTTTCTCTCTCTCTTTACCAAATTCTTATGTTCCTTAATAAATGCTTAAAAGTCTAACTCTTGCTAAAGCTTATAATTTATTGGCGGACACTTATCAGATATTTTAGACAGTATAGCTAGAATTTTAACCCTTATAGAAAGTATCCACTATTTTGAGGAATGCCTTTAATAAAATAGTTCTAGTTGGTAATGCATTCATATAGCACTCAACTGTATCAGAAGTAAAAGATGAATCTAAAGACAGGTATGAATTTTTTTCTATTATTTAAATGACACATTTTTTGTTCTATTTTTTCTCATATATATAAAAAGTATACATAGAAGTGCTAACAAAGGTGTTTTGATCAATTGAATGTTCTCATATTTTCCAATTTTGCTCTGACTTCTCATTAATTCTCAAATTAATAAAACGAAACCATTCTTCTCTTGGTAATTAAAGCATGATGGTTTTTTCCCACAATAGTAATCAATTTAAGCAGTCAAAAGCGAAAACAACAAGAAGATAATTCTTTGCACAGCAATACAATATACCAGTCAATAAAAATTGATTATCTTTGCATTGATCAACAGGTAAACTTGTTGCTATTCATCAGAATAATGGATGTCCAATTGGTTAGAAAACAACTCTTTGCTTAATGACTCTCAATATTTCAGGTAGTCTCTAAATTGCCCACAGATTATTAAATGACTCTTTTAAAAATCAATTTACAGATTCTGAGCCTAAAGCAGATATTATGGCTAGAGGTAACAATTAGTTATATTCTTCAGGCACTAATTTAAAAGAAATTGAGTACCAAATAGAAGTTGAAAGAATACATTTAACCTTTTATTCCCTACCCCATCATGTACTCCCCCCCAAAAAAATAAAAGAAACCGTGAACAAAAGTGTCCTTACCTAGTTTAACTAGCCCTCAAAATGGCTTTAAAAAAATACTACACCCAAATGTTAGTCTCTTTTATTCCAGATATAACTAGTTAACAATATAACATTTTGCTTACTTAAATAAAATAATATAACCATTATTGTACAGCAAAACTGTTTTTTCCTGATTCAGACATAAAGACTTAGAAAATGCAAAAAAAATGGTTGAGACTAGTATATTTGTTTCAAACTTGCTATTTTTTTTAATATGTGAAACTACTGTCATGTCTTTTGAGAAAATTGTTGACTTAGACACATTTATGTTAATTTTAGAAAGGGTTCTAGTGACCCTGATAGGTTATATAATTTACCCAGGGTCACCCAGGTAGTACAAAAGTAGGATTTTAACTCAGCTTGAATTTCAATCTAACTCCAAAGATGGCAATGTATTTACTATACCATCTTTCTCTTATTCCCTTAGGTTGTGAAGTAGATAGAGTATCTGAGCTGGTCAGGAAGAACTGAATTCAAATTTTACCTCAGATTTATACTAGCTGTGTGACTCTAAAAAAGTCACAGCCTTTGTTTGCTTCAGATTTCTCAACTATAAAATGCAAAATAATAGCACACCCCCCGCCCAACACACACATCTTCAAGTTCTTGTGAGGATCAAATGAGATAATAATTCTGGCACTTCGTAATGTGCCTGACACATAGTAAGTACTATACAAATGGTAGCTATTATCACTGTTGCAATCATCATTAATATGACAACAATAAAGTCATATCTATAAAGAAGCTATAGTTAACAAAAAAACATTGATAAGTCCATTTTTACCAAAGAGAGAGGCGGGGGGGAAACATCTCATAAATGAAAGGAAAGATGATGATTTTCAGCACTTGCAACATAATTTGTATAGATTTCAATAGCCCATTTCTTTAAACAAAAGCTTTATACAGCATTGTTGACAGGATATCTTTATCTACACCGTAAGAAAACACAAGGTAGGAGGGATATACAATTTGCAATCATTACTATCACTTATGGAACCAACATTACCTATGCATCATTTCAAAAATACTATTGGATTTTGTTTTGTTACTATTTGTGTCTCTCCTTACTGGTGTGGTGTCATACGTAAGAATGTCCTCTTTTTCTTCTAAAGATCAGCAATCATGTGTTAATTGCAAGAAAGGTAATCCTATATTTCAAGGAAATTTCTAAATTAAAGCTTTCACGAAGGGAGAGATAACTATATTTCTAAATGTTTGTTGTCCAATATGGCACCCAATCTCTGCCTTTGGGGTTTCAATTTAGAAATATCCACGCTCACTTCTAACAGCATTTTTTAAATACTTGTTCTAATATCTTCATTTGTTATATGTACAGCCTACTCACACCCACCATATGTCTCTACATTAAACTTTAGGTGACCTGAAATTTGAAATTTTTGGAGACTGTATTGTCTCATGTCTTCTAGTCCTATAAATTTAACAGTGAAATATTGATGTTAAAAATTTATCTAGAATTTCATTTCAAGGAGAAGTTTATGGTCATTAAAATCTCAGCACAATTTTGCAAAGGTATTCTTGGTTGCTCTCGATTCCTTTTAAATTCTGGGTACAGCTAATTGTCTATATGTATTCTCATTCCTAGATAAAGAACATCATATATTGTTTGCATATTTGGGCAGTGTTTAATAAAATATAAAAGAAAAATTATGGCCACCAATTGGCAAAAATAATAACATTGGTAACTAGAATTTGGGATCTTGAAAAAGGTAATGCTTCACCCCTTGCATAATCCTCTTTTTTTTGGGGGGGGGTGAGGCAATTGGGATTAAGTGACTTCCCCAGGGTCACACAGCTAGTTAAGTGTCATATGTCTGAGGCTGGAATCGAACTCAGGTCCTCCTGAATTCAGGGCCGGTGCTCTGTCCACTCTGCTACCTAGCTGCACCCATAATCCTCTCTTATCAGCAGTTCTCTAATAAACTGTTCTTCTTCCCCAGTCTAGTCAGGTATGGAAGTACCACCTATCATAATCACCTAAATATTATATATATATATATATATATATATATATACACACACACACACACACACACACACATGATACTGATTCACCTGGCTTAAAATATATTGAAATTGAGCAATAGCTCCTGAGTATCATCATTGTTATTATTTTATTTCTTTTTTGTTTGGTTGTTTGGGGAGGAGAGGTTATAGTCATCTTTCCTGGCTGGAGTACTGGTTCATTTCTTAACCTCCTGATATGATGGTAACTGAATTGAAAGTAATAAAATGCACTATATTTATTCATTAGAATTTTATCTGCATATATACTTTTTCAATCATCTCTATCCTTTTGATTTGGATGTGAAATTTAAAAAAAAATCTTTGGATTAGTGATCTTTCATTCAAGTAAATTACCTATACTTTATGGCCGATATTAGGACTGCTCTATTTAACAAAATGTTCTAATACATCCCCCAAATATTGTACAGGCATTCACAAAGTCAAAGCAAAACAAATATAAGTAGTATAATGTTTTTTGTTTGTTTCATTTCTTTTTCCACCACTGCATCTCTGCAATGTTAGAACGATGGACAAAAGGATGCTTGGTGATAGATTAATATCCATTATAAAATATTTGTGCGTCAAGCGAATTTTCAATTAAAAAAAGGACATGATTGTAATAGCAACAAAATTGACCTGTATGAGATGTATCTGAAAATTATTAGAGGATCTGTTGCAAGTATAATGGGGAAAAAGATGTTTTCAGCTCTATATCACAGTTAAATATCCTAGAGAGTTGATATAAAAGCTATATGAATTCATATATCCAAGGGTATCAGAGACAGGTGTGGAGTCTAACACATGGTAAATTTTCTAATTTAAAAGGGAAATAATAAAATGAAGAAAATTAATTGAGAATTCTGTCATTACTTCAAAAGGCCTAGAAATCTATTTGTAGATAGATAGATGATAGATAGGTAGATAGACAGATAGAGATGATAGATGGATGATAAGTAGATAGATGAGAGAGAGAAAGAAAGAGGTAGATTGATGATAGGTAGAGAGAGAGATGGCAGATAGGTAGATAGGCAGATAGATTATAGACAGATAGGAAGATGACAGATAGATAGATAGATAGATAGATAGATAGATAGATAGATAGATAGATAGATAGATAGATAGATAGATAGATAGATAGAAATCTAGAGCTGCCTATAGTATTTGGAGTTTCTGATGGCACTTGCTACAAGAAGCTGCTGGCATCTTCCCTTGTCATGTGGATTACAGACTCAGCAGCATAAATTACTTTACCTGAATTCTGAGATCAATTCATAATTACAGTCTCAACAGGGTCTACCCTACAAATCAAGTTTCATAACTTAGACTAAGAGCAGGGTACAGTTGTTTTTCAAGCTAACATTAATACTAGCAAGTTCACAATAATATCACAATACATGAAAATCATTGAACATATTCATCTCTTGTATTCCTTAAGGTGTTTAAAAAAAATTCTAAAAGCTACCAACTCTTTTACTCTCTGTCCAGTTTAACAAATTCTGATGGAAACAACAATAGCACCAACTAATATTATTTAAAAGAGAATAATTAAATTCTGGGATTAAAATAAATACTTGGCTGCTGACCTCTCTGCTGACCTCTAGTCTTGCAACTCTAAACACTGTTTAGACATCTCAAAATGGATGTCCTGTACATATCTTAAACTCAATATGTCCACACTAAACATATCACTCCCCACCCCCCTGCAAATCTTCTCCACATTTCTAACTTTCCTATTACTACAAAGGGTATCATTATTCTCCTAGTCCGCCATGATTCCAATTTAGGTATCATCTTTGACCTCTCACCTTGTGATTTTAACTTTGTAAATTCTCAAATAAAGCCCCGCTTTTCTCCACTAGTACTACCATCTTGGTGCAGGGCCTCATTCCTCACACCTGGAGTTTTGCAATAGCTATCTGGTTGGTCAATCTGCCACAAGTCCCTTCCCAATCTAACCTATCCTCTACTCAAGCATCAAAGTGCTTTGATTTTCCTAAATGCAGATCTCACCACCACAATGCTCTAATGAATATCCTACAGTGGACCTATCCCTATCACCTCTAGGATCAAATATAAAATCCTGTTTTTGGCATTCAAAGTCCTTCCTCTTCCTCCTCCTCCTCCTCCTCCTCCTCCTTCTTCTTCTTCTTCTCTCTCTCATACACACACACACACACACACACACACACACACACACACACACACACACACACTCCCAATCATTTAATACCTTAAACTCTGCCAAGTGCTCTAGGATACAACAGTTCTGGCTTCTTTGCCATTTGCCAAACAAAACACTCTGTGTCTGAATTCTGATAATTTTCATTCACTATAAATGATATAGGGAATATTCTCCAACTTCATCTCTAACTCTTGACTTCCCTGGTTTACTTCAAGCCCCAACTAATATCCCAGTTTCTATAGGAAGCCTTTTCCATTACTTTTTTTTGTTTGTTTTGTGGGGCAATGGGGGTTAAGTGACTTGCCCAGGGTCACACAGCCAGTAAGTTTCAAGTGTCTAAGGCTGGATTTGAACTCAGGAACTCCTGAATCCAGGGCCGGTGCTTTATCCACTGCGCCACCTAGCCGCCCCCTTCCATTACTTTTTAATTCTAGTGCATTCGCTCTGTTGAATATGTCCAATTTATCCTGTATATAGCCTGTTAGCAGATAGTTGTTTGCATGCTATCTCCTCCATTAGAATGTGAACTCTTCAAAGGTCTTTTGTCTTTCTTTGTTTGCTTAGCATAATATCTAGCATGTAATGGGTACTTAACAAATGTTTATTCACTGATTCAATGCATTTATATGGGAATCTGACAAAAATGTCTACTTATTTGATCTCCACCTCAATTTTCAAATCCACATTGAAAAGATGGTGTATAACTCTATTGAGTAATGAATTTGGCCTCATTTTAGTTTCCAAGTCAAAAACACCTGCATGAGAAGTGTTAGGGAAGGGGAGAGTTTAAAGCCTTTTCTTATACCTGACATTAAAAAAAAAGTCTGTGCTCTAGCTGACTACATGATAATTTGAATTTCTAGTTCAGCCACAGTCAATGGACTTCCCCTTAGAAATCCTATCTGCCTCACAGATACTCTTCTGCCCTTTCTAATCCTATAGACTTAACAATATCTTGCCACATATGGAGATAAACAGTTTCTCAACACAAATGTCTAAAAAATGTCAGAACACACAAACCTTCCACTAGTAGGTCCACTTGTCAAGTTGAAAATGACTGGATGAAAAGACCACTGAAATGAGCCAACATAAAGCTTGAGGCTAAAGAAGACTGTTATACTAAACAAAATGCATCTGATTTTAATCTATTTTGACTCAAAAGGAAGAAAACCAATATGGAATATGTAAAGGAAAGAGAGACATGGAACCAAATCATTTTAAACAAGGAATCTAGTGCTCCCCCCACCCCACCACCAATGCTGGGACATACGTTGGTGGGCTTTATTGAATACTCAGAGAATTATTTTTGCCAAATCTGCAATAAAGAAACTTTGAAGAGCAATCAGAGGCAAAGAAACTTTCAATTTTATGTTAAGTCAATTTAGAACCGTATTCCCAAGTTAAATTTATATTCTTTTCTTTCCCCTATGAAGTATTTTAATCATAAACTATGCATGGTGTTATGTCTAATGAGTCAATGATTTTAGATTTCCAAAATAATTTTTATTCTCTCTGTCAAAATTCTGCTGTGAGGAAGAATCATTTATGAAGGCACAACCATAAATGATAAAACCTGCTTGTGGTAGCCAATTTTATAGATTATCATAAACCTTACTAGAAATATTATTTCAGAATGTCTCTTTGAGGTTATGCATATTTAATTTTAATTTTATTTGTGATATATAATTATATTTTATACATATATCAAAAATAAATATATATAAAACAGATATATGACATATATAAGATACATTTTCTACATTATCACATTTAGATATACCTAGATATATCCTAATACATTTAACTTAGTATTTTAATTCCTTAAATAACTGGTTTATAAGTAACAAATACATATCAATTTATATAAATAATTTATGTAACATATTTGTTTAAATATACTCACTATATAAATAATACCTAAGTAATTTATAAATGCACAAAATATGTGTGTATGTGTGTATAAATACATATATAATTCCTGTACCCTTCCCAGCACACCCCTTCCCCACCTTTCGAAATTAAACATTTTTATTTATAATTTTCTATGCATTTTATTAAAAGGCCAAAATTGAATGGGAAGTCTGACTTTCAAATACAGGATTCAAGGGAAACATAAAATTGTTCAAAAGAAAGAAAGAAAAACTGTAAGAAATTTAATGTTACACTATTTCTAGTTCTGTATGGAAAAATATATCTAATTCTCGATAACTATTATAAAATTAATTTTAATACAATTAGGAGTATTTGTAAGGAGCTTGTGGTCATAAGGTAATATTTAAGGTATGATATTATTTGTATGTCTAAAAAATATAAGAATGATTAGAAAGAGTTTATGTAAACAGGGTGTGATAATAAGGTGACATTGATGATATAATGCCATAGAAAATAAAATAAAGGGCTAAAAAGAAATTGCAAGGAAGAAGTAGAATGGGAGAAACTGAATGGAGTGAACACACATATACACAAAGAAGCATAAACAGGGGCACCTAGGTGGCACATTGGATAAAGCACTGGCCCTGGATTTAGGGGGACCTGAGTTCACATCCGACCTCAGACACTTAACACTTACTAGCTTTGTGACCTTTGGAAAGTCACATAACCCTCATTGTCCACCCCCCTCCCAAAAAAAGAGAAAGAAGCATAAACAAACAATTAAATAAATAAATAATTGAATTATCATAATGGAAGGGAAGATAGGGGACATGGACAAAGATCAAACCTTACTCTCATCAAAGTTGGTACAAGCAGGGAACAAATACACTCAGTTTGATATAGAAATCTATCTTACCCTATACAGAAGTTCAGATAGGGATGGTGATAATGGAGGGGGTATGGGGGACTAACAAGGGGGAGGGGATATTGGGGAAGGTGGTTGTGGGAAAGGAGAGGGTGGGGGTTCATAGTGGGAAGGATGAGCAGATGAAAAATAGCAATAGAGAGACATTATAAGTAAAAATGTGAACACATTTGAGGCAGAGTGTTACACACGGGGTGAATGTAGAGAGTTGAAGCAAGGAAAACAGGAGTAGCAATTATGATTTCAAACAGAACAGAGGCAAAAATAGATCTGGTTGAGGGAGATGGTGAGGGAATCCCTATTTTGCTAAGGGGTACCATGGACAATGAAGTCGTATCAGTACTTAATATGTATATGCCAAGTGGTATAGCATCTGGGTTTTTGAAGAAGTTGAATGAGTTGAAAAATCTCTAGGACCAGATGGATTCACAAGTAAATATCTACCAAACTTTTAAAGAACAATTAAACCCAATACTATATAAATTATTTGAAAAAATTAAGGGCTTCAAAAAAGCTTGTAAAGACATGTATGAAATGATGTATTGGGAAGTGAGCAGAACCAAGAGAATACTCTACACAGAGACAGCAATATTGTTTGATGACGAACTGTGAATGACTTAACTATTATCAGCAATGCAATGATCCAAGTCAATCCCAAAGTAATATTGATGAAACATACTATTCACCTCCAGGGAAGGAACTGATTTTGATGGAACAGATTGGGTCATACTATTTTTCACATTCTTCCATTAAGTGACAAATATGCCAATGTTTTCCATGATCATATATGTATAACCCATATCAGATTATTTGCCACCTCAGGGAGGGGGAAAGGAGGGAGCAAGGGAGGGATAGAGATTGGAATAGAAAAATATATGGTCATTATTTTTTAAAATACCCTCAAACTAGGACTTTAAAGGAGATTAAAACATTCAAAAATGGTACAATTGGATTTCCCCCCAAAAGAGTTGTTTTTTCCCAATTCTCATTGTGATAATTCAACAAGTGAATTGAATTTCACAAACATTTATTATATACCCTGTGCTTATGCACAACACTACGTACCACAGATAAAAAGATGAACATAGAAATGGATCCTACCTTTGAGAAACTCTAAAACATGACCTTCTATAAGACAGCTACTGTTTTTGTTCTTTAAAACTCTAGTACTTAAATCAGTAGTGCCTGGAAGAGCAATCATTTAAATGCACCTTGTACAACTGACTTTTAGGGTGAGGCAACATGTACATATGGAAGTAAAAACAAAATATTACATTATGAAAACCTAAATCCCATCAGGTCTCAGCTTTTACATATATGTATTTATACATTCATACATGTATCCATACATGTGTGCCCATACATATAAATATCTACCTCTATCAATATAGTTCAGCATCAATTTTGCAACTTATTATCTTAGCAAATTGCCTAAAACTTTGACAGATTAGTGAATCTGTCACAATGACATGACCAGTATGCTTCAGATACATGTTAGACACATAAAATACCTGTTGAATAAATAGAATTGAACTGAATTGTCACTAATACAAAGTAACACCCCCTTAAAAGTGATTTCTTGGGGGCGGCTAGATGGCGCACTGGATAGAGCACCGACCCTGGAGTCAGGAGTACCTGGGTTCAAATCCGGCCTCAGACACTTAACACTTACTAGCTGCGTGACTCTGGGCAAGTCGCTTAACCCCAATTGCCTCACCAAAAAAAAATAATGGATAAAAAATTTAAAAATTAAAAAAAAAAAGTGATTTCTTTTTTTTTTTCCAAGGCCATGATGGTTAAGTGACTTGCCCAGGATCACACAGCTAGTAAGTGTCAAGTGTCTGAGCCCAGATTTGGATTCAGGTGCTCCTGAATCCAAGGCTTGTGTTTTATCCACTGCACCACCTAGCTGCCCCCCTTAAAAGTGATTTCAAAAAGAAAAAGGCCTCACCAATGGGAAGTAGTAGTTAAGGAGTGCCTTATTGAAGTTGAATATGCTATAGGACAGAGGTGACAAGAGAGTGTGTTCCAGAAATGAGAGGCCACTTATACCAAGATATGAAGGTAGGAAATGAAATGACATGCATGGAGAATAAGTCATTTTGCATGAAAGGATAAAGAACTTTCAAGATTACTTTGAAGTCTGAGTTAGTATTGAAAAAAGTTTGGAGATTTCAAAAAGGACTCTAAAAAGGCAGTGTAACTATTCTGACAACATTCCTTAATACCAAATAGGTAACTCATCAATGTTCTTTGGAAAAAAAAAAGGGGGAAAAAAAGAAGAAAAAAATAAAGATCACCAGGCAAGGATAAATGGATTTCCTGAAGTATCCTGCTAGCTCATAAAATAAGGTAAAAATAATTTATTCTCAATGTTTGATGTCCTTGAATTGCCTTTTCATGTGTGCAACCAACCTGATTTATCTAATAATTAACTCCTGTTCTTTTCTAATTTTACCCAAAGTCTTGGGATTGAATTTTCATTTTTATCATAGGATAGCATGCCATATAGATATCAGTACAAGTAGGTGCTAAATCTAATTCTAACTGGGTGTGTTTTGGGATAACGTTTAGTTCCTCAGTTTAGTCACATGTAAAATGAATTTTCATGAGGCTACACTCTAGCTTGCTTATCACTGAACATGAACCAAAATTCTATCTATTGTTATTTACTATAACTCCACTTTCACCTCTCTCTCTTTCTCTCTCTCTCTCTCTGTATTTTTTCTTTCTCTAGGTCAATCTGTCTGCCTTTAACACATACACAACCATAAAAAATAAATCTTATTCACTACTTTAACAGTTGCTTATGATAAAACAATGGGAAAAGATGATTAAATATGGCCTGACAGTCAAAGGAATCTCTTCTTGAATCTCTTCTCGAAACTTTTATTTCCAATTCTTTCTTAAATATATCATGCAGTCAGTAAACATTTACTAATTCACTAATGTGCTTCATGGGTGTTCCTGGAAGTGATACAACAAAAGGATCAATCAGAATCTTTGACCTCATGGTGTTTGCAGTCTAGTAATTGAATTCAGTTCATTGAACATTGATTTAGTACCCATATTGTACAGGGTGGCAAGTCAAATGCAAATAGCATAAAAGTCATTCCTATAACTTTTCTATAACATTAAATTCCACTTAATTTGAACCAAACCACTTTCCTTTATTTGAATGGGATTATTACAATGAAAAACAGAATTTAAGAGTGAATAGAGCTCTGGCCTAAGAGTTAGAAAATCAGATTTCAAGTTCTTGTCCTGAAACTAGCTTTGTGGTGTATTAACTTTTATCCTCTCGATACCCAAGAGAGCCTTCTAAAACTGTTATAGAAAATAATTTGTCAACGCACAGAGGTAATTTCCATTCTTGTAGTTGTATACATGAATAAAAACACAGGTGCAGATCAACTGGAGACAGGCACACACATACACTTATATGTATTCATCATGTCATTGTTACATTGTTTTGACCCATATTTTAAAATCAGAGATCAAGAACAGTAAGAGATGTTAGAGGTCATCTAGTCTTCTCTTTTTAGAGATACAGAAATGGAAGCTCAGGAGATAGGATTTGAACTCAGGTTGTTTGAATTCAGTGCTAATATTTTGTTTTGTTTTGTCTTTTCCTAAATTATCATCCTGTATCTTACTTGATGCTCATAATACTTCTATGAAATATGTTATTCAAATAAAATTATAAGTAAGAAATGTAAATGTGTGTGGAAATGAACTCAAATGACTTATCTATGGTTATATGACTCATAAATAATGGAGGCAAAGCAGGATATGCCCTGCTGCCTTCCCAAATAAATAAATTAATTAATTAGAATCTCAAATCTTTGACTTATCACTTCTTTACTTCCTTATATGGTAAATTAGACTAAGGACTCCTTTAGAGCTGGATAGCTCTGGAGCTGGAGTCAGAGAAGTTGGGTTTGACTTGGGCCTCAAACATTTATTTGCCTTTAGAAAAGTAGAATCAATCCCATAGAAATCCTCACAAAGGTAGAAAATGGCAAAAGCAAGATATAAACTGTCAGTGGAAAGAACACTTTATAAGCATCTCATATGTGGCAGACATACTGTTTAGCACTAGAGATACAAGGAAAAGCAAATCATAGCCCCTGAACTCTAGTAGCTCATAATCTAGCAGGGAAAGACAACACATAAAAGGAAGTTGAAAATTGGTTAAAGAAGAGGAGGGAAGGTTGCCCAGTTCAATGGCATAATGAAAATCTTGAACACTGCAGCCTAGTGGGGGAGAATGATATGGCACCACAGCGTGCCCTACTTCATTGAAGAATCTGGGAAGAGCTCTCCATTGTCCACTTTATGACTTTTCCATTCAGAAGGGGGGAGGGGTCTTAGGTGCAGGGGATACTGAAGAGCATGTTGTACCACAATGAGAGCAGAGTGTACATATCATTTTTAGGAAACAATGCACCCATGACATTGAACATGTTAAGGAAGGGATTGGAAGCAATAAAGACAAATATCAAACTCCAAAGCTTTGGTTGGAGGTGTGGGGGTAGTATAAGCTATCAGCTCCCCACTGTCCTCTTCTCATTATTATTGCTGGCAAGTTGATGAAGGACTTGTTAGGGATTTGATTATGGTAATGCGGTCTGCAGTCATCATTGTTAAGCATGCAAGTGGTCATGTGCATGAGAAAGTAATGACCACTGAAATACCAGTAGCCTAATAATCATATAGATAAGATACTCAGAAAAGTCCCCAAAGAGAAGGTTGGGGATGCTTTGCAAAGCATATGAATGAGCCAGAAGTGTTATATGTATGAAGTACATTTTATTACAGAACAGATGTCAAATATGTTGAACCGTATGACATTATAGTTCCTTTGATTGACTTTCTTGTTAAAAAAAAAATCATAGGAAATTGACTCTTTTTCCCTATTTTTTTCTTTTTTTCCTTCTTTTTTTTTTTTGTATTTTGAAGGGGGAGGGATATCTCATAAAAGAAGATAAGGCAAGTCATGCCTAATTATTTGCAAAGGAGAGAAGACTGACTTGTAGTAGGAAAAATGAGTAAGAAAAGACCATTTTTTTTCCTCCGGCAAGGAAACAAAAGGTGAAGGGCTAGTGGATTGGTTTGGGGGGGAGTTTCTTTGAGAGCCTGACAGCAGAGCCCCTTGACATTTCTTCCTTTCACTTTTGGCTGGTCTTATTGCTACAGGAGGAGGGGAAGATGAAAAGGCTCATAAGAAAGGGAAGTGATCTTTATTGACCTCTGACTTTTGTGTAACTGTGGCCTCTGGCATGTGACTGTAGTGTGCTTTACTTGTCCAAACAGGTAAGGGAATTGAGTGCTGGCCTGAAGTAACCATGTGCACATGTGTGAATGTGTATACAGAGTTTGCAAAATTAAAATCCAAGGTTGAGGAGATGAAGGGTGGATTGGGAAAATTCAAAAGGGGGATAATTTAACATGAAGTTAATACTTCCTTGCTCATGGGGAGAATCCTAGCCTCTCTATCTTATTCTCACCTATTTGCTGCCAACTCCCACTTATTTATTCCTTCAAGTCCAAGGAAATATAGTCACAAATTATGGGGATACATCAATAAAACTTTCATCCTTGATTAGTTTGCCTTCCATGTCCTATAGTATGGAATATAAGTTGGCAGGTTAAGTCTGTAACTTTTTTTTTCTATAAATGAGTATCATCATATTCTCAATCTTTGTAAACCATTTGTGAAAGCCTAACGGACCACCCACACAAACATTATATAAATGAAGAACTGAAAATAATTACATGGTGCATAAAAAGTTACCTGAGATGGGGTGGCCTTCCAGCTGGTTCTGGGACTCAGTCTCACTATGCCCCAGTGAGGTTATAGTCTTGAAACAGATGTTAAATTACAGAATTCCTATCATTGACCTGAGCTACAATCTCTTTGCAAAGTCAACCATTTTACATTGAAAAATTAAACACCACTTTGAAGTATTTTTTCTACTGTCGGGAAGCAATAAAGAGGACATATTTCAATGACAGAATGATTTCCCCAAGAAAGCTTCCTAAAATTCATAGTAATAATAACTGCAAAATTATGTCACAGATATTTCTTTTAACCTTTCAGGGCATCTATTCAGGTTTTTTCAGAGGGACTAATTTTACAAAGACATGAGTAGAAACTATCACATGTTAAAAAAAAAAACAGAAAAGAAAAGAAGAAAAAAACACTATACCATCATCAATGCTCTCTGCTGTTAAATCTTACTCAAGTTCTGTATTCTTTCACCCCTTCATTTAATAAGAATGTTTTACATTTTTAAAAATATAAAAAAAGATAATCTCCCCCTGTGCTTCTGTCTGACTCCTTCACATTGAATTCACCTACCAGTTTCATCCTGGAAGCTCTGGGACCAGACCTCAGTACAACAATGTCTGGTGTAGTAGTATCTTTGCCAGATACATGGAAGGGAAAATGGCAGGATGTTTGCCAGCTTAGAGAAACTGGATTGCTCTAGTTCAAAAATCTTAACCTGCAGAGTACCTGAAACCATTTCTCTATTAAAAAGGCTTACCTTGATTGGGTATTGTTTCCAGGTTTATAGATAGCCACCTATGTATGTCTGCCAGTTGTAAGCAACTTTCAACTGTCAATTGTTTTGAGCAAAAAACCCCAAACAAACAAAAAACCCAACAACATAAAACTTCCTATGACTAAAACTTCTATTTCTTTATACTCAGATATCCTATTGTTTGACATGTAGCCCAAGGAAGTCAAAGATGTAAAGAAAGATTCCATCCACATCCAAAGAAGGAACTATGGCATCTGAATGCAGATCAAAGCATACTATTTTCACTTGGTTGTTGTTTTTTTGTTTGTTTATTCTTGCTTGTGGTTTTTCCCTTTTGTTCTGATTCTTCTCTCACAACTAATGTGGAAATATGTTTAACATGATTGTACTGTAAAACTTAAAGAAAAGATTCCATATACACTAATAATTCTAATATCATATTTTGGTAGCAACAAGGAACTGAAAACAAGCTAGATTACCAGTGGGGAAGGGAAGGGAATGTAGGGTGTTTGTAAATTTGATTTTTAAAAGGTCCATCTTTATTTCCATTAATCTCTAAATGAAATTTAGCATTTCTTCAATTAATTATGAATACAGGCAACAATAATTCTGGGAAAGGGTCCATACATTGCAACAGACTTTCAAAATACTTTTTTTTAATCTAAGGTTTTTCTACTTTCTATGATCCTATGATTAAGCAATTTTCTTTTGATATTAGATGTTTAGACTGAATTCTAACCATGACTTTTGTTTTGATTTCACCTGTCTTTGGGGATCTGACCTAGAAATGTCTACAACTGGAATTTTAGTATATCAAAGTGTCACTTGATTATGAAGGGGTTTTAGATGGCTTTAAGGTAGGGTATGACTTACATAGCTATAGACATGCTACCCTCTTGCAAACAGCAACTCACCTACATGCCTGTGACAAATAGTTTTTTCTTGCCAGGAGAGAAGTTCTGAATGCTGGTTTTACTCCTGAAATATTTCCTTAGGGAATGATGGAGGAGGCAAAGATGGAGGAAAAAGGAAGGAGGCTCAGAAAAGTTCTATTCTTACTTTATTTTTCAAAGATGGATGCAATTTTCATTATTATTTAGTCACTAAGTTGCAGTACTTGGAAGGGAAATGAGTAAAGACAAATATGGATTGATATGTATTAAAGGAGCTCAAAAGGTTAACTGGATCAAGGACCTACATTCACTTAATCAATTGATTGACATGTATTACAACCTAAGAACTAAACTAGGTATGGAGAATACAAAGACAATAGTCAAACAATCTCTGCCCTCAATACATTTACATTTAAGAACATTAAGAAGATACCCATCCCTACCCATTCTTCAAGTCCCAGATTTCTATTTTTCCCATGAAGAATTCACTGTTTCCCCATATTTGAAGGGATTTTCTCTGAGTTAATATAACACTTCAACCATCTGTTAATAGATTTAAAAATTATAACCTGTATTATTGATATTTGTGTCTATGTCTAGAGAGAGACAGTGAGAAGCAGAAATAGTGCTGGATTCGATGTACATGGAAAGGAGTTCAAATCTGGTCTCTCTTACTTCCTATGTTTGTGACATTGGACAACTACAATTCTCTGGACTGGAGTTTATTCTTATGTAAAATGAGATGGGTATGATTGGATAGCCTCAAACTTCCCTTTTAGCTACAGTTGTACCATTCCATGACTCTGGACAAATTTCTTTAACCCTTTGGCCTTCAGTTTCCTCATTTGTTTAATTAACAGTTTAGAATAGATGAATTTAAATTCCCTTACAATTCTCAAATTATATTATCAAAACTATGTAAACCATTTTACAAACCTTCAAATACCACATCAATTTCAGTTACTGGAGTAATTAATCATGTAATAAATTTTAAGTTCCTGAGGCCAGAATCTATGTCAAATGCTTTTATATATACCTATTGCATGATACACAATGCCTTGTATGTAGCACACTCTCAAGAAATATTTGCTTTAGAAATGAATAAAAGAAAGCACCCATTCATTTCTAGAGCACCTAACAGAGAACCATCATTCACAGCTACTTCCCATGGGTTTTAGGAAATTATTGAAAGGTAATATGGCCTTATATGGTATTTTTCTAAAAATTAAAAGGAATTCTTAGCTATGAAGTCAAGAAACACACTTGATGGATATTTTAGACCATTATGACTTAGATTACCCAAAATGTCCTTTTAAACTTTAACAAAAATGTTTGCAACAAGACTACATTAGATGCTCTAATTAAATAGTGAGAGTTTGTTTTTGTTGTTCTTCTTGTTGTGGTTATTGTTCAGTCATTTGAGATGTGTTTGACTCTGTTCGACCCCATTGGAGGTTTTCTTGGCAAAGACACTGCAGTGGTTTGCCTTTTCCTTCTCTAGCACATTTTACAGATGAGGAAACTGAGGAAAAGAGGGTTAAGTGACTTGACCAGGATCACATAGCTAGTACATGTCTGAGGTCACATATAAATCCATGTTTTCATGGTTTCAGGCAAAGTGTTCTATCCACTACATCACCTAGCGTCCCAACAACACTGAGAATAAGTTGTCAGTAAATGCACCAAATGCCCATTTTTAAACCATATTTATGCTTATAATAGCCAATCATGGGAGCAATAATTAAAATTGGGCAAAGAGATACTTATCCTGTTAAGTAAATAGAAAACCAATAGGGAAGGATGATGATGATGATGTGGGGAAAGGGAAAATGCGAGGATGAGGACAAGACTGGGTGAATATAAATATATATATATATATATCCATTGGTGAGCCTTCTGATGTAATCTGTTTACTGAATTTCATGCAGCACAACTAAATTTCCTATGAATAAGATAGTGATATGCAGTTTTACTTATATCTTAAGGCTTGGAACGTTGAAATAGTAAGCTATCTCACTTGATCCTCACAGCAAACCTGAGAGGTAGGCACTAATATTATCTTCATTTTACAGATGAGGAAACTGAGGCAGACAGGTTAAGTACCTTACTTAAGGCAATATGCCAAGTAAGTATATGAATCAAAATTTGAACTGGTCTTCCTGATTCCAAGTACAGTAATTTATCAACTTAAATATGGTCTTGAAGCATGCACAGATGACTGAAAATGAAGCCAACCACATGATAAATGACAAGGACCTGTTTCTGGAAGAGGACATTCTACATGGGAATAGCTGCTTTCCATTGGGTTTGTAGTCAAAACACTGCATCTTTAAAACCACTATACTGATAAATTCTTAAGCTATTTCCTATATTTTTGTATAGAAATATTGAGGGTTCAAGTTCATCCATAGCACAGGAACTATGAACTGAACTGAGTGAGGGGAAAACTGATGACTTTTTCCTCTATCTCTTTCATCTTATGGCCCTGGAAAATGGGCTTGATATATTGTTCTTTCATTTGTCCTTCTTTAGTTCTAGGTACAGAAGGTAGAATTCCCCAGACTCTGAATCAAGCCATGGCAAACTTAGAGGCAGGATTCCAAGCCAGATGCTGCATCTTTTCCTAGCAGCCCTGAGAAGCATGGGTGACTAAAATCCAATCCAAAGGTATGCTTTGGACTTGAAACTTTGTGGCACTGTGCTAGAGAATGGAAGGAAGGAAGGAAGGAAGGAAGGGAGGGAGGAAGGAAGGAAGGAAGGAAGGAAAACAAACAAAAGGGCATCAATAAAACAAAAGTACACAAAAGAATACAAAAAGGAACTCAGGAGGGAGCATGAGCAAAATGTTTACCTTATTAACTTGTTATATTAAATGTATATTTTTAAAATCTATTACCTTATTTATCATGATTACATATAGTCGTTGTTTTCTTTTGAAATTTTTCAATTTGCTGATGTTCAAAAATAAAAATTAGAAAAAAAAATGAAGTGAAAAAATCTCAAATTTCTAACATTCCTCAATGACCCACCACAAAACATATCTGAGAGCACAGAAGTATTCAGAAGATCTGGATAAAAACCTTGGTTCTTTCAGTTAGAAGCTATGTCAACTTAAGTAAATTACTAAGTTTCTCTTGGTTAAAAAAATCTGGAGGTGGTTCAAATATACATATGTGTTAACTGTGTACTAATATTTTAAGCACTGTAACTCTTAGAGTGCTGTTATCAGGGAAGTACATTAATTTTTTTATATGACAAGGATTTATTTTCACTTATTTAAACATCTACCTTTAAAAAATAAATAATTGGTGACAAATAAACATAATAAAAATAACCATACTTACATACCATATCTGAAAATGTATGTCTCATTTGGCACCTTGAATCCAAGGCTCTTCTATCAGGAGATGGGTAGCATGTTACATTAACACTCATCTAAACTCCATAGAGGTACTTTGTGATCTTCGAAGACTTATGTGAATGTGTAAATAGGTAGATAGGTAGATAGATATAGTTATATGAATAGTATACATAATAGCACATATAATATTAGTGCATATATATATAGTAATATAACAGTATACATATAGTATAATAATATAGTGTATATATAATTATATATATGATTATATACGTGTGATTGTTTCTGTATGTATATATGCATTCATGTATGTGTGGATATATATGCACATATGTGTGTGGATACATATTATATGTGCATGTATGTATATATGTATATATAGATATATACATAGATATTTAGATATATACCTAGATATAGGTATATAGATATAGATAGAACTACTTTCTTGACACCAGATGTCTCTTTAGCAAAAGTGTGTCCAGATTATAAATGAGGTATTAGTTTTCCCAAAGGAATCAAACCATATTTTCAACTCTCTTTGAATTACCCCAATGATTACTAATTTTGGGTGCCCTCATGTTTATCTTTGTGGGAAGCACATGAGATATACTCTGCCTCCCCCCAAAATTACTCTCCTCTGTTCCATTGTTTATTCCAGCCAGGGCCAAAAGCAGTAAAATGAGAAGTCAGAATTTGACTCCATCACACCCTAGTTTGTGAAAACTGTAAACTCTACTACTTTGACCTCTTGGGTTTTCTCCTCTCTGATTCACACAGAGTATTTACATCCTCTTATGTTTACATGACCTCACTAACCTGTGGGAGTTTCAGTAGACAGCCAGTAAAATGTATAGTATGTTAAAAAAAAAACATTCTTTAATAAGTCTGATAAAAGCTGATAGCATTTCCCAGACTATACCAAGCATTAATTATCTGGATTCATTCTTGAGTCAAAGATTACAAG
Organism: Dromiciops gliroides; assembly: GCF_019393635.1. NCBI lineage: Eukaryota > Metazoa > Chordata > Mammalia > Microbiotheria > Microbiotheriidae > Dromiciops > Dromiciops gliroides. The sequence goes on along the minus strand of NC_057864.1, from coordinate 49,795,822 downwards.
AAAAGGAAAGGGCATAATCTCAGTCCATCACTGCACTAAAGATCGCAACAACACGGTATATCCAAAAGCATTGAGTGAAAATATTGAGATTTCCCTTTCCAGACTTCCCCATATACTCTTCATCTACCCATTTGTTTACACTGATCATAAACAAATGCATTTCAGGCAGTGATTTTGGAGTGCCTTGGTGTGTTTCTGCAAGAAAAATATTTGAGACAAAATAAGGAAGGGCTAAAAGTAATATAAATACAGATTTCTGCATTGAAAGTGAACTTTCAGACCAACATTTACTGATTTCTAAACCTCTAATGAAGACTGAAAAGAGATCCAACACGCTGATTTCAGCCTTATTTTTCCTTAATGAATTGTTGTTGTACAGTCATTCAATCATATCTACTCTTTATTACTCTTTGTATCATAATGTCCATGGGATTTTCTTAGCAAAGATACTGGAGTGTTTTGCCATTTCCTTCTCTAGTGGTTCGTCACTAGGCAATCAACCTCTACTCTCCCACCTGAAAAGGCAAGGATAGTCAATGGATATAGTGGAGATATCACTGAAATTGGAGTCAGAAAAAGCTACATTCAAATCCTATTTTAGATAGTAATTGCTTTAAGTTAATCTCTCTCAATCTCAGTTTTCTCATTTGAAAAAAAAGGTTTTTTCTGTTAAATCATCTCTAAAATACTTTTTAACTCTAAACTTATGAGTCTATAATTACTAACTAGAGCAAAGGTCCATCCAGAGAACCACATGGACTAGTTAATCACTTTATCTATGTACAAATTACTTATTTGATGGAGGAACAAAGAAAAAATATCAGCATCAAATAGGACAGGTACTGCTAAAACAAAGAAAATGAAGAAGATACCACCACTAGAGTAAAATATAAGAGTTTTTCATTTAATTGATGTACTTTGAACATAATAGGTGTCTAATAAATATTTGATGAATTGAATATAAAGCATTTTATTCCCATTTCTTGTCTCTTTTTCTCCAAAAAAAACCTGATAGAAACCTGACTAACCATCTGTCATCTTGATATTGATCACACAAAACACATCTCTCTCTCTCTCTCTCTCTCTCTCTCTCTCTCTCTCTCTCTCTCTCTCTCTCTCTCCTATTTCTATGCTTTTGCATTGGGCATCCCCTTTGTCAAGAATGAACTTGCTCTCCTATTCACCTCTAAGTATTACAAACCCTTGTTTTCTGTTACATTACAGCTTAAAAGCTGCCTGAAAACTTTATTAATGACTCCCCCAAGTGCTTGTTTCTTCACTGTAAAATTAACCTTGCATTTGCTTTGTATATATTATTAATATACTTGCATATATTTATGTTCTCTCTTCCAACAGATTTCACACTCCTTTAGGCCTGGGATTCATATATTTTTCTGTCTTCATAGCCTTAATGCCTAGAGTAGTGTTTGGCAAGTAGTAGATGCCTAATAAATGCTTTCTGATTGATTCATTAATCCATAGGTAAAAAGAAACAGCAAATGTCCAGCAGATCAAGGAATGAAATGAAGGTAACATACACACTCATATATTCATGTATGTACATATGCAGAAACTTCAAAATTATATTAATAATCAATCAACTTTATTCTGATTATATACAAAGGAAAAACCAACTTGATGTACAATGTCTACTGCTGAAAGTAAGTTATGCCATTAAATTGCCAAATTATCGATTTTGGTATGTATATGTGGCATATATTTTATAGTATCTTGGAGAAGAGAAAAAGGAAGAAGAAGAAGAGGAAGAGGAGGAGGAGGAGGAGGAGGAAAAGAAGGAAAGAAAAAAATAAGAAAAGAAGAAAAGAAAGAAGGAAGGAAAGAAAGGGAAAACAACTGGTATGATTTCCTTGACAAAAATAGAAAATTCTTATACTAACTTCATTTTTTCTTTCATTTCAAACAATAACCCATCTTTTTAATGCCACTAATTTTTAATAATGTTCTAATATTTAGAAAAGTCTCTGATGAATTGACATTGAGGCTCACCCAATGGGCAATGGAGAGGTATATGGAGTGGGGTGGGTCAGTGGAAAGGAAATGTCCATACTGCACAAGAAGTAAGGAAGTATGAAAAAGTAGTATAAGCAATACATGCACACACACATATATGTGTGTATATGTATATATACATATGTATATGCATACACATATATGTATATGTGTGTATTGTTAAGGGCTAAAATTCTAGCTAGTCTGTCTAAAATATCTAATGAGTGGTCGCCAATAAATTATAAACTTTAGCAAGAGTTAGACTTTTAAGCATTTATTAAGGAGAATAAGAATTTGATAAAGAGAGAGAGAAAGGCCTAGATTCCTATCTATTAAAGGGAGAGCACATTTTTAGCTCCCTTCTCCGCCAGAGTCCAGAGGAAAAAAGCGCCAGACTGAGCGCCAGTCTCTTCCTTCCTCCTCCCACCAGCCCGCGTCACTTCCTGACTCCTGGTCTTGCCCTCAAAGACCTTCCCTTCATGGGCAGAACTCTTCTACAGTAAGTATCCAGCAGGTGGCGTCATTCCAATCGTTACAGTATGTGAGTATATACATATATTATATATCATACCATACCATATTGTGCCATATCAGTTTATATTATGTCATGCTCTTCAAAGCATAGCATAGAATATCCCATCACATGATGCCATGTGATTTCCTGTTTGTTATACTATGTTATGTTGATATTACATTACGTTGTATTGTTATATTATGTTACTGGGGAAAAATATGTTATTCATATGGAGGGAATGAGAAAGCCAATTTACCATGTGAATGTGCCTTGACTATCTAAACAATGTCAATAGAAGACAAGGCAAATTCTTAGCTTATATGGTGGAGTTATTTGAGCAAAAAAAAAAATGAGAAGATATGATGAGAATCTCATAGAATGGGTAGGTATGAATGGGTGGATTGGGGATTTATTTCCTTGGATAGAGTGCTCACATTTCTGAACTTACAAACCTATGGGGGTTGGTATATATGGTCATTCTTAGGCATGTGTGTTACACAGATGTGAATACAGGTGATATTACATTATGTTGTATTGTTATATTATGTTACTGGGGAAAAATATGTTATTCATATGGAGGGAATGAGAAAGCCAATTTACCGTGATTTATAGCATCCATGAAAAGAATTCGATATAGATGCTATCTTCTCTTGACAAGCTGGGGGTACAATTGGAGGATATAGGCTGTGCAATGGTTACTGTAAATCAAAACATCTTCTTTGCAAATTATAGTCTTAGAGCATTTCCTGGGGGCACTGAGACCTTATGTAACTTGCTTTGGATCACATAGCTAGTATGTGTCAGAAGCAGGCCTTAATTCCAAGTACTCATGACTCTAAAGGCTAACTCTCTATATTCTATGGTCTCTTGTTAGAGGTGACATTTAGGCTGAGCTTTGAAGAAAACTAGGGATTTTTAGAAGTCAAGAAAAAGGAGAATTTTCCAAGTTTAGGGGCCAGCCTATGCAATGGCACAAGGGTTAGAAAGCAAATATTATGGTTGAGGAACTGAAGTTTGACTGGACCATAGAACATTTGAAAGGGATTAACATATAAAATGTTCAAAAGTCACGTGTAGCCAGAATTTAATAGCCGTTCTATTACTGCAGGGTAGATGCTACAGGTAAGAAGAGGACATTGAAGCTTCTTGAGGAGGAAGTTGATATAGTTAAACATAGATTTTGTAATTTCAAATTGCCATCCAATTGGAAGAATGATTAGACAAGAAAGGGAATTCAGGCAAAGAGATCCGTGAAGAGAAAATTACAATAATACAGACAACTGATGATCAAGGCTTGAACCACATTAAGGGAATTTTGAGAAAAGAAAAAGGAAGATAAGCAATATGATAGGAAAGGTGAATGCAAAAGGCTTAGTAACATAGTATATGCAAGGTGTAGGAGAGAATGGAAAGTCAAGGATGAGGCAGAAGTTTTGAAGCTAGTTTATTTGAAGGATGACTAAACAATCAAAAGCAATGGATAGTTAAGAATTAAAGGGTTTGGAGTACATACCTGACTACATAATTTTATATTTAACCTTTTTTGAGGGGAAAAAAAAAACTTCTACTAGTATGGACATTTTTCCTCACAGATCCCTCATTCGCAGTGAATGAATGGTACACCAGGGTTCCACAGAACACTGTCTGGCAAATGTCAGTCTAAGGCATCGATGAACACTTTCTAGAAGATTAACCCTCCAATTTCTATACACTGAAAGCACAGAGGTCTGAAGCCAAAAGCTTCATAAATTCTCAGAAATAAGTGACAGATAAATGGATTAAATGTCCAAACATCTGGGTAATTTGCCCACCTATAGTTCATTTCTTTATTGCTCATTCTTGGTTCTTTTACCTGGTACCTTGGTCCTGGTCTAGGATCTATTTCACCCCTTCCCTAAATAAGGTATAGAGAATCCATTTTTAAGTTCTAATATGTAAACCATATTACAACTCTGCATTCCAGTGGCTCCATCATTAGGCAATGGAGAGGAATTTGATTTTATTGCTATTAGGGAACCTACTAAGTGAGAACATTTATATACTAATGTAGGTAAGCACTTTCTCTTCAGCTTATAGTTTTGAAGAGTTGCCTCACGCAGTAAGAGGCTAGGACTTATTCAGCATCAAAAGGCAAGTATGTACAAAAGATGTCCTAGCCATATAAGAACTTACAATATAAACAAGAAGACAGAATTCAAGGGGCTGTGTACAAAGAAGTTATATTCATGGTGATTTTGAAATAATATTAGATGGAAGAGGGTTCAGGAATGACATCTTGAAAATAGTTAGATTTTAGCTGAGACTCTCAGGAAACTAGGAATGCCAAAAAGGACAAGTGAGGAGGGAAATAATTCTAAGCCTAGGGGACAGGCAGTGAAAATGCACAGTTAGGAGAGAGTGTCTTAGAGAAAAAGCACAGACTGGGGTCACTAGATCTTAGATCACATAGAGGAAGAATAAGAAGACTGGATAGACAGAAGGGGCAGTCCAGGATATAAAGAACTTTCTCATCCAAACAAAGGGAGCTAGTCAATGACTTCCTTCACAATGGGTTTGCTGGGCTTAGTCTCCAGCTACAAATTGAATCCTCCCAACCTCTCAAAACACATTGTGTACCCAAAGGAATAAGGGTTGATCCGATCAATTTTTCTATTTTACAAAGTATTAGTATATTTATGCATATATGCAAATATATACACACACATGTATACACATATGTACAAATACATACAACCATATGCACATGCATTGTGTACCTATTTGCATTTGTGTGTGTATACATACACATGCATATGTATGCATATATATATACATACACATGTATCTGTGTAAACACACAGATACACAAAGAACATGGATATATACTTACCCATATATGCATGTTCATGTGTTTATACACACACATATATATGTATATAAAACATACATACATGCATACATGAATATATGCATACAGTTTGCTGAAGATTGTGAGGCATGGGAGTTACTGGCACAGGACTACTGAAAAGGTATGAGCAAAGAAGAATTGCAGTAGCACAAAGAAAACGTAAACTGTGAATATCCTGAAACATCTCCATCCCACATATTCTAATAAACTACTACCTGACCTGTGGCAGAGCCTTCAAAACTTTGATCAGACATAGCCAAAAACAGTTTTGACTGACCTGAATATCATGATGAAATTGATCCTCTTTGAAAGTAAAGGACAGGGGCAGCTAGGTGGCGCAGTGGATAGAGCACAGGCCCTGGAGTCAGGAGGACCTGAATTCAAATCCAGCCTCAGACACTTAACACTTACTAGCTGTGTGACCCTGGGCAAGTCACTTAACCCCAATTGCCTCATCCTAAAAAAAAAAGAAAAGAAAAGAAAAAGTAAAGGACAAATATATACCCACATTTATACATATATACATACATAAATATAAATATATATGCATATATCTATAGGTTTATATGTGTATTTGTTGTTTAGTTGTTTTCAATAGTGTCTGACTCTTCTTTACCCATTTGGGATTTTCTTGGCAAAAATACTGGAGTGGTTTTCCATTGCCTTCTCCAGCCCACTTTACAGATGAGGATACTGAAGCAAAGTAGAGTGACTTACCTTGTCTCACATTGCTAGGAAATATCTGAAATGGTATTTGAACTTGAAAAGATGAGTCTTCCTGACTCTGGGCCCAGCATTCTATCCACTGTGCCATGTGTGGTATGCAGGTGCATATGTGTATATGTGCATGTAAATCTATCTATATCTATATATGTATATTTATCTATATCTATGTCTATATCGATATCAATCAATATTGATATCTGTCTATCAATATCAGTATCTATCTCTGAAACTGTATCTGCAACTGTGTCTTTATTTGTACCTGTACCTGTACCTGTACCTATACCTATATGATCTATATGACCTATATCTATACTTAACACACATACATGCAAATACATATACATGTATGTGTATAGTATACAAATATATGTATATTTATACACACATATAGACACAAACTGTAGTTGGTTATTTAGTTAGTGTGTGTATACACACACACACACAAATATGTTTGTCCTGCATGGTGCTTGTCATTGGAGATTAATTTTTCTTTCTCTTTCTCTCCCTTCTTTAGATAATTGCATAAAATACCAGATGGACTTTCCTTACAAGGCTGAAAGTCAGTTGTTTCACAAGTATAATGTCCCATGTCCTTTCTATACTCAAATGATTTCCTTCCCAATTAAAACTTTCCCCGATTTCAAACGATTAGGAGATATCTAAAGAATGGACACAGAATAAAAATAAATAAATAGCAATGCTGGACTTCAAAGGGATTTGTGAGTTAATTGTAGAGAGAATGAAAATCTACTCTATTTTTATACTGCAAGCAGAAAAAAGAGGAAGTTATTCTATTTTTTCTTTAGCTCCCTGTGAATATGTTTTATATAGTCCACACTTTAGAGATGTTCTCTGAACAGTAGGAGTGCTGAATGAGTACATTGTGAAGAAGACAGAGGCAAGAACCTAACTTTTTGTCTCTTTCCTATTCATTTTTTTTTATGAAATAAATCAAAGTCCATTATAACTGAGGAAGCTATTAATTCATATTATATTTTCCTGCACTATAATGAAAGGTGTAGCTTATTTAAAATACCCGTCTATCTTCAGTTTTCCCTGACTGACAATAGTAATGTTCCTTTAGCACAATCCCTTTGTTGCTCATTTGTGACAATAATGGAAGTTGATCATAATCACTTTGTTTTCCATCTATCTCATCAATTTTGCCAGAATGCCAATTTATTGCCTATTTTGAAGTACCACCGTTTCCTTCTTCTGATACATCTTTGCCCTTTACTTTCACATAAATGGGGATAATTTCCCCTATGACTCATTTTACTGAAAATTCTTTAAAATACTGTCAATTGAAATTCATAGATACATGAATTTCTTTGTTTCAACTACAATCCCCCCAAAGTTTAATATTAATGAGGAATTTAATGTTTTTTTTACGCCAACCTAGAATTTATGTCATGATTTTCATGTCAAATATTCAAGAAAGCAGGCAGCTATAGGCAGGAGTAAATACTTCAGGGAAATAATAGCTCCCCAAAGGACAATGAAATCATTAATTTCAAGACTAGAGTAGTATGGAAGTGTGCTTTGGAAAGAGTATGTCTTATAGTTTCTTTAAACTGTTCTTAAATTGATGAGGAAAAAGTGAGCTTTGTCCAGTGACTGAAAAAGTTGAACATCTTCCTCATTTCTTTTTGGAGAAGATAGTACAACACTTGGCTGTTGGGGATGAGTGAGACAAATGCATAGTTCTATCAGAATCTCTTTGGCTAATATCTTTAGATGCTAAACACTGGCCAGTACCATAATGGGGTTTGAAAATAATCTCTTCATGAAAGCTCTACCCAGCTCCTTTGTGGTTTTGCCAAGTATAAATTCTGGAAAAATTTGAAGGACCAAGGTAATCAGCTAGGAGGAGAAATTAAAATGCTTCTATTTGATAGAAATTTTAAAAAACAATCCAATGATTATAAATCAGATTAGAATAAAAACAGTGATTATTAACAGCAAATAAGGAAAACAAGTTAAAAAACAAACATGACAAATATAATTTAAAGCTAGGTGACTATGTGTCACTGGTTAGTGTATGGAATCATAAAAGACCTAAAATATTTCCCCCCCAGACCCAAAGCTGCTCCTAACATGCAATAGACAACAATAGAGATTGTCTCAGTGGAGAAAACAGAAAATAGATCATGCTGGCATTTCTGCAGAAAAAAGAAGCAGGGCCAGGGGAAAACAGAGACATAATCTAGGTGGGTCCATATCTTAGGAGCATGATTCATCCTGACTATTTGGCTTCCCCAGTTATGTGTCTTCTATATGTATAAATAGTCTCTATTGGCATTCCCTCTCTATGTTTGATTATTGCATGTTTCCCTTCTCTCAACCGGTGGTATGTTATTGTGTTGGAGAATATTTTCTAAACCCCCCCCCAAAAAAAAAAACAAAAAACATTGATATGAGCTTCTCAGTTAAGCTTCATCAAAGTTGTTGAATAAAAATGTGTATCATTCATGTGTTACCTTTCAGATTACTCACATCAGGCAGTTGGGGTTGGGTATAATATTTATAGACGTAACATATGGGAATATATATGGGGGTGGAGGCTAGATGGGAGAACAGAGAAAGGAATTAACCTAACCTAATCAAATTTTCTTTCCAAGCAACTTTAAAATAATGACTCAAATCAAATTCTGGGAAAATGGAAACAAAAGAAAAAAAGTTGGGGTGAAATAATTTTCCAACCCAACGCAACTTAAGAAATCATTAGGGGGGCAGCTAGATGGCACAGTGGATAGAGCACCGGCCCTGGATTCAGGAGTACCTGAGTTCAAATCCGGCCTCAGACACTTAATATTTACTAGCTGTGTGACCCTGGGCAAGTCACTTAACCCCAATTGCCTCACCAAAAAAAAAAAAAAAAGAAATCATTAGGGACTTCCAGGGGCAGAGCCAAGATGGTAGAAAGAAGCTTGGAATGTTCCTGAGCTTTCCTGTATTTCCCTCAAAAACAACATTAAACCAAGCCTCTAAACATTTTCTGGAACTACAGAAACTACAAAAAGAGAGACAAAATCCTGCTATGCCAAGAAAATTTAGAAGACTTCAACAAAGGTCTGTCTCACCAGGGGTAAAAGGGGAGGGTGGCTCACCTCAGTAAAGCTTGGCTCAGTGTGGCTTAGCACCACTAATCTCAGCTGGCAGATCACCTCAGCAAAGCTCAGCTCAGTGTGGATTAGCACCACTCATCTCAGCTGGCAGATCACCTCAGCAAAGCTCCACTCAGTGGCAGCTCAACACTGTTGTAACTTGATAGACCTGAGAGTGGGACAGCTGAGAGCAGTAAGAAGCTTGCAACTGTGAACCCTGTGCCCCAGGAACAGACTTCAACTTGATAAGTTTAAAAATAGCCTACAACATGAGCAAGAAACAAAAAAAAGGAACCTTACCATTGACAACTTCTATGGTGAAAAGGAAGACCAAAATTCAAACACAGATGAGTTAGTCAAAACACCCACAAGTGAAGACTCAAGAGGGAAGATTATCTTGTCTCAAGACCAAAAAGCCATCTTTGAAGAGCTCAAAAAGGCTTCTAAAAATCAAATAAGAGAGGTAGAAGAAAAAATGGAAAAAGAAATAAGAGAAATGAGAGTTACACTGCAAAAAGAAGCACAAAAAATGACTGAGGAAAACAATTCCTTAAAAAATAATATTGGCCAAACGAGAGAAAAAATTAGCCAAACAGAAAAAGAATTGCAAAAGCTTACTGTGGAAAATAAGGCCTTGAAAATTGAAATTGAGCAAATGGAAGCAGATAACTCCATGAGACAACAAGAATCTGATGAACAGAATCAAAAGACTGAAAAAATAGAAGAAAATGTGAAATACCTCATCCGAAAAACAACTGACCTGGAAAATAGGGCCAGGAGAGATAATCTGAGAATTAATGGACTACCTGAAAGCCATGATCAAGAAAAGAGTCTAGACAGCATATTCCAGGAAATTATTATGGAGAACTGCCTTGAAATTGTAGAATCAGAGGATAAAATCATCATTGAAAGAATCCACCGAACACCTCCTGAAAGAGATCCCAAAAGGAACACTTCAAGGAATATAATAGGCAAACTCCAGAATTATCAGGAGAAGGAGAAAATACTACTCCAAGCAGCCAGAAAGTAACCATTTAAATACCATGGAGCCACAGTCAGGATTGCACAGGACCTGGCAGCTTCAACATTAAAGGATCGCAGGCCTTGGAATATGATATACAGGAAGGCAAAGTACCTTGGATTACAACCCAGGATCAACTACCCAGCAAAACTAATCATTCTCTTTCAGAGGAAAAGATGGACATTCAATGAACTAGGAGATTTGCAAGACTTCCTGACAAAAAGACCAGAAATAAACATAAAATATGATCTCCAAATACAAGACTCTAGAGAAATATAAAGAGGTAAACAAGGGGGAGAAAAGGGTTGTTCAATGATGTTAAACTGCTTAAGTCCAGATGAGGGAGGATAATACTTTTAACTCTTGGGATCTGTATTTCTGTAAAGGTATTGTTATTAAATCAACTTTGACATGATGATATAAAGAAACTTAAGGAACAAAATAAAAGAAGACTAGGAGGAGGAAATGAACGGAGAGGTGGAATGGGGTTAAATATATCAAAGGAAGAGGCACAAAAAGGACCCATTACAACAGAGGGAAAGAAGGGAGGGGTGGGCATTGTTGCAACCTTACTCTCATCAGATTTGGATCAAGGAGGAAATAAAATACACTCCCATTTGTATAAAGAAACTTAGATTACTCTTTAAGGAAACAAAAGGAGAAGTGGAAAAAGGGTGATATTGATAGAAGGGAGGGCACAAGTGAGGGTAAAAGGGGCAAGAAAAAGAAGGGCAGCTGATAAAAGGGAGGACAGATTGAGGGAGGCACTGGTCAGAAGCAAAACACTGGTCAAGTGGAATAGGGGGAAAGAAGGGAGGAAAAGAGTACAAAGGGAAAAAGAAGATGGATGGAAATAAACAGTTAATAATTTTAACTGTGAATGTGAATGGGATGAACTCTCCCATCAAAAGGAAGTGAATTGCAGAGTGGATTAAAAACCAGAATCCTACAAAATGCTGTTTACAAGAAACACATTTGAAGCAGAGAGATACACAGAGAGTAAAGGTAAAAGGCTGGAGCGGAATATATTATGCATCAGCTAAAGTAAAAAAAGCAGGGGTAGCAATCCTTATCTCAGACAAAGCAAAGGAAAAAATAGATCTAATTAAAAGAGATAAGGTAGGAAACTACATCTTGCTAAAAGGTACTATAGATAATGAAGTAATATCAATATTAAACATGTATTCACCAAGTGGTATAGCATCCAAATTCTTAGAGGAGAAGTTAAATGAGTTACAAGAGGATATAGACAGTAACACTATAGTAGTGGGGGATCTGAATCTTCCCCTCCCAGAATTAGATAAATCTAGCCACAAAATAAATAAGAAAGAAGTGAAAGAGGTGAATAGAATACTAGAAAAGTTAGACATGATAGATGTCTGGAGAAAACTGAATGGAGATAGAAAGTAATATACCATTTTCTCAGCAGTACATGGCACATTTTCAAAAATTGACTATGTATTAGGGCACAAAAACATCATAGTCAAATGTAGAAAGGCAGAAATAGTAAATGCATCCTTCTCAGATCATGATGCAATAAAAGTTACATGTAATAAAGAGCCATGGAAAGGTAGATGGAAAATCAATTGGAAATTAAATAATTTCATTCTAAAGAATGAGTGGGTCAAACAAGAAATCATAGAAACAATCAATAACTTTATCCAAAAGAATGACAATAATTAGACAACATATCAAAATTTATGCGATGCAGTCAAAGCAGTGCTTAGGGGACATTTTAAAGCTCTAACTGCTTACATGAATAAAAAAGAGAGAGAGGAGATCAATGAATTGGGCATGCAACTTAAAAAGCTAGAAAAAGAACAAATTAGAAATCCCCAATTAAATACTAAATTAGAAATCCTGAAAATTAAAGGAGAAATTAATAAAATTGAAAGCAAGAAATCTATAGAAATAATCAATAAAATGAACAGCTGGTTCTATAAAAAAACAATAAAATGAATAAACCACTGCTTAATTTTATTAAAAAGAGAAAGAAGAAAAACAAATTACCAGTATCAAAAATGAAAAGGGTGATCTTACCACCAATGAAGTAGAAATTAAAGCAATAATTAGCAACTATTTTGCCCAATTGTATTCCAATAAATTTAACAATCTAAATGAAATGTATGAATATTTACAAAAATACAGACTGCCCAGGTTAACTGGAGAGGAAATAAACTCCTTAAATAAGCCCATATTAGAAAAAGAAATTAAACAAGCCATTAATGAACTCCCTAAGAAAAAATCCTCAGGGCTAGATGGGATTACAGGTGAATTCTACCAAACATGTAAAGAACAATTAATTCCAATATTATACAAATTATTTGGAAAAATAGGTGAAGGAGTTCTACCAAATTCATTTTATGAGACAAATATGATGGTCATACCAAAACCAGGCAGAGCCAAAACAGAGAAAATTATAGACCAATTTCCCTAATGAATATTGATGCTACAATCTTAAATAAGATGTTAGCAAGGAGATTGTAGCAAGTGATCACTAGGATAATACACTATGACCAGATAATACACTATGATTTATAGCAGGAATTCAGGACTGGTTCAATATTAGGAACACTATCAACATAATCAACCATATCAATAAGAAAACTAACCAAAATCATATGATTATCTCAATAGATGCAGAGAAAGCTTTTGACGAAATACAGCACCCATTCCTAATAAAAATACGAGAGAGTTTAGGAATAGGTAGAGCTTTCCTTCAAATAATAAGCAATATCTACCTAAAACCATCAAAAAGCATTATATGTAATGGAGACAAGTTAGAGGCCTTCCCAATAAGATCAGGCGTGAAACAGGGATGTCCATTATCGCCTCTATTACTTAATATTGTACTAGAAATGTTAGCCTTAGCAATCAGAGAAGAGGAAGGAATTAAAGGAATTAGAATAGGCAAGGAGGGAACAAACCTATCACTCTTTGCAGATGATATGATGGTATACTTAAGGAATCCTCGAGAATCAACTCAAAAATTACTTGAAACAATTAACAACTTTAGCAAAGTAGCAGGATATAAAATGAATCCACATAAATCATCAGCATTTCTATACATGACCAACAAAGTCCAGCAGCAAGAGATAGAAAGAGAAATTCCATTTAAGGTAATGGTAGATAATATAAAATACTTGGGAGTCTACTTGCCAAGACAAACCCAGGAACTCTATGAACACAATTACCAAACACTTTTCAAACAAATCAAATCAGATCTAAAAAATTGGAAAGATATCAATTGCTCATGGATAGGTCGAGCTAATATAATAAAAATGACAATTCTACCTAAATTAATGTACTTATTCAGTGCCATACCAATCAGACTACCTAAAAATTATTTTATAGAGCTAGAAAAAATAATAACAAAATTCATCTGGAAAACAAAAAGTCAAGAATATCAAGGGAAATGATGAAAACAAATGCACAGGAAGGTGGGTTAGCTGTACCAAATCTGGAGCTCTACTAGAAAGCAGCAGTCATCAAAACTATCTGGTACTGGCTAAGAAATAGAGTGGAGGACCAATGGAATAGGCTAGGCACAGGAGACACAGTAGTAAATGACATTAGCAATGTACAGTTGGATAAACCCAAAGACCCCAGCTTCTGGGATAGGAATTCAGTACTTGACAAAAATTGCTGGGAAAACTGGAAGATAGTATGGCAGAAATTAGGCATAGACCAACATTTGACAACTTATTCTAAAATAAGGTCAAAATGGGTACATGATTTAGACATAAGAGGTGATACCATAGGTAAATTAGGAGAAAAAGGAATAGCCTACCTTTCAAATCTTTGGAAAGGAGAGCAGTTCATGACCAAACAAGATATAGAGAATATTATGAAATGCAAAATAGATGACTTTGATTACATTAAATTAAAAAGTTCTTGTACAAACAGAAGCAATACATCCAAAATTAGAAGGGATTCAGAAAGCTGAGAAACAATCTTTATGGCCAGTAACTCTGATAAAGGCCTCATTTCTAAAATATATAGGGAACTAAATCAAATTTATACAAATCCAAGTCATTCCCTAATTGAGAAATGGTCAAAGGATATAAACAGGCAGTTTTCTGATGAAGAAATCAAAGCCATCTGTTCCCATATGAAAAAATGTTCTAAATCACTATTGATTTGAGAGATGCAAATTAAAACAACTCTAAGGTACCACCTGACACCAATCAGATTGGCTAAAATGACAAAAAAGGAAAATAATAAATGTTGGAGAAGCTGTGGGAAAATTGGAACACTAATGCATTGTTGGTGGAGCTGTGAACTGATCCAGCCATTCTGGAGAGCAATCTGGAATTATGCCCAAAAGGCTATAAAGCTGCGCATACCTTTTGACCCAGTAATACCACTCTTGGGTCATTTTCCCAAAGAGATCATAAAAAAGGGAAAAGGACCCACATGTACAAAGATATTTCTAGCTGTTCTTTTTGTGGTGGCAAGGAATTGCAAATTGAGGGGATGTCCATCAATTAGAGAATGGCTGAACAATTTGTGTTATGTGAATGTAATAGAATTCTATTGTGCTGTAAGCAACAATGAGCAGGTGGAGTTCAGAGAAACATGGAGGGACTTGAATGAACTGATGATGAGTGAGATGAGCAGAACCAGAAGAACATTATACACAGTATCATGAACACTATGTGTGGACCAACTGTGATAGATTAGATTCTTCTCACCAATCCAATGGAACAAGAATGTTCCACAGGACTCATGATGGAAAAGGCTTTCCAAATCCAGTGGGAAAAAAAGGAACTGTGGGATATGGATGCTGACTGGATCATACTATTTCTTTTGGTTTTGATGCTGTTGGTTTTCTGATTTCAGGTTTTTCCTTTGTGCTATGATCCTTCTCATATAACATGAATAATGCAGAAATATGTTTAATGTTATTTATGTATATTTAACCTATATCAGATTACCTGCTGTCTAGGGGAGCGGGGAGGAAGGGGAGGGGGGAGAAAAATTTGAAATTTGAAATCTTATACAAACAAATCTTGAAAACTATTTCTACATATAACTGGAAAATAATAAAATACTTTTATTTTTTAAAAAAAGAAATTATTAGGAAAGTTCTATGATACTAGGGTGGCTGCTGGTCTGGTGTGCAGGGCACACAGAGGCAAACCAATGGTGTACCTCAGAGGTGATTGTAAAAGATACAGCAGCAGTATTAGCTTTAATATTATTGGGGCAATTGAAAGGAGTTTACATTGACAGAGGGCTTAATTGTGAATTAAATATGATAGAATGATTTGAAAAAATAATGGTTGAGAAAAAGGGATCCAGTGGGAGAAGGCAGAAAGAAGGGGTGGAGTGGGAGAAATTATCTAACATAAAAGATGTGGGAAAGAAAGCTTTTACAATGGAGGAGAAGATGGTGGTTGTGTGCAACTCTGGAACCATACACTCATCAGGATTGGCTCAAAAGGGGAATAACATACCCACTCAGTTGGGAGTGTGTATCTTTCTTACCCTCCAAAGAACTAGGAAGTATAAGGGACAAATTTTAATTGGGTGGCTCGCTGTAATATTGGGGTTTAGAAAATAATGAGAGACCTCTAGGACCAAAGTTTCCTCCCTTCCAAACTGCATTTTTAGTTACTTCTCCCAGACTAATAAGAAAGGATATTAACAGCCTCTTTTCTACAAACAAAACAGGTTTTATTAAAGGGAATAAAATTTACAACACAGGTGAAGTTAGTAAAGCCAGGTACAATGAGAAAGGGAATAGGGGAAGGGAAAATGAATAAGCTTGCTGGCTCTAGCAAAGACTGACTCAAACCCCAAACTTGCTTGCTGCTTAGCTAGCTCAAACAGCTGGCCTTGCTTCCACTCACCACTACCTGGGGTCCGTAGTTTTTCAATGAGAGTCAGCTGTGCAGTCTTTCTCCTATTCACTCCAAAGCTCTCTCACACAGCTCCTGTCTCCCCACTTTGTGCCTCTCCCACTGGAAGGGGAGGTCCTTAGTCATGCTGAGTCTCCAATTGGTTCAACATACTCTCTGGGCTGTCTCCATTATAATTTGGCCAGGCCCATGTGGGCATAGGGGAACTGCTAGAGGAGACTTGGATACTTAGTTTTTCTTTTCTATAATCTCTTCAAGTACACACCCATCTTCTCTTAGGCTTTTTCAAGATTACATCTTTTCAGTCTGACCATAATGAAGCAAAGATGGGGTGATGGAAACCCCAAATCACAATTAATTTCTTACAGAAGGGAATTGAATGAAAGAAGGGATGATAGGAGGGAGAGAAAATCAAGTGAGGCCATGCTCAAAACAATGCAGATTTTTTAAGAAAGAGAGTAAAAAGATAAACATAGAAGGACAAACAGGAATATAGGGCAAAACAAAGTATACATTATTCGTAACTGTATATGTGAATGGCGTAAACTCACTTTTAAAATGGAAGTGGCTAGCAGAATAAGTTAAAAATCAGAATCCAAATATATGTTGTTTGCAGGAAACAAACTTGAAACAGAGATACACACAGAGTAAAATAAGGAGGCGAAGCAGAATATTTTATACTTCACCTGAGGCTTAAAAAAAAGAAAACCAATGATAGCAATCTTATCTCAGGAAAGAATTAGAATAAAAGATAGACCTAATTAAAAGATATAAGCAGAAATACCACATGTGCTAAAAGATACCAAAGACAATGATGTAATATCAGTTCTAAACATATATGCACCAGAAGGCATAGCATCCAAATTCTTATAGAAGTTCAGCTAGGTGGCACAGTGGATAGAGCACCGGCCCCTGGAGTCAGGAGGACCTGAATTCAGATCTGACCTCAGACACATAACACTTACTAGCTGTGTGACCCTAGGCAAGTCACTTAACCCCAATTGCCACGCCAAAAATTTTTTTTTTAATTCTTAAAGGAAAAGGTAAATTAGGTACAAAAGGAAATACAAAGTAAAACTATACTAGTGGAAGAAACTCAAATTTATACTTTCAGAACTAGATAAATCTAACCATAAAATAAAAAGAAAGAAGTTAAGCAGATACATAGAAATTTAGAAAAAGTTAAATATGATAGATCTCTCAAAAAATTTCTGAAGTACCATTAGCCCCTGTAGCACTTCACTCTGATTGGATGGCTACTCCCTGAACCTTCATATAAAGAGGATGTGCAGCCCAACCATCTCTTTGATTCTCAACAGGGTTAAACTAAGATTCCTTCATCATGCCCCACCCGCTCATCCTTTTCAATTTCCTTTTATTTGTTATCTTCCCCCATTAGATAGATAACATATCAAGAGTGTTTACTGTCTGATGGGGAATCGGGGAAAGGAAGGGATAAAATTTGAAACTCAATATAATTTTTTAATGAATGTTAAAAAGAGGTCTTTACATGCAATTAGGGGAAAAGTAAAATATTATTAAAAAGAAAATGTTTTATGGGGGCAGCTAGGTGGTGCTGTGGATAGAGCACCGGCCCTGTATTCAGGAGGACCTGAGTTCAAATCTGGCCTCAGACAGCAGTTCTCTATGTGGTAGAAAAGAATTAAAAATAAAGACAATGTACATCAATTAGGGAATGTCTGAAGAACTTGTGGTATATGAATGCACATGTAATACAACTGTGCTATAAGAAATGTTGAACAGGCGGACTTCAGAAAAACCTGGAAAGAATTAAGTAGACTGATGCTGAGTTAAATGAGCAGAACCAGAAGAACATTGTACACAGTAACCACAACTTTGTGTGTTGATCAACTGTAACAGACTTAGCTCCTCTCAGCAATACAATGATCTAAAACAATTCCAAAGGACTCATGATGGAAAATGCTCTCCATGTTAAGAAAAAAGAACTGTGGAATCTGAAATCAGATTGAACTATACTGTTTCTACTTTTTTTGATTTTTTTTTCTTTCTTTTTCTTTTGTGAGGAAAATAAACCAAGAGATAATTAATGAAATAGAGAGCTTTCAATCATTTCTGATGAAAATACCAGAGCTGAATAGAAAATTTGACTTTGAAATACAAGATTTAAAAGAATCATTAAAAAAAGTAAACATAAAAGAGACATTATAAAGGAAGGAAAGGAAGGAGAAAATTTTGGAGCTCAAAATATTATAAAGCAAATGTGGAAAACTATCTTTACATGTAACTGAAATATAATAAAATATATTTATGATAAAAAATGTCCTTTAAAGCTGTTTTCATCCTACATACAAAGATACTTCTAACTCCTTAAAAGTTGTTGTTGTTGTTGTTGTTGTTGTTTAATTAGGGCAGTTGAAATGAATGGACATATATAGAGGTCAGTGGGGTGTGTTGACTATGATGGAATGATATCTAAAAATAAAATAAAGGGTGAAAAAGAGGGATTGACTAAGATAGAATGACACATAAAAATACCATTAAGAAGGATGGTTAAACTAAGAGCTGGTTTTATGAAAAAACCAATAAAATAGATAAAATACTGGTTAATTTGATTAAAAAAAAGAAAGAAGAAAACCAAATTACCAGTATCAAAAATGAAAAGGGTGATGTTACCACCAATGAAGTGGAAATTAAAGCAATAATTAGGAAATATTTTGCCCAACTGTATGCCAATAAATTTGACAATCTAAATGAAATGGATGAATATTTACAAAAATACAAACTGCCCAGGTTAACTGAAGAGGAAATAAAATCCTTAAATAAACCCATATTAGAAAAAGAAATTGAACAAGCTATTAATGAACTCCCTAAGAAAAAATCCCCAGGGCCAGATGGGTTTACGGGTGAATTTTACCAAACATTTAAAGAACAATTAATTCCAATATTATACAAATTATTTGGAAAAATAGGTGAAGAAGGAGTTCTACCAAATTCGTTTTATGACACAAATATGGTGGTGATACCAAAACCAGGCAAAGCAAAAACAGAGAAAGAAAATTATAGACCAATCTCCCTAATGAATATTGATGCTAAAATCTTAAATAAGATATTAGCAAGGAGATTACAGCAAGTGATCACCAGGATAATACACTATGACCAGGTGGGATTTATACCAGGAATGCAGGGCTGGTTCAACATTAGGAAAACTATTAACATAATCAACCACATCAATAAGAAAACCAACCAAAATCATATGATTATCTCAATAGATGCAGAGAAAGCTTTTGACAAAGTACAGCACCCATTCCTAATAAAAACACTAGAGAGTTTAGGAATAGGGGGAGCTTTCCTTAGAATAATAAACAGTATCTACCTAAAGCCATCAGCAAGTATTATATGCAATGGAGATAAATTAGAGGCCTTCCCAATAAGATCAGGGGTGAAACAGGGATGTCCATTATCACCCCTATTATTTAATATTGTCCTAGAAATGTTAGCTTTAGCAATCAGAGAAGAGAAAGGAATTAAAGGAATTAGAATAGGCAAGGAGGAAACAAAACTATCACTCTTTGCAGATGATATGATGGTATACTTAAGGAATCCTCGAGAATCAAGTCAAAAATTACTTGAAACAATTAACAACTTTAGCAAAGTAGCAGGATATAAAATAAATCCACATAAATCATCAGCATTTCTATACATGACCAACAAAGTCCAGCAGCAAGAGATAGAAAGAGAAATTCCATTTAAAGTAACGGTAGGTAATATAAAATACTTGGGAGTCTACTTGCCAAGACAAACCCAGGAACTCTATGAACACAACTACCAAACACTCTTCACACAAATCAAATCAGATCTAAATAATTGGAAAGATATCAATTGCTCATGGATAGGCAGAGCTAATATAGTAAAAATGACAATACTGCCTAAATTAATTTACTTATTCAGTGCCATACCAATCAGGCTACCTAAAATTTATTTTATACAGCTAGAAAAAATAATAACAAAATTCATCTGGAAAAACAAAAAATCAAGAATCTCCAGGGAAATAATGAAAAAAAATTCACAGGAAGGTGGGTTAGCGGTACCAAACCTGGAGCTTTACTATAAAGCGGCAGTCATCAAAACTATCTGGTACTGGCTAAAAAATAGAGTGGTAGATCAATGGAATAGGCTAGGCTCAGGAAATGCAGTAGTAAATGACACTAGTAATGTAGTGTTTGATAAACCCAAAGACTCCAGCTTCTGGGATAGGAACTCAGTATTTGACAAAAACTGCTGGGAAAACTGGAAGATAGTATGGCAGAAATTAGGCTTAGACCAACATCTTACACCTTATACTAAAATAAGGTCAAAATGGATACATGATTTAGACATAAGAGGTGATACCATAGGTAAATTAGGAGAGAAAGGAATAGTGTACCTATCAGATCTTTGGAAAGGAGAACAGTTTTTGACCAAACATGAGATAGAGTATATTATAAAATGCAAAGTGGATGATTTTGATTATATTAAATTAAAAAATTTTTGTACAAACAGAAGCAATGCATCCAAAATTAGAAGGGAGGCAGAAAGCTGGGAAACAATTTTTGAGGCCAGTGCTTCTGATAAAGGCCTCATCTCTAAAATATATAGGGAATTAAATCAAATTTATAAGAATCCAAGTCATTCCCCAATTGAGAAATGGTCAAAGGATATGAACAGGCAGTTTTCTGATGAAGAAACCAAAGCTATCTATTCCCATATGAAAAAATGCTCTAAATCTCTAATGATTAGAGAGATGCAAATTAAAACAACTCTGAGGTACCACCTGACACCTATCAGATTGGCTAAAATGACAAAAAAGGAAGATAATAAATGTTGGAGAGGCTGTGGGAAAATTGGAACACTAATGCATTGTTGGTGGAGCTGTGAGCTGATCCAACCATTCTGGAGAGCAATTTGGAATTATGCCCAAAGGGCGATAAAGCTGTGCATACCCTTTGACCCAGCAATCCCACTTTTAGGTCTCTTGCCCAAAGAAATCATGGAAGGGGGAAAGGGACCCACATGTACAAAAATATTTATAGCTGCTCTTTACGTGGTAGCAAGGAATTGGAAGTTGAGGGGGTGCCCATCAATTGGGGAATGGCTGGACAAGTTGTGGTATATGAATACAATGGAATACTATTGTGCTGTAAGAAATGATGAGCAGGAAGAGTTCAGAGAAACCTGGAGGGTCTTATGTGAGCTGATGATGAGTGAGATGAGCAGAACCAGAAGAACATTGTACACAGTATCATCAACATTGAGTGTTGACCTACTGTGATGGACTATATTCTTCTCACCAATGCAATGGTACAGAAGAGTTCCAGGGAACTCATGATAGAAGAGGATCTCCAAATCCAAGAAAAAAAAAAGAAAGAAAGAACTGTGGAGTATAGATGCTGACTGAACCATATTATTTCTTTTGTTTTGGGTGCTGTTGTTTTTTTTTTCTATTTTGAGGTTTTGCATCACTGCTCTGATTCTTTCTCTTGTAACAGGATTAATGCAGAAATAGGATTAATGTTATTATGTGTATATATATGTGTGTGTATATATATATATCTATATGTATATGTATAGATATATATAGATATAACCTATATCAGATTACCTGCTGTCTAGGGGAGGGGGGAGGGAGGGGAGGGAGGGAGGGAGGGAGAAAAATCTGAAATTGTAAAGCATGTATAAACAAAAGTTGAGAACTATCTTTACATGTAACGGAAAAAATAAAATATCTCAAAAAAAAAAAAAAAAAAGAAGGATGGTTAACGGGCAGTCTTTGAAATTTACTCCGATCAGAATTGGCTCAAAGAGGGAATAACATACAGACTCATTTGTTTATAGAAATTTATCTTATCTTACATGAAAATAGGACTGGGAGGGGAAAATCAAGAGAAAGAGGCTGATAGAAGGGAGGGTGGATTGAAGGAAGTGGTGGTCAGAAGAAAAACACTTTTGAACAGGGACAGAGTAAAAGGAGAGAGAGATAAGGATAAAGATGGAAAATGTGATGGAGTAAAATACACAGTAATCAAAACTGGAGAAAAATCACATCAAATCTCTGATAAAGGTCTTCTTTGTCTGATATATAGAGAAATGAGTTAAATATATAAGGATACACGTCATTACCCAGGTCATTAATGGTCAAAAGAATTGCACAGAAAAAGAAATCAAGCTATCTATAGTTACATGAAAAAAATTTCTTTAAATTATTATCGATTAGAAAAATAAATTAAAACAACTCTGAGGTACTACCTCACACCTATCAGATCAACTAATATAATGGAAAAGCAAAATGACAAATATTGGAGGGGATTTAGGAAAATTGGGACACTAATACACCATTGGGGCAGATAAAAACTGATTTAATCATTTTGAAGAGTAATTTGGAACTATGCCTAAGTCTATAAAACTGTGAATTCCTTTGACCCAGCCATAACTCATTATCACAAAGAAATTAAAAAAAAATGAAAAGGATCTATTTGCACAAAAAATACTTATAGCACCTCTTTTTGAGGAGGCAAAGAATTGGAAATTGAAAGGATCCCCATCAATTGGGGAATGGTCGAGCAAGTTGTGGTATATGGTTGTGATGGAATACTGTTGTGGTAAAAGAAATGATAAACAAGATGCTTTCAGATAAAAACGGGGAAAATTTACATAAATTGATGAAAAGTGAAGGAAAAAGAACCAAAAGAGTGTACAAAAAATAGCAATATTTATATAAGATCAATAGTGAATGGCTCAGTTATTCTCAGCAATACAATGATCCCAGACAATTCTGAAGGACTTATAATGAAAAATGGTATCCATCTCCTGAGAAAGAATTCATGGAGTCTGAATTTAGATCAAAGCAATTTTTATAGCTCATTTTTTCATGAGTTGTTTTAATTTTTGTCTGTTTTCTTTCACAACATGACTAATATGAAAATATGTTTTGCATGGCTGAATGCATAACCTATATCAAATTGCTTGCTTTCTCAATGGAAGGAGAGGGAAAGAAGGGAAGGCAAAAAAAAATGGTATTTGTTTTTCTTTAAAATAAAAGTTTAAAATGTTTTTACATGTAATTAGGAAAAACAAAATATTAAAAAAACAATCACTTTTCAAAAACAAAGAAGAATGTTAAAGCCTCTTGAGGGCAAGGACTGATTTTCACATTTAAAAAAAATCTATATAGCATTAGAATCTAGCATAGTTACATTAACATAATATTTCATACTAAGAATTGAAATTATTTTTATCAATCTCTGATCTAATAGATGTGAATCATCCCACAAATGGTAAAGGATATAGCCCATACTCATTCTATCATCCTATATGTCTGTTAGCTAAACACCATCATAAATTCTCCCATATTGGATATGAGGACATGTAGGTGTGGGTGGGGTTTTTTCTCCCTAAACTAGGTCTTCTTAATTTAAGCTTCATAAATATCTCTGTGTATAGAAATACATGTATTGATTTATTACATAGAAATAGATATAGACATCAATATGGAAATGGATACTTATATGCATATATATATATATGGAGAGATACAGAGAGAAAGAGATAGATGAAGAGAAACATGTAATATTCAAATTCACATATGTAGAAATATAGGAGATGAGAAAAATATTTTAATATATTTAAGTATATTAAATGTCAATATGATTGTATGTTAATATAATTGTTTTCTTTTTTAATACTGTATATTTTATAATGTACATTTTAAAATATCATCCTTGGTCAGGGGACATTAACTTTACCAGACTGACAAAGAGGTTTAGGACACAAAAAATAAGAATTTCTGCTCTAGATATTGCACAGATAGTAATAAAGATGCAGATTTTCTGGCAGTTATCTCTTGTGTTTGCTACATGACTGGTCTAGCTCCCTTTTCAGTTATTTATCTCACTGAAAATTTCCTTTATGCCTCTGTGTCTAAGCTATTTTTCACTGGTAATGGGTTCTATTACATATACTTCCACTATGTACATCTCCATTGTACGCTAGGTGATCCACAATGTCAAAATATTGGAATACTGTAGTTTCCTATAATGTTCACATTTGAAGTATCATTAACCAACCATTTATCTTAAAAAAAAAATATGGGCCTCTTTTTAGTAGAAAACTTGTCATCATTAAAAACACTAGCTTCCTTAATGAAGTCAGATTGCAAAAATGCACCAGGTTCAATGTACAAAAATAAAATAAAATAAAATAAAAATGTAAGAATATTCATTCTTCAAATACAAAAGAAAATGGACGCCCACTTTTTAATTTTTTTCACTGACATAATACTTTGGCAGTACTAGACTATATTCACTTATATGCATATGATATAAAAATTCATTGTTTTGAAACTCATAGTCAGTCCAGTACTTTCCAGAGAAGATAAAGCCTGAATCTAAATATAGTAAAAATCAGCGAGACCTGGGCATTTATTTGACATCAGCCTTGGCTTTTGATATCTATTTCTGTGATCTGCCTGCTTCTAAAAAGTCTACTGTTTAATCACCATGAGAGAACTTTGGTTTAAAAGTCTCTTTTAAATGTAAAGAACTTTGTCTTTTAGCAATCATACTGGTAAAGTAACTAATGAGATTGTCAGCTAATCCTTATCTCTGTACAAACCAGGTATCTTCTTCTTTTACTTGAGAAATAATATGGGGTGGGGGGGGGGGCAGCTAGGTGGTTCAATGGACAAAGCAGTGACTCTGGATTCAGTAGGACCTGAATTCAAATACAGCCTAAGACACTTGACGCTTCCTAGCTGTATAACCCTGGGCAAGTCAGTTAACCCTCATCGCTCACCACCCTGCAAAAATTAAATAAAAAGATAAATGAATATATGAATAAATAAATAAATGTATAAATGTGCTACTACTACTACTACTAATAATAATAATAATATGGCTTGGGAATCTGTAGTATTGGAGGATTTTTTTATTTTAATTCTTTGTTGGATTCCTTCATTTTGAAACTCCTGAGGTAATATGAGATTATTAAAAATAATGCAAAGTTCAAAAGAATAGGGAAGGGCAGCTAGGTGGTACAGTGGATAAAGCATTAGCCCTGGATTAAGGAGGACCTGAGTTAAAATCCAGCCTCAAACACTTGATACTTACTAGCTGTGTGACCCTGGAAAGTCAATTAACCCTCATTACCCCAGCCCCCCCCCAAAAAAAAGAATAGGGAAGAAGATTCCATCCTATTAAATGCTTACTCTTCAATCACTTAACAAGGCAGTGATTATTTACCTTCGTTTCATAAATAACATTTAAAAATTGCTCTCAAAAAATAAAATGTAATCCAGAGTTCAATATATTTCAAAGCCCTTCATGAATAATAAATAATTAATCCACTTGACATCCCTATGTGAAAGGTTTTGTTTGGTAGATAAAGAAACTGATTTATAATGAGGTTAGCAATGTTCTTAGTCAAAGAACTTGGATTCAAATTTTAAAACTCCTAATTTCAGAAAGCCAGAGAATTGAACTATTTTTAGTGAATAACAAAAATAAAATAGAAACTTTATGTTTGCTAGCAACTGAGCATCAATTTATTCCAGGTTTCAAGTTGAGGTCACATACATTGCCTAGACTAGTTTAAATTTAGACATCCTTTCCCCTTACTGACTCTTTAAAGACAAACATGAATCCTCCCTTACATAAATAATTTCACAAATCATGTAAAACACATTTTTATTACTCAATGTTAAACATTTTATTTACTGGATATTTTTAGTCTTGGGATTGGTATTTTCCAGGTAACATTTTAGTGCTTTATATAGTGGAATAACATTCCTGAGGACATTTATTTTGTCATAAACTTGCCAAACCTCTGCAAAGGAATTATATTTGACATAAAATTAAGAAATAAAATCTTACATATAAGCTTAAGAAAATAGAACAAAATGCATGAACAAGATGTTAATATAATGGGCACACATGAAATAGTTGAAAGAAAAATTTTCTTTGTGTTAAGGGATCTAGAAATCAAATTTCTGTTTCTGATGCTTGCTATTTATTTGTCTTTGAACGAATCATTTAATTTCTCACATTAAAAGATGGGGAACAGGCAGGGCAAAGATGGAAAAGTAGTTATAGCAACCCAGTCTAATTCTCCCAACATTCCCTTCCAAAGCACTTTAAAATAATTTCTCAAATTAAATGTTGGTGCCAAATAGCCCCTGAAAAGTTTAGCCTTAGACAATATAAAAGGTCAACAGGAGAGGTCTGTCACACTGGGGAAGATATCAACTTGGATCAAATACATCTACAGCACTAGCAGTAATTTTTGGAGGTGGCTGTAAGAGCAGCAACAGCAGCTTCTGGAGCTCTTGGCTCAAACATGATAATGGTGGGGCAGGGGCAGAAAGAGATTACAAGGAACTCGTTGATGGCATTGGGTGTACACTTCATTGTTTCTTGGAAAACTTATTGCAGATACACAGTACTGGATCACATTTCCAAGGTGGAGAGGAGTGTTTATGGTCAATCGTAAGGAAATAGGCATCATGGTCACAGTTTCAGGACAGAAAGGAGAGCTAACACTTGCAGCTGCAGGGGAGCAGAAGACCTAGTCACAGTGCCAAGACCATAAGGAACACTAGGACTTGTAGCTATAAGGTAACAGAGGCCATTACTGGGTAGATAACAGAGCACAGACTAAGAGAAAAGTAAACATACTTCTTTCTAGATCACACCATGTTAAAAGTACTGAAAACTTTCAGCAGTAAGCAAACCTGAAACTCAGGACAGTGTCTCACCACCACAACTGAACAGAGTCCAACTTTATCAAAAAGTAAATTAAAGAAATAGATAGATAGATAGATACATAGATACATAGATACATAGATACATAGATAGATACATAGACACATAGATACATAGATAGATAGATACATAGATGGAAGGATGGATGGATAAATGAATGAGACTAGAAAAAGAGCAAAAAAAATGGAACCTGATCATACAAAGCTACTATGGTGACAAGTATGATCAAAACACAAAACCAGAAGGCAGCTACATGTAAGGCAATAATTTCCAAGCACTCCCCACATGATTCTTCCTCATACCTCCAAATTGTGCCATAAGACAATTTCTGGAGCAGCAGAACACACAAAAGAACAGAGTGAATACATTTTCTAGCCAAAGACACCTTGAAATGGTGGCAGGGAATTTCTGTTGTACCAGGGTGAGAGGGGAGCACAGCTGTACCACACAGGTCCAGCCTCAAGCAGGTCATGCCTCCAGAGCCTTGGAATCACCAGCTTCATTGGCTCTTCTGGAACTCATCTCACAGACACGTGAGGGGGTCCAGCTGTTAATTGGGGAGAGATACCAGAGGTCACTTGTAGAGCTGAGCCTAAGTGCTGTAGTGTTTCCCATGTTTGGAACCAGGAAGCAGACTTGAGTGGCAGCAGCCCAGTAGGGGAGGGGCACAGTGCAACCACTGAATCAGATTTCTTCTTCCAGTTTAAAAAGCAAGCAGACACATGGTTACTTACAGACAAGAACACAAGCCAAGTGAGCTGAGAACATGTGTATCCTTAAATAATAGCACCTGGGACCCCCTGAAGCTTGGGATAGTGCATCCTGTAAGCAGGGTCCCACTTTAAGAAGGAGTTAAGAACCAAGAAATAGGCTAGGATAATGAGCAGGTAGAAAAAGATGTGGACCATCAAAAAGTTTCTTTGGTGACAAGGTAGATCAAAATACACCCTCAGAAGAAGATAATAAAGTCAAAGCTCCTAAATCCAAAGCTTCTAAAAACAAACAAACAAAAAACCTAAGAATTGGTCTCAGGCCTTAGAAGGGCTCAAAAAGGATAAAGATAAAGTAAAGAGAGGTGGAGGGAAAATTAATAGAAGAAAAAATGGAAAGAGAAATGAGAATGATGCAAGAAGGTCATGAAAAAAAGTCAACAGCTTGAAAAGCTAAATTGACCAAATCAAAAAGGAGGTACAAAAGTTCTCTGAAGAAAATAATTGCTTAAGAATTAGAATTGAGCAAATGGAAGGTTATGAGAAATCAAGACAAAAGAAAACAAATCCAAATGAATAAAATAGAGGACAACGTGAAATATCCCCCTGGAAAAACAGCTGACCTGGAAAACAGATCCAGGAGAGATAATTTTAAAATTATTGGACTACCTGAAAACCATGATCAAAACAAGAGATTAGAGATCATCGTACAAGAAATTGTCAGGGAAAATTGCCCTGATATTCTAGAAACAGAAGGTAAAATAGAAATTGGAAGAATCCATCAATAACCTTCTAAAAGAGATCACAAAATGAAAACTTCCAGGAATATTATAGCCAAATTCCAGAGCACCCAGGTCAAGGAGAAAATATTTCAAACAGCCAGAAAGAAACAGTTCAAGTACTGTGGAGCCACAGTTAAGATAACACAAGATCCAGCAGCTTTTACATTAAAGGATCTGAATTCATGGACCATGATATTCTGCAGGGCAAAGGAATTGAGATTACAAGCAAGAATCACCTACCCAGCAAAATTTTTTATAACCTTTCAGGGGAAAAATGGGACTTCAATGAAAAAGAGGACTTTCAGGCATTTTTGATGCAAAGATCTGAACTGATTAGAAAATGTGACTTTCAAATATGTGACCTTAGAGAAGCAGAAAAAGGTAAACAGGAAAATTAAATCATGAGGTCTATTGCTTCTTAGTCATAAGAACTTTCTCAGTATTAGGACAGCTGAAAGAATTATACTTAGACAGAGGGCACAGGTGTGAATTAAATATGAAGGTATGATACCTGTAAAGCATTTATTTGTGTGTGTGTGTGTGTGTGCGGGACAGTCAGGGTGGGGTGGCTTATGTCTGGGACTGGATTTGGGCTTGGGGCCTCCTGGGTCAAAGGCTGGTGTTTTTTCCAATGTGTCACCTAGCTGACCCATGATGGCATCTTTAAAATAAAATTAAGAGAAAATATATAAATAAAATTAAGAGGTGAGAGGAATGTACTGGGAGAAAGGGAAAGGGAGAAGTGGAATGGGGTAAAGTAGCTCACATAAAAAAAAATAAAAAACAGAAAAAGCTTATGGAGTGGAGGGAAAGATGGGGAAGGAGCAGAGGAGTGAGTGAGCCTTACTTTCATTATAATTGGCTCAAAACGAAATAATATACACACTGAAGTGTATATATTAATATATCTTGCCCTGTGGGAAAGTGGAAGGGGAAGGGCATAAGCAGGGAGAGGTGAAGGAGGGGAGGGCAGATTAGGGGATGGGGCAGTAAGACGGAAAACACTTTTAAGGAGGGATAGGGTGAAAGAAGATAGAAAATAAGAGTAAATATCAAGGGGAGGGAATAAGATGGTGGTTAATACAGTTAGCAATAGTAACTGTGAAGGAAATGATGAACAGGATGCTATCAAAAGGACACATGAAAAATTCAATCCATCTATAGAGAAAGAACTGATGGTACATTAATACAGATTAAAGTATTTTTTGTTAGTCCCTCTTTCCAAAGTGATTTTGCCTGTTTTCTTTCACAATCCGACTATTGTAGAGATGTTTTGCATGACTGCGCATATATAGCTTATATTTAATTGCTTGAGTTCTTAGGGAGGGTGGACAGGGAGAGAGGAAGAGAATTTGGAACACAAAGTTTAAAAAATTGATGTGAATATTTGTTTTTACATGTATCCTGGGGGAAATTCTAAATAAATAAATAAATTTTAAAAAAAGAAATATTGGACTTTATGAATGCCATGGTCAAAAATGTCTAAATATCTTTTTTAAAAGAAATAATAAGGGAAAAGTACTCAAATAGCTTCAGATCCTGAAGTTAACATATAAATAAAAATAATCCATTAATCACCTCCTGAAAGAGATCAAGAAAATGAAACATCCCATGAGTATTATAGTCAAATTCCATAGCTCCATACCATGAAAAAAATATAAGTCACTGTAAAGAAACAATTCAAATCTCATGGAGCTACTACCAGAATCACACAGGATTTAACAGCTTCCACATTAATGAAGTGGAGGGCTTGAAATATAATATTCCAGAAGATAAAAGAACTAAGATTACAATAAAATAATTATCTATGAAGCAAAACTGAGTATAATCAATTTGGGGAAGAAAAGGATATTTAATGAAATAGATGATTTTTTAAGCATTCCTGCCACAAAAGACAGAGCTGGATTGAAAATTTGACATTCAAACACAAGGCTTGAGAGAAGCAAACAGAAAGAGAAATCATAAGAGACTCAATAAAGTTAAATTGTTTTCATTCCTTTATAGGAAGGTGATACATACAACTACTAAGAAATATATAATGATTAGGAGAGTTAGAAGGAGTCTACTTGGACATAAGTCATGGGTGTGAAATAATTATGGTAGGATGATTGTGTTTCTTTTTGTTTGAAGTGGTGAGAAAGAGGTTTTTGGTTTTTGGGTTTTGGTTTTTTTTGTTGTTTTTATGGGGCAATGAGGGTTAAGTGACTTGCCCAGGGTCACACAACTAGTAAGTGTCAAATGTCTGAGGTTGGATTTGAACTCAAGTCCTCCTGAATCCAGGGCCTGTGCTTTATCCACTGTCCCACATAGCTTCCCCTCAAGAAAAAGGAATTTAATAGGATAAGAAAAAGGGAGAGGTAGAATCAAATAAATTTTCTTACATAAAAGATATACTGAAGGAAGAAACTTTACTGTGGATGGGAAAACAATGGGTTGGTGGAAAACACTGGAACCTAATTTTCATTACAATTGGTTCAAGAGGGAATAATATATAAATACTCTCAGTTTTGTATAGAAATATATATATATATATATATATATATATATATATATATATGTTTTAGTGAGGCAATTGGGGTTAAGTGACTTGCCCAGGGTCACACAACTAGTAAGTGTTAAGTGTCTGAGATCGGATTTGAACTCAGGTACTCCTGACTCCAGGGCCAGTGCTCTATCCACTGCACCACCTAGCTGCCCCTTAGAAATCTATCTTATCCCACAGGTAAGTAGGAGGGGAAGGGGATAAGAAAATGAGGTGAGAGTTGATTAACAGGACAGCAGATTATGGAAGGCAGTAGTCAGAAGGAAGAGCAACGGAGTAAAAAGAGAGAAGGATAAACAGAAGAAAATAGAGTGGAAAGAAATGCATAGTTAATAATCATAACTGTGAATGTGCATGGAATAAATTCACCCATAAAAGGAAAGCAGATAGCAGAATTAACTAGAAACCAAAATCCAACAATATATTGCTTACATAATATAATTGAAATAGAAAGACATATGTGGAATTAAAATAAGAGTCTGGAGCAGAAACTACTATGCTTCACCTGAAGTTAAAAAAAAAAAAGGCACAGGTAGAAATCTTAATCTTAGACAAACATAAAAAAATAGATCCAATTAGGGGCAGCTAGGTGGCGCAGTGGATAGAGTACCGGCCCTGGAGTCAGGTGTACCTGAATTCAAATCCAGCTTCAGACACTTGACACTTGCTAGCTGTGTGACCATGGGCAAGTCGCTTAACCCTAATTGCCTCACCAAAAAAAAAAAAAAAAAAGATCCAATTAAAATACAATAAGGGAAACTACATTTTGTTAAAGGATATCATAGGCAATGAAGTGGCAGTAAAAACAAAGAATGAATGAATGAATGAACAAATAAATAAATAGATAGATGAATGAGTAAATGAATGAATAAATGGATGAACCAGTTTCTCAAATAACAACCTCATTTCTCAAATATATAGGGAACTGAGTCAAATTTATAAAAGGAAGAGCCATTCCTCAGTTGATAAATGGTCAAAGAATATGAACAGCAGTTTTCAAAAGAACAAATCAAAGCTATTTTTAGTCAAATATGAAAAATACTCTGAATCACTATTGATTACAGGAATGAAAATTAAAACAATTCTGAAGTACCATCTGACACCAGTCAAAAAAGATCATTGATAGAGGGGATGTGAGAAAAAAAAGTATACTAATGAACTGTTGGATTTGAGAACTGGTGCAATAGTCCTAGAAAATTATTTGGTAATATGCCCAAAAGGCGATAAAACTATACATCCTCTTTGACCCAGTAATACCACAACTAGGTCTGTATCCAAAAGAGATTAAAAGAAAAGGAACACATACATAGACACACATATAGAGACATAGAGACATACATATATACACATATCACACTTTGTATATTATATTATTATATATATTAAAATAATATAGTAATATTATACATATAATAATATACAGTGTGAAGAGAGATAGATCACATTTTATATTGTTATATATTGTGTATATTATAATTATATAATATATAATTTGGTATATATGTATCTTTTGTTGGCAAATAATTATAAATTGAAGGAATGCCCATCAATTAAGGAATGGCTGAACAAGTTGTGGTATATGATTGTGATGGAATACTATCATAATATAAGAAATGACAAGGGGCAATGGCTTCAGAAACCCTGGAAAGACCTATATGAACTGATGCAATGTGAAGTAAGCACCACCAAAAGATCATTAACATAAATATTGTAAGGATGATCAACTGAGAAAGACATCAACTCTGATAAAAAATAAATCATTCAAGATAATTCTGGATTCGTGACCAAAAATGCTATTTACGTTTAGAGAGAGAATTGATAAACAGTGAGTACAAACTGAAGTATCGTTTTCTCTCTATTTTCTTGGCTTTTTCTTTTGTAACATGGCTCATATACAATTATATTTTATATGATTTTACAGGGTGAGAGAAAATTGGAACTCATTTTTAAAAAGGGTTAAAATACATATAAATAACATTTCAAAATAAAAAAATAAAAGATGGGAATGGGGCTAGAATAAGGCTTTTTCTTAGCTTTAGATGAATAATTGTGTGATACCTTTTCCAAAACTGTCTGGAACTCTTTCATCTTTCTTTTGGTTTTCTCTGCTTAATTGAATTGTAATATACTCTGCTGATTCTGTTAGTATCACTTTTCAGTGGTTTAAATTTTTTTTACATTGTCTTGTATTCTTCATCTGTATCAGTTTGTGCCATCATACTATTGCATATATAGGGATAAGAATAATAGGCTAGAACCTTTTCTATAGTTTGTAGTTTTACATAGCTTCCCAGAGCATCTGGTTTAGTGGATAAAGCATCAGATTTAGTTTCTTAAAATCTCTTACACCCTAAGTTTCTTCATTTATAAAACTGGAACTGTAATAGCACCTCTTCCTCAGGGGTGTTTTGAGGATTTGCATTTATTAATATTTGTAAGGCACTTTGCAAACCTCAAGTCACAATATAAATGTGAGTTGCTGCTGCTACTACTACTACAACTGCTGCTGCTTCTACTATGTGGGGACCAATTTTAAATTGAGGAGTGTTAGCTAAGCAGCTCATGGAAATATTGGGGCAAAGAAGGAGACCAGCAGCCTCCCTCAAAACTGAACAGGATTTACTTTAACAAGAACGAACTTAAAAAAAAAAAACACACACACACAAACAGGATCAGTAGGATCAAGAGAAAGGAAATAAAATGGCGAAAGGGAAATTATACAACCTCAAAAGATACCACCTCCCAGGAATCAGCTGAGAATAGGCAGTAGACCTTCTGTCTTTAGAGCATCCAGCTAGAATGCTGAATTCCCTGCCCCCAATCCCAGAAAAAACCCACACAGCCCCAGCCAATGGGATGGCTGGTCTGACAGTCATATGACTGCCCTCACTAGGCTTCCAATAATTATAATTTTGCCAGGCTCATGTAGGCATTGGTGAGTGGTGATGATGTGAAGTGCTAGCGCCATGGCAATGGCTACAATCAGTGGGTGGAGCACCATGAGTTTTGTGGAGCACCATGAGGTTTGCAGAGCCCCAGGCCAGTGCAGGCAGAGGCATAAAAACCTCAAATAACAATTAATTCTTTACAACTACTACTACTACTACTACTACTACTACTACTACTACTACTACTACTACTACTACTACTACTACTACATGAATTTCCTAGATTCACAAAGCTCTTATCTCAGAGGTGACACTTGAACTCATATCATCTTGGTTCTGAAGTCATCTCCCTCTCTGCTATACTGAATTTCTCCTCTAACAGTATTATTTAGAATGTCATTGAATTTGTAGGTTCTTTTGATTTGGAGGTGGAGTGTTAAAGTGATCATGACTTTTGTTCTTAATCAGATAGCTATTTAAAAAAAAATTATGTCTTAAGTTAAAGCCCTAGTAAAGGAATTGTTGGTTGATTACTACAATGAAAAGAAAACTCAAATAAATTTTGGTGTCAGTCAGTGGCACAAGCCAGCTAAATACATTAGATAATTCATATTATCATAAGAAGAACAAAAGAAAAATTGAGAGTAAAATTCATTAAATTTGTTACATAAAAATCATCAAGTCATGAGATTTTAAAAGCAGAAAATTCTAGATAGGAATTCAGTGATCATGTAATCTGTGCCTTTCATTCAATAGCAGCAATGGACTTAATTTACAAAGAGCTTTACCTCTATATTCTCTTTTTTGCCTCCTAAAATTTAAATAGGCCAAGTCCTATCAATTGTGTAAGGCATAGAGAAACATATGAATGTCACTCCTTTTTTCCATCTCTTCTTTTTCTTATTCTTTCTTTTATTTCTCTTCTTCTTAGTCATATTATTATTTCTCTCTTCTTCCTACTCCTCTCCCTTCCTTTCTTGTTCTTCTTGTTCCCCTCTTCCTCTCCCACCTTCTTCTTCCTCCTCCTACTCTTCTCATTTTTTTCTTCTTCTTCTTGTTCTCCTTGTTCTTCTTGAAAGAGTGATAGATACAAGAAGACATGGATTCAAATATCATTCAATTGATGTTTAAACATTTGCAAGTCAGATAAGATCTATCTACTTCAAGCCCCTCCCCTGGGACTTATCTGCTAAGTCAAATATGAGTTTTCACCTGCATTGGTGGATAGTTTATATATACTTAAGATTCTTTTATTATACTTTAAATTTTTAATGCAGTACTATTGACAGCACTAATATTCAAGATAGTTAAGGTAATTACAAATTAAATTTAATGGTAGTTGGGTTTTATTTTTTAAAGCCTAACATCTCAACATTATTTCAAATGCAATTTTATTAGTCATCATATTCCCCACTGTCTAGAATATTTTATTAATTCCAAACATTATTTTGATAATTAGTGTTATACTAGTCAAAATATGATAGCCTACTTAACCCAGGGGATCCGTAACTGAATGCAAAACTTTTCAACTCTATACTGCTAGATAATAAAGTCATTACAGTTTATATAGTAATATATACCTTGTTCCACATCACAGCCAGCTTAGATTTGAAACCAGTTAGAACTAGTTAAATATATATAATACAATGTCCATATAACAGCTAGGAAATTGTCTGTATTGTTATCATTGTTTTTATACTACAGCATTGCTCCTTCCTAGCTCCATTGCTAGCTAGAGAATGGGAATGGAAAGGACTTGTCTTTAATTCTATATCTATTCTCCAAACTGGACACTTATTTCATTTGCTTAGCTCCTCAACCTTCCCTATTCTACAATCACTACATTAACATTTTTTTCATAGCTATTTTGTTATTCTGGACTTTCCCCATAACTTTCATATATTATTTGAATATTGATAATTAAGTCCAACAAAATGATTGTGAGCCATTTCTCTTGCTGCCTTGTATCTCCTTTGACATAATTTTAATCTGTAACTCTTCAAAGAGGGTCCCAGATATGATAGCTCCCAGACCTGCATATCTGATGATGTGTGAAGCAGTTCTGACTTCAGAATCTGAAAATGAAAGTGCTGAAAACAAGAGATTATTAATATGCTCCTATTGACTAAACACTTTAAGTGACCTCTTGATGGGTACTTGTGTATTGGGGAATTTTCCCATTCTCCTGTGCCACCTAATTCACAATAATAAGTTATTGCTGATGAGCTCCCTAGCTAGGAAGTGCTAGATGGAATGCATATAAAATTTTGAATACTTCATAGTAAAATAGTCAGAAAGAAAGAAAGGAAGAGAGAGAGAGAGAGAGAGAGACAGAGAGAGAGAGACAGAGAGAGAGAGAAGGAAGGAAAGGGAGGGGAGGGGAGGGGAGGGGAGAGAAGGGGAGGGAAGGGAAGGGAAGGGAAGGGAAGGGAAGGGAAGGGAAGGGAAGGGAAGGGAAGGGAAGGGAAGGGAAGGGAAGGGAAGGGAAGGGAAGGGAAGGGAAGGGAAGGAAATTTTATTAAATATTGTATGAAAGACATGAGGCTAAGCATTGATGGAAAAAGTATAGCAAGCAAGACAATCCTTTCCCTCGAGGACCTTACATTCTAATAAGTAAAACACACACACTCACACTCACACACATACACAGAAATATTTGAAATATCAAGTGTGGAAGGCAGTATCTACAAAGTATGATTTTTAAATGGTATCTGGAAAATGATTTGAGGCCTGGTTCAAGTCAAGATAAGGAGAAAGCTCATGTATAAGAACTTCATGCAGCTCTATTTTCAGAGTCTGAGATTGAGATTGGAGAGAGTTATAGATGTGGCTGCAGTACAGAAGATAGGGTTTGACAATGTGCCCAGGAATGAAGGGAGACAAATGATTGTATCATGATTAGTCTGTTATGACTGTCCCTACTTTAAGTTTCTAGATACTAAGAAACAATGGCCAAATCATTATTTGTGGAAGGGGTAGGGTGATAAGAAATGTTATTTGTCAGGAAGGAGGTATATGAAGTTATTTCTTATAGTTCAAATGGCATGCTATTAAACACCTAGAGATGAACACATATCTAATTTCAATAAATAGATTTTGGGTGGATGCTGAAACAAAGTAAAATATCAATTATAAATAAGCTTTTAAAATTGAAAATGTGTCCATGCCAGTCCATACATCTGATATTTGGCAACACTCATCCACTACTTAGAGACAAAGTTAAATAGTAGAAAAATTGAAGATATTAGAATGAGAAGACTTCAATTTAAGTGCCTCTTCTATAATGTGAACACAAATTTCTCAGGCTACAAAGCACTGCTAGTCATCTTTGAAAGAAAGACTAATGGTTATATCACCTATTAACATAGTTTCAAGGAAATTGTTTGACTGACTATGACATATTAGGCAGATATGAGCTATTATTACTAACTAAACCAAAATTCCTATGTAAGAAAACAGAAGTTATATATATATATATATATATATATATATATATATATATAGCCTGACCTCTGTTTTTAAATACATCAATATCACACCCCTACCTTCTTTGCTCTTATATCAGAAGATATGTTTTCTTTCTAAAGCCAACCTTTTTATTCATGTCCTTCATTCTTCACTCATCTGCCTCCTGTCAAATTGTCCCTTCCCACATGCTTATTGCCATTCTAATTTTCAACTTCTCTTTAATTATGCCTGAGAGGACCTAACCATAACTCTTCCCCAAAATTATTATTTTTACCCCTCCCCTCAAATTATTTTCCTATTTCTTTCTTTCTTTTCACAGTCAAGTATAAGGGGGGAAATCTACTTATTGAAGCCATTTTCTCTCTCCCCTTTCACTTCTAGGTGTTTTGTGATTTGCCTTTCAACATCATAATCTATGATGATGCCAACTCAGGGATTGCTGAAGCTGACTCTTAGAACCTTCACATCATGAGGTCAATCATTGCTCATCACAGTACTGGCTTTCCACCTGCCTTGTCCCCATACACACCAACTGCCTGGCTGGCACCAGAGATGGAAATCTGCCTGAACTCATTCTTAATGTTTATCATACTCCTAACACCATCATATCCTTTCCTTACAGTGACTGGGAACAGAACAATAATTAGGTTCAGCTCTTTATTGCCCATGGCCTGCTTTAACTCTAGAAGGTACTTGATGATTTCCCCAATTATAACTGTAAAATTAAAACCTATAATTATGAATCTTAATGTCTTGTACTCTATTTTCATACTGCTTGACCTCTCTAATATTTTTATGCTGCTGACTAATCCAATTCCCATATGTTTTGGTTTTTTTCTTATTGTTTTTTCTGTTTTGTTTTGTTTTGCTTTTTTTTTGTGGGGCAACGAGGGTTAAGTGACTTGCTCAGGGTCACACAGTTAGTAAGTGTCAAGTGTCTGGGGCTGGATTTGAAATCAGGTACTCCTGAATCCAGAGCTGGTTCTTTATCCACTGCACCACATAGTTGGCCCACCCCCTTCTTGGTTTTTAATGACACTGCCCCTTCCTGGATCTCCATCTATCTATTGGATTCCCTTCTCTGTCTCCTTTCTTGAATAACCATCCATGCCCTACCATTTAAATA
The DNA here is from genome assembly GCF_019393635.1 of Dromiciops gliroides. Classification (NCBI taxonomy): domain Eukaryota; kingdom Metazoa; phylum Chordata; class Mammalia; order Microbiotheria; family Microbiotheriidae; genus Dromiciops; species Dromiciops gliroides. The sequence continues at coordinate 49,757,405 of NC_057864.1, read as the reverse complement.
TAGATATTCTCCAAGTCCCAATACATATGAGTTTCATCTGCCTAGAAATGATATTGTGTCCAGTGGAGTTCATGAGATTACTAATGGAGTAGAATGATGAAAGAACAAGATCTATACATGCTTATTCTCTATTATGAAATCTAGTCCTACGTTGTCAAATACCTGTTAGACAGCCACAGATACATGGCTCATAGGCATCTCAAATCCAAAATGTCCAACATCAAGATGCATTATTTTTTTCTCCCATTTACTCCATTTTTCTTCCAAATATGTTTGTCTGTTAAAGTTATGATTATTATCTCATATACTCAGGTTCACATACAAAGATTTATTCTTACTTTTTTCCTCTTTTTACCTCATTTTCCAGAGTAACAGAATTTAACAGATGAAAGGGTTTGTCCCACATCCACATCAACTGCCAACCTGGTTCCAGGTATGGAAATCTGCCTGAACTCTTTTTTAATAGTTATCATAGGGGGCAGCTAGGTGGAGCAGTGGATAAAGCACTGGCCCTGGATTCAGGGGGACCTGAGTTCAAATGCGGCCTCAGACACTTGACACTTACTAGCTGTGTGACCTTTGGCAAGTCGCTTAACCCCTGTGGCCCTGCAAAAAAAAAAAAAAAGAAGAAGAATTAATGACACCAGGGGCAGCTAGGTGGTGCAGTGGATGAAGTACCAGCCCTGGATTCAGGAGGAACTGAGTTCAAAATCCAGCCTCAGACATTTGACACTTGCTAGCTATGTGACCCTGGGCAAGTTACTTTACCCTCATTGCCCCACAAAAAAAAATAAATAAAATAAAAATAAATAAAAGAATTAATGACACCAAGAACCCTGAATCATAGTGAAGAATAATTTAAATGCAATATGGTATTCTAGTTAAGTAGGGCTCTACTTAACAAATTGTGACTCAAATCAAAACAATTTTCTATCATTAGTTTCCTAGACCAAAGATCCATGGTAGCAAATAGAACCAAAGTTATACCATTGAGATGAAAGGATTTTCTAGGCATGAAAGAAATGTCTAGGAAAGCCAAAAGGAATAATAACTTGCCTGAAATTAAATATATTCCTCACTCCCCAAGCCTCAAACACCCAGGACAATAGAATACACAACCTCTAAACAAAGAATAAATAGACAACAGCACTGATTATTGAGGATTCACTTTAAAGAGTAGTACACAGCAATAGCAGGTAATTCATTATGGGAAAAAGATTTCAAGTGTACATTTTAAATTCCCTAAGTGCTCTTATTTATTTTTTATTAAAATGCTAAACATTGCACTTTAGAAATGTGTATAATAAAAGATTTAATAAAAAACAACAAAAGATAGTCAAAATTCAATGATTTCATAGAAACTTGGCATGAATCCATGTTATTTAATACTGATGGGGTAAATATGACAGTTGAAAAGCAGGTGAACAAGGAAGAAGGTGACTTCACTTGGACCTCCAATCCTTGGTTTGCAGATAGTTGCAAAAGACTACCATTTTGTCCACCATTTCAAAGTTTGATCAAGCTGCATTATAATTCTCCTGGTGGCTTGTAGTTTGGCAAATGCTCTAATTGGTTATGTTTTGCTACCCTGGGCATGCCATTAGACAAAACTGCAACAAGAGACATCAATAAAGAGCAGAAAGCTTCAGATTGTTCAAATCACAGTTGTTATTAATACTATTAAAGTGCTAATTGCTATTTAGTGGATATTCAGTTGCAGTTCTAAAGGGGGAAAATGCTTAGGCTGCAGTATCTGAGGCATTTGCTTGTTTGTTCCCTAAAGGAGAGAAAATTCACTTTTGTTTAATTTATATTAGCAAGAAGGCATTCCAAGGAGGTACACAGAAATGACTGCAGACCTCCTAGGGTGGGAGCCACCTTCAGTTTCACCTCACCCTAGGTGGTCCTTAATTGCCAGTACAAAATGCCTGGCTCTAACTTATTATTTGCACTGTTCATGACCTTGGATGCAAACTAGAGCATTATGAATTAATCCCTATAATATTTTGTGTTTAACATCTGTGTTGTCACCAGCCATTATTCAGAGCACAAACACAAAAATACAGTCATTTCTACCTCCTACTGAATTTTGTTAAAGTCAGTTTGGTTGTTGTTGGTGGTGGTGTTGTTGTTATTTTGGCCAGCTGCCAGCCTTGTCATTAAAATCTACATATAACCTAAAGCTAAAAACAAAACAAGAAATAAATTTGATTTTTTAAAAATTATTTTTAGGACTCAGATTATGGAACTTAAGGGATGTCTTTAACATAAAATATATCATCTATTTGGAGAGATAACAAGAGAATTAAAATATTAAAAATTCCCTACCTATAGGAAAACATCTTGCATATAAATAGTCATGTTGTCTTCTTTCCTGAGTTCACTTCTGGTCTCAGGCTCACACTGAAGAGGAATTGCAAAACACCAGTTCAGTACAAATGCAGCACATTTTAATATTTAGGGACAAGACATTAAAAAAGAAAAGCAAAGTGGATTAAATGAAGGATGTCTGCAAGAGAAAGTGAGGTCATAAAAATTCATTTGTATTAATAAAAAATTTCTAGAACCATAGGAGAAAAATTGATAAAAACATATTTACACACATAAAATATCTCTCTCATAAACACACACACTAACAGTGAACCTGTGCTTCTTAATGAAGCCAAGTATTTAAGAGATTAGTTTCCCACTCAACACCAGAGCCAACACCTGCAACTGAAATCAATTCCCTTCTCCCATGCTGGGAACTAACTCAGCACAAATACAGGATGTTGGAGATAATATTCAAAAAATAACTCAAGATAGAGGCAATTTTATGTGCTAGACACTGTACCTAACTCCTTGAAGTGAGATAGATACACTCTGTATACAATCAATGAAAGTATGCCATCAAAATTTTCTGGAGAAAGAGAGGTTTGAATAAGAGCCTTGCCATTTGATTTGCAATTTCCTCATTAGATCCAGTCAAAGGCTATAACTGGATTTTCCTGGAGTGGGGAACCCCCAGTGAGGAATCTCCTTTTATCAACAGAGAACAGCACAGAGATTTAAGCTGAAATTTATAATGTTAACATTGTTGCCCAGGACATTGAGAGACTAATGGACTTGCCCATGGTCAGACATCCAGTAAGAGTCAAGGGCAAGATATGAACAAAGATCTTCCTGACAGAAAGGCCAACTCTTTATCTATTATACCATGCTGCCTCTTAGAAAAGTTTGCTTAAGGAATGGGTAAAAAAAAAAAAAAGAGGAAAGAATAGATTGGCTAAATTAGTTCTGAAAGGTACTTCAGAGAATAACTCTTCGAAACCCAAATTGAATTGGGTTCATTGTACAGTATACCCAACAAATAGTTACCTAACCTGCACTTGAATAACTCCAATGATGAAGAACTGCCTTCCTCATGAGGCTGTTCATTATAGTTTGGGACAACTGCCCCAGTGAGAATAGGTAAGTTAATATAAATCCTACAATTCATAAAAAAGTAGAGAAAGAAAAAAAAAACTAAAGGCACAAAATATATCAAGGACACATAATGTCAGAGCTAGATGAGAGTTTACAAAGTTGACTGTTAGAATATAAAACACAGAATTTCAGAGCTGGAAGTGTCTTTATATTATAGAATCTTTAAACACAAAGAATAGAGACTTCAGAATGGAGAATCTTAAAACACAGAAGATGAAAAGTGAGAAATGGAAGGAACTTTAACATGGAGACTTAGAACTGACATTTTTATCCTGTTCCTATAACTTTAGAATGGCAGATGTTTGTATAGGGGGCAGGGTAATATATGAGCCAATAAGATATCCTGTGTTAAATGTCAAATTTTATTAATGATATGAATAAGCACCAAGCTATGAGGGAGCAGGAAGAAGCTAGCTTATGACAAGGAAGAAATAATAAAAGCAGTCATACAGACCTAATACCGCAGTTACTGTAGGAGCTATATATTTAAGAATGCTGTTAACTCATTGACCATAGAGCAAGGGTCTTCATATCTTGGTCCTGTTATAAAATAAATGTTAATGAGGTAATTGGAGCAGAGATTTATTGTGTGGATGCAGGCAAGAATTGATAGAAAAACTTGGTAGGAAGAAAGTAAACTGTGTATTGAAAGAATAATAATTGTAGTAACTTACTCCTTGGTCACATGAACAAAATGATAGAAGACTAGACACTTTCTCCATTCTTTTCTACATCTCAAACTTTTCCAAATTGTGTGAGCAAATAATTGTTAATAATGGGTTTCTTGGGGGATCCAGAAATTAGTTTTGCAGTCTTTTCTCCTCCCTCCAGTTTTCCTTGATCTAGGACAAACCCAAAGGAACAAAAGAAAAGGTGAGAGATTGTTTTTTTGTCTAGACCACTGAAGGACTGATGAGATCAAACCACACCTAGATAATAGACTTTGCTTTAAACAACTTGTGAGGGTCTTTAGCATAATTTTCCCTGATATCATCTGTAGAGTTCATTTTAATGTAGACCACCTTCAAACCGTGTCAACCAGTAGAATTGAAAGATGCTAACCAATCAGTTTTGATTGATGCATAATGGCTTGCTTCTATCAAAAGAGTATAAAAACCCTGGGAAAATAATGGGAACTCTGTCTCTGTCCCTCTCTGTCTCTGTCTCTCTGTCTCTGTCTCTGTCTCTTTCTTTTGGACCTTTCTACTGCTCTTGCTAACTGGCATGCTGAAGCTCTCTCCCTGCCTCCACTACCATTCAGACTGGTACCATGAGAAATTAGGGAGGCATGTTCAATCCTTTACTGACATAATATTGATAAGTTAATATATGTTTACCCTAAACTGGTGTATATGCTAATTAATTTTCATTGCAACAATACATATACACATTAACTTAATTAGTTTATTGCTCTTTGGAGTGATATATAGACACATCCAGAAATTACAACTCTCAAGAAATAAATCAATACATCTATGGAAAGACAGAAGGATTTATAAATAATAATGGGAAATATTTGATAAATGACTTGGTCGTTTGAAAAAGAAAATGATAGAATTAAAACGAAAACTTGTAATCAGATAGAAAATTAGATGAAATATATAAAAATATAAAAAAGATAGCAAAGAGTATTACCATGAATGAGGATTCTACAGAATAAGAAAGATAAACTTGAATATGGAATGTGAAAAGTTAATGTACTTTTCTTTAGAAAATCAATAAATAAGGTAGTTGTAGCCTTACCAGAATAACTTCTCCATAAGGAGATTTTAGTTCTTTGACTGACCCTGAGATCCTAGTCAAGACCTTTCTCCCCTCCCCTGGTCCAAAGCAAGTTGTAGACTCAGGATTGAATTAAAAAATTAATATCCCTGGGAATGACATTCCTCAGAATATCCTTCAAAATTTAAAAACGGTGAAATGTTATGAGGAGAGCTAGAGTTACCAAAAAGGAAGTCTTATTGGAAAACAAGAACAAATCTTATATGCCCCAGAAACTCCAAGTGTTATGAGGACCAAAAAAAGAAGGAACAAATGTGAAAACATAATATCCATGAATGGAAGAATCCATTCAGAGCATTCCTAGAAGTAACAGGAAAGATGTTCAACAATTTTTCAAATTTCTTTACTTATTCCTATCATCCTTTCAAAGATTCTTTGAGAAGATAATCTCACAACTTCTAGACAGTTGCCTGAGGGATCTTGACCAGCCTACATCAGCTCTTCATTTTTGTCATGTATTTTCAAATTAAAAATAGAAAGGGAATATGAGAAAAATAAGAGTGTGCATATGCAATTGTTGAGTTACACTTGAAAGAGTAGAGAAAATAACCATAAGTCTTCTGAAATTTATATTTTTGTGAGTATTGCTATCCAAATGTACTGAGTTGTAAGAGGGATTTAGGGTTAGCATTATGAGAGTGGTTGCTTTAATTTTGTTTGTATGTTTATACATTCTTTAAAATAAAAATTTGAATATAATAATCACAGACATTTCCATAATCAAAATATAAAAGAAAAGGGATTATACATAATGAAACAAAAAATTCTATTCCAAATAGTTTGTTTTATTATCTATAATCATCTCTATATCTATGTTTTCATGCTTGCATGTATGTATGTACATGTTTTTTAATCATTTCAATCATATTTGACTCTATGTGACCACATTTAAGATTTTCTTGGCAGAGATACTAGAGTGGTTTGTCATTTCTTTTTACACTTCATTTTATAGATAGGAAACTAAGGCAAACAGGATTAAGTGACTTGCCCAGGGCCACAGCTGGGGCAGATTTGATTTCAAATCCTCTTGATTCCAAGGGGCAGCATTCTATCTACTGTACCTCCTAGCTGTCCTATACACACACACACACACACACACACACACACACACACACACACACACACACATATACATATATACACACATATATATGTGTGTGTGTGTGTATGTACACACACAATAGTGTAATAAATTCAAAATATCACTTTTAAACCAGCCCTGCTTATTTTCGTTTCCTTCTGAATTTTCTTCTGTCCCCATCTATATCTCTGTGTGTGTATGTACATATACACATTGTTTATATGTGTATGTATGTGTATGTGTACATGTGTATGTGTATATCTGTGTAAGGGTATTGTATATGTATATATATTGTGTATATATATATATATGTGTGTGTATATGTATGTGTGTGTGTATACTTGAGTCCATCACCCCTGTTTTAGATGGTGGCTATCATACTTTGACTTTTATTCACTAACTTTTACTTTTAATCCTTAAAAAAACAAAAACAAACTTCAAGAGGGAAATATATGGACATTTGGTAACTTACTTTAACAAATGCTTCAGAGATAAAAAGTTTATTTTCATAAGGTGATAAACTATTTTGAGTTACCATCTCTGTTAGGATTTTAGAAAGTTAACTATTGCCATGTAGTACCTTTGTTTTTAACCTTTGTAACAGAAATGTGTCAGAATAATTCCACCAAATGCCAAACATTTGCCTATTTCATGTCATGATGAGCAATGGCATAATATTTGAAGAAAACTAAAAGGTGTCATGATTTCACAAATCCACTCATGGCATAATATCAAATTTCCAAGTAATCTTTTACACTGAGAATCACCAAGGCTTAATAGACAGAAGACTAATCATAGAGCCAAGAAGACTTGAGTTCAAGTCATGTCTCTAATGAATGCTAGCTTTGCAATGCTGGGTAAATCAATTAAGCTTTCAGTGACCCAAGGAGGTCTTCATAATTATAAATGAGTTAATAGTTGCTGGTATGCAAACTGATGAATTTTTTTACACCAATGTAATAATAGTAATGTAGGTTAGGCAAACAAAATCACAATAATTCTTTTTTTTTTTTTTTTTTTGGAGATTCATCTCATATTGTATGGCTGGGGCAACTAGGTTGCCCAGTGAATAGAGTACTAGCCCTGAAGGTGGGAGGACCTGAGTTCAAATATGACTTCAGATGTTTACTAGCCGGCTATGTGACTATGGTGGGCAAGTTACTTAACTTAATTGCCTCAAACATCCTGGGACATCTCCAGTTGTCCTAATGTAGATCTTATCACTTGACCCAGATGACTCTGGAGGAAAGAGTGAGGCTAGTGACTTTGTGTGGTCCTTCTTCACTTAAATTCGTTTCGCTGCAAGTCATGATATCACCTCCTGATATCATGATTACTTTGAGAACAAACAACAATAATAACAATATTGTATGTGTGGCATTGGGCAGCACACCCTTGTTCAATTAAGTCTACCCTCAAACCTGGTGATGAAATCATAGAAGGGAGATTAGATGTTACTGAACTGTCTCTGCCTTATTATCCCTTTATGAAATGTGAAGAGGTTCTTCTTGATGGATTTTTCTTCAGAAGAGCTTCCTATTATTTGGTTCAAGAATGCAAATGTCCTACTGATCCATATGATTTTGTGGAGGAATGTCCACAATATTGGAGGAATATGTGTCATAGCTACTGTTCTTAATCTGACGTCTTAGTAAATGCCTTTACTTTGAGCTAATTGTGCGTGCTGACTCTGAAGGCTAAACACACCAGTGGGAGCTCATGACTTACAGCTTTAAGAATGCACACCCACAGAGTAACATTTCAACCCCAGAACAGTAGGTAGGCCCCTGAGGAACCAACACAAAAACTTTGAGTGAGAGAGGGGAACCCTGAAGAGTTCTACAACCATATTCTCTTTAATCTTCTCTTTAATGTTCAACCCTTGTCTTAAGGGAAATACATGATGAATCACTGGCCTTTTCAGCTTGGGGAATCACTGCCACCAAAGCATATTGAAGCTAATGTTTATCAGTCAACCAATATTTATTAAGCATATACTATAGGTCAAGTACTGAATTTAGTGTTAAGGATACAGATTCAAAAGAAAAAGAAAAAAAGCAGTGCCTTCCCTCAATGAATTTACATGGATATAAGGCTTTGTGATTTGAAAGAAATAGAGGATAAAGAGATTTGGAAGCTAGTTATAGTCAGAGATAAAATTTGAACCCAAGGTGTCCCTAGTTCCAAAGCTGGTACTTTAGTCAGGTTGCCCCACTGCCTCTATTTGGGTTTGTACACAAATTGAAATAAGAAGAACTCAAAATTATTTTGTTGTTTTCTTTAAAGCAAAGGAAGTATCTAGTACAAGTATTATCATATACATTTCAGAGATGAAAAAACTGAGGCTCAGATACTTGCTCATATCCATACTTTTAATATTTACCAGAGGCAGGTTTTGAACTCAGGGCTTCCTGACCTTAAACCTAGCACTAGATCCACTATGCCATGTTGTCTCTTCAGGTGCTCCAAAAGCTTTAGTGATTAAAATATATATTTAAATTTTTCGTTTGTTTGTTGAGGCAATTGGGGTTAAGTGACTTGCCTAGGGTCACACAGCTAGTAAGTGTTAAGTGTCTGAGGCCAGATTTGAAAACTGGTCCTCCTGACTCCAGGGCCGGTGCTCTATCCACTGTGCCACCTAGCTGCCCCAATTAAAATATATATTAAAGTGAAATAATTGCACTAAGACTTTGGGGATACCCAAATTGAGTATATAAATTGAAATAAATAAAATTTATCAGCCCTGAATTCAGGAGTTCCTGAGTTCAAATCTGGCCTCAGACACATGATACTTACTAGCTGCATGACCTTGGGCAAGTCACTTAACCCTCATTGCCCCACCAAAAAAAAAGTATATATATGAAGTGGTTGTTTTTTGTTTTTATGTATTCAAAATAGTCATATGAGGAAGAAAATAAAGACTTTCACATCCCCAGTTAATAGGTAAGGAACTAAGGTTTAGAAATTTGAATTTACTTCTCCAGAATCACATGACCAGAAGTAGGATTTCAACTCCTGGTTTTATCCAGTAAGTCCAGCTGTTGAGCAATTTATTCTGTATGTGTCTTACTTGTTCATATTTGTTTGTTGTCTTCCTGAATTATGCCATGAACTCCTTGAGGAAAGGGACTGTCTTTTGCCTCTTTTTGTCTCCCTGGTGTAGGGGTCAAATTTTAATTGGGGAGTGTTAGCTAGGTGGCTTGCCGTAATATTGGGACAAGGAAGGAGATTAACAGCCTATTTCAAAAACAGAACAGGTTTTATTAACAAGAACAAACTTAAAAAGACAAGGAATATTAGTAGAATTAAGGGAAAGAAAAAAAAAAAAGAATGGAGGAAGGAAAACAATACGACCTGAATCACACCACCTTCCAGGGCTCAGCAGACCACACGACTGCATCCTATCTCTTTCCAGCTCCAACACAAGAATGGTAAAACTCCTCCCTTCTCTTTGCAAGCAACTCCTGGGGCTCCCAGGAAACAGGTAGGACAGAAACAGCCCCAAGCTAATTGGCCAACAGCCTTGAATGACAGAATTAAAAAGCAGCTCTACAACTGCCAGCCCTGCTTTAGCTTCCAGACACCAAAGGTTACATGCCGCCCTCACCCGGCTTCCAGTCATGGCGGGGCTGCCCTCATTATAATTTGGCCAGGCCCATGCAGGCACATGGGTACTCCCAGAGCAAGGTCAGAGCACACAGGGTTTCTAATTTTAGGCAAAGATGGGGTCATAGAAACCTCAACTCACAATTCTTCACACTAGCTTATAGCACTGTACCTAGCACATACTTGGCATTTAATAAATGTTTATTTTTTTGGGGGGGGGGTGAGTCAATTGGGGTTAAGTGACTTGCCCAGGGTCACACAGGTAGTAAGTGTCAAGTGTCTGAGGCTGGATCTGAACTCAGGTCCTCCTAACTCCAGGGATGGTGCTGTATCCACTGCGCCATCTAGCTGCCCTATTATTTTTTTTTTAAAGTAAATAAAAACTAGGTCAAGCTACATATAAAAAATTGGAATAGGGAAAATGCCTCACATTTAGATAATGATGTCCTTAACAACCCAAGGAAGAAGCTAATATTTAGCCCCTATTTTTCAGATGAGAAAATTGAGGCCCAGAAAATTTAATTAGTTGGACCAGGGTCATCTGGCTATTAAGCATCAGAGACAGAAGTTTAAACTCAGGTCTTCTTCTAAGCCCAGAATACAGCCTTGCCTCTCTGATCTTGTCTCTTGAACCAAGCAGAAATCAACTTAGGACGCCACAATTTATGGCCCTAGATTTTTTCTACCCCCCCCCCACTTTTCCTGTTAGAATTGCAAATGTTCCCCGAATCTCTGGATCAATTCAATAATTGCTAGAGATTAAATGGTGGAGGTTTTAGGATTCAGTAGTCTTCTCAAATAATATGGTTAACTGGATTGACTCTATATCTAAATTCTACAAGTGAACTTTGCTCTTAAGTATCCCATTCTTGCCAACAAATTGGGTGGGGGGGGGGAGAAAGAACAAGAAAAAGAAAAAGAAAAAAAAAAAAAGAAATCTTCCCCAAAAGCTTTTGTCCTCTAAATTTTGATGCATTCCTGCCAATCAAGGTAATCCAGCAGATAAATGTAACCATAAGAATAGACCCCGATTTCTTTGTTCACCACTAATTCATCACACTTTTCACAGCAGGATTTCCACTGAGCCAACACCATCTTGACCTTTAAATCTCTGCTGGGCTGCATTTGATCCTATCTCCCACAGGTAAAAAAAAAAAAAAAAAAAAAAAAAAAACCTTTAAAAAAAGGCCTTGAATTCTAGCCTTCTCATTGCCCCTTTTTTCCATAATTTGACTTTGATTTATCTTTTAACTATCAGCCATCCACATTCACCAGCTAAGCTGTGGGTGTGAAAACAAAGTAGAGAGGACATTATCAGACCTGTAATCATATCTATCTATTCAATACAGTTCTATTAACTTTGAGGCAAAAATACAATCTGATTTTATTGATTGAACAACAGAACACATTTACCCCGTTAGTTATCTCTTGTCGGGTCTTCTATCTCAGCCTTGGGAATTTGAGATTAATGCCCCACTTTATACACAAAACCTTTAGTTATTAGGGGAGAAAAACAGCTAGAGATGGGTCAGCATGCCTATGACTCGCAGTAATGAAGTGGCTAAAGATTTTTTTCATACTTATTATCATTATTTCCTAACAGCCATTTTCTGTGCTTGAAGAGTTGACCTAACACATTAATCCAGGGTCAAATGATTAGCAAAATTGGAGAGGAGCTGTTTACACCTTCACTCTCCAATCCAAAAACCTCAAAAAGAATGAAGTATACACCAGATGTGTAGTAAATCATTCTGAATCTATGTAAGACTGAAACACAGTGGTGATTCAGTCTGAGACCCACCTGTAACCCCATAAGAGGTAGCAAATGTTGATCATGCCCAGGTCCTGAAAGGAAAGGAGACTTCAATCCTCTGTGTGAGTGTGTGTAGGTGTGTGTCTGTGTCTGTGTAATGTGGGGGTGTGTGTGAAGATGGTGGAGGGAGGAAGATAAAGGAAGAAAATGCAGCAGCAGAAAACTAGCTAGATTGAAAATGTCATCCATAACAAGAGTGGATCTAAAACTTGGCTATGGGCAGTGTTTCTCCCACAGAATTTACTCTGAGCAGGAAACAAACCAGGTCCTCCCAATCTCAAGTTCAAGAGTGCAGAGGATACCAGGTTTTAGTGTATGAACAATAGGAAAGTGTGCCCTAGTGCTGGAATGGGGAAGAGGCCAGACATTGAGGAAGGAATATAGCAACAAGGAATGCAATAGACAATTAAAAAGGCTGAAGGATAAACTCCCAAAGAGAAAGTGAGCTACAAAGTAGTCAGTTAATGAACATTAGTTAAGCGCCTCCCCTGTTGTGTGAACTTTGCTAAACAATGAGCATACAAAAAAAGCAAAAGGAAGCCTTTGCTTTCAAACAGTTCATAACATGCAAACAACTATGTATAAAAAAGCTAAATACAAAATAAAATGGAGATAATTGCGTAAAAGGGAAGGTACTATCATTAGGGGAGATTGGGAAAGGCTTCTTGTAGAATTTAGGAGTTTTACTGGGACTTAAAGAAAGCCAGGGAAGACAGGAGACAAAAATGAAGAGAAAAAATAATTCCAGGGATGAGGGACAGCCTAAGGAAATGTCCAGAGTTGGGAAATGAGTCTTGTTCAAGAAACAGCAAGGATTCCATAATCATTGGATCATAGAACATGAAGAAGACTCTTGGGGAAGATATATGTGCTAGGGGGAAAAAGAAAAAAAAATAACCACAAAGGGGTTAGCCTCTTGGCCCCTTTTATTGCTCACCTCATGACCTATATCACAATATCCCTTGGGGAGGGGAGGGAAAGATCCCAAATATAAATTTCGCCAAACCTGGAAGTGAACCACATTTAAAAAGCTTCATGGATTTCTTAGAGGGAAACTGGACTAGAATTTTATTTATCTGTGCCCTTCCCCACACCCAAATATTGCTGGTGTAGGGGCACAGTTGTCTTTGTTTGGTTGGTTGGTTGTTTTTTTTAAAAATTTGAATTAAAAAAGCCACTAACTTCTCTGATCACTATCCCTTAAAGGCAAAGGCTATAACAAGCTTAGAATCATAGACTTCACTCCTCACCAAAAGCTTGTTATACAAAAGAACATTACAAAAAGTGAATATTGAGTAAACTCAAGTCTCATCCAAGCAGATAGAAATCAGAAATAGGTCTAAATGTTAGGATATACTAGGAAATTCACAAAAGTGAATGAATTCTTTATATTGGAACGAGATAATATGTCAACTCCAAAAAGAGTCCTCAATTTCATTCAAGGGGAAAATTGCCTGCAGCCTTTGGGGGATAATCTGAACATCAGGAAGATGCTACTTGCTGGCCAATCCAACATGTGTCAACCAGCAATCACAATGTCATGAGACTTATGGGAAAATCAGATTTATTACAAAAGAAATGAACACTGAACATGAGAAATGAACACTGAACATGAGAAATGAACAATGAACATGAAGTCAATGGGTTCCCTTATTTTATAGAAGTTTACAGTTTTATAATAGCAGGACAGAGGGAGGAGGTGATACCAGGAAGGGGCATGATGTGGGAAGGGGAACCATGCAACAAAGGTGGGGAAAAGGACAAGACCATGTTCCATGGGGAGAAGCAAGGTGATGGCAAAAGTCTTTTCCCTTGGGAACTGATGGCTAGACTATGACGATGGGAAGTCCTGCTTATCTAGAAAGGACCCCAGCTGAACAAGTATTATCCTTGCTTGGCACAAATGGGATGGCATCTGGCTTGCCTCCCAAGGATCCACAGGGAATCCAGGTTGTGTTACAACAAAAAGTATGTCAGCTCTGGGAAAAGCTTTGTTCTTGACACATTCAGATTCTCCTGCATGCTCTAGAAAATATGGCAACTCAAAAAAACAAGTTCAGGGTACCCCTTAAAATCCCTTAACACATGTTGACCCAGGGAAGTTTTTCTTTATCTCTCCATATGTTTTGAGCTGGTCTTTGAAATAATCTGGAACCTTGCGTATCCTCCCTAGAGGCAAGAATGAAGAATATCTCTCTTTTAAAGGCTATATTCCATCAACTGGGCTCTTCACAACATAGTCATGGAGGGCCGATTCTGGACTCTTTCTACCCATCCACAATTTGGTTTGTCAGATCACATGCAGGGCAGAGCTGCCCTCTCCACTGTACTCATCTTAGTTGGGGGTTGGGTTATTAGTCTAATTGTTAAAGGAAAACAACAACAACAACAACAACACTAAGCAATGAAATTAGTTCTGTCCTGTTTCTAGGCTATTGTTCTTTGGAAACAGTAAAATTTATCAATGGATAAAAAGTAAAGACAAAATGGTATCATAAAATAACATAAAGGATGTAGGGAGCTAAAGATTAAAAGAATCTTAAAGAATCAGGGAAAGGAAAGGTAGAAGAAACAAAGTAATATTCCATCAGCTGACTTCCATGCTTACTTATAAATTAACATTTCATTACAAAGGAGAATAATACAGTTGTCACTTAAGAGTAAAGAAAGGAAGCAATAGAGGGGGAGAGAGCTGAAAATGCACTAGCACCCTGCTTGCACATAAGCAAAAATAAGTTAATATTTTTTTAATAATTTCTTAATTCTTTCAATGTATGTAGGAGACTATGAGAGAGGAGTGTACTGGTAACTGAGGGAAGGCATAGGATGAAAAAGGATGAAACAAAGATTTAATCTTGGAAGAAGAAATACAAGTGTGCTGCTGGAGATCACTACCACAGTGAAGGGAAAGAAGCTAATGGGCACAGTAGGAGTCCTTTATCTGAAAAAAGGAGAGGCAATGCTTGCATTAAGCTTCTGAATTCTGTCTATATTCCTGACCAAAAAAGGATGTGACTGCATTAGTCCCTATGTATACTGCCAACAAACAGGGTGGGGAAACATTAAAACAAAGATTACCTAGATATATTTTCCAGGTATATTATATTGACCTTAAAAATGGTTAGGGATTGTGAAAAAAATCAGCTTCATGACTCAGGAGAAAGACAAGTTTCCAACAAATAGGGAGGTAATAAATACTTCCATTATGTATCTCCAATATGAGAATATTGTGAAAGGAAGGGAATAAGAATTTATATAGCAGCTACTATGTGCCAAATGCTCTTTACAAATACTACCATATATATGATCCTCCCAACTATCCTGGGAAGTAGGTGCTTATCCCCATTTTATAGTTGAAGAACTTGAAGCAAATAAGTTAAGTTGCCCAAGGTCACACAGCTAGTACATGTCAAAGTCTGCATTTGAAATCAGTTCTTCCTGACTCTAAACTCTAGACGTACCACTCCAGCCACTGTGACAACTAGCTGCTGAGAAATAACACAAATGTATAACACCAGAAGCTATTGCGTTAAAACACATGAACAGATATTTCTCAAAGGGAGAATTATAATATATTAACAACTATGGGAAATATTGCCCCAAATCATCAGAAATAAGAGAAATAAAAATCAAGGCTACTCTGTTTTACCATGTGATTAAAATTTGGGTAAGATGGGAAAAGACAGTAATTCAGAATTGGAAGTGTTATCAAAATACAAGGCTATTATTCTAGCTTACTGTCTGTAGAGCCCTCAAATGGTTCAACCATTCTTGATGATTTGAAATTACATTTTTAAAAAATGACTAAGATGTTTAATTGTTTCCTCAATGTTCCCACTGCTAGGCATATCATCCAATGAGGTCGAGGATAAAATATGGCCAGAATCTCTTTTTGTGGTAGCAGATCCGGAAGCAAAGGTGCTCATTAACTAGAGAATAGCTAAGGAAATTACAACATTGTGTATTTGTGTATGTGTGTCTATTCTGTCTATTTCCACCTGGGTTTGTCAGAATGTGACTTAGGGGGAGAAATGGATAGATATTTCAGTAATATCTCCTAACTCTTTTTTTAAGGACACTTTGATTCCTCTCTGAGGGAAGCCAGAGAAGGGACCATGAGGCTAATCACTCTGCTTTCCTTAAAAGTACTGAATTAGAGTTCTATCTATATCTCCCTCCCCGAATGTTCCTAGTTGAGTAACAAATGACTTGATTCATAGGAGCAAGCTGATTTCTTGATCACTATCCCTTTAAAATGGAAAGAATACAATTCATATATAACATATATACATATATACATACATACACATATATATACATATATATATAGACTCTCCTCACTAAATACTAGTTCTATGAAATACTTTCACAACTAATGCTTAGCAAGTAAGTCCACTTATACAAACAGATATCAAACATAAAGCAAAACCGTTTTATAGATAAAAATATACAAAGAAATACCGAGATTGAAGCTCTCCTACTGGGAGAGTTTTCTCAGTTTACCAGAGAATTCTCAGTTTACCTGAGCATGTCCCAAGTTTTACCCAAAAAGAAACTTTCCTTTTTTTCTTTTTCTAGGAAGGCAACCTGGGAATCAGGGACGTCTCTTCATGTCTACATGACGTCTGCCCTTTTTCTCTCAATTTCTCTCCAAAGAGCATCAGGAATCAAATGTATCCTCTCTCAAAGCAGGAAGAAAAATCTCTTCTTCATAAAGCTCTAGAGATAATTCTACCCTCATGCAGATATCATCATATCAATAAATTATTTTCTCCACCAATGAAGTGAATCTTCAGCAAATGCACCAAGTTGAACCCTGGGCTTATATGAATGTAATGGAATTTTTTTTTTGCTTTAATAAGCAATGCATGTGAATGGTTCCTGGAAACATAGAAAACTGTCTATACTAATGGTGAATATGGTAATCAGAATTAGGAAAATTATACACAATAACATCTACAGTGTAAACGAAAGATTTGCTATCAACTAAATTTAATGCTATTTGATTGTCACGACCAATTTTAGCCCTGAAAATAGATAAGGAAATGGAATTTACTCCTTTCTTTGGGGTAGTGAACTATGGGTTTATATGTTTTGCCTAAATGGTCAACTGTGGCTTGTGGGTTATTTCATTTTGATTAACTATTTTTCTTCTTTGATACAAGGAAAGTCTCCTTAGGTAGAATTGGGGGAGGTGTATATTAGAAAATAATTGAGATATAAAAGAGGCACCAATAAAACAACAAAAAGTTAATTTGTAGAGTTATACCCAACAATAAAAAGTAAATCCTTAAGGACTCTTCTTTCTTTTTCTTGTTGTTTTAATAATTGTTACTCTTAAACTGGCATAAACCTACCTGACCCTATAGTATTTTTTTACTTCTAACCAACTAAAAGTTAATGGACCACAAATTACACTAGGGAGGAGAATTGGCTATTTACAAGGAGCCAGAATGTGCAGAATGTGGTGAGAGAACATTAACAAATCTGTCAATTAGCCTGGAAGGGATTTTGACTTTTATGGGTTTTCTTTGTGTCCTCAATACATCAAATAAATCCCCCTCATTTCTGTATTTCTGAGAATAAAACATTCACATGTTCTTTATTCTTTATCTGTCTTTCCTGCATTAAAAAAAATGTATATATAATCTATCATTTCATGAGGTATTCTTTGAAATTACAACAATCCAACCAACTTTTTCAAACCTTGAATGTAATCTGTTTTCCCCTCTCTCTGATGTTTTACTTGATTGCTTATGGTAGAAACTTATCTCTCTTCTTTTTTTTGTAAATTATTTCCTCACATATTAATGCTAGCAAGTGAGAGTGATTTGAATTAGCTTCTGCCACATAAAATTAATATCTTTATTTTCTTCAGTTATTATTAGACAAAATGGTATGGCAGAAATTATACAAAGACCAAAGTTAGTCTCCAAAGTAGAAAGATTGACCCTGGGAAAAGCAGTCAGTTATCATTAAGACTATAATTGTTTTGTTCTTTCATTTTGTTTCTCAGTCAACAAATGGGGCAACTAGGTGGCCCAGTGTATAGAGCACTAGTCCTGGAATCCGGAGGACCCAAGTTCAAATCTGATCTCAGGCACAACACTATCAGCTATATAACCCTGGGCAAGTCATTTAACCCTGATTTTCTCAAAAATCAGGAGCCAACTCCAATCGCCCTGATGTGTATCTTGCCACTGATCCCAGATGACTCTGGAGGAAAGAGTGAGGCCAGTGACTTTGCACAGCCTTCTCTCACTTAAATCTAATTCATTGCAAGTCATGGCATCACCCCAAAATCATGGTCCTCTTCATGAAAGGATGAACAACAACAATCAACAAATATTCATTGAATATCTCATATTTTAGGCATTGTTTTAGGTATCGATGACACAAAGACAAGAATAATAGTCCTTCTGCCTATTTATTGATTGACTGTTCTTAAGGAACACACACTTTGTCCGAATGAGATGGAAGAGTTTAGAAAGATTTCTCATATAAAATAGCTATTAAGCTTAACCTTAAAGAAAACAAGGAAAAGTCAAGGAGGAAGAGCTCAGGAAATAGTGCATTCCAGACAAGAGACAGAAGCCAAAGGTGAAGAATGATAAGAAGGCAATTGTGCATAATGTATATGAAGAATGAGTAATGTGCCTATGTTTTTGTGTTGTTTGGAAATTTGTGGGGGTGCCTATCTCTGTCCAAAGTTTTAGGAAATTTAGCTGGGATTTCTGATATATTGTTACTTAGAAATTAGAGGCTATAGCACCAGTTTGGGGCATTAAGCATTTATTAAAGCATATTAAATACTAGTAAAGAGAGAGCACATGGCTGTGAAAGTTCAAAAGCCCTATCTATATACCTGGGATAGAGGAAAAGGAGAGTAGGTCATGGTTGCTTCCTTCAGTGTCCCATGCCAAGAGAGTGAGAGAACAAAAGCTCCATGCAGACTGGAGGAGAGGCGGCCCTTACGTACTCCTCCAAGCTAATAGGCTAGCACCGTTAAAATCTATTGGTTTACTGGAATTGAGGGTGATCCATGGGCAGTATATGCTGAGGTCAGAGTCTCAGAGGACAAACCCTCAGAGGGGAAAGGCTTTCAGGTAGGTGTGATTTTAATCTCTATTATCTCTATTCACAGTCCAAGGTCCAACTTGACTGACTCTGGGCCGGTCATAAAAGTTCAGGCAGTTAGGCCCTCAAATGTGTGTATGTGTGTGTGTGGGGGGGGGGGTGTCTCTGGTGTAAAGGCTAAAATTCTAGCTATATTGTCTAAAATATCTAATGAGTGGTCACGAATAAATTATAAGCTTTAGCAAGAGTTAGACTTTTAAGCATTTATTAAGGAGAATAAGAATTAGGTAAAGAGAGAGAGAAAGGCCTACATCCATCTATCTATTAAAGGGAGAGAGCATTTCTAGCTACCTTATCCACTGGAGTCCTCAGGAAAGAGAGAAAAACAGAGTGCCAGGCTCCCCCTTCTTCCTCCCACAAGCAAATGTTACTTCCTGATGCCAAAGAAAAGACACATGGTCTTGCCCTCAGAGACCTTCACCTCATGGCGCTTTTCTACAGTAAATCTCCAGCAGGTGGCGTCATTACAATTGTTACACTGGGATCCCCCAAACCCATTATTTTCTCACATTTTCAAGGAAACTAGGCTAGAAACATGCTATTCCTAGCTGAAAGGCAAAAGTATTTGCTGTACTTTTCTTCTTAATTTTGAAATATACTTATGAAAAGAAAGAAGAAAGAATTTTGTTGGAACTCCTAAAATTGAATTTCTGTAATGAATAAAAAGATTCCTGCTGATGTTCAGAGGGGAGAAAGAGGATAAGAGGCAAGGAAAAGTAGCAAATTGATAACTAAGGAGAGAAAGTACACAACACACAGAAAATGACAAGTCAATATTAATATGAGAGGAAACTTAGAAAGCCTTTAAAAGCAAGCTTCCAAATAAGGAATGTACTTTGA
Source organism: Dromiciops gliroides (assembly GCF_019393635.1). NCBI lineage: Eukaryota > Metazoa > Chordata > Mammalia > Microbiotheria > Microbiotheriidae > Dromiciops > Dromiciops gliroides. Next base: position 49,737,681 of record NC_057864.1, on the reverse strand, counting down.
TTGTGAGAGATAGATAACAAAGAATAGAATAAACAGTCATATCCTGAGACATAGGAGTTGAAAATTTAATGCCCTGCATTGGTAGAGGGAGCTTTTTCACCTTGGAGTTCCCTATATAGATGATATCAAAGGTCTAGTTCCTATCAATATCTTTATCCCTTAGATATCACAGAATTTAAAAAGAAAAGGCTTTATGCCACTTAGCTGTTCCTTTACTTTCCAACTAGTAGAAATAATTCTTGCAGAACATTCTGTTCCTGAGGATATCTAAAGCTGTCTATATAAAAATCTGATTTTATAATTATTAATATAATCTTACTCTGAAATCCTATGAACCCCCCCCCCCCCATGCAGAGCTATGACTTACCTGCTTGTGGGCAGGGTGGAGGTAGTGAAAGCAGGAGAAAGGAAAGCTCCAAAAAATGTAAATAAATAAATAAATTTATAGATTGATAGATGACGAATGAATAGATAGATAGATAAATAGATAGATAGATGATATATAAAAAGGAAAGGTCGATTGTTTTAAGACATCCCTCGAGTCTCCTCAGGATCTTCAATTCTAAAGTCACTTCTGGCTTTTAGTTTTAAGAGAGAAGTGGGATGATGTCAACCTCTCTTCAGATTGATGAAAGGAGAATAATAAACTGGGAAGAAGATTACATGAGAGAAGCAAGCAGTCTCCCTCATATCAAGGATCCTCTTCTTCCCACATTCAAGAGCAGCCGATTTCCCCTTGGTTGATATTTGGGACTTTCTCTTTCTTGTTATACTGATTATCTCACTCCTAAGGGGGTAGCTCCTTCATTTTTTATTGTCTGGCCTCTATTTATGCTTTCTCCAGTTTCTAGTTTTCTTTATTTGTTTGTTTTTTGCAGGGCAATGAGGGTTAAGTGACTTGCCCAGGGTCACACAGCTAGTAAGTGTTAAATATCTGAGGTCCCATTTGAACTCAGGTCCTCCTGAATCCAGGGCTGGTGTTGTATGCATTGCACCACCTAGCTGCCTCCTCTAGTTTCTGTTTTGCTGTCAACTTGGATAAATGAGTTTCCTGGCTAATTGTTATATGTATTATGAAACTGGTATTTGGTGGGAAGAGAGTCAAACCTTGGATATAAAGCTTGGGTTCTCTGAGTTTAGCTCAAATCTTAAAACCACATCCCTAGAATAACAAGTTTAAAAGCAGTGAGTAGATAAAATTCTAGCCCATTATCTCCTCTATCTTATAAGAGTAGAGTACCCAAACTTCTGGCCCCAACCTCCTATTTCTCCTCTTGGCAAGAAAGTGTCCCTTAGAGAAAGGTGGCTGAAGACTAGGCTGGTGATGTCTATTTTGCCTCCTTTAGAGCCACACAATGAAACCTCCCATGCTACATGTAAGGTACAGCCCAAACTACATTGAGTAAATACTGATTATGTGATAGGTAATTCAACTCCTGCTACCCCATGTGCCACAATGTGGAAAGCCTCCAATGTAAAGAGGAGCAGCCTTCCCTTTCACCTGAGGCCTTGTTGCACATGTCCTTTGAGGAAAGAGGAAAAAAGGAAGTCAATAAGGAGTGGAACTTCCATATCCTGGTACCTAGTAGGTGCTTAATAAATATTTAATGACTGATTTCCAGGATTGGACCAAGAATTCCCTGGCTAACTTAACATCTGTATTTAAGGTCTCATCATCAGTGAATGATAGCTGGAAATTGGCTTGAGTTTAACTAATTCTACTTTCCCTTTTTACAGATGAAAAAACAGGATAAGAAGTGTTAAATAGTACAGATGACTATTAAAGGAATCATAACTCAAAATAGTTCTCTTTACAAAACTAGTGATTATTCTATTAGACCCTAGAGTGTTGCTTTGGAAACCTTTTGTGTATTTCACTGGAACATTTATCTGGGTCTATACCTACCCACAGTCTCCACACCCACATTGCACATTTCATGCCCATATATTCAATACTTGCCAATTTTTTCTATATGGAGGCTTCAGCAGGATTCATTAAGTGCCAGCTGAGAACTCAAAGTTAGACTTTAACCTGTAGAAATGTACTAGATGATCCTCACTTTCAAGAAGACATTTTAATTCACAGATTCAGGTTTCCTTGCCTTTCCTGGTTTCAAATATATTTTGAAAGCAATTTAGGCTGGTGAACAGTTTTTCCTAGTGTTTCTGACTTTTCTATAGTATCTATCATCTGGTTTTAGGCCTGAGTATAGAATTAAGAAGGATAGTAGCTAGTTTTTGGTGTAATGCAAAGCAACACTTAGGACTAGAGATTAATAACACTTTTTTGCTTGAAAAATATAAGATGTGTTGATGAGAACCAGTATTTGCTTGTTTTCAGTGAAAACTAATAGGGTGTCTATTTCTCAGTGCTTCCTGCTCTGTCTCGATTTACACTGCTCTCTTAGAGCACCCATGGAATGACAGTGGAGTGCTTTGTAAACTCTGTTGGGGAAATTTATGATGAAAACAATTTATTGGCCCAATGAGGTTCTACAATGCCTCTTAAATTACAGAGAGATGCATGCTGTGTGCAGTAATAAAGCTATTTTGGAAAAGAAGGTGCTTTCTTACCCATAAAACATTCAACTATTCCAAAGGCAAATAGAATAGAGGAGGAAAAAAAATTAAAATGTAACAACATAGCAAATTGCATTCTGTTCCAAAGAGAATCCTTTATATGTGAATCCATTCAGATTCTATTACTTTGAAATCTCCATTTATTTGTATTGTGGCAGTTAGAAAACATCTCAAACAGAATGATTCTTCTTATCATTGATGACTTTTAAAAAATAAATTGCTTTGCAAGGAAATGCAAATTCTTAACTGGGTAATTAGTAATTAATATCATTTGGGAATGAACAAATTATTTATTTGTTTGTTTATATATGTAGTTTCTACTGCAAATAATTCATTTGACTAAGTTTGGGGGGTGCCGCATAATTCATGGTATATGACATTCCAATTAGTAAACAATAAATTCAGTCTAGAAGAAAGAAGTAAATTACATTTTCTGTACTATTCACTTCTCTTTAAAGCAAGCAATAAGTCATTATACCCAATGTTAGTGTTGAAAAGATGGTACAGGAAGATGGATCACACAGTTAATCTGAATGAGCAAAATTCAAGCATGCTTGAATTTTTGCATTTTTTTCCTTCCAGGGGAAGCCAACTTTTTCTTTTCTTCACTGAATGTTAAAATTCTATTTTCTAGCAAGAGCAGGAAGTGCTCAGAATTATAGCCTTTTAAAACTGTCTCTAAATATTTACAGACATTGGTATCATAGTTAGGCGGTACTTGTCTATTAACAAATAAGTAGGTATACTACGGTAAGGACAAGGCCACAATAAATTTAAAAGTATATTTATGATGAAACTATAAGATGGAAGAATAATCTGTTCATAATGTAAGAGTGAACAATAACCAATGAATAGGCATTGCCATATTTACAATGGCAGAGGTGAGGTAGACCTTCAGCATGTTGGATGAAAACCCTGTGGCAAATATTTGGAAGGATATAGAAAAGAATTGTATATCAGATATGTTGATAGAGAGTATATAAGAGGGACAAAGAAAGAAAGACAGAAAGAAAATAACAGAGAGAGAAAGAGAGATTTTACTCTTTTCTGACTCTCAATGTCTGAATTTCATTTGACTTGTACATATTTAGCTTTTGTAAATTTGCAAGATTAGTTGCCAAAAGTTCAGAAGCTCTAGTCTATTCTAACTCTGACCTTGTTCATTTTTCTCTCTGCCTTCCAAGTTTCTCCTCTAGAAAATAAACTGGGTATTAGTGTTAAAGCCTGGGACATGTTTCATGTTACACATGGTTTGCCTGTTTGTAGAAGGTAGTATTCCTAGGAGAGCTCTTACAACCATGGAATAGAAACATTAGGACAAATGCTCAACTTCCTCATTGATTGATCACTTTCATAATTATTGAGCCTGATTCTCTCAGTGTATAAGTCACTCTTGAAGAGTAAATGAGGTCCTTTGGGAAGTTTCTTGAATTCTTTAAGGTATGTGCTATAGGAAATTATTGCTTCAGGGTATGAAATGATAACCTTACAACCTGGAGACATTTATGCAACTTCTCAAGAAACCTGACACCCTCCGAAAATAACTAATACATTTGGAAGATGTTGGCCATAGACAGCCCTTGATAAGTTGCATGTGGCCTAGATCATATACAAGTTACAGGTCTTGTCGTCAAAAGTAGTTTTGAATTTAAGAAAAAAAAAAAAAACAAATGCACAACCTCTTACTTTGAAGTCACTCAAGCCAAAAAGATACCATAGAAATTATTCATAAGGCCTGGTTAAAATGGGAAAAGTGGTTGTTACAGTGCTAGTGTTACATGTACTAGTGTCAAAGACTAGCAAATACAGAAATATCATACATGATTCTCTTTTCTCTTTGAATTTTATTATAAGTAAGGCAATGAAGAAAGTATCAGACTCATTCATTGGTCATAAAAATATCATAGGTAAAATACTCTGCTAAATACAGAGATACATTAAAAGGCAAATCAGGTGAGTTTTTCCAAGATTTGTATGAGGAAAAAGGAGGGCTCAGTGTATAAAATAAAATGAGGAAGATGGTAGTAGGAACATCTTAACCGGCTGAAATAGGAAAAAGAAGCAAAGGATTCTAAAACAGACTCACTTTTACCCTCATCATTAGAATACTTTCTCCTGGGTCTGTGATTTTAGACTGGAAGATGGAAATTCAATCCATTATCCAATGCTATCACTTAGGAATCCATTTTCCCCCCATTAATAATAGTCTTGAAAATGGAGGTATTCTGAATCATTTTGCTATCTCCACTCTATTGCTGTGTGGATTTTTCTTCACCTCTTGAATAATAATCTGTCCTTCAAAATCCCTCCTATGTAATTATCCTTAACAAGAGAGTTTCTAAATGATACTTCAAATTCAAATTCATTCTGAGATTGAAATTTCAAATGCAGAGTGATGAAGTGGATAACATTTCCCCCAAAATATTCCCAAAGAAGAAGGCAAAGTTTTGCCCTAGCTTTTCAGTCCCACAGAAAATCAACTTCTTCTGTAAGGAAATATCAGGAAAAACACAGCCGACCTCTGACAACATTTTAAATAGAGACCATGTCAGAAAATTTAGAAGAAAGACTAAACAGCTATATAATTTGATGGTTGAAAGTGATTGTTGTCTGTATGGACTTTCTAAATGAAACATCTTAGTCCAATTTTCCCTTTCTTAATGTGAGAAAGACATAAATAAGCACAAATTTTGATTTCAAGTATTTCTCATCATTTCCCCCCACGGGGCAATAATACTTTATGAACCGATAAATGTGAGATGGATCATGGCAAAAAAAACCAAAATAATGGGTTACTATGAAAAGATGGAGTTCATCTCATAAAGACTAGGAAAAATTTGTTTTTCAAGGGGCCTTTTAATGAAGGGTTTTAAACTGAAATTCAAAAGAGAAGCAGTTAAGGCCACAAGATATGGGTGATGATGATTCAGGAGTAGAATATAAGAAGAAACAGCCAGTGTCACAAAAACTCAAAGAGGAGAGAGTATTCAAGAAGAAAGAGTGATCAATAATATCAGATGTTACAAAGAGGACAAGAAGAATGAAGGCTAAAATAAGGTCATTAGATTAGTCAATTGAAGGCACTTGATTTTGGAGAGATTGGTGTCAGCTGACCAATGAGATCAGAAGGAATATTAAAGAGGATTAAGTGAAGGAAATAAAAATGAAGGATGAGAGTATAGGTGGGTATAGGTGGGAGTGTTGGGTTTTGTTGTTTTAAGCTTTTCTGATTGCCACTTCAATGCTACTTTTTCCTACCTTGCCCCCCTTTAACTAGTCATAGACACCTATTTTATCTTACCTTCTTATTCTATACAAGAGGAAATTGAATTGAAGAGGGAGGTTGTCACCTTCCCATATTGTCATTAGTGGTGAAAGTTAGAGGCATGGTTCAATCCAGCTACTCTGACTTCTACAAGTCCAAGGCCAGTACTCAGACCACTGTCACCCCATGCCTCATTTTACCTCCTTACTCTGTATATTAGGTAACATCAAAGTTTTTAATCAAAACTCATCCAAAATTTCCTTGTGAATTAATTTTTATTTTATAGGGGCCTCTTCATGTATTGCCTCACTTCCTTTGTTTGGGTACATTAGAACTCCCATTTGTTTTAATGAAAATTGATTGGAAAATACTCTCAAAATGTTTGTTAAAACTTTTGGTTCTCTTACCAATTCATTTCTTGATTTATCCTGTTATATTGTTCACTGCACAGTATAGTATAGCTTAATGATATAGTATTGCATTATGCCTGGAAATCACAGATTTACAACTACTGACTTTTATCTCCCAGTCAAAATAGCCCACACTCCTCATTATAGGCTGCTTAAGAGCCTATCACCAGTATCTATTTATTTTTTAATCTGGCACCATGGGCACCTAGGTGGTGCAATGGATAAAGCACTGACCCTGGAGTCAGGAGGACCTGAGTTCAAATCCATCCTTGGACACTTGACACTTACTAGCTGTGTGACTCTGGGCAAGTCACTTAACCCTCATTGCCCTGCAAAAAACAAAACAAAACAAAAAATCTGGCACCATGACTGATCATGATAAAATGGTTTTTTTAGCTATGAGCTGGCTTTTCCATACATTTAGTATTTATGAGAAGGAAAATCTTATTTCTTTGTTTCAACTAACCCAGAAAAATGCCATCGACTTTGGCAATTTTTAATTTGTGTAGGTAATTATTTAAGCTTGAGTTTCTTTTTGTTTTTAAAAATATTTCCTCAATGCATTCCTATTAGTCATTCCATAGGGTATAATCTGTAAACAAGCACTGCTTACATATTGTGATTGCAATTATATTCCATTACAATTAAATATCTACAGTTCTCTTTTAGTGAAACACATACACACCAAATTTCATATGATTTCTATCCTTTGGGAAACTTCGTCTTGCTGACACAAGGTGTACTTGGCAAACAGTACATCCAAAGCTGTTTGCTGGCATAGTGAATTGGAATGGGTATTCCCCTTATCTGGGCTGAAAGATCAACTGTTTGGACTGCCATTGTAAAGAGTACTGCAGTGCTGATGAGCTGCTGTGCCCAATCACCTTCTCCAAACCAGCCTAATTATGACAGTGCTAAATAAATTCCATTGCACGCTGTTTATCTCTGTCTGTGAGCAACAGGGAGACTTTATTAGGGAAACGCCAACCTTCTCCAAGACTGTCACTGAATTAATCATCCAGCCAAACACTACATCACAATAATCATGCGACGCATAAAAAGTCAAGTGGTGATAATCACATTGCAGTCTTGCTGGAATAGTCTATCATCCATGTCCCATATTACATCCTTATATTTCAATAACGTCCTAATTCTCCATTACTCAAGTAGGACTTTCCTCTAAGTAAATGTGGTAATAAAAGGCTAATTATAATAGTGAATGAAGGCTGGCGGTTTTTTTTTTTTTCCCATGTTAAGTCTACTAATTTGGATTAATTGACTGACACTCTGGACTTGCAAGTAGGGTTAATGATGACCACTAACTAATGCACTGAAAAGCAACAAATTCGGGTTCCAGGATAGCTTTTGAAGCCTTTGTGATGGGCAAGCTTGGTGAACTAATGGGGAATGGGATCTATTAATCCATCCTTTATAATTTGATTTGAAAGCTGAGAAACACATCGTCTGCCAATATAGCACTCTGTGGTTCAAGTAGCAGAATTGAAATGGCAGATATTTGTCACTGATGTTCTTCCCATTTGCACCTAATTAATTACTTATATGTGTATAAAGAGTAAAATAATCTAGCAATACATCTCTAAGGACAAATGTTTATTTGCAGACAAGATGTTCTCATGAGAGGCCCTCTGATATTGAAGATGGAGATGTGGAAGGAAAGAGAGAGGTGGGCTCTTATTAAGTACCTACTCTATTTCAGGCATTGCGGTAAGTGCTGGGGATATAAAGAAAGGAAAGAAATTGTCCCTGTTTTCAAGGAGCACACAGTCAAATGTGTGCTAATTGTGCAAGGTAATTAGTTTTTTTGTTTTGTTTTGTTTTGTTTTTACTTTTTTGCTTTTGAGGAGATGGCATTTGCAACTAGAAGACTGGGAAAGGCTTCACATGAAATGTAGTGTTTTAGCAGTTTTTTACAAAACAATAGATTCTAAGAGGAGGACATAGGGGACAGAATACCTTACAGACATGGGCAAGAGGTAATACAAAGTTTCAGAAATAACAAGATAAGGTATTATTTGAGGAACAGCAAGAAGGCCAGAATTAATTGGTGGATCATGGATTGTGGGAAGATGAAAAATATATGATAATGCTAGTGTGGAAATGTTTTTTGATAACCAGCCTAATTTGGGGGGCTAAAGCAGACTGGGGTACTTAATCTGGGGACTTTTGACTAACTGGCTATCTGACTGCTGTTAATTTAATGTGGGCCATTTATAAAGTTCCACCACACTGCTCCACTCCCAAATTGATAAGCAAAATATTAAGAAGCCTATTAACTAAATAATCAAAGCAGAGTTTATTTATGAGATACTATTTGAAATTAAGAATACAGGGAAATAAAATGTACAACCTGACTGCTTTCAGGTGCTTCATTTCACTTGCTGAGCCTGGAACCCTTTTAATACAATAAGGGCCTAAGCCGTCTCTCGCCCCAGGGCATGCCACACTTTCCCTGCTCAGCTACTTTCTTTTAACTCCTCTTAATCTTCACTTTCTCCAACCTCTACCCTGTGCTGACCGATTCTGTGCTCTCTGCTGCCTCCTGGTCAGTCTGTCTGTCTGCTCTGTCAGTCTGCCCTTTGCCACGTTTGCCACCCCTCTACTCTTGTCTGCCTCTCTTAATCTTGTCAGCCGGCCTTTCCTCTTTGCTCCTAGTCCTGCGTTACTGCTCATCTCCTCCCCCTGTCTTCTCAGCCCCCTCCTTCCGATCCCCCCTGAATCTAACCCCCAGGTCTATATATACCTTTTCTTCTTCCACTCAAATCTCGGGGCTTCCTGCGCCCCCACAGACCAAACTAATCTGCCAGCCAGGGCAGCGGCTGGTGGGGGAGAGGGGTGTGCTTGAGCATCCCGAGCTTCAGCACAGGCTATCCTGGATCTTTCAGATAGCTCCGCTCAGGTCAGAGGGAGCTGGGGGCTTTTCCCCCCAGCTGTCTGACCTGGAGTCTTGTACAGCCCACGGGGCTTTTTGGCTCAGCTGAAGCAGAAGAGGAAGGGTACCAGCCCCTCCCACACAGAAGAGACCCTGAGGGTTTAAGGCTTTCCAATCTCAGCCCAAAGGTAGGGTCCCCAAATCAAAATAAATTTCCACACTAGGGAGGGAGATTGGGGCCAGGGTGTGAGGGACTTTGAAACCCAAACAGAGAAATTTATATTTTATCCTAATGGCAATAGACAGGTCTCAGAGTTTATCCAGTAGGGAAGAAAATGTAAACTGCAGACAAATTGAAAATTGGAGTTTCCACTTCAAAAGTTCCTCACAATAACATTATTCTTATTGTTATAGTCCAGAACAAAAGAAAATATAGAGTATTTCAGCATTTTCTCCTCTTCTTCTATTCTTAGATGTCAATTTTATTACATTTATTTATTTATTTGTTTGTTTATTTATTTATTTATTTGTTTTGCGTGGGGCAATGAGGATTAAGTGACTTGCCCAGGGTCACACATCTAGTAAGTGTCAAGTGTCTGAAGCCGGATTTGTACTCAGATACTCCTGAATCCAGGGCTGGTCTTTTATCCATTGTACCACCTAGCTGCCCCTCATTACATTTATTCTTGTTTAATCTTATATGGGCTGCTAAATGTTAAACTTCTTGAGGAAAGCGACTGTGCTTTATTTTTACTTGTAGCTCCTTTGTTGAATGAGCAAATACATATTATTCAATCTATATAAGCACAGGGGGCAGCTAGGTGGTGCAGTGTATAAAGCACTAGCCCTGGATTTAGGAGGACCTGAGGTCAAATCCAAACTCAGACACTTGACACTTACTAGCTGTGTGACCCTGGGCAAGTCACTTAACCCTCATTGCCCCCCCCCAAAAAAAAAGCACAGCCCTTGGCAAAGGGAGTGAGATGATTTGTCCCTCCTACCTGTATAGTCTGTACCTAGTGTTAAAAGTTATGCTCCTGAAGCATAAACAGAAATGTATCTGTACCATTGTGGGTTCTTTGTGAAGCCAGAATTTACAATTTCTCTATCTGGAATATGTGTTGAGAGGAGAGGACAGAGACTGATGGGATGCAGTATGTTGCTAGTTATCTAAGTTGCTAAAGGATTAAGTGTTCCTAAAATGCTAAGTATATTTCTCTACTCTGCAACATCTATACCCAGGGTCCAGGTTACCTATAGGAGATAGCTTAGTTTTTAGTGCTTTTATATTTTGGAGATGACAGTTAGGTGGCTCAGTGGATAGAGCGCTAGACTTGAAACAGGAAGACTCATTTTCATGAGTTTATATCCAGCCTCAGACACTTACTAGCTTTGTGACCCTGGGCAAGACACTTCATCCTGTTTGCCTCAGTTTCCTCATCTGTAAAATGAGCTAGAGAAGGAAATGTTAAACTACTCCAGTATCTCTGCCAAGAAAAGCCGTAAAAGGCATCATGAAGAGTTGCACGCGACTGAAATGACTCAAGAAGTTTTTGTGGTACTGTCTGATTCCCTGCTTCTCCGTCTTCTTCTCTTTCAGCTTTCTAACATTTTATATGGTAGAGAACATGGAGAAGCAGCATAGGGCTATAGAGAGAGGCAGCCCATCTTGGTGTCAGAAGGACTTGTGATGAAATTCCAGCTCATTCTTTGACAATCCTCCTGTGGGGAGACTGAAGCAGCCCAGCTAACCATATCTAACCAGCTATCTAAGAAAGTTTACATGGGAGTTTGCAGCTCTGTATTGGCTAAGTGAGTTCCCTGAACCCATAATTAATGAATACAGATGAAAAGCAGAGACAGAAAGAAACAGGAAATATTATCTTGGAGGGTTATGGTTGATTAAGGGGATAAGGAGTGTTTGAAGAGTAGGCTGGCTGACTTGTCCATAGCTTTGCATGATTTATTTACATGGCCTGGAAGTCCATATGTCTTCTCATACATTCATCTCTATGGGGTGGAGTAGACTTGCACAAGGTAAATCCCAACTTTCAGAGTGAGCTTTTCTCTAACCATCTTAAGTCTAGTTCCTTCTCTCTGTTGATTATTTCCAAATTTATTGTCTAAATGACTTATTTGTGCCAATTTACTTGCACTGTAAATTGTCTCCCCCATTAGATTGTAGGTGGCACAGTGGATAGAGCACTGGGCCTGGAGTATGGAAGATGAGTTCAAATCTGACTTCACACACTTAATAGCTGTGTGATCCTGGGCAAATCACTTATCCCTGTTCGCCTCAGCTTCCTCATCTGTAAAATGAACAGGAGAAGGAAATGGCAAACGAACCATTGCAGTCTCTTTGCCAAGAAAATTCCACATGGGATAATGAAGAGTGAGATATGAAATGACTCAACAACAAGTAAAGGGAGTGTATTTGCCTTTCTTTGTAGTCCAAGTGCTTAGCAAAATGCCTAACAAATAGTAGATGACTAATAAATGGTGCTTGGCATATTGTCCAATGCAATGACAACATGTGATAATTAGCACGCTTGAATCATTTCTTTCTTTCTTTTTTTGGTGGGGCAATGAGGGTTAAGTGACTTGCCCACAGTCACACAGCTAGTAAGTGTCAAGTGTCTGAGTCCGGATTTGAACTCAGGTCCTCCTGAATCCAAAGCTGGTGCTTTATTCACTGTGCCACCTAGCTGCCCCTGCCTGAATTATTTCTTAATTGATCTGTTTCTCAGTTTTTATAGGTTGAGTTCTCAGGAATTTCCTTAAAGAAAAATTAAGCATTCCATGTTTAAAAACTGTCTGCAAAGATTTAATATATCAGGGTTTTTTTGAAAGATAAACTTCCCTCCCTGAACATGCTTTAAATATTACACACTGTATTGACATTCTGAACTTGTAGCTCAATATCTTTGTATGTGAACTTTCACCTCTGATGAGACTGTTATTGATCTGGACAACATCTAAAGCTGCTCAGATCTTTAAAATAAATCATGTTTTCTATATTTACTGAAATTGAAAGAACTTATTTGACAGGTTCAACAGGTGAAAGAAGAAACTAAAAGGAGAAACCAAAAGGAGAGACCAAAGGAGGAAAGTGGAAAAGAGTTGAGGGAAGAGGGAGATCAAATTCCAGGTGCCTAACTCTACCTTCCAAAGCAATACCCACAGGTCCTCTCACATATATGCCCCTCTCTAAGAACTTATGGCCACTACTCTATCACTTCTCCTATAGTCTACAGCAATATTCACCTATTAGTCAGGTGTTTCTTTTCCAGTCTTTCCCTATCCAATCCATTCTCAACATAGCTACCAAATATCTATAAGATTAAAGTTCCAATCACTTCACTCCCCTGCTCAGAAATCTTTGATTGCTCTTAATCCCTTCTAGGCTAAAGCATACATTTCTTACTTTTGAGAACTCTATAGTGTTTTTTTTCCCCAACTACATATACAATGTTCTTTAATATTAGTACCCTTATTATCTTTCAGTCTCAATACATTCCAACAAATTGGTTCCATTGGACTGTTAGCTCTTTGAGAGCAGGGACTGTCTTTTACCTCTTTGTGTATTTCTAAGTCCCAGGGCTTAGCACAATGCCTGGTATGTAGCCAACACTTAATAAATGTTTAGTGACTGACGTACTCTATAGCTAATACCCCAAGGGAACATTTCACCATTATGACCTTGAACAAGCTATAACCCAAGATTTCACTCCCTCCTTACCTCCTCCTTTTAGAGTCCTTAGTTTCCTTTGTTGCCTAGGTATGGTACAATCCCATCTCTTGATCTCTGGACTGGTGCATTCATCCCAACTTTCTTCTCTTAGGAAGAGAGAAAGCTAACACAGACTCAGAAATAGAGGACAGAGTCTTCTGCTGCATTGGGAATTTTGAAAATCTCATGGAAAAGTGATAAGTTGGGGGAAGGGAGAGCTGGCACTTTCCCCCATCCCCGTGGACTGATAGCAATAGTGGTACATCATCAGTTACCCTCCTATTCTTCCAAGGAGACTAGAGAGAAGAAAGCTAAAAGATCAAGAAGTAAGGAATAAGACCTTTTTTAAAAATAACAGATGCTTACTCAGGTGGCTTAAGTGCTGATATGTTATGGGGAAAGTGGAGAAACTGGTGACCCTGATCCTGTTTCTAAGCATTTGATAAGTATATTATTTCTCATAATCACATTTGTTGATCCCATTTCCCTGTATCCCATTGTTCATGGTTGAGGGCTCAGGACAACTCTGGAAGTCACACAGAAAAGAGTAATCATTACTCATGTAGGACAAAGGTTTCAATCTTCCCTACCATTATAAGAGTTTTCTCTTTCTAACTGTGAACATAATCATGTTCATGTATTCATATGTTACATACCCACTCTTCCAAGGGCAAGAACCTGGGCATTTCCACTAGCCTTATCAGACTTCATGTTTAACCTGTTGTGATACTGAGTGTCTTAACATCAAAACTCCTCTGGTATACTCTACAAATGAATACAACCCTGGTCATCTACTGATTCAACAAGCTTCTGTTTTATTCAATCATCTTCAAGTTTCTTCTTAAAGAAAAGCAATTTCAAAGTTTGACTTTCACTTCTTTTTCTTTCTCTCAAACCAGGGAAGACAGTAGACAGCAGCAAGACACTACAGAGAGGTTTCACCTCTCTCAAGGTATAGATGATACTACAGAACAATAATTCAAAATTCAAGAGTGAAACTCCCTTCCAATAACCTTCTCTACAACTACTGCAACTTTACTGCAACTTTTCTTTAGCCATACTATGAAGAGATGTATCTTGTCCAGTCAGCAGGCTTCCAACATAGCAGCTGAAATCCTGTCAGCTGACACCCCAGATGGCTTTTTCACATTGTTCCTGATGGCTTTTAACTCAGTTTCTTCACAGCTGGTTTTTCACTACTTTCAGTGTTTCAAATCAGACCCTTGTAATAGTGACTCATAATTCCCTTATGAAGTAAAATTCACAAAATTTACTGTCAGTTGTAAAAGGAAAAGAATTTAATCTTCCCATAATTGCCAAATAATTGTTTATTTTACAATATCATCAGTAAAAATTTTCCTAGAGCTAAATGTAGTCATATGAAAATGATCTGAAAAAACAATGTATAGAAGCTCCAGTCATTTCTCTGCCTTCAAGTATGGATTTGTCCTCTCAGTACATTTCATCTAAGCAGCAGTTCTCCTAGTGGTCTATATTTCCTTCCCATTTTATTCAAGTAACTATGTTTCCTCACACTTAAATTTTATCAGTTGTTTTTTTTTCTGTGGTTTTTGTTTGTTTTTTAATGCAAGAGTTCTTTTTCTGCCCTTCTCAGCAACCAAACTGTTCATATGCAAAAGGATAAATGCTTAATATCATCAAGGCCTAGCTGAGGTAGTGTATCCTAACAGAAGGCTTTCCTCATCTTGCCCCCCCCACCATGATTTGTTATTTTTTTCCTCCTTCTTCAAAGTTATTTTATATTTATTCACCTGTGGAGTGTTGTAACCTCCAAGTGGAAAGTAAGCTCCTGGAAATCAGGGGCTGTTTTTCCTTTTATTTGATAAATTCAACATAATACACATTATCTTGCATATAATAAGGGCTTAATAGTTGTTAATTAAATGGAAATGAGAATTAGGTACTGCTACCATTTATAGAACTTTACACATAATCTCATAAGGGCAAAAAGAAGTGAGGGAGCTCTGATAAAAAGAAAATATCGTGTGCCATATAATGTGTACCATGTAATGTGTCATTTGTGCTATGTACCATGTGATGTGTACCCTGTATCATGTACCATGTAATATTATATCTTAGAATAGAGTGAAAAAGATAGTGGGGACAATTTGTGAGAGAAGAGTTTGCACCGACAATAAGATTATATCATGTAACGTGTAATGTGTAGCATGTACTGTGTACCGAGCAATGTGTAGCATGTGCTATATATCTTCGACCATGTAATATGTACCATATGATGTGTAATATGTGCTATGTGTCATATACTGTGTAATTTGTACCGTGTGAATATATGCTATGTACCGTGTATCTTGTGCCATGTAATATGTGCTGTGTACTATGTACCATGTATCTTGTACCTTGTAATATGTACTGTATATCATGTGCTACGTATCATGTACTGTGTAATATTATATCTTATAATGGAGTGAAAAAGATAGTGGGGACAATTTGTGAGAGAAGTCAAGAGGGGATGACATCAAAGGTACATAGAGTTTGCTTTGACAATAAGATCATATCAAATAACATGTAATGTGTATCATGTACTGTGTACCATGTAATTTGTACCATGTGCTATTTGCCATGTACTGTGTGATATGTATCGTGTAATGTATAATATATGTTATGTACCACGTAATATGTAATGTGTACCATGTAATGTATGCTATGTGCCATGTATCATGTATTGTATAATATGTGCTATATATGTAGCATGTGCCATGTAACATGTGCCATCTATCATGTATCAAGTAATATGTAGCATGTATCGTGTAATATATCTTAGAATAGAGTGAAAAAGATAATGGTGGAATTCTTGTTGAGTAGTTTCTAGTTTTTGGTGAAAAGAAGAAGTACTTAACTGAAAAGGTGCAAGGAGTCAGAATATGATGATCAGATCTCAAGACTTGTAAAGAAAGCAGTGGAATACTCTGTTTAGGTGAGACTGAGTCAATGAATAAATAATGTGAAATGAGAAGGCGGAAGAGCTGGGAAATTAGGATATTTGAGGGAAAATCAAAAAGTATGTGGGGTTCCTTAGTATAAGAGGAGGAAACTGGAAAAAAGAGAAAGACCATGAGCTGAACTCATTTGAGGAAAGGAGAATATTCTGGGGATTGAAACAACCACCAGAATCCAGATTGACTGATAAATTTGGATCGTGGGGACTTCAAAGGAAGAGAGACAGTCCGGTGAATGTGGTAGAATAGCAATGGGGGCAAGAAGTAGGGGCAGCTAGGTGGCACAGTGGATAAAGCACTGGCCCTGAATTCAGGAGGACCTGAGTTCAAATCCGGACTCAGACACTTGACAGTAGCTGTGTGACCCTGGGCAAGTCACTTAACCCTCATTGCCCCACACAAAAAAGAAGTAATTGATTTAGGTTGTAAAACCTAAATTAATTTAAGGATTTATGCCCTACTTCTACTATAAAGCATAAAGGGTTGCTTCTGCCAATATATTACCAGTCCATTCTTGAACTTTAAAGAAAATGATGTCATCCCCTCTTGACTTCTCTCACAAATTGTCCCCACTATCTTTTTCACTCCATTCTAAGATATAATATTACACAGTACATGATACACAGTATATATTACACAGTAATGGTACATATTACATGGCACACAGTACACATTACATGGTATTTTTCTGAGGGGGATCCAACACTCTTACCAAGAATAGGTTAAGGCCTCCTATCATAGTTTGTAAAATCTTATTGATTAACTAGTATCACCTGATGGGTTCTTAGGCTGTTACTGTTATTCTGTATAAATAGCAACTGAAATGTAAATGAGGGGTAACAAAAGGCCTTAATGTGATTGTTCAGAGGGGCCCCGTTGAGGGGTATAAATAGAGGTGAAGGACCTCACTTAAGTGCACTCTCCAGCACATTCAAAAGACTGCTCATCTTCCCAAAGATGAATAAAGCCTTCACTCACCAACTGCTGCCTGCTTGGGATTTTTGAACAGCAACTTGCTAGCAACACTAGGGCTGCCAACTCTAGAGCTGCTAACATTGGAGCTGTGCAACATGAAGAGTGGTTAGCTGCGTTTCTAACAGGAGTTTATTACATAGAGTACCATTTAAGCAATCAATGATGACATCACTTTAAGATGGATAACCTTTTCTTTAAAGATACGGGGAGGTGAATGTTCCCTTTACCAGACTGGACTATCCTAGAAAAACAAGTTTTAAACCAGGTGCCAGAGAGTATTAAAACAGGTCATTAGTTAAAGAAATAATTTTCTGCTGCATGAAAAAATGAGGTTGTTTATGTTTTATCTAGCATTCCTTAAAAATATGGAATGACACATTTTGGGTTCTCATATCCTCAGTGCTGAGCATGATATGGGGCAAACAATAGGTACTTAAAAGTTACTTGTTGATTTATTTATTGATAGGCATATTTAATCATTTTAAACATTTGTTTATGTTTTTCCTCTACTATTGGTTGAGCCTCCTATGGAAAGGATGCCCTAAGGTTGCAGTTAGCTTACATATTGCAGAGAATTTATATGTATACAGACACATATACATGCACACATAATTTTTCTTGTCAAGTTGATAAATTATATTTAAATTTAGTTACAATTCTATTTCAGAGATCTAAGATAAAATAATGGTTACTAGAATAATATATATTGAGGAAGTTAGCTGGCATAGTAAATAGAGTTATTGGAATTCAGGATGCCTGGAGTTAGGAGGATGTGAGTTCAAATCTAATCTCAGATATTTGCTGTGTTACTCTGGGCAATGGCTAAACCTCACTTTTCTGAACTATAAAATGAAGATTATAAAAGAACCTGCCTCTCTGGATTTGTTGTGAGGATCTAATGATTGCTTATACTAATTGCTAATTCCCTATACTAAGAATTATATTAACGTCCTCCCAATCTAGAAATATGAACAGTTAACCTTACTGAGTCATATGTTTTCTCTCTCATATTTACCTTTTTTATATTTCTCTTGAGTCTTGTGTTTGAATGTGAAATTTTCTATTCAGCTCTAGTCTTTTAATCAGAAATGCTCAAAGAGCTTCTATTTCATTATATGTCCATTCACTGAAATTATATCTTTGAGCTACTTTAGTAACAATAGGCCTTAGATTCAAAGATTTTAATCTTGCCTTAAAGGTGAATAGGCAATACAGTTTGGAAGTGCCCTAGCATCAGCATTTTTCTGAGGGCTTTGAGTCACCTATCTCCAAAATATGAAAATTCTTACTTTCCAAATGAAGGATAAATGAAAGGTCCTTATATTTGCTCTTTGTTAACTGCTATTGAAATGTAAATAATGATAACCTAGGCCCTGAGTTTATCTTTTTTTGTTTCCTGAAATTTGCTTGCTGAGTTTTCTTGGTTGCCTTGGTGACTTGTAAATCTCCCCTCTCCAATTAGTCCATGGTGAGATCCCTAACTAGTTTCATCTGTAGCCTAACTTAATTTACTTATGAAATCTATTTAACAAGGTTTTTCTTCTTAGAGTTATATAAAATGATGACTCTGCTTGGTACTATTTTTGTGCCTCTCATTCTACTCTTTGGTGCTGCTTAAGGTAGATTATCATTCTGTCCAGAAATCCCCAATAGATAAAGCATTTAAATAAGTGATCAGGGAGTTGAGAACCCTAGGATCAAAGTGGGAAATTTTACATTAGAATTTAGCACTAGTGACCCCATTTTGCTTTTATTCATCATTTTGTAAAGTTAAATTTCAACTCGAGGTAAGTCACCTGTTTTAAGCAGTTCCATGGGAATAATACCACCCCCCCCCATCACTGTCACCTAACTGAAAGAATGCCACAATATCCTTCTCCTTCTTACCTTGTTGTCTCCCCCCACCCCTGCAGTGAGAAACTCAATGTCCCAATCCCTAAGATCTTGTTTCCTGTTTTTGACTCCTTCCAAATTGTATATTAGCTGTGAGAAACCAAGCTCCAAGGGTGCTTGATCTACTAAGAATATAAGACCCAGTTTATTTTGCAACCACATTCATTGACAAGTAAATCACTGGTATAAATAAAACTCAGTGTCTTTTTTTCCCATCAGAACAATTTATAAATGAAAATAAAAGTGTGAAAATATCAGTTCTTTAGGAAAAGAAGAAGAAATTCAGGAGATCATGGTGAAATAAAATGTATATTGAAATGAAATGCATGCATGTATAAAAGGTAGAAACAATGTAGGTGATCTAATATGAATCCCAAAGTGAGACATCGTCCAATAAGAAGGTCATTAGGGCATAAACAGCAAGAAATGAGGCTTACAAGGAAGGGCAAACACAGCAAATGACCCTTTTGTTTGTCTTATTTTGTAAATGCTATATTGGGGAAAAAGAGAATGATCACATATTTTTTATTGGTATTTATGTGATTGAAAAAACAAATTATAGAAATAAAGCTGAAAAACTCAACTCTTATTTTGTTTCTGATTTATCTGAAAAAAAAAAGAATGGTAATTGGACTAAACAAGACAGATAAATGGTTTATGTCATCTTATAAGGAGAGCACCAGGGTGGTATGCCAGGGCCCTGTGCTTGGCTTTATGTTGCAGATTATGTTTACAAGTCGCTTGGATAAAAGTATATATTGTATACTATTTAAATTTGTCTATGAAGCAAACAGAGATCATTACAGTAATGTGGAATGAGAGAGTCCAGACTCCAAAGAAAAATTTTTACAAGCTAGATGATTAAGTTGATTTTAATACAGTCATTTGTTCAGTCATGCCCGACTCTTCATGACCCCTTTGGTATTTTTTTTGGGAAAGATATTGGAGTGGTTTTCCTTTTCCTTCTCCAGCTCATTTTATAGATGAGTAAACAGAGGCAAACAGGATTAAGTGATTTGACCAGAGTCACATAACTAATAAGTGTCTGAGGTCAGATTTGAACTCAGGAATATGTCTTTCTGACTCCAAGCCTACTCTCTATCCACTGTTCCACCAATGCCCAAATAGGATTATTGATTTAGATCTGGAAAGAGTCTCAGGTGTAATGAGACCCAGGAAGGGGGAAAAAAGGCTTCAAAGATTTCAAGCTTCTGTAGAACTTGGACATTTCCACTTGAGTCTTTGTATTTCCTAGACCTTTCACAGTTTTTCTTTGGGTTTGTTTTTAAATAAAAAAGTAGTTTTTCAAACAAAAAGTAATTGATGTTTTTTAATTAAATTGCTCTAGGATATAAAGGTAGCAAGCAATAGAGGAAATAGAAACCAAGATACTCTAACTCCAATTCCATGGCCTCTTCTTTTTTTTTTTTTTTGTTATTCATTCTTCTCCTTCCCCATAATGAAAGGCACATTGTATAAACCTCAAAATGTATCAGTATATTCTTATACTTGGATTTTTAAAAAAATCATGTTCAGGAGGCAACTGGATGGCTGATCGGATTGAATGCTGTACTTCATGTCAGGACACTTAAATTTTAATCCTCATTCAGACATTTAATAGCTGTGTGACCTTGGACAAATCTTTTAACCTCAATGTCTCAGTTTCCTCTTCTGTAATTTCAGGATAATAATAGTACCTAACTCACAAGAGCATTGTGATGATAAAGCAGAGATCACATAGGTAAGGTGATATGCAAATGTTGAAGAATCCTCCTATTATAATTTATTGTAATTTAATTCATTATATTATGCAATGCAATGTTATATTAATTATATCAGTTACATTATATTAATTATAATGTTATTTAATATAAGGTATAGATTGGTCAAAATT
Source organism: Dromiciops gliroides (assembly GCF_019393635.1). Taxonomy (NCBI): domain Eukaryota; kingdom Metazoa; phylum Chordata; class Mammalia; order Microbiotheria; family Microbiotheriidae; genus Dromiciops; species Dromiciops gliroides. Next base: position 49,717,066 of record NC_057864.1, on the reverse strand, counting down.
TCTATCAAAATAATGTTTTGTTTTTTCTGGACTGTAATCTCAATGAGTCAACAATGCCATTTGGAAATCAAAAACGTTGTTTCATCCTTTTGTTGCAATAAAGAGAAATATAACATCCAGAATAAGGGAGTAATCATCCTGTTGTTACAGTCATGTCCCAGTTTGACAACATCTGGAATATGAAGTCTAGTTCTGGGTTCCATAATTTAGGAAGGAAAATGACAGTTTGAAGCATATCTAGAAATATGAAATGAAGGTGGTGATAGATTTTGAGACTGTAACAATTGGAATGTTACCACTTGCTGGAGAGTTACTGTAGGAAAGCTCCACCATGAGGAAAAGGCATCTGAGGGCAAGCCATAAGGTCAGGTCCTTGGCATCAGGAAGTGACGTTTGCTCATGGATGCTATCTATCAAAGCTGCCAGCCAATTAGCTTGAAGCTGAGTGTGCAAGTGGAAGGGATGTTCCCAGTTTCAAAGGAGGCTTGTGGGATGAAGAAGGGGTGGTTCTTGCTTTTTTGTCTGGACTCTCATGGAGAGTGGAGCTAAAATGCACTCTCCCTTTGATAGATAGATGAATCTAGGTCTCTTTTTCTCTCTTTTCACCAAATTCTTATTCTCCTTAATAAATGCTTAAAAGTCTAAACTCTTGCTAAAGCTTCTAATTTATTGGCAACCACTCATTAGATATTTTAGATAGACTAGCTAGAATTTTAGCCCCATACTGGCTAGGCTTTTATTATTAAAAAAACAAAAACAAAAACAAATCAACAAACAAACAAACAAAAAATAACAATAACAGCAACAGTAGTAGCAGTATTAACAAATAACAATAATAATAAATAATGAACTTGCATTTTTATCGCGCTTTAGTATTTGCAAAGTATTTTCTAAATATCTTGTTTGATCCTTTCCACCCTGTGAGGCAAATTCTATTATTATCCCTATTTCACAGAGGAGAAAAACTAAAATACATAACAGTTAAGTCAAGAGTATAAAGTATGTGAAGGGTGACACAGCTAGGAAGTGTTTGAAGCTAGATTTGAACTAATATCTTTCTAATAACAAATCCAACAGTCACTCCATTGTATAACCAAGCTGTCTGGAAATATATTTGTAGTTGCTCAGCCATTTTGATCATGTTTTTGTGAGACAATTAGGAATTTTCTTGGCAAAGATACTGGAATGGTTTGTCATTTCCCTCTTTGGATCATTTTACAGATGAAGAAACTGAGGCAAAAGGGGTTAGGTGACTTGCCTGAGTCTGCGTAAATAATTAGTGTCTGAGGCCAAATTTGAACTGAGATCATCTTGACTTCAGGCTTGGCTCTCTAAAGACTATACCACATATCTTTCCTATTATTTATCTGGCAATATTTTAGCCAGAAGATGGAAATACTTAGGTAAGAAGGTAAAACTTATGGTAGGACATGAAGGCTCTCTTCAAACATATGAAGTCCAGTTAATTGGAAAAGGAAGTAAATTTGCTCTACTTGACACCAGATGAACTAATGACAGTGGGTGAAAGTTGTGAAGAGGTAAATTGCAGCTTATTACAATGAAAACATATCCTAAGAGTTAGCACTATCCCAAAGTAGACTGGGTTTTTGGAACATTGTAGTTTTCTGTTACTTAAGGTCTTCATGCTAGGGCTGAATGGTCCCTCATCAGGTCTTTTATAGTGGGGATTTTTGTTCAGCTAAGGCTTAATTAGATCACTCTAAGGTTCTTTTGAATTCTAGTAGTCAGTTATTTTGTGAATTCTTCAGCATAGTTAAAATGAGAAGAACTTAGAAAGAATTGAACATGTTTTCTTAGAATTCATGACTCACATTCAGCATCTAGAGCCTGCCCAACCTCATCATCTTTACAGACTTCAAAATCAATGTCAGTGACCCTCTAAAACCCTCACTAAATAGATCTTTGAATTTCTCAGTTCCAGTGTTCATCATTTCTAATCTTCTTCAGTCATCCATCCATATTTTAGTAGTCTGCATTCCTCAGAATTACTATATGTTTGATAAGCTGACATCAAAAACTCATTTCTCTGATCAAAACACTCTTACATTGCATCTTTACTTCATCCACACTACTACTGGACTTGATTTCCCTTGTAAGCATTTGACATAGACTGTTACCCCTCTGTATTATCCCTATTTATACTATCTCTACTAGATCCACTGTGGGAGGCTCATATTTGCTTCATTACCAGGAGACACACTCTCCAGCCTACAACTGGAGTAGCCAGTGAACTTGAAGGGAGTTATCAATTCAAATCTTAAAATGTAAGCATTAGCTAAAATCAAACAACATAGAGATCAACAGTATCAAGGCTCTTGGAGGATCAAAGAAAAACAACAGCAGAGAAAGGAGGGAAACAGACATTTATTAAGACCCTACTGTGTGACAGCTACTGTGATAAGCACTTTGCAAATATTATCAGTATGGTTCTGACCACAGCCCAGATAAAGCATTATTCCCATTTTACTGTTGAGGAAAGTAAAGCAAACAAGTTAATTGCCTTGATCAAGGTCACACAACTAGTCAGCATCAGAGGCTAGATTTGAACTCAGGTATTACCGACTCAAGTCCCAGCATTCTGTTTGGTGCCACCTAGCTAACTCTTGAAAGTGATTTTTGGAATCCATGTGTAAGACTTTATAGAGCCCCTTTAAGTAATAATGTCACTGAGAAAGAAATAAAAAAAAAACATTCCAAACATTTCAAATAATCCTACTACACATTTCATTGAGAGAGCTATCAAATCTTCGTCTCTAATTCCTCACCTTTTCCTCACTTCTCAATCTTTAAATAAATATGTTTTCCTATCCTACCACTTGAATAAAACTCTCTATAAGATTATTTTTATTTACCACAATCAATATTATTTGATAAAGTCCTCATTTCGGGGTCAGTTAGGTGGCACAGTGGATAAAGCACTGACCCTGGATTCAGGAGGACTTGAGTTCAAATTTGGCCTCAGACATTTGACACTTACTAGCTGCATGACTCTGGGGAAGTCACTTAAACCTCATTGCCCTGCAAAAATAAAATTAAATTAAATAAAAATTTAAAAATAACTATGAGTTACCACTCCACACCTAACTGATTTGTTAAGATGAAAAGAAAGAAAGAAGAAAGAAAGAAAGAAAGAAAGAAAGAAAGAAAGAAAGAAAGAAAGAAAGAAAGGAAAAGAAAAGAAAAGAAAAGAAAAGAAAAGAAAAGAAAAGAAAAGAAAAGAAAAGAAAAGAAAAGAAAAGAAAAGAAAAGAAAAGAAAAGAAAAGAAAAGAAAAGAAAAGAAAAGAAAAGAAAAGAAAAGAAAAAAGAAAAGAAAGAAAGAAACAAGGAAAATTGATAAATACTGAGGGAGATATGGGAAAATAGGTACACCATTTCACTGTTGGTGGTTTTATGAACTAATCTAACAATTCTGGAAAGTAATTTAGAACTATGACTTTTAAAAAGCTGTTAAATATTGTAAAGAATTAATTGTTATGCGAGGATTTTATGCCTCGGAGTGCTCTGGCCTGGGGCTCCGAAAACCTCACGGTGATCCACCCACTGGTTGTAGCCATTGCCAGGGCTCTGGCACCTCATATCATCACCATTCCCCTACGCATACATGGGCCTGGCAAAATTATAGTGATTGAAAGCCTAGTGAGAGCAGTCATGTGACTATCAGAGCAGCCATCCCATTGGCTGGGGCTGTGTGGGGTGTTTCTAGGTTTGGGGGAGAAGAATTGGGCATGCTAGGTGGAAGCTGGAAAGTGGTGGCCATTCTGCTGCATATTTTCAGCTGATTCCTGGGCGGTGGTATTTTTTCAGGTATTAAAATTTCCCTTTCCCCATTTTATTTTTTTTCCCTTGATCCTACTGATCTTGTTTGTGTTGTTTTTTTTTTCAGTTCATTCTTCTTAAAATAAATCTTGTTCTGTTTTGAGGGAGGCTGCCAGTCTCCTTCCTTGCCCCAATATTGCGGCGAGCTGCTTAGCTAGCACTCCCCAATTAAAAATTGGTCCCCACAATAGGTATTCCCTTTGAACCGAAGATACTAGTACTAGGCCTATATCCCACAGAGATTAAAGAGGAAAAGAACCACTATGTACAAAATATTTATTTCAGTTCTTTTTGTGGAAGCAAAGAATTGGAACGAAGGGTATGCCCATCAATTGGAGAATAGCCAAGCGACATATGAATTTAATACTACTTTGCTGTAATAAATTATTAAGGTTATGGTTTCAGGGGGAACAAAAAAACCTGAATACTTGTATGAAATATGCAAAGTAAAGTGAGTAGAACCAGAAAATAATTTATACAATAAAGCAACACATGTAAAGATAATCAATTTTGAAAGACTTAGCAACTGAACAACACAATGACTAACCACTTTCAAACAATTCATGATAAAATACGAACTCGCAAATAAATCTCTAGCTAGAGAAAGAATAGACACAGAGTACAGAAGGAAGTGAATTTTCTTCTCTTTCTTTTTCTTGATTCTACTTGACTATAGTTTATGCAGAAATTTCTTTTCCATAACTATACATGGGTTTTGATTTTCTTGCCTTGTTAATGCATAGGGTAGGGGGAGTGGAAGGAAAAGAATTTAGAGCTTAAAATGAAATTGAATTTTCAAAAGCTATATCCTCTTTTTCTATTATTCATTACCTACTTTTCTTGAATACTATCCTGGCTTTTGTGTTTCTGCTCTTTCCTGCCTTTCCTTCTATCTACATGAGCGCCTCAATCTCCTTTCTATGATATTTTCCCATGGGGTTCTGATAATACACTCTCCGGAACCCTCTTTTTTGCCACATTATCACTGGAGGTGATCACCTAGACTCCTTGAAAATTGAAATAGTTTGAAATATTTAAAAATTGGACCATATAAATGATCATTATAATTATCATAGCTAATAGATTACTACCACAACTGTACATATGACTCCCATCATTCTCCTAAACTCCTGGCTCCCATTGTCAACTTTCTCTTGGAAATCTACACCTGGATGGCCCACAAGAAAATCATGAATACAAAATGTCCAAAATGGAACTCATTTCCCTTTAAAACTAGTCTTCCTCCAAATATCCCTTCATTTATTTAAACATGACAGTCAACTAGGAACAGAACCTTTGTATTACCCCTGACAAATAATATTGGAAAACATTTGAATTTTGGCTTCTGAGAACGAGGCTATGTGTCAGAAGCAGACCAAGGAAGATGACTTGAACTGAATAAAGGGAAGAATATTGTGAAGATGATCTTATAGACTTTAGGCTTATAAAAAAAAAGATAGATATTGGATTTGAGGTGAAGAGATTTGGGAGAACGTGTAGAGAAAAGCTAAAGGAGAATAACTTAAGCCAAAGGAGAAAGGCTAAATCTGAAGTTTAAAAAAATGAGCAGAAAACAAGAGATAAGTGAGAGAAATGAAAGGAAGTTAAGTATGGTTGTTAGATAGACTTCAATGAGTTATAAAAGGATATACTTCTGTTTATGTTATGCTGATTAAATGTAAATACCTATGAAGTGTTGGAAAGGTAAGGACTGAGATATCATTAACTGAATGGAGAACAGGAGAAAATTATTGTTCCTTGCATTGAAGGTGCTATGTTTGCATTTCTCCCAAGTACAGTTGATTTCTATCTATACTTAAAGAACAGGCTAGTCTGTTAAAAAAAAAAAAAAAAGAAAGAAAGTGAAGAGCCTTATGTCTAGTCAGTCAATAAAATTGTATTAAGTGCCAACTACATCTCAAGCATTGTGCTGATCACTGTTTAGTCCCTGCTCTAAAGGAGTTCACAGTCTAAGGGGAAAGACAACATGAATGTAACTATGTACAAACAAGATACAGGATAAATTGAGGCGAACAGGAAGAAGGCACTAGAAATAAGGAGCATCACAAAGGCTAATTGCTATTCCAAACCCTTCATAGTATGGTTCCTTTTTATCTTCTAAGTCTTCTAACATCTTACTCCCCACTATGTATCATAGCACCTACTGACACTTGACCTCCTGGTTGTATCATGAACAAGACACTCTATCTTTTACGTAAAGGCATTTTCTCTACCTATTGCCCATGCCTGTAAGGCTCTTCTTCCTTAGCTCTATCTACTTACTTCCTTTTTTTTCAATTTAAGTCCCAACTAAAAACTATCTTCTACAGGAAATCTCTCCTAGCCCCTCTTAATTCTAGTGACCTTCCTTTGTTAATTATTTCCCATCTGTCCAATGCTTAGCATATATTAATTTGCATGTTGGCTTTCCCATAAAATTGTAAGCTTCATGAGGACAAGAACGCTCTTTGGCCTCTTTTTTTTTTAATCTCCAGAGTATGTATGTGTGTATCTCAATTCTTGTTTGTCCATTTTAAATGAGTGAAGTTCATTTGATTTGTACTTTTCCCATCTCTTCTTTTGTTTTGTTTTTTGTTTTTGTTTTTGTTTTTTGGTGAGGCAGTTTGGGTTAAGTGACTTGCCTAGGGTCACACAGCAGCTAGTAAGTGTCAAGTGTCTGAGTCTGGATTTGAACTCAGGTCCTCCTGGCTCCAGGGCTGGTGCTCTATCCACTGACCCACCTAGCTGCCCCTCCCATCTCTTCTTTCATGCTAGTATATTCCAATTCTCATAAATCATATTTATCAGAAATAAGATCACATGCTATCCACATCATCTTCCTTTCACTTTCTCCTTTTCAAAACAGAATCAATTCACACCAAGGACTTCTTTTCTTATTATTTAATTGCCTCTATAACATTTAATGACACTAAAATTATGAAGAAATTATTAATTTTACCTTAATTAGAATATTAACAATATATAAGCATGCAGTTCCTTCCAATTGCTTTAATAAGTTTGTTCCCAGGCTTCTCTTGACTTGTGATTGTATTTTAAAGATCGTTCGAGATTTCATCTTTTCATCAGAAATAATTGAAAATTCCCTATTCCATTAAAAGTTGATTTTCCGCCCTGTAAGCATATATTCATCTTTGAATTATTCTTGGTTGTAAACCTTTGCAATTTGAAATTATTGTATTCCAATATTTCTTCTTGTTCATAGAACAAACTGCCAGGTCTTATTTGATCCTGACTGTGGTTCTTTGGTATTCGATATATTTTTTTAAATTTCTGAAGTATTTTTTTTCTTTGACAGAGAAGCTCTAGATGTTGACTCTGACAGTTCTTGGTCTTTCCATTTTCTGATTGCCTTCAGAAGATTATTGATGGGTTCTTTCTATCTTCCTTGTGCGCTCTGACTATTGAACCTCCAGTGGGGACTTGGGCACTGTGAGCCCAGTCCTAGAAAACAAAGGTGAAAAAGGAAGTCTCAAAAGGAACTCTCTTATGTCAGAGAACTATCACAAGACATATCCTCATTCTCAATGCCTTATTAAGAAATTTAGAAACTAGCCTCACTTTACTTGTCCTATAGATAATAGGGCATTTGGAAATTTGGGCCTTTGGGCTGAGACTGGATATTCCTATTCCCCAGTGTGTGCTTCTTATTGTGGACATGGAAGTCACATACAAAGACTGTCGCTGCTAGTAGCTTTCAAGTTGGAATAAAGTTCACAGATATCACCTGTGTTTGTGTCAGTCCTTTTTGGACTTCCTCCCTCCTTTCCTTCATCCCTGTTTCCTTCCTTCTTTCTCTCTATCTCTCCCTCCAAATGGGGAATCAAACACTTCCATGTAGGTGCTCTCCTCAAAGGAATATACATTTCTAGAGATAAAGCTCTATTAAACCAGGCTTTGATAAAGCACCTTCTGATTCAAAAGGAGCTATTTGACTATACCTTAAACTCAAAACACTCTGGCTGCTACTGATTGGTCAAAATAAGTCCTAGCCAAAGACTCTGTTGGCCATCATTTGGGTTTTGCTGGCTCAGAGTGAGTATTAATAGCAATTGTTTCTATTCTGGCCAGAAACCCTAAGGATCATACTCTCCCAGATTGATTTTTGAGTAGGTAAAAGAGTTAATTTTTTGACTTTTTCTCACCTAGCATTAACTACTGAATGGGTGTCACCTCATACAAACTAAGATCTGGGAAAGACCAAAATCACCCACTGCATCCTGGGTCATATACATTTATCCTAATCTATGTCTTGACATTGGATCTAGATCACTCTGGAGGAGAGAGTGAGTCTGGTAACTTTGCACAGCCCTGATTCACCTAAATCTAATTCACTTGTAAGTTAAGACATCACCTGTTTAATGTCGTTTTTCCTCTTAGAAAATGAAGGACAAACAACAACATCAAATCTACCATGAACTATAGTCAGTTAAACTGAATAGAGGAACAGATTGGAAGCAGAGAATCATAGAAGTCAATCAACAAATCAAATATTTTAGCAGAGACTATGTGCCAAAATATCAAGTATTAGAAGTTGCAGATGGGTTATACTACATCCAATATTATATCTAATATAATAGTGTGTTTTTGTAATCATACAAATTCTGGCTGCAAAAGGAGTCGATATAGTCAGAACGTAACCAGGAAAAAAATCAGATAGAACTTCTTAGAGAAATGACATACAATTAGGAAAGGAAAAATTTAATTTTGATAATTAGGTAATTTATAACCATTTATTAAATTCCTACTATATTTCAGACAATGTACTAGACACTAATGATAAAAAAGACTAACAGGTTTTGCTCTCAAGGAGCTTACAAACAATCCAGAAAGACAGCATGAATGTATAGCAATATTACCAAAACTAATGCAAAATTAATGCACAGTAAATTTAAGAGGAAAACTTCTTGCAAATAATAGAATTACAGTGCTTATTTCACCCCCTATTTGGATAACTCACCACACTTGCATAATTACTCATCACTACTAGTGACATTCCTTCACCTAACTTAAGAACTTGAAGAAATCAAGTTACTAAGAATGAGAAGTAAGTTAAGAAAGAAATTCTATTAGCACAGAAGACTGGTGTAACCTACAATCAGCTGGCTAATTAAGGCATAAGACATTACAATTTCCTAGTTTAGAATAAAAGAACTGGGAGATCAAATAACTTTGCAAGGCACGGCTTGATATTTGCAGGTAATAGGAAGTCAGTTGGTAGAAGGAAAATCTATAGAGGAAAGCAATTAAGAATCAGCAGCCAAAGTTTGCAGGTAAAATTCTGAAGACTTCTAAAAATTTATAATGGGTTAATATGGGCAAAAGGAATTCAAGAGAATAAAATGTACTTTTACAAATTTATCTAGGGAAAAGGGAATGGATAATCAGGAGAAAATTGCCCTGCTAATAAATGAGTAGGGGCATAAAATTTCTGATGTCTACCATGATTATAATACTAAACTTTCAATAAAGTGTATTTTATGAAGTTAAATTAAGAGGAGACACATCAACGATTCAAAGATAATTAAAACATCTTTTAAAAATAGCTATTGTTTAAATGTGGTTTGGGAAATGTTGAGAATGTTCAGCCTTTCATCCATAAAAAGAGGATCTTCTTAAAAGGAAGCCCAATGATTTGAAAGTTTTAACACAACTTTCAATAGTTCTAAATTACTACTAGGTAATAATATACACACAATAGGAAAGTCTAAATTCCTGCTTTATTGAAAAGCAGATCATAATGCCTAGTTAGGGGATTCCTATAACCAGTCTATTTGTTAAAGTGTATTTTTCTGCACATCTGGCATGATAGAGAAGAGGGGATTGAGACAGTGATTTATGAACATCTTATGAATTAAAAAACTAAAATCACTGAGTTCACTGGGACAAATCATAGCTAATCATAAAATAATAGAGATACAGAAGAATAAATAAGTAAAAGGGCTTAAAGGTGGTAACCATGCACAAAACATGAGAATGGACATTTTTGTTTTGCTAATAGGAATCTCTTTCATATCTTACCCATATAAATTCACACTTTAATTATTTTCCATTTCCATTAGCAGCACTATCCCCTCCTCCCCACACATAAATCTTTAAGAATTTTTCTCTACATAAAAAGAAAGAATCAAGGCTCATTTCTGAGGAATTGGGGAAGAAAAGAAACTAGATTAAATTGGATCTTTTCCCAAAAAGTTAGATTTAAATACAGTATTAACACCATCCATTTCCAGACAATATTTACTTATGGGATATTTGTTCTAAGCTAATATCTTTCATTTTCTTTTTCCTTTTTACAATCCTAAATCATGAGCTGGGTATACCTACTAGGAAATTTCAAAATTAACCATAACAACAAACCAGTCAGTAGTCAATAACAACTTTTTAATGGCCAAGAAACTATGTGCCAGGTCATTTGAAATGATGTAATTATTTCTGTGATTTGTGCTATACTATTCTAATAATCTTCTGGTTGGTCTCCCTGCCTCGTTTCTTCCTATTCTAAGCCATACTCTATTTAGCTGTAAATTGATTTTCCTGAAATAAAATATTGACCATAATCACCTCCATATTTATTCAATTATCATTAGCTCCCCATTACTTCCAGGATTAAAAAAAAATGTATTATTTGGCTTTCCAATCCCTTTATGGATCCTTCCTACATTTACAATTTTTTTGCACCTTCATTTCCTCATTTTAATCTGTCTGCAGTGAAACTGGTCTCCTTAATATTATTTGTGCATAGCACTTCATCTCTGGATTCTGGGAATTTTCACTTATCGTCAATACCTAGAGTTCTCTTCCTCATCTCTATCTCTCCGCTTCCAACTTTCTGCACAAACCTTACCCAGTTCTCATTAATACTCATGCCTTTCCTCTGAGATTACTCCAAATTTATCTTGTAGGCATCTTATTTGTTCATAGGTTTCTTCGTGTCTGTTATCTCCCCCATTAGATGATGAGTTCCTTGAGAGCAGGGAATTTTTTTTAACCTTTCATGTATCGGAATTGGCAGGTTTGCAGGGTCTACCTGTTTCATTTTTATCTCCTTTACTATTAGGAATACATACACATTATTTAATTCCTGCCTATAGCTTCTTGTGACTGCAGAACAGTTTTTTGTTATTCAATTTTCTTTTCATTTATATTTAAAGGTAGGTCTCCTTGTCCTTTGCAGAATTTGTGTTTTTATCAGTTGAATTGTCAAATGTAACCACTAAGCATTTTGGAATTTAAAGCATGTTTTCTTTTTTCTTTCTATTTCTGAATGCAATCTGTGGATTTTTTCAATTAGCACTTTGTTTTCTGTGTTCAATTCTGGGCAGGTTTTTTTTTTAATTATTTCTTACATTGTGGGTTTTTGTTTATTTGTTTTTTACTATTTCCATTCAGAGACACTTATAATCCTTAAATTATCTCTTTGCATATGGTTTTTGAGATCAAAATGTTTTGCTTGTATGGAGAACGTATTTTCTTTTAACATTTTTTTCTACTTCTTCCAGATTGGAGGCCTTTTCCACGTATTTGCATTTCAAAAAATTTATTATAAAGTTTTTGTTTTGTTTTGTTTTGTTTGTTTTTCTATTCTGGCAATTATTTCTTTTGTGCAAGCTATAAATTCTGCTTTTTTGTTTCTTTTAAACCAATCAGCAACAACTTGCTATAATTCTGTGTCCTCTTGGAAATCCACAGATACCTCTGCCTCATCAGGTGTTGATTCATTGTTTTTTCATTTTTATTTTTCTTATAACATTTATTCATAGATATCTGGACTCTTTCAGCTGACCAGGAAGCCATATTCCCTTCTGTTATTAATATCTTCCCTTTGTTTTCTCTGTTTATGCTCCATATCTTTGAGTTTTATTCCTCTTGAGATCTCTGGTAATTTCAGGGTTTTTATGATGGTGGTGGCCGTTGTTGTTGTTTGTATCTTTTTATTCTCTAATACTCATATTCTGACTCCTTGGTGGTGATTTCCCTGAGGACCACACCTTGAAGCTATCCAGTATCCACCTATATTGTGCAATTTACTTTTCTTCTGTCTCAGTCCCGGCCCCAAATGAATTCAAGGGAGAACAGAATTAGCTCCATCTACATATCAGTCCCCCTTTTCATTCAGTCTTTATAGACTCCTCTTCTCTCTGTTCCACCTTATCAACTGACACATTTTGGGGTCCTGATTTAATTCCCTCAATTCCTTAGTTCTCTCTGTCTGTCTCTCTGAGCCCTGTTACATCAAAGTGAGCTGCCATGCTGATTCTTTCCCCTTTCATCATACCAGTGAAGTAGTGGTGGTGTGTGGGGGGGAGGGGCGGAGGGGACGGTGTTAAATTCTGTTGATTATTGCCTAAGCAATAGTAGTAGGACACTGACAGAAGCTCCCATACACTTGAGGAGCTCTAAAGGAAATGCTTACTTGATTCTGGGCCAATGGGCCCTGTTTTGGCTGCCTTGTCAGTGTATGGGGTCTTGCTGTAGAGGATGTGCTAAGGAATCATGTTAGGAATTAGATATTTGTCTTCTCAGCTGTTGTTCCATCAAATTGTCACATCCTTAGGGTTCCAGGTGCCTTAGGCCATGAAGATGGTTGCAATGGCAATGACTGTACTATTTATGTTGAAGGGATTTATGACCTGGATGGGCCATGGGAGTGCTAGTTTACCCAAATAATTCAAGGCTTATAATGAATCTTGTAAAATAATGAAAAGATTTAGTAGAGAAAAGAATATATGGCCAGGAGACAGAATCACTAGAGAGTGGAGACTATCTTCCTGAGTAAGAGAAGAGCTAGCCTTTTTATATGTTGAAAAAATAAATAAGAAGAAAGAAAGAAAGAAAGAAAGAAAGAAAGAAAGAAAGAAAGAAAGAAAGAAAGAAAGAAAGAAAGATAGAAAGATAGAAAGATAGAAAGCAAAACAACTGGGAAGGGAATTACAAAGCAACTGGAAATATCAAAACTACTGGGGGGGATTTTTTAATAATGGGGCATCAGTAGGATCAATAGCACCCTTCCATATATTGCATATCATCCTGCAGACTTGGGTGTTGCTTATCAGCATATGAGAGTGGTGCTCTGCCATGCCTTATTCCTGAGGTGGGAGGCAGAGCTGTTTTTCCCTTGGGAAAGTTTAAAAGTTCCTGGGGGGGGGGAGGGGCAGCTAGGTGGCAGAGTGGATAGAGCACCAGCCCTGGAGTCAGGAGGACCTGAGTTCAAATCCAGCCTCAGACACTGAACACTAACTGTGTGACTATGGTCAAGTCACTTAACCCCAATTGCCTCATAAAAAAACAAACAAAAATAATTCCTTGGGTGTTGGGGGGCTTTTGTGTTTCCTTGGGTCCCACTATACTTATCTATAATTCTTATTGTAGAGAAGTTCCGGAATATATCTAGTTCTGGTTCTGTGTTGGTCACATTAACAACAAAGTGATTCCAGTTATTCTTAACTGCGTTAGTTCAATAAAAATCTATAGTCTCAAAACATTGAAAGGAATATGAAGTCTCATTGAGTTTTACTTATGCTAGAAATAGGACCTTGTATGTATTGAACACTTTACTACTTTACATACCCTCAGACTAGGAAGGAGTCTAGGTTTCCTCTAGTCTAACCCATACCTGTGATATAGTGGGAAAATGGGGTACGGTTTGGGGTTGGGGTTCTTGGGAATTCCTCTTTAATGAATTACACCCTCTTGAACACAAAACTTAGTTAGAACAAGGTGATAGTTTATTTAGGAGCAAGGGAAGGGAAGGGGGGGGAGGGAAACCATGAAAGAATCGTTAGACTTTTCATGGGGAGATTTGACATAAAGCACATGGCTCAGAGGTACCAAATCCCCTCGAACAGGAGACCGGAAGGTACTTTTATAGGGGACTGATGGGGGTGGCCCATCTGCCCGTGAAAAGTTCCTTTAGTGAGAGAGGACCATCCCCCACTGGTGGTAGCTGGGGGAATTGGGTGAGGAGTGGAGGACCATCCCCCACTAGTAGTGACTAGAGGAATTGGGTGAGGGGTGGCTACGGATCCCTCTTCAGGACACAAAGGACGCAGCCACACCCAAATTTATCTCCCCAGGATAAGGGAGACCAGAATGAAGGGTAGGAATCCCAAGCTAGCTCAGTCCGATTTGGTTCCTCTAGGCGTTATCTGTCCTCTGGTTTAGTTTCTCAAGGAGAAGATTCCTCGGTGTGCCCCAGAGAAATTCTGGGGTGCTCTGCACCCCATGACATTCCCCACTTCTCTATATATAAGGAAAGGGGACGAAGATTCTTCTGAAACTGCTTCATGCTGACCGGGGGTCGAAGAAATCACGGCGCAAGGGAGGGGGAGGGGAGAGAAGTGGAGAAGGCCTGGAATGCGCGGGAGTTGTGAGGGGCCCAGAGAGTCCAGAGGCAACACATAGGCACAGTGTCACGAATCCTTGAGCCTAGATGGAACAGACTTAAACAAAAAATTAAAACTGACCAGAGCCAAAAGGAAAAGAGACTTTATCAGATCAGGAGTCAAGTGGGACCTTTTTGCAGGACAGGGTGTGGCCTGCTTTACAGGAGGGAGTTCAAGCCTAATTCTGTGATAGGCAGTGTCTGTCTACATTTAGGGTCCTTTTATCCCATCCCTACTTTGTGCCTTGATTGCATGCTAGGACCTGAACCAGAGAGTAAGACAGAGGTCGCCCCAAAACCATTCCTAGGCTTGCCTCCTATGTCCAGCTTGGCCATAGGTCTGACACGATGCTGGTCAGGAGAGCAAGCTGCAGAGCCCTGGATTTTTGCTAAACCGATCTCTCGGGTGCTGCCCTGGGGACAAAGAGGTAGGAGAGCTGACCTCACCTTCGTGGGCGTCCCCCACTTCTGTGTCCCGGTTTACTGCAGCTGCCAGAATCTCGGCCAGCCGGAGTTCTGCTGGTAGCAGATGTGGTGATGGCTGCTGCTATTATATGAGCTTGGTCTATGGAGCGGGCACGAGCCATCTTTTCTCTCTCTTTGGCTACTGCAAGGTCCCTGTTATTAAAAATCTTAAAAGCAATGTCAAGGAGTTGTGAGGATGGGATCTGGGGACCCCAGTCTAACTTCTGGAGCTCTCTCCTAATGTCAGGAGCAGACTGACTGATAAAATGAATATTGAGGACAGTAATTCCTACTTCTCTTTGGGGGTCTAGGTTAGTATATTTCTTCAGAGAGTCTGCTAAGCGGCTCATGAAGACAGCAGGATTTTCATCAGAACCCTGTGTTATCTCCCTCACCTTTCCATAATTGACTTGTTTCTTAACCCCCCTTCTCATTCCCTCAACTAGGCAGGTGACCATGTGATTTCTACGAGCTCTGTCTTCCCTGTTATCATAGTTCCATCTCGGTTCTATGACCGGGACAGCTGTAAATCCAGGGACCCCAACCCAATTTCCAACCTGCGAGTGTTCATCCCCAACTTGTACCGCCAGGTCCCAAATCTGTTTTTTCTCGTCAGGGGTACAACAGCTGGCAAGAATAATTTGCAAATCAGTCCAGGAAAGGTCAAACTCCAGTGTCACAGACTTAAAGCCATCTATGAACTTTGTGGGGTTCTCTGAGTAGCTCCCCAATTTCTCTTTAATCTGAGATAACCTGCTTATAGAAAAAGGGGCATGCCTTACTGTTGTGCCCTTCCCAATGGGAAATTCCCTTAATGGAAGCAGGGAAGTAGTGGGAGACGCTGGTAAGGACCTGGGTTGGGGAGATAGCTCAGGTGGAGACAGAGGATTGGGCACAGGGCCCAGTGGGGGAGGGGTGACAGCCTTTGGCTGTGGAGTAGGTGGGGGAGGGGAAACAATCTTTGGCTGCAGCATGGGTGGAGATGGGGAAAGGGAGATAGCCGTAGGTGACTGCAGATTAGGTAAAGCAGATGGGGTCGGCTGAATGGAAAAAACAGGAGAAATGGGAACATATTGGAGTTCCCCCCAATTGTAAATGGGGTAGAGCAGGATAGAAGGAGACTGATATCCACTCCCTGTGTGGCACAGGGAATTGGTTCTGAGATCAGCCGGTGGGCAAGGAGAGGTCTCAGTCATAGAGTGATATGACTGTGGTTGACCCATAGGTATGGAAGCAGGCGGAGAAGGAGTGGAACGAGAAACAGGTAGGGAATGGGTTTGAGGAGGAGGGGAGGCTGAGGTCTCAGAGTAGGTGCCCGAAGGGTTAGCGAATTGCTTGGGCTTTTGGTGATTCTCCACCGGCAAGGGGACCTCATCCTTCCCCTTTGACTTCTTGCTCAAACTCATAAAAGCCGATATGTATGGAATCTCTGTCCATCTCCCTTCACGCTTGCAAAACTTGTCCAATTGCAAGATGGTATTATAATTAAGGGTGCCGTGTACAGGCCAATTTCCTTCACTTCCTAGAGGATAATGTGGCCATAAATTGTTACAAAAATGTATCATACATCTCTTTCTTAGGTTTTTAAGTTCCAGTCTAGTCCAATCTCTTAGAATGCACCCCAGAGGCGAATTTTTCGGAACACTCCCTTTCTGTCCCATAACTACTGTCTAAGGAGAATAGTCTGAACCAAGAGCAGAGAGCTGGTAAGGGATAGACACATAAGCATAAATGTTCTTACCCAGAAACGTGTAGTCTGAGGGTCCTAGCATGGTTCGGACATCTAGGAGTCCCAGGCTGCTCTCTGCTGTCCTGCAGACGCCGACCGTCTCTACCTCTCTGTGACTCAAACGGGAGGTTGAGTCCAGTGGGAGAGGGAGAAGAGAAACCCAGAAGGTAGGGTCTTACCTCCAGGTTCTGTGCCAAGCGTGGTCCAGACATCTGTTTGAGCTTTCAGCGAGGGAGGGAGACTCAGGCTGCCCTCCAGTGTCGCGTGCAAAAGCTGACCCTCTCTCTACCTCTCTGTGACTCAAACGGGAGGTTGAGTCAGGCGGGAGAGGGAGAAAGGAAACCCAGAAGGGAGGTTCCCACCCCCCAGTTTTGTGTGCTAAGAGGAAAGAGGAAAATTCCACGTCCCTACAACGTTCGGGCGCCAGATGATATAGTGGGAAAATGGGGTACGGGTTGGGGTTCTTAGGAATTCCTCTTAAAGAATTACACCCTCTTGCACACAAAACTTAGTTGGAATAAGGTGATAGTTTATTTAGGAGCAAGGGAAGGGAAGGGTGGGGGGAGGGAAACCATGAAAGATATCCTTGGACTTTTCATGGGGAGATTTGGCATAAAGCACATGGCTCAGAGGTACCAAATCTCCTCGAACAGGAGACTGGAAGGTACTTTTATAGAGGCCTGATGGGGGTGGACCATCTGCCTGTGGAAAGTTCCTTTAATGAAGGTGGACCATCCCCCACTGGTGGTAGCTGGGGGAATTGGGTGAGGAGTGGAGGACCATCCCCCACTAGTAGTGACTAGAGGAATTGGGTGAGGGGTGGCTACAGATCCCTCTTCAGGACACAAAGGACGCAGCCACACCCAAACTTATCTCCCCAGGGTAAGGGAGACCAGAATGAAGGGTAGGAATCCCAAGCTAGCTCAGTCCGATTTGGTTCCTCTAGGCGTTATCTGTCCTCTGGTTTAGTTTCTCAAGGAGAAGATTCCTCGGTGTGCCCCAGAGAAATTCTGGGGTGCTCTGCACCCCATGACACCTGGAAAAGAATCCTCACAACAACATACCTGAAAAGTGATTACCCAGTCTGTGTTTAAGAAGCTCTCCAAAATGGAATTTGCTTCCTCTTGAGAGGTGTATGCGTATGTGTGTGTGTGTGTCTGTGTTGAGTATGTATCTCCAGGTTACAACAGATCTTAAAAGCGTAAATTGCCCAATAATGAAACAATTCCTCAAGATTTAATGGTTCATGAGAAACAAACCAAAATCTTAGGGTTCTTATGAGGATAATTGACTCTTTCTATGAGATAGTATCTGTTCAGATGAAGCATATAACCCATTCATTGGGATCATGGGTCCAAGGGGAAGTAGAAGATGCTAAATCAATATTTATTGTGTGAAATCCTCCTCTCATTTAAACCATGGAAACAACCAATCTTTCAACAACAACATTCTTCAACCATTCTTCAAGCACCTACTGTGGGCCAAGGATTAAGTTAGATGCCAGGGATACAAAGATAAAAATAAAACACCCCCCAAAGGAAAGGGATCCAAAGAGACATCTTCAGGAGCAGAAGACTGCTTCAAATGTCTTCTTTCTATCTGAAGTTCCCCAAGAAATTTCACCAAAACTAAGGTTGGTTACAGAACTGGAATGCTACAATATGTTGCTGACTGAGAGGAAAACAAGAAGCCGTATTATGTTTTCATCCTATTCATCAGAATGCATAGTTTCCCTCATAGACAGTGCTGGGCGTTTTACTGTCTTTCATCCTACAATGAACCATGGAAATCAGCCTATTAGTTGACTAATAATTACTTTATTTTGTCATTATGTCAAAATAACCGCACTTTCTGAAGCTAATAGCTTGTATTCATTTCCTTAAAACACACAGACACAATAGACCTGGCATTGTGATTTAATGTTTTGAAAAAGACAAAGCTATTAGGGTAAGTATTCAAAGGGAAGCAAAGATTCCACATAGCCACAAGCATACTGCAAGGCTACATTAGGAAGTAATGATTCCCACCAATTGTATGTTAGCTAGGATGAACAATAGCAAAGAGAAGAAAAAACAGGTTGTTTAGGTTCAATGCATTGTTAAATTTAGGATGAGGAAAGGCAATAGAAATTTGAAAGCCTAATCTCATGGGAATTCATTGCAAATTATTTTAGCTTTCTTTCTCCTTTTGTGTTTTTATTCTTTTCATTTATACTGGTCAAAACATATCTTACAAAGGAAAGAAGGGGGAACATTCCACCAAATTATGTTTTCAAATTTCAGTTTGAAAACCAGACTCAACTTAGTTTGGATCTAATTAAGTCAGAAGTAGGTTAAATCATTCAGATTTTAGGACCAAAGCTTTAGAGGAAAGGGTCTCAGAAGCAATCTGGTCTAACCACCTTATTTTGGAAATGACAAGTGTGAAGCCCAATAATGTTAAAAGCATTTCTCAAGGTCAAAAAGATAGTAAGCACTAGAGGTAGAACGCTTCATCCTTTTTGAGGGCAGGAGAGGTGGCAAAGGTTTCATGAAAGCAGGGCCAATCAGCTACCACAATGCAAAGGAAAATATTACTAAAATACATGAGAATCACATTTAAATACATTCTACGATCTTAGTTCTCAAAGGTAAATCATGGTGCTCATAAAGATCCTTTTGGCCAAAAGGTGGAAGACTTCAGGTGTGCAATGTCACATATGCTATCAGAACAAGTTTTTGTGTTAGTTTTTCCTGTGTAATTGTGCTTTCTATTATAAAGAAGGTTGCAGAGGTCATTGTATGGGAAGGCACAATATTATTTAAAGAAAAAAAGATGGCAGAAATGTTTGAAACAGGAAATGATTCTTTTTTTCTTTTCTTTTGGAGGGTACTGAGGGTTAAGTGACTTGTCCAGGGTCACACAGCTAGTAAGTGTCAAGTGTCTGATGCTGGATTTGAACTCAGGTCCTCCTGAAAAAATAGGAAATGATTCATTGGAGCTAGGTGGTGCAATGGATAGAGTACTGTGCTTGGAATCAGGAAGACTCATCTTCATGAGTTCAAATTCAGCCTCAGACACTACCTGTATGATCCTGGAAAAGTCACTTAATCCTTTTTGCCTCAGTTTTCTCATCTGTAAAATGAGCTAGAGAAGGAAATCGAAAACCACCCCAATATCTCTGTCAAGTAAACCCTCCAAAATGGGGTCACAAAGAGAAACAACTGAACATCAATAAAAACAACAAAAAGGTTATTAAGAAATACTTGTGGCTCTATTATTTTTTTTTATCAGGAATGGTCTAAACAGATGGATTGGAGGATTTACAATCAGATCTGGAAGCTTTAGGTCTGAAGTAACTATGTCTACAATTAAGTATATACTCAGTGTATTTAAGAATAAAATATTTCCTTTGGCTCCAGAGGTTAATGATCCTCTGAAGAGAGGCTTATTGCATTTCATTAGCATTTGTCTGAATGGGCAGTAAATGTTTCTTTGGAAATGAACTTTTGCCTTATATAATGGAAATATCACTGAGTACCAGGACACCAATGGAAAATCACCTGCTCGAGGTCTGAATATAGATTCAAATGTCTTTGTGTCCCTAGCATCTAGCACTGTTTTTTATGCCCATAGCAGGGGCTTAATGAATATTTGTTCAATCCAAGGTTTGAAGCAAATCAATTATTCTCCCATGATACCTACACATTGATAGGAACATATATTTCAAAACTAGAAGAAACTTTAGAGGCAATTGCATACAACCCTGCGATCTTACAGACTAGGAAACTTAGCCTCATAGATATGAAGTGAATGGCCTAAGGTCACAAAGTATATGTGTCCAAAGTGGGATCTGAAGTAAGATCTTCCTAACTTGATGTCCAGTGCTCTATCTCATACACCACATGGGCTGTGGTCAGACCAAACATATATCTTGTTTCTACAAGCATCAACGCTTAAGTGGCAATTTCTATTTATAATATGAATTGTATTTATCCAGAGAAAACTTTGTTTCACAGCCTGGGGCTCTAGGGAAAGAGTTGGCAGAGTTGACATAATGCCTTTGACTAAGTACTGTCTTCACAGAGGATCTGGAAGGAATTTCTACCATGAAGCAAGATACCATTTGAGTAAAAGTTTAAGAAAAGAAGTTTGGTGTAATGAAAATTCAGGAAAAGGAGAATTTTAGAATTAGAAGGGGCCTTACAGACTATGTACTTGAGCAACCTCATAGAAAAAATAAATTTTTGACATCTTTTTTTAGAAGAATAACAATTTTTGAAAGCATTTGTGAAGCAGCTACTACATGCCCATTACTATGTGATGTATAAGGATAGAAACAAAAAAAAAATTCCTTTTTCTAAGAAGTTACATTCCAACAGTGGTATAACACTCAACACACACACACACACACGTATACACGTGTGTGTGTACATATATAAGTATATATGTACATACATATACATATATAATTATTATATATCTCTATCTGTCTATCTATTCATCTACTTACCTATACATCTACTTATCTATCTAGAAAGAGAAAGACCATATATAAAATTAATACAAAGTAGTTATGGGAGGATGGGCACTAGCCTTCAAAATGCTAATTTCCCAGTTCCTCAATTTATTTGTTTCCCATTATCTACTCTTCAACCCCACTTTAACTCCACACCGAGATGATCTTGCCATTACCCACAAATGTTCTATTTTCCAATGAAATGATACATTCTGAGGGGCTGCTAGGTGGCACAATAGAATGTGAGACCTAAAGTCAGAAAGACTTTTCTTCCTGAGCTCAAATCCAGCCTCAGACACTTACTAGATTTGTAACTCTAGGCAAATCATTTAAACCTGTTAGCTTCAGTTTACTCATCTGTAAAATGAGTTGGAGAAGGAAATAGCCAAGAAAATTTAAAATGGAATCATGAAGAACTGGACATGACTGAAATGACTGAAAAACAACAATAACAACATATACTCTGAAATTCCTTAATCTGATCAAAATCTTTTGTCTTTCTACCCTCCCCTTTTCAAACTTTGACTCTATTTATCTTTCTCAGTTCTTTCCCAAATTACTCTCCCTGCACTGGCCTCCTTTTAGCATCTTCATCCCTTGTTGAACCAATTCAACTCTACATTCTCCTCTTTTCTCACGTACCTTACTTCCTTATCCTATCATTTATATTGTCTTGCCAACCCTCAACCTTAGATTATATCCAGTACCTGCTGCCTTTGCTCCTATTCACAAGCTGCTAAATGAAGCTATAAAAAATTACCACACTGTGTTGATTAGATGCACTACCAATTTATATCATATAACCTCAACTGGCCCCTCATTGAAGCAAGGCAATACATATATACCACCCTAATTGATGCACTACCTCACTCAGCACAACAGCATTTCTAGTATTTTCATCCCTCCTCAAGCCATGGTTTTCAATCCCTCCACCCTCTCAACTGTAAATTTATACTTCAATGAAAAGAATTTAATCCATTCACCAAGGGCTCACTGATCTCCATTCTTCCTCATCTCACATCACTGAGAGACCTTCTCTCTCACTATCTCACTTTCTCACATGAAGAATTAGCCCTTCCTTTTTCCAAGGAAAACCCCTCTCCATGAAACCTTGATACTATTCCATCCTTTTTTTTCCAACACATGGCCACTTTTATCATCCCCACTCTATCACTAATATTCAAGCTCTTCCTATATTATCTCCTGGCATCTTCTCTACTACCTATAAACATACTCACATATTCCCCATATTTAAAAAAAAAACCCAACAACACAACCTCACTCATCCATCCCTGATAGCTATGATGCTATCTCTCACCTCACTTTTGTGGCTAATCTCTTTGAGAAAGCCATCTTCCCATCTCCTTCTCTTCTTAACTCTCTGCAGTCTGACTTATTATTCAATGAAAATTTCTATCTCCAAAGTTACCAGTGATCTCCTTATTGTCAGCTCTAATGGGCTTTTCTCAATCCTCATCTTTCTTGATCTCTCAGAAACTTTTGGTGCTGTCAGTCAAACTCTTCTTAAGATTTTTATGAAACTGCTCCTTTCTGGTTTTTCTCCTACTTTTCTCTATGTAGTTTGGCAGTCTCTACTGATGAATCTTTAATGAGATTATTACTGCTGATGGTCATTATCTTGTAAGGCTCCAATATGGTTCCCTTTCTCTTCTCCCTCTATGAAATACCCCTTGGAGATCCCATCAGGTCCTGTGGATTCAATTATCATCTCTTTGCAGATGATACTCAGATCAATTTTTCCAGCCTTCATTTCTCTCCTATACTTGCATCCTCAGCTGCCTTTTGGATAACTCTAAACAAATATCCCATAGATATCTTAAAGTTAACTTGTCTAAAACTAAACTCATTATATTTTCCCCTAAACTCTCTACTCTTTCTAACTTCTCAAGTATTGCCAAGAGTACCAGTATTCTCCCAGTTACCCAGGCTCCCAATCTAAGTATCATCCACTACTCCTTACTCTCACCGACCAATATCAAATCAGTTGTCAAATCTTTTACATAATTTCCTTAAAATCCAACTATACTCCCTTCCTTATATGGCCGCTTTTTTGGAAGCAAATTCCATTAAATAGGTCAGCATTCTTTTTCCCGAAGTAGGTTAAGTGAATAACTGACCATCTGCATAGGATTAAACACTTTTTAGTTCTTTCTCTTTTAGAGGGCCAAATAACATAATTATATATATTTTTAAAATCCTTGGATAAATATTATAATTCTTTCCCCCCTACCTTGAAACCTTTTACTGAAGGATGACATTTCTTTTTGGGGAACTCATCTTGATCACGATAAGAAATTTTCCTTTAGTTTTGCAGCTGTCATTTTTCCTTTCCCAGAGAGCTAGTTTCTCTACTGTCATCACTATTGAACTTGATACTTACTCAAAAGATGTTGAGGGTCTTTGGATCTAAAATGACTTTTGAATGAGAATGCTTAAAATGTCACCTACTTCCTGGAAGTTAGGCCTATAATTGAAATGCTTATAGAGGATGTTCAATAGAATGAAAATGTATGAGCTCAGAATTGTTTTTTATCTGCTCTTTATGCTGCATATCACTTAGCCAGTCTTTTTAAATTTTTTTTTTTCCTTTTTGGTGGCAATGCACTTGAGATATTGTTCCTAGAAATAAACAAACAAATGAATGAATGAATAAATAAATGAATAAATAAATAAATAAATAAATAAATAAATAAATAAATAAACAAACAAACAAATAAATAAATAAATAAAACTTTGTAATCTCTCATTTAAGCATTTGAAAGAAATCCCTCTTTTTTTCTCTCTTGTTTTCAGGTCTATTTTAATTTTAAAAACAACTGATAATACTATTACTTTCAGTGTCAGGGAAGGATTCCATTTCCAAATATCAGGAGTAACAGCCTGTGGCCTTCTGCCTCAGAATGCACCGGAGGCATTTATTAATGGACCAATAAAACACAGCCTGTCTCAGCTTAATGCTGTATTCCCAATTCATGTGAACAAGTCTGTTCCCAGAATTTGCCACAGGCAATCTAGTATTTTATCTTTTGTCTATCTTTGCCTTAATCTCAGTTAAGTTTTGCTCTTTGTCTAGAATGCTAACCAATAGCTGTGCATTTAATTTTCATTCTTCTGCTCTAAAGAGTTTCTGATTCTAGGTGGCTGCAGATTTTCCAAACCATATCCCTGATTCCCTCTTTCTAAAAATCAGATCTGCTATTATCCTTGGGGATCATCTGACTCAAGTTCTTCCTTTGGCTCTGGAATTGCTAAATCCACAAACAATTGGACAGGGCAACAATGCAATTCACTTTACAAGGGTCCAATCTAACTTCTTTTGTTTTGTTCTACTATATGGTTCACTTTTCCCCCATGAAGAAAAAAAAAAACTAACGTTTGGATAGTTTTATTTTACCCCCAGGTGGTCTATATATGAAAATGAAACTGGGCCCCCCTGGAAAAGTGAATTTGTATTTGAGCACAACTTTTCCCTACAGAACATATTTCTTACCATTAGTTATCATAGTATAACACATGGGAATTGCAACATTTTTTCCCACTGTTGTATGTGTGTGTGCATGTGAATATTTTCTCACCTCTATATTTAATAAAAGTATTCCCTCTGGGTGCTATTATACGTATGCAAATCTCAGAACCATCTGATCTCCAATGAATTAATACTGTGGGTGACCAAGGGGTGATAGAAAGCCATAGAGTTAGCTGTAGTATGTTACAACAATTTGTATGTTGTAAATGTTTTTTTTTTTTTAAAGTCATCATGGAAAAAATGTATGATCAGAAAAGACAATTATGTGCTTTTCTGGGACTATTTTGTGTAACTCCCTTTCATGTATTCTCCACTCTAGGAAGCTGGCTTATAAGTACTTCTTGCTGTTCTACCTTCCATCTTCCACCCGTTTGCCTGTGTACAAATGTTCAACTTCTGTAATGCCTTGTCTCTTTTTTTCTATGTCCAATAATTCTTAGCTTCCTTCATAGTACAGCTCTGGTGTCATAGCCTATATGAGGTCTTTTTTTAACTTCCTCAAATTGTATCATTCTCTCATCTTTGACATTATTTTGAATTAATTTTAGATTATCTACATGTATATTATTAATAATAACTAACATTTAATATAGCACTTAAAGGATTTAAAATGTGTTTTACATATATTATCATATTTGATTAATACACATGATTTATATGCATATGTACACATTATCTCTTCTCCCATCTCCAGTACAGCCTATACTTTCTAGGATCCATTTTTGTTTGTTTGTTTGGTTTTGGTGTTGTCTTTGTATCTCCATGAATATCACAGTCAGAACATCCAGGGCTTTGTACAATGCCTGAATCATAGTTGGTGCTTAATAAATCTTAGTTGGCTGATAAACTGACACCATAAGTACTTTAAAATGTTAACTGAGGAGGCAGCTAGGTGGCACAGTGGATAAGACACCAGCACTGGATTCAGGAGGACCTGAGTTCAAATCCAGCCTCAGACACTTGACACATACTAGTCATGTGACCCTGAGCAAGTCACTTAACCCTCAATGCCCTGCAAAAACAAAGAAACAAAAAGTTAATTTAATTAATCTGAATGTAGCAAAAGTGAGTTATTTGAGATAGGCATTCTAAGGGTTAAGGGTAGATGAGAAAGGCCCTTTGTATTCTGGATAGATATTCTTTGGGACATTTGTGAGAAGATATGGAAACGAATTACAAAGAATGAGGTCTTGGATGGGTTTTCTTCTGTACCATTAATAGCAGTGTCCTTGTAGACAGTATCACAGAGTCATTAAAAATATATTAGAGGGGGCAGCTAGATGGCGCAGTGGTAAAGCACCGGCCCTGGATTCAGGAGTACCTGAGTTCAAATCCGGCCTCAGACACTTGACACTTACTAGCTGTGTGACCCTGGGCAAGTCACTTAACCCTCATTGCCCTGCAAAAAAAAAATATATATATATATATTAGAACTACTCTCTACATTCAGAGAAAGAAGTATAGAATCTGAAGGATGATCAGAGCATCCTATTTTCACTTTTTGGTTTTTGTTGTTTTCTGTGTATGGCATTTCCCTTTTGTTCTTTTTCTTCTTTCACAATGTGACTAATGTGGAAATATGTTTACATGATTGCACATGCATAACCTATATCAGATTGCTTGCTGTCTAGGTGGGGGAGGGAAGGAGAAAAATATGTGAAACTCAAAGTCTTATAAAAATGAATGTTTATAATGAACTTTATGTATAAAAAATAAAATACCATTTACATACATATGCATATATATATATATGTGTATGTGTGTGTGTGTATGTATATGTATACACATATATACATCTACATGTGGCTAGATCCCATTTAAGGTTATCAATAAATTGTGTAAGTATTCTAGTTAAACTCATAGATTTTTTTTTAAAAGGCTATATTTATATTTAAGTAAAATCTTATTAGAATCCAAATGATATCCTTAATCACATCTTTCTAATTCACTTATATATTATTTCACTAACATATTTTTTTTTCCTTCAATGAGACTTAGAATAAGTAGTTGCAAGATTTGAACTCATGATATTTTGAATAGAACATCTTCACTCTGGATCTGAAGAGACTTTGGGAAATTTGAGTCTTTTTTTCCCTACTTTCTTCCAAGAATTCCCTTACTGCCAAAATGTTTGGCGAGCCATGGAAGAGAGGATAATTTTTCATAGCTAATGGTTTCTTGCTATTTATAACCACTGATTGTAGGATGATCTCTTCTCTCCTATCCAAAAATTTAATGAATTGAGATCATAACTTATCACTACAGGGGAATTAGAGCAATTTCATGAGTGCTATGCTGTTTACAGCCTTCCACATGATCCATTTTGAATAGATAGGTACAAGCTGATAAACAAAGGTACTAACCTTACTCCCGCAATTAATAATTTTATTAAACATGCTTTTCTTTCTTTCTTTTTTTTTTGGTTTGTTTTTTTTGTTTGTTTGTTTATTTTGTTTTGTTTTTGCGAGGCAATGGGGGTTAAGTGACTTGCCCAGGGTCACACAGCTAGTAAGTGTCAAGTGTCTGAGACCGGATTTGAATTCAGGAACTCCTGAATCCAGGACCAGTGCTCTATCCACTGCACCACCTAGCTGCCCCCTAAACATGCTTTTCTTTATGTCATTATCTTCTCATTATCATGGTTGTCATTGTTTGGCTATAACATAGTTTTAGGAAAGTATATTTAAAAAAACAGTAAGTATTGTAATGATTGGAATGATGCCACCTACAGGAGACTTGCTGTGGGAAAGCTCCGCAATGAGG
Source organism: Dromiciops gliroides (assembly GCF_019393635.1). NCBI lineage: Eukaryota > Metazoa > Chordata > Mammalia > Microbiotheria > Microbiotheriidae > Dromiciops > Dromiciops gliroides. The sequence continues at coordinate 49,689,824 of NC_057864.1, read as the reverse complement.
AAAATGCCTCAGAGGGCAAGGCCATTTGGTTTTTCTTTGGCGTCAGGAAGTGACGTTTGCTAATGGGTGCTGTCTATCAAGGCTACCAGCTAATCAACTTGAGGAGCCTCCTATTTTCTGGGAGGAGACAGGAAGGAGGAAAGAAGGCCTACGCAGAGAGCTCTTGCTCTTTTGGGTTCCTGACTTGATGGTGGTGGTGACAGCAGAGGACTTCACAGGAAATTTGAGGAAAGATAGGAATGCCAGGCTGTTGGAATTCTGTTCTCAATCTTTTTCTTTCTATTTTTCAATAAACCCTTAAAAACCTAATCGCATTTTATCAGTGATTTTAGTCAGTTTCCCCCAAAACTGGGGGAACAGATTAGAATCCACATTTAGAATCTTAAATTACACAGTATTAAGTATTTGTGGAGTTACTACTGATAATGCTTTTAGAGTGCTGGGCTTGGAGTCAGGACAATCTTAATTCAAACATAGCCTCAGATCCTTATTAGTCATGTGGTCCTGGGCAACTCACTCAGCTCCTCCCAGTCTCGGTTTCCTCTTCTGTAAAAGAACAAGGTTGGACTCAATGGCCTGGAAATTCCACTCCAACTCTAAATTTATGCTCCTTTGAACTCAAGTAGAATGTGAGTGAAAATTGTTACATATTCAAATATTGCTAGGTAACATTTATCCTAGATCATTTTTTCCTTCAAATTTTAGAGCATAAAAGTGTGCCGACATTCTCTTCCTATGTTGGTACAATCAAACAATGGAGAAACAAATTTTTTTTTTACATATAAGGTATTTTATTTTGAGAAACAGATTTTTTTAAAAATACACGTTTAATTGTATCTAGAATTTGATTTTGGTAGGCATTAAATATTGGGTTCTGCAGATTTATACATATATATGTATATATATCTTTAATTTTGTCTAATATTTCATTTTGGTGGGAATTAAAACTTATTCTACAGTAGTCATCATGTGTTACTACAAGTCCAAAGATAATAGTTCACTGTCAACTAAAAATATTTATTTTTCAAAGTAGCAATTATTTTTCTGCCAGAACATATTTTCTCCTATAAGCAATCTAACTAAATGGAACCTGACTTGCTCTATTAGACACTAAGGTCTTATGTGAAATATCCCAAATAAAGACAATTTAAAGCAAAATGACTACAGAAAACATACAGACTTTGAAACAAAAATCAGCAATAAATAAATATATACTCTCAGAATCATGATCAAAATAAAATGGTAGAAGGGAGAAAATCTCTCTGCATTCAAGGAAGACCATTGAGTTTTTTATTCGATAGGGTCACTTTTTCTCATCTCATGCTCAGTTAAGAGAAGAAAAAGGCAAATGAGCATTCCAGACAAAATACCTGGTTTTTTGGTTGTCCAAATTCAGTGCCACCAAAGTATGAAGCCCATTGCAATAAACTCTGCCAAAGACATGCAGAGTCCAAACCTTATTCTTCCCCCCTTCCCCACATGAAAGATGTTACTTTTGTAACATTTTCAAAGGGATCCAAATTTTCATCTCCTTCTGAACCTGGAGATATCACATATGCAGGGCACATTCTGGGCAACAGACCCTGGTAGAGAAATGAGATTCCATTCAAAGGGAAGTAGAAAAGTAATGGGCAGAGAAAAGAGATGCACAAAGACACAGAATTAAGTGAATGTTAAAAAAGAAAAAGTTATTTTTCCTTCCTCATCCAATGTATTTAATTTCAGTCTATTCATTTATGCTTATGTTTGCATATGGAGAATGATTACCTTCCTGAGATTCAAATCTGCTTTTAGTCTTAACTTTATGTCAAATATAGCATTATATACAAATGTTTAGACTGACACTTTGGATTCACCAGTACTCTCAATAATATCTTTCAAATCTTTAAGAAATATATACTTGTAAAAGTTTTCATGTTATTTTTTAAGTTAAACTCAGTATGTGAGGTATTTAAAATGCATCAAAAATATTTCAGCCATGCTATTTTATTCTGCAAAAAGCATTTGGCTTTTCCCCCATGTTTTCCTATTAAAGAAAGGAAAGTATTGTTTTCTTCCTTCTTTTTTTTTAAATACACAATGAAAGGGAACTTCAAATAGATAGAAATTGATTTAAAATTTCAACTCCACTCTTCAAAATATGATTCTAAGCTATGTTTTTATTATGTGATTGGATTTTTGAAAAATAATGTGCAATTGTCCATAATCTTGCCTGTCCATTTAAAAATGGCTTGTTTCCTTCCTAATCATTAGTGCCAATCCTTAAGAGACTATTGGGAGCATATGTTCTTAATAAGCTAAGCAACAGTGGAATATTGTTTAGCCAAAGTACAGGTATATTATTTTTCCATATTATTCAACCATCTCCGGCCACATATTATATGGTCACTCAATAGGAATTTATCACAGGTGAGGTTTCCTGGAAACATGATTTTATCAAATATTTCCATTAAATGATCTTTATGTTGTGAAGGTTTCCATATAACTTTGAGTTTGTTAGTCTATGTATCCATGCGTTTCTGTGTGTGTGTGTGTGTGTGTGTGTGTATTTGCGAGTGTATGTTTTATTGTAATATATTGTTCAAACAAAATGTTTGTGGGCTTCAGAAAATATTTATTCATCAAATATTCTCCAGTTGTTAAAAGTAAAAGATTATTGAAAGGCCCATGGCACACAAGATCATATGACTTAAAAGGTAGTCAGTGATTTATGGCATTGTTACCTCCCATCATTGAGTAAATGAGGCTTGAAACTGACTAATGTTTCTCTTCATTTTGTTTGTAGGAAACATTTATAACTTCCTTAGGGGATTTTTCAGTACTAAATTGTAGAGTAGTCAAAAAAAGACCAAAACTTGAACTATTTCTTGATTTTAATTACATGTGAGAAGAAGTAAAACCTTGGGAATACTTCTGACTTGGTAAACTTTATTTTACAGTTCTTATTGTCAATGTATGCTCCTGTTGATAAAGGCAGAGGGAGCATCAACCTTATAAACCAGTTTCTTCTCATCATCACTTCCTTTCACTGTGAACTAACAGGCTTTCCTCTGTACAAATGTCTATTTTACATTTGGTTAATTTATCCAAACTTCTTCCCAGAGTAAGTGCTTAGAGAAATGCAAAATCACTTGGAGCTCTCTTTTAGTAGCTGCTGAATCACTACTTTTCAGGTGTAATGGGATTCCCATTATGACTTAGACCAGATGGTCACTGAGGTCACTTTCAACTTTTAAACACTGTGCTTCTATGGGTGCATTGGATAAAGCACTGGCCCTGGATTCAGTAGGACGGGAGTTCAAATTCGGCCTCAGACACTTGACAGTTAATAGCTGTGTGACCCTGGGCAAGTCACTTAACCCTCATTGCCCTTCCAAAAAAAGTTTTAAAAATTAAAAAAAAAAACTTAAACACTGTGGTTCTGGGTTAAAATGCACTTCATTCATTCATGCATTCATTATTTATTTATTCATTCACTTATTTTTATTTGTTTATTTATTTTTAATTAATCAAATAGAAAAAAATATTTTGTAGACTATGAGAGTTGTTGGTACCTTATTTGGCTATCTGATCCATTATATTCCTCATCAAGGATCTCTTCTACACCTTTTTTTTTTTTTTTTTTTTTTTTTTTTTTTAGTGAGGCAAGTGGGGTTAAGTGACTTGCCCAGGGTCACACAGCTAGTAAGTGTTAAGTGTTTGAGGCCGGATTTGAACTCAGGTACTCCTGACTCCAGGGCCGGTGCTCTATCCACTGCGCCACCTAGCTGCCCCTCTTCTACACCTTTTTTAGAAATTAGTCATTAAACTCATGCCTTAAAGCTTCAATTGTGAACATAAATCCACTACCTTTCCAGGCAGTAGTCTATACTACTTTGAGACTGCTCTAATTGAAAGGAAGGCTTAATGATATCAAACCAAACTTTGCCTCTTTGCAACTTCTACAACTTTTCACTTTTGAGGCTAAATAGATAAAATCTAATCTTCAAATGAAAAGCTCTCTAAATGCTTGAAGATGGCTCTCACATTCTTCTTTAGCCTTTGTCCTCCATGCTTAATCTCCCTAGCATTCCATATATGGTCTGCGTCATAGCACATATTACAATTGTTATATTTCTCTTAAGTCAATAAATATTTGTAATTTCATGTGATACACAAACTCATGGAGATAAAAATCTAATACATTTATTTTATTCTGTTTTCCTAAAATGATATTTGGATTCAAATAACCCTTTCATAGCTCTTCCTGATATAATTTATTTTTTCCCTAGGATATGTCCTCAGGTCTTTATCTTTAAACATCTCTATGTATTATCTATATAATTATGGTTCAATCAGAAAAGAACCAAAAATATTCAATCATTCTTCATGGCTGTGAGCAGAGGGAACAGGATTGTTGGTTCCTTGTCATGTGGTAGAGGTTTATAGCTAAGGGCCTAAATGCCTCTCTTCCTGCCAAATTCAGATGTAGTCATAGGGACCCAAAATGAAAAATGCAAAATTTGCATGATACCAAGGTCAGGGTAGGAGGAAGGAATCAGTCAGTTTGTTTCTCTTCAATTTATACACGATGAATAAAGCAAAATAGACAATGTGGTCAGGTACTAATGTCAGCCAAAAACCTGAAGTTAGCTTTACTATGGCCAGATATCTAAGAACCATGAAAACTTTTCCAGAGAACTGGCCCAATAAATGTGATTTCTCTACACAGCCCTAGAAATGCTGTCAGCGACAAGTAGATAATACATTATCTAAAGTCAGCCCTGACTCTGAGTCATTTTGTAGGACAGGTGGCCAGAAAGGGACTAACAAAGCTTATAACATGTGCTCTGCTGAGAAATCAAGAATGTGTATGTCTAGTCTTATTTCAATACAGTTTCATCCACTGAAATAGAAATTAATTATTGGTCTCATGCATGTATAAAAATATGTGCTCCAGGTAACTATTATAAACGTCCAGCTTAATGAGAAAGCTCTATTATTTAGACAGTTGTACCCAACTACAGTTGTCTTTGATGAAAGAAACATGGCAAAACAGAATATATGATATATAAACTGGAAAATATGAGTTCAATTCCTGCCTCAAACACTTACTAACTGTGGCATCCTGGGCAAATCAATTAACCTCTCTGAGTCGCATTCCCATTTGTAAAAATGTCATGATAAAAACACCTTTCCCACAGGTTTGTTATAAGGATCAAAAGAGATAATTTTTATAAGATACATTGCAGAACCTAGATAGAGCACATAAATGTTATTATTGATAGGAAATAATTATTCTTGTTTTTTTTTATTGAGTTTAAATCTCTCTCTAAATATATCTATATCTGGGGGCACCTAGGCGGCATGGTGGATAGAGCACTGGCCCTGGATTCAGGAGGACCTGAGTTCAAATTTGGCCTCAGACCCTTAACACTTACAAGCTGTGTGACTCTGGGCAAGTGCCTTAACCCCAATTGCCTCACTAAAAAAAAAAAATTTTATATATATATATATATATATATATATATATATATATATATATATATATATATACACACACACACACACACATACACACCCATACATGTGTTAATATAAACACATGTGAATATGTTCTTGGGACAGGTATGTTTTATAGCCTTTATGCAGTTTTTTTTTTTGTTCAATCAAAATACTAACTCATCTTGTGGGGGGTAATTGAAAGCATCTTTGGTACCACACAAACAGCAGGAAGAATGACAAAGATGATATATATTTCACCACATTCCCACATGATTTTGATTTCTTCTTCTAGATATCTATTTTGAATATTTTTGTTTGTACAATAGATATGGGTTTGGGGTATGGTGACATTAATTAAAACATTGTTTTTCAAGTTTTATGGATTAAATTGATACCTGAATGATTATTCAAACAATATAAATCACGAGTATACAAAAAGAGGTAAAAGGCAGCATCTGCCTTCAAGGAGCTTACAATCTAATGGGGAATGATCTTAGATAATAAATTTGTGATAATTTTCCAATTCTGGTTTTTTATTATATAATCAAGGATATTTAGAGGTATTCATTTATAGCATGGGAATTTTTTTCAGTCAGTTCCTGAAAAAAAATAAAATTTTGATATAGAAATCTAATGAGTTTATTTCTTGACAAGTGATAAGGAAAAGCCATTTATTTTTACATCATGCAGATATGTTCCACAATTTCTAACAATTTCTTTCATAATCTGTTTTGATCACTAAGTAAAATCTCCTTAAGAATAGTCCTTCTGTAATGTCTATTTGTGACACACTCATCTTAAATGCCTCTTATGAGATAAACAAATTCATGTCTATTCCATTTGTTTGATGCTTCTTTGTCAACTCATTTTGGGCTGAGATCATTCAGATACCATCCATGGAGAGCCTTTTGATTCCATTCTTTTAAACTGTTTTACTGGCTCCATTCAGAGAGAAACTTTCATTTTTAGATTTGAAAAATCCCACGTATATATCTGTTATTGGCCTTATATTTTTCATAATGATGTAATTAATATTTGTTATATAGAAATATCCATACGTTTTTTACCTATTTATCATGTGATATTAATTGTCTTTGCCTTTATTTTTCTTGACCAGGAAGTCTTAATCTTTCTGAAATTACTTTAGGGTGAGATACTCTTTGCTTTAACAATATAATACAGATTTTGATACAATAGTTTCCAATTGTTGTTATGGTCTATTTTACAATTGCGAAAATATGCAATGTAGCATATTGCATAAGAACTGATTGCCATAAATAGGGTCTTCCCATTTACTATTGATTTTAGGATGATAGTCCTAATTAGTTTATATACAATTTGTTTTCTTACTACAATGAGCAAAATATTTTTAGTATAGTTTCTATCCGCTGTATCAATTTGATATTCAGATTAAACACTGAGTCTAGAGCCTCATTTTTCTTATGGTTTATGTTAAGAAATTGGCATTTCCACCTATAGGTACAAGAATATTTACAGCAACTCCTTTCTGGTGGCAAAGAATTGGAAACTGAGGGGATGTCTATCTTTTGGGGATGGTTGAACACACTGTGGTATGTGATTATGAAGCAATATGATTGTGCTATAAGAAATGATAATCAGGATGCTCTCAGAAAAAACATGGAAAAGCTTACATGAGCTGATGCAAAGTAAAATGTACTATGTTCAAAATAACAGCAATATTGTCAAATGATCAGCTGTGAATGACTTACATATCCTCAGCAATACAATGAACTAAGAGAACTTTGAAGGACATATGATGAGAAATGCTACCCATTCTCAGAGAAAGAACTGATCGTGTCTGAACACAGATTGAAGCATAATTTTTTTAACTTTATTTTTCTTGAGGGTTTTTTTGTCTGTTTCTTTCACAACATGACTAATATGGAGGGGGCGATAAATTGTAACTTGACAATGCCTCAAAAAAAAGAATTTTACACTAACTGAATCCAAGTGAAATTTTTATATCATTTGAAAAAATATGATATGAAGGATCTATTAAATATGGTTTATTTTATAAACCATATAGCTTATTGCCATCCAATTATATAGAGTATTTAGTAAGATGTCTACTTCCAACTCCCTCTTTAATTTGAAAACCATATAAAATTAAATATAGGAGAAACAATAATGAACTTAGGATTATGTGGAACCATAATGGAATTAAAATATCCCCCCTAGAAAATATCACATTTTATATAAATTGTGCTTGGCATTATAGCATCATGCCATCTCTTAAATAGTGAATAGTTTTCCATGTGAATACAAAATATTCTAGCATTCTTACTCTACTTGTATATGTATGCATGCCTGTATATCAGACAAATATATAATGTCAATATATGTATAATGTGAATATATAACTTGAATATATAGTGAATATATACATATACTATATAAAATATACACATATATACTTATATACATGTGTGTATATGTATGTATATATGTATGTGTGTGTGTATGTATGGAACTGAGTCAAAGATTGTGATATTTACTAAATGTGGTATAGATGAATGAATGGATTGATAAATACTGCCCTTATCATAAGTGGATATTTTGATTTTTGAAAGGGGAAGGATAGTATGTAAGGAAATCTAATAAAATCAACTTGAGAAGAAAACATAGCCTCTTAGATAAAATATTGCAGAGAGAAATTGACTATTCTGATAAACCGAGAAAAAGCTATTGTAAATGATTGGAATGATGCCCCCTGCTGGAGACTTATTGTAGGAGCTCCAACATGAGCAGAGGGCCTCTTAGGGCAGGACCATGCGTCTTTTCTTTGGCGTCATTTGCTTGTGGGAGGAAGAAGGGGGAGGCTGGTTCTCTGACTCACTCTCTTTCCTGAGGACGCTGGTGGAGAAGGGAGCTACAAATGTGCTCTCCCTTTAATAGATAGAGGAATCTAGGCCTTTCTCTCTCTCTTTACCAAATTCTTATTCTCCTTAATAAATGCTTAAAAGTCTAACTCTTGCTAAAGCTTATAATTTATTGGCAACCACTCATTAGATATTTTAGACAGTATAGCTAGAATTTTAGCCCCTTACACCATGAATCAGGTCCCCAAAAGACTTCTTAGAACACAGGTTAAGATTATTGTTCTTGTTGTTGATCCTTCATTATCAAAGAGGACCATGGCACTGGGGTGATGTCATGATTTGCAGTGAATTGGACTTAAGTAACTTGCCCAGGGTCACATAGGTAATAAGTGTCTGAGGTCAAATTTGAACTCAGCTTCTCCCAAGTGGATAGAGCAGGGCCAGTGCTCTATCCACTGCACCGTGCAGTTGCCCAAAGCTTAAGATACTGATAGTTAAAGACCATTTTGATCTATAGATTCCTTTTCATATGATTGTTTTCAGAGTTTAATTTTTTGAGAATTTAATGAATATAATGTGCAGAGTATTGTGGTCATACTTGAAAATACCCTAATGAATTACTGGTGGAGTAGTGAACTGGTCCAGCAATTCTGGAGAACAATTTGGAACTGTACCCACGGGGCTATAAAACTGTGCAAACCCTTGGACCTAGCAATAATCCAACTAGGTCTGTATTCCAAAGACATCAAAGCAAAAGGAAAAGGAACCATATGTACAAAAATATTTACAGCAGCTCTTTTTGTGGTGTCAAAGAATTGAAAATTTAGGAGATGCTCATTAATTGGGGAATGGCTAAACAAGTTGTGACATATGATTAAGATGAAGTGCTATTGTGTTATAAGAAATAACAGGGGGTGTGGTTTCAGGAAAAAACATACAGAGTAAGACATATATGCACTGACACAAAGTGAAGTGAGAAGAACTGGGATATCATTGTGCATGGTAACAGTAATGTAGTAATGATGAACAACTGTGAAAGACTTGGCTACACTGATGAACATAATGATTCAAGAAATTCCCAAAGAACTCATAATGAAAAAAAAAAAAAAGATCCACTTCCAGAGAGAGAACTGAGGAACTCCAAGTACAAATTGTAGTATAATATTCTTACTTTATTTTTCTTGACTTTCTTGAAATATGGCTAATATGGCAATGTTTTCCATTATTTCACATGTGTAAATGATATCATATTGCTTTCCTTCTCAGTGGGTACATGAGTGGGAAGAAGGGAAAGAATCTGGAACTCCAAATTTGAAAGAAGTAAATGCTTAAAAATAAATAAATAATAAATTTCAATATTAAAAATAAAAATAGGAGCAGCTACATGGCACAATGGATATGATGTTGGGCTTGGAGGCAGAAAGACATATTCCTGACTTCAAATATGAACTCAGACACTGACTATGTGACCCTGGGCAAGTCACTTAAACCTGTTTGCCTCAGTTTCTTCATTTGGAAAATGAGCTAGAGAAGGAAATGGCAAACAACTCCAGTATATTTAATAAGAAAGTAATAATGGTATCAAAAAGGGCCAGATATGACCAAAAATGTCTGAATAACCATAAATAAATAAGTAGATAAACAAACAAAGAGACAAACTAATGAATCAACAAAGGATAGAACAACAAATGAATTAATGAATACTTGTTGACTGAGGAAAGGCATTGTTTCACTTTGTTCTTTGTATACCCCATACCTGCACAGTGCTTCCCACTTAATAAATGCTGAATAAATTTTTTTAAAGTATAGCTCTTGCCTGTAACTGTTTTCAATTTTATTGTGATACAGACTTGGCACATAATGAAAGTATAACTGACCAGGCTATTTTGTGAGTATTCTTGATTTACCTATTTGAATAGTCAGAGTCACCCACAACAATGCATGTCCAGTAGGTGTGATGTTACTATTGTACCTCACCTTCTTGTGGTATCAGATAACAAAGGATCTCCTCTTGTTTGGCTCTCCTCTATTTCAAGCCAATCATCATTTTTTGAAGGGACTGTCTGAAAACCTATACTTCTCTGTTTGTATTTTTTTGACTCCTAGGCACACCAAAATCATAGTGAATTTCTTCCAGTTTAGGTTTCCTTCAAAGGCCTTCACAGTCACTATATATAATGGATTCAGGATACAAAAGGTTTTCTTGCATATCATCTTTGGTGAAATTCCCCAAATTTGACATTGACACACACACACACACACACACACACACACACATTCATCACATGAATGGTGGATGAGAGAGTATTTTCTGCACTACTACATTAAATTACATTCCTGGGGGTTCAGGGCAGGGGAGAGATTATAGAGACATTGCTTCACAAAGGATATGTTCTAAAATATACATATTAGAAATATTCTGACATAATTGAATTTGGACTATAAGTCATGTTTGCTTGAAATTGGGTATTGCAATTCATGGATTGCTAAAGAACAAAATAACTTCAGTTCTTTGTAAAGATAACTGGTGCATACAGTAAGATATGCAACTATGATTTCACTAAGAAGAAAAACACATTTGTTTCCTTGCCCAGTCAGCAGGCTTACCATAAATATATTGCCTTGGAAGCAATGTTTTTCATTAGTTTCACTTGGGAATTTGGTATTTCTATTGATAAATGTAAAAAAAAAAAAAACAACATTAATGCCAAATTTGAATCTAGAGTGAATGTTGTGATTGTAACCATCTCTAAAATGCATTAACTGTGTCTTCACTTTTAGAACTTTTAAAATTTCCATCATGGACAGAGCATGACATATTTTTCATTGTTATGTGTGGATGAAACTATTATAAAGTTCAATAAGAGTTATTAGAAGTTTCCATGATAAAATTTAACATGAATAATACCAAAAATCACAGAATTTTAGTCATAAGGAGTTTCAGTGGTCACCTATACCAATTAATACCTGAAGAGAATTATCACCAGAGCATGCCATATATTTAGATATCCACATTTTGTTTGGAATACTTGCAAGAATATAGTACCCACTAACTCCAGAGATAGTTCATTACACTAATAGAACTAATAGCCAGCCTATATTATAGCACTTTAATATTTACAAAGCAATTCACAAATATCTCATCCTTACAACAGTGCTCAAAGGTAGGTGCTGTTATTATGCCATTTTTACAGATGAGGAAACTGAGACAGAAAAAGTCAAGTCACTTGCTCATGGTCACACAGCTCATAATAATCTGAGGACAGATTTGAATTCAGATTGTCCTATTTCCATGTCCAGCAATCTATCCAGTGAATACATTGGTTAGTTCAAATTGTTAAGAAAATTTTCTTGACATAAGCCTACCTACTTCTCTTTGGAGTCCCCCCAAAATATGTTTAATTCGTTTTTTTTGTCATACATCTACCCTTTGAGTATCTAAGGTAGCTATACGCAGTCTTTTTTTTTTCCTGTAAGCTAAATATCTCCACTTCCTTCAACTCTTATGGAATAGCCTCCAGGCCCTTCACTATTCTGTTTGCCATCCTCTGGATGATATAAATTTTTCCAATATCCTCCCTAAACTGATATGCCTAGAAATGAATACAATATTACAGATTTGCTCTGACCAGGCTGCATTATTCAGAAGTACTATTACTACTTTATTCCTAAAAACCATGCCTTCTTTAAAATATCATTTTTTTCAAATATCTATTATTCTGTCAGGATTCAAGTTGGTGGGCAATAAGTAGGATCAGAGTGGAGATAAGCTATCAATCAAAAAGTCAAACAAAAATGTTAAAGTTATCTAAACAGAAAGGTCGTAAACTGTTCAAAGAAAAGATTCTAACATGAATATATGTGTTGTTATATGTGTGTATTCTTATAAGTGTATATATATATATACATGTATAGATGTTTGATATGTATATTTTCATATAAGTCTGAAATCATTCTTTACTATATACAATAATTTGCATATTCCTTAGACTTTAGCAATTCAGAATTAAGAGAAACAAACATAAACTTTGCAAATTACATTTAATTTAAAAGAATAAAGATAAGATGGCTATTAAGGATCTCTTTTATTGATTAATAGAGATGGAAAAGAATTTAGAGATAATCTAGTCAACCCTTTCCTTTTTTTTTTTTGTGGGGCAGTGAGGGTTAAGTGACTTGCCCAGGGTCACATAGCTAGTAAGAGTCAAGTGTTTGAGGCTGGATTTGAACTCAGGTCCACCTAAATACAGGGCCAATGCTTTGTCCACTGTGCCACCTAGCTGCTTGAATACTTTCCATTTTACAAGTGAGGGAAATGAGTTCCCAGGACTCTGAATGACTTATTCAAATCACACAACTAATTAGTGGCAGGATTCAAGAACAGAAATGAAGTCCCTTCATGATCATTTTCTCTTGTATTGTTCTTTCTTCTGAGTTCAAACAACTTCAGTTCAATGATGGTCTAAAAGTATAATTCTAGATCTATTTGCCAACATAAAAGGAATGGTGGTTACTTCTTTGATTTGTTTGATGAATGTTACCAGATACATACATTTTCAAGTATGCTATTGTGACTGGTTTTACATTAATAACATATAACCATGCTGTTGTTGATGTTAAGTTGTTCAGTTGTTTCTTTGTTTTTTCTTTTTTCTTTTTTTTTAGGCAGCATAATGAGGGTTAAGTGACCTGCCCAAGGTCACACAGCTAGTAAGTGTCAAGTGTCAGAGGCCGAATTTGAACTCAGGTCCTCCTGAATCCAGGGCCGGGCTTTATCCAGTGTGTCACCTAGCTACCCCTAGTTGTTTCTATTTCTTTGTGACCTAATGGACCATAGCATTTCAGGCCATTCTATCTTCCACTATCTCTTGTGGAAATTTATTTTGATTTGGGGACCCTACATTTGGGCTGAGATTAGAAAGCCTTAGGCCCTCAGGGTATTTTCAGTCAGAGGGGCTGGTGCCCCACCCGCTCAGCTTCAGCTAAGTCAAAAAGCCCTGTGGGCTAAGATGCCAGGTCAGACAGCTGGGGAGGAAAAACCCCAGTTCCCTCCACCTTTAGAGGATCTATAGGAAAGATCCCAGGCTTGTCTAGGCTGGGCTCTGGCGTAGCCCGTACAGAGGTCCCAGGCACACAGCAGGGGGCATGGGCCCCTGGAACCCTGGGTGTGGTACACACAAGACACTGGAGCGTCCCCTCCCCTCCCCCAGCCGCAGTTCTAGGACGGATGGAGGATTAGCTTGGTGTGTATGGGGGCACAAGAAGCCCCAAGGTTTGAGTGGAGAGAAGGAAGATATATAAACTAGAGAGTTAGACAGTAAGGGGGGGGGGCTGACATGATTAAGGGAACAGAGAAGGACACAGGAGAAGGCTAAAGGACTAGGGCAAAAGACAGATGTATGGAGCTTGGGGGAGGCCAGAAGATTAAGACAACAAAAGGACACTGGAGCACTAGTAGAATGGAAGGAGAGGTCCGTGAGAGATAAACACAGGGGTTCAGCAGTGGCAGTACTGAGAGGAAAGTTAGACACAAGGGGATCGACAAAGTGAAAGGGGCTTGGAGTTAGAAGAAAGGAGCTGAGCAGTGAAAGTTGAACATACCCTAAGGCAAGAGGCAGCAAGGGCCCTTATTGTATTAAAATCAGACAGGCTGTATAATTTGTATTTCTTAACCCTTATCTCTTACATTTATTTTTATAAATAAACTCTGCTTTGATTATTTAGTTAAGAGGCTCCTTAATCTTTTGCTTATCAATTTTGGGAGTGGAGCAGTGTGGTGAAACTTTTTAAATGGCCCATATTAAAATAATAGCAGTCAGATAACCAGTGAGTCAAAAGTACACAGATTAGTCCCCCCAAATTAGCCCTAGTCATTTAAAATATTCTTAGACTCTCAAAGTCTGTCCAAGTTCATATTCATTATTTCCATGATACTATTTAATCGTCTCAACGTTTGCTGTTGCCTTTTCCTTTTGTCTTCCATCTTTTCCACCATCGAGGTCTTTTCCAATGAGTCCCATTTTCACATTATGTAGCCAGAGTATTTAAGCTTCAGCTTTGGTATCTGACCTTCTATTGAATAATCTGAATTAATTTATTTCCATAGTGATTGATTTGATCTTCTTGCTGTCCAAAGGACTCTCAAATGTCTTCTTCAGCACCACATTTCAAAATCATTGATTCTACAGTACTCAGCTTTCCTTATAGTACAAATCTCACAGTCACTCATTACTACTGTAAAAACCTTAGCTGTGACTATATGGACCTTTGTCAGCAAGGTGATGTCTCTGCTTTTTAGTAATGCAATAAACATCTGATTTGGTTATCTAACCATTTTTGTCAGGGGCAGTGTGGCATTGATTATAATTCTGTGTCTTCCTTGGATTATTTTTCTTTTTAAATAAGGCTTTTGCTACTCTCTCATGGTGCTTTAGAAAAATAGTTACTGTTGAATAAGAAAGCATTATATAAAAGAACAATCTCCCCCTCCATTATAGGAAAATCCAAAATAATTTAACATTTTATCAAGTCAATTCTCTTTATAAAGGAATATGATGTGGTAGAGATCCCAGTAATATGGTTAAGACACTTCTAATCCCTGCCAAGTTGACTGAGTGAAGGACCGACCTTGTCACTCTGTGTGGGTTAAAATAACATTAGTAATGAAATTGGAGGAATATGATGCAGTAACTTTTCCATAAGGAAGATGTTTCAAAATATAACTGTTTTATTGAACCAAAACTCAGCGCCATTTTTACTAATAATTTTTTAAAAATCTCTGCAAGGATTATTATCAATGAGTTTTTAATTCATTAAAAAAGGGATTTCTAATCTGAATTCCACAGACCCCTTCCTTGCCCCAACAAGTCCATGGATAGTTTTCAGAGGGCTCATGATCTGAATGGGGAAAAATACATGCTTATTTTCAAAAATTTCTAATTAAAATTTAGAACTTCCTTCAATTATGGATGTTAGTAAGACACACTATTGGGAGAAGCAATCTTTAGGCTTAGCAGACTACCAAAAATGTCCAATTGTCCATCACACACACACACACACACACACACACACACAAATTTATAACCCTTGCATTAAGGTCACAGGCTATTAAGTAGATATACATTTACATGTACACCTAAATAGATGGAAATTACTTATGTTCTTTTGGTCTTTTAAAGTGGTTTCTTCTTTGTTTGCATGTTTTGTTTCCCCCCTCACCTCCCATGGATATTTGAAGGACTTATTTTAGTATTTCATTTAATACAAATGCTTCTGTATGCAGGGCTGGAAAGGAAAGCAGAATGCAGTTTCTCTTATGCATTTCTAGGCATTGTAGTGACCAAAGAGGCTCAATTAAACTATCATTCTTCTCATAATTACCAAACCTTGCCTATTGTCTCCTGCTCACTTCCACAACTTGGTCTCAAAAGACTCAAGAACTCATGAAGGGCCGCTTCTAGCAGATAGAGCCTTGATGTGCTTCCCAGACAGAAGGAGACTGAAGTACAGCTGTTCTAAAAGAAAAAAGGTAACACTTTGAAGTAATGACCTAGCTAATTAATGCTGAATTCCAGCAGAAATCCTATTCCTCCTGAAGTACTTATGACATCCACATTAATACCAAATGAGCCCATCAGAATTAATGTCCTTGCAATAAATACCAAAGGAGTTGAGAATGATTAGGCTATTATTATAAAGTGTTACATGGAAAGATGAAAAAAGACTGAGGCTTAAAGGAGAAATGGATATGATTTGTTTCTGCAGATTATACCAAGCAGAATACATATTTATTAAATGCACAAAGGACATGGGAATACACAGGCTCAGTTATTCTGCATTTACTCCATTTTGAACTGAAAATAACTCTGGGCAGTGTCCTAGTGTGTAATGTCTGAGGTTGCATGACACTCAACAGGGATAAAATGGAGGTTACCATAAATGGGCAGAGTATCAGATTGTGAGATATAGGTTCAAAGTTGAAATCTGTGTTCTGCCACTTTTGATTGGTGTGACCTAAAAAGGTCATTTCACCTATGTTGTCTTAAGAGGCATCATCTATAAAAATAAAGGGGCAGCCTGGGAGAACTTTAAGGTAGCTCAAGAAAACTTAGGCTATCCTATGATTAAAGAACTTAGTGCCCTTCAGACTTCACCAATCTGTCCTTTTAACAGTTGAAGAAAATATATATTAAGGCCTTATTTTGTTGTTCATTTGTTTCCTTCCTGTCGAACTCTTTGTTACCCTATCTAGTGTTTTCTTGGCAAGGAGTGGTATGCCATTTCCTTCTCCAACTTATTTTACAGATGAGGAACTGAGACAAATAGTTAAAATGACTTGCCTAGAGTCACACAGCTAGTAAGTGTCTGAGGCTGGTTTTGAACTCATGAAAATAGGTCTTCCTGACTCAAGTCCTGGCATTCTATCCACAGCACCACCTAGCTGCCCTATCTGATTAGATATAATTCTTCATTGTGTCATTGTTAATTAACAGTGTTCCATTTTCTAGTTGTTTAGAGTGGGGTATAACCAAAATCTCTAAAGAAGTAAGGTGGCATAGAGGAAAACTCATTGTTCTTGGAAAGTTTTGGTTAGATTCTAGGAACATAGATTTAGAGTTGCAAGGTACTTTAGAGGTCATCTGATCTGGGGCTTCTTAAACTTTTTCCAGTAATGACCCCTACCCCCCAGAAATTTTTACCTGAATAGGTATACAACTCAAACATTTACTGCCAAAATTTTTGGGACCCCACATTCAGTTACTTGACCCTGTATGGGGTCACAACCCACATTTTAAGAAGCTTTGGTCCAGTCAACCTCCTTTTTCTTAATAGATAAGGAAACTGAAGGTTGGAAAGAATTAAAGCTTTGCTCAGGCTCATACAGGTAATGAGTGGAAGAGGAAAGATAACCTCCAACATACCTCCCATCTTTCAATACAGAATCCTATTTTCCCTTCTCCTTTCTTCCTCTTGAAAAAACAAAACAAAACAAAACAAACCTCTTCAAGATATTGGCTATGTGAATAGGTATGTTTATCTTCCTGAGGAGAAGTTAAAGCTAAAAAAGAAGGAGAGAAGGAGGTGTGGAGGGGGGTGGTAATAGAAGATGAGAAAGGACATGGACTTTCCACAAAATTTATAACCCAACTCTAAAATGCAGAATCTTACATACATCAGACTACCCCACCTCCCACATTAGTGGTTAGATTCCAAGTCCCACCAACAAGAGCCCATTTCCTATTTGGATTCCTGTTGACTTTCTTTAATGAATACTCATTTATATTGAGCACACAGCCCATGTGCTCCTCCCAAACCCCAGAGAATCTATGATCTAATCACAGTAGCAACTTTCTTCACTGGTGAAGATCTTAACCATCTCCTCTTCCTTTCACTCTTCTTGACAAAGTTCCTTCAGTCCTGCATAGAATATCAATACAATGTGCTTGAACCTTTCCTCTGATCCTTTCAACTGACTCACCCCTACCCCATTTCTTGAAATATATATATAATCTATGTGTGTGTATATGTATATATCCTTTTATTATTATTTATTATTTGACTTAATATTCAACCTGTATAGATAAAATTATACAATATACAATATAAGCTCAATAATGGGGACTTTTTTTTGTTTTATTTTGCTTTGCCTTTATATCATGAGCAGTTTTTTTGGGTGTTTTTAGGGTAATACTTCCTATGTTCTAGTTACTATTACACTGGCAATTCAAAGACAAAAATTAAACAACCCATGCCATGAAGAGTGCTGCAGTCTTGTGGATAAGGGCTTATGAGATAGGGTCCAGTCTCCTCTCCGTTAGCATTTTGAAGTGTGAATTGGGGAAAATGACTAAACCTCTCCTAGTGAGTTTCTTCATCTACAAATGGAGAAGTAGAAAAGGCATAGAGACTGGATCTGTGACTTCATATGGATTAACTTTTTGATGAGTAAACTCCTTCTACCTCCTCTTCAATTTTATAGTCTTAAAGATTTCCCTAATTATAGT
The DNA here is from genome assembly GCF_019393635.1 of Dromiciops gliroides. Lineage (NCBI taxonomy): Eukaryota > Metazoa > Chordata > Mammalia > Microbiotheria > Microbiotheriidae > Dromiciops > Dromiciops gliroides. Next base: position 49,671,496 of record NC_057864.1, on the reverse strand, counting down.
CTAACAGTTATTACTCTAATCTCCACTGCCTGAAAAGGAGGTAAATCACACCCCCTCATTCCTCCATATGTCCTCTGTACCCTTAAGGGGTTGGGGTAGTGGTGTACAGTCTCTCTCATTGGCTTAAGCCAGCACCAATTATATTCCCTCAATTACAGGGTTCCCTAGAACTTCAGTTCTATTTAATCATTTAACATGGAATGGCTAACCCTGTAGGCTACTTTAGTCTTCAGAGAGAGGTAGGGCATTAGGTCTACAATTTAGATGAGTGCCTATAGAGACTAGACACACCCAGTTCCATACCCAAGCCCCTCCCAGGTTTGCTTCCTGAAACCCTGGGGTATCTGAGTTTCCCTGCTGGGTTGGCTGCAACATCTGACCTGGAATCTTGGCTCTAGGATCCTGTTCGCTTTAGCTCCTGTATACAGGGACTCCTGCATCTCCAACAGATCAAAGTATTGAGTACATTTATTTGAGATACAGGGAAGCTGGAGAAAGGGAAAGGTGAACCTTACTATGATCTAATTCATTGTATTATTCTCATACTGTGAGCAAACTTCATCCTACCACAGCTGAAAAGAGAACAAGAGACATTCCCAGTCTGATAGTTTTCAAGACACCACCAGTTCCAGCTGTACAACCAATGAGAAGAAACTGCTTCCACCCAATTGGTGGGGTAATGCAGAATGTCTTTTTCTGGAGTCAGATCCTGGGCATCTCAGACATGCATGCCTCCATTTTAGGTGATATCAGCATATCCTAAAGCCTGGTTGCAATAATTATATTCACATTTATATATACATTCATATATCAGTTTGCTTTGTTAACTCTTGATCATCACAACAACTTTGTGAGGAAGGTGATATTATTATTCCAATTTTACAGATGGGGAGACTGAGACAAGTAGAGGCTAATTGATTTGCACAGGGTCATACATCTAAAAAGTGTCTGAGGCAAGATTTATATTCAGTTCTTCCTGACTCCAAGTGACAGACTCTTATCTATGATGCTATTTAGTGCCTCTACTGCATAGAGCACCCAGAGTTTAAAGTGATTTACCCCCACACACATTGTTAGCAGGATACTTACCTTTCTGGCTTTGAGTCCAGTTCTCTCTCCTTTATCAAGCAGTCTCTTAGAAGTGGAATTAAATGATCTCTAAGGCCCCTTACAACCCTGCAATTCAGTAAGCAGATTTCTCATGCAGTCTCTAAGTGGTAACATTTATACAGCTGAACAAATAACAGAGGATGAACCTACCTCCAGATACAGATCACCTTTATTCCTGGTTTTGTCTGCCCATTCTATTATAAGAAAGATTTAGAGTTTAAAACCACAACAAAACTAAGAAACTCTAGAGTTAAGTGATAATTATTAGGAAAATAAACATGACTTAATGTTTAAGCTGTTTTTTTAGGGGAACATTTCGTTCATAACTAGAGTAATTACCATAGGTTAGAAAGAGATCACTGACTAAGAGGAGCACAGTGTTTTACCAGAGAGAGCCCTCGAAAGAAAAGACTAAGTGTTTGGCATCAGCATGTTGGAATGAATATGGTCTTCATACCAAAGAACTTGTTTCCTGGAGTAGAGAATCTTATATTTGAGGTGGCAGACTTCTCAGTCAAGTCAAGAAGCTTTTAATGCAGTGTTTGCTATGTGCCAAGCATTGTTCTAAATTCAAAGAAAGGCAAAATAAAACAAATATTCTCAAGGAGCTCACATCTAATGGAGAAGACAATGTGCAATCAACTAGACCCAAAGATATAGGCAAGAGAAATTGGGAGTAATCTCAGGTGTAAAAAATTAAGATTATGATGTATCAGAAAGATTTTTTTGTTTGTTTTGTTGTGCTTTTCATTTGTTTGCTTTTGTTTTCAAGAAAGTAGGAGTTTGGGTGAGATTTAAGGAAGCCAGGGCAATCAGCCAACAAACATGAGGCAAAAGGGAGGAAAGTTCTAGGTATGGTGGACCACTAGTGAAAATGCAGGAGCCAGGAGATGTATTCTCTTTTGTGAATGCCAGCAAGGAAGATGGTGTCACTAGGTTACAGAGAGTGTGGAATGGAATAAGGAATAAGAAGACTGGAAAGCTAGGCAAGACCTAGATTATCTTGAAGATCAGAGGATTTTATATTTTACCCTGAAGTTAGTAGAGAGCTAATGGAGTAGATGTAATATTGTAGAGACAGGATCAGACTGGAGGTTTAAGAAGATAAGTTTGAAAACTGAATGGAAGACTAAGGAGAAACTAGAGGCAGGACTACAAACCAAAAAGCTGTTGTAATAGTGCAGGGGTAAGGGCAGCTAGGATGTGCAGTAGATAGAGTAATGGGCCTGGTGTCAGGGAGATACTCCTTCATGAGTTCAAATAAGTCCTCAGACTAGCTGTGTGATCCTGGGTAAGCCATTTAATTTTCTTTGCTTTTTTCCTCATCTATAAAATGAGCTGGGGAATGAAAGGGCAAACCACTCCAGTATCTCTGCTAAGAAGAGGCAAATGGGATCATCAAGAGTTAAACATGACTGAAAAATGATTGAATAACAATAGAAGGTGATAAAGGCCAACATTGGTGTGGTTGGCAGTGTTAGAGAAGGGAAGGAGTCATATATGAGAAATGATTTGAAGGTAAAAATGAAAGGAGTTATCAACTGATTGTATAGGAGGTGAGAGCAAGGGAGGGATTGATACAATTAGGTTGGAAACCTGACTGGAGGATGGTGATATGCTCCAGAGTAAAAGGAAGTTAGGAGGAAGGGAATGAATTCACAACTTCAGAACCAATGGGTCCAGACCCAACCAGGAACAATAATGCATCACGGAAACTGCAGCACAGGTGATATTTTCACCCTTTATCATTTATTCTCCAAGTATAGGATTCTAATGTATATATCTGTGCTTGCTTAGTCTCCCACTGATGGTCTGTATATTTGTAGAAGAGTGTGTCCTTGGTTTAAGAGGGAAATGTCCTATTGAATGTTTTCTTATTCTTCTATTTCATCAAATACCTTTACTTGAACTAATTGGTTCCTTTTACTGAAAAGAATAAAAGTAGACACACTGGTGCCTCATGAGGTATCACAGAGCACCTTGAATTGGGTGTGTGTGGGCGGGGTATGAGGGGGGGGAAGAAAAGTGGGGGAGCAGCTGCCCCAGGTGCCAAAATTCTATGACTCAAAATCTATTGATCTTTGCATTATGCCACATAACATCATGTAAAGCCCTGAACCCTATTGTAATTGTCTAGTTAGCTGGGAAAAATTTCATATTTGCAATATTGCACTTTTCAAAGGAAACTGTATTCTTTGAATATATTTGTACTAACCCATCAGACTCTGAATTTAGCTACTTTTTGCTTGTACATTAGCTTTAATTAACCAATGGATTTTCATTTTATGGTCTTTACTGTCAACTTCCACCACAGTGCTTGAATATAAATTCTTTTGTAAAATCATGATAACCTTATTTTCCAAAGTGTTAGGCTATAAATATGTTACTAAAGAAGGTTAATTGACCTAAAATAGTTTATTTCTTTTATTGAACCATTTACAAACGATTTTGTATGGGTATTTTCTTTCCCAACATGTTTCCCCAATACTAAATGCTATTGTTATTAATGCCATGCATATTAGTTTATTAATGATTATCATTAATAAGACACATAATTCACATCTATCAAATGCTTGCCTTAGAAACACTAATTTATCCTCCTGGTTGATATACGCTACTGCTATAGGATTCCTTGAGAGGTCCTAAAGCAGTTTCTTAAAGATTCTATGATTTGCCTCTAGTTGTAAAGTACAAGGACTTGGTTCTCTTCCCAGGCCTACCAGTGACATTCTTTGAGATATATTTACACTTTTGTGCCTCAGTTTCTCTCATTAATTAAATGAAATCATATTAGTTGCCATCGTTTTGTCATAGGGATTCTATTAGCAGTAATAAGAATAGTTAGTTGTGCAGTGTTTTGACAGAATGAGGTGAAGTTCTAAGAACATTAAACAGAATTCAATATAGAGATTTTAATAAGAAAAATATTAAACAGTTGCAGAGCACTATTCTGTCTTCTTTTATTAGTTATGCCTCACCAAAAGCCTATTAAGGAAGATTGGACATATATTTCCTATTTAGAGATAAGGAGACTAAGATATACAGAGATAAACGTAGTGTCTATACTACACTGGAAATTAAGTATTTTTAAGCTTAAAGCATAATTGGAAATTTTTTGGTATGAAAGTCACCTTAACATGTTTACTCTATTTTTTAAGCTGAAGTGTAAATGTGTGTATGTGTATGTGTAAGTTGCTGTCATTTCTAAAAGTCTTTGTGCCAAATAATGTTAATGTACTTTCACCTCTCTTCTTGTTTACTAAGGGGGAGGAATTGGTTTGATTGGTATTCTCAGTTATGAATTAGCCAATATAGCCCGAGATCTGATTTCCTTATGGCTAAATTCCCACAGGCTTGTTCTTAACCTGAGCCTTCTTATTATAATTCACTCTCAAGAAACATTGAGACAAGTAAAGGCTCCTGCCAGAATTATTAAACTACCCCAAGGAGCATAAAATCATGAGGTGCCCCCCCATTCACTAGGTATGATTCCTGATGTAAGAAAGGTCAACATGACACATAAATTAGACATTAAAGTGCATCTCAACATGAGGAAGAATATGAATACTATGCTGATCCTTTGTCCCCATCTTCACCTGCTTTTCGTGCAATGGGGCCAAAGGGATATGATCCTTATTAAAGCACATCCACAAAAACAAAAACAAAAAAAAGAGCCATTTTTATAGTCATCAGCAATTATCAACTTCAAGAATCACAGGAAATTGAGAACTTCAGTTTCAGAAGAGAATGTTGGATGAAGGAAATGTTCTAATTCCCAAAAGACAGTGTGCTGTTTAGGTTTCTGCCAGAATGAATTAAGATTTGTATGTGTCCACAAGGCAAGGTGATCTCCCTGCAAAAGGAGAAGGTAAAAGGGCAAGACCATTTACATTCAGCTCTTTGCCTTATCAAGAAGAATGATCTATTCATTGAAAGAATGGAAAGAAATCTATCAAGTGGAAAACAGACAAAACAAATTAAGAAGGTAAAATATAGAAATCAAATTTGTTTTGGGGGGATGTAGACATTAAAGATATGGATATTGACACACACATATGTCTATATAAATAGAGAGAGATGTAGTGATAGAGGCCTTTTCTATCTTTATCATCTCTGTTCATTTCTCTATCCATCTTTATGTATTGCAGTTCAGTTATTTTTCATTGTGTCTGACTATGACCCCATTTGGGGTTTTTGTGGCAAAGATACTAGATTAATTTGTCATTTCCTTCTTCAGCTTATTTTACAGATGAGAAAATTGAGGCAAAGAAAATTAAGTGACTTACCCAGGGTTATATAGCTAGTAAATATCTGGGGCTAGGTTTAGAACTTAGGAAGATGAGTCTTCCTGACTGCAATCCTGGCATTCTATCCACTGCTATCTATCTCCAAAGAAAGAAGTGGTGGAGCCTGAACATAGATTGAAGATACTTTATCTTTCCTTTCTTTAATTTTTTTTGGGGGGGTTGTTTTTGTTTGTGTTTTCTTTTCTTTTTTTTGGGGGGGGTCTGTGTTTTCTTCCACAGCCATGACTTATATGGAAATGTGTTTTGCAGGACTATACCTGTATAATCTATTGCCAAATTGCTTGTCTTCTCAATGAAGGGGCAAGGGGAAGGAGGTAGAAAATTTGGAATTTAAAATTTGAAAAACAAGAATTTTTAAATTGTTTTTACATGTAATGGGAAAAAACAAAATATTAAAATAAGGGGTGGAGTTTTCCATATTTCTTTACATTTTTCAGACAAGATGATCACCACTGTTTTCTTTTTTGTTTTGTTTTTCTTTTTGAATTGTTGAGATTTTTTCCTTACTTTTTCCCCCCTTTACATCTAGCCTAAATCTGATCTTCTGGAACTTCCACCCATTGCTTCCATTTCCATACTCAGAATTTTAAGTTACATCTATAAAGGATATTCAGTTCAGAGGCAATAGTTCCCATTGTTCTCTGATCTGATAAGACCAGAGTTTAATCTCTTTTCCACATGATGTTTCTACAACTGTCTGAAGACATCTATTACAAGCCTCCTAAATCTCATCTTTGTTAAGTGATAAGAACCTGAGTGGCTTCACCTGATCCTCCTATGGGACTTTGAGCCATTTCACCAACATGGCTCCTCTCCTCTGTACACTCCACAATTTATGCATAATCCTACTAAAATGTGGCACTCAGGGGCAGCTAGATGGCGCAGTGGTAAAGCACCGGCCCTGGATTCAGGAGTGCCTGAGTTCAAATCCGGCCTCAGACACTTGACACTTGCTGGCTGTGTGACCCTGGGCAAGTCACTTAACCCCCATTGCCCTGCAAAAAAAAAAAAAAAAATTAAATTAAAATTAAAATGTGGCACTCAAATATGGAAGTAAACATGGTATTACAGATGTAACCAAACAATGAAAGTATGATGGAAATATCATCTATATGCTAAACATTAGGCCTTTTCAGGCAGAGCCAAAATTTTCATTAGTTTATTTGTGTCATGTCACTTGACTTAAAATAAGAAAAGCAAGGAGAGATGACTTATAGATATAGAAAGCAAGACATAGATACTGTATGTATAATATATGTAGACATAAAGTGAATATAAACTATTTAGACACACACATATAACATATATGCATATAGAACATTTACTGTTTATTATGTATATAGCAACATACAGTAACTATATACGATATGTAATAAATAGAAATACAGTTTATCAACAGAATATATATGCATAAGGGTAGAGTGCTATTTATCTATCATCCCTCTCTTTGATCTGTCTATCTGTCTATCTGTCTATCTATCTATCAATCTATCTATGAATCTACTTTTTTCCATGATATTCTAAGATTCTTCATGCAATTTTAAGTTTTAAACTATACTAAGACTTGTGGTTGGTATTATAGAAAGACATAACAGATAGACATGATTATATACATAAATAGAGATGAATAGAGAGATAGTAATGAATGGAGAGAAATATAAATACATAAAATCCAGGAACAACATATTAGACACTAATTGTACAATGAAAGAGGGAAGTGATGAGAATGAATGGACCATGACCTACTGATGAAAAATTAGAAAGTATTAAGGAGAGGCTGTTATCAAACATTTATTAAAAAGCTACTTTACACTGTACTAGATTTTGCATATGTGAAGGCAAAAACAAAACTTCCCCTTCCCTTAAACGCCTCACATTTCTTCAGAGGAAAACAATGTCCTCAAAAAGCATATGCAAGGAGGGCAGCTAGGTGGCACAGTGGATAAAGCACCAGCCCTGGATTCAGGAGGACCTGAGTTAAAATCTGGCCCCAGACACTTGACACTTACTAGCTGTGTGACCCTGGGTAATTCGCTTAACCCCAATTACCTTAACCCCCCCCCCCGAAAAAAAAGCATATGCGAAACACTGAGTTAATGTAAGATGCTTTGCCACTAATGCACTAGCCCTTGGGGAGGTCTGGGAAGACTGCCTGTAGATCATCATCCTTGAATTCAGCTGTGAATGAAGCTAGGAGCTCTAAGAGTTGGAGGTAAAGAGGGATTGCATCCTGAGCAAGGACTTTACCCTGAGCAAAGATAATAACATAGGAGATGGAAGACATTCTGTGAAGAAAGGAAAAATTGTCCATTTGGTCGGACCATACAGTTCCTGTAGGGAATTAATGTGTAACAGGGTGTTGGAGCACACCTAGATCCCATAACATTGAGTCACCCTCCTTCTGGGAGGAGACAACCTGTTGTGTTACCTTTCCACATTGGCCTCGTTTGAATGGCTATTTAGCTGAAACAGAATGTGTCTTTAATAATGCCAAGGTGGAACAGTCTGTCTCTTTTTCCTCCATGTTCTTTCCTGCTCAATGTTGAGAGGTTGAACAGACAAGTGTCATGAGCTGAACCGGTGAGGAGGAAAGGGCTACCTCCCCACTTCCTCTTTTAGGTCTTGTGGCCCTAAGAAATGGGCCTTGGAGATCTATATTTTTTCTGTTTCACTTGTCCATCTCAGTTTCTAAGTGCCAGAATAACTTCCTTCTGGACCCAGAATCACTGAGTCATGGTGATCATAGAGTTAGGATTCTAGGCTAAATAGTATAGTTAAGGAATAGTGCAGGGAAGCCAGGAAAAAACCAGGGTGCCTGGGACTGGAGCCCAGGAGGGCTTTGCATTTGAAACTTGAGGATGTGCTATATAGAAACTAAGGTAAATTATGAACCTAATAATGCTTCCTCTACCCAGACTGTGAGGTGGGGGTATTATTTCCCACTCTTGAGGGAATACATTTCTATATTTGTTATTTTAATTGTTGAGTAAATTTTGCTTTGGAAAAAGCTAATATGATTGTTAGTTATTAAATAGAACTGGGGTACAGAGGACTGCTCCTACAATTGAGGCAACACCATTTGTGGGGACCAAAGCCAAGGGCAGAAAGCTCAGACAATTCCAGCTATCTTAAGAGTATCAGAAAACCCTAGGGAAGGGATAAATGAAACACATCTGGCCTTTAGCTTGTGGGGGCCAGAGTAATCATTGTATTCATTTGGCAAGTAGATTTGAAAGATGTATTTGAGAGGGGAAAGACTTGAGACAGGAAGGCCAATCAGAAGCTCACCAAAGTCCTGAGCATTGTCAGATGGTTGAACACTAGCAAAAAGAAATGTTCTCATCAATAGATTTAAATTTTAAAGAAGATGTATTACTTATCTACTGTGGTGATGCATCCAAGGTCCTCTGGTATTTCCATCTAACTTAAAGCAGACACCTCATGTTTAGTTTTCCCCCTTTTAGACTGGAGCTACTTGAAACCAAGGACTGCATTTTCTATTTCTATTCCCCAAACCTTGTACTTTGTAAGCATTTAACATATGATTTTAAAAGTTTATTCATTAGTAGAAGAAAGGAAATGATTTCCATGTAGAAGTAAAATCAACAGGACATGGTATCTAACATTATGCCATTTTAAGACTTGAAATCAATTTATTAAAATGTAAATAGTTGTAAAGCAAGCTTAATTCACGTTTTTGATGGTTCATTTTGTTTATAATAGCTCAATAACATGATCTTTGGCTTAGAACATTTAATAATTCTAAATCTACCAAACTCAATTTTAAATCTAAACTTTTTTAATCTTGACCATAAGGATAACGCTTTTATGAAATCTATGTCTCATGTCTAATCTATCTGAATTCATAGGTATTAGCTTATTAATGTATTTTTCAATTTTTTAGTAAAGAAGCATCTTCCTAAGAATTAGTTATTCAAAAGTGGAATGAATTGCCTAAGGAGACACTGTGTTCTTTAGTCTTCAAGCAAAGACCGGGTAGCCACTTGTTGAGTACATTTTCAATAAGTTTCATGGTCAGGCATGGGCTAGACTAAATAAGCTAGGAGGTCTCTTTCAACTCCAATAGTCATGGTTTCAGTCATTCCTACAATAAGGTGAACTGAACTGATCACAGTAATCTGTATGTTCTCTTATCATGTAGAAAATAACTGGAAGTTATACTTCCATGATTTTCTGACTGAGTTAGCTTGTTTACCTCAATGGTGATTCATTGAGCTTATACTACCTAACCACCTATATGCTATTTTCTCGTGAATAATGGTTTAGCCATTCTTCTGCATTCTTTTTTTTTACTTTAAAAAAAATCTAAATTGTCATAAACTATATATTTAATGACATATTATAGAATTATGTCAGGGATCTGAGTCAAATCCACATTTGTCATTTGAAGAATACATGTTCTTATTCCTCAACTTTTCAAAAAATGGAATACCATGAGTCTCTTCTAATTCTGTAACCCATCTCCTGTTCTACTTAATTCTATCAATCCTTAATAATCTGCATCTGAAATATCATGCTTAGTTCTGGGTAATATATGTTGGGAAGGCCATCCACAAACAAATGGATAGTGACTGATACTGTAAATGTTTGAGGAACCATTTCATATGAAGAACATAGAAACAAAAATGGACACATTTCACCTGGAAAAGAGGAGACTTGTGAGAGCATGATAACTGCCTTATACCTGTTCTATTTTTCATGAGAAGGTGGGAATTCAAGAAGTGGGGAAAATCTTACAATTACTTTTCCCTTAGTGGAAGGTAGTTTTTGTTTGTTTTAGCAAAAAAGATTTTTTGGTTAGGGGTGTTCAAATAAAGTCTGCAGCATTTTAGAGGGTAACCCTAATCAATTACAGAATGGATGAGATGTCTAAAGTCCCTTCCAAATCTGACATTCATTTTGTGATTCTGATAGGCTATTAATCTTTCTGAACCCCAGTCTATTCTCTGTGTTATTTAGATAATAATAGCAATAATTGTATCTATTTTAAAGTATTGTTGTGAAAATTAAAGGAGATAATGTTTATAAAGTATCTATCTGGTTATATAACTGGGGAGATACACACATGCAAGTGTGTTTTTAATAAAAACAATTTAAATTCTTTGTCTCCTTTAATCCTGACAATATATATGGACTTATGTATGAATATGTGTATATGTGCCCGCATACACACACACACACACACACACACACACATATATATATATATATATACATATATGTATAAATTTGTATAGCAAGACATTATATGTGTATTGACTGTTGCTATGTTACTGCTGCTACTTGGACTTACTACTAGCTTCAGGAGTGTGAGTACAAACTACTCCAGTATGTTTATTCACCTTTAATGAGGCAGCTACTCCATTGATTTAATGACCATGTCTACTTGGTGCTCAGATGGGGTCCATTTTATTTATTGTGCTTCCTAGCACTTAGAAATTCCAGGAAACTTAAGAGCTTCTGAGCAGTATGCATGAATATTGCAATTTCTGGCAAAACATCTACAACACAAAACCATGAGCTGATTCTTCTTAATGAAATGTTAATGAGGTATCAATTATGGCAGAGAACTAGAGAATCTTTTCTTCTCCCTTTAAAGGTTATATTGTTCCCCATAGACATGGATAATTGAGTGGGAGAAAATCCCTCCCTTTCTCTTTCCCCCTTTTCAGCTGTTGCATAGAATTTCTATCTCAGGTGGTCACTTAGGTGTCAAACATGTAGCCCACAGATGGCACATGACCCACAAACACTCTTGAATACAACTTGAACCAGATTAAAATATAATCAGTAAAGATTTAACAAAATAAATGAAATACAATAAAATATAGATAATATCAATATACAGTTTTCTAAGTCAATATGAGCCCACAGGGATCTTTATATACATACTGTGGCCTCAGGTTGTATAGTTTGTATTTGAGTTTGACACAACTGACCTAGAAGAAAGACATGTAAGAGAATCTCTCTCCCATTTCCAATTAGGAGTCAAAATTATAAGTATGACTTCTAAAGATAATTTTATCATCATTTTCAAAGTTTAATTATTGATTTTTTTCTCAGTAGTATTATTTTATCAATTTCAGTAGTACTTCCTTTTTTCCAGTTATATGTAAAGATAGTTTTCAACATTCCTTTTTATAAGATTTTGATTTCCAATTTTTTCTCCCTCATTCCTTTCCTTCCTCCCTCCCCAAGATGGCAAGCAATCTGATATAGGTTATATATGTACAATCACATTAAACATGGTTTTACATTGGTCATATTGTGAAAGAAAAATCAGAACAAAAGGGAAAAACCTCAAGAAAGAAAGAAAAAAACAAAAACAAAATTAAAAATCAAAATAATATGGCTCAATCTGCATTCGGATTGTACAGTTCTTTTTCTGGATGTGGAGAGCATTTTCCATCATGAGTCCTTTGGAATTGTCTTGGATCATTGTATTGCTGAGAAGAGCTAAGCCTATCATAGCTAATCATCACACAACGTTGGTGTTCAATATTCTCCTGGTTCTACTCCCTTCCCTGAGCATCAATCAACTTGATTCTTTCCAGGTTTTCCTGAAATCTGCCTGCTCCTCATTTCTTACAGCACAATAGTATTCCATTACATTCATATACCACAAATTGTTCAGCCATTTCCCAATTGATGGGCATCCCTTCATTTTCCAATTGTTTTCCACCACAAAGTAAAGATATTTTTTTAAGTTATCTCTGAAGTACATTGCAATTATTTTTTTTCTAAATTGCTTGTTGGTGGATTGTGTGTGTTCATGATTATTTAAATTTGGTAAGTATTGTTCTGGACTCAGAAAGACCTGAGTTTGACTCTTATTCCATATACATCAAAGTTGTGTGACCCTCACACACACACACACACACACACACACACACACACACATATATATACATATACATATATATATACATATATACATACCCAATTTGTTTCAATATCTGATTACATAAATTGAAAAGTATTAGTATGAAGCAATTTAACCCAACTTAGATAAGAAAGGAAATAGTTAACTAGAAAGAAATCTTTAAATCAAATTACTAATATGGTTCTTAATTTTGTATCTTAAAATGGCAATAATAATGGATGCTACCTGATTAGAGTTTTAGTAAGGAACAAATGAATATATGCAAAATCCTTTGGAAAAAAGTAAGGCACCATACATATGGTAATTGGTAGTAATAGGAGGAGGATGAATGAATAGTAACCCTACCTCTTTTGCTACACTTACGAGGCAAGTAAGTGGCACAGTTGGTAAGAGAATGTACTTGGAGTAAGAATAGGCCTGAATTCAAATCCAAAGTCAAATACGTATTTTTCTGTGTGATGCTCAGCAAATCACAAACCATAAAAAAGGGGATTCTAATAGCACTTACCACACAGGGCTATCACAAAAATCCAATCAGGCTATAGATGGATGCTACTTTGGAAATTATAAAGCACTATTCAATTGCTAGTTATCATTATCTTCCTTCTTCAGGAGCCTGGGGATGACTCTTTCCTTAGCAACTCTAATTTTTCAAGTTCTTCCCTCTTTCAAGGCCCAGTTCAGTTGTCTTAAAGGCCTCTAAATAGCCTTACTTGAGATCATAATTTTTTTCATCTTCCTTATGTGTGCTTACTATATTCTAATATAGTTTTGTGGCACATTGTTCAAGCTGCCAAACTTGGGAACTATTCTGTTTTTCTGTGTTGTATCCCTTACATTTGGTCTATTCCTTTGAATATAGTTAGTACTTAAGAAATAGTTCTGGAATTCAATTGATGGTAGGGTTAAAGTAAGGCACTTTAGAGATGCTATAGAAATGATTAAAAAAAATTTTTAGTTAACTTCAATTTCTTAAATTTTAAATTAAATTTCAATAATTCACTGTTAAATGCATCAATCCCTTTTTTCTCTCAATATCCCACCACTCAGACATTCCATTCACTCCTACATCTTCATACATCACTTCTAAGATGAGTTCCAAATCTATTTCTCTATCTCTGACATTTCATCCAAAACATTTACCTCCATATGGTAGCTAGGTGGTGCTGTGGATAAAGCACTGGCCCTGGAATCAGGAGGATCTGAATTCAAATCTCACCTCAGACACTTACTAGATGTGTAACCCTGGGCAAGACTTTTAACCCTAATTGGGGCTATGTCCAGTCATCCTGATGTATATCTTGCCACTGGACCCAGATAGCTCTGTAGGAGAGAGTGAGGTTGGTGACCTTGAACTCCCTCACTTAAATCCAATTTACTGTGAGTCATGACATCACCCTGATGTCATGCTCCCTTTCTAGAATGAAGGATAAACAACAACTTTTCTACATTTTCAACTCTGCAATGATCATTTCCACTTTTATTGATGGAATATTTAGAACATGAAGTACTTACTCCACAATAATATGTTATAGAAGTGGTGCCAGCCTCCATTGGTAGAGTGAATTTCCTCACCTAGAATATCTGCACACCATAGGTCTAGGCCATATTCCTATTCATAGTAAACCTCCTCATTTTGCCAGTGTCAAATCTTGAGATCTTGAGAGTCTAAAGGTTTTCTCAAGTTCATCTAGCTAGTGAATAGAAGAACCAAGCCTGGCTCTACAAACTTCCTTATTCAGTGTATTATACAATAAACCATGACAATGGTATTTATAACTCTCACCTTAAATTCCCATTATATTGTACAATAAACCATGACAATGGTATTTACAACTCTTACTTTAAATTCACCAATTTGTGAATTTAAGGCAAGTTGTAAATACCATTGTCGTGGTTTATCATGCCTAAACAAAATCTTCACCTCCAAAATTCACCCTCTCCTTCCTTTTCTTATCTATTATTCACATCAATTCAATAACCATTTATTGTGCCCAGTATGTGCCAGGCTTGACATATTCAGACTGATTAAATTCAGTAAATGTTGAAGTAAGGCCATGAATATGGAAAGCATATGGAACGAAGGCAACAAAAGACAATTGTTGAATATATTGTAAGTTTATCTCATCCCAGACTTATTAATGTCACCTTTGTAACCTGGAACTCAAGCCAATTTGCATAAGACTCTCTTCTTTGCTGGTGATTGATTACTCAATGTTCTCTGCAGGCATAAAGGGCAGAATTGGGAAAGTCTTGGGAAAGGAGATATCTCTGTCTTCTCTGTTCTAGCTTCAAGAGGGTAGACATGAGGTACCTGATTATCTTCAAACAATCTCCTGAAGGAAGAAAAAGGCTCCTGGAAGAAGTTGATACACAGAAGAGCCCTTACTTAATCACATCACTATTGCCAGAGTAGCACAATCAAGACTTAAGGAAATTTCCCCTTCCTCCCTCCCTCTCCCTCCCTCCCTCCATCTCTCTCTCTCTCTCTCTCTCTCTCTCTCTCTCTCTCTCTCTCTCTCTCTCTCTCTCTCTCTCTCTCTCTCTCTCTCTCTCTCTCCCTCCGTCTGTCTCTGGCTCTCTCTCTCTCTGTCTCTGTCTCTCTCTCTCATATTCATTTAGATATTTCAATCCAAGCATTGTTTAACATATTCTCATTTGTATAACTTGTCCCTTTTCTGTTGGCTATCTGTTTGAATAAGTAAAGAAGAAGGTTTATTGGCTAATTGTTTGTTATGTGTGGTCAATGTGTAAATGAAATCTGTGAGTAGGCAATCAACGTTTTGGATATGTGGTTAGATTCTTCCTTTTGGATTCAGGAACTTGAAAGATCATTTTCCATAGACTATTTTTTGGGGGAGGGTCAGATGATAGTGTCAAAAATTAAATATAGTTTTATCTGCCTATTTCCTATAAAAATTATGAACCGATCAGAGAAATTAAGTTTATAATATCTCCTACAAAAATTAATAATAATAAACAGAGACATATCTCCCACAGAACAAACCCCAATCAGAGAACTTAATGTCTCCTACAGGATAAACCAAATTAGAGAAAGACAGAAAAAATTTAAAAAAAAATAATAATACCAATTTATTTTGTCCCAAGAAGAAATATAACATAATCATGCTGGAGACTCTCTATTTCTAAGGGTATATGAGGTTTTTTTGTCCACTGGTTACAGAGTGTTATCAGTTTCAATTGTATGATAAATTCAACCCAGAAGCAAAAACAGTTTAACAATTTCAGTTATAACAAATATAGAGGAAATACAAAAGCATCATGATAATATTACAGGATTCCAAAAAAGGGTTTGGCAAGGATAAGGACATCCAGATTTCCCCATAAGATAGGGACTTACTGTCCTGAGGAAAAGAAGTCACCACGTAGGGACTTTTTATTTTATTTTATTTTTGGAGGGGAACAAGGGTTAAGTGACTTACTAAGGTTCACACAGCTAGTAAGTATTAAGTGTCTGAGGTCGGATTTGAACTCAGGTCCTCCTGAATGAAGGGCCAGTGCTTTATCTACTTCACCACCTAGCTGCCTCCAGGACTTTTTATCTGCTAGCCACCTGGGTTCAATTTGGAGTTTAGCTGAAGGACGTTTTGCTCCTATTAACCTAGGGTTTCATAAAAAAAAATATGTTTGGATAATAAGGCACCTCCGTCAAATTCAGGTGATCCATACATTCATATTACCAGTAGTTACAAATATAGTCCAGTAGCCCCCCTCTGAGGAAGGCATAATAGCCAGCTTTGTACTTCTAATCTCTTATTCTCCTCCTGGCAGATATCAAACTCTCCCTAAAAGAAGGATGGATGGGAAAAAAAAAAACCACAACAACGGTAAAGACATCTATTTCTGCTTCCCCATGAGCCTCTTCTAGAGGACCCATTTGGTCACAAATAGACTACTTGGCCACATGCACATACACACAAGCATGCATGCATGCCCACACACATACATTCTAAACAATGATCCAAATATCTAGTTCAATAGCAAATGAATTCAATTTAAACTTCAAAAACATGTATTAAGTGACTGCTACATGCAGGACACTTTGTAAAACATACTTATTTCTATTTGATTAAAAAATTAAATTATACATGGTCTCTGGATTCATGGAACCATCAGTCTAATCAGCATATGACATTAAAAAATTCTATAAATTAATAAATCTTCCTCAGAATTCCTATAGCAGCTTTCCACTTACCCCTCTTGCTTGACCTTTAAGAGTCAATGTTTTAGGGGCAGCTAGGTGACACAGTAGATAAAGCACTGGCCCTGGATTCAGGAGTACCTGAGTTCAAATCTGGCCTCAGACACTTGATACTTACTAGCTGTGTGACCTTGAGCAAGTCACTTAACCCCCATTGCCCCCCCTCAAAAAAAAAGAATCAATGTTTTAGCTAGGTATTTCATCTGGGGAGCAGTCCCTTAATGTGTAAAATGAAGGATTTAACCTAGATATTTAAAGCCTGTGAGGGCCAAAATTTGATATACAGAGAGTTATTTGGGTGACTCACCTTAATATTGGGGTCCTGGAAATCTGAGGGACTCTTTTAGGTTTAATATCCCCTTTGAACTTTCCTTTTTATATATTCCAACCCGGCCAATAAGAAAATGAGCCTCTGAGCTTTACTTCATAAAGGATCAGATTTTATTACTTGGGAATTAATTAAACCACAAAGGTGAAAACAATTAAGGAAATAAGGAAGTAGAAATAGAGATGGATAGTCTTAACTCAAAGCTTAGCCTATACAATCCCAGAGCATTCCCAATTAAGCTAATTCAAAGAAATTTAAGGTTAAACTCACCAACCCCAGTCAGTCTACAGTTACTCCTTAGAACAGCAGTTGCCTGAAACAGAGCAAAACAGGTGCCACTGCCAGGTCCAGGACACCACCCGACTGCTTGCCAGGCTGAGAGACCATGAACTTTTGAAGACACCCCACCTACTGAAGTAGCCTCCTGTCTGGTGGTGTTCAGTTTTTTCCTCCCCCAAAAGGGGAGGTCCTTCTCAGTAGCCTACATAATCTCAGGCCAGGTATGGCCCCTCCCAAATGACTCAGCTAAAAACTGTGATATTTATCTTTACCACAATTAATTTTTACCACAGGTCCTTATAACTCTAATATCAAAATATCCTATCTATTTATACGTAGGCACTCTATCTTTCTATTTGAATTGTAAATCATTCTTCCTGGCATAAATAGTAGCCAAAAAGGGGAAAAATCTATTTTTTAAGTTATATGTACTTTTCTAAGGATGTTTCCAATGTTGAAGCTTCATTATAATTGTTCCATTGCTGGCATCATCATCACCATCATCATCATCATCAACAACAACAACAACATCTCATTTTGGAATGTTCTTTAATTCTATATATCAACTTAAAATAGTTTGGAAAAGAAAATAATTTTAGCCAAAGAGATTACAACATGGTTTTGTTTGTTAAACCTAGGACAAAATTCCTAATAACTCAATTTGAAATGTTAACAGCTAAAATTCTAGCTAAACTGTCTAAAATATCTAATGAGTCGTCGCCAATAAATTATAAGCTTTAGCAAGAGTTAGACTTTTAAGCATTTATTAAGGAGAATAAGAATTTGGTAAAGAGAGAAAGGCCTACATTCATCTATCTATTAAAGGGAGAGCACATCTCTTGCTCCGTTCTCCACCAACATCTCCAGGAAAGGGCCCCAGTCAAAGAAAAGATGAATGGTCTTGCCCTCAGAGATGTTCACCTCATTTCCAGTGAGTCTCCAGCAGGTGGTGTCATTCCAATCATTACAGAAAGTAGAGAAACTATGTTTGAGAGGGGATAATTGATTTGAGGTAGGTTTCCTACTAGTTACAGGTAAGAGCCTAGCATAGTACTCTCTTCCTTCAAGTCCGCATAGTCTTACTTCTCAAAACTTTTCCTATATTTAAATTACATCTTTATCTTTTAGATTACTTGTTTCTTTCTTTTCTTTTGAGTGACAATGAAGGTTAAGTGACTTGTCCAGGGTCACACAGCTAGTAAGTGATAAATGTCCGAGGCCAGATTTGAACTCAGGTCCTCCTGAATCTAGGACCAGTGCTTTATCCACTTCACCACCTAACTGCCCCCTTATTTGCTTCTTTTGAGTAGAGAGCTGTCCTTATCCTCTTGCCTTTAACACCTTTCTACCTATAACTATTTGAGACTATGATAGATCTCTTCACTTGCTTTAAAAAAAAAAAGGAAATAAAGAAATGTCTTTCTCTTCTCTTCTTTCTATTGCCAGTGTCTCTTCTCTTTTTTTTTTTTGTCATGTTTAAAAAGGTTTGAGAGCCATAGTTTTTGGGTAATTTAGTGATTTTATTAATAAAACCAGGAGGTTGTTAATAAATGGATGGTCATTTCACGCTCTCTTTCAGACTAGAGACAATGATGCTAGTCGAGTCACAGTTTATATGTTCTTCAAAAGATTTGGTAGTCAGTGAAGGGCTGAAAGAAAGTTGTGGAAAGAGAAATTATCTCTTTTCAGACTACCCGCAGGCTTGGTCTATCTAGACAAAAAGATCTGTCTCCACCCAATGGGATTTCCCACCTTAGATTAATGTTCTTCAAAAGACTGAAATTTTTAAAAATCAGGACTTTGGCAAAAGGGGATAACTCTGAATCTCCCCAAGATATTGGTTGTTAATAATCATTTCTCACACTTTCTACTGCCCTTAGAATGAAAATAGAAATTTTGTACAGAGAAATATCTAAATATAGATCTTCCAGGAAAGTTCACTAAAACTAACATTCAAAGCCCATTTTTTTTGCCACTTTGATAAAATATTATATTTTACTTCTTTCCTCTTGAAATACACTGTTGTGCTAGTTAATGTAAATGAAGTTGTGTTTTGATGCAAAAAATTTAAATTAAAATGTAATTATAAAATATTATAATGCTTGTTCACGATGTTATAGAGTATAGGGATAGGAAGTGGAGTGTTTTTTATATTTAGAATTTTATTTTCCAAAAGTACATGTAAAATACACATTTTGACATCAATTTTTAAAAAATCTTTGTGTTCCAAATTCTCGTCTTCCCTCCCCCCACCAAGAACTCTAGCAATTCAATATAAGCTATGCGTGAGGAGTCATACAAAACATTTCCACATTATACAGGTTCTGAAAGAAAGCAGACAAAAACAAAACTTCAGATAAAGGATCTAACAAAAAAATGATGCTTCAATCTGTATACAGTACACTTCACTTAGTATCAGCTTATGCAGGTCCTTCCAGGTCTTTCTGATAGCATCCTGCTCATCATCTTTTTATATAGTAAACTATATTCATATAGTACTTTAAGGTGAATTTCCTTACAATAAACCCATGAGGTTGATTATGCAACAACAGCAATAGATAACATTTATATAGTACCTTATACCTGACAAAGAATTTCTTCACAGAAGCCCAGCAAAATATCATTCATTTTTCATCATCAATCATCATCAATCAATTCTCAATCAAACCTCATCAGCATCCTCAACCAATCCTCATCTTCCTCCAATCCTTCTCATCATCTTCATCATCATTATCATCTTAAATTACTCTTGCCTCTGCTTCAATTTTTTTCAGTTACTATTGTTAACAGTTTCCCTCCATCCTATTCCCTCCACATGCTATTTACTCTATTTTCTATCTTCTTTTACCCTATTCCTCCTCAAAACTGTTTTCCTTCTGACTGCCCTCTCCCCCACTCTGCCTTCTCTTCTTTCACCCCTCCCTCCTTATGCCCTTCCCTTCCTACTTTCCCTGCATAGTTAGAGAGATTACTCCAGCCAATTGAGTGTGTATGTTATTCCCTCCTTGAGTCAACTCTGATGAGAGTAAGATCTTTGAGCCAAACTCATCAATGACTCATTCATTGCCCCACTCCTCCCCTGATCTTTCCCCCCACTCCATAAGTCTTTTTCTGCTTCTTTCATGTGAGATTTCACCCCATTCTACCTCTCCCCTTCCCTCTCCCCCAGTGCAATCCTCTCCCCACTCAATTTTACCCTAAAGATGTCATTATGGGGCATCTAGGTGACACAGTGTACAAAGCACCCATCCTGAGCCCAGGAAGATCAGAGTCCAAATCCAGCCTCAGACAGAAGACACTCACCATCTCAGGTACCCCAGGCATGCCACCCAACCCTGACCAACCCCCCCAAAAAAAGATAAACAAAAAATAAATGCTTTACAGATATCATACCTCCATAATAAATTCCTACATATGCCTTCTGTCTAAATTTATTCCTATCATCTGCCCTAATACTGAGAAAGTTCTTATGAGTTAGATATATCACCTTCCCATGTAGGAATGTAAACAGTTTAACCTTTTAAGATCCTTCATGATTTCTTTTTCCTGTTGTCCTTTATATGCTTCTCTAAGGTCTTGTATTTGAAAGTGAAATTTTCTATTCAGTTCAGGTCTTTTCATCACAAATGCCTGAAATTCCTCTCTTTCAATGAAATCCCATTTTTTCCCTGAATGATTATACTCGGTTTTGTGGGGGAGGTGATTCTTTGATTTAACCCCAATTCCTTTGCCCTCTGGAATATCATATCTCATGCCCTCTTATCCTTTAATGTAGAAGTTGCTGGATCTTGTGTTATCATGATTGTGGCTCCACATTATTTGAATTGTTTCTTTCTATTTTGTCCTTGACCTGGGAGCTCTAGAATTTGGCTATAATATTCCCAGAAGTTGTCATTTTGGGATCTCCTACAGGAGGTGATTTGTGGATCCTTTCAATTTCTATTTTACCTTCTATTTGCAATTTTTTCCTGACAATCTCTTGGAAGCAGTTGTGTAAGCTCCTGTTTTGATCATGGTTTTCAGGTAGTCAAATAATTGCCAAATTATCTCTCCTGGATTTATTTCCAGGTCAGCTGTTTTTCCAAGGAGATATTTCATATTGTCCTCTATTTTTTTATTTATTTGGATTTGCTTTACTGTGTCTTGGTTTCTCACAAAGTCACTAGCTTCCATTTGTTCAATCCTAATTCTTAGACAATAATTTTCTTCAGAGAGCTTTTTTATCTCCTTTTCCATTTGGCTTTTCAAGCTGTTGACTTTTTTTTCATGACTCTCCTGCATTACTCTCATTTTTTCCTCTACCTCACTTACTTTATCTTCAAAGTACATTTTGAGCACTTCTATGGCTTGAGACCAATTCATATTTTTCTTGGAAGCTTTGGATGTAGGAGCCCTGACATTTCTCTCCTCTTCTGAGGGTGTACCTACATCTTCCTTGTCACAAAAGAAACTTTCTGCATTTTGAACTTATTTCTTAACTTTTGACTCTTTTTTTTTTTTTTTGCGGAGCAATGAGGGTTAATTGACTTGCCCAGAGTCACACAGCTAGTAAGTGTCAAGTGTCTGAGGCTGGATTTGAACTCAGGTCCTCCTGAATCCAGGGCCAGTTCTTTATCCACTTCACCATCTAGCTGCCCCCTTTGTACTCCTTCTTAAAGTGGGGCACTGCTTCCTGGATGCACTGTCCCAAGCTTCAGGTGGTCCAAGGTGGTACAATTCCTTCTTAAAGTGGTACATTGCCTCCAGGACACACTATCCCAAGCTTCAGGGGATCCCCGGTGGTAAGATTTAAGGAGGCACATGTTCTCAGCTCATCTGGCCTGTGTTTTGGTCTGTGGATAGCCACAGGTTGTTTGCTCTTTAACCTGGAAACAGATCTAGTTAACTTTGGTTGCAAGTGCAGTCATGCCTGTGCCCCTCCCCAACTTGGAACTACCACCCAAGATTGTGTCCTGTATATGAGCCCGGGCAAAACATCAAAGTTCCATCTCAGTGCCAGCAGAGACCCCTATAATCTTCCCCTGGCCAACCACTCGACCCTCTCACCAGACTGTGAGCTGAGTTAGTCATAGCTCCAGTCTTTTCAGAGGCTCAGGAAGTCCTAGAGTATTTTTTTTCAAAATGTAAACCTTATCCCTGGCATAACCCCAAATAACTTTGTAATATTCCCTATAATACAGAAGGATTAATGAAAGCCAACTTCCTTTAAAATCATTTTATCTTCCCTTCTTGTCTATATCCACACCCTCCCTCAACAATACAAGGTTTCATTATTTCACAATGCCCTAATATTGCATGGATTGTAACACAGTTTGTTAATGTTCTTCACTCATTTTAGTTGAGTCTAAATATTTGTGATCCCATTTTGGGCTTTCTTGGCAAAGACACTGGAGTTGTTTACCATTTGCTTCTCCAGCTCATTTTCCAGATGAGAAAACTGAGGCAAACAGGATTCAGTGACTTGCGTAGGGTCAATAGATTTTTCTGTAATGATAATAAGGGGAAGAAAATAAGCACTCTTTTGTTGGTTAAACTGAATTGTTAAGTTTCCCATTCCACCATTTGACATTTTATTTCCACCTTCTTGTCTTTGCAAAAACTATCCCTCATGTCTAAATCAACTTCCTCCTCACTTTTACTTTATAGATTTCTTATCTTCTTTCAAACAGCAGCTCATAAACAGATCATGAGCTTTTTCTTGATCCATGCTTGCTATTTGCACTATCTCCCTCTTGAAATTACTTTGTAGGGATATGTATATGCTGCATATTTGCTCATTTACATTCTATTTCCTAAAAGCATAATGCAAGCTCCCTGAAGGCAGCGATTTTTTTCTGGGAAAAAAAAATAACAGCATGCTGATTTATACCTACTAGGTATTTCCTAAGGTGAACTGAAAGGAACTTAATATAGGAAAGACTCAGGAAGCCCACTGGTAGAAAAGATTATGCCATTGTGTCTCTCTGATTCACCAAAACCAATTTGTTCTGTTCTTCTTTAAATACTCAATTTTGTGATTCTGAATTTTTCTAAGTATATGCCAGATGGCAAAAGGATAAAATTTGGGAATCCAAAAGCTCCCATTACCCTACAGATTCACATGCACACATGCTTGCACACACACACACACACACACACACACACACATTCATACTCACATACTCACTATTTAATCCTTTAGGTGTTTATTTTGTATTTCACATTTTTTTAAGTCTCTTGTGAAGTCTGAGAGCTCATAAAGTAAATTCTTAAACGTTATGAGAAAGGAAAAAAAAAGGTGAGGTCATTTTTAGGGTTATGTCACTAATTTAAAATCTGAATACTTTCACTTTTTTTTCTTGCCAAAACTGCATTTAAAGAAACTCAAAAACTTATCAATAGATTTCTTTGTGACTTTTACTAATGAAGTGTTTTTTTCCCCCTCACCAGTGGTAGGTGTTGAATAATTTGAATGGGAATTTGAAGGTTCATGGCTTCCAAACCAGCAGGAGTTGAGGTTTAATTGCTTGGAAGTACATTTTCATGGCTGATACTGGTAAGAGAAAAAAAATGTCTCTATGTCAAGAGACTTTAAGCTAATCAGTTAAGCATGACATGGGCCACCACATACCTAGGGACAATGCCACTGCTAACAGCTTGAAGCTAAGGAAAATGTACCAATGGGGAGTTTGCCCAAGCTTTTATTTTATTTTATTTTTACTTACAGGCGTCTTAAATCTAAATAAACTAATAGAGAAATATGATATCTTTACTACTGTCAGGGAAAAAGGAAAGCAACTGTGTCCTTCACCCAATTTTAGCTTCCAAACACATTAGGTCTGTGCTTATTCATTAAGGTAAGACTTGAAAGTCTCTCAGTTGCTAATTCAACCTCTGCACAAACTCAGAGCCTGCTTGTTAGATCTGGTTACACTCCAGAGACCAAGATTTGATTTCCAGCTCTACAGATCAGGTCAAGAATTGCAATAACAATTAGCAATTAGTAGTTAGATCTCAATTTACCACATTAGAAGGTCATATCTCCTAAGCATTTAGTCCCTCGAGGGAAAAGGAATACAGGAAACAGTAAACTGGCAAGCCTTTGAAGGAGGAAGGAGGGAAACAGAATCCAAGATGTCCCTTGAAAAATTTAGAATTTCTAAGTGTGATTTCCTTAAGAACTTAATTAGTCTCATCTTCATTTACATTTTGGGGACTAGTCTGGGCTAGGTCCTAAACACACGCTGTGTGACTTAAAACAACTCCCTTTACTTCTATACAATCTAGTTTTCCCATCTGCAAAATGGAGATAATTATAGATCCCCTGGTCGCTTGGATGAAGGCACAACGTAAATGCTAAGCATTTTAAGTGTTTTTTTGGCCCCTGAAAAACCAACAAAATTAAACCTGCTAAAATGGAAAATGCTGCAAAATATTTTCAAACAGTTTCAAGCTGTGACTCTTTACTGGTAATTCTGTGAGGTAAACATCGGAAGCATTTATAAAACAGAGGTGCTGTGAAAAGTTCTTGGTACTTTTTTTGAAAATGTAATTGACCAAGAAACAACATGAAGTGTGCTTCTGATCAATAGAGTACTGCTCCTTTTAACTATACTCTTTGTCACAACTATTATTAAAATGTAAGCATTGTTAATATTTAACTACTGTAATCTTCCACAAGGTCCCTAGAAAAAATGAAATGAATAAAAATAGATGGATATATACATATACATATCTATGAGTGAATAAATGAATGAATAGAAAAAAATAGATTGACTGAATAAAATTTTAAATGCCTTAAGAGGAAATGGATGTTGTAACTTGACTCTATTAGAAAGTATGTAAAGAAGAATGTTTCAAACTTTGTCATGTTGACAATAAAAGTCACAAGTTATCATAAGAGTTCAATTCTATTCATAACCATTAGAAAGAACTTTCAAGATTGGAGGATGCAAAATTTCCTCTACTTAAAAAAAAAGCCACAGCTCATAAATTTAAGAATTCAGATCTATCTAAGAAATTTTCAGTCAATACACATTTGACCATGGAAAGATCAACACTGCATGCTTTATCATGGTGGGTTATCACATGGTTACTTGCTATGAAAGAAAATATTTGATATTGTGGATACTAATACAGGTTTGATCTCTCTAGTAAAATCCATTTAGCATTGACTTTTTCTTCAAATGAATATCAAGCATACTTTGGGTAAATGTTTTTTTGGGGATGGGCAGGCTGATTTTCTATCATTTCAAGTAATCCTTTAGAATTATGACATGTTTCATTAGTTTTATAATAAAAATGCTTTTCTTAGAGATTTTATATAATGCAATACTTTTAAATTAGTTGTATTAATCCACATTTTCTTGTCACCTGAAATTGAAAATTTCAAGTTTTAAATTGCAAATCTTAAAGGGATACAGTTTTGAAATGTAATTTTGACCTCAATATGAGGACATTGATACAGTAAAACAATAATGTAATAAAGCACATTATATTCTATGTAGATAGATATTCAAGAGTTAGATAATTTTCCACAAAACTCTCAATAACATATGAAGAAACCTCAATCAAGCTTGCCTAACTACAGGGTAGCTGTTAATCCCATTCACTAAAATTAGCATTATAAAGGGGTTCTATTGCACTGTGTAGAATGTTCAGTGTTGATCTTGTTACTTGGCTTTTCCCATGCACAGATCATAGAGTATAGAGACTCTCACATGAATGAGACTAATGACCAACTTCTGGGAGAGAACACATTCTGTTTTCCCCCTTCCACAGGGATGAAAGTAGCTTCGCAGCCAGAATAAACTGTCTTTAAATCTAACAGATTAAAAGAGTTGTTGTCGTCGGCATCGTTGTCTTCTTCCTCTTCCTCTTCCTCTTCCTCTTCCTCTTCCTCTTCCTCTTCCTCTTCTTCTTCTTCTTCCTCTTCTTCTTCTTCTTCTTCCTCTTCTTCTTCTTCTTCTTCCTCTTCTTCTTCTTCTTCTTCTTCTTCTTCTTCTTCTTCTTCTTCTCTCTAGATCTAGAAAGAGGTGACAGTCATGTTCACTGACAGCATAGGTGCTTTATAACTGATGGGGTTCCAAGTAGGGCTACCTTCACCCTTTTTTCCATTTGACCTTTATCCTGGAGAAGCAGGCTGTTTTTTCTGCTTCATTTGTTCTTTTCAGTTAGGTGACTCAGTAAATAAAAAGCTTGGCCTGGAGAAAGGAAGACTTGAGACACATATTAGCTGTGTATCCTTGGGCAAGTCTCTTAACCTCTATTTTCTGTAGTTTTGTCATCTGTAAAATGGGGATAACATGAGCACCTACCTCTCAGAGTTGTTGTGAGCATCAAATGAGATGATGGTGGTGGTGGTGTTGGTAGTGGTGGTGGTATTGGCTGTGTTAAGAGCTGGGAAGTAACTTCCCCTACCATCTATGGAATTATCTCCCATATCCCCTGTATGTATCATATATGTATCTAGATTTATTTTTTTCACATTGTCCCTCTCATTGCTACATACGGTTCTTAAAGACAGGGAGTTTCTATGTCATTCCTTGTATCCCCACCTTCACCTCAAATTGAAAATGCTAAGCCTTTATTATTGTTGTTGTTACTATTATTATTACATAGTGACTGGAACATAGTAGGCGTTTTATTATTTTATTGAGAGGGAGGATGAGAAGGAGGAGAAGGGAGAAGAGGTGGAGGAGGAGAAGGGAAAGGAAGAAAAAACAAAATTATACATATAAGTCAATCAGTCAGAAATTAGATATTGGACAAACAAGGAGAAAAGTGTCCATGCATAGTCAGTCTTCATTTATAAAATCTCAAACAATCTTTAGTGTATTGACCTAAATATTTTCTAATCTATATTCTACCTTACTGCTTAACAAAGGCAAGGAAACATAATTCTACTCATAGTATTTGCTCACTTTAATTTTGAAAATAACTCTTATGATGACCTTGAAAGTAGAAGTGTGTTTACTTTTTGGTGGAACATTCATTAGTAATGTCAATCCTACAAATGTTAATGCCAAGTAGGTAAAATATATGAATAATAATTTTTTCTGTGATCTTGAAAATGGAGATAGTTCTAACATAATAAAAAGGGTAGGCATTAATATATGATAATATTTTAAAAGTTCTGTAAATAGGATGAATGGAAATGGTATTACATTAAAACAGGGAACAAATTATCAGTGCTGGAGAACATTTATTGAATCTTGAAATGTAAACTATAGCAGCAGAATCACAGACTGACATTGCTAGAATGGGCAAGGACCTTGGAAGGCAACTGGTTCTATTTGTACCTGACCGAAATTCTTTGCTACAATATCATAAGAAATGGTCAAACTGCATTCCTTTTAGGAATTTCGATGATAAGGAGCAAAGTCAATACCTCTTGGAGTCGTTTGTTATACTGTGTAGTTCCTGTTGTTAGGTGACTGGTAGGTGATTCTTCTCAAATACAGCTCCAAATGTGTGGCCTTATTCATGCCCTGTGAGTTATTCTTTTTTTAATCTTCTGTGGCCAGACAGAAAAAGTCTAATCTCTTTCCCATGTCATAGCCTTTAAAATACTCTAAAATAGCCAAGTTATTCTCATCATCTATTCTCTAGGTTAAACATCAGTCAATAAACTATGAGCAGCTAAGTGGCACAATGAATAGAGTGCCAGGACTACAGTCAGGAAGACTCATCTTCATAAGTTCAAATCTAGCCTCAGACAGTAGCTGTGTGACCCTGGACAAGTCTCTTAACCCTGTTTATCTCAGTTCTTCATCTGTAAAATAAGCTGGAGAAGGAAATAGGAAACTACTCCAGTATCTTTGCCAAGAAAACCTCAAATGGGGTGATGAAGAGTTAGACATGACTGAATATCAACAATTACCTAGCATTTATTATGCAACTACCATATATCAGGCACTCTACTAGGCACAGGAATACAATGACAAAAATAGTGCCTGATCTAAAGAAGTTGAATAGTATCATGTGCCATTTCACTTTGTTGGGATCTCACAGAATCATAGGATTTAGGACTAGAAGAGAATGCAACAATCTGTTAGTACAACCTTCTAATACAAAATGAATTTTTCACCACATCATATAAAAAATCTATTGAACCACTCCTTCTTCCTTTCGTTTTTATTTAGAATTTTATTTTTCCCCAATTGCATGTAAAAACGATTTTAACATCCATTTTTAAAATGCTGTGTTCCAAATTCTCTCTCCCTTCCCCCTATAAATGCAAGCGATTCAATATAAGTTATACATGTGGGGGCAGCTAGGTGGTGCAGTGGATAGAGCACCAGCCCTGGAGTCAGGAGGACCTGAGTTCAAATCTGACCTCTGGGCAAGTCATTTAACTCCAATTCCCTCACCAAAAAACCACCACCAACAACAACAAAAAAAAACAAACAAAAAAAACCCCAAAACAAATAAGTTATACATGTGTAGTCATGCAAAACATTTCCATATTAGTCAGGTTGTGAAAGAAAATAGACAAAAAGAAACTAAAAAAAATTCATGCTTCAATCTGTATTCAGAAACCATAAGTTCTCACATTTTTCATAAGTCCTTCAGACTTATCTTGGATCATTGTATTGCTGAGAATAGCTAAGTCATTCACAGCTGATAATCTTACACTATTCCTGTTACTTTGTATGCAGTACATTTCACTTTGCATCAGCTCATCTAAGTCTTTCCAGGTTTTTCTGAGAGCATCCTACTCATTTCTTATAGCACAATAGTGTTCCATCATAATCTCATCCCACAATTTGTTCAGCCATTCCATGGACATCTCCTCAATTTTGAATTCTTTCACCAGAGGAGGGCTGCCATAAATATTTTTTTGTACATATAGGTCCTTTAACCCTTTAACTTTTGGGGTTTTTTCTCTTTTTGTATACTGACATAGTAGTGGTATTCATCAAAGAATATGCCTGGTTTTATAGACCTTTGAGCATAATTCCAAACTGCTCTACAGAATGTTTGAAGCAGTTTACAACTCCACCAATGGTGCATTAATGTCTCATTTTCCTCATATCCCCTACTGCATTCATCATTTTCCTTTGCTGTCCTATTATCAAATCCAATAGGTATGAGATAGTATCCCAGAATTGCCCTGACTTGCATCTTTCTAATCAATAGTGAGTCAAATATTTTTTTAATATGGATATATACAGATTTGATAATTTTATCTGAAAACTCTTCATATTTTTTCTCATTTATCAATTGCAGAATGGCTATCATTCTAATGAATTTGACTCAGTTCCCTAAATGTTTGAGAAATGAGGACTTTGTCAGACAAACTTGTTTCAAAATTTTTTCAGTTACTATTGCTAACTGTATTTCCCTTCATTCTATTCCTTCCCCATGCCATTTACTCTATTCTGTATCTTCTTTCACCCTGTCCCTCCTCAAAAAGGTTTTGCTTCTGACTTTCCCCTCCCTCAATCTGCCCTCCCTTCTATCACTACCAGCCCCAATCCCTTTCCCCTCCTACTTTCTTGAAGGGTAAAATAGATTACTATACCCAATTGACTGTGTATGTTATTCCCTCTTTGAGACAATTCTTTAGAGAGTAAGGCTCACTAACTCCTTAGGACCTCACACATCTTCCCCTCTACTGTATAGCTTTCTCTTTCTTCTTTTATGTGAGACACTTTACCCTATTCCACCTCTCCCTTTTTCTTTATCCCAGTGCATTCTTCTCTCACCCCTTCATTTTATTTTATTTTTAAAGATATCATTGGGGCAGCTAGGTAGCACATGAGCAAGTCGCTTAACCCCAACTGCATCATCCAAAAAAAAAAAAGATATCATCCCTTCATATTCAACTCATACCTTTGCCCTCTGTCTAAATACACTCCACACAGCTGCCCAAATAATGAGAAAGTTCTTATGAATTACAAGCATCATCTTCCCAAACCACCACTGCTTGAAGTAGGATATTCCACTTTTCAAAAACTCTAATTGTTAGGAAGATTTGTGGGGGTGATTTTTCTCCTAATATCCTGTCCCTATTTGTCTCTTTCCAACTTTCATCATCCCTCATCACCCTAGATTGCCTCCTCTGAAAATCCAGTATATTGGGAATATTCTCCCTAAGATATGCTCCTCAGAATTGATTGCAAAACTCTATATGTGATCTGGCAAGGTCTGCAAATAGAGATCAACATTCATCATGTACAGAGAGACTAATTTTTGGAACTTAAAAAAACAAACAAACAACAAGGAGAAGAAAAAACAAAACCTCCCATCTATTTTAGAACTAGATAGTGTGATTATATGAACATCTTTGAGACACTTTTCTTCCTGGAATAATACTATTTGCAATTTCTACCTCCCAGTGTTGTTATGAGGAAAGTGTTTTACAAATCATAAAGTGGTTTAAAATGTGTGACCATTATTTTTTAATCAATTAATATTAAATGTAATGATGATAGGGGATAATTATCAAAGATCCATCTATATTATGTTTATGTATAAAAACAAATGACACATGAGTTTGATTTATTAGTTTTGGTGACCAGTGAAGAATCATGGGATCATGTATTTAGAGCTAGAAGACACATTAGGTGTCACTGAAAGCAAGTCCCTCTTTGTACAGGAGAGAAAATTGAGGCCAGACACATGACTGAGGTATAGCAATTGCACTAACTAGTAACTAGGGAGGAATTTAATCAAAGATTTTCTTTACCACAAGGACTACCTTGTACCCATGTGTCAAGATAATGGAATGTGATAGATGAGATTTAGCAGATACTCAAGGACCCACCTGGAGACTGGTTTAAACTGATTGAATTGGACTGCTGACTGGATTATTGGCTTACTTCCAGTATACTGGACTGTAAGCACATCTGGCTGGTACTTAAGGGTACTTAGGAAGGTGATTGTTCTCAGAAGCTAAGAACTTTGAATTTTACATCAAGACCACCTTCCGGTCCAGTGAACCAATGAATTTGAATGACACTAGCCAATCAGCTTGAAGAACCTCCCATTTCTCAGAATGGAATAGGAAGGAGGAAGCAGATGCTGGTGAGAGAGCTCAGCATCCTTTTCGGTGCTAGAGATTGGCATGGTGGCAGAGGACTTCAGAAGTGGGAGCTTAGGAAGGTTAGGATTGCCAGGTTATAGGAAATCGCTTCTCAATCTTTCTCTTTCTTTTACTATCTTTCAATAAACCCTTAAAAACCTAAACTTGTTTATCAGTGATTTTAGTCAGTTTCCCCCAAAACTGGGGGGACAGATTAGAACCCACATTTAGAATTTTGAATTACACACCCACCATACAATGTTGCCATTTTGGGAGGGGGCAAAGAGGGTTAAGTGACTTGCCCAGGGTCACACAGCCAGTAAGTGTCAAGTATCTGAGTTTGGATTTGAACTCAGGTCCTCTTGAATTCGGGGCCGGTGCTTCATCCACTGCACCACCTAGCTGCCCCGCTACAATGTTGCCTTTTATATATAATTCTTATTTCTTTCCTTCTCAACTAATGGAATTCTAACTTGAAGCACACTGAACTATATCTTTTAAAAGACAATAAGAAATCCCAGAGCTGGAAAAGGGACTTCAGACATAGGTCCCTATTTTCTTTCTCATCAGCATTGAAGAGTATGTAGTGCCATAAGAATAGAAATATAGAATGTTTTCTTAGGATGATAAAGGAATTATTATAAACATGGGGAATGTCTAAATTGACTTGGTCTGGTGGGTTTTGTTTGGTATTTTGAGCTCCTTATAAGAGAATAATACAAAATAATTAGCAAAAAAAAAAATCTAAAGTAACATAAGATACTGTTAGGCATAATTTTCTTTTTCTTCTTTTTTTTTTGTGGGGCATTGAGAGTTAAGTGACTTGGCCAAGTTCACACAGCTTATAAGTGTTAAGTGTCTGAGGTTGGATTTGATCTCAGGTCCTTCTGAACCAAGGGCCAGTGCTTTGTCCGCTGTGCCACCTAGCTGCCCTGTAAAGAGGAATATTTTTTTTCTTTTTTTTAAACAGGCATACTTTTGAGAAAAGAAAATATTCTTAACTTATATGACTCAAATCATATTTAAAAAACTGTGTTCAGTTCTATGAAACCAGATTTGGGAAAGATTACTCATAAACTGAAGTATTTCCAGAGGAAGACAATCATAGTGAGAAGATTTGAGACTATTCTATCTGAGAAACAATTGGTAGAATCAAAGATTATTTCTTTCAAGAAGAGAAGACTTAATGTTTTTTGCTGTTTTCAAATATATTTCCCTTTCTGGAGCTATTTCCCGAACTCCCACTCAATCTGGTGTTTTGGGGTTGTTATTGTTGTTTAGTTGTCAGTCATGACTGACACTTCATGATCCCATTTGGGGTTTTATTGGCAAAGATACTGGAGTGGTTTGCCATTTCCTTTTTCAGCTCTTTACACAGATAAGGAAACCAAGGCCAAAAGGGTTAAATGACTTGCCCAGTGTCATGGAGCTAGTACATGTCTGAGGCTGGATTTAAACTCAGGTCTTCCTGACTCCAGGTATAGAGATCTTTCAACTGCACCACCTAGCTGCCCATATTCTCTTTTTGAAACTATTCCCTCCCTCATATGGCTCTCTGAATCTTTGTTTTTCATCAATGTGCCTTGTGTTTGTCTCTCTGCTCCTGCCTTGATTTGCTTCCAAGTTGATTTCTCTAATAACAAGTTCAGTGAGGAGAGTAGAAAAGACAAACTTTTTTTTTCTCCTTAGGAGTTAAGATTTCTTTTATGGTCTAGATTATCTTTTGTTGTGTATGAGAACAGAATTTCTGTGCTAACTTGTTGTCCTACAAAGCCCCTTCAAAAGTTTAGAATATTGCAAAGAGAAAATATTTGTTAAAAAAAAAGCACTTGGGGGGGGGCAGCTAGATGGCACAGTGGATAAAGCACCGGCCCTGGATTCAGGAACAGCTGAGTTCAAATTCAGCCTCAGATACTTGACACTAGCTGTGTGACCCTGGGCAAGTCACTTAACCCCCATTGACCTGCAAAAAAACAATTAAATTTAAATTTAAAAAAATTTCAAAAATTAAAAAGCACTTAGAACAGTGTCTGGCACATACTAGGTGTTATATAAATGGGTGACATATAAATGCTAATTCTCTTCCTCTTCCACTCTATTAGCCCTGTCTTCCTGAAATGAAATATTATCTTACTGCCTTAATAAGCTTGGGATGCCGCAGGTACTCTGAACTCAACATCCTTTTATCATAAATTCATAGCCAAGTCTCTACCAGGATACCTAAAACAAGATCTTGTCCTCTTAGTTTCTGATGTCTTCATTTAACAAGTAAAGAAACTGAGGCATTGAGAAGTGACTTACCCAAGGCCACTGGTATAGTAAAGAACCAAAATCCATTAATTCCAAATCATAAACTGTTTTATTCATTCATTCATTCATTCATGTATTTATTTTTCAAATCATATGTTCTTTATGCTGTACCCTTTATAAATATTATTCCCTTTGAGCATCATCCTAACCATGTTATATACTCATTGCAAGTATTATTTTTTCTCAGGTTGCAAATGAGAATATGAAGAATTAGAGAAGTTAAGGGATTTACCTGTGGTCACACAGTGAATGTGTTGAGAATAAGATTTCCAGTTCTATTTCCACTTCTTTAAAAAAAAAAAATCTGATATGAATGCTAAGGCACTATGGACGAACTTTGGATAATCAGGAATAATGAGAGGGGTAAAAGAGATTGACCTATTAATGTTAAACTATTTACTTTCCATCCATTATGCTTCCACAAGCTTATCTTTTCCCTTAGATTTCATAGAATCTCAAGACAGGAAATTTTAGATAATCTTAAATCACCTTTCTTATTTTATGTAATAAATTTGTTTCAGAATCCTTTGCATTGTCTGTATACCAGATCCCATAGATGGTATTTCCTTCATTTTACTAAAATGGCTTCAGGGATCAAGGCATTTTGTCAACACTTTCCTGAAATACTATACCTTCTTTCATGCCATATGTCTCATATTCAGATACAAACTTTACTTACTGAATTTACCAAGCAATCTTCTCCCTTTGTGATAATGCCAGTGCACACTCCTCATTTTTTTGTTTGTGTGCTAAAGGTGACCTCCCACATCACCATTATTAAATCAATGCTGCCTTATCCAGTTATTAAAATACAACACTTCCTCCTTTTACATCTTGTCAATATCTTCAGATGGATTGTCTGTTTGATTCACCTGATGGGCAGAAGCACTTCATGAAGTATTTGATGAACAACTTGTGAGTCAATTTTGGCCATTTTTTGCTTTGATCTACTAGTTGGATTTCTCTTGGGTATCTTTCCTCTTGTCATGCATCAGAGAAAAATTATATTTTATTGTTCATCATAATTAATAATTCATTGAACTGTACCAAATGAATGCACTGAAAATATGGATATAAATCTTATGAAGTCTCTGGTTAGAGAAGTCAAAGTCACGGTGGACTTTTCTATTTGCATTATGAATTTTCAGGCAAAGATATTAGATCATGAACCATCAGAGTAAGTTGAGAATTATAACAAAAATGAGACAAATTGCTTACTTGTACTGTATGAGGAAACTCACTTGTAAAATGCCAAATGAGGCATCCTGGAAAAATACAGTCTAATCCTCAAGTGTACACACTTGAATTAATGGCTAGATTATCTCAGTCTTAGAAACTCTGGTACACTGGGAGGGTGAAAGGGAGGTTACAGGAATTCTTCCGTGATTTTACTGTGAATACCCACACTGGTCTTAATTAGGCAGATTACCTGTTAGGTATGGTATAGTGAGCTGTACATTTTCGAACAGACTTTTCCTCAAGGCAAATGGAAGGAAAAGTCAGAAGGAATTACCATCTACACAACTGTGAGGATTCTATTAGAGGGTCTAGTAAAAATGACATCTTCCTTGCCTCACCATTTAATATTTAATTCAATTAAACACGTAAAAGTTTGTTAAAATATTGATTGCTGATTTCTTACAGCTCACCTCACCATCCATTAATATTTTTGCTTCTTTGGTCAGTTTTGTGGATATGTTTTTTTTTTTAATTAATGACAGAACTAATCATCAGGGTGTGCTGGAAAGACTACTAAATTAGGCGTTAAGAAACCTAGTTTAAAAAGCAACAAGAACAACAAAACAAATGGGGCAGCTAGGTGGTGCAGTGCATAAAGCATTGGCCCTGGATTCAGGAAGACCTGAGTTAAAATCTAGCTTGCCACTTGACACTTACTAGCTGTGTAACCCCGGGCAAGTTACTTAGCTCTCATTGCCCCACAAAAACAAAACAAAACAAAAAAAACCAAGAAACAGTTTTGCCATCAAATAGCTCTGTAAGAACTCCTTTAAATATATATGAGCCTCAGTTTCCTTATATGGAAAGTGAGGGAAATGAACTAGATTATCTTTAATGTTCTGTAGATACAGTTCTCTAATGCATGAAATAAGGATTCTACTTCATGTTGAAGAGACTGGAGGCAGAAAAAGAAATAAAAATCCGTCAATCTTTAAGAAACCATACTAAAAAGTAAACTACCAAAACTGAGCATCTTGTCCCAGGGAGATAAATAAGCCTTCTTAGAAAGAGTCTTTGCATAAAATTCCTCTTTTATAAAGTCAAATCGGCCAAAACAAAGTCATGATAAAAATGCAAGAAAATGTGAATGTTTACTAATTGGTTCAGGATGCAAGTGTTAACTTGCTGTATATATGCTAAATTCCTGAATCTTATTTAATCGGTTTATTCAGCTAACCACCTACAGGGAAGGGTCACTGTGTCAAGCAATACTGAATGGTATTTTGTGTGAATTGGGAACAGAGCTTTTTAAAGGCCAGAGGTTTAGCAACATAAACCAGATGTTCTCATTTGAAAAAAGCCAACTTTTTTTTTGGAGGGGGGGGGACAAGAAAGAAAGAAAGGTCAGACTCTTAGATCTTTAAAAAAAAAATCTTACACCAAGCACATTCCATGGAAACTAAGAATTTTATAGTTCAAGTAGAGCTGTTCCACTAATTTTTAGATGAAATATTTGCTCTGATATGAACCATTCATGATTTATTTCTATTTCTGAAGTGTATTAAGAGAGTTAAAGGTTTATTTAATCATTTAAAGCACCTTAATATTAGGCTATTGAAAATTCCCTTTCCTTTTAAGGGAAACAATGTTGATTAAAAAACAAAACCAGTACATAATTTTAAATATAAAAGTCCATAATAAATGTCAGAACTTACTATTTGTGTAGAAAAATCTAGGTCATGGTATGACTGTAGAAGAAGAGCTTTGTTTAAATCAGTTTGTATAAAGGGTGATGCTTTCAGTGTCTCAGGGTAGGGCTACTCAAAATGTGGGATGCCTTTTGTTTCCTTTCCAAATGTGACTGGTATAAGTGAGACTAAAGCTGGCACATTCCCCTGTCTTGTGATCCTATGTCCATGCAGTATCTCTATAACATGTAATTTAGAAGTAAAATAGGGGCAATTTGAAAATGTTTATTCCCCCTTGATGCATTTACCCCAGCTCAATTCTTCATGAAAAAGATAGACATGATTTTCTTCATGTTCATACTTCACTATATTTTTTTCTATGACTTCACCCAGATTCATTAATATTGAAACAGTTTATGGGACTTTATTGGTCTTAACCAAAGGAGAACTCAGATGGAAAATTAATTTTAGTAGTTTCCAAGAATTTGGCACCACTCCTTTCCGTAAATAAATGTCCCATTCAGTATTAATGGTATGCAATATAGATATCAAAGTAAGACTGAGCCCTTAGAATCACGGTGGCATCACATTTGTCCTGATAATCCCATATGGTGAGTCTATAGTGGTATGACTTGCAATAAAGACTTTGACACTGTCATTAGCCCTATAGCTTTTACTGTGTTATGTCCTCATTTTCCCCCTTCTATTTATGTCTGTGCCTGAAAAACCTACTAGTATCTAAAACAATTCACTAAAATTATACATAGCAGAGGGAATGGTGGCCTTCCTTGGTAGAGGGAACATTGTACTTGGAGTTCCCTACACCAAGTAAATCACAGGTCTGGTGATTAGCATAGTGCCTTGAGCACAGGTTTTGCTATCTGCAAAATAAATATAATGGTCACATTAGATAATCCCTAAGGTCATTTCATATTTATTGTTGATGATGGTAAGGTATGAATATATAAGTGCACTGAGTAATCATTTAGGATGTGTTATTTGTAAAATATAAGGACCAGAATAGTCAATACCTCAGATCCCTTTACTTTTGTTATTAATAATGGCAATATAAGTACCTATATCTATAAATCAATAAATCTGTCTATTTGTCTCTCTTTCAGTTTCTCATTTCATTATCACTATTCCTAGATGTTCATCAGTGTTAGGTACTCACATGTTAATAAATTGGTATTAACATCAACCCAGGTTATTTTGACACTGAGATCAGCCCTTTCTCTACTATACCATGTGGCATTTTGAAGTTCTCTCTTTCCTCTCCTCTCCCATATTTTCCTTTACAACATGATGTGTAATTTAAGATTCTAAATGTGGGTTCTAATCTGTTCCCCAGGTTTTGGGGGAAACTGACTAAAATCACTGATAAAACGAGTTTAGGTTTTTAAGGGTTTATTGAAAGATAGAAAGAGAAAGATTGAGAACAGAATTCCAACAGCCTGGCATTCCTATCTTTCCTCAAATTTCCTGTGAACTCCTCTGCCACCACCACCACCATCAAGTCAGGAACCCAAAAAAGAGACAGACCTCTCCGTGCAGGCCCTCCTTCCTCCTTCCTGTCCCCTCCCAGAAAATGGGAGGCTCCTCAAGTTGATTGGCTGGTAGCCTTGGTGGACAGTACCCATGCACAAATGTTACTTCCTGACTCCAAGGAAAAGCCGCATGGCCTTGCCCTCTGAGACATTCTCCTCATGGTGGAGCTTTCCTATAGTAAGTCTCCAGTAGGTGCCGTCATTCCAATCATTACAGTGAGGAACCATAAATAGTGTATTATTTTATATTGCATGACATAATATAGTAATTATGTAGTTATTTATTTAATATTGAATATAAAACATCAAATAATAATATTAAATATTAATATAGTAACCATTGAATAGATTAAATAGTGGTATATAATATTAATAATATATGTATATTTAAATATTAATAAAGTCAATGATATAATGTTTTATATTATTATTTAAAGGTACAAATATATATATACATATCTCACTTTCAACAACAAATATGAAGGGACTTTAGAGATTGTTTAATTTGACACTCCACATTTTTCTTATATTACACATTATAAAACCTGAGCAATAACTGAATATAAATTCACTTTGAGTCACAAACCTTCCTTCCTCCCTCCCTCCCTCTCTCTTCACTTCCTCCCTCTCTCACTTCCTGTCTCTGTCTCTGTTTGTCTCTCGTTCCCCCTTCTCCTTCCTTCCTTCCTTCCTTCCTTCCTTCCTTCCTTCCTTCCTTCCTTCCTTCCTTCCTTCCTTCCTTCCTTCCTTCCTTCCTTCCTTCCTTCTTTCTTTTCCCTTTCTCTATCATTTATAAGTACCTATGCCAATAGCTACATCTATATTATACTATGTGATAGACATAGAGTGACTAGTGATATAGCAAGCACCTATTATAAATCATGTATCATATGTGTGTCTATGTGTGTGCATTTATCACTATAATTGGAAACAAAATTCTAACCTATAACTCATTTTATTGATGAGATATCTAAGTAATTACTGGGTGCATGGAATTTTGTTAAACACTGAAAATGCATAGAAAAATAAACTTGTCCCTGCTCCCTGCTTCACTGAAATCATACTGAGGACAATTACAAGAATGCGTAGTAGTCATATGTACCTCATCCTATCATTCCATGATTTTGATCACATCTCTTACATCTCTATATTTTGAAAGCTTTGTTATCCATAGTTTAGAGATACTGACCATTTTCAGTGGGAACACCAATTTAAAACATTTTAAGGGTTTTTTTCTCTTTTTCTTAATATATCAATGTTATACCTAGTCAATTGTGTGCAACAGTTCAATCTATGATAATGGTTTTATTCTGCTGGATTTTGTTGGTTGATATCTGTATTCATAGTATAGAGATTTATCACCTATAGCACCATGAACTATATAAAATTTCTGGTTACTATTTTATGATTTCCTAGACCTTTGGGAGGTACAAAATTACCACAACCTACATTGATGTGTTGCACAGTTTCTACCAAAACCTTGCATATTCTACATTGTTTACTAAATTCTAACTTCTGGTGGAAATAGCCCAGTCATACATTACTAGTATAAACCTTTATCTATTTTTTGGGGGGGTTAAGCCAATTGGGGTTAAGTGACTTGCTCAGGGTCATACAGTTTGTAAGTTTCAAGTGTCTGAGGCCAGATTTGAACTCAGGTCCTCCTGACTCCAGGGCAGGTGCTCTATTCATTGCTCCACCTAGCTGCCCCACCTTTATTTTTAAACAAATCAGCAAAAACACAGATTTGTTCTACACTTCTTTATCAGCTTATTGTTGGCAGAGTTCATGCAGATGTTACCCATGAAGGTTCTTTTGATTCCATAATTGCATCTAAACATTTTATAGGAGCTATCAGGAGGTCACCCACTTTTTTATTTTTCTATTTGTCATATTCATTAGTATATATCTATTATCAGCCTTTCCTTTTGCTTGGTGAATGGATATCTGCTTGTTCAAGAAGTCTTTCTGTAGGTTTTCAGTTAGAGTTAGCCTGTGTTCTGAAATTGTCGGTCTTCTTTTTTATTTTTTTTATTTTATTTTTACAGAAGAATAGTCTTTTTTGGTTCTTTTAGGATGTTGGCATTGTTTTCTTAATATTATACAGCTTTTGGTTAGGATATTTTCCAAATACATTTATGATTCCTTATTTTATCCTATTTATCATTTAAAAATAAGGCAAGAGGGGGGCAGCTAGATGGCGCAGTGGTTAAAGCACCGGCCCTGGATTTAGGAGGACCTGAGTACAAATCCGGCCTCAGACACTTGACACTTACTAGCTGTGTGACCCTGGGCAAGTCACTTGACCCCCATTGCCTAAAAAACAAAAAATAAGGCAAGAGGGGCAGCTAGGTGGCACAGTGGATAAAGCACCAGTCCTGGAAACAGGAGGACCTGAGTTCAAATTCGGCCTCAGATACTTGACACTTACTAGCTGTGTGACTCTGGGCAAGTCCCTTAATCCCAATTGCCATGCAAACAAACAAACAACAATATGGCAAGAAAACCTTTCAATTTTTTATTTTTATGTTGTTTATAATTTCCATGGCCCTTTGATATATCTTATACCCTTCAATTTTGTGGCTGTTCTATT
This sequence comes from Dromiciops gliroides, assembly GCF_019393635.1. NCBI lineage: Eukaryota > Metazoa > Chordata > Mammalia > Microbiotheria > Microbiotheriidae > Dromiciops > Dromiciops gliroides. The sequence continues at coordinate 49,631,021 of NC_057864.1, read as the reverse complement.
TTATCTCCCAAAGATTATTCAATTCCATTATTCCCTTAGAAAAATAAATACACCCAACTCTGACTGAAATAAATAAACTGTCTGTCTTACAGGGTTGTTGTGAGGTAAGCGTTTTGCAGTCCTTAAAGTGTTATGGAAATGTGAGTTGTTATTATGTTATTTAAAAAAAAATAAACACTACACAGCAGATGTTTTCATTGTCACAGCTTCCTCACATGGAACAACTAGTTCGAAGCATTTACAATGTTACCTGCATAACAATAAAATGACCTGCCATGAACTGAGCCATGGAAAATGGTTGGTCTTCGTCTCCCTGGCCCCATTCAGGATTGCTCATTATGAGCAAGTTGTCACAGAGCTTCAGAAATTAACAAATAAGGAAGAAGAAAAAAAGACCCCTTCAGTCAAAAGTCAAGAGACAGATTGTATTACATTATTCTTAGTAAGAAAAAAAAAGCTTTATGAATATTTTGGAAGAATTTTTTAGTAACTATCCCATGGTGACAGATGGAGTTCTTGCACACAGGATCTTTATTCTGAATGAGTCATCTGTGCTTATTAGTTATACTTCTGGCTTCTATAATACCTCTCTGGAAGTTCATGGGAGGGAGGATATTTTATTCTGAATAGAGGGTGAACTCTCCTTATCAAATTTTAGGTGTTTTGAGGACATGGAACTTTGGTACCTGCTAGCTTAGGCTCTTAGAGAAATCCATCTTTCTTGACAATAACCATTCATTAAATGACATCTCTATTCCAGTCATTATAGCAGAAGCAATGGGTGGTTGTTGTGAATAGGTGATGGGCTTGACATCAACAGGAAAAACCCAAGGAAACAAACAAAAAAACCCTTTCCTGACAATAGAAGCTATCTGATATGATGTGTCTTGGATGGTTATGAGTTCTGTTCCCCTGAGTACAGCACAAGTCTTTGAACATATTCAGAAAAGAATAAGTATTTGCTGAATGATTTTTGTTTGGCCCCAAAAGTCAGTGCTAGAAGCAAAAGGTGGAAGTTATATAGAGTCAGATTTCATCTTTGAGACATGGAAATTTTGACCAATAAGGAGAGTTTTCAAAGGCATCATGGGCAGTTTCAAGTATTGAAGAATTATCCAAGACTGGAAGCAATCTAAAGATGCAAAATTCAGGTCTTCCTCATCCAAAGGCCAGTGTTCTATCCACTAAGTCCACTAGCTTCCAGGCACCACAATAACCTTAAGGAATAATGTCATCTAATTTAAGTTATTTAAAGTTCTCCCCTTCTATGGTGAAGACAGGAGTGAAGTGGAACAAGCATAGGCAGCTTCTGCGGCTTGAGCATCAGGGTCCAGTCTTGGAAGCTTTTGCCTCCTCCCTGAGAGGAGCATGAGTCTATAGGAACCTCCACACAACTCACAAATGATGGAAGTGATTGCTTCTGACCCCTCTCCAACACATATAAAGGAGGATGAGCTAATGAAGTGTCTAGGTTTGGAGAGTTGGGAAACAGCTTTTATGACCAAGGGGAAAGGAAGAACTCCAGTTCATCTCTGCACTGGAAAAGTCAGCTGGGCCCCAATACAAGTAGGTTAAAGAGATGGCAGCAATGGAGCCAAAACTGTTTCCACTGTGACCATCTTCCCACTAATATAAGAATGATTCTTCATTAGAATAATATAATTAATAATAAAAGAGCAACAATCATGTGATTCTAATAACAAATGCAGAAAGCTTCTATGACTAAATATAGTAATCACTTACATTTTTCAAACATTTAAACAGCAAAAGGATAGAAGGGATAATTTTAATATACTATATAATATATTTCTAGATTATGAGAAGCCAAAAGTATAAAGCATATAAAGTGGTCTTCAAACATTAAAGTGGCATATAAAATATAACTCATACAGGGCATACATAAACCTGTATGTTTGCATATAAATATATGTCAATTTGTGCATTTATATGTGTGACATCGATGTGCCACATGCACATGCAAATATAAAGGTCTATAGAATTTTTCTATAGAACTACATGTATATGTATATTGTATGAATGTAAGTCAATGTATCTGTGTGTTTCATGTACATATATAAATGTATAGTTCCATAGTCATTTATACTTCTCTATATATACCTAATTAAATATAAAGTATGTATAGATAATTATAGACTTTATGCTATGTTTCCATCACTTTCCCATTGCAAAACTGCAGGTTTTAGCCTTTGTTTCTACCTAAATATGTCTATATATCCATCTGTTTATATAGATATCTATATATGTAATTGTCTACAGAGATGAGGGAGAGAGGGGGGGGAGAGAGAGAGAGAGAGAGAGAGAGAGAGAGAGAGAGAGAGAGAGCAAAACCTCATGTTATTTACAATGTGAAAATGATGGAACTTTTCACAATGAATTTATGGAAAAAGTAAAGAGAATTCTGGAAAAAGTCATAATAGAAATAAGTTTAAAAATTAAGTCATACATTTAGTCAAAAAAGAAGCACAATCTTACCTATTGTCGATGGCATAAGGTTTTAACTAGAAATTCAGAAAAATCAAACAACCCTTTAAATGTAACTTTACTAAAATTTCAATATAAATTATTTCATACAAAACTATGCATCAAACATATATTTATAACACCTCTGAAATAAGAGAGGGAAAACCAGAAATTCATGATTGAAAGAGAATACATTCACATTAATTTCAAGATTCATAAAACATCTGGAAAATGTACTTTGAAAACATAATCAAGATTTATACAATGCAATTTAAAATAATCTATGAAAATAGAGACAAATCATTAGATATTATTTCTCATATTTGTGCTTTGCAAAGAAATTGATTCTTAATGATACCACAGAAGCTAATGTGCAGATTCAGTATTGTGCCAAACTACCAAAGAATTATTTTATGGTATTGACAAAATACTAAAATCCATTTAGAGAAATAAAAATGTTTATATTAAAAACTAATGGGGAAAAGGAGAGGAATAAAGAGGAAATATGGTTTCAAGTTTTAAATCTATAATATGAAGCAATTATCATACAAACAGGTATGTGTTGCAAAAGAGTAAAGTGGAAATAAAGGCTAGATTAGTAAAAATTAGAAAAAAAGAAAATTCAGTAGTGTAGTATTAAATAATCCCCGAAATACAAGATGCTTAGGGACTCACCCTAAGAACTTGTCACTTGCTAAGAACTCTTAGGGGGAAAAATTGAAAACTATTTTAAAAAATAGAGACAAACCAGCATTTTAATCACACATTACAACTGGTTTCAAATATATATATTATGCTTGGAGATTGTGGGTTAAAATGCCCTGTCATTTGCTGTTAGCTTGACTGTCGACATATAGAAAAAAGGAGGAAATATACCTCCAACGCTTCATTGGAGAGGTAAGAAACTAGAGGCAAGAATGCTGCATATGTTGCTAAATGTGGTTAATGTGTCAGCTGTTTGGGGTTAACCTTTTTTTTTTTGCTGTTTTTTTATTTGTTGTTTGTTGTTTGTTTTGTTTTGTTTTACAAAAAATAGGTTGGTGAAAGTAATAGAACTATGCTTGGAAATCACTGCTATATAAAAGTAGGATTTCAAATCAGCTCTCCCTGTGTCCAAGTACAAGCAGTTTTCCCCTACAACATGTTCCCCCCCTCATTCATCAATCAATATATCAACATGTGTTTGTTTGGCACTTACCCTGTGCTAGAGACACTGTGCTAAGTCCTTAGGATACAAAGACAAAAAACAAAAACAAATACAGTCCCTGTTTGCAAGGAAATTACATTCTGTTAGAAACAAGTAGATGAAAAAAGTGCCTACAAGATGCTGTTATGTTCATTTTTCTAGAATACTTTACTGAAAGAAAGTCAGTACTGTATACTTTATTTGGTACCATTAGAGGGTCTTCAGTTGTGAAAATACCAAGTTATATAATAATAAATTATATAAGTTCCCTTATACCATCAGAGATATTGTGGTCAACGGCATAGAATACTGGAGGACCTAGGAAAACTAGTGTTGAAAGCCCTCTTTAAACCTTTAACCAGTTACAAATTCATGGTAGAAGGCCACAAAATTAGAGCCTATGAGTGTCAGAGAATCTCAAAATTGGTTCACAATTTAACCCAACCAATTCAGGAAAAAGAACTAGGCAACCCACTTGAAAAGTGGTCACCTAACTTTTACTTGAAGCTTTTTAATTATAGCAAATTCACTCTCCACCAAAGAAGCCATTTTACTTTTTGACAGTTTTTGTTAGGAAGTTTTTGTTTGTTAGCTAATATCAAAACTGAATTTGTTTCCTTGAAACATTTACTTTGTCATTTGATGCCCCCAAAAAACCAAATCAAATTCTCAATATTTCCAATCTAACAAACTTTCAAACACTTGAAGATAGCTACCTTAATCTTCCCAAATCTCATTTCCAGGATAAACAATGTTAATTCCTTTAACCAAGCTTCATATGACACCTGTGTTTCCAAAGATTATTTAATGATTCTGGTAACCCTCCTCTATTGAGTCTCTAGTTCATCAATGTTTTTTCTTCCCCCAAAATGCCATTTCTAGAAAGCTAATATTCTAGTTATGGTGTGACCAAGGCAACACAAATATGAAACTACTTTTACTCCCAAATAAGATTTCATCTTGTTTGAGTATGATGTTCTGGTTTTTAATAGATATTTTGATGTTAACCCTACCATGCAGTATATTTAGCTACTTCTCCCAGCTTTGTGTTATCTGAAAATCTAATAAAAATTCAATGCATGGTTTATATAAAATTTTTTCTTAAATGAATAGCACAAGGGTATTCCTAGATCTCCTAGAGCACCACACTCAAGATTTCCTGCCAACTTGACATTGTACCATAAATGATTATATTTAGAATGTGAACAAACATTTCCAAATTCATTTCTCTGTGTTCTTGTTTGTTCCACACCTCTACATCATTTCTATAATAATAGAATGTAAGATGTCAAATGTTTTGATAAAATTTAAGTTTAAAATCTATATCTAAGCATTACCCTAAACTACCAGACTGGTAAGCCTGCCAAAAAGGGAAATGGAGTTTCTTGGTTTGACATTCTTGGAGAGGCGATCCTACCTCCTTTTGATTATGAATTGAAAGAACTAGGAGATGCTCAACCTCTCTTAAGATGTCTTAACAGGAGATATAATATTTGAAGGGCTATCATGTGGAAGATAACTCATATTTCGTGTGATATTCCTCCAGCTGTCATGTGCTCTATTCTGCTTGACACTTCAAGCCTTAACTTGGCATACTGGGTGAAAATATCAGAGAGGTGGATTCTTACTTGGGGCAGCTAGGCAGCATGGGGAGAATGGAGTGCCAGGTGTGGAACCTCAGACACTTACTGGCTGTGTGATCCCAGGAAAGCCACTTAATCCTGTTTACCACAATTTCAACATCTATAAAATGAGTTGGCTAAAGAAATGGCAAGCCACTCCAGTGTCTTTGCCGATAAATCCCCAAATGGGGGTCACAAAGAGTCAGACACAAGTGAAACATCTAAACAACATCAAGAAGATTCTTACTTCATATAATGAAAAATCAGTACAAATTAGAGCTATCCCAAAGTGTGATGTGTAGCTTTCCCCAGGAAGTAGTATGTTCTTCCTTCTTGGAAATCTTCAAGCAAAGGCTAAATGACCTTTTCTTAGGAATGTGATAGAGCCTTTATTAGACTAATTCTGACCGCATGCTGAAATTTCTTCTGTGGGGACCAATTTTTAATTGGGGAGTGTTAGCTAAGTGGCTTGCTGCAATATTGGGGCAAGGAAGGAGACTGGCACCCTCCCTCAAAACAGAACAGGATTTATTTTAACAAGAACGAACTTAAAAAAACAAACAAACAAACAGGATCAGTAGGATCAAGGGAAAGGAAATAAAATGGGGAAAGGGAAATTATACAACCAGAAAAAACACCACCGCCCAGGAATCAGCTGAGAATACACCCCAACCTCTTCCAGTGCTTTCCTGCTTCCAGCTAGAATGCCAGAAAAAAAAAAACTCCCTTCTCACAGCACCCCCACACAGTCCCCAGCCAATTGTCTGGCTGCTCTGACAGTCACATGACTGCCCTCACTAGGCTTCCAATCATTATAATTTTGCCAGGCCCATGTAGGCGTCAGCGAGTGGTGATGAGGTGAGGTGCCAGAGCTATGGCAACGGCTACAATCAGTGGGTGGAGCATCCTGTGCTTTTTGGAACCCAGACCAGTGCATGCCAGGTGTTTTTCTTTCAAATTCTAGCCAAAAGATGGGGTCATAAAAACCTCATATAACAATTAATTTTTTACACTTCCAACTTTGAAAGTCAGGGAGTAGAGGAGATTGCGTGATATAGTGGAAGGGGTGTGGGTCCTAGGCTCAGAAGACCAAAATCCCACCTCTGATGCTTGAAGCAGATTCTATCTGGCATTGGAAATCAGGAAGACCTGAGTTAGAATCCTGGTGTAGACAGTGACAGCTGTGCAAACCCAGGCAATCATTTAAAGTCTCTCAGCGTTCCTTTCTTCATTTCCAATTTCGGTTTAATATTATCACCTACCTCATAAGGTGAAGAACAAAGAAAATACTATACAAAGTACTTTGCAAACCTTAAATTGCTGTAGAATTAGCAGTTATTATTCCAATTTTAAGATTCTATAATTTAAAAAAATGCTAACAGTTGACAAAATTTTATTTTAACCACTTTTGTATCATTTTAGCCACTCGAAACTTTTCAGTGATTTGTAGCATAAATTTTCCATCATTAAGTTAATCTACTGTAAAGACTAACCTGAATAATACAAGTTTTTAACTATCTTATTGTACTGGTTGACCCTGATCTTAATACTGCCTATAGCAGCTAAAATATTCACTAGCCTTCTTAGCCCAAGAGATGCAAATGAACAATGAGGCCTAGAGAAGCTTTAAGTATTCCTGGATTACAAATCAGCCTAGTTTTGCAGAAGACTTTGTGTTAATCATAAAACATTAACTGATACACTATGTTACACACTGGATATAATTTTCTGTGTTATCAAAGAACTTTCAGAACACTTCTGTTTTTATCCCTAGCATAATTTAAAACATTATTTTATATGCTTTTTCATGAATAAAGACTATGTTTTAGAAGTCAAATAGTGAAGAACGGGAAATTTCTATGCACTAAACTACTGTTCAATTTGGGTAACAGCATTATTAGTTTAAATGTTTCTGTGCATTAGTGTGTACAAATGAGATTAACCTTCCACCATGGGTTATCATTTTCTCTATAGCATCTATTAGATTTTTCGTTTTGTAGTTAAAAAATACACAATACTTATGCATGTGTTCATGCACATATATAACACACATATATACACATAAATATATATACACATGTGTGTTTTTTCAGGCATGTCCAACTCTTTGTAGCCTAATTTAAGGATTTCTTGGAAAAGATGAAGTACTTTGACATTTCTTTCTCCAGCTCATTTTACATATGAGGAAACTGAGGCAAACAGGGTTAAGTGAGTTGGCCAGGGTCACATAACCAGTAAGTGTCTGAGGTCAATTTTGAACTCATGTCTTCCTGACTCTAGGACTGGCACTCTATACACTGTGCCACCTAGCTACCTCTGTACCCACCTACTAACAGAAACACACACACATAGACATATGTATATGTGTATGTGTGTGTGTATCCTTCTCAACCAAGTTTCTTAAGTAGTATACCCCCCTACCCATACCCACAATATATTGGCCCCTTTTTTGTTCATAAAAATGCTTTCTTTATTTTTTCTATTTTTTGTTCATTATTTTGGAATGAACACTTTCCTGTAAGCTGGCTATTTAGTTTAGTGATTTGTTCAGGGTCAGAGCTAAAGACCTTCACTAGAGAGTTAGCAGATGTGTGTGTATGTATGTGTGAGTGTATGTATGTATGTATGTATGTATGTATGTATGTATGTGTACTGGCTAGCATGACTAGAATGGAAATTTTTATATATTATGTGCTGATGGTGAAAGACATTTGACAAAATTGCTCATATAAATTGCCCTCCTTTGACAGGTTTTAATCTAGTATCTTATTCTCAGTTTTCCAGGCATAAATAACAACCAAATCTACAATTCATATTTACACAGTATAAAGTTTGTATGTAAGAAAACAGTCAGAACTTTAGAATTAAATTATCAGACTTAATATCATCCCATAACCTGAGAGAAAGGGTTTAAAGAAACATTTTTTAAAGCATTTACTTCATGTTTGCTACTGTGCTAAGTAAATATTTTACAAATATTATTTCATTGGATCTTCACAAGAACTTCAGGTATGATTCTTATCCTTATTTTATATTTAAGGAAATTAAGGCAGACAGAAGTTAAGTGACTTGCTCAGGGCCACACAGCTAGTAAGCGTCTGAAGCTAAATTTGAACTCAGATTTTCCTGATTCCAGACCCAGGACCCTAACTATTGCAATACTAGAAGAATGCTACATTTGGAGTCAAATATAATCATAGTTGAATAATGGCTCTTACATTAATTACCTGAAAAGGACCTCAAACAAATCACCATTTCTCCGATTCTGATCGTTAAAATGAAGAGTTTGGAGGTAATACTCTGAATTTACAGCATGAAAATGGGTGGGAAAGTTCTAGGCATATTGGTCAAGACTTGCCAAATGTTGCCCTGTGCTTCAAAGGAAATTCAGAGCTATGTTGTGTCAAAATTGTGTCTAAGTTGCCTGTGGATAAATTGAGAGAAGAGTATAAGTAGGGATGGCTAATGCCTAGTCTGGGAAGTTAGCGTTCAGAAAATAACCCCCAAAGAGCCCAGATTCTATTAATAATTGTTTATGTATTGAGCTACCACATGATGCCTAACCTAGAAGGGACGTCTTCCAGACTTGATCTCAGAACTCTTTGCCTTTCTTAAATATTTTTGACACAAATTTTATATAGAATTGTGGAGTGCGTGCATGTGTGCATACGTGTGTGTGTGTGTGTATGTGTGTGTGTGTGTGTGTGTGTATAAGACTGTGTGTTCTGATTCCCAACCCAGATTTCTCTTGCCTGATGTTGTTGGTGCTATTGCTGCTTTCTTTTATTGATGTGACATAGGTCAGTGCCCTGCATGTAGTAGGTATTTGATAAGTATTGAATGAGTTAATAGTATCGCTAATGCTATGCAACAACCAGTGATCTATTTAAGAGCTGGGCTTGCCTATGAATTTCTTGAGCAATTCCATGTATTTTTCCAGTTACCTGTAATTCGAATCAGCTGACAAAAGGCTCCCACAAAATTAATCCGGTATTCATTCATTTATTTACTCCTTCATTTGAAAATCACTTATTCATTACTTCCTATACAAAAATAAAATAAACAAACAAAACTGGGCAGCTAGGCATGGTGCAGTGGATAAGAGCACCTGGCTTATAATCAGGAAGACCTAATTTCAAATCTGACCTTAGACATTTACTAACTGTGTGACTCTAGGCAAGTCACTTAACCCATCTTGCCGCAGCTTCCTCATCTGTAAAATGAGCTGTTGAAAGAAATGACAAACCACTCCAGTTTCTTTGTCAAGAAAAAACCTCCATGAGTTCACAGAAAGTTGGACACATCTGAAACAACTGAACAAGAACGTGAAAATCTATGTTATGAATTATTTGGATATGTTGAAAACAAAAAAGAAGTCAAGATGAAGAAAGAATGTGGACTTATTAAAAGCAGGAACTATTTCATTTTTATCTCTGTATCCTCTGTGCCTAGGACAGAGTGTACATTTAATAAATGCTTGAAATTGAGAACAAATGGCGGACCTTACAGTCATCAGTAAGTTAGGGGGATGTCTACACTAAGCATGTGAAGACGTACCCTTGCAGAATGGGCAGCTGAGAACAATTTGTTCCAACAACCATGAAGGTGGCTGAAGTAGGTGCTGTGCAGTGCTTCGTTCTTGGTCATTCATTGAAGACACCAAGGTCATCCACTTCACCCCAGGCCATTGTCAGTCATCTTGATTTTGTCTTGCCATTGGACTTTGATGTGTCTGGAAAAGAAAGTGAGACTGAGGCCTTTTTGAAGCTCTGCCTCACTGAAATCCAATGTAGATGATATAGAATAGGCTGCTCTTGTCTGTACCCCATTATGGTTTTTTTGTTTTTGTTTAGTGGGGCAATGGGGGTAAGGGACTTGCCCAGGGTCACACAGCTGGTAAGTATCAAGTTTCTGAGGCTGGATTTGAACTCAGGTCCTCCTGAAATCCAGGGCCGGTGCTTTATGCACTGCGCCACCTAGCTACCCCCATTGTCTCTTCCCCATTCTGGAGGAGTGTGTGGGCCTGTTGGATTTTTCCCTGAAACATATTCCCATGGAGAAATAATATCAATTATAATATTAGCTAAATTTTCTATAGTTCTTACTATTTACCAATGACTTCCTAGAGTACCCTACCTGGAGTCAGGAAGACTCATCTTTCACAGCTAATTAGCTGTGAGACTCTGGCAAGTCATTTAGCCCTGTTTGCCTCAGTTTCCTCATCTATAAAGTGAGATAGAGAAGGAAATAGCAAAGCACTCCAGTATCTCTGTCAAGAAAATCTCAAATGGGGTCATGAAGAGTTGAACATGACTGAAATGACTGAGCAACAACAAAAAACCATCTACTAAATCCCATTCTGTTTTTACAGTTTCTCCAGAACCTAAAATGTTCTATCTCAGAGAATCTCTTTCTCCTTTCTAGATGAAGATGCTATACATCCTCCTAAACAAAAATGTTCTCATTTCTCCCCTATTCTTCTTCATTTCTCTGTATTTCTGTTTCTTTGTGTCTGAGTCTATGCCTCTTTCTTTTTTCCTTTTTTTTTCTTTTTTGCAGGGCAATGAGAATTAAGTGACTTGCCCAGGGTCACACAACTAATAAGTGTCAAATGTCTGAGACTGGATTTGAACTCAGGTCCTCCTGAATCCAGGGCTGGTGCTTTATTCACTGCAGCACCTAGCTACCCTCAATCTGTGCCTATTTCTATACACACACACTCACATACACACAGCACCACTATATACATTGGGGATATATTTAATGCACATACACATATAACATTAAATGTTATATGATATCTAACTACAACCTATCAATTGTTCATGCATATATATATATGTTCATCTCTCTATATATATGTCTGTCTACAGCTATTGTCTCATATGTGTATTATATATATGTATCTATGTATACATTTATCTCTATTTCTTTCTACATCTATATCTACCTATGATCTATACATCCATCATCTATCACCTATCTTTCCATCTATCCATCTATCTATCTATCTATCTATCTATCTATCTATCTATCTATCTATCTATCTATCTATCTACCTATCTACTTATCAAATATCTATTTATCTTTTAGTCTCTCCCCAATAGAAAGTAAGCTCATTGAGAATAGTATTTGTCTCGTTTGTCCCATGGGGCACCATGCATGATATCTGGAATGTGGATGAATCAATGATTGATTGATTGATTGGACTTCTGGGAAACACAAGTCCAACCTGATGCATTACATCAGATATTATAAAAATGAAAACATTCTTATTATAAAATGAGGTGGGGGCAGCTAGGTGGCACAGTAGATAGAGCACCGGCCCTGGAGTCAGGAGTACCTGAGTTCAAATCAGGCCTCAGATATTTGACACTTACTAGCTGTATAACCCTGGGAAGTCACTTAACCCCAATTGCCTCACAAAACAAAACAAAACAAAACAAAACAAAACAAAATAAAATAAAATAAAATAAAATAAAATGAGGTGAACAGATTTTAGAAATACTAGTGAAGAACATGGTTGCAAATCTGAAAAATCATTCTTCTGCAGTACAATTCAATGCAACAAACATTTAAGTGTCCACTGTCTGCAAGGCACATGGGCTAATCCAGGTTGAGGGTAATCAAAAGGTCTCAAAGCCTTTAGTGAGTTAGGGGGATGTCTACCCCAAGCATGTGGATACATCTCTCAATGCAATAGGTGGATGAGAAGAATCTTTCAAATGGCTATGGAGGAAGTTGAGGTAGGTTCTGTGAAGTGCTTAGAGCTTGGCCAGGCATTGAGAAGACCAAAGTCTTCCACTGCATCCTGGTCCACCATCAGTCATCTTGACTTTTGTCCCATCACTAGACTTTGACAACACTGGAAGAGAGTGGGGCTGAAGACTTTGCACCACCCTGCCTTACTTAAATCAAAACCATGTCCAAGTCTGGGCATCACTTGATGATGTCATTGGCCCTCTTCAAAAATGAAGGACAAACAACAGCATATGCATAGCACCAGACTTGATTTGTGAAATGGGGATAGAACAATCTATAAAAGAACAAAACAGCCCCTCAAATAAATTTGAGGAGGCCATTATATCTAGGGTGACATGTAGCCCAAAAATGTTAGGTGGCATCAGAGAGAAGATGGATATGGACAAAGATTGAAATGTCAAAGAGTTAAGAATGGAGAAATTTAGGAAACAATTTGAGAAGAATTCCAGTAACCATGGTTTAACACCTAAATATGATTTTTCCCTATTGAATTAGCCCAAAGTTTTGTAATGGAGGAGGGGGATATTTTGGAAAGAGAGAGAGGGCGGGTGATAATGGAGTCTAGGAAGGGACTATTAGATGTGTTAGTAAGATATTCAGAAATGTTGGGTGGATTCAAAGTTTAAAAGGTCAGTGTCAGAAAACTTGAGTTCAAATGACCCTAGTGAAAAGTACTACTGCAGGCCAACTAATTTAAACTTTCAGTGCTCCAGGCTTTTATCTAAGCCTATACTTTGTGTAGCATCAGTTCCTCTGTGTTAGAGGGAGTTTCATTACTATGAGATCTGATTTAAAAAAATAAAAGTAGCATTATTTATATAGCCAGAAATAAAAGTAAGAGAAATCCCAATCTCTTTTGTTTAAAGTGGTACCTCTGGTCCTCTTAGCCTAAGAGCCAGAATTGTAAAAAGCAGCAGATACAAGATTTAGGCAATGCTAATTACATCTAACAGGGGACTCTGCTGAAATTGATCCAGTAGCTGGATGAGACATGTGGGGCAGGTCATTGTGATGCACATGCCCACTGACAGTGGCCTCTCAGTTCTTCCAGTCACACCTGTACACATTTATAGCCATCACCTGTCAAGAGCATAAGCTTAAAGTACAAAGGATTATCTAAAGCTCCAAAATGTTAGCTACTAATTAACACACCAATATAGCTTCTTCCCAAGCTAGTCCACTTGCCAAATGATTTTAATTGACAGTACCCAATCATGCCCAAACAAACATTTTAAGAGAGGAGCAGAAACACTGGTGAATATACCATTAAAAACAAAAACAAAAACAACTGACAGTTATTTGAGGAAAAGACTCTCTCTCTCTCTCTCTCTCTCTCTCTCTCTTTCTCTCTCTCTCTCTTCTTTCTGTGAAACCTAACTGCTTACTATAAACAGTATTCATATTTTAGCTGATTCAGTGATACTTTTAGCATCTCTTTGTCAATTTAGTCCCAGGATATATCTTATTCCTAGACATTTAGTTCCATGTTGCAGAAAGGTTACTGTTACAGGATCCATCTATAAATAATTAATGGTATAACAAAAGCTTCTTGATTTGACTATATGTCCAATGAATAGGTGAGAAAGGAAAATTAACAGGGATGCACTTTGATTTTGATAACATAATGAGAGGTAAATTTCCCCTTACTTTGATGCCTTTTTCTGAAATCTCACTTGTTTTTCAAGCTAATTTAATTGCTATGATAAGGTAGCTGAAAGAATCCCTCCCCCCAAAAAATACCCTCCATAAATTGTCTTCAGTAAACCAATATAAATTACATTTAAACTAAGGTTTTGTAAACTATGAATTACCTGGTTTGGATTAAAGTCATGGGTAGTCATTAAAAGCCCTTATTTAGCACTGATTTATTCTTTATGGAATTCACTTATAAATCAAGTTTTTAGCTGAGTACAGTTTAGACAGCTCATATCCTGAGCCTAATAAGAAGGGAACCTGCAAAGGAAGCCCTGAAATACCTTGGCTTCTGAATCAAGGACAAAGAGGTCCTACAATGAATCCTTTCATTTTTCCAGAAGCTCTTTACTAGTTTTCCAAGATCACAGAAAGCATGCAATGACCTGGGAAGAACCATAGGAGACATTACAATCCAAAAAGCTCTTATTAAGTTCCTACTGTGTGTAAGAAGCTGGTAATAGGGAAGAGCAGTACAGCTGGACTCAAGGAAAGTCTATACATGATGATGTGAGGATGGAAAGACTCCTGACTGGCTGGGGGTGGGGAATGTGACTATGGGGAAGGAGGATCAGGAAAGGCTGCCCATAAGAATTAGCTCACAAGCTGAGTCTTAAAGGGAAATTGGGATTCTAAAAGGCAAGGTTTGAGGAAGGGATGCATACCAATCACAAAGGACAGATGATGCAAAGGTTAAGAGGTGATAAAAGAAAAAAAATTAGATAACATCACATAGGATCCTTTAGCTAGAACATAATGCTTGTGAAGGAGAATAATATGAAATCAAGCCAGAAAGATAAGCTGGAATAATTGTAGGGGCAAAATGGCATCCTCAGAGGTAGATGATTTGCCCCTTTAATTTCAAACTACCCAATTGGCCTATATTCTTTAAAGGAAGTGAGCATGGCATAAAGAAAGAACAAAAGAAGTAGAATCAGAGGACTTGGGTTCGAATCCCTAATTCTAAAATTTACCAACTGTTTGTCTTTGGGGAAGTCACATAATTACACTTAGACTCAGTTGTATCATCCATTAAAGAAGAAGTATGATAACCCTGTTTATTGACTGACTGACTGAGTGGAGAAGAGAGGAAGAAGACAATGAAAAAACTGGAATATATGTCCAAGCCACAGGAAAATAATAAAAGAAATGAAAATGTATAAGTTCATGCAAAATGCATCATTCAACAATAAGAATTTGATTTCCTTCTGAAATCTGTGAAATTGGAATTCCAACTGCCAATCATTTCTAAGGAAGGAGGGAACAAAGAACCAGAGAAAGATTTGAATTTGTACAGTGCTTCTTTTCACAGTCAAGGTAGTTGATGCAAAATCCTTTACAATGTAAGATATTATTTCAGGGTTCGCACTCAAGGAAATTGTTACAGATGCCTAGTGGACCACATCATCATAAACTGTCTTATCTGAGTGAGAAAGATGATCCAAAGTTGTGTCTTTATTTCTTGCTAAAAAGTGGAATTAATCTGATATTTGGGTTAGAACAAATGATTTATGCTAAAAAATTATTTACATTATAATCATTTATAGATGTGAGTTAATAAAGAGGGTATAGGAAGCAAGAGGAGCAGATGGGAGAAAAGCAAGGATTAAGGGAAATAAGAATGATGGAAAGAAAGCAGAGACAGTACAGGGGAAGAGATCAGAAAAAAAAATGCTTTAAGATGTGGGCTCAAACACTGAATTGCTTATTAGCTTCATGACCCTGGGAAAATCACCTAAACTCTTTGGAAGCTAGGTGGTACAATGGACAGAGCAAGACTTGGAGTGAAGAAATCTTCATTTCAGTTTAACTTAGAAGTTTCCTAGCTCTGTGACCCTGGGAAAATCACTTAGCCTCTGCTGCTCATTGTTGTTATGAGGAAAAAATGAGATAACGTTAATCAAGTGCTTTGACAACCTTAAAACACTATATAAATGCTAGCTATTATTATTATTAATAAGATTTCTGGGATTTGATTTCCTCATCTTTTCATTAGTGGTATTAATACCTTTAGCATCTACACATTGAACCATTAGGAGGACCAAATGAAATATTGTATATAAAGTACTGTGGTAAAAAAAAATATGAAAGTTTTTTAATAGTCGTTTAGGATAACTGAAAGACGCCAGTTTTTTTTAAGGACCACCCTTTCGGGGAGGAGACCAACGGCATGAGCTACACACTCCAGTCCACCTGCTGTGCACGTCAGACTGCCTGCTATGCTAAGGTTTAGTAAAAAAATACAGCAATTCAAACAGTTAAAGAAGATAATCCAGACCAGAGTCCAGAATCCAGTTTTCCAGACCAGAATCCAGTTTCCTCCTGATGACATCTTACCACTTCAAGAAGACAAGAGAACTCAGAGACTTTATATGAACTGTTTTGCTGTATTAGTTTTACTATCTCCTTTCTGTTATAATATATACTATCTGTAACATGTACTCTCTGCAGAGGCTCTCTCTTTGCAAGACTAATGTCAAAGCGTCGGTTCATGAGGACAAAAAAAAAAAATCGCCCCTCTGGACAAAACTTTCCTCTCTTCCTTTTCTATATTGTTGTTCACATATTATTAGTTAGCAATAGTTATTATACTCTTTTTACTGTTCCATCAAGGAAACATTATGTTTCTTGAGGAAGCAAAGGGGGGAAATGTGGTAAAAAAAATATGAAAGTTTTTTAACAGTTGGTTAGGATAACTGAAAGATGTCAGTTTTTTTTAAAGACCACCCTTTCGGGGAGGAGACCAATGGCATGAGCTACGCATGCCAGTCTGCCTGCTGCGCACGTCAGACTGCCTGCTAGCACTCCACTTCCAGGGTGCGAGCTTAAAAGGCAAGGAGAGAACGGAAATGGGAGTTTTTTCCTGCTCTGCTGGTCTCCTGACTGCGTTGCACAGACGGTCTCTCTCTCCCCAAAGGTGGTCTTCTTTTTTGGTGAGTTTTATACGGAATATAGACTAAGCTTAGACTTAAGATGATTTGTATTGTGTTTCTACTTTCCTAGCCTTCTAATCAACATCACCTTGTGACTACCATACAATAAATGGTCTATCTAGAAAACCAGAAGCTTCTTCCATTTACTAATCTGGGAGATAAATTAAGAGAAAGGTTAAGTAGGGTAGATTTATGATATAATATCCAATTTTAAATCTCACAGTTCTTAGAAAAATTTAAAGTATCAGCAATTTTAACTGTATCAGTTATTATTAGATTGTGGAAAAGTACATACCTAAATTCTGTTCATCCTAGCATGAAGGTCACCTAGTTTTCTTTTTCATAAGAAACATTTTTTTAAAAAAATACATTTAGCATTTCTATGTTCTTTTCATTTTGTTTACTTATTTTCCCATAGATTAATATCAGACCTTTTCACTTATTTTGAGGCTATTAATTTGTTGAATTTGTAACTTTGAAAATACACATTCAGTTATGTGTGTGTATGTATTCTCCATAGCATTGGTTTAGGGGTATTCTAGAAATTCTGCTATGTTCATCATTATTAATATTTACATTATAATAATTACAATATTAATGATTTGCACTTTAACTCAGTCATTATTTAGAATTTCATTGTTTGCTCCAAATAGGTTTGTGCCTTTTGTTTGTGTTCCCTGAAAAGATTATTGTTTATTGGGTTATGGTCTATAGAGATATGTTTACCATTTCTGTCTTTTTTATTTTTTTGCCAGGCAATGATGGTTAAGTGACTTGCCCAGGGTCACACAGCTAGTAAGTGTTAAGTGTCTGAGGCCGGATTTGAACTCAGGTCCTCCTGAATCCAGCGTTGGTGCTCTATCCACTGTGTCACCTAGCTGCCCCTTGAAGAGGTATTATTAATAAATATAAAAGACAGAAATACTGTTTGCAAGGTATTCAACTCAATTGCATGTTAAGCATCTTTGTCATTCAAAATGCATTATTCCATTTCTTTCTGCAATTTCTGGTGGGCAGAGAATATTCTTTTCTTATTGGAATTTCCTTTCACCTGTATCTGAAGGTCTTCATTCTGGCCACTTGCAGAATTTGCTGGTTTTCATAGAAATTGTTTAAATTTGACAGTTGTGTTTTTTGTTTGTTGTTTTGTAGCTATTATTATTTAGTTTTTATTTTCTTAAGGCAATCTGAATTTTTCAGTTAACATCTTGTTTTATGTTTTCAGAAGTCTTAGAAAGTTTTTTCATATTATTTCTTGCATTATCATCTTGAGGTTGTTGTTGATGTGTTGTTTTTTTTTTCTTTTGACTTGTCATTCTTTTCTGGAATATCTATGATATTTGAATTATCTCTAAACATTCTCTCTTTGAGACTGATAAATTTAGTTTATATGGAGATTATGCTTTCTTTTCATGATATTATTTTCAGCTTCTCTTCTTCCAGATTCTCTTCCCATTCTCTGTGTATGTGTGCCAATCATTTGTTCAATCATTTATTTCTTTGATGAGATTTGTTAGATGTATTCACATTTTTAAAGTTTGTTTTCTATTCTCCTGGTTATTTCTGTTATACAGGCCATATATTATGCTTTGATTATTCGTATTCCTCTCTTCAACCCTTTGGGAATATCCTGAAGCCATTCTTTTCTCTTCTGTGAAACTACAGGGTCCTCTGTCTCATCAGTTATTTATTCATTTTCCTTTGTCTTGAAATATTTACTCAATTATGATTAAATTCATTTAGAAGATTTGGAGGCCATTTTCTCTTCTATTAATAAAATCTTCTCTTTTGTGCTCTACTTTCAAAGATTTTAAACTGAGTTCTCTTTCTCTTGAGATCTTTGGCAATTTTCAGTCTTTTTCCATTTTATCTCCCTATCTGACTTTCTGAATCCTTTCCATGTGATAGCTGTTCATTTGAGGGCTGGACATGAAAGCTGATTCAGCCACATGCTATACTAGGGAATTAACTTTTCACTGTTCTTTGTCTCTGGCCCAGTTGAGTTTGGGAGAAGTAGAACATACCTCAGCCAGATGCCAGTGCCCTTTTCTTCAAGCCTAGTGCAGCCCCCCACACACATACTAGTACCTTGCCCTTGTTCTCTTTCTTCTTTCATTTTGACTAAGTATTGCAACATCATAGAAAAGGCAGTGCTGCTCTGGGAAAGCTAAGCTTCCTGCTTTACTATATTTTTACCTCCACTGTGGACTCAGTGTAGCCTCTGAGGCCGAGATACAATAGAGTGGATCAATTGCTTGCAGTTTGTGCTAATTTTGACTTGACAATTAACAGCAAGAAATGAGGTTCTCCATCAGCTAGTAACATACTATCCATATGTAGAATCACCAGTTACAGAAAGTGGAGAGATTTTGAATGCTGTGGTAAGTTCACTTATCTTGGCGGTGTTCTTTTCAGGTATGTACAGATAGAGGATGAGATTGACTCATGCATTGTCAGAGCTAGCTCGGTGTTTGGGGAGATTTTGAAAGAAAGTATGAAAGAGAAAAGGTAATAGGCTGTCTACTAGAATGAAGGTCTTATAGACCTCACTGTAGTATGCCTATAAAACCTGGACAGTATACCAGTACCATGCCAGGAAACTGTATCACTTCTACTTGAACTGTCTTAGAAGATTCTGATGATCATCTAGCAAGACAAAAGACCAGATACTGGGCTTTTTTCTTGAGCTGAATTCCCAAACATTCAAACTTTACTGTAGCCTATGAACACTCCTCTCATAGGCTAGTCATGTTATTTGAATGCCAAATATACATTTACCTAAAATACCATTTTATGGAAAAGTCACACAAGGAAAGGGCTCATATCAGGATCAGGAGAAGCAATGCAAGAACACTCTCAAGGACTCTTTAAAGGACTTTGGAATTGCCTGTAATATATGGGATACAAAAAAATACAACATGACATGTACTCATCAAAGAAGGTGCTCAACTCTCTGAGCAAAACACAATTGCAGCAGCTCAAAAGAAACAAGAAATGCCCAAATATAGAGATATCTCCACTCCAAATATTCAAATGAACTATGTGTGCCCAACCTATGGTTGAATGTTCCCAGCTTGTATTGGCCTGATCAGCCGCACTGGGCACACTGTACCTTGACTCAATATAATGATGTTATTTTGGTCATCTTCTAGCACAAAGGACCACAACCAAACCACTTCCACAACATAGAGTGAAGAGCAGAATTCTATTTCTTGTTAAACTCAGTGAGGGGCGAAGAAAACAGAAGGTTAGAAGTGGGAACAGTTAACCAGGAGGTAATTACTGAATGGATTCTAAAACACAATCCTGTGAGTTAAACACTGCCACCCTGCCAGAGGGTGGGGACTAGATGTAAATGTGAATGGGGAGTTGCTAAGTGTATGTATGTTGTTAGTTTGTTGTCTATTACCTAGTTAAAGTTCTTGGTTTCTTAGACCATGAAGAAAATGACAATTTCTTTACCCAGTTCACCCATTTTTCCCCTTTTTTTGGAAAGCTCTAAGAGCTTGTGAGAAATTAGAGAAAATGTCTAGTTCTTCATCATATTAGTTACATAATTATCAAGTCTCTGAGTGACTTTTCAAAGGTATGAACTCTTGCATGGAAGAATGCTAGGTAAGTGTTAGTGAGATCTGGCAATGAGATATTGAAGGAACAATGAAGGGCACTGAAAAAAAGTGCTTGATTATAAGAGCTAATGAGGACATGGATTAGAATACTGGCTCTGCTGTCCCTTTGTGATTTTGGACAAAGTCTCTCTGGATCTCTGTTCTGCATAAGTAAAACAATCATTGGAATATAATCTTAGTTTCAGAGCTAGAAAGAACCGAGGCTTGGAGAAAATAGTAATGATAGGATAATAACCAGCAAATAGATAGCATGGTAAGGTTTTCAAAGCACTTTACAATAATTATATCAGCTTTTCCCCAAAACAACTCTGGGAGGTAGATGCTATTAATATCCCCATTTTTCACATGAGGGGAATAAAGCTGACCAGAGTCTAAGAACTAGTAAATATCTGAGGAAGGATTTGATTTCAGGTCTTCCTGATTCCAGGTTCAGTACAATATCTACTGGATGCAGGTATATTAGTCACATGGCCTCTTGATAATATGTCAACACGGGTTCTTCAAATCCCAAACTACTTCTCTTTGTATTACACTACCTCTGCAAGCTAGTTGACTTCTGGGTTTCCTTCCATCTAGTGCTAGTCCATCCAGAAAAAAATTCAAGTAGGGGCCCAGCAACAGACTGTTCATCTATCCCCCAGCAACAGACTGTTCATCTATCCTGTGAGAACCATCTAACTAAATTTGGGGAATTTTTATCCTGAAGAATAACCACTAGGTAATGGATTTGGGGGCTTAGCTATTCATGATAACCAATATATTGTCTTGGTAGAAGGAAAAATCAGATCAATGAGACCACACATCCTTGAAATAGTGAAGAAAAGAAATGGACAAAAGCAGTTCTTATTCTTATTCAATATGAACTAGTTATCATTTTACATATACATATATGTAGATATTACCTTTGATTTCTCACTGTCTATATTAATGATATTTATGTGAATCCTTTCTTTCACTCATGACCTATGTGACCTTGAACAAATTGCTTTTCTTCTACTGGCCTCAGTACTCTAATCTATGAAATGAAAAAAGTTAGACTAGACGAGGGCCTCTTAACCTTTTTAAAATTATTATTTAAATAAATCTTCTTTGGCAGTCTGATGAAACCTATGTAGAATGTTTATTTAAATGCATAAAAATTATACATGATCACAAAATAAATCATTTATATTGAAATAAATGTGTATTTTTACCTTCTAATAGAAAGACCACCATGAAAACTATTCAGAGACTGTTGGGAATTTTCTGGACCCCATAGTTAAAATTCCCTTGGAGTAGTTGTTCTCTGAACCCCAAATCTATTTCTTTTTATTCTGTGTTGCTGAAAAAATATTCTAATACCCGAATGGTTTTATTGGTGGACAATTTACCAATTTCTGAAGAACTTTCTCTCATTCCTAAGCGCTTCCATTTCCACTATTATATTTATTTTGAAAATCCATTTCTCTTTTGATTTCTTGGTGTACAAACCCAGGTATTGCTAAACCAGTGCTGTCAGGTATGACAAGAACAAGCTCAATGATTTGCTATTTTATTGTAGAATTTATCAATAAATTTAGTGGACCATAGCATGCAATTAAAGACTTCAATCAACTCAGAATTTCAGCAATTTCTCTGTGTTACTGTGGACAGACTTTGGACAGACATTTTACACTTTTACTCAAACTTTTCTTCTCTTTATTCATACCTAAAATCCCAATGTTATTAACAGTTTACAAACTTTAGAAAGTGGAAATACTGTTAGAGAATGAAACAAAGATGAACTGGGTCATTATTGCATAGTGATGAAATAGTTTTACAAACTTTTTTTAATATATAAAAGTAAAGGAATATTTCTGTACAAATGACTCCATATCTTCTGAATTCACCTACAAGACTAGACTATATTAGGCTTTGCTGAGTTTTTAAAGATAGACAACCATTTTTAAGCATCAAAAATGATTATTGGATTATTGGATTTTTGAAGAAAAATTTATGTAAGCTGATATTTGGATTATAGTTATGTGACACTACCAAATTGTGTCAAAGAAATCTCTATTTACTTATGCGTATTTGCTGTCCCCAAGTCCTTTTGAGTTATTATGCCCATTGATTTATCCAGGCATTTGGTAGATATTGTTCAGTTTATTTTATAATTATTTCATTGGTAACAATGATATAAATTTGTAATATACTTTTAGTTTTACACATTTATTTCCCTTGAAAAAACACTATGAATTAGATTTTTTTTAAAGTAAACACAGTTTTCAAGTGACTTCCCAAAAGTTACAACAGATGGTAAGGGGTGTGCATATCCCCCGACTTCATGTCAAAATATATTTTTATTTTGCCACAATAACTACAAATTATTGTTTTAGGGAGGGAAATGTCAATGAAGGTGACATTCTTAAAAATAGATTAATCAAAAGTAATTTTAAAATATCTATTTGTAATTTAATTTTCTATCAGTCCATTGTTTTCCAGAGAAGAGACTCAAAAAATGTTCATTTGCTATATCTTTTCATAAGAGGCAATGTGATATGTTAGCTAGTGTAAAAAATAATTATTAATAACTATAACTAACCTGGAAAATTTATATATAATTGGATTTATGAAAAATTATGAGTGTATGAAAAATGATAAGCTTAGA
Source organism: Dromiciops gliroides (assembly GCF_019393635.1). Classification (NCBI taxonomy): domain Eukaryota; kingdom Metazoa; phylum Chordata; class Mammalia; order Microbiotheria; family Microbiotheriidae; genus Dromiciops; species Dromiciops gliroides. The sequence goes on along the minus strand of NC_057864.1, from coordinate 49,608,087 downwards.
GAAATTATAATTGGGCTGAAAGTCCTACCTTGGTCGCCATTCAAATATAAAAATATTTTTACTGACTAGCCTAATTTTGAGGGCTGATTTGACTGGGGTACTAATTCTGGGACTTTTGACTATTTGGCTATCTGACTTCGTTAATTCAACGTGGGCCGTTTATAAAGTTCTACCACACTGCTCCCAAACTGACAAACTAAAGATTAAGAAGCCTCTTAACCAAATAATCAAAGCAGAGTTTATTTATGAGATACTGTTGAAAATTAAGAATACAGGGAAATAAAATGTACAAACTGACTGCTTTCCTGCAATCTCTTTCCACTGTGTCTCTTTCCCACTTGCTGCTTCAAACTTCTTGAATACAATAAGGGCCTTAGCTGCCTCCTGCCTCAGGGCACGTTACACTTTCCCTGGTTTGTATTAAGGCCTGTAACTTTGTCAGCCCCATCTCTCCTTTTCCGAATGGAACTCTCCTCCTTCCTCTTCCATGCTCCCCTCTTGTCAGCCCCTCTCCTTAATCTTGTCTCTCTATCTAGTCTGTCCTCGCTCCTTCTTCCTTCTAGTCCATCTCCCCCTTTCCTGTCTCACTCCCAGGTCTATATATACTTTTTCTTCTCTCCACTCAAATCTCGGGGCTTCCTTCGCCCCCATAGACCAAGCTAATCCGCCAGCCAGGGCTGCAGCTGGCGGGGGGTGGGGTGTGGGGGTGCTCTAGAGCCTCATGCCTCAGCACAGGCCATCCGGGATCCTTCAGATAGCTCCACTCAGGTCGGAGGGAGCTGGGGGCTTTTTGTCCCCACAGCTGTCTGACCTGGCGGCGTCTTGTATAGCCCACGGGGCTTTTTCGCTCAGCTGAAGCTGAGGAGGAGGGGGAGAGAGACCCTGAGGGCCTAAGGCTTTCTAATCTCAGCCTAAAGGTAGGGTCTCCAAATCAAAATAAATTTCCACACTAGGAAGCAAAATTCAGAATCATAATGATCTGGGTTCAAGTTCCATCACTGACACACACTGGCTGTGAGATTCTGGGAAAGTCACTTGACTTGTAGTGAGTTAGGCAAATCTCTGGGCAGCTAGGTAGTGCAGTAGTATCAACCTGAAATCAGAAAGACCCATCTTCTGGCCTCAGATACTCACTAGCTATGTGACCCTGGTCAGGTCACTCAACCCTGTTTGTTTCAGTTCTTCATTTGTAAAATGAGCTGGAGAAGGAAATGAAAATCACTTCAGTATCTTTTCCAAGAAAACCCCAAATGGGGTCATAAAAAGACAAGATTGAAATGACTAAACACCACAACTACTACCACCACTACCACGACCACCACCACTACCAATGACAATAACAGCAACAGCAACAGCAACAGGGAAATCTATAAAACTAAAAGCTTACAGATCTGTGTTGGTAGCAGAAATTCCCATGCCAGGAGTTGCCCATAGCAATGAAATTAAAAAAAAAAAACAACAAAGTAACCTTGATAAGTCCTCACAACTCCCCAGTTCAAGGAGTCTCATGAGAAATGGAATTTTTGAACAGAATTTAAAAGCTCTAGGAAATTTTTGATTTGGGTAAAACAATGTTATAACTAATGCATTCATGGTTCTACATGATTTTTTTTAACTCTCCAATTCCCTGTCACATGTCCATAAGGCTGTAGGACACTGCTCTGGATTTGGATTTCAACTTTGCCTTACCTGCTGTTCTACAGCTATCAAATGCTAAATTGAGGACAATATGTTTATGAATTACTCAATCAACAAATATTCATTATTTATCTACTGGGTTCCAGTAAATATGCTAGATGCTGTGGATATGAAGACAAAAATGAAACATTCATTTTCCTCAAGAAACTTGCAGTCTAGTATCATATATGATCTGTAATTTATCTTGGGGTCATTCACTTGCCCAGGATCACAGTATCTAGCTAATGTCAGGGAAAGTTTTGAATTCATTTCATTCTTACTCCAAATCCAATACTACACCTACTGTGATATACTCTCTCTTCTTAAAGGATTTCAAAATTCCCATGTCTGGCCTGATGGGACTATACCAAAGCTCATTTGGTAATGAATTTTTAATTACTGGTATAAATTTTTACATGGGTGTGAAATGTCTGCTTATTTAAGGAATGTCTTCTTAACAACATTTAAAATGATTGATTCCATTTTTACATCACAGCTTTCTTATTATAATATATATGAGATAACAGATCTACAGTGCTGAGCAAACCTAGAAACTATATAAATGCTGGCCCATAATTATTTTCATTATTATAATTTTCATTGTTTTTAAAACTTACATCTATTTCATGAACTGATTTAAACATTATCATTTATGGCCTTATACTCAATTTGTATGAGTTATACAGAGCCAAGGGAGAGATGGATTAATATGTCAGCTAAAATTGACAATCAGATGACTGGCACCCAGCTTGATATAAATCCATAGGGTTTCAAGTGTTCTAGGTGAATGTTTATAGAGTCAGAAGAAGACGTTTTAGTCAAGATGAGGAAATGACTTGTATTAAGATTATTCTTATGTGCTGGTACTTCCTCTTAACTCTGATGTTTATCAATGAGAATTTGAAGTGTGTGTGTGTGTGTGTGTGTGTGTGTGTGTGTTTTCCCTCTGAAGTGTTAGATATCGTGTTATTTTATATATTTATGTAGATTTTGTTTTGGTTTGTTTTTCCAGCACATGTTGCATAATGACTGGGTAATGGGGTAAAGAACACTTTAAAAATGCATGAGAGTTCATGAAATGCCTGTAGTCTCCAAAGTGCTAAATTTCTTTAGGTTTAGAAATTCCACATCTCTTTTATTCATAACTCATAGATTGTGAAATATATACCACTTGACTACCCGAGCTGAGTCACTATAAGATAGTATACACAGAATATCAGAACTAGGAAGGCATCAGGATCTGCTCAAGGCCATTAAAATTGTCAGAATTCGGGCCTCATACTGGCAATAGCATTGCTGGCCAGGAATGGTAGGCCAGGGCTCTGGTAGCCTTCATGCAGGAAAGACAGAAAGCTAGCTATTGGCTGCCAGCCCATCGTCATCAATATTGCTTAGCTCATCTGAAGTTGTTTATCATTGATCTATTGGCATCTAGATTTGAGAGCACCATAAAAGGCATTATTCAATAGTAATTATTCAAAGTAGATAGATATCTATTGATTGGGAAATAATTGAAAAAATATGGTATATTAGTGTACTGAAATTTATTCCATAAAATAAAAACAAAATGAGGAATTCAGAGAAACACTGGAAGAGTTTTGTGAAATGATTTAATTGAAATAAGTAGAGCCAGGAAAACAATGTGATTACTATAAGTAAGTAAATGAAAAAGAAAAAATAAATGTAACTAAATGGTATATAATTATAAGGACTGATCAGATGATTAAACTAAAATATTTTCCTTTTCAATAGGGAGATTAAGAACATATGTATGAAAATAAAAACAACAAAACAAACCAAAAAAAAGAACATGCATGAAATGTCTTATGTGCTGTCAGAGGTAAATGCTGAATTAACTGGTATTTCTTAACAGATTCTCTCTTATGAAAAAAAATATATGCATATATAACATGCATACATAGAAACTACACATGTTTTCCATATGCATGTTGCATACATGTTGTGCTTTATTCATGCGTGAACATGGATGTTCCTATGTGACCTTGCATTTCAATCACTCTGCAATATAGAGGCGCTTCCCCAGAATCTACCAGCACTGAGATATTGGCAAATGATGGGAAAACTTTCTCTTTTAATTATTTTTTCAATTTAATATAAATTTCTCTCTCTCTCTCTCTCTCTCTCTCTCTCTCTCTCTCTCTCTCTCTCTCTCTCTCTCCATCACCCCAACGAGTAAAACAGAAAAAGAAATCAAAACCTTTGTAACAAATATGTAAAGTCAAGCACAACAAATTCTTATTTTTGCCATGTTCAAAAATATATGTCTCATTCTACATCCCATGTCCAGCACTGTCTTAGCAGGAAGTGAATAGTGTGCTTCTTCTTCTGTCCTCTGGCATCATGGATAGAAATTACATTGATGAGAGATACCACTTCTTTCAGTTGTTTTTATACTTGTATAAGCTATTTCTGTCCCGTTCACTTCATTGTATATTAGTTCATACAAATCTTGTAAGAACATTTTTCACAAAGAATTTGGGGAGAAAGTTAGGAAAGGAAAAAAAGTTAGGTTGAAAATGAGGTTTCAGAGTTCATAACCAACTCAGGATCATGTGAGCATTGAAATTAGCCTTAGGCTTCACAAGCAGAGCTTCCCCTCCCCTTCTGCTTCAGCTGGCGGGGTGGAGGGGGGGGCTCTAAGCTTGGCTAAGTTGTGGGGATGGAAAAACCCCAGGCCACAGCCAGCCGTTCAAACAGCGGGGAGGCACACAGAAACCCTCAGGGACGCCAGGGTTTGCTTCACCCAGCCCCAGCTGTGGCTTGCGCAACCCAGCGTGGCCAGCCCAGAATTTCACCTAAGAGCAGGTTAATAAAAGTGGGGCAGACAAGACAAAGGGGGAGACGGTACAAGGAGGTTGGAGAAGACAGTAGGAGAACAGAAGGAGAGGTCATTGAGAAAGAGACACAGGGATTCAGCATGTCAGTAGAGAGAAAAGTTAGACAGTAAGGGAGTTCAACAAAGTGAAAGGGGCTTGGAGTTAGAAGAAAGCAGCTGAGCAGTGAAAGCACAAGGAAAGGAATGAAGGAGAGAAGGAGTGAAAGTTGGAGAAAGCTGGAGCATACCCTAAGGCAAGAGGTGGCAAAGGCCCTTATTATATTAAAAGCAGACAGGTTGTATAATTTGTGTTTCTTAACCCTTATCATTTACATTGATTTTTATACATAAATTCTGCTTTGATTATTTAATTAAGAGGCTTCTTAACCAATTGCTTATCAATTTGGGAGGGGAGCAAGTGTGGTGGAATTTTTAACCTGCCCATATTAAATTAATAGCAGTCAGACTGCCAGCCAGTCAAAAGTCCCCAGATTAGTCCTCCAGTTAGATTACTCCCCCCAAATTAGGCCCAGGCTTGTCAGTTAAAATATTTTTTACATTTGAATGGTGACTGTGGCAGGATTTATGGCCCAAATTATAATTTTTCTAAAGTTATAATTTTTCATATAAACACAGTTATATAGTTTTTCCAGATTAGTTATAGTTAATAGTTTATTTATTTATTTATTTACTTTTTTTACAATCATGAATCCTGGACTTTGGTTCTGGGAATTCTATTCTCCAGTACCCAACCCCAGAGAGAGAAAGACTGAGACTAGTAAGAACAGTTTCTGTTACTATGACTGAGGAAAGTGAATGTGTTTGTTCTTCTGGTTAGACAAAATTTGGTGAAATGATACAGTAGCTCACTTAGAGACAATGTTCTTTTCCTTTAATTGAATCACCGAAATGGAAAAATATGTCCTGATTTATCCCCATGAGAGGGAAGGGTTTAGAGCAGTTAAATGTTTGTGCATGTCTGCAGACTATTCCTTGCTTATCCACTTCCATTCCTCTGGTTTTTCTTCTCTACTATTTATTCGTATTGTTACAGAAGGAAATTAACGGCCACTAAATCTTGTTGTGCATTGAATATTATTGTCATCAGTGTAGATATAGTGGAAGGTAATCTGTATAAAAGCAGAAGATATAGCCAGCCCTATAGAGAGGAAGCAAAATTTCTCCCCTACAAAAATTGCAAGCCTTTGGGAAGCTTGTAAGTATCCCTTAGCAAACTCAAGATGATAAGGAAGAGAAGTAGTGCAAAGAGTACTTAATAATATGAAGTCATAAACTGACAAAAGTAATAATCTTCTAGAAAAGAGATATTTTGTACCCTTCTGGACAAAGAAGAAAAGGAAGTACCATTCATGTTAACTACATGGGTCCCACAGTATCCCATATCATATGCATGTATATATATATACATATATATATATGTATATATATATAGAGAGAGAGAGAGAGAGAGGATGCAATAGCATGGATAATATATAATTGGATATATACACATACACATATGCATACATATGTACATTATACATATATGAATGTATGCATATCATCTATACACTTGGTCCACATGGACAGAGACAAAGAGAGAAAGACAGAGACAGAAATGTGGAAACATGGAGTTAAAACAAGATTAACTCCTCTTACGTTCTAATAATTCATATTAAGCATAGAAAGAAATAATGTATTTTAATAATAATAATAACACACATTCATACATCACTTTAAGTTTTGTGAAATGACTTAAAATAACATTTTATTTTCATAAAATATAGAGGAGTTAGGTGCTATTTTTATCTCCCTCTTTAAAGCTGAAAAAACTGAGAGACACAGAGGTTAAGTGCCTTGGCTATGTTTGAACGGCAAGAAAGAATCTGAGACCAGATCTGCATTTAGCTATACTCAGTTCTCTCTTTCTCTCTCTGTTTTTCTATCATTTTTTCCCTCTCTCTGCCTCTATTCTCTGTCTGTCTTTTTCTACATATGTGCATGCATACACACACACACACGCACACACACACACACACACATATATATATATATATATAACCTTGCAAAGCAATTCACTTCAAAACTGAGGGAAAATTGCTTCTAGGCCCTCTACTTTTCTTTTTCTATATAATTTCTCTTGGAGACCTCATCAGTTTCTGTATATCTAAATATCATCTGTCTGCAGAAGCCTACCAGATCTATGTAGATTGCCCTAGTCCCTTTTCCTAATCCTCAGTGTCACATCACAAATTTCTTCTAAGCAGGATGTCCCAGAGATAGCTCAAACTCAATTTGTCCATAAAATTACTTATCATTTTCCCCCAAAACCTATTAATCTTCCAAACATTTCTATTTCCTTGGAGAAGTCATCATTCTTCAAGTCACCCAAGAGATTGGGTGTGATGCTTGGTATAATCTGGATGTTATCACTCTCCTATGCACCAAATATACAATAAGTTTGCAAATCTTACCTTTTCAGTCTCCATAGAGTCTTTCACATATGATCCCTTATCTCTACTCATGCAGGTGCCACTTTATTTTAAGCCTTCATCATGTGTCACCTAGGTCAGTGGAGTTGATCCCAGTTTGAGAAGGCAGCTTTAAGAGGATCACTAACCACCAAACACGAGGCAACTTCTCTGAGGGCCTTTATATAGGCTCTTCTATGAAAGCCTGAGGGAACTCGTTCTGAGGAAATCTTGGTTGGATGAGGCAGCTTCATCAGGGCTAGCTCTAGCCATTTTCTCCAAGGCAAAGGGATCACCAAAAACAGCTGATTTACTGAATAAAATTACTTTTTTGTTTTCTGAGGGAAATAGAGCATCAATACCAGATTCACCTGCAGATTCTCTAGGTACTATTTCTTTCCCTTAGACAGTCTAGGTTCTTCAATCCCAAATGGATCCTTTATCTCAAACTCAGCCTTTCCATTGAGAAATCCTTCCTCATCCAAAGGATGGAAGGTTAGGGAGCAGAGGAGGTGCAATCCCTGGCACTGGGGAGCAGTGACCCAGCCCACCCATTGCCATGACCAGAGTAAAGAGAGCACTCAGTTAGGAAGAGGCCACTTCAAGTCCCAGCCTTGAATCTTGGGAGCCCCATGACTGATGGAAAGCCATTCCCCTTCTTAGAAAAGTGGACTTATGGAAACCTAACTGAAATCTAATTCGTATCTATACCCCAAGTCTTTCCCAACTCCAGTTTGTCATCCACACTATTGTGAACTCATCAGATCCTCTATGTCTTCCCATCTTGACAGCCTGGTGAGTTAGCTTGGCTACACCGTCCTCATCTCTCAACTCCCTCACTCCTTTATCATATCAAATATCTTGACTTTACAAACCTCAGCCTTAGATTGTTCTCACATGTGTTACCTTCTCTCCTAATCATTTGCTGCTGAATGAAGCTATAGAAAAATCACAAAACCATGCTACCTGGGCCCACTGCAATACTATGTTACATGATTTCAAAAGGGTCCTCACTGCTTCAAGGTATTTGTTTAATTCCCCAATTGATTCACTATCTCATTTACCACAGTGGCTTTTCCAAAACATTTTATCGTTTCTCAAATAGCTCATAGGTTACACATCACCACATTCTCAGCTTAGAAATTAGCCTCATATTTTACTAAAAATTATAAGGGTCTCTTCTTCCCTCTTCCTCATCTCACACCACTCATGCTTTTCACCACTATTTATTCACCCTTATTTTACATGTAAAGCAGCCCTTTTCCTTGGCAAGGTCAAGAGTTCTACCTTCACTGGCGAAGATGTTCTTCTGGAGAAAATGATACACCTCATCTTCTCCAGTGGATTCCCCTTTCAATCATCCTTACTCTGCCACTATTTTTTAGTCTCTCTCTCTTTGTCTCCAGGATAACATCTGTCATATATTACCTCCCTTTTTTCTACAGAAGCAAATAAACAATTCTCTGTTTGGCTTTCAAATATTTTAATAAGCTGGTCCCTTCCTAATGTTCTCATGTTTTTATACCTTATTCCCTTCCATATTATAGGTGATAAAGTGACATTCTCCTTTCTCTTCCTCAAAAATGGCATTCCATCTCTATATTGAGGCTTTTCCTTGGATGTTCCCCATGTCTGGAACATATTCTCTATCCTCATCTCTATGTCCTACTTTCCTTTGCTTCCTTCAAATCTGAAGTCTTACCTGCAAGAATCTTTTTTTCTAGTCTTCCCTAAGTTTTGTGGTTTTGCTCTTAGTTTTCCCCAATTTTTGCTATTTTCCTCTTGTTTGTACATAGTTATTTGTATGTTGTCTCTCCCATCAGACCGTCAACTCCCCAAGAAGAGGGATTGTTTTATCTTTTTTTTTCCTTTCTTCATATCCCCAGCATTTAGCACTATACCTGCCACATGGAAGTTGCTTAATAAATGCTTGCTAACTGTGATATTCCTCTATTCAATAAATCCCAGTAACCCCTAATTTTCTTAACCACAACTTTTCTTTAACTTATCTTTCTATCCTCAGTATTCACTAACTCCCTTCTCTCACTGTGTTTCACCCTAATCATCTCTCTGTTTTTTATAAAGTACTCTTCCTCTTCTGTCTCTGGGCCTTTATGATAGCTTTCTCCCAAACATAGAAGGTGTACCCTCTTCATCTCCACATAATAGAATCTTTCTATTTTTTTCAGATACTTCTTTATTTTTACCCAATGTTCTAGCATGTCAGGTAATTTGGGGATACTAGATTTGTGTTATTTGCAAGTGAGATTAGTATATCGTCTCATCTCTGCTTTTAAACAATCCTTTCCTAGGCTTACAAGGAGAAATACCTAGGAACCACTGAAAATTTTCTTCCAAAGTGACAGTCATAAATGCTCTTTCAGCCTAGACATTTAACCAATTCTGAATCTCTCTCTTTCTCTCTCTCTCTTTCTTTCTCTCTCTCTCTGTAGATAGATAGATAGATAGATAGATAGATAGATAGATAGATAGATAGATAGATAGATAGATAGATAGATAGATATAAAGATTGGGGTTAATCATATATGTATATATATATATATGTTATTTATATAATTATATAGCCCCACTCTCTACATCTTTTGAAAATTGCATGAAATGTTTGACCAAGTATTTTGCTAAAATATGTTATCTCTAGCTACAGTATATTTGGATCTTGCCATTCAATTGCTACTCAGTCCACAGAATTATACTATATACTAGCTCATATTCATCAAATTCAAATTGAAACACGCAACTAAATGATACATAAAGATACCTGAACCACATATTGACTTATAAAGACACATAGTAACATCATTCTTCACTTGTATTTTAAATTTTTTGTTAAATATTTCTCAAATACATTTTAATCTATCTGTTTTTAGATGAGAAACTGTAGTTCAATGAATTGAAGTTAATCCAAATATTTAAATGCCCAGGTAAATTAAGTTCATAATATCAAAACTATAGGATCATGAATTTAGAAGAGAATCTTCTATCCAGAGGTGGAGGTCAGGACAGCTCTATCTGTTTTTAGATGAAAAACTGTCGTTCAATGAATTGAAGTTAACTTGAACAAGGTCACACAGGTAGTCAGCAACAGATATGAAGTCCAAATTCAGATTTTCTGGCTGGGAACCGAGCATTTGTTCTATTTCTCCACAAGCATATACATGTTCAAGTCAGTAGATATGTATAAAAAGTCTTGAGCAATCAAAAAGTCTGTTTCCAGGAAATGTTACAACTCACTTTTCCCCTTCTCATTCTCTAGAAGATATTACAAAACACCATGAGAAAAATTCTTTGACTGTCCTCATTTAGGGCTACATCCAGTGAAAAGCAATGCCCACCAAGACTGCTCTCATTCATGAGTTCTGGCAATACACTGTGACTACAAGGAGATCGTTACTTTCTGCAAGGTTTTTAGAAATAATTTACAGTGAGATTTTTCAAAAAGTACATTTAAAGGAAGCTATTAGGAGCAATGACAGTCAAAATTGTTCCTAGAAGAAGCATAATGATTTGAAGAAGTGTAGCTGAGGCAAAGAGGACAAATGGAAATAAAGGGTTATAACTGCCTTGGTACTTTACCTTCCCTATTATATGTACTATTCATCATTGGATGGAAAACATGCACAGAAAAGTCCTGTTCAGCCCAAATCATTCTAACAAAACAGGATACCTGTTCCTTTTATTCTAATTTGCATGCTAATTCAAAGATGAAGAGATTTCATCTATGCATCAAATCATTAAATACCTATTTTTTACATTTTATATTTTCACCTGATAATTTAAAGGAATATAGCTTTTACTGTGTCATACAGAGAGAGAGAGAGAGAGAGAGAATCATGGTGTCTGACTTTTTGTTTGTTTGTTTTGCCTTATTATAATTTTTGTTTCTCATTGTTTTGGTTGGGTCTATGATGAGTAATTAAACGTACTCTACCAATGAAGATTAGCAAGTTCTCTACAGTTTACAGTATTAGAGAGCTCCCTAGAGCACTGAATTTGACAGGCACTATGTGTCAGCAGTGGGACTTGAACCCAGGTCTATTTGATTCTGAGGCTAGTTTTCTGTCCACTAGACCATGTTGTGAAATAGTACTAAAGTTGCTGATATAATTTAATATATTTATAGAGAGTAAAAAAAATTTCACTTTAGAGAATAGGCATTTTAAGTAGTAGGAAATGATGTTGGATATAAACCATAAAATCATGACATTATAGAGAAAGAAATAACCTTTAAGGCACCATACCACAAACCTTACATACATATCTTAAACCCTGTACTTGCCAGACTAATGGTTGTATTTATCCTCTGGTAAAGTCATGCAGAGATAATGAATCATAACCTACACATTTTTTCAACAATTATTTAATAGGCTGAGGGAATCTTCCCTGACTTAGGAAGGAGATATTACTATATACTGATATTTGATATACCAAACTCTCTCTCTTTATCTCTCTCTCTCTCTCTCTTTCTCTCTCTCTCTCTCTCTCTCTCTCTCTCTCTCTGTATATAGATATAGATATAGATATAGATATAGATATAGATATAGATATAGATATAGATATAGATATATAGATATATATCAGGGCAATGGGAGTTAAGTGACTTGCCCAGGGTCACACAGCCAGTAATTCTCAAGTGTCAAGTGTCTGAGACTAGATTTGAAATCAGGTACTCCTGAATCCAGGGCCAGTGCTTTATCCACTGCCACCTAACTGCCCCTAGATAGTAGTAGTAGTAGGCCTCCACCAGTCGAGGACGAGGATGACCATGGATCCGTGCCTTGAAGAGCCACAGGCCACAGTGTGGCTGTGCAGTCCGATACGGGTGCCGAAGGTCCTGCTACAAAGAGGACATCAGAAAACTGTGCTCTCTGTTGCCCTGTGGTTCCTGCATCTCATTCATTTTTCTTCTTCCCAAGCTTGAAGGCCCATCTCAGCTGTGCGCCACCTGCTCCTGAGTACTGATGGAGTTGCCCCTAGATAGATAGATAGATAGATAGATAGATAGATAGATAGATAGATAGATAGATAGATAGATAGATAGATAGAAGGATATATACACACATATTAGGAAGAATTTATACCTTCATATATATATACATATATATATACATATATATATACATATATATATATATATATATATATTAGGAAGGATTGTTAAGGGCTAAAATTCTAGCTGTCTAAAATATCTAATGAGTGGTCGCCAATAAATTATAAGCTTTAGCAAGAGTTAGACTTTTAAGCATTTATTAAGGAGAATAAGAATTTGATAAAGAGAGAGAGAAAGGCCTAGATTCCTATCTATTAAAGGGAGAGCACATTTTTAGCTCCCTTCTCTGCCAGAGTCCCCAAGAAAGAGCCCCAGACTGAGCGCCAGTCTCTTCCTTCCTCCTCCCACTAGCCTGTGTCACTTCCTGACGCCAAAGAAAAGATTCCTGGTCTTGCCCTCAAAGACCTTCACTTCATGGGCAGAACTCTTCTACAGTAAGTCTCCAGCAGGTGGCGTCATTCCAATCGTTACAGGATATAGATAGATATAGATTATATAGAGACAGAGATAGAGATGATAGATGGAGATAGAGAGATATAGATATAGATATAGTTCTAGATATAGACATACAAAACACACCCCTTGTAGTTTTAAAAAGCAGTATTTTCGGATTGGAATACAACTTGGTAGTATATTTCTATGGTTACAGATAGGTCAGTGACTAGCTTATATGTATAAATTATTGTTTTGTAGCGATCACTGCTTCACAACTATGTCACTAGAATTCTATTACAATGAACCTCCCAATCTTTCTCTGTTAGTTTCAATTAATGGTATCCTAAATAAAATTTATTTAAATTCCTTGACATTTGTTCTTCAGAAATCTAGGGTACATATCAGACTATGCCTGATGTTGATTTCCTTATTTATATATATGAATGTATTGTCTCAGAAAGTTCTCTTGATGTATCTTCATTACCTAATGCCTAATGCCTAATATTCATTACCTAATGCCTTTTTATTGGCCAGAATAAAATTTATTAAAAAAAAAGTCATTCCTTTCATTTCCAGCAAAATGAATTAAGAATATCTACTCTGATTCTTTTAGAGAGTGACCTGAAGCACATATGTGTATAATTGAAATCTTCCAACCTATATCTTTACCACTATTTCCTCAGCACACATTATCCATTGGGCATTTAGAACTGGATGTCTCCAATACATCTCAAACTCCACATGTTCAAAACAGAACTCATCATTTTTCTCTTCAAAGCTATTCTTCTTCTGAGCTTCCCTATCAATATTCAGGCTACTTCCATCCTTCCAGTAACCTAGGGTCAAATCTTCAGCGTCAAATGATGACTAAATGAAATATTTGTAAAGAATTTATCATGGAGCCTGGCACATAGTAAGCATTAAATATATGTGTATTCCTCCCCTCCCCTGTCACCCTCAATTTCTCCTTCTTACTAACAATAATCCATGTCGTCTTGTCTTGTCATTTCTATGTTCATTAATCCTCAGTACTTACATGTCCTCTTGAGTCCTAACATTCAATACCTCTTATCTGCTCTATATTGCAAGTTTCCTTATTGGTCTCCCAGCCTCATCTTTCCGTATTTGAATCTATCTTCCACAAAACTTTTATAATATTCTAAAAGTGCAAATCTGACCATATCAACATTGCTCAATCAAATCTATTAGTTCCCTTTAATTTCTAAGATCAAATATAATTGTTCTGTTGTGCACTCTAAAGTATAGTCATATTGGCCTATTTGATGTTGCTCTCACATGGTAACCTTTATCTTGTTTCTGTGATTTTGCACTAAGTGCACCCACACTTGGAATGTTCTTCCTCTTTACATCCATTTCTTAGAATAAACTTATTTCTTCATTTAGGAGACTTTTACAAGGACTCTTAGCTATTAGTGTCTTTCTCTCTAAACTGATCTTGCGTCTATTTTAAACAACACACACATATCTACATATATATGCATATGTAGCACTGTGTGTACACACACAGTGCTGGCACATTGTAATTCCTTAATAAATGTTTGTTGATTGATTGATTGATTGATTGATCTTTTTTTCTATATCTGCTTTTTTATTTCTTTCAGAACTATATCATTCATGACTCCTAACTGGCCTTGCAACCTATACCAGATATCCACTTCTAATTATCTCTATTGCTCCCTCCTTTGATGTTCTTACAAATTATTTTGTCACAGATTTCTTAGTAGTAAAGAATAAACAAAACTTCATTTACAAATATTTAATATCATCCCATCTATCTGTTTTGTTCATTTAAAAAAAACAGTTTTTTGTCTATATCACAGCCAAAGTGTAAATGTCCTTGAATGGTAGGCCATGATGTTTGGATTGAATTTAGCATGAAATGGGCAGACACTGAGGTTGTTTTTGTTTTGGTTTTTTTTGCTGAGTAAATGACAGGCTCTGTTGTGTTCTTTGAGAACAATATGGTCTTTGTGTGATCAACTGTGATAGACTTAGCTCTTCTCAGCAAGAAAAGGATCCAAGACAATGCCAAAAGACTCACGATGGAAAATGCTCTCCAGATCCAGAACAAGAATAATGGAGTCTGAATGTAGATCAAAGCATACTATTATCACTTTTGTTGTTGTTGTTATTTGTTATTGTTGTTTCTTCTTTCTTGTGTTTTTTTCTTTTGTTCTGATTATTTTTCACAACATGACTAATGTGAAAATATGTTTAACATGATTGTGATATATAACCTATTTCAGATAGCTTGCTGGCTTTGAGAGGAGGGAGGGAAGAGAGAGGGAGAAAAAGTTGGACCGCAAAATCTTACAGAAATGAATGTTGAAAACTATATTTACATGTAATGGGGAGAAATAAGAAATATTCAAAAAGAACAATATGACTAAATCAAATTTATAGGAATCCAAGTCAGAACAGATAAGTGGTGCAGTGGATAAAACACCAGCCCTAGATTCAGAAGGACCTGAGTTCAAATCTGGCCTCAGACACTTGACACTTACTAGCTGTGTGACCTTGGGCAAGTCACTTAGCCCTCATTGCCCTGCAAAAAGAAACAAACAACAAAAAGAATCCAAGTCATTCCCCAAATAAGAAATGGCCAAAGGATATGAACAGGTAGTTTTCTGGTGAAGAAATAAAAACTATCTATTGCTATATGAAAAAATGCTCTAAATCACTATTGATTAGAGAGATGCAAATTAAAACAACTCTGAGGTACCACCTCACACCTATCGGATTGGCTAAGATGACAAAAAAGGAAAGGAGAAGCTGTAGAAAAAATTGGAACACTAATGCATTGTTGTTAGAGCTGTGAGCTGATCTAACCATTCTGGAGAACAATTTGGAACTATGCCCCAACGTCTATGGGATTGTACACACCCTTTGACCCATTATTACACTGCTAGTTCTGTATGGCAAAGAGATCATAGAAGAGGGAAAAGGACCCATATGTACAAAAATATTTATAGGAGCTCTCTTTTTGGCAGCAAAGAATTGGAAATCGAGGGAATGCCTATCAATTTGGGAATGCTGAAACAAGTTGTGGTATATGAATGCAATGGATTACTATTGTGTTATAAGAAGCAATGGGCAGGAGGATTTCAGAGAAACCTGGAAGGACATCCATGAACTGATTCTGAGCAAGTTCTCCTGGTACTGTACCAGGAGAACTTTGCCTACAGTAACAGCAACATTGTGTGATGATCAACTGTAATAGATTTGTCTTTTCTGAGCAGTGCATTGATCCAAAACAATTTCAAAGAACTAATGATAGAAAGTGTTCTCCACACCTCCTGCCCCAACAGGAACTGTAGATTCTGAATAAAGATTGAACCATTCTGTTTCTATTTTGGGCTGTTTTTTTCTTCTTTTTTGAGATTTTTCCCTTTTGTTCTGATTCTTCTTTCACAATATGACTAATGCAAAAATATTTTTAATGTGATTGTTTATATTTAACCTGTATCAGATTGCTTTCCATATTGGGGAGGGGAGAGGAAAGGGAAGGTGGGATAAAAATTTGGAATTAAAAATGCCGTGGAAAAAAATGTTAAAAATTATCCTTACATGTAACTGGAAAAGAATAAAAAACTTAAAAAGAAAAAAAAAAAAGGAAAACACTCACCCACACTGGAAACTATAGCAAAATATGCCTTCTTGCTTAAAATCTAGTTGAATAGAATACAAAAAAATTAAATATACAACACAAAAAATTATTATAACTTTGTTAACCTTTTTTCCTGGCTCTCAAGTATGCCACATATGATCAACTACTCTTTAAACTCAGAGAACATGTTGCCCTTTAACTAGGTATCTTATCTTCAATTCAATTCAATAAGTATTTATTGTGTGCCTACAACATGTATTAAACTCTACCAGACAGACAGTATAAGAACAATAAAATAGAGAATACAGCCCATGACCTTAAGTAGTTTAGAAACTCAGTGGAGAGACAGGCAAGAACATTGTATCAAATCTAATAAGATAAAATTTAATCTGGACAAATATAAAGACTTACACTTGGGTTGGGGAAAAAAAAGAAAAAATAAATAAAACAACCTAACACAACTTTCAAACTACAAGATGAGAAGATAAGAAGAGGCAAGCATGTAAAGAAAATTATATATATATATATATATATATATATACACACACATATGTGTGTGTGAATATTAATGAACTACATGTTTAACATGACTCAACCATGGGATATCACTCAGACATATGTGATACATACATAGAATATAGGTCAAGTGCACCTATATTCCCCACTCTCATTCTATATATGCAGATGCTTATAGCCTGGATCACTGTACAGAAGTGGGAATCACAGTCTAGAGAGAATATTGGTAAACTGAAAGATCCATAAGAGTACAGCAGGATGGTGAAATGTCTCAGGAATTTATCATAAAAAGATCAGTTGAAGGAAATAAATTTTGTTAGTCTAAACAAGGAGAGACATTGGACGGGAGAAGAGGTTAAGTTTTTTCAAAGTATTTCAAGGATTGGACTTTTTCTGTTTTACTTTTTTTATTTTTACATAGTCCTGAATTAGGACCAGGAAGTGAAGGTTCAAAGAGGCAAATTTAGCCTTGATAAAGGATTTCCTAATACCATTACTAGGTTCGTATCCCAAAGAGAACATAAAAAAGGGAAAAGGATCTACACATACAAAAACATTCATAGCAGCTCTTTTTGTGATAGCAAGGAATTGGAAATCAAGGGAATGCCCATCAATTGGGGAATGGCTGAACAACTTGTGATATATGAATGTAATGAAATATTATTGTACTATAAGAAATGATGACCAGGCAGATTTCAGAAAAACTAGGAAGACTTAAATGAACTGATGCTGAGGGAAATGAGCAGAACTAGGAGAACATTGTACACAGCATCAACAACACTATGTGATGATCAGCTGTGATAGACTTAACTCTTCTGAGCAATACAATGATCCAAGATAATTTCAAAGGACTCATGATGGAAAATGCTCTCCACATTCAGGAAAAAGAACCGTGGAATCTGGATGCATATGGAATCATACTGTTTCTACTTTTTTTGGAGGTTTTTCCCTTTTGTTCTGATTCTTCTTTCACAACATGACTAATGCAGAAATATGGTTAATGTGATTATACATATATAACCTATATCAGATTGCTTGCTGTCTTGGGGAGGGGGGAGGGAAGGGAGGTAGGGAAAACTAGAAATCTTATAAAAATAAATGTTGAAAACATTATATTTATTAAAGTTATATTTACATGTAACTAGAAAATAATAAAATACTTTTATAATAAAAAAATTAACTCCACCTCCTCATAAAAAAAAAGAAAAAGAACCCCCCCTTGCTAAATGGCATCTTAATTCTCAGATAATGCTGAAAACCTGAAGAGGATGTACAAAGATTTATGACATATTATTAGACATATTTTATGATAATTGTCCACTTACCAGGTTGGAGAAGGAATTTTTTCAGTTACCTGGTTAGACTAGATGGCTTCTAGGTTTCCTTCTACTTGGAAATTTTGCAATTCCATGAAACTAGAGCTTTGTGTGTGTGTGTGTGTGTGTGTGTGTGTGTGTGTGTGTGTGTGTGTGTGTGTGTGTTTTATTTAATAGTATTTCATTCTTCCTAATTACATGTAAAAGTTTTCAACATTCATTTTTGAAAGATTTTGAGTTCAAAATGTTGTTCCCTCTCTCCCTTCCCAACCCTTCCCCAAGACAACAAGCAATTAGATATATGTACACAGTATATGCATAGTGTATATGCATACAGATTGACATATAGTTATCATATTTAATATATGTACACCTTAATCATGTTATAAAAGAAGAATCAGAACAAAAGAGAAAAAACATGAGAAAGAAAAAAAAAGGGGGGATAGTATGTCTCTATCTGTATTCAGACTCCATATTTCTTTCTCTGGCTAGGGATACCATTTTCCATCATGAGTCTTTTGGAATTTTCCACATTGCTGAGAAGAACTAAGTCTATCATAGTTAATCATTGCACAATATTGCTATTACTGTGTACAATGTTCTCCTGGTACTGCTCACTTCAGTTAGATTCAGTTCTTGTAAGTCTTTCTGGGTTTTTCTGATATCTAGCTGCTCATCATTTCTTATAGCACAATATCATTCCATTACATCCATTTACAAATTGTTCAGCCATTCACCAATTGATGGGCATACCCTCAATTTCTAATTCTTTACCACCACAAAAAGAGCAGTTACAAATATTTTTGTACATATGGGTCCTTTCCCATTTTTTATGATCTCTTTGGGATACAGATCTATTAGTGGTAGGTTTTATAGCCCTTTGGGCATAGTTCCTAATTTTTCTTCAGAATTGTTGAACGAGTTCACAATTCCACCAACAATGCATGTGTTCCAATTTTCCCACATCTCCAACATGTATAATTCTCCTTTTTTGTCATTTTAGCCAATCTAATTTGTTTTAATTTGCCTTTGTCTAATCAATTGTGATTTAGAACACTTATGACTATAGATAGCTTTAATTTTTGCATCTGAAAACTGCTGGTTCATATACCTTGAGCATTTCTCAGTTAAGGGTATTTATTGTATTTCATCCACAAAAGATCTGTGAGCAAAAGGAAAAAAAAGTCAACTATCAAAAGGCCTTCCTTCTATTTTATTTATTTTTGGAAACATAAATCAGAAATGAATATAATACATGTGTGTGTATTTTTTCCATTGACCACCATTCCTACAACTCTCTCTCTCTCTCTCTCTCTCTCTCTCTCTCTCTCTCTCTCTCTCTCTCTCTCTCTCTCTCTTTCTCTCTCTCTCTCTCTCACCTGGCTTGGTAATAGAATGGATTAGGAGTGTTTTACCATCTTCTCTGCTATTCTTCTTCCTCTGCTTACTTTTATAACTCAACCAAACTTCATTGACCTAGTATATTTATGATTAATGTATAATACACTACATACTGTTAAGAAGTATGTTGTAACTGTCCTAAAATACACTGGTGCCTACAAGGTTCCTGCAGGTTAAATTCTTCTGCTAGGGAAAGTGTCCTCATTTGCATTGATTTTCAATGAGTTCCTGTAGGCATATACCTGAAGCCAGTCATGTGTAAATCCCTGCCTGCAGGCACAGGTGTGCTATCTGATAACCACCCAACCTTACTATCTGTAACTTATAAACTTATATTCCTTATTCTCTATGTTCACTTTCATGCAGGAACCATTGACACTGTGGTATCATTTTGGGTTACATCAGTTCTTGTTGAAACTGGTCAAAGTATGATAGCGGTTAAGGTTGGCAGGCATGAGAATATAGAAAAAGAAATGAAAGAATATTGAAGTAGAAGAAACCTTGGCATGAGTCTAGAACAAAAACAGGGACATGCTAGATGACTGAAGACAGAGAAGGAATAAATATGGAATAGTAGAGTACTGACATTTTTAAAGGGATGAAGAGAAAGGGGGCAAAAAATTACTTCACTTAGACATGATTTCTTTAATTTTTTTTTTTTAGCACAGAGATACAAATAAATCGAGATATAGCAAAATGGTGAGATTGTTAAGTTTCATTATGACCGTTATATTTAAAGACTGCATCCTCCATTATCTTCTGGTGCCTCATCATGGAATGGAGGTAAACTGGGCTTCTTGGAGGCCATACATATATATATATATATATAATTTTTATTTATTTTTATTTTTGCAGGGCAATGATAGTTAAGTGACTTGCCCAGGGTCACACAGTTAGTAAGTGTCAAGTGCCTGAGTCTCGATTTGAACTCAGGTCCTCCTGAATCCAGGGCTGGTGCTTTATCAACTGCGACACCTAGCTGCCCCAAGGCTATATATATATATATATATAATCAGAGGTGATTTAGAAATACTGATTATTGGTTTAATGTCTAAGGAACAGTCTTGCCCTGAGCAAAATATAAGTTCCTTGAAGGCAAGAACATTTTAATATTGTATCTGTATGTGTGTTCCCCAAGACCTTTTCCAGTGCATGACACATTTTAGGTACTTAATAAATGTCTGTTTAATGGATTAGCAAATCTGGCTTCAGTTTGATTTTTTTTTTTCTTCTCAAGGACCATCTACATAGAGGAGGGAATGTCTTCTGTGTTGAGGAAGGTACCAATACAGGAATAAAATCAAAGTCCTTAAAGGATTCAAATTGAACATATATAATACACTTTATCCCCTTCCCCAAACAACATATCTCCAAATAGATCTCTTGGTTCACTTTGGGTCCAGAGCTTACTATTAAAAACTAAGCAGGGGGCAGCTAGTTGGCACAGTGGATAAAGCACCGGCCCTGGATTCAGGAGCACCTGAGTTCAAATCCAGCTTCAGATACTTGACACTTACTAGCTGTGTGACCCTAGTCAAGTCACTTAACCCTCATTTACCCACCAAAACAAAGCAAAAACAACCAACCAAGAGTAATTGTTTAAAAAAAAATCAAAACTACAGTTTCATCAAAAATAAACAGCAACAGCACACCCTGCCTCCCAGCCAAAACAAACAAACAAACAAACAAACAAACAAACAAATAAATAAATAAATAAATAAATAAATAAATTCTTCTGGACAAAAAATAAAAATATACAGGAACATGCTAAAAGCATAGCTCAATGACATAACTTCGCATATTCTGCAAATAAGTTTCTGAGTGTAGAAAAGTGGCAGCATAAGTCTATTAAAGCCCAAAGTAAATGATTTTGATGAGTCATTAACTAGACATCCCAATTAATAAGGGACAAACATACTCAGGCTCTCATAATATTTCTCTAAATGTCGTGGATAGCATTATGATCCATTTGTAAATGTGGAGCTAAAAAAGAAAAAAAAACCCACATGTGAGAAACCACCAAATAGAAGCTGTGTTTTCTCCCTGGTAAGCAGCTGGAGCCACTGGTTGTCAAGAGACGTCACAATTAGTGTTCCAGCCTCTTCATCTCCAAGCTGCATGATGCCTTAACTCAAACAGAGTCTCCTGATGTCTTATTCTTACCTGCCAGATTGATCGCTCTGCTGCTATTTGGGGGATTGGAGAGCCATGATGCATTGCTTAAAAGTGTGCTACAAGGTAGCACCATTTCTGCTACCCACCTCATTCTCCTCCAGTAATCTCATCTTCTTGGAGGAAAGCCTGTTGTCTGTCACCTATCCTGTTCACAATCTGGCCAAAGGGAGAACCCATAAATAGAAGAGGAGTTACTAGTGGTTAAGTGTTCAATAGATGATGAGTTTAGCATGCCTTTAATGTTATGTGTGACTTATAAGTAAGGTGGAGGTATTTACTTGAGAACAAGTTAAAGTCTGCTGTAAAAAAAAAAATCTTGTTACTGTAATTATTTCAACCAGAATATCTCTCTGTCTCTGTCTCTGTCTCTGTCTCTGTCTCTGTCTCTCTCTCTCTCTCTCTCTCTCTTTCTGTGTGTGAGTGTGTGTGAGATATGAAACCCTGGAGCTTGTAAAATCACAGTCTCTCCTCCGCCATCTTGGCTCCGCCCCAATGTATTATGAAACTCTTTGGAATACTGGTGAAAACTATGAACCCAGTCCCAGAATAATATTTTTAAATGCATAAAATAATATGCATAGAATTACAGGGAAACTAATTATATCAAAATACAGTTATCAAAATATTTTAAAAGTTCAGGGACTTACACACTCCCTTTACTATAATTTCCTTTCAGACATCCTAGGATCTTCAATATGGTTCTAAATAGACATAGATACTTTCCTCTTTAATAAAGCTAGGTTTGAATTAAAGTTTCATATGGAAATAATAGGATCATGGGTTAAAAGTCCAGAGATACTTTGGAGCTTATCTAGTTCAACTCCCTGATTTTATAGGTAAGGAAACTGAGGCCTGGAGAGGTTAAAAAACTTGCCCAATGTCACAAAAGCAAGTGGTAAGGGTATGATTTGAACTAAAGTCCTCTAAATCCAAATTCCAACACTCCAATGAGCCACTGAGTCAGTTCTAAAATGGATACACACAGACATAATTGTATGTGTATGTATGTGTTCACAACTTTATGGAACATTATAATGTTACATCACCTTCTTATATCATGAGATCATTGAGAAATCATTAAGGGTAGACATTTCTTTCTCAATTATATAAAACCCTTAATGTGCAGACTAAGATGTTATTTTCCCACTTGGTGTAAAATACACATATTTTTAATTACAGTGATCTGAAGACATTTTCAGTTAAGAACTTTGAAACTTGTCTGCCTTTTTTAAATAAAAATTTAGATTCTTTGTTAGGCATGTTTCAATAGAGACAGGACACCTAGAAAAATTCTTATACACTCTGGAAGTTTTCTGCATCAAATCTCTTATTAAATGTAATGCCCCTTGGTATTCACAATAACCCCATAAAAACCATGTAATGGAAGCTGTAAAATTTTTTGAAAGTTAGTCTAAAATGAGGCCATTAATAAAATCATTAAACTGTCAGGACCCCTAAGTCAACAAACCATTTGGGCAAAACTAAATGTTTGCTTAAATATTTCTTCATTTTGTGGTGTGTAAGGAAGGGGATTCCAAGAAACAGTGCCCATTTTACTATTTTTCAAAAAATTTCTATTGAATCTAGGCCAAAAACTAAATTTCCCAGGGAAAACCTAATGGACAGATTCTCCTATTATTTTTAGGCAATTCATTCATTGGTTTCTATGGGGGAGGAGTGGTAGAAAGGTGAGAGAGAACTTTAAATTACTTTCTTTACTCCCCCTCCCTTATTATTACTTTAAAAAGAAAACTGTATGAAGACAGTAAGTACATTAAGTCATGAGAGGAATTCTCATGGTATCTCTTCTGCAGCTGTATAAATCTTTCACCCTCCTGCCCATTAACAAGTTCATTTGAAACAAAACTGTTGACCCTATTTCCTTTAGGATTAAGTGCATTTTGCCCTTTGGGTAAAATTCTCTTGACTCCTGTTTTCTCTCTGAGTCACGAAGATATTTATTGGAGAACAAAATCAAGTAAAAACACAAATAGATCAAGGCTGAATTTCCATGTATGTCAGACCAGCCCTTTTGTTAATGGACATTAAGCTACATGCACAAGGTCATGTTTCATGCCAGCTGCAGTGGTGTTTTGGGTGGATTTGATTCAGCCATATAAGAAAATGGCAAGAAGCCTATGAGGTAGGTGGAATGGAGAGATCTTTAGAATAGTTACTATATTTTCCCCTATACTGAATGAAAACATTTTACCATAGTTTTGTTATGAACCAAGCACAGAGTTCCTATAAAAATTAATAGTTGTAGGAATAAATCTAAGGGACTCCATTTCCAATATCATTGATCATAAGCCCCTAATGATGTCCTTCCCATAACGACCAACCAAATGACTTTGTCAACTTTTAGAAAAGGTCTTTCTTTTCTTTATTCTTTTTTTTTCTTTTCCTTTCTCTTTCTTTCTTTCTTTCTTTGTTTCTTTCTTTGTTTCTTTCTTTCTTTCTTTCTTTCTTTCTTTCTTTCTTTCTTTCTTTCTTTCTTTCCTTCTTCCTTTCTTTCTTTCTATCTATATTTCATCCTTCCTTTTTTTTTTTTACACTAAGGTAGTATAATAATGAGTTGCTACAAAGCATTATCCCTAAAACCTTGGTTGCATTTATTTTCTATTTCTCCATACAACCTCTGTGGGAAAAGCTGACTCAAACTTAAAATAAAATGGTAATAAGGTACACATGTAGTAGATGAGTAGGGCCATGTAGTCATTAGAATACTATAGGTAACAACAATAACAATTTTTAAAAGGAAAAAAAATCAGTCAACACATATTATTGTTTATATTCCAGAAGGCAGTTAGAAACTTCTCAACATTATACTCCCTATTCTTTTTTTTTCTTTCAATTTTATCCCTTAATCCCAGTGCTTTTCTTCTTTTAGTTATTTTCTACATATCCTATGTATAGCTTGTTTGGTATATAATTGTTTGCATGCTGTCTATCCCAACATATTGTAAATTTCTTGAAGGCAGGGACTATCTTTTGTCTCTTTTCATATCCCCAGAGCTTAGCACAGTGCCTGGCACATAGTAGGTGTTTAATAAATGTTATTTGAATTGAATTGAATTTACCATGACCTCAAATCAACCTTGAATTTTTTAGGCATATCAATCTGTCCCTTGCTCCCTAAACATACCATATATATATATATATATATATATATATATATATATATATATATATATATATATATATATATATATATATATATATATATTTACATCTGCAAGGCGTATCCATCCTTTCTAATATTACCTACCCTTCAGGGCCCAGTTACAATCCTATTTCTTCCTCAAGGATTTCTCCATTTTCCCTAAATTCCTTTAACACTTATTTTCCAAATTAGTTTTAATCTTTAATTATGAAACACCTCATTTATTTGGCATCACCAGGGAATGGGGTGTTCAATGTGTGAATATTCCCAATAACTGGTTCTAAAATCTTCTTAAAATGTAGAGCCTCCTTAGAGTATATTAAACATGATGTAACCTCTTATTGTTGAGTCAAGATCATTATGATGTGAAATTATGTCAATTATTGCACTGTATGGTAACACAATGATGCCCTCAGGTACAGTATAGGGCTATTTACTTTTTGCTTAATAACTTTAGTGTCTTTACTGTCTCCTTTTCATGGTCTCAATGTATAGTAGACTAGACAATGTATAGTACAGGAGAAATTCATACTTGGCATTACTATATGAAATACCCTTTTGCTCCCCAGATTTCTAGGTTTAATATCTGGAACTCCTATTAAACAGTATAAATTCCTATATTTTGTCAGGTGTTTAATTCCTGTGCCCCAAGGACCACTTTTCCAAGTGTACTTCAGTTGAAATTTCCTATGTGTTATATACCCATGATTAGAATGTGAGCTCCTTGAGAACAGGGGCTAACTTGCCTATGCTGGTTGGCACACCTTAAACATTTTAATTTTTTTTAGTGAGGCAATTGCGGTTAAGTGACTTTCTCAGGGTCACACAGCTAGAGTCAAGTGTCTGAGGCTGGATTTGAACTCAGCTACTCCTGACTCCAGGGCTGGTTCTCTATCCACAGCACCACCCAGCTGCCCCCACATTAAACATTAAATAGTTGTTTGTTTGCTTGTTTTTTTTTTTAATTACATTCCATGATTGTCTTTGATCCTTGGTGTTTTCCCAAATTCAGGCAATCATTAAACTTAATTCTCTATATAATTCAAAGATGTTCCCCTATCTACTACCCCTGGATGTGATGAAGGCGTCACACTTGTCTTACCTAGTAAAGTGATAGACTGTTATTTCCCCTAGAAGCTTTTTGAATTACATTCTGAAATCATCGCCGTATTCCAGATCATAAGATAATATGTCAAAAGCTAAAAAACACCTCAATGACCAGCTAGTCCATATGTAACCAACCACATACATTTTATAGCATAGGAAACTGAGACCCACAGAAGCTAAGTGGCTTTACAAGGTTTTTCAAAGTAATATACCTGAGAGGTGGTTCCAAAGGTTTGTCATGCTGGGGTGGGAGTGGGGATAAGCTCCCACTCTCTATAAAATGCTCCAATGGCATGAGTCTCAAATAGCCTCTGACAACCAAAGCCCAACTCCTGGCCTTCTTGTGGCAGAACTGTTTCCACTAACAGGAGAAGGGGTGAAGGCTAGTCACTGGCACCTTAAAACCAGTCTCTTGGGGCAGGTGGGGCTCATTAGCCTTGGCAGGCAACTTGCC
Organism: Dromiciops gliroides; assembly: GCF_019393635.1. Lineage (NCBI taxonomy): Eukaryota > Metazoa > Chordata > Mammalia > Microbiotheria > Microbiotheriidae > Dromiciops > Dromiciops gliroides. The sequence continues at coordinate 49,581,840 of NC_057864.1, read as the reverse complement.
TAGGGGAAGGAACCCTGATTTAAAATCTCCGCTACCTTGCGGCTATACCCATATATGGGAAAGGCTTCAGGAGTTAACCCCGAGGAAAAATCAGGAGTTGGAGTCCCTTAGGCAGGTGGAGGTTGGACATCACACCCGTCTGGCAACTCCTGCTGCGGCACTGGTGCCAAACTGTATTGGCTCTGCCTCTCCTTTGGATCCACCTATGGGGTGGAGAGGGAAAACCTGCTGCATGGGCAACAGCTTGTTTTCCATATTGATCCACCCAGGCCAGCACCCTGGAGAGGACACTCCAGCTACTCTTCATGGGCTAGATACAACACAGGATATGGCAGTTACGGGTTACAAAGTCAGTCAGGAGCTGCGTCTCCCGTATCAAACTGCACAGCCACACTGTGGCCTGTGGCTCTTCAAGGCGCTGATCCATGGTCGTCCTCGACTGGTGGAAGCCTACTACTATACCTGAGAGGTGCAATTCTAAGATAGGTCTTCTGACTTCAGATTCAGTTCTTTTTGACTTAAAAGACAATGACACACATTTGGTTATTTAATAACTATAGAATGAACAAGAGGAGAAGAATGAACTGAATTGCATTTGGACAATTGAAAGCTCCTTTTTAAAGTTTCCCTTAGAAATGAAGTTCTGTCTTTTAATGTTAGTATCTCCTGGCTATGATATTTGGAGCAGAGATGGTAAAGGATCAGAAGTGAGGACCCCATAGAGGGTCATGGACAATCTCATGATGGCCATCAGTGGATTGAAACATACATAAGAGAGAGTAAAGGGAATAAAAGAGACAATCAAGGACATGGACTGTATGAAAGGAAAAGACCATTGCCTTGGTCACCTGCTGAAGATGAGAGATGTCAGATAGAGAGCCTGAGTGTTCCTTTGGTATCCCTGGGATGTTAGGGGAAAACATGCAAGTCTCATAGCAAGTATAAATTTGTGGGTTCCTGCTAGGTATATATTCTAGAGACATTCAAAGAAGGGAAGAAGATCTATTTGTACAAAAATATTTGTAATAATTCTTTTTGTGGCACCTAAGAACTGAAAATCAAAGGTATGCCTATCCATTGAGGAATTGCTAAATAAGCTGTGATATATGATTGCAATAGAATATCATTGTGCTTTAAGAGATGACAAGCAGGACAGTTTCAAAAAACCTGGAAATACATGAACTGTTGTAAAGGAAAGTGAGCAGAACCAAGGGAATATTGTATACAGTAACAACAATATTGTATGATGAAGAAGTATGAATGATTTTGATAGTAACAGCAATACAGTGATCTAAAATAATCTCAAAGCACTAATTATGAAGCATACTATCTGCCTCCAGAAAAAAAGAACTGATATTGTTTGAATAGTGACTGAAGCATGCTATTTTTCACTTTCTTTTTCTTTTAGTTGTATGTTCTTATACAAAATGACTAATGTGGAATGTTTTAGCTGATTGCACATACACAACCTATATCTGATTGGTTATCATCACAGGGATGGGGGAGGTGGATGTATAGAATTTAGAACTAAATCTTTTTTTTTTTAGTGTTTTAAAAATTAACATGTAATTGTGGAAAAATAAAACATTTTATAAATATGTGAGCTCATACAAACAAGTCTGTATTTTAGGATAAGAGAAAGTGTCCATGGATTACAATTTGTAACTGGAAAGGGAGTATCCATACTGACGTATTAAAATACTTTCAATTATCTAGCATGCACACACATATATACATACTCAGTGGATATATATCTATATACCTATGTATAAGTATGTATGTATACATGTATATATGTATGTATATATACATATATCCTGTATATCTTAAAGTTAATATATAATAATATTAATATAATAATGCAGAAATGCATTTATATTAAAACTAATATATTTCGTAATTAAAATAAGATGTAAAAAGGCTGCCTGGAAAAAATATTTAGCAAACTGAATGATAATTAAAAATAAAATTTATTTTCTAGTAGAATACAAATTGGTTTAAGTTAATCAGTTATTCTCAATAATTTGAATAATTCTGAATAATTTGTTTGTTACCTTTTGTTTTTGTTGATGTTTTTTTCCTTGCAATCTACTTTCAGCATTACTTTACTTGTCAAAATATATTTTTCTCCTTCACACAATACAAACATCAATTTTAGCTTAACCAGAATACATATGACTTCTAATGATTTTTCTATTGGAATAGAAACATCATTGGTGAAGATGTATGCTTAGGTAAATGAAGAGTTAGAATGACATCAATTTTAAGAGATTGAAATAAATTTAAGATAATCCAATGTTTGTTGTTATTATCCAAAGTGTTTGTTGCTATTGTAAGTCATTTCAGTCTTTCCTATTCTTCATGACTCCATGGATCATACCATTTATGTAGTTTTTTGACCAAGGTATTGGAGGGGGTTGCCTTTTCATTCTCCAGTGGATTAAAGCAACCTAAGGTGGGATGAGTTTTCTGAGGTTACAGAGCTAGGAAGTGTCTGAGACCAAATTTGAATTCAGGTCTTCCTGACTCTAGGCCCAGTGTCCTATCTAGTGAGGCACCTAGTTGCCCTCCAAATCATGTAAACTACACAATTTAAAGAAAATAAGAGCAATTACAACCAAAAAAGGAAAGTGCATATCAGTCAATTAAGCACCCAGTATGTGAAATGAATTATTCTAGATATCATGAATTTGTGGCTGCTTTCAAGTTTATTGTCTATCATTTGAAAGACACCAACATATTTATGTTAGTATAAAGTATGGGGGAGTTGGTAGGGATTCGATCTGTGATTTCATTGGTTTAGTGAACTTCCAGTTGTATCAACTCATTCTACCAATATAGGTGAGTACTTTGTTTATAACTTACTGCCTTACCCTTTGCATTACAAATAGACATAAAAGGTCTGAAGCCAAAAGAGATTAAAGAAAAAGGAAACAGTCCTATATGTAAAAAATATAGCAATTCTTTTCTGATAGCAAAGAATTGGAAATCGAGGGAATGCCCATCAGTTGGGTAATGGCTGAACAACTTGTGGTGTTTGATTTTGATAGAATACTATTGTGTAAAAGAAATGATGAGCAGGATGCTTTCAGAAAAATCTGGACTTATGTGAATTGATGCAAATTGAAATGAGTAGAACCAGGAGAACATTTTACACAATAACATAAATATAGTATGATGATCGACTGTGAGTGACTTAACTATTCTAAGCAATACAATGATCTAAGATAATTCCAAAGGACTCATGATAAAAAATGCTATCCACCGCCAGAGAAAGAACTGATAGAACATGAATGCAGATTGATGTTTGCATTTTCTTTTGCAACACGGCTAATGTGGAAATGACTTGCATGACTGCATATGTATTATGTATATCAAATTGCTTGCCTTCTTAAGGAGGGAGAGAAGACAGAAAATTTGAACTCAAACTTTTTTTTTAATGAAAGTTAAAAAAATTATATGTAATTTAAAAATAAAATAAAAATTAAATGTAAAACAAAAACAAAAACTTACCATCCTAGAATTTGCCTAGATTGCTAAGAAGGTAAGTGACTTATGTAGGGTCACACAGCAAGTATATGTCAGAGGTTAACTTTGACCTAGATCTTCTTGGCTAGGCCAGGCTCTGAAGCCAGTATACCATAGAGATTTTCAATTCCAATATAGAACATAATTGTACTCTTTTTATGTAGAGAAGCAACAGATATAAATGAATAAATTACTTTGCACTCCACTTTGCATCTGGTATCAATTTACCCTGCCTGGCATCAATTCCATGGAAAAAAATAATACCCACCCTACCCACCATCTTATCCCTACCCAGGATAAGCTCATCACTTCAAAACTCACTACCATGCTATCCCTTATAAGACCACTTGCCTCAGTTTCCTCTCCCCTCTCATTGTAGGACTGGGGGGAGGAACATCAGAGTTCTCCCAATTCCATCCTTTAGAGAAGGCAGAGAACTAAGTGAGCAGCTCATTCCATTTTGTATCTGCTGCCCTGCCTAGTTTCAAATCCACCAAACTAGATGCCCCCGGACCAAGTACTCTCTGGTGTCCTGTCCTTTCCCTTCCCTTTTCCGGCTTCCTTTTGTGTATTATCTTCCCCTTCAGATTATAAATCCCTTGAGGGCAGGTACTATTTTTCTTTTTAGTGTGTCTTCTGCAGTAGGCATTCAATAAATGTTTATTGGATTGTATGGAAATAAATGAATGAAAGAATGCACACTTGTATGACTATATGTATAATCTCTACATACATAATATATATGTATACATACATATATGTATACATTATGTTATATATAGATACATTATATTAAATATATACATATAAACTGACACACATAAAATTACCTCAATTCTAAAGGTCTCATAATTGCTTTTCTTTGTATCATCAAATTCTCATGATATTTATGCAATAAAAATGAGGCTTTTCTGCCATGGTCAGGATATTTGTGGACTCAGTTTAGACTGTGATAAATAACAAAATGTTTATGATTCATAAGAATATATTATGTAATCAACAAGAATTTATTAAGCACCTTCAATGTGTCAGAAATGTATACATGTAACACATGGAGATACGGCATAATTTAATCAGCTTCATATTTTACTTTTAAACTACTGAATAGTCAACTTAATAGAAAGTTTCACACAGCAACTCAAGTATAATAAAATAGGTTTTTCTTCCTTTACTGTTTGAGCTATGTTTCTGTAAATATTGGTTTATCTTTCCCTCAACTATGGCTACCCCATACGATTTTCATGACTTCTGGCTTATCTTTTCTAGTTTACTGGAAGTGTATTTTGAAAGGTAGACAGATCCTATCACTGTGCCTGATCGCAGCTATGCCTAATTCACTCAAGGGTACTTCCTTTTAGTCAATGTTCTTTCCTATTTTATCATATGACTTTTAAACATTCCAGGCCTTTTCTTTGAATTATGAAAAATCCAACCCTCCAAAAATGGGTTAAGTAAACACTGACAGATTTAGTCACAGCCTTGGCTAAATTCATACATTAGTATTACCTCAATCCAAACATTCTCATAATTCCTTTTCTTGACAACTTGTGATTCTGATTATATCTATGAAGCAAAGTTCATTTATAGAAATCTATGGTAAAGTAAGGATATCCTTAGATAAAATCCCAACTATTATATACATTCAGAAATCATCCAAAAATGTATAGTTATCCTCACATGGTATTTTAAAAGAAACAAGAATGACAATCTCACATGAAAGGCTAAAGATTCTACAGTCAACTTCTACTGACACAATATTCTAGAATAATGTGTGATCTAATGAGAAAATGTCGGACTTAGAGACAGAAGACCTGAGGTTGAATTATGACTCACTTACTAGTTGTGTAATCATTGATGAGACATTTATCCTTTATGTGCCTGTATCCTCAACTTTAAAATGGAATAATAATAGTCATGAATTATTTCCCCAGAATCATTGTGAAGAAAGTGATTTGTAAACATTAAAGCACTTTGAAAATGTGAGGAGAGAGAGTATTTATAGTTGTTAAAAAATTGTTGTTGAGATGTTCTGGAGTTTTTAAACTCCAGAAATTAAAGAAAATAAGATTTAAAGAGATTAAGATTTTAGAGGAGAAGCCAAGATGATTAAAACTAGGAGAAAGAAAATGTAAGCAGAAAATATATAATTTATCAGAGGACTAGAAGGAAATGGATGGAAAGAACAAGTATTTATGAGCCATATATGCCAGGTTCTGTGCTAAGCCCTTTAAGAATTCTATCTCATTTCATCCTCATAATAACCCTGTGAGGATTACTCCCATTTTCATCTGAGGAAATTCTGGCAGAGAGAAGTTAAATGACATGTCCAGAATCACATAACTAGTAATTGTATGAAACTGTATTTGAACTCGGTCTTCCTAACTTAAGGCCTAGTACATTATCCAGTCTGCCGCCATTTTGGCTCTCATGGTTTTCAAGTACATGAACAGTGCTCTTGAGCTTTTCACCCATTGCATTCTTGCAGAAAATCTGGTGAATTATTTAAATTTGGCTGTCCTTGGGTGGCTGAAATTAGATAACTTCTGATTATTGTCAGACTGCTGGTCTGTGTTTCAATTAGATTCCATTAGATTATAAATTTCTTGAGGGAAGAGAATGTCTTTTGCCCTTTTTTGTATCAGTCAACAGAGGACCCAGCACATTGTGGGTCCTTAATAAATGTTTATTGATTAACTGATCCCAATTGTTTGTGAAAAAAACATAACATAGATTGGATACTGCATTGGCATTACATGTTATCAGATTAATTCAGCTGTTTCAAAGATCCAAGAAAACCACCTAGGTTTGAAAGAGGAAAAGCAAAATTGCAGCACAGTAACTAGAAATCCAACAGTAAAAACAACATTCAATAACAACAATGATTTTACTCATATCTGTAAAAATATACTAATTGTCAGATTGAGACTGCATTCCAAACTTTAAAAAAAAGTCAATAGACTAGTCACTAAGACTGGACAACATAGACAAGGCACTTTCCTGTATCAGTGAGAAAAATTTCCATACCAGGATTTCCTTGCACCAAGTTCTAGGGTTCTAAACTCCTCCAAGTGTATAATCACACAAATATAATAGCTAGCATGTGTATAGCACTTTAAGGTTTGTAAAACACATTGCAAGAGTTATGTCATTTTATACTCACAACAACCCTGCAAATCTAGTTGTTATTGATCTCTCCATTTTTACCTGAGAAAACTGAGGCTGAGAGAGAGTAAATGTCTTGCCTTGGATGATTCAGATAATTAATGTCTGAGGCAGGATTAGAACTCAGGTGTTCCTGACTCTAAACCCAACACATTATCTATCACCTGTTACGTATAAACACACACACACACACACACACACACACACACACACACACATTCACCAAGGATAGAGGTAGCTAGTGCCAAAAGCAGTATTTGAACATATCTTCCTTGCTCCGAGTCCAACAATCTACCCATTGTACCATTCTACCTCTCTCCTTTTAATATAGTCATGTTTAAAATCAGGAAAGAAGTTCAAATTCTTTTTTTTTTTAATTTCTCACCCAGGCTTTAGAAACTTTGAGAATGACCTAAATGTTCAACTTGGCCCAAGTGAGGCAAATGGGTTGCTTAGGCCATTACTTGATATTTATTTTCCTTTGGTGCCCATCCAAGCAGCTGGGCAGTCATATGAAAGAGTGTGGTTACATTCGAAATAAAAAAAAAAACACATTGAAAACCAAAATGCTTAGAATACTGTAATTATGATGTTAAGAACAAATATGATCTGTCTAGGACTGAACAAAATAAGACATGAATTTAAATTTGTTTGTTCAAGTCCATGAACTGCTCTTCAAAGGAATTTCCATTACCATGTTTCTTTGCTTTGAAGTGGTTTTTTAACCCCATGAAGTTATAATTATCATGGCAAATGTCCAGATTGTTGGATATCGGAAAGTCAAGCCTCATCTATGCAAGAGAGGGTTCCCTAAACACTTTCATTATTCACACTGGAATCAAGGATATATTCTTGAGCTACTGGAATTTGTGAAACCATCTGGTTTGTTCTGTCAGAACAAAGAAGTCCATTTTTTTCTTCATTTTCATTTTTCTCTGGATACAACGGAGTTTTTGTTCAGAACATGTCAACATATCCCTTATAAACTCATTAGGGAAATAGGCATAAGCTCCAGCTGAAGATTCAGAAGGGAGACCAGAAAAAGAAGAAAAAAAAAATGTGTGTGTGTGTGTGTGTGTGTGTGTGTGTGTGTGTGTGTGTGTGTATTCACAGGTGGTTGAAAGACCAGAGAACTGAAGTAGCAAAAAGGATGAGAGACGATTCACTTAGCTCTGAGAGGAAAGTGTCCAATGGTGTCCTTGTCCATAGCTTTCTGAAAAATGTTTGTAGTGTTAGCAATTCCTATATGAAACATCAAATTTGAACTGGATGTCAAACTTACACAAAATGACTTTTATTCACTGATATTTTCCTTAGATTCATTCTTACATTGACTGCAAATAAATTTCATATGTATGTGTGTGTGCATATATGTGTATATTTATATATGGTCAAATATGTGACTACTTCTGTGAATAATATTGTAATACATTAAATCAGAGCACATTGTGAATGACATAAGTTTATAATTCCAAATAACAGTCTCTTGACAAATAGGTCTTATACTTAAAAAAAAAAAAAGAACAGCTATCTGTTATTTAGGTAGAATAACATTTGCTCCCAAATATGCAAGATCCCAGAATGTAGGTATTCTTATAAAGCAACATGGTAGAATAGATACAGTTGAGGGATTTGGAGGCTAGAAGATCTCAGCTCAAATCCCACCACTTGTGATCCTGAAGAAGTCATTGCATCTCTCTTGACCTCAATTTTCTAGTCTGTAAGGAGGGAATGATGATAATACTTCTATCAGGAGGCTGATATGAGGCTTATGATCAAGCAAGCAAAGTACTTTGTGAACTTTAAAGTGTTATGTAAATGTGTTAAGTTTTCTAAAAATTATTGAAATAACACCAGAACTGGGGGCAGCTAGGTGGCACAGTGGGTAAAGCACCAGCCCTGTGTAAAATATTTTTGATGACTGGGGCTAATTTGGGGGGACTAATTTGTGGATGACTAATCTGGGGACTGTTGACTATTTGGCTATGTGACTGCCTTTATTTTAATACGGGCCATTTATAAAGTTCCACCACACTGCTCCACTCCCAAAATGATAAGCAAAATATTAAGAAACCTCTTAACTAAATAATCAAAGCAGAGTTTATTTATGAGATACTATTTAAAATTAAGAATACTGGGGGAGGGCAGCTAGATGGTGCAGTGGTAAAGCAGTGGCCCTGCATTCAGGAGTACCTGAGTTCAAATCCGGCCTGGGACACTTGATACTAGTTGTGTGACCCTGGGCAAGTCACGTAACCCTCATTGCCCTGCAAAAAAAAAAAAAAAAAATTAAGAATACAGGGAAATAAAGTGTACAACCTGACTGCTTTCCTGCAGTCTCTTTCCCACTTGCTGCGATTTGAACTTCTTGAATACAATAAGGGCCTTAGCCACCTCCTGCCTCAGGGCACACTACACTTTCCCTGCTCAACTCCTTTCTTCTAATTTCTCTTAATCTTCACTTTTTCCAAACTGTACCCTGTGCTGACGGCTTCTGTGCTCTCCACTGCCTCTTGTTCTGTCTGTCTGCTCCGTTCTCTGCCGCCTTTGTCACTCCTCTAATCTTGCCCGCCTCTCTTAATCTTGCCCGCCTGCCTTTACTCCTTGCTTCTAGTCGGGGCTTCCTGCGCCCACACAGACCAAGCTAATCTGGCAGTCAGGGCTGTGGCTGGGGGGGGTGGGGGTGGGGGTGGGGGGGGGTGCTTCAGCTTCACATGCCTCAGGACAGGGTATCGGGATCTTTTGGATATCTCCGCTCAGGTCTGAGAGAGCTGGGGCTTTTTTTTTTTTTCCCCAGCTGTCTGACCTGGCATCTCATACAGCCCATGGGGCTTTTGGGCTCAATTGAAGCAGAGGGGGAGGGGAAGAGACCCTGAGGGCCTAAGGCTTTCTAATCTCAGCCTAAAGGTAGGGTCCCCAAATCAAAATAAATTTCCACACCTGGATTCAGGAGTTCTAATCTGATTTCAGATACTTGACACTTACTAGCTGTGTAACCATGGGCAAGTCATTTAACCTTCATTGCCCCTCAAAAAAAAAAAACAAACCAAGAAAACAAGAAAGAAAGAAAGAAATAACACCAAAATGAACAAATCTATGTGGTTTTTTTTGTCATCCATCCATTAAATGGCCCTGAAGAAATGAATTTCTGTCTTACTCTTTAAAATCTTCATGCAATTATTATTAGTTTTCCTAGGAGAGCTAAACCGATTATTTTCTATAGATTTTTTACTAAAATAATAATCAAATATAACCACATTTCTAGAAAATATTCTAAACCTCAAAGTTTCATTTTTTTCTTTGTATTTCTCAGATTTCAAATGCAAATACCTTTGGGCATTTTCTCTCTTTTAAAAGTTTTATTTCTAGACAACTATGCTTCCCTTGGAGAATTAATCTTCAATCATATGATGGTTTGTTTTAGGTTGCTTGAATAACACTCCCTCCCCCAAACCCTGTAAGAACAGCATGGTTAAAAGTCTTTAAAGTAACTCAAAACTACTAGGTTTGGAAAACAGAACATAATGTCTCAGTGGAATACATGTTTAAAATATATATGTCTGAGTATTCAGCTGTATACATTTGGCACTTTAAAATAGGTTTTACAAACATGTTTGAAAACTGAATACAATCACTTCTTTTGATTATCTGCCCATGATGCCATCTAAAATAAATAATAAATTTCCATTCAACCATTCACCTTACATTGCAGTTACTCCATAAATGTTTTTAAAATCAATGCTAAATTTTACTGTGCTCTGAATGATGCATAGAGATCAACAGCATTTTAAAGTGCTCCATGCTTTGAGTTTTTTTCTTTACCCTAATACCAAGTTTCAAAGAATTTTCATCCATTATGGAGAAGGGCAGGATGGGGGTGGAGGTGGGGCAAGAAGGGATGTGGGATCATCTATATAAAGACTTCACAAAAATAATTAGATAAATAATACTAAATAATTAGTAAATTACCATTAATAATAGAAACATTCTTAGATATACAAGCAATTGATAAGGTATGGTCCAATAAGGTGCAAAGAAAAGTCATCATGTCTGATGATATGATTAAACACCACTTCACACATGTAGGAAACATAATTTCTTGATTGTTCATTGAGTCTTTCATTACTCTCTAGGGTCTAGGCTCCATTATTGATTCTTCACACATCTTTCTCCACAATAACCCAGCATCCTTCACATCCTAAAAGACTGTTGTACTCTGTAGACCAACCCTTCCTCTGATTAGTAAATTCCTCTCATAACTTCTATTTTCAATAAAAGTCTCTAATCTATCATATTTACTTCATTTCTCTCTAGGCTCCAATCTTGAATTTCCTCCATCACTGCTGCCATTCAGTTCTTCTTCCAGGTAGTCTTCCTTCATTAGAATGTAAGGTTCTCTGAGTGCAAAGACTTTCTTTTTCTTTGGATTTGTATTCCCAGGGCTTACTTAACACTAGTGAAGAAAGGCTTACATATAAATGAGAGGCTTTTATACAGGTTACATGTTTCTAGAATCTTATGTTCCTCCTGAACTATATTTTCCAAATGGATGTAGATATAGCTATAGGTATATCTGTAGATATAGCTGTAGATATATGTGATATTAGTAATTACAATGACAATGTAATCACGGCTAAGGGAAGAGAAATAAATCTAAGTGTGTTTATGAATATTTCTCTATTTGTCTTTTTGGTCTCTATCTATATGAATGTGTGTGACAACATTGGCATTATAATCACCAATCAATAAAATAACCCTTTGTTATTTACCAAGTATCAAAGTATATGTTTATTTAATTCACAGGCTCTTTTCAATTTTTTCATAAATTCTCTCTCTTCATCCTCTAAACACATTTTCGTCAATAAGCCACAGTTGTACCCAGGGTGATCTTTTGGCAACTACTTATTAGCACAGCAATATGAGATGACCAAATGTTCCATGAAATTATGTTTCTTGGTGCTTTTAGGTTTAAACGATAACTATTTACTTTATTTGCCTCTCCCAGGAGAACCTATGAACAATCATACCAATCATACCAGCTACAAACTCTTGCTGTCTTCTTTTTTTTTCATTGATAAGAAAATGTCAAAATGGGAGCTACTTAGTTTCTGTAATACTCTTTCCTCAAGAATTTAACATTTAGATATCAATAACCAAGTTAGAGTTTATAGATGGTCTAAAAATGATAATGAAGATCTCTTTCCTTCCTAGACTGGTGAAAAGTAGACTGTCTTTATATGAACTGTACTGAAATCCATTACAACATGATAAATAAAACCTCACATAGTTTATGGTCTTTTGCTGTAATCTTTGAGAATCCAGGGATACCTGCTTATTCCTAAAGGTGTTGGAGTAGGACTTTTTAGAGGCCATTGTATAGAGTAGATGTTTAATAAATGTTTGTTTAATTACATCAAAAACAAAATTCTTATGTCCCCTCTCAAAATCATCATCAACATCTGGATCTCTTCCTTTGTGTTAATGGTACCATCTTCCCAGTTTACCCAAGGCTTAAAATATTAAGGTCATAATTCCATCTTTTCTTCCCCTTGATGACTTAATTTTCGAGCATTAAAATTATTCTTTATAATGGCTGTCATATCTATTGATACTTTTGTCATACTATTGGAGACAAATGTCTTTATGGAGAATGAAGTTGGCCAGCCCTATAGTCCTTTCTTCCTAAACCATGTTGTCTGTCAAGATTTAATCAGTCATACCACATCACAGCCATTGACTCATTGTTAGCTTAGGGGCAATATAATATACCTTTAAGATCATGTGGTCCCCTAATCTTCTTTGTGGAGTTCCTTAGATAAAACGATAGAAATACAATGAAAATTACTCAGAGCTTCCATATAAATAAATAACTGACCTTTCAGCAGAAACTTGGCTCTCTACAACTGATTCCATAATATACAGAGCACTGGGCCTGGAGTCAGCAAGACCTGAGTTCGAATCTAGCCTCAGAAAACTACTAGCTATGTGGCTCTGAAGAAGGTGCTTAACCTCTAACTTCCTTAGTTTCCTCATCAGTAAAATAAGGATAACAAATGCTTTTAGCTCCCAGGGTAATTGTCAGGGGGAAAAAATATTCCCTATTTTCAAAGTAATTAACATAGCACCCAGCACATAGGAAGTGTTTAATCAATGTCTATTTTCTTCTTTCCTCTTTCCCCTCATTAATTTTGATGTTTTTCTCTAGCTAACCTCCGGTTTCTTTATGTTTGAGGCAAAATTTCAGTTTCCTTTAAATGCCGGGGCAAATGAATAAACAAAAAAACAAACAGATGAATTAATTAATTAATTTATTAATTAATTTATTTATTTATATACACATACTATATATGTATATGTAAGTATATATGTGTATATATTTACATATATATGTATTTATGATTTTATAGTTGAGAAAACTAAGGCAGAGAAAGGTTTAACACTTGGCCAGGGTCACCCAGCTAGTAAGTGTCTGAGGCCATATCTGAACACAGGGATTCCTGATTTCAGGCCTACAGCACTATATACTGTATTACCTAACTGCCTCTACAGACTCCAAATGAATCTACCTATTTTCATTCCTCAATTAATTTGGCTTACACACTACCATCAGATAATCTTCCTAAAATATATTTCAAACATGTCATTTCTCTTATCAAAGCTATTCATTGGCTTCCTATTGTCTACAGAATAAGATAAAGTTTAAGCTCTGTTTCTAACATTTGGAATTGTTCTTATCATTCCCTAATCTACCTTTATCTACAATTTCTCACATATTCCAAAACTGTTTTCTCCAATCTAATTGACTTACTGCCTAGAGATGTTGAGTGCTTTTCCTTTTTCATTTTCATGGTCTCTTTTGGGAATTACTTTCCTAACTCTTTTTCATAAACCTACTCAAATGTTTTCTTTCCTATGTTGATTTAATAGAAACTTGCAGGTCACAATTATCTTTCTATCATCTAAATTCTTGTGATATCAGTTATTTGTAGTGTCTTTTAGATATTTGGCCATCTACTTCTTTGTGATTATTCTTATGACATCTTATTGTTATTTAACTTTTCAAATATCGATATAATATTACCCCAAATAAAGTTTACACTTCATATGATCAAAAATGATGTCTTATACTTCTTTTGATCCCCCATGATTGATTTCCAATAAATGTGTTGATTGACTGATTGATTTTAGGTCCCTATTATCAACAAATACTTGTTAGAATGATTGATGAAATGATCTTAGAATAGCCTTTAGCCTCTAGAGACTATCACAGATACAGAGGATCCAGAATTGTTGTTAGAAAGAAAAACACAGATCCATGACAGCCATAGGCATAACAACCTCCCAAAGTAAGTACTTTGTTGGGAGGGAGTTTAAAAGCAGAATGGAAACTGAGAATTGAGATCCAGGTTCAATTACTTGCAAAGAAATAACTCTCTGAATAGCTAACTAGGTCACATGATCCTAAAGTCTACAGGGTAGGCATGAAAGCCCTTTATAGGATTAAAAGTATATACCTAGGGGGCAGCTAGGTGCCACAGTGGATAAAACACTGGCCCTGGATTCAGGAGGATCTGAGTTAAAATTTGGCCTCAGACACTTGACACTTATAAGCTGTGTGACCCTGGGCAAGTCACTTACCCCTCATCACCCCCGCACGAAATAAAAAAGTATAAGTATATACCTAATGTTTTTAAATAACATATGCCAAAAAATAAACAAATAAATAAAACAAAACCTGGGGATTTTGCTTCTTATTTTTTAAAAATTGCATTGTTCTACTTTGTCTTTACCTATATTTTCCACTATATCTCTTTCCCCTTCAAGATCTTTTATAATAAAATAGAAAAAAAACATAGGAAGAAAAAAAAATATGTAACAAAACTAGCTAAAATGTTGATGCCATTTGCTGAGTACTCCTCTCACTTCACTCAGATGCATTCTGAAACTAAATCCTTCACCCCCTATCTGATATCAAGAGATCATCATTCGATTAGACCAGGTAAACCCCATTTTCTTTCATAAGTGATTCAGCTATATCCCATGTTCTTCATCAGATTGTTCTTTCTATCATCCCCATTCTCTCTCTAGAGGTCTTCAGGGAAAGACTGGCTGATAATTCACAGAGTATGTTGCCAAAAGTATTCTTGTTCAGATATGAGTTAGATTCTGTACTCTCTTCCAACTCTGGGATTTGGGGATTTTGTGAAACTGAGACTCAGAAAAAAATAAAATGTCATTTCTTAGGTCATTTAACTACTAGATGGCACAGCCAGTATATGACCCCAGGTTTTCTGAGTAGAATTGTCACATTTTCTTCCCAACATAGGTTGGTTTCTTTTCATGTCTATTGAAATGTGTTATTTATATTTTCTACTATAGGAACAAATTAAATTTTCAGTTTCCAGCTTAAAATCTTTAAAACCAAATTTCTGATATAAAGAAAACTATTTTCTTTATATTATACTGTTACAATGAATGATAGATGCCTGAAATATATTTTCAAATTTGAAATGAATGAAAATAAATGAATTTGCTTTTTCTCTAAAAACAGAATTTGAGTATAGACTTGATCAGTTTTTATTAACCATCAATGTAAGAGATGAAAAGTAATTTGGAACTGATTTTTTTCCCTTTCTACTACTCACAGTTGTTTGACATTTTCTTTTTTAAATTATTTTTTTCCAAGGGCATGTAAGAAAATTTTAATATTTTTTTTAAATTTTAAGTTCCCAAATCTTCTCCCTCACTGTATTCCTCTTGCCTTGAGAAGGCAAGCAATTTAATATAGGTTATACATGTGTAGTTATGCAAAACATATTTCTGTATAAATTATGTTTGTAAAAGAAACCACAAAACAAACAAACAATAAAAAGGGATCTGCATTCAGACAACATCCATTCTTTCTCTACAGGTGGGTAGCACTTTTCATCATAAGTCCTTCAGAATTGACTTAGATCATTGTATTGCTACGAATAGCTAATTGTTGATCATCATAAAATATTGTTATTACTGTGCACAATTTATCATTTTGCATCAGTTGGTGTAAATCTTTCCAGTTTTTTTTTTCTTAAAGTATCTTGAGCATCATTTCTTATGGCACAGTATTATTCCATCATGATCACATACCACAACTTGTTCAGCCATTCTCCAATTGATGGGCATTCCCTCAATTTCCATTTTTGCCATGACAAAAAGAGATGTTATAACTATTTTTGTATATATACATCCTTTTCTTCTTTTTAAAATCTCTTTGGGATGCAGACCTAGTGGTGCAATTGCTGGTTTAAAGGGTAGATACAGTTTTTTAGCCTTTCAATAATAGCTCCAAATTACTCTCTAGAATTGTTGGATCAGTTTACAACTCCAACAACAGTGTATTAGTTTCACAGTTTCTTCACATGCCCACCAACATTTGTCATTTTCCTTTTCTGTCATATTAGTTCATCCAATAACTGTGAGGTATAACCTCAGAATTGTCTTACTTTGGAATTCTTCCATTAATGATGATTTAGACATTTTTTATTATTTCATAGATTTTATTTCCCCATCAGAAAACTGGGTATTCATATACTTTGATCATTAAAGAATGACATGCATTCTTTTAAATTTGTTTCAATTCTCCATATATTTGAGAAACGATGCCTTTATCAGATAAATTATGCTGTAATATTTTCCCTCACTTTTCTGCTTTCCTTATAATCTTGCCTAAATTGGTTTTGTTTGTAAGAAAGAAAACCTTTTTAATTTATTATAATCAAAGTAATCCATTTAATATACTGTAAAACTGTCTCTTGCTTTGCCATAAATTCTTCCCTTATCCATAGATATGACAGGCCAACTATTTCATGCTCCCCTAATTTTCTTATTGTATTAACATTATGTCTAAATTATGATTTTCATGGTATTCTTGCATTAGTCGCATTTCTTTCCCCAATTTTCTTCTACCTCATTTTATTTTTTAAAAATAATTTTTAGTGGATCAAGTACTGGCCCTGGATTCAGAAGGACCTGATTTCAAATCTGGCCTCAGACACTTGACACTTACTAACTGTCTGGCCCTGGGCAAGTCACTTAACCCTCATTCTACCCCCGCAAAAAAAAAAAAAATCATTTGGGTGCACTTCTAGGTCTCATGCCAATTCACATTTTTCTTTGAGATGTTGCATTTAGCTGCTTTGATTTAATTGCCTTCTTCTGAGTTTGCTTTTTTGATCTTCCCTGTCACCATAATAAGTGTCTATGATCAAATTATTTTTCTTTGCTCATTTTCCAGCCTCTTTCTTGACTTTTAACTTGTTGTTAAAATTGGACTGTCCTCCTGTACTAGAGGGGGCACTGTCCAAACTTCACATTTTTTCATGCTACTATTTTCAGAGATAATGCTGGGGGGGGGTCTAAATTTTCAATTCTTCCAAGCTGGTTTGACATAAGGAGAGCTTGGTCTCTGCTCTCCTGGCCTGTGTTCTTATCTATGAGTTTTTAGAAGTACTCTTTTTTACCTTATTAGTGCAAGCCAGAACCACACACTGGCAATGCAACAGAGTTTTGCTCCCAGTGTCAGCAAAGTTACCATGTGATCTCCTTCTGATCAGTTGTCCAATGCCTTTACTATCTGTGGGCCTAAAGTTCTGGTAGCAATGACCACTCATGTACAACACCCCACTATAGCCTGCTATTGACTTGCCTGGGTACAACCTGTGGTGAACTGTGCTCCACTCTCACTCCAATAAGGCAGACCTTTTCTTCCAACTTTCTAGGTTATCTTGGTTAGGAGAATCTTTCTATCCCATCCTATTATTTGTTCTGCTGCTCCAGAATTTGTTTTGACATGTTATTTTAATTTTGCTTTAAGGGAAATTTGGGAGCACTCAGGTGAGTCCCTCCTTTGACTCCACCATCCTGACTCTGCCCTCCTAATTTGACATTTTGAAGTATTTTATAAAATAATGACAAATGTCAGTAAGGGTGAAGGGATTAATGATTTGTAAATAAAAGTATCTATTTCAAAAAAGGGCTCAGAAAGTTTCTAATCTAGATCACATGTTAGCAGAAATGCTCTTGAAGATATCTAGCAAATAAACATCAATTTATTATATAAAGATTGTCATTATTTAAAACAAATCTGAGGTGTCACCTCACACTTTTCAGAGTGGCAAATATAACAAAAACAGAAGATATTGGATGTTGGAGGGGATGTGGGAAAGCTGGGACACTAATCCACTGTTGGTGAAGTTGCGAAAAGACAAAACCATTCTGGAGAGCAATTAGGAATTATGCCAAAAGGACAATAGCACTATGCATACCCTTTGATCCAGCAAGCCCACTGCTAGGTTTATATCCCAAAAACATCCCTCCAAAGATAAAATGACCTTTTTGTACAAAAAATATTTATAGCAGCTATTTTTGTGGTGGCTAAAAGTTGGAAATCAAAGGAATGTCCATCAATTGGGAATGGCTACACAAACTGTGGTATATGATGGTAATAGAATATTATTGTGCTATAAGAAATGACAAACAGGATGACTTCAGAAAGTCCTGGAAAGATATGTATGAAATGATGTCTAGTGAATTGAGCAGAACCAAGAGGACACTGTACACAGAAACAGCAATATTGTTTGATGAAGAACTGTGAATGATGTGACTATTCTCAGCAATGTAATGATCCAAGACAATCCCAAAGAACTAATGATGAAGCATACTATACACCTCCAAAGGAAAACACTGATATTGATGGGACAGACTGAAGCATGCTATTTTTCACTTTCATTTTTTCTTTTAATCAAGTTTTCCTGTACAAAATGACAAATATGGTAATGTTTTATATAATCATACATGTATAACCCACATCTGATTGTTTGCCTCCTTAAGGAGGCAAATTGAAACCCAAAACTATAAATAAAAATTTTTCTTCAAAAAAATTGCCATTGTTGGAGAACGTTTTATATTATAAAGAAATGTCTTCCATTTTGTTGTCAATCATTTTTAGTCATGTCTGACAATGCATGATCCCATTTGTGGTTTTCTTGGCAAAGATCATGGAGTGATTTGCCATTTCCTTCTCCAGTTCATTTTACATATGAGAAAACTGAGGAGACTAGGTTTAAGTGATTTGTCTAGGGTCACATAGCTAGTAGTAGTCTGAGGAAATATTTGATGTCTTCCTGACTTCAAGCCTGGCGCTCTATCCTCTGAGACACTTAGCTGCCTAGTCTTCCACTTTGGGATGTGACTATATGTTTGTTTGTTTTTTGGGGAAATGGTGGTTAAGTGACTTACCCAGGGTCACATAGCTAGTAAGTGTCAAGTGCCTGAGGTCAGATTTGAACTCAGGTACTCCTGAATCCAGGGTCAGTGCTTTATCCACTGTGCCACCTACCTGCTCCTGACATGACTATATGTTAAAAAGTTTTCCTCTAAATCGAGTCAAAATCTGCCTTTCTGAAATCTGCATCCAGGGCCTATCACAGGGTCTTTTTAAACCATAGTGCATCAAACTCTTGAAGAGTACTATGATCCACCCTTACCTGGTCTTGTCTTCTATATATTAAAAATACCCAGGTTTTCCAATCTAATCTTGAATGACCAGTCTTAACACCCTCTTCTGGATATTTTCTAGCTGAGCAGCATTTCCTAAAATATGGATCACATAACTGAACATGATAAAACCAAGGCTTAGTAGAGTGAAAGTATACTTTCCCTGACTCTAGTTTTTATTAGTTTTTTTTCTTACTTTTATGTAATATAGCTGACATATATTAAGCTTATAGTCTACTTAAGTGATTAGATTTTTTTTTCATCTGAACAGGAGTTAATAAATTGTCATTATTAAGGAATTATGCAGGTAATCTTTGGAACTCAAGTGGATGAATTTTTCCATTCAGTGTTATCTTTCTGTATTTTGTCCTTCAACATAATCTTTTTTTTTTTTTTTGGGTGAGGCAATTGGGGTTAAGTGACTTGCCCAGGGTCACACAGCTAGTGTTAAATGTCTGAGGCCGGATTCGAACTCAGGTATTCCTGAATCCAGGGCTGGTGCTCTATCCACTGCACCATCTAGCTGCCCCTCCTTCAACATAATCTGTCGAGATTTTTGGATGCAGATTCTTCATTCCAAAAACATTATCAGTCTGTATGTTTACCTGTCTTCATGTCATCTCATTTTTTTTTTCTATAAACATACCAACCATCATCTATGTATTCATTCCATTCACCTATAAAAATGCTGAATTTAACACGGTTTGGGAAAATGTATCCATGTTCTTGATTTGAAGGCTTCCTCCATAGTGAGAATACCATAATTTGGATATACTTTATCAACCAGTTGATTATTCAGTGAATTTTACTCTTCTCCAAGTCATATCTCTGTACTGTATACAACCCAGAGGCACATTAAACATCTTAATACTTTAACTTGGTCAAAATCTAGGTATAGACTAAGTGGGGCATTAACCTGATCTATGAAAATAGAAACCCTGATAAAAATGAAGTGAGGATATTCTTTCCACTAATTCTATGAACTCACATTAGCTTTTATCTAGAATTATTTTCTTTTCTAAGTGGCCACAAACAATCATTTTAATTAAGTTTTTTGTTGTTGTTTATTTTTGTGTGTTAACAGGATTTTAAGGAAAATTCTTTAGCCTATAATTTGAGGACAAAAAATAAAATCATATATATATGTGTGTGTGTTTGTGTGTGTGTATATGTGTCTATATATATGTATGTATACACATACATATATAGATACACACACACACACACACACACATATATATATATATATATAGTCTTCCCTAAAACAAAACAAAATTAATGTGTTTTCTTTGAATGTCCACTTTCTCGTCCCTCAACATCAATTGCTCACTGATCATATTCTCTGGCTCTTATTTGAATCTGAGTCACATTGTCTGAGTTTGATTTGAATTCATTGAAGACACCATTATCTTTTCACCATGTATGGTTCAATTCTGTGTTAAAAGCCCCTGTTCAATACCTCCAAGTTTCAACATCTTTCTCTTTGGTAAAGAAAACAAATAAGTCAGTTAGCAGTTCTGTTTTCTTTTTATGATTCATTAATATCACCCAATTTGGCCTAAGAACTTCCCTTACAAATATCTTTTCTTTCCCTTGTTACCAATGTACTCTAAAAAAGCACCCTTCTTCTTGTTTGTTTGGTTTTTGTTTTTGTTTGTTTTTGTTATTGTTTTCTCTTTATCATTCATCAGTGGTTATCTCTTAACTTCTTGGAAGATGTCAGAGAGAATCTAAATGGAAGAGGGGAAAAGTCATTCTTGATGTTGCTATTTGCAGACGGCACATGGTGATTTCATTGATCCTCAAAACTTTGCAAAGCCTCTTAAATGAGATCGGAGGACTCCAACAATTCTGATGACATATCCACCCAGGGAAAACAAAAATAAGAAGGCTGAATAAATCAGTTCAATTAAACAAATAGTCAAAATTAATTATTTAACACTTAGCACGTGAAAGGTAGTGCACTAAATGTTTAAAATACAAAGACAAAATTAAATATTTTCTGCCCTCATGGAACTTATATTCTCCTAGAGCAAAGCTTTTTAAACTGAGGGTTGCTACTCCATATCTGATCATGTAACTAAATGTGGGGGTTGCAAAAAATTTGGCAACAGTAAAAGGTTTAATAGAGATAGAGATAGTAATAGATATAGATATTTACACGTACATGTATAAATTTATATACATACACACAATACACGTGTGTATTCATGTATGCATATGTATTATGTGTATATGTGTATATACCCAGGGTCGTATAAAAACTTCTTGGGCCAAAAAGGGTCATGAGTGGAAAAAGTTTAAGAAGCCCTAGAGAGATGCAAAACAAAAACATACAAAATGGAAAAAATAAAGTAAATAAACTATAAACACTATAAAGAAAAACTTTTGTTTGTTCGTTTTCAAGAGGGAAAGTATGCTAATAGCCAAAGGCCTCAGCAAAGATCTCTTATAGGAAGCAACTCCTTAGCTGTGCCTTAAAGGAAGTTACTGATAGGTCAGCTAAGTGGCTCAGTGGCTAGAAGGCCAACACTAGAATCAGACAACCTGAATTAGAATCTGGTCTCAGACTCTTTGGACTTTATTCCAGATTGCTCTTCAAAATAGTTGGATCAGATCACAATTCCACCAGCAATGAATAGTGTCCCAATTTTTCTACATCCCCTCCAACATTTGCCACTTTCCCCTTCCAACATTTTAGCCATTCTTGTAGATTTAAATTCATATCTCAAAGTTGTTTTAACTTGCATTTCTCTAATAAAAATGATTTAGAACATTTTTTTCATATGATCATTAGGAGCTGTGTGACCCTGGGGAAGTCACTGAGCTATGTTTTCCTCATGTTCCTCATCAGTAATGTAAGCTAGAGAAGGAAATGGTAAACCACTTCAGTATCTTTGCCAAGAAAACCCCAAATGCAGGCACAAAGAATCAGACATAACTAATCAAGAAAAATTTTAAAACTAAAAACAGGGCAGCTAGGTGGCACAATAGATAAAGTACTGGGTCTGCAGTCAGGAAGTCTCATCTTCCTGAGTTTAAATCTGTACTCATACAATTACTAACTTGTATGGCCCTGGACAAGCCACTTAAACCATGGTTGCCTCAGTTTCCTTACCTATAAAATTAGTTGGAAAAGAAAATGGCAGACCACTTCATTATCTCTGCCAAGATAACCCCAAATGAGGTCACAAAGAGTCAGAAACAACTGAAAACAAATAAACATCAACAACAGAAGATAGCATAAGCTAAACATCAGTTTTCCACATTAGGATAGTCAGTTCATAGAGTTCATCTATAAATACATATATGTTGAATATTGAAATGGGAAATGAGTTTATTTCAAAACTGAATAGGAGGAGCATAACAATATAAACTGCCTTTGGGAAATTTCACGGTTCTTTGATTGACTTTAAGCTTTATTGTGGAACAGAAATCCACTTTTGGAAGACTGATATTCTCTGATATTGTTAGGCTGCAAGTCATGAAATTCTAATCTCTGAGAAACTGAAATGGACACTTACCCAAAGAGTAATGGAGCAGTATATCATAGGCGTGATTCACAAATGAAAAAAAAAAAAGTGTTATTATCAGAGGATGCTACTAAAAAAAACACAATTGTCATATATTGAAAATGAGAAAAGACTAGTGGTTAATCCATGTACTCTAGTGATATCCATGTTATATCAAGATAGCTATTTAGTAATTTATTTTTATTTTCCCACAAGTACATGTAAAAACAATTTTTAACATTCATTTTAAAAACTTTGAGATCCAAATTCTCTCCTTTCTTCCTTTCTGCCCCCCACCATTGAGAAAACAAGCAATTTGATATAGGTTATACATGTATATTCATACAAAATATTTCCATATTAGTCATGTTGTGAAAGAAAAACAGAAAAAAAAACTTCAAGAAAAACAAAGCAAGTTTAAAAAGAGCATGCTTCAATCTGTATTCAGATTCAGAACCATCAGTTCTTTCTCTGGGGATAGATAGTGATTTTTGTCATAAGTTCTTCAGAGTTGTTGTGGATCATTGTATTGCTGAGAATAGCTAAGTCATTTACAACTAATCATCTTACAATATTGCTGTTACTTTACAAATAGTACATCTCACTTTGCATGTAAATCTTTCCAGGTTTTTCTGAGAGCATCCTGCTCATTATTTCTTATAGCACAATAGTATTCCATCATAATCACATACCACAATTTGTTGAGCCATTCCCCAATTAATGTGTAACCTCTCAATTTCCAATTCTTTGCCACCCAAGAAGAGCGGCTATAAATAGTTTTGTACATTTAAGTCTTTTTCATTTTTTGTTTTTTATCTTTTTATCTCTTTTTGGTGTATCAAGGTATTTATATATATATATACATATATATATGCATGTGTGTGTGTATGTGTATATTTTGTGAGGAAATTGGGATTAAATGACTTGCCCTAGTGAAACAGTTAGTAAGCATCAAGTGTCTGAGGCCGGATTTGAACTCAGGTCTTCCTGAATCCAGGGCCAGTACTTACTCTATCCACTGTGCCACCTAGCTGCCCATATATCAATTTTTTTTTTTTTTTTTTTTTTTTAGTATCAAGGTATTTAAAAGAAAAAGATCCAGGGGCAGCTAGATGGCGCAGTGGATAGAGCACCAGCCCTGGAGTCAGGAGTACCTGAGTTCAAATTTGGCCTCAGACACTTCACACTTACTAGCTCTGTGACCCTGGGCAAGTTGTTTAACCATTATTGCCTCACTAAAAACAAAAAAGAAAAAGAAAAAGATCCTCCCAACTTCAGTTCTCTATCCACTGCACAACCTAGCTGGCCAAAGGAGTCATTACTTACAAAAGGTTAAGAGCACCTACTTAATAGCCCTGAGTGGGAGACTTGAAACAGGAGATATAATGGGATACAAATTAATTGAAGCATCAAAGTCACATTTATCATGAGCTTGAATTCACCATGGCTTTACAACTTCTAGTAATAATCTTATATGACCATGCCACCCTTTTCAAAAGATCAAATGATTATAATTATTTCATACTGGGCAATTTTCCCAAATATAGATACCAGCATACTTACCTAATAGAAAATTATATATTATATACACATTTAATTATACAGTAAACAGAATAATATAATGTTAATACTAGAGGAGCATTTAGTGTATGGAAAGTACATCTTGAAATCCCATGGTGAAAATCAGAGTAAGATTGTAATGGTCTACCAACAACAAGAAAAGGTGACCATGTGCCTATAAGGACCGTGATTTGGCCCTAGGCTAAAATGGAACTGAATATTGTAACCCAGTGTGGCTGATAACATGTCTAGAGAGGAGGGACATAGAGGAGAGGCCAGTAAATGAAGAAAAGATCACACATTAAACTATACTGCAGGGAAGAGAGAAGTGAAGCCTGGGATATATTCAAGTCTAACCTTTTCCAGAAAGTAGGAGGGAACAGTAAGAATGGAGTCCTTTCTGCAGGGTCACCCACTAGTATTACATAAGTATAATCAGAAAGACAAAAACTTACTATAAGGAAGAGTTACATACCAACAACATGTGATATCATAAACTGTTTCATGGAATGGATGGTATTTGAGTTCAGTATAAAAGGAAGAAAGGGATTCTAAGAAACAAAGACATGGGAAGGTGTTTATTTCAGATGTAGAGGTCAATGTATGCAAAACCATGGAAGAAACTAATGTAGTATCCTTTATAGAGGATAGTTATCTAACCAATTTAACTGGAAGAGAGAGTGAATTTAGGAGAATGTGAAATTGCTGGGGGCTTTATAGATGACATAGATGTACTAATCTAAAGTATTTTCCTAGTGTTTTCTGGGAATTTTTCTTAAAAATCTTTAATCTATAGTTTTTATTTAAATACTAATGCTATAATTATGAAATTATCAAAAATCTTTTTTACTGGATTGCATTCTGTTTTCATTGATTCCATGGCTTAAATAATCTTGTTTGATGCTATAATTAATTAAACAGCATAAGAACTGAATAGCTGTCAGCCACAAATTATCACAAAAAGTGAATTCAGAATTAAATAATGTAACTAAAATACTTTTAGTACAGGAAAATTATGGACATTTTTATTCTGGAAAAAAAATAGGAAACATGATGCTTTCATTAAAAACACAATCTCAAATTATTTTGGCAGTGCTATTCAGTGAAAAAGAGTCTCTATAAAATAATAGATTTATTTGACTGGGTAAAGCTCCAAGTTAATTAGAAAAAACAGTGTTAGCAAGAGATCTGAGAATTCCCTAGTAAAGCTGTCTTAACTGACAATTTCTCTGCAGTTAGTCCCTAAGGTTCCCAGGGTAGAATGAGTCAACAGTCTTTCCAATGGCTGACTAGCAAATAACAAAAGACTTATGCATAATAGCTTGTGCCAGAATCTTATATGTTGGGGGCAGATGAAATTGAAAGCTGAACAAATATGGGAGGGTTGGGTCAAGGAAAGAAAATGTGTGTGATACTGAATTTATGGAGAACTCTTTAAGGCAAAATTGATAAATTAATCAGAATTGATGTGGAAATAAAAACTGTCCTTGGGTCTGATACTGATAAAATAACATGATCACCAAATCCTCGTATGGTCAAAGTTGTGTTCACTCTTTTAAAGGAGTTGTATTCAATTAAATGGTGTCTATAAAAATTACTTACTAAATGCCATTGTATGAAAATTTAAAGGGTAGGAAGGAAATTCAACTTAAAAGGGTTAAGAATAAACATTATTTTTCTTATTAGATTGAGGTCAGAATTGTCCTTCTCACCTCTGCCATGTATTGGAACATTCTTTCAGCTACTTTTAAACAAGGCACTCATAGGCTTGATATATAATATTAAGTTCTGTAGTAATAGAGAGTGAAACAGTGCCCAATGTCAATCTGGCATCATGGGAATTAAAGAGAATTTCTCTTTTCTCTTCCCTGCCAGAAATACAATTTGAGGCCTGGGTCCCTCCCAAAGTAATAAGAAAGAAAATTCCTTTGGGATATCATATTACTCCTTTCGCCTCTCTCCCCTCTGAGTCAGCTACCATTCTGGGATGTGTCTATAGATAATGAGATTTGCTTTCAAAAAGTTTCGCAAAGTATAACTACAACATACTACAAATTTCATGACTGCCAAATTTGTTTAGAACTTCATCTTACAAGATCACCCTAATTTTTTTCCTATAAGGCTTAGATATCTGAGTATTCATAGCTTTGGTTTTTTTGCTCTGAAAAGTTTGTCCTGCCTTTCTACTTTACAAATGATCGACTAGGTGCTTTTAAATTTACTTTCCATGGGGTTTTTGGTGTTTGTGTGGGGAAGTTAACATAAAAGAAATATCTTTCAGATAATATCTTGAAACTGGAATTGTAAGATTATAAACTCTTACAAGTTTCTTACAACTAATGGGAAAACTAATTATGGCAAGCTGGATATGATCATAACCAAGGAAGTTAGAAATCTAACTTTACATACTGTAAGTATGTGAATTGGGCTAGATAACTTTATTATTTTTCCATATTTTCAAAGGATATTTATTTGTATTTTTAGAAATTTTAAAAATTCTTTAGTCATTTCATAATATTAAGCTCCTTACTCCCAATGAACAATATCTTATGACAAAATAAATTAATTAAGTAAAAACAACCAAAACAAAGACATAAAACTCACAGTGTATATACCATTCCACAACCACAGTCACCAACCTGTCAACCAAAGGGAGGGAGATGATTTCATCATCTGTTTTCTGGGATTGAAATTGGTGATTATAATAAATCAAAATGAAGCACCAATATTGTTTTCATTTGCATTTTTAAACATTTTTGCAGCAATTATGCATATTGCTCTCTTGGTTCTACTTAAATTCATTTTGAACCAGTTCAGTACACATCTTCTGATGTTTCACAGAAGTTATTTTGTCATAATAATGATGGCTTTCAATTATCAAAGTGCTTCAAGTTTTCCAAAGCTCTTTACAGGTGTCATCTAATTTGATCATTCAACAACTCTATGATATAGATGTTATTATTAGCCTGATTTTATAAATAGGGACATGGATCCTGAGAAAGATGAAGTGGTTTTTCCAGAGTCCCCCATATAATAAGTGTATGAGACAGGATTTAACATGAGAGCTTTCAACATTGTTTCTACTGTGCCACCTAGCTGCCTCCTAGCAGTATGACTCCAATGATGTCTCATTGGGGTTTGAAGGTGACTATAGGATTTTGAAAATTTGATCAGATGGAAACATCTTCAGATTACTCTTTCAGGGTAACCATTATGAATGTTATTTATAATGGCTTAGTGTTAGAGATGTAGGAATAATAGGAGATATGGGTAAATCTGTCCTTACCCTATGGTATATGATAGAAGCAGCTTTCAAAAAAATGCAACCTTGATCCCAGCTTTTTCCTCTTTTCTCTCTTCATAAAATCAGTGTTTGCTTATGGAAAAGTCTATCATAGAATATAACGGGGCGGGGGAGAATTCCTGTTATTTCAGATTTAAGTTTGAAAATATAAGTAAATGAGCATTTAAAAATTTCGATAGCATTTTGCAAAATTGGAAGTCCACAATACTTTAAGTCAAAATGAAGCTGTCCAAAAGTAAAATGGCTGTGTTGGTTGTTAGTGGGATCCCCCTCACTATAGATCTTCCCTGAAGGACTTTCTAATAAGGGGAATTCTTAACTAATAGAAGGAAGTTATGTGGTATAGTGGATAGAGCTCTGGACAAAGAGTGGAGAAGACCTGAGTTCAAATTCTCTACCTCATACATTCATTAGTTGTGTGGCCCTGGGGAAGCCATTTAGCCTTTTTGTATTAGTTTCTTCATTTGTAAAATGGGGATAACAAAGGTACCCACCTCCCAGAATTATCGGTGAGATAGTTATAGAAGTGCTTTGCAAAACTTAAATCTCTAAGTAAATACTAATCATCATTGTCATTATTGTTCACTACTGGGTTTGGACTAAATGGCTGCTGATGTTTGAAATTTCTGGGACAAGTTCTCACAGTAGAATACCCTGATGAACAAGGTTCCCTGGGAAAGGAGGATGCTAACTTTCTGTGTGGAAGGCAAGTCATCTTACCTTTCCGAGTCTCAATTGTCTCATCTGTAAAATCAAGCAGTTGGACTAAATGGAATGTGAGGTCCCTACCAGCTTTAGATCTTTGATACTCTGATCTTTTTTTTTTTTTAAGTGAGACAATTGGGGTTAAGTGACTTGCCCAGGGTCACACAGCTAGTAAGTCTTAAGTGTCTGAGGCCAGATTTGAACTCAGGTACTCCTAAATCCAGGGCCGGTGCTCTATCCACTGCACCACCTAGCTGCCCCATACTCTGATCTTAAGAATAAACAAAAGATCTACAAGTAGTAAGGAAGAATTATCTTTTTCTCCACTTGAGAACTATCTTTGACCTGTTACTTTTTGAGTAATATCCTTTTGATAGACAGTATACCAGGGATTCATCACTAGATAGTGGTAAAAGGGGGAATTGTGTTCTAATTTTTCTCATAAAATTTAGCTTTTTAATGAAAAACTAGAACAGAAAAGAATGAGGTCTATGAGAGAGGTTGAAACTAAGTTATTTTGGTGGTTTTCCTCTTTTCCCCATTTATGACATATCTGGGATCAGACTTTGTAGCAAAATTCATGGCAATGGACTTGGAAGATAGAAATCCACTGAGACATGGAATACCCATTCTCCACCAATTAAAAGGATGAGAAAGTGATATGCCTAGATTGTGTGGATATGTTGTTGTTACTGAGTGTTAGTACGTTGCTTGAAAAGGTTCTTGTTAGAGATATAATGAAAGAAATATAAGCTGACTATATTTAGACAGAAAGACCTGAAATATTTAAACACCCCAAATTAGAGAATATAATAAATGGATAAGCCATTTCAACTGTAGTTATAGCAGCACTCCTACTCTACTGGAATATAGATTAGGAATATAGTGGTCAGAGGAAGCTACGTGGCCCAGTGGATAAAGCACCGGCCCTGGATTCAGGAGTACCTGAGTTCAAATCCGACCTCAGACACTTGACACTTACTAGCTGTGTGACCCTGGGCAAGTCACTTAACCCCCATTGCCCTGCAAAAATAAAAAAGAATATAGTGGTCATAATGATGATGATAAAGATGAGTATACTCCATAGAAATATGCAATCAAAGTACTCCCATGAAGAAAGTCATCTTACCAAATGCAAGGAAATATTACAAAAAGAGACTGATAACATGGCTTGTAAGGTCTTGGCACCCATGTTCCTCTTTTTTTTTTTTATTCTGCCCTTCTTTGTAACTCTACCAAAGGAGAGATGTACTGCCCTGCCATGGTTACAAAAAATGATTTCCACAATCAAGAAGTGAAGATATCAGAGCATATGCAGAAAAAAAAAAAACAACGTAAAATTGTCTTCCTTTTCTAATTTAATGACTAACATAAAAAACCTTTTTAAAAGCAAGCTGCAATGAGGATAAAGGATAAATTTGCCATTTATACCGCCCCCCACACACAGAAAATTCAAAATTCAAATCTAATTTCATAGTTCAGGAGAGGAGAGAGGTAACACAGTCCTTTATATTGATGCTTCTGTAATTACATAAGTAAAGGTATGCTTTCTAACCTGTTAATATAATTATAGAAGCTCCAAACATCTTGATTCAATCAATTAAAAGTAAGATGGGGCAGCTGTGACTCAGTGGATAGAACACAGTCCCTGGAGCCATGAGGAACTAAATTCAAATGTGGCCTTAGACACTTAATAGCTGTGTGACCATGGGCAAAACACTTAACTCTATTTGTCTCAGTTTCCTCATCTGTAAAATGAGCTGGAGAAAGAAATAGCAAACCATTCCAATATCTTTGCTAAGAAAACCCAAAATGGGGTCATGAAGAGGAACGCACAACTGAAATAATTCAACAATAATAAAAATGTATAAACAAGTACTTAATCATTTTGAACAGATCACAGGAGCTTTATGTTATTAGATCAAAGTGGATAATGGCACCAGGAAATATCTTGTGACTGGGTAAAAAGATTTGACTCACACATTTGGGCTAATGAAGAAAACAACAAAGCACTTCAGAATATTTCAGTATCATGTAAGTTAAGTAGTAGACCAATATAACAGAAGACTCCTAAAAATAAATTTAAGTGGGAAAAGAACAACTACAAAACAAAAACAAAGGAAAACAACATCTCTTTCTGACTATCTATTCCTCTTTTTCTGTCTCTCTCAGTCTCTCTTTCTCTGCCTTTCTTTATCTGTCTCTTGGGCTCTGTCTCTCACTGTCTCTCTCTGTCTCTGTCTCCCTCTGTGTCCCTCTCTCAGTATCCGTTTCACTGTCTCTCTGTCTCCCCCTCTATGTCTCTCTGACTCATTTTCTGTCTCTGTCTCTGTCTCTGTCTCTCTGTCTCTCTGTTTCTCTCTGTCGCTCTCTCTCTCCCTCTCTGTCTCATTCTCTCTCTCTAGTTCTCTGTCTCTCTTTCTCTCTCTCTTCCCTCTATTTCCAATTGATCAGGAAATGTTCCCATGAACTTTGAAAGTTTGTAATTTCTACAGTTATCGATTGGTGTTAGAAACTGCATCCAATAGAACGGCAGTGGCAAATAGCAACATCCACTTTTCAAGCTGAAAGGCACACCAAGGACAAACCAGACATACCAAAAGACTAACTAGGTATCTCAGTTGAGAGACCTGGGCCTGGAATCAGGAAGACTCATGGTCCTGAGTTTGAATCTGGCCAGAGACATTTGCTAGCTATGTGATCCTGTTTGTTTTACTTGCCTCATCTGTAAAATGAGCTCTAAAAAAAAAAAATGATAAACCATTCCAGGATCTCTGCCAAGAAAACCCCAAATGAGGTCATGAAGAGTCAGACATGAGTGAAATTAATGAACAAGAAAAGAAGCAAAAGAGAATATGGATGTTCACTCAAGGACTGTTGTCCATGTTCCTATTATTATTATTAAGGTTACTACACTTTATCACATTATCAAGTTCTTAAAAGAACTCTTCCTTACCTAGATGTATGTGTTTGTGTGTGTATATATATATATATAGATAGATAGATAGATAGATAGATATATACTTAGATAGATAGATAGATAGATAGATAGATAGATAGATAGATAGATAGATAGATAGATAGATAGATAATGTTTACATCTACACATATAAATATGTGCTGTATTTGGATTCCTAAAGTCATGGGTAAAATGACACCTAAGACATCTACTAACTGTATGAACTGAGATAAATCACTTAAACTCTATGAGACTCAGATTCTTCATTTGGAAAATGAATATCACAGCACCTACTTCTCAAAGTTTTTTGTGGGGATCAAGTGAGATAATACAATTAGAAAATGCTTTGCAGATACTAAAGTGTTCTATAAATGTGAGATATGGTAATGAAAATGATGATGACATTACTCATAAACATAATCATATGTATATATAAACACTACTATCTGCAATTGTCTATTTCTCAAAGTAAATTTCTTCCAGAATACATATGCATATTGATATCAGTGTGAACATACACATATATTTTATCCGTGTATGTGAGGTAAAGAAACTGGACTCCAAAGAGGTGACAACATCTTTTTAAAATCAATTCAGATCAATTCAACAATCACTAAACACAGCCAGGGTATACTATTGGTACCCATACTATGTTGTATTTCAAGACCAGGAGTTCTTAACCTGGAGTCTGTGAACTTATTTTTTGTTTTTTAATACTTTGAGAATGCTATTTCAATATTATTGGTTTTATTTTTAATTCAATATATTTTATTTCATAAACTTAAAAAAATGTGTATGGGGGTCCAAAACCTGAACGAGAGTCACATAGAATGAACAACATCAATGGGTTGCAGTCTGCATTGTTGCTGGGGTCAAAAAGTCATCCAAATATTGGAGTGCCAAAATACTCTTAGGAGACAATATGTCCACAAGTGGAACATTTCTGGAAGTTTCCAGATTTTAATGTCCTCATGGACTTAACTTGGTTTGAAATATGTCAGGTTTCTGGATCAGCCCTCCTCTCAAGTTCTTCAAGTGAGGCCGATGATTTTAGACAGAATAGACAAACCGGGCCCACAGTGAAGTCAAATCTGAAATACCATACCTGATGGAGAAAATGATCAGCAGACAGAGACTTTATGTTCCATAATTTTCTGGCAGATACTTTGAGACTAGAATCCAACTTTTAAGCTGGCAATCTCTAAGTATTTATATAGCACATCAATCCAAACAGAATCCATTCATCCCTATGAGTTCTTCTCTCCATATGGATGTGAGAGTTGCCTATTCTCTGTCTTTGCTTCTACAATTTTCCCAAGTTTGAAGGCTGTCTCCTGGACACACTGTCAAACAGACTGATCAAGTTTCTATTGAGTCTAGGTTATGTTGGGAGGGAAAAAAATACATTTCTTTTTCTCTGCTAGATGAAAAATGATGCTGTAACTGTCATAATCTAATTCAGAGTGATGCACAATGTGTTTTTAAATAAATACTTTGTGAAAAAAAAATACAAATGAAGACATTATGTCATGTCACAAGGTGATTGATGTCCCCTAATGCAAATCTATTTGATCTCTGAAAGTCGACAAAGTGAATGCCTGCTCATAATTTAGGTATAGATATTGAAAATTAAGTGCCATGATCTTAAGGCAGTTCTTTGCTATGTGGAAAGCAAGATTTTTTTTTTCAGGCCTCCACGAGCCATTTATGAAGATGAATGGGAGTGTCATGTCTTATCTTTCTGACATTATATGCTACACTTGGCAGCAAAAGAAACCAACCCTACTAAGTTTGCTTTTGATTATAAGACAGGTAGTCTTGCATCCAAGGCTTCAAATAAAAAAAAAAGAAATTTCTGCTTAAAGTAACTTTATAATATTTGTTCCATTTGTAAATGCCACCTTATTTAAAATTTCGTTTTGAGTGTGAACAAAGTTAGTGTGATTGATAAATACACCAATGTAAACTACATCTAACTCACTGTCTTTTAAAATAAAGTATTTTTGAGTATTGAACTTAAATTCACTTCACAGATCTACTCATTTGGCTGCTAATACCATGTTATTTTTGACTAATAAAAAAGACTGTTTCCAAATGATCAGATATGGGGAATCGAAAATAAAATGTACACAATGCCTGAAATACATTTCTTCTTCACCTTAAACTTTTGGAATTCCTAGTTTTCTTCAAGAACCAGCTTAATTGCCACATTTTTTTTTTATTCAGCCTTTCTGAGTAGATTCAGTTGCTAGTATCACCTTCGCCATGAACACCTTGAATATGTTGTAGATAATGAGAGAAAAATAGGAACTACAATAATTTCATAATTTCTTGGTGGACTAACAATACAGAAATCCATTAGCCACCTGCTGGTGTAATTGTGGAAAATAAAGAGAAATAAACTATGACTAATTTTACAAGGGCATGGTAAATTGATAGTCTCATTCATTGATGTAATAACTACTTGTTTTCCTTGGATAAAAAACCTTGAAGTTTTATCTAAAAGGATTTCTTTCATATTTTTAAAAGTATTTGGTCACTTCCTTTTGGCATCTGTCCTTGAAGAGGAAATGTTTGCTTACTCTGATAATAAATCCTACCGGTTGAATTCCAAATACTTGCTTGTCTGATCTCCCTCTTTCTTTATCTGTTAGTCCCCTGTGACATGTTTTATCTAGTCATTCTTGCCTTATATTTTGCTGATTGGTTATATACATTAAGGCCTAAATGATTATAAAACAAGATTCTGTACCCTGAAAATCTAAAGATGCTACTCTGTAAGAGCAATATTATTTGACATGATAATTAATTTCTTGTCCTTCTATTTGGCTTCCTATGTCAGATCTAATATCATGGACTTTCTCTCCCTCCTCCCCACCCCCAACTGAATTTTACACCTCTCCCTAAAGGTTACATTTAATTGGGAGAATTTCCCAAGTGTACCTATTTTAGATGCGCATCTCTCTCTTAGAATACAAGTTCCTAGAAAATGGGTACTACTATCATTGTTTCTCATCCCTAAAACTTAGTACCTAGTACTTCTACTTAACAGGAAGTAGGCAATTAACATATTATTCTTGATTCTCTCATTGATTAAATTGGAGCAACACCCTTTCTAATGACTCCCCCACACCCTCAGGTCATACACAACTTACATATTTTATATAGATTTTGATTTTTTTTTACTAATTTGTATATATTTCTTCCAAAAGAAGATAAACTCTTTGAGGATAAGGACTGTCTTGTTAATTGATATCCTTAACACTTCACACCATATCTGGTGTATAGTTAACACATAATAAGTGTTTGTTCATGATTCATTAGATGCCATGGGCATCTTGCATCTTCCAGATCTAGTATTTAATTTGGATGCAGACAATTCTGTTGGGTGAATGACTGAAATAAGTGGACCAATTCTGCTCAATTCTAGTTATTTCAACTCTACTGACACAATCTTTGGATTTATTCACAAAATGTGCACAATCTAGATTGTTCTATTTGACCCAATACTTAAAATATCACTATTTAGGAAAACAAAACTGCCTAAAATCCAGGGCAAAAGCTAGGGATTTGGTTGTTGACCACTAAAAGAGGACCTTGTCTGGTTTGGTTGATATAGTTTCTAAGTAGATCCAGCAGAGTTGGGAGTGGAAAGGAAACAGAACTCCCCAAATTGGTCTAGAGCATTGGCATTTGGAATTCGGATATAATTGGATTCACTAGGAATTCACTATCTTTAAGTCAGATAGTTGACTATGACCTCAAACTTTGAATCAGCACCCAACAAAGTTTATAAAAACAAAACAAAACAAAACAAAACAAAATATGGCATGAATCTTTCCCAGAGACATTCTATTGGATTTTATTGATTGCCTGGATAGGTCTGGTAATCTTTCTACTTCAGAAATTCATTGCAAGTATTGCTGTTCAATTGTTTTTCATTCATATCTGATTATTCATGACCCTAGTTTGGTTTTCCTTTGCAAAGATGGTGGAGAGGTTTTCTATTTCCTTCTCCAGTTCATTTTGCAGATAATTAAACTGAGGCAAATCAAGTTAAGCAACTTGTCCAGGGTCATACAGCTAGTAAATATTTGAGGCCAGATTTGAATTCAGGAAGATGAGTAATTCTGATTTCAAGCCTAGTGCTCTATCCACTAGAGCTACCTTCATTACATATATGTAGTTTAATGTTCTTTGAGTATATACTAAACCTCTCAAAACTATAGTTTTCTCATCTGAAAAATAGGGATAATAATAACTTATATGTGTGAAGCATTACAAAGTTATCAAAGATATATACACATCCAATACATTATTAAAAAGTCCCCAGTTTAGCCCCCAAACAACCCTACATGCATTATTATATCATCATATTCATTCCTAAAGATGAGGAAAAGGAGCGTCAGAGAGATTAAGTGATTTGTCCGTGATTATTTAGCTAATCTATTTGATAGAGGTGGGGTTTTAATTTTCATCTTCCTGGTTCAGTCTACTATGACACTGCTTTCTCATGCTGCTCATTCCAATGTTCGCCATGACTTTTCCCCATATTCTTCAGTTGACTTCATCCAACATTCTCACTCAGCTACTAAAGAGGAATTGTCTTCACATTTCACCATTTTGAAAGACAAAGAAATCAAAGTGGTTCCCGTGTTCTAGGCAAAGGAATTAAACTTTTTTTGGGGGGGGGGCAGTGAGGGTTAAGTGACTTGCCTAGGGTCACACAGCTTGTAAGTGTCAAGTGTCTGAGGCTGGATTTGAACTCAGGTACTCTTCAATCCAGGGCCAGTGCTTTATCTACTGCATGACCTAATTGCCCCAGGAATTAAACATTTTAAGAAGCAAAGCTGAACCTAGGATATTTAAGGCATGTACAACAATCATGAAAATTCTAGGGGAAAGGAAAATGCAAAAGAAATGGGCACACATTAAAAAAGCTGAAAATTATTAAATATTATTAAAAATAGGCTACCAACATCTTAATTAAAATATTTCATTGCCTTAAAGTGATGGCTAAAATTTTAATTAAAATATTGACATTATTCCCCCTTAAAACCAAAAAGCTAATAAAGTATTTTATGGGCACCAAAATATTGTTTGGGAAATAGACAAAGGAATCCACTATGTCATTTCAACTCTTCTCTTACAAGGCTCTTCTACCATATAACTCTATGAAATACTATGTAAGTATGAGCTATTCTTATTCTTAAAAACATTTTCCTCCCAGCACCTAAGTGAAAAAAGTAGTACCAGTGAAATTATACTTACTCTCAGATGAAGAATTTGAGGTTCAGAGAAGTTAATTGACTTGACTATGGACATGCAGCCATTAAAAGCCAGAGGAGGGAAACTGATTTCCTGACCCCCAAGTACTGTATTCTCCCCTCTGATATCACTGCCTCCCTTATGCCCCATTCAATTTAATATTCAAAGAAAAGAGCTATTCACTTCCTTCTGATTAACAATTTATACAATGTTAGCAGGTTAGTTACATTCATTTGATTACGTATTTATTCATTTCCATAGAGCTTGAAAAAATATCCATGTGTGGTGAATGAAGAATTTTGGGGTAACTCTTTATAAATCTTTCATTTTGAGGAATTAAGTTTGAAATTAAGTTTCTTTCTGCCTTGTTAACAGTTAGGTAGGAGGCAAGTATTTGAAGAGTTAGTACTTAAGGTGGTTAGAAAAAGTAAGGAATACAATGATACTTCTACAGAAATTCATTTATTCAACAAATATTTTTTAGCGCCTTCTCAGATCCAGGAATTACATAAAGTCTTAGGGAATACAAATGTACAAACATGAAACAGACCCTCTGTGTGTGTGTGTGTGTGTGTGTGTGTAAGCTTATGTGTGTATGTGTATATGTATGTGTGCATACATGAGTGTATGTATGTGCATATAATGTACTATAGTATATAGATATATGTGTTTAAACATATATAAATTATATATTCACATATTATCTTTAATTTAAATTCTTCCAATTATATATCAAATTCTTCATCTATAATACATATATATATATATACATATATATATATATATATATTATAAAACTTCTGACAGAGTTTATACTTGTGACTTAACCAAGGTGCTGTAGCCTATGGTGATAATGAAGAAAAGGGGTTATTCTAAATTTAACTGTAGTAACTTCCCAGAAAATCTCAGCCAGTGAGACCACAAAGGAAGCAATGGAGGACTTCTAGGGATAATATTGAGAAGGGTCAGTCAGCACATGAGCTCTGTCTATTAGAACCATCCATGAATTCTTATGTCCATAACAGGCCATACAAGTCATCCTTTCCAGCTCCCCTTACAACAATTATAATGAGAATTTATATGGCAATTTAAGTTGTATAAAATGCTCTATATGTTATCTGTGGTAAGATTATTGGAATTTGGCTGACTCATTGGGAGAGGCCACCCCTGGCTTGCCCTGAAGTGATGTAGGCTACTGATGTCAGAAGGAGAAAACCTCTCTCCATAGGCAGTTTTTGAAGGACCTCCCCTTTTGGGGGAGGAAGATTAAACACTCCCTGAGGGGAGTCTGAGTCTCTTCCAGAGTTTCCTTCTTTCTGGTGGTGTGACCAGCAGGAGTAAATGCCCAGGTGGTGAGATAACATAAAAGCCCTGCTTTCTTTTGAATTAGCTTAACTGGAAGTGAGTTGGGGATTGTATAGACTTAGGTTAGAGCTGGGAGGATTATCTGTATTTCTTTTTCCCTATTCCCTTATCTTTGATTTTTATTAATTTCACCTTTGCTGTTTAATTTATTCCCAATTAATAAAATCTGATCCATCTGTGGAAAAGAGGCCATAAGGTTCCTTTCTTATTGGCCTGGGAGAAAATATCTAAAAAGGCAGTTCAGAGGGGAGGGAGCTTTGGAACTAGAGGTTCCTCATTATTTCCGGGACCCCAATATTATGGTAAGCCACTCAGTTAACTCTCCAGATATTAAATTTGACCCTCACATATCTCATTTGATGCTCACAACATTCTGAGGTAGGTGCCATTACTATCCCCATTTAACAGATGAGGAAACAGAGGCTGAAAGAATTTTAGCCACTGACCTAGAGTGACATAGTCAGAAAATATCTAAGATAGGATTTGAACTTGGGTCTTTCTGAGTTTCAAGTCAAAGAATGTATCTATTCTGAAGCATAAGAAGCACTTAATAATTTCTTACTGATGGAATTATTCATTTATGTGGTACCTTAAGTCTTACAAAACCTTAGTACTTTGCAAGATATTTGCATGCATAATAAACCCATTTGATCCTTTCAACAGCACAATGAGGTAAGTACTGCAGGTGTAATAACCCTGTTTTTATAAATGAGGAAACTGAGTCTTAGTGATTTTCCTCACAGGAAGCTCTAGTATAATTACTCACATTAAAATAGCTTCCAAATGAACATAGTTTAAGCAGTATTTTCATGATTTTCACGTAATCAATTAACAAGTACATCTTAAATATATTCTATATCTCAGGCACTGTGTTAGGTACTGGGGATAGAGATACATTGAGGGAGTTAACTCATTTACCTTAGTTTCCTCATCTGTAAAAATATGAGGATAATAAGAGTACCTATTGCCCAGGATTGTGGTGATGATCAAATGAGACAAAAATTAAAAAAAAAACCAGAAAAAATGAAGGATCTTACATTCTAATGAGTTATACAAGTACATATAAAATTATGTGTAATATAAATATAAAGTGAATAAATACAAATACATATGTATGTACACATGTATTTATACATCTATACACAAGTATAACTATCCATGCATACACATACATTCATATACATACATACATACATGCCCTGAGTTGGGTGTAAGAAGGGATGGATTCAAGATTAGGAAAGGTTGGAAATGACCTTAGTTGTTCTAACTTTATACGGTGAAATCAATGGTAGACATGACTCGAAAATGGTAATGTAGGATTTTTATGAAGGTCGTCATTGCGGGGGGGATCCCTCTACTTCATGGCCAGCTCAGGATAGCTGAAATTGTAACTTTAAATGTGTTTATGTGAAATTTTCATCCACTTCTAACTTCTGCCATCTAGGGCCACTTGTTTCATTTTAATGGGTCCTTTAAAATATCAGATTAAGAAATAAACATTTCCTTTAAAAAGCCACATTTTTCTCTTCAGTGTTCAGAAAATGAATGGTGAGGAAAGGATAATCCAACTCACGGACGTTTCTAGTTGCACCTGATATATAACCTACTTCACAGAGCTTGGGGAGGAAAGTCTTTTGTGAACTCCTAAAGGGACATGTAAAGGTAAGCTATTATTACAATGATTCTTCTTGAGTAGTATTAGTGCTACAATCAGGGAAATGGGAGGGAGCAGCCAGTGTCACCTGGAACTTAGTGTGTTGTGAGGCTAGCCTAGCAAGGGAGACCTTTTAAAAGCTTTACAAGCGTTCCTTTGGAGTCCTTAATTACCCAATTTGAAAATGCCCCCAGCCTTTGAGATAGGGTGCTAAGTGCCAGGAATGGTCTCAGAAGTGAAGTATTGCCCCAGGCTCAGAAAATACTTTGGCATTGCTCTAGCTGGGAAACATACACAACCTTGATGCTTGCAAGGTTCTTGGCTGGGAATTTTGTTGTTATTTCTGTTTTGTTTTGTTCTGTGTTTGGGTTGTGGTATTCTACCATTCTTGTCTCATCTTTCTCCTTTGTATAGGAATAAGAATTCTGACACATCTGCCATATCAAATCTATTGTCTTAGAACAATAAATTTCCTTTAAACCAAACAGTGTTATTTATCTTCATTTCTCTGTCCAACTATCCCCTCTTCTTTATCTCTACCAAGAATATTCTTTCATGAACTATTCTCCTTAGCCCAGTCTGCTCATAACTACCCCTGACAGTTCTGAGCTTGTCATTGTGTCCTTGCTTACTAATTGTGCCTTTACAAGGAAGAGTGGTAAGGAATGGTCCTGTTTTTATTTCTTTTAATTTTTAAAATTTAATTTTTTGTTACATTTTAAGTTCCAGTATCTCCTTCCCTGCTTCCCCACTCTGCAATAGAGAAGCCACCATTTCTTACACACACAAATAAATGTATACATATAATGCACACAGAGACACAGACATACACACATGTGTGTACACATATATATTATATGTATACACGTATGTGTGCATGTGTGTGCGTGTGTGTGCATAAAACTATACTATGCATACTTCTATTTTTCACTTCTTTCTCTGGTGATGGATAGCATCTTCATCCATAGGTCCTTTGTAGTTGGTTGAATATTTAGAATACTCAGAATACCTTAGTTGTTCACAATTATTCTTCAAACAATATTGCTATTACAGTATACAACAATCTCTTGGTTCTGCTCATTTCACTTTTCATTATTTCATTCAAGTCTTTTCATGTTTTTTTTTTCTAAAATCAACTCGCTCATCATTTCTTACAGCCCAGTAGTGTTCTATCATCATTATATACCACAGCTTCTTTAACCATTCCCCATTTGATGGGAGTACCTGACCCTCTTTATTTTACTGGTAGAAACATGGTAGGGTAATGTCACTAGGGTACAAAATCTACCAGATTCTTTCAAGTTAGAAAGGCTTCAAGGAGTCAGCAGATCTGAATTCAGGGCAATTATATGGTATAGTAAATAGAGTACTTGGCCTGGAGTCAGGAATCTTTCTGAGTTAAAATCTAGTCTCAGACACTCAGTAGCTGTGTGTCCCTGGGTAAATCACTTAACCCTGTTTGCCTCAATTTTCTCATCCACAAAATGAGCTGAAGAACGAAATGAGAGACCACTCTAAAAACAAAACAAAACAAAATAAATGGGATTATGAAGAGTTGGTCATGACAAAGGACTGAATAACAACAAATCTGTATTCAAATCCCAGCTCTTTCAAAAACTAGCTCTGTGATAATGTTAGGCACTCATGACCTCTTTGGTTTTATTTTTCTCATTTTAAAATTAGAGGTTGGGATTAGGAGATCTCTCAGTGTCCTTGCAGTCCTATTGCTATACAATGATCATGTGTTCTCTGAGTCCCCACCCCAGCAGAAACCTACTTTCTATCATCAACCAGTCAGCAAACTTTTAAATTTAATTTAATTTTTTTAAAAGCACTTACCAATGCCTGACACAGTGCTAAATCCTGGGAATACAAGGATACAAAGAAAAGAAAAAACATAGTCTCCAACTTCAGGCTCTTTCTAAGGAGAGGATAGCCTGCAGACTATTATATATACAAGATATATAGAGTGTAAGTGGGAAGTAAAAACAGAGGGAAGGCATTAGGAGTCAAGGGCACCAGGAAAGCCGATGTAGTTTCTTATCATGCCTTTGAGAACATAAACAAAAAAGAGGTCCCTGAAGATAAAGAGGTCATTTTCTCTCTCCTAAGACTAAGGTTATCAGATGTCCCAGTTTGGCATGCTGCTTTTTGCAAACTACTATGTCTAATCAAGGCATTATTAACAATTAATCTATGGATTGAATCCAGGTGGCCTGCTGCTATTTTAGACAATCAGAGGTCAAAGGAAAATGTTCTCTTCCTACCTGGCTTCCCACATTTTCCCCTCTTACACCCACACCTACACACCACCAGTCCTG
Organism: Dromiciops gliroides; assembly: GCF_019393635.1. Taxonomy (NCBI): domain Eukaryota; kingdom Metazoa; phylum Chordata; class Mammalia; order Microbiotheria; family Microbiotheriidae; genus Dromiciops; species Dromiciops gliroides. The sequence goes on along the minus strand of NC_057864.1, from coordinate 49,539,968 downwards.
TTATATTCAGGCTTAAAGCCATGAACAATCCTTGACATGAAAGTGACCCTTCTCAAACACTGTCACCCAACCCTGTCTAGCAGTTATGTTACAAAGAGGGCAAAAAACGAGTTTCTCCTTTTCTCCCACTCTCTTGATTCCTTATCATCCTGAATTGTCAGGCCAGAAGTGTGCTCACTTTTGTTATGAATTAATAACAATACAAAAGAATGTCTGCTTCCCCAGTTCTTCCTGCCCAGTCATACAAAACATTAGGCATCTGTTGTGGGGCCACTAGGGTAGCTAGGTGGCACACTGAAATCAAGAAGACCTGAGTTTAGTTGCAACCTCAGACACATATTATGTAACCACGCTCAAGTCACTTAACCCTGTTTTGTCTCATTTTCCTCATCTGTAAAATGAACTGGAGAAATAAATGGCAAACCACTCTAGTATCTCTGCCAAGAAAACCCCAAATGGGGTCAGAAAGATTTGGATAAGACTAAAAATGACAGAATAACAACAACAACAAAAGTTCTGGGTACTACTGACTTTTCTGCCTTAGGAAAGTACATTCCTTTCTTTGGGCCTGAGCTTCCTCTTTTATTAGAAAAACAACAGCTTATATTTGTATAAAGCTTTTATGTTAGCAAGGTGTTTTGCATAGATCACTCTGTGTGATCTGAAATAATCTTCCCCTCCCACTCTAATCCATTCTCCACTCAGGTGTCAAATTGATCTTTGTAAAAAGCTCTTCTGACCATGTCATGCCTCCATTCAATAAACTCTGGTGGCTTCCTATTACTTCCAGGATCAAATATAAAATCCTTTGTTTGACTTCCAAAGCCCTTCATAACCTCCTCCTACCTTTCTAGTCTTCTTATACCTTACACTCCCCCAGTACTCTGCAGTCTGTTGACATTGGCCTCCTTTTTGTTTCTTACAAAGTTCATACCATCTCTAGAGGCTGAGCATTTCCCCGGCCTGGAACCCTCTCCCTCCTAACATCCACTTCCTGAAGTCCCCAGCTTCCTTTAAATCTCAGTTCAAGTTGCAACTTCTGCAAAACCTTTTCCCATTCTCCCTTCAGCTAATCACCTCCAAGTTATCTTTTATGTATCATGTGTGTCTATGGTTGTTTTGAATGTTTTCTCCCTCAGTAAACTATGAGCTCCCTCAGATGAAAGACTGTCTTTTGCCTTACTTTGTATCCCCAGAGATTAAGAGAGTGTCTGACACATAGTAGGTGATTAATAATTGCTAGGTGATTGACTACCATTTATCCTGGATTTCAAGTAACCACATTTCAAATGCTTTAGAGGGAAGACAGATTCCTGGGGATTGAAATGTTACAGAATAAATCTTTCCATGGATTACTTTTTATACCATACTCTTCTTTAGTCAGACTTTGTTGTTTCTGTTCACTTCTGGGAGCACAGTTTAAGAGAGACATTGGAAACAGTGTAAGAGCATCCAGAGAAGGGAAACCAGGATAATGGTCTATGAGAATGAGTTGACAAAGCTGTGGATGGTTAACCTGGAGTCACCATAGCTGTCCTCCAGCATGTGAAGGGCTTTGATTTGGAAGATGGATTAGACTTTGTTTGGTCTCAAAAGGGAGAATCAAGAGCAATGAATGGGTGCAAGTTGCAAAGAGACTAATTTAGGCTTGAAATTGGGAAAACTTCCTAACAATTAGAGTTATCCAAAAGTAGAATGGGCAGCTAGGTCATTTCATGGATAGAGCACTGGGCTTGGAGTCAGGTAGGCTTAAGTTCAAATGTGGCCTCAGAAATTAGCTGTGTGACTCTTGGGGAGTCAATTAACCTCTATTTTCCTCAGTTTCCTCATTTGTAAAATGGGGATAATAACAGTACCTACTTCCTAGGGCTGTTGTAGGGATCAAGTGAGAGGACATTTGCAAAGCACTTGCCACATAGTAGGTGTTTAATAAAAACTAATTTCCTTCTCTCCCCACTTTAATCCTAGAGGTGGTGGTTCTTCCTCACTGGAGTTTTTCAAACCAAGGCTGGATGAATTGCACACAGAAGACAATAATTATTGTTTTGTTTTGTTTTAATAAATGTTTATTGTTTTAAAAAAAACCCTGCTAGTATGATTTGTAAAATGATTAATTACCCAGAACAAAAAAAAAAAAAAGAAAAAAGTACTCAGTCATGTAAAACTGGAGATTCTTTGTTGAACCACATGGCCACTGGGATGAGATGAGCCCTTTCAATTCTGAAAGTCTTAATTTTGTGATCATCTCATGCAATACTCAGTACAACCCTCTAAATTATGTTCTTTTATGATCTTTATCTATCGTTAAGGAAACCCGAAACTCAAAGTTTTATTTTTGTTTTGTTTGTTTTTGGTGGGGCAATAAGGATTAAGTGACTTGCCCAATGTCACACAGCTAGTAAGTGTCAAGTGTTTGAGGCTGGAATTGAACTCAGGTCCTCCTGACTCCAGGGACAGTGCTGTATCCACTGCACCACCTAGCTGCCCTAAAGAACTGCAAATTATTATTATTATTATTATTATTATTATTATTATTATTATTATTATTATTATTATTATTATTATTATTATTATTTTGCAGGGCAATGAGGGTTAAGTGACTTGCCCAGTGTCACACAGCTAGTAAGTGTCTGAGGCTGGAATTGAACTCAGGTCTTCCTGAATCCAGGTCTGGTGCTTTATCCACTGCGCAACCTAGCTGCCCCCAAAACTTGAAGTTTTAAGGTGTTGTCCAGGGTCACACAGCTAATAAATGTCTGAGTCTGGATTTCTATTCAGGTTTGCATGATTCCAGGCCTATTTACCTATCTACCATACCACCACACAAGTCCATGATCTCACCAGACTAAGTTCTCTATCCACTGGCATTGATCACAACCCATGCATGCCTTCTCATCCTGAATGGTTATTAATTATTTTTTTATTTAAAAAAACAAACAAAAATAGAATAAAAACCTCCATAGAGTATCTACCCAAGAAACCAGAGACTATCCTCTGGATATTTTAACATTCCAAACATGTCATCAGTCTAAGACTCAAGCTGCTTAGCGGCAATTCCTTGCTCTTGACACATCACTGGACTTTCTCTTTTCCCAAATGCTGATATACTGGTCTTTGAGAAAGCAACATGCAGAAGTGTTGTATATCCAACATATTTGGAATCAGAGAAAATGGATTTAAGTTTGAATCCAGGACCTGATATTTTCTACCTGTCATTCCTTGAGCAAGTAATTTCACTTTTCTGGAAGTAATAGGTAATATCTGCTAGTGCAGTGAACAGAGTGCTGAACTCCTCTTCATGAGTTCACATATGGCCTTAGACAATTAGTAGTGATATGATCTTGGGCAAGTCACGTAATAGTATGCCTCAGTTTCTTTTTCTGTAAAAATTAGCTAGAGAAGGAAATGGCGAGCCACTCCAGTTTTGGTTTTTTGGGGTTTTTTGAGGGGGTTGTTTGTTTTTTGGCCAATAAAAGCCTAAATGGGGTCATGAAAATTGGGACACCAGGGACTAAACAACAAAATAACTAATAGCATTTACATAGTACTTTAAGATTTGTCACATGCTTTGTATGTGTTATCTTATTTGATTCTCCAACTAGCCTTGTAAAGTAGGCACTATTTTTCATCTACATTTTACACATGAGGAAACTGAAGTGGAGAAAGCTCAATTCAATTGCCCATAGTTTCGCAAATTGTAAATGTGTGAGGCAGGATTGAACTTCCTAATTCTAAGTCTAGCATTGTATCTCCTGTGCCGAATAGCTGTTGGATCTTTTGACTCATCTTTACAATAGCATGTGTCTCCTAGGGCAGTTATAAAGATAACTTGCAATAATATATGCTATATACCTTGCAAACTTTTAAAACTTGCTATAGTTGTCCATCATGACCACCACCACCATCATCATTTCCATTATTTAGTTTTCCATTGCTCTTTGTGTGTGTTACCAACAATTTTGAATAATGAATGTTCATGATATTTCATGATTCCTTTATGTATAATAAATTCTAAGTTCTCTTCCAACTATAAAGTCTAAAACTAGAAATTTATAAAAATGGAAGCAGCATAGTAAAGTGGAAGGAGAACTTTGGGAGTCGGAAGACTTGGATTTGAATTCTGAATTTGTTATTTACTACCTATGTGACTTCAAACAAGCCATTTATCTTCTCCAGTCCTCAGGGGCTCATTTGTAAAATGACTAGTTTGGACTAAATTTATCTTCAAGTTTTAGATTTATCCTTTGATCTCTGTTTAGGTGCTTCTAGGATCATACTGTATACTCAGTAATCAGAAGCAGGTTTTCCTCTCAAGGCAGATGCTTTTCTCTACCTTTTGTCTCTCCTCCAAATTCTTTTTTCCCTTCCTTCCATGATCCCTTACAGCAAGTTTTTGGTTTTGTTTTTTTCCCTGACTCCATCATCTCTATTCACTTTCCAACCACATCAACACCTATTTCAAGACCCATTGCCCCTGCTTAACTGTTCATTTAGAGTTGGAGGATTTGCTCAGGGTTTAACTCCCAAAGGTGTGAGTCAACCAGATTAACTCCTCCCTCTGCATCCAAGTATGTCCATTGACAGTACAACAGATTGTATTTGACCTATGTCAGATTTCAAAGGGCTTTGAGGAAAGTGCCTAACTCTAAAACCTTCTCAAGGCCCCTATATTTAATGTTAAAGAGCTCCTTGGGGCTCCAGGCGTGAGTCATAATGCTCTTTTCCCAGAAACATAGATTTTTAGAGGGAAGAGAAATAGGGCACTGGAAACAAAAACAGACATGGGGCAGTCGAAAACCTCCACAAACTGGCCTTGAGGGCATGCGTTCCACAGCCAAAATTTACCTAATAGATTCTTTTTGGCAATTGCATTTCTGAACCCAAAATTTAATGAAAATACAAAACATGAGGGCAACGGAGGAAAAAAAAGAGGTCTCTAAAAGGTCAATTTTCCAACTCTACCTTGGAATTGAAAGAATCACATTGGGCACAATCCAATCAGTGATTATAAGGAAAACATGTTTCATACAATGACTAACTAGCCTTGGGTTGAATTGTGATCCTATTCCTTTAAAAGTCATGAACTGAAGTATTTTTCTTTCTTTCTTTTTTTTTAAGCTTATTTTCCTTCATGTAAGCAGGACTTCAATCCAAACCAACCAACCAAACAAACAAAAACAAAAGAAAACAATGACAACAACAAAACATCAAAGCAGGACAAAGACCTGATTTTGGCAATCATATGCAGGTGTTTAGTCCACTTTGCATTTGATTGATTCCTGAGTCTTTCGCTTTAATAACAAAGAGAAGAACTAGCAGAAAAAGCTGAATTGTGTTTTAGAGCTATGACAGATACCTTAAATGATTGAAGCCACCACCTGCCACAAATTGTCTTGTGCCTGCCTTTCTGGTATTATTTCACTCTAATCTCCTTCACACATTCTCCATTCCAGTCAAAATGAGTCTTATAAAATACATACCATAAACCTCCATTCCTTTTCAAGAGTGGTCCCCAGTATCTTGAATTCACTCCTTCCTCACCCATCCTTTGGAGAATCCTTAGCTTTCTCCAAAGCTAAACTGAAGGGCTGTGCACTAAAAGAGTTCTCTGATTTCATGTTCTCCCTCTTTCTATAGCCCTTAACTCATTCTCCCTCTGCAAATTACATAGCATTAGTATAGGTCCCTGTTCCAATTTGTACTGGCTAAGTGACCCTGGAAAAGTTACTTAACCTCTACAAGATCATAAATTGCATATCAGTCATAGGGAGTTACTCACCAGGGAGATCTTTTATAACAGTGAAATCATAAGTCCAGGCCTTTTCCTTTAAGTAGTAAGCTCCCTAAAGTTAAGGACTATTACTTTTTTTTGTTGTTTTCATACTTGAACCAATTATCAAAGTCCCTTGTTACATTTCAGGGATCCCATAAATGTTTGTTGAATTGGATTGAATTAATTGTGTGTGTGTATGGGGGGAGGGAGTGAGCATTTCCTTGACTTCCCATTAGGCTATCATTTTTTCAATTGTAAGAGTACTGATCAAGCTCTAATAAAATGAAATTCAATAATAAACACAAAACTATTTCAAGTAATTAGAAAGTATTTTTTTAAATTTGTTTTTTCATCTCATCAATCCAAAGTCCTGAGGTAGCCTGGAAGGAGCATTTGTCAGTATTGTTAAAAGACAATTAGGTCAGGGTAGCTAGGTGGCACAGTGAATAGAACACTGGCCCTGCAGTCAGGAGGACCTGAGTTCAAATCCAGTCTCAGTCACTTGACACTTACTAGCGGTGTGACCCTAGCCAAGTCAATTAACCCCAAGTGCCTCACCAAAAAAAAAAAAAAGACAATTAGGTCATTGGAAGTATTACTTGGCAAAACCTTTCCAAGAAAATTCAAATTTGTTTTTTTGTTTAGCAGAGATGCTGATGATAATGTCTGTACCACTGCCTTGGACAGAAGGCCTCTACTCTCTTCCTAATAGTGTGATGTACTGAATATACCATTGTTCAAGCAACCAATCCATCACTCATTGAGCACTGCTATGGTACAGCCTTGTCCTGGTGTTGTAGGAAATAGAGAAGATACAGAGGATATATATTCTGCCTTAAGAGGACTCACAAACTTTCTAGTTAAGGAAACAATTCATTAAACTGTCAGTCAGTCAGACAACAAACTACTATGTGACAAAAACTGTGCTAAGCAAAAGAGTTATAAAGGGAAAAAGCAAACCCTACTTTCTACATTGTTTGTCCAGCATCCATATCTGTGTCAATATCTCTATGAATCTGTCTATCTATCTAGAGATATAAGGGATGTAAAGTTATATTTAACTCCTATATAGATATATTATTTATATAAGTGAGGCATTACTAACAACACAGGGCACATGACACATAGTAGATGCTTAACTTATTGATTGAATCATTTATTGATCTATTTGTCAATTAACTTCTAAATTTCATACATCTATTTTTAAATTTAAAATAACATGTAGGATTTTAGGTTATATTTTTTCTTAGTATATTATATATAGAGAAAAATATATGCATAGAGAAAAATATATGTAGAAATACACAGAGATAGATTTAAAATAGAGAGATTAGAGATAGAGAAAGATATACATTCTTTTTTTTTTTTTAGTGAGGCAATTGAGGTTAAGTGACTTGCCCAGGGTCACACAGCTAGTGTTAAGTGTCTGAGGCCGGATTTGAACTCAGGTACTCCTGACTCCAGGGCCAGTGCTCTATCTACTGCACCACCTAGATGCCCCGAGATATACATTCTAAGAATAAAAATAACACTTCTGACTTTCTAAATGTTATTTAAAAGTCCAAGTAGGTAAAACTTGAAGGTATTTCATATTTAGATGTTAAGTGATATCAGAGATCAATCAATCATTCATTCAGTCATTAATCACTTACTGTGTGTCAGGTGCTATCCTAAATGCAGGGCTGATCTCTCCTAACAGGTATAGAATCTAAGTTGATCCATTTCTACCATATTATATTTGTCCAGGTACCTTTGTCTGTTTCAATTTTATCAATAAAAATATCAAAGGAAATTTCCAAAGCAGTTGTGGGAGGATAAGGATAAAGTGTCATTTAATTTTGTTGGCAAACGTGTTACTGCTAACCAATTTCCGAAGGCATGTAAATGTCCCTAATATGCCTTTCCAATCTTTCCTTCATATGTGTTTCCTGGTTTTTTCCCCCTTTTGCTCTTTCTACCTACTCATTCTCCTATTTCCCTCCTACACTTTCTCCTCTATACAATTTTCTATCCTTCCCATCTGTCGAAGCCAGAAGAGTATGGTCAGAGTTGGCATGGCCAGTGGTAATGAAGACAATATTCCAATTCATTCCCTCTTCTCTCTTAGCCAACCCCCTACCCCTAATAAGCCCTGGGAGAATGAAGCATGATTTTTCCATGTTCTAAACTCAAGCCAACTGTGTTTAAAAAAAATAATAATTTTTTAACTTAGAAGGGTTGGGGGGATTCTCTTCCTTCTTTCTTAAACAGAGGGTTTACATATTTTTGTATTTTTTTAACCATGTTTATGTACTGTATTCTTTCAGCTTTTGTATTCTTTCTTTCTGAACAATGAGAGATTCCTTCTCACTAATTAAAAAAATCAACAAATAAACCGAAATTCCATCTCAGCCTGGGACCCATTATATCCATTTCATATTATAAAACATATGCAAGGACAAACTATTTAATTTCTAATATTTCCACTGCTAAAATAAAAACCAGAAGGTTTAGATTGATTTTTTTTTTAATTAGAACTCAACCCTTGGCCAAAAGGATAAAAAAAAAATCCTACTGTTCAGTATTCCTGGCACATGCTCCAATCCCCTACTCCTCAATCTTGTCACTGCTTCTCTGAAACATAAACAGAACATACTGTCATTTCTTTTTTTGTTTTTGTTTTTTTGGTGAGGCAATTGGGCTTAAGTGACTTGCCTAGGGTCACACAGGTAGTAAGTGTCAAGCTTCTGAGGTCGGATTTGAACTCCTGACTCCAAGGCCAGTGCTCCATCCACTGTGCCACCTAGCTACCCCCTTGTCATTTCTTTTTTATGGACTAATACATTGATTTGCTTTTAATGTTGAACACAATGTAAAAAGAAGACATGAGTTAGCATGTCATCATGGATAGAAAGCTAGCATTGGAGTCAGGAGAACCTGGCAACAAGTCCACTATGAGAGAATATTTGCCTTTGCCCCTTATCCTCTCTTTCCCCCCAAGTAACTTTCAGAGTTCTTAACTTGAAATCAGAAACACCTGAATTTAAACCCTACCTCATGAATTTTCCCTTTAACCCTGGGCAAGTCACTTAATTTCTCAGCATCAGTGTCCTTATCTCTAAAATTGGAATAATATTAGCACCTACCTCTTAAGGTTGCTTTAAAGATCAAATGAGATTATTTTTGGGAAATGTTTTGCAAGCTTGAAACCTGTATCTGTCCACTTGGTATCTGATTTCTTACAAAAAGCAGACTTTTTTAAGGAAGAGGATAAATCACTACAGTAATTATAACCCAAGTGTCACCTAAAGGAATTCAGGCTATCAAACTTTATAAATGATTAGAAAAGGGGTTTTGTTTATTTGTTTGTTTTTGCAACTCAATGAGGGTTAAGTGATTTGCCCAGGGTCATACCCCTAGTAAGTGTCAAGTGTCTGAGGCCAGATTTGAATTTAGGTATTCCTGAGTCCAGGGCTAGTGCTTTATCCACTGTGCTACCTAGCTGTCCCCTGGAAAATTATTTTTGTAGAACTCTAATTTTTAAAGGTTTGTCAGCCTATGGAGGGTTACTAAATAACCTCTGGTTTAAGGAGTAAACTCAACTACACTCATTTTGTAAGTAGATAATCTTCAAGGGAAGGAGATTAAAGAATGCACAAATTACAGTAAATGTTAATGGAGCACCTACTATGTGCAGGAACCATTCTGGGACCTAGGGATTCAAAGACAGAAATCAAAACTTTTTGCCTTCATGGAGTTGGGTTGGGTTTCTGGAATTGGGTGATTTCGAAATTATCTCAGCATGTTTTTCCCTTTATTTTTTCATCTATTACCATCTTTTGTGACTGTCCCTCAAATTTCCAATGTTATTGTGCTATAGTATTAGCTATAACAGTCTAAACTAAACTTCCAAGTTATAGCTCTGCCTTCATTTCTCTTTTTACAACTTCCATCTCTAGAACAGGCTGGGTGGGTGGAGGGAAGAAAAAAAAAGAAAAAAAAGAAATGTAGGGGCAGCTAGGTGGCACAGTGGCTAAAGCACTGGCCCTGTATTCAAGTCACTTAACCCTCATTGCCCTAAAAAAAAAAAGAAATTTATATGATAACTTTATTATATATTTAAAAGAACAGGAAGTTGTACATAATAGATTTGCAGTTTCAAGTGCAATCATCTGGTTTTTAATTATACTATGTTATAGAAGTGATTATTTTATTCCAAAAATTAAAGATAAAATAAATTTAAAAATAGGTAAAGGGGTGTTAGAGATGTGAAATGTTGCTTGCACTTTCAGATGTTAAGGGCTAAAATTCTAGCTAAACTGTCTAAAATGTCTAATGAGTGGTCACCAATAAATTATAAGCTTTAGCAAGAGTTAGACTTTTAAGCATTTATTAAGGAGAATAAGAATTTGGTAAAGAGAGAGAAAGGCCTAGATTCCTATCTATTAAAGGGAGAGCACATTTCTTGCTCCGCTCTCCACCAGAGTCCAAAGGCAAGAGCCCCAGAGTCAGCGCCAGTCTCTTCCTTCCTCCTCCCACTAGTCCGCGTCACTTCCTGACTCCTGGTCTTGCCCTCAAAGACCTTCGCTTCATGGGCAGAACTCTTCTACAGTAAGTATCCAGCAGGTGGCGTCATTCCAATCGTTACACAGATGAGGTCATTGTATTATTAGTTTTACTTAACTTTTAATTTTTTTGAAGAGGGCTCTCATGAATCAGTAGTAATTGATGTAGGAGGCAAAAAGGGGTTAATAGAAAAAAACCTAAGACCCAAGCTCTAATTCAGATATTAGCTCTAAAAGAGAGTCAGACTAACTTATGTTAGTTTCTCCTACCCATAGTGATCAACATCCATAATGGACCAGAACAGGTCAGGCCAAAATAACAATAAAGGAAAAAGACAACCTATAGAAGTTCTTTTTTTTTTTTTAGTGAGGCAATTTGGGTTAAGTGACTTGCCCAGGGTCACACAGCTAGTAAGTGTTAAGTGTCTGAGGTCAGATTTGAACTCAGGTACTCCTGAATCCAGGGCCTGTGCTCTATCCACTATGCCATCTAGCTGCCCTAACCTATAGAAATTCTAATGAAAAATGATTATATTTTGAAACTAGCCATTGGAATCAGAAAGAAACATGCGCAGAAAAGGCCAAATTTGTCTTAGATTCACCTTATGACCTGTAAACCCCCAAAACACACCTCCACTGAAAAAGGTACCCGCCTCGGGGGTTGGCTTAGGACTCCCAGGAACTCCAAATTAGGATAAGCCCTCCCTTGTAACACCCCTAGGTGGAGAATAGTATAATGAGTAGAACAGGCCCTCCCTTGTACCTCCCCAAGGTGGAGATTATTATAATGAGAATGATAATCAATTTATCTATACTATAAATATAACTGTCTTTTATTTCACTATTCAAGAGATACCTTTCCATTTTTCTGGTACTCTCCCTGTGATCACTCACAGCATTGCAATAAAACTTGGCAAACTGAGTCACTGACTCTTGTAATTCTTTTGGGATGACTCACGATCAATTGGACCCCAAATTTCCTGACCACATTAGTAATCTTTAAAGTCTGTAATCCCCCCCAAAAAAATGCAAAATCAATAAAACTGAAAGTATAAATATATTTTTAAAAACCTTTCAATTTTTTTAATGTAGTAGAAGGTAAAGGCAGATGAAATTATTTTTTTAATTTCTTTTAAAAAATTTTAATTTATTAATTTGTTTTTTGGTCATTTATTTGTTTATCTATTCATTTATTTGATCATGAGCACCTAGCACATTGTTTAGCCCATAGGTCCAGGATTACATACCAGACCTGTGAATTTAATGATATAAGAAGTTCCTTGAAAAGAACTCCCCTCTACCAATATGGGCAAATATTTCCTCTGCTATTTATAGCCTTTAGTAAACTGGAAGTTTAAAGGACTTGCCCAGTGTCTCATAGGCTGTATCTATCAGAGGTTGACCTTGAACCCAGTTCTTCCTGATTTTAGGCAGACTCTCTATCCACTTGACTCTGTTATCTCTTGCCTGGGAAAGAATTAGTCAAGCAAAAAGGTTCTTAACAAATGCTTTGTTCAAAGAATGAAAGATGAACCTAATAGATATCTTCCTTCTTCTAATCCCTACCTCTTTCTGATTTTCTTTAAGTGCCTATTATTTCATTTTCATTTCTAATCTCAATTTATAACACACCTTCTCCTAGTCATACCATTTCAAAATCTTAACTCGTTCCACTTACTCACCAACTACATCCAATCATTCTCAGAAATTCAACCTCCATAACACTTTTTGAATCCATCTCCTCTCCTCACTGAGTCTTCACCCTTTCTCTAAGGCTTCCCTGGGGCCATTATAGTAGATTCCAATCTGGTCTTCTTACTTCCAGCCTCATCCCTTTATGATCCTTTGTTAAGCAACCAAGATAATCTTCTTAAGATCTGACAGATTTGTCACTCCCTTGCTCAAAAAACTTTAGTGACTCCCAGTTTCCTTTATGATATAATATAAATAATTTAACCTCGCTTCTTATTTCACTTTCTTTCCATTCATACAAAATATACACCAGTCAAAATTTCTCATACTCAACATGCCATATCCCATCTCTTTACATATTCCCATACTAATTTCTTATCCCTGGAATGTGTTACCTTCTTATCACTGCTTTTCACAATCCTTACTTCCTCAAAACTCAGGTTCTACTTAGCATTCTCTAATCTATGCAAGATTTAAAGAGTTTTTTTTTTTTCTTTCCCCCCAAATTTTCCTAGAGTGCTTTGTCTGGGTGGCTTTGTATGTACCTCACACTCTACTTTGTATTATTTTTATATGCTAAAATCTTTCTCCCTAAGCTGTTGTGAAGTAAGCATTGTGCCATTTATATCACTGTATCTCAATACTTAGCATAATCACTTCAAAGTAGAAGGCAATTGCAAAGTGTTCCTGAATGCTTAACAAATATACATTCTAAGCAAAAGAATGATCTTGGAAATATCTGAGTTCATTTAAGTGCTTCTAGAATATTGCCCTTAACCTCCATCAAAAATCATGGAATCAAAGACGTACAAAATCTCAGATTTGGAATTTCCCAGTCCAACCTTACCTGGCAAGAGCTGGGACCTAGCTGAGCAATTCCAATAATCTCTCTTTATATGAAGAAAACTACTATGTCCCATTCCACCATCTTCTAGCTCCTAGCTTTTTAAACTATGGGTTGCAACCCACATGAATGTGGGGGCTGTGAAAAATTTGGGAACAGTAAAAGGTGATAAATATACCCACTTTATATACCTATATACTCAGGGTCATGTAAACATTTTTCAGGCAAAAAGGGAATGCAAATGGAAAAAGTTTAAGAAGCCCTGTGCTAGTCTTCTCTAGTGTAAAGAGATTCAATATTTTTATTCACATTCTACATAGGAACTTATTTGATATGATATCCAATTATACCAAATAAAATTTGTAATAATCACATGAATATAATACATAGATAGATCAACTTCCCTGTACAATTTCATATCTATATTTGGAATTCTTATCTTGAGTAGTGTCAATGGAGTATTATTTTTCAGAATGAGATAAGTGGATCTACATTTTCTTTTTTCTTTTTCTTTTTTTCTCTGCCACTTTCAATATACCACAGCAATTAAGAATGCATCAAAATTCTATGAGTGTAATAGACTGAATAAAGGAAAATATCCACAAGATTCTGGTGAGTTTTTACACACCAATGTGTATTGTGGAACCCTGGGCAAATCACTCAACCCCAATTGCCTTAAACATCTGGGGCCATCTCCAGTCATCCTGATCTATATCTCACCACTGGACCCAGATGGCTTTTAAGGACAGAGTGATGTTGGTGACCTTGCACAGTCTTCCCTCACTTAAATCCAATTCAGAACAAGTCATGACATCTATCCTTGTCCTCTTTGAGAAAGAAGGACAAACAACTTGGTTAGTTTAATTCAGCAAATATTTCTTAATCTCCTACCTTCAGCTGGAAATAAGGAAACCTGGGTTCTAATTCTGATTCCATCATCCTCTAGCTCTTTAACCTTGAGAAATTCTAAAAGACAGATAGAGATTCATTGACTGCTAGAAAGTCACACAACTAGTACGTATCTGAGGCCAATTTTGAACTCAAGTCTTCCTGAATTCCAGTCTCAGGCTCTATCGATTATATCAGCTTAAAGAAGGTCCACTCCTTTAGGGCAGAGATTATTGGATTTTGGATTTTGTTCTTTTATCTCCAATACCTAGTATGGTTCATAGTACATAGTAGATGTTTAATAGATGTTTATTTATTGGTTTATGAAATGTATAATGATCAAATTTATTTATTCAACAAACATTCACTAAGGGCAGAGCATGAACTAGGTATGAGAGATCAAGACAAGAAATAAATCAGCTTCCTATCAAGGTTCTTCAATTCTGTTCTAAGTGGGTTGTTTAACATCATTAGTAGATCTGAGATTTGAACTCAAATCCCCAGTTTCTAAATCTGGGGCTTTTTCCTAAGCCTGAACATAGATCCTTAAAAATAACTATTAACTCCCATGAGAGAAGTACATTCAACTCCTTTTACCCTTAGGAATACTGGTCATGCCTTAATTACAGAATGAGTTGGCAGATAACATGGATTTTGGAGAAAGGTGTAAAAGAACTAGGTACAAATCCATCAGTAACAACGCAATTGGATATATTTGAGTTAGAAATGTTTTCTCGCCCTTCAAGGCGGTACAGAAAAGATAGAAGCCTTTAAATATAAGCTTTCATTATTAAAAACCACTGGGAGCCTTCGGGAGAAGACAAACATGTCTTATTTAATGGCCCTTGGGGAGCCAACTTATTCATATTAAGATCACATAAATCTTCTTGCTGGTTCCTTTACCTGATTCATTGGTCCATGGGCTACAGTGCGCCAGCTCTCTTTTTTCATCGGCTATTCAAAGACCCTTTTGCTGTCAAAACTTCGCCAGATCATTTGTCTCTGTGCTTTAATTGATTTGAAATACATTCCCCCGTTTAAAAATTAAAGGACAACAGACTCAATTTTCTAATGACTTAAGAGAACACTGCTTTCAAAGGTTTGTGTTGATGCTGTTCCGACTAGACAAATTAGCTATTAAGTCCCTTTAAACAAGCCATTAGTTACTAATGGTTTTAGTGACATCTGCTGATGACAGTGAAGCCGACCAAGTGCAAGTACAGACTTCACTGTTGGGAAAGGCACCCAGCCAGGCATTCATACATTCAGCAGCTGGTTATACTTCCACAACTCTGGTCCCTGATTGACTGCTCCACTCATGATACCAAAAACAATGGCCTAGAGATATTGGGATGGGGTGGAGTGGGGTGGGGTGGGGGACTGTGTGGGGGGGGCAGGGGAAATAGTGGTAATTTTTGTGTTTGTGCATTAACCAATGTTTTCAGGTTACACCTTCCAGTCCACAAATCAAGTCAATAATGTTAGCAGTTCTGTGGTGAAAGTTGGAACATTCTATAAACTTCACAACATTTTAAACACTGGAGCTGAAAAAAGAAAATAGCCAAAGACCTGCCAATCAAACTTAAGAAAATATGCCTTTTGGCTGTGTTCTTTAAAACATAATCTATTGCATTATAGGATGCATTTATTTCAATCAATTTTCATTAGAAGACATTGTTATCTGGACCACTAACTATGTTGGGAAACATGATGAAACGAGAAATGAACACAATGATTTGCACATAATTGCACTAGAGAGAGTGTCAATCAATCAACAGCTATTTACTGAATGTCTCCTATGGGTCAGGCCCTCTGCTAAGCACTTTGGAGGATGCAAAGAAGTTGGAAGCCAGTCCTGGACTTCAAGAAAATGACAGTCTAGTTGAAGAAAATAAACCATATTACAATACTTATAGAGGTCTATCATCTGATTCATAGAAGTGCTCTTTTTCTGTCTCATCCTGCCTGATTCTTATGGATGTTTGTCTCTACATTCTCCATATACTAAAAGATACTGGAGATCTTCCTCTGGACATTTTCAATGAAATATTTTGGCTCTTATCCCTCAAACTCTATATGTTTAAAGTCTACTACCTTATCCTATCATATGCCTACTTGGTAATAACTTTTATCTCACTTGTTACTTGCAAATTACCAATGGTCACTCACTATATTCAACAATGCCTGCCATACATCATGTCATTGACATTGGGGATGACTCACAATTTTGATTATTTGGACATTGCAGTTCTTCTTATTATTAGCCAAAAGCATAATATTAATAAGAGCTGAATTTAATAAGTTGAAATTTGGAGCCAAGGATCTGGTACATAAATGGATTCTGTTATTTACCCCCTTGGACAAAGCACATCAAGCCTCTGTGAGTCTCATTTTCTTCCTCAATAAAATAAGGGATTTTCAATAGATGACCTTTAAGGTCCCTTCCAAGTCTATGAGCACAGGTTGGCAAAGTACTCTTAACTTTCAAAGCTTTCCATTTATATTATCTCATTTTATCCTCAGAAAATCTCTTTGAGGTTATGTTATTTTTACATATAAGCAAATTGAAGCCCGGAGAATTTTAGTAAATTTCTCAGGGTCAAATAGCTATTAAATATAAAAGGTTGTATTTGAACCTGGATCTCCCTGATACATTTTATGATTTGAAACATGCATCATTGAGAAAATATAGATATCCAATTCTAAAAGATGGATTTCTATGTGTAAAGGAAAAGCTTAGGAATCTGGAAAATATGCAATTTCCCAAATGGAATCCACTCAACTTTTTTTCCTGACTTCATGGGTACGGTTGATTTTCCATACACAGTTATTTTTCTCAGATATATGTAATAAAATATTAATTCAATGGGTTCCCCATACAACTGCATATCATAATCATGGTCAATTTATAAACTTTCGAGTACTTTGCAAAGTGGTTTACACATTTTCATCAAGTTGTTTTTCAGTCATGTCTGACTCTCTATGATCCCATTTAGGATTTTCTTGTTAGAAACATTAGAGTGGTTTGTCATTTCCTTTTCCAGATCATTTTACAGATGAGGAATTTAGGTCAACAGGGTTAAGTGACTTGCACAGGGACAAATATCTAGTAAATATCTGAGGCTGGATTTGAATTGATCAAGTGGAGTCTTCCTGATTGCAACCCTGGTACCTCCTAGCTTTCCTTTTATGTAAATTGCCTAACTTTAAATGGGACTTATGATTACATTGGCATATGTAATGGTGAGTAAATTCTTTCTAACATGGTAAATGGATCACCATTTTGCAACTTAGATTCTTATGGAGATAATTGGAAAACTGATAGATTAATTACCTTACCCAGCATCACACAGTCAGTATGTGTCAGAGGTTAGATTTAAACCTGTTTGTTTTTTTTCTCCACTTCAGGTAGATTTTCTGTTTACTAAACTATGCTACCTCCCTAATCTGAGCCATTTATTTCTTTATCCACTTGATTTTTCTTATGTGGTTTACTCAATGACTGTTTTGAGTGGTTCTGATTCTCCATGAGGATGCCCTGTATTAGTCATGGTTTGGTGGAATCAACACAATGTCATGCAAAAACTCTATTAGTTATTAAATAAGCATTTAGGGAAAATTGACTCTGTGCTAGGCACTAGGATAAGTAATTGACATACAAAGAAAGGAAGTAAAAAAAAATAGACCTCAATCTCAAAGAACATATATTTTAATGTAGGGATCTGAGAAATAGACAAATATATGCATATATATGCTATGCATATATACACATACACATATATACTATGTACAGTAGTTATATATGTGTATTTATATATACAGATTTACATTTACATATGGATTATATGCTATATGGTTTATATATAGGATTGCCTGCTATATATAGCATGTTCCTGGTTCACATATATACAGACATAAATGCATTTATATTTACATATATGTATGTACATGTACACATATGTATAATCTCTCAATATATAATATGTAATTATATATTACACATACAAACAGAGAGACAATGAGATAAAAAGAGAGAGAAAGAAAGTAGATCTGAAAGGAAAAGGTATTAACATTTGGAGGCCTGGGAAATACTTTCTTCACATAGTGGGGTTCTGGACTAAGTCTTAAAGAAATAGACACTGAAAGGTTGAGGTGAGAATACAAAGCATTCCAGGTATGGGGTACAGTTTGTATAAAGGAACAGAGAACAGTTCTGGGTCACATGAGCAACAAGATGGATGACATAAAAAATGAGAGACAGGGAAAGAGTACTGAGCTAACTCATTTTTTTTTCTGATCTCCATGAGTTCTCAAACCTTTCCAAACAGAAAATATGTACCAAACATAAAGCAACTTTAGCTGTTTCCCTCATCTGGAACACTAAGTCTAGGTCACAAACAATATGAATACAAAAACAAAACTCAGGAACTGATACTTACTGACTCTGAACTCACTCAGCATCCCTCTCCTGTATCTCATGCTATTGACATTAAGGCCATACTAACAATCCCAAGACATAATACAGGCTTATATCAAATCCGATCCCTACCACCATAACCCCCCAATCCTCCTGATTTCTTTCCAGTGCGATAGAGTTTGCCTACTCCTGGGGATAGTTTTCTCAGGCCTTTACAAACAGCTTGGCCATAGCCGATCAGGAGCAAAAGCTTGCTGAGTGTTTCAGCCTAGAAATATCAAAGCTATAAACCTCTGAACTGCTGGTACTGGGGAAAGCAGGCTATGATGATGCCAGCTGGGTCTGAACTGCCAGTGCTAAGCCAAAGAAGTAAGGAACAGAGGTTGTGATATAGGTTATTGAAACAAGACACAGTGCATATGGTGAGCTGTGCAGCAATCCAATCCACCAAACCTAAGGAGACAATTCTGGACACCCAACAAAGAGCTGGGTCAGAGACCTAGTTGCTTTGAGATCTAGCCTTCAAGGAGGCCATAGTAAGAGGGGAGGGAGTCAGAAGTGAGTAAAAAGGAAAATAAATGTGGAGGGGGAGGGGAGAGATTGAAAGATACCAGGAAGAAGAAATTTCAAAGACCTTGAACAGATAAATCAAAAGAAAAAAAAAATCAAGGGCTAGCAATGAGGGGAAAATTACCTCTGTGACCTTAAAAAGAGAAAAGCCTACAAAGGAATAGCTGAGAATAAGGAGGGAAAATTAAAAAGGGAAGGAGAAAGTCTTACTTTGGAGTTAGAAGAAGATTTCACTGATGAATACTTTTGTCGGTTAGGGGACTTTACACTGCATGAAGTCTGGGGATTTGGGTACCTGAAAATTCTACCTTTCCTGAGTCAGGGATAGTCAGAGCCCCTGGAGGCAACTGGCCCCTAGAGAAGTAGAAGATGATGAATCCAGGGAGGAGATTTCCAGACAAATTGGGGGGGGGGGAGGAAGAGATCAAGAGAGGGGATAGATTAATGTGGTGGAGTCTTCTTAACATGAACTAGTGCCCCTCTGACACCTGCAATAATTATTCTGAGAATACATCATAATAGAAAAAGGGAATGCATGAAGTAAATCCTATAAGACTAGCAGAAAGTGACCAGAAAGCAGAGCCTAGAATGGATACCTTGGAAGCTTTGTATGAAGAATACAGAGAAAAATGAGATAAACAGTTTAAAAAAGAAAAGATATATACAAAATAAAACTAAGGGAATTGAAAAAATTATGAAACAATAAAAAAGCATTTTTCATCATGATTACATACAAAACAAAATAAACATTAGAAAAAAGAATAAATAAGGAAACTATATCATACTGAAAGGAACTATAGACCACAAATGTCAGTAATAAACTTAGATGCTCCAAATGTCTTGGCATCCAAATTTATAAAGGAAACATCTCACCTATAGAATATTCTTCTTCAATTTGGATCCTACACTAAAAATGAACCAAAAGTGCAAAGCAAATCAATCAGCTAATTAATTGATTGATTAATTAATTAAACAAATAAATTACTGAAAGTGAAACACAAGAATGTGCTAAGTAAGTAATTTTGACTAACAAATAAATTATAAATTACATTAGAGGAGAGTCAGAAGACTGGGTTAAATTTGTAGGGTCATAGATTTAAATCTGGAATGTGTCTTAGAGGCCAGCATGCTTAACTCATTCATTTTACATACGAGGAAACTGAGGCACTGAGATGTTAAGTGACTTTCCCATGGTCCCAGACTACTAAATATGTGAGACCATATTCAAATCCTAGTCTTCCTGACTTATTCAGCATAGAACTTGATAAAGGAAGTAGGTCTCAATGACACAATCCCTCTAAAACAGAGACCTTAGAAATGAGCTCTGAATTCCCTGTGTTCATGTTTCTTCACTTCCAAGTAGGCTATTTTTTAGACTCTCCTATGTACCTCCACCCTAATTCTCCATTTATCTGCTGGGAAAATTGTTATCAAATTAAATCTACCATTGCCTCAGGGAAGGGTACACCAATCTGCCTACCAAAATAACCTCTTCAAGGTAACACTCTCCAGTTAAGTGTTGTCTCCCTATGATGGAATGTAAGCGGCTTTAAAGCAGGGATTTCTTCAGGTTTGTATAGGTCCCTGATTAGTCTAGCAAACACTTAATAAATGCTTTCTCCTCATTCATTAATTAGTTAATTCAGTCATTCTTAGTCTAACCCAAAACTTTTATTGTATGGATAAGTAGATAGGGTTCTAGAGAGGTTAAAATGCATAGAACAAATGGTACATTGGTACTTGACAATGTGACAATGTTACATATACTTAAGTTACTAGAATAACTTATTTAAATAACCCCCTCACAAAAACTTTTCAGGCATTTGATGCAATCTTTTTTTTGGGGGGGGGGGCGGCAATGAGGGTTAAGCCCAGGATCACACAGCTAGTAAGTGTCAAGTGTCTGAGGCCAAATTTGAGCTCAGATCCTCCTGAATCCAGGGCTGATAATTTATCCACTGGGCCACCTAGCTTCCCCTGATATAATCTTCATAGAGGATTCATTAAAAGAATGAATTGATGGAATTCACTTAGGTAGAGAGGAGAGAGCAGGGAGTGGAAAGGTAAAGAAGCAATTGACAATAACATTGGAAAAACAAATGGGTATCACAGAGTGGAAGAAAGTTTCCCTTCCTACTAGGGGTTATCATTTCTTACAAAGTAATGGATAGGATGAAGCCAAGATCACTCACAAACTAGCAAAGAACAAAGAGAACTGTGAAAGTTGTTGTTTTTAATTTGCTTTTTGTTTTGTTTTTATAAGCAGATGATATCTTTTAGGCTAAAAACTTTTGTTAGTCTGATCAAATACAGGTTATTTAATTGAACTGATTCAACATAGCCATGGTTAAATAGTTGGAAGGGGAGACTAGGAGTGGAAGTAAAGAGAGCATTTCTTTTGTAAATACATGGAGTGGAATTCATCCATTCATTTATTCAACAAATATTTATTGAGTATTGACAAAATGAAGGTCCTGTGCTAGATGCCCAGAGAGATAGAAAGAATAAATCAACTGTTTAATTCAACAAATCTTCATCAAGTGATTGCTATGTATGTATAAGATACAACCTTTGTTATCAAGGAGAATGAAAGCTAATAGAATACATACATACATACATACATATGTATATATGCACATATATACATACATATATCATATATGGGGGGAGGGGAAGGAAGGGAGGGAAGGAGAGAGAGACAGAGAGAATATGCAAATACTACCTGTGTCACCTTGGGAAAGCCACTTAATTTCTAAGGACCTCAGTCATTTAAACTGTATCTAATTGGTCTCTATGCCCAAATGCTCTCTCCTCCAATTCTTATAATAGTTAAATTGACATTCCTAAGCCTAGGTCTGTCCATGTCACTTGCTTACTCAAAAATTTCTAGTGGGTCCCTACTGCCTTTAGGAAAAAATGCAAATTTATTTGGTATTTAAAGCCCTCCACAGTTTAGATCTATTCTGTCTTTTCTGAATTAATTACCAAGTGGTACAATAGATAGAGAATTGGATCTGGAATTATAAAGACCTGAGTTCAAATTCAGATGTGTTACCCATGACATATCACTTAACCTCTCTTCATCTCAATTTCTTCAAATGTAAAATGAGGATAATAATAGCATCTACTTCCCAGGGTTGTCATAAGGATCAAATAAGTGCTCAGTATAGTGCTTGGCACCTAGTACATAGTATATAAATCCTTCCTTCTTCCTTTCCTTCTTCCCTTCCCTCCTTCCTTCTTCCCTTCCTTCCTTCCTTCCTTCCTTCCTTCCTTCCTTCCTTCCTTCCTTCCTTCCTTCCTTCCTTCCTTCCTTCCTTCCTTCCTTCCTTCCTTCCTTCCTTCCTTCCTTCCTTCCTTCCTTCCTTCCTTCCTTCCTTCCTTCCTTTTTCCTTTCTGCCTACCTGCCTGCCTGCCTTCCCATTCATTATACCTTGCTGATTCTAGGCATTTTTTTTCTGGTTATCCCCTATACCTGGAATACCCTTTCCTCATCTCCACTTCCTGACTCCCCTGTGTTCCTTCGGGTTAATATTCCACCTTATACAGAAACCTTTTCCTTACATGCCTCAGTTTTGTGCTTTCCCTATGTTGATCACATCCAATTGATTCTGTCTATGGCTTGTTTGTATACCATTGTTTACACGCCCTCTCCATTAGACTACGAGCTCCTAGAAAGCTAGGACTGTCTTTTACTTGTCTTTGTTTCCCCAGTGTTTAGTCTGGTGCCTGGCATATAGTAGGCACTCACTAACTGATGATTGATTGACTATGCCCCTTGACATACAAAATTTCAGATAAATGGAGCTTTGTGCTGATCCTCATGCATGATATTCCATTTCCTGACTCTATATATTATGCAAGCTGACCTCCATGCCTAGGATACACACCCTCTTCCAATCTACCAATTGCCATGCCTGGTTTCTTTCAAAGCTGTCAGTTCAAATACCATGGCCTACATGAGGCCTTTTTCTGATTCCCCAAAGTTGCTATTACTCTTTCCACAATTACTTTTTTTTTTTTTTTGTGAGGCAATTGGGGTTAAGTGACTTACCCAGGGTCACACAGCTAGTAAGTGTTAAGTGTCTGAGGCTGGATTCGAACTCAGGTCCTCCTGAATCCAGGGCTGGCGCTCTATCCACTGCACCACCTAGCTGCCCCTCCACAATTACTTTTTACCTATGGCATACTTACATGTCCATTTTGTTTTCCCCAATAGATAAAGCTCACTGAGAGCAGAAACTTATTTTTAATCTTTGTATCTCCAGAACCTGACACATAGTAGACTTTTAATAAATGATTGAATGAACCAGACAATCATCCAGATGATTGCTTGATTTCTAAAGGACAGGTAATTCCAGAAAGCACTTAATCATTCTATTTTCAAGTTGTCAAGTCTTTGTCTTCTGCTAAATGTCAGCAGATGATCATACTTTAATTCATACTGATACATTAA
Organism: Dromiciops gliroides; assembly: GCF_019393635.1. NCBI lineage: Eukaryota > Metazoa > Chordata > Mammalia > Microbiotheria > Microbiotheriidae > Dromiciops > Dromiciops gliroides. The sequence continues at coordinate 49,516,784 of NC_057864.1, read as the reverse complement.
CTATTAGCATATTATATCCATCCTGGAAACACTGCTCTAACCCCATTAAAACTCAGTTCTACAATGAATTCCTTAACGATGTAGATTCCTTGGGACTAGGGATTGCTTCTTTCTTTAGAATTTTATGTTCAGCTCCTAACACAGTGTTCGGCATGTAATAATAATAATAACAACATATAATCAACATATAATAATCAACATATGCTTAATAATTGATATGATAATCAACATATGCTTAATAATTGATAGAAGAATGACCACATAACAATACAGTAACAACACAACAACTAAAAATTCAATTCATTTGGAAATCAAGACATCACCATGATGTTATTGATCCTCTTTGAGGACAAAGGTCTAAACAACAAAAACAACAACACTACAGGTGTTAGGTAAGTCAGAAGGATATTCACTATATCTGTATATTTCAATAGAACACATATACCATGAATGAAGGAATGGCTGCATTTTTTTTTTCTTTTTTTAAAAACCCCAGTGATTGCCATATAGTAGGAATGCAATAAATGTTTGTTATTGAATGAATGAGAATAGAGTCTATATTTTCCCCTCTAAACATGGGAAACTGATAGATCATTCAATAGATCTTCTGAAGAAGCTATTATTAAATTTTTATGCCCTCTTAAAACCAGCTAAGTCCTTTTTAGAGCTCTGTTCATTCATCTATGTGACCCTGCTCACTTATGCAAAAGAAAAAGAAAAAAAAATGCTTATGGATAATGTTCATTGCCGGGGGACTATCCAAAGCCATGAATGGCTTTTGCAGTTGATTAAAAGCTAAAATGAAGCTTTTGATAACTAGAGAGGCATATACTGTAAGTGTACTCCAGTGTCACGAATATTACTCCTAATACATGATAAGATTTTTAAAAGGGCATAATAACGCTTAATAAAGATTGGATCATTCCCTTTCCTTTTGTGGTTTAGAAGTGCAAAATGTCTTCCTTTATATTTCAAAATGCTACCAAGTGGAAGTCCTGGACAAAATCCCTAACATGTTGAGGGTAAAATGTGTTACTTGGCAAAGGGATGTGCATAATGAGATGGACAGTGCAAGCCTGAAGCTATTTGATATGGAATACTGAGATAAAAGAGATTGCAATGTCAAAATGGCTCCACAGAATTTCTAACAAAATGAACATACACCATTTGGGGACTCGACACTAGCTGGAATTTTTCTTGCCTAATAGTAAAGAATACATTTTGATATATGTTTTTGTTTTTGTTTTTTCCTATGGAGACCAGGATAATGAGATCTATTGAAGTGATAAGGTAATCAGAAAGACATGCATTAATTAAAGAAGGAAGTCAAAGGAGTAAAGACAAATGAACAGAACTTCAGTCCATTTCCCAAATTCTGTGCATATACTTGTTTCTTGAAATGGGATACAAATGTAAGTTTAAAAAAAAAAAACTTGCACCTTTAAATTATGTGAATAAAATTAATACTGGTTTTGTAGAAAACTTCCAGAGTTCTGTTTTGAGTTATTTATAAACTTTAAAAAAAATGTGTAATTTTGTTTTTGCTGTTGTGCAGTAAATTGAGTGATATTAGCATCAAGTGTGATACCAAGTGGATACACATAGATAATAGAACACTAGATCTAGAGTCAAGAAGACATGACAATGCAATTTCTGATGAATTTATTTATTTACTTGTCCAACCATCCGTCCATTCACTCATCCATTTTTTTATTATCTTCATACAAAATCCTAACAAATAAAAGATCCTCTAAGGATGATTGGGCCCTAAAAAAACCCCTTTTTGAAGATGACTACCTACTAATTGTATTGAATAGTAAAGGAACATACATACACTATAACTAAATCTAGAATAAAAGAGATGGTCTTTCTATAACTAAGTGAATAAATAACTTTGCTCAGATGATAACATGAAGGAGGACAGGAAGCCCATTGAATAAATGACTCTTGTTGTTCTTAATGCACTAATATTCTTTTTTTTTTTTTTTAGTGAGGCAATTGGGGTTAAGTGACTTGCCCAGGGTCACACAGCTAGTAAGTGTTAAGTGTCTGAGGCTGGATTTGAACTCAGGTACTCCTGACTCCAGGGCCGGTGCTCTATCCACTGCGCCATCTCGCTGCCCCACTAATATTCTTAATGCATCAAAAAAAAAATAAATACATAAAACTACAGAGGCAATGTAGACTGGTCTAAAAATAAATAGATGAAATTTAACTAGATCACATGTAATGAAAATAATAATACCAATATCAATAATAATAATAGAAGAACTTATTTCATGGTTTAAGGTTTATAAAGAGTGACATATTTATAATTATTATCTCATTTTATCTTCACAAAAACGCTATGATGTGGATGCATTTATTATTCACATTTTACAAATGAGGAAACTGATTCTGAGAGATGTTATGCCTTACCCAGAGTCATACAGTTGTTAAGTTTCTGAGATAGGATTTGTACTCAGGTCATCCTGACTCCAAATTCAGTTAACTTTCCACTCACTGAACTGCCAAACTATAGCATTTTGGAAATTTATGCATTGCTTTCAGTTACTGTAAACTACGTGTTTCTGCAAATGGACATCTTCTTATCACTATCATTTTCTTGGTGTCATACTATTTTATTTACTTAGGGAATACAATGATCTCAGAAGAATTAAGATGACAAATAAAAAAAAATAGAAAAATACTTGGTGAATGTAAGTTGGATATCATAATTCTTATGTAAAAAGTAGAATTTCAGTTGATGCGTAAGATTGGAAAAAGAGGTGGGTTAGTTTTATAGAGAGAATGAGAGATGGGAATAAACCTTACTATCTCCCAGCTTATTACAAAAAATAAGGTCACAAATTCATTAGTGTATTGTAATACATATGCATATATGAATATATAATTCAATCAAATACATACAATATTAAACATAATATTTGTAAAGAATTCACCATAGTGCCTAGCACATAGTAGGCTTTAAAAACTGCTTGTACTCCTCTATAAACACTCTACCTTATACTTCTTTGTATGTATTTGTAATTATTCACTTTATATTTGTGCTGCATGTATTTTATGTGCAATTATTGTCTCTCATAATAGAATATAATTTTCTAATAAGTAGTCATGGTTTCAACCTGTGTGCTTGTATCCATAGCATGTAGCACTATACTTGGTACATGATAGATATTTAACAAAATTTTATTGATTGATTGAGTCTTCTTTGTTACCACAGTAACTTTCTATGGTCATTTTATCCCCATTTGCTCATTTCCCCAGCCTATTCCTTGACTTTTAACTCTTTGTTAAAGTGGGGTACTGCTTCCAGGGTGGAGGGTGCACTGTCCCAGACTTTAGGGGGTTTGTGCGACTGTTTTCAAAGATACTTCTAGGGATTTGTAAGTTGTCAGTACTTTGAAGGTAGTATGGTTAAAGGAGAGGGATGTTTACTATTCTCCTGGCCTCTGCTCTGCTCTGCAGCAACCACAAGCCTGCTTTTCTGCCCTGTAACTATGAGGATATTCAGCTCCACTGTGGCTGAAAGCACTGGCATGCTTGTGCTCCTCCACAGCCAGGGACTGCCACTGAAGACTGTGAGCTATATCAGGGAATGGGCTAAATAATAGTCCTGCCTCAGTGCTATCAAAAAGACCCCTCTACTCTCCTTCTGGTTAATTGACTCCCTTACACTCTGTGAGCTGAGTTCCAGAAGCAATTGCTGCTGCTATCCACTCAATGGCTCCCCAGGCCTGCTCCTGGTTTGCTGGGGCTGGGTCTGTGCTGCTGCAGCCTATGCTGGACTACGCTCCACTCTCACCCTGATGCAACAGAGCTTTTCTACCAAACTTCTGAGTTTTCTTTGACTGGAAAATTATTTCACCCTCTCCTTTTGTTAGTTCTGCTGCTCCAGAAATTGCTGTATGGCATTATTTAAAGGTATTTGGAGGGGTCTTGGGAAGCGCTCAGGCAAGTCACTGCCTTTCCCCTGCCATCTTGGTTCTGTGCTAATTGATTCTAAAGGATCATGAAAGCTGTCTGGTTTTTATCCTTCATTCTTGCTTTGTGATAAGACTATCCTCATTTTTTATTTATAAATTTCTCTGAATATATTCTTTTCACTTTTCTTATGTAATTCCTCATTTATAATATGTTTCAGATAGCTCAAGCCCACCACAGGTTTCTTCATTGCCATTTGTTTTCAACTTCACATCTTCAAAGACCATGATTTACAACCATATGAAATAATCAAAACATTGGCATTAAAAAGATTGAACAATGTTTTAGAAGGAAACTTGGAAACATTAAAAACAACTACTCTCTTCTAAAGGCAATTCAGCCTACTTTTTTCTCTTTTCTCTTTTTTCTTCCTGTTCAGTTCTGATCTCAGATCATTTTGCCTCTGCAGTATGGTTCCAAGATCAAAGTACTGGTGGGTAAGTCCTTTGAATAGTACAACCAAGTGTGCATATATGTGTGTATGTATATGTATATATATATATATGTATATATATATATATATATATATATATATATATATATATATATATATATATATATATTCTTGACATTAATGTATTCTTCCACCTCTTCTGACACTTGATTTTTTGACATTGCATTGCCAGGTAAAACTCTTTTGACACCTCCCTTTTAGGGGACCATTCAATGTTTCAGGGTTTGATGCAATCATTACAATGTCAGCCATAAAAATATATACACATACATATACATGCATACATATATACATACTACATACATCTTTTGAGGAAAAAAAGTGTAAATTTTATTCTATATTTAAAAGGAATAGTAAGTTGTACATAATAGATTTGCAGTTTCATGTGTAATCATCTTTTTATTATACAGTGTTTTGGAAATGTTTGTTTTATTCCACAAATTAAAAATAAATGAATAAATTTTTCGAAGACACATCTAGAAGAACTCATCATCTCTAAAGAATCATACTCTTCCGTTCTGATTACTGAAGCATCCTCCACAACACTTTGAAAGAACATTGTTCAACCTGCAACTGACTCAAATTATTACATAATTCAAAAAATCTCATATGATTTCAGGAGACAATTTGTTGCAAAAAAATGTGACACTTTGCTTTGTAAAACAAATAAAAACATAGTCAATAAATAACCACAGGGGTATTTTATTTTATTTTTTTTAGTCATTTCAGTCCTGTTCAACCCTGTGTGACTCCATTTAGGGTTGTCTTGTCAAGATAATGGAGAGATTTGCTGTTTCCTTTTTCAGGCTCATTTTACAGATGAGAAAACTGAGGCAAACAGAATAAATGATTTGCCCAGGGTCACATGGCTAGTAAGTGTGTCAGTCTATATTTAAATTCAGAAAGATAAGTCTTCTTGACTCCAGGCCCAGCATTCTATCTACTGCATCACCTAGCTGCCCTTTTATATTTTTTACCATCCAATAAATTCTGACTACAAAGATCTTGCTAGATGTAGAATAGCATTTGCAGCAGCCTATATATTCTTTACATTGTCATTAAAACTCCCGCAATGAATTTGTATATTATTATTATTTTTTAAATTGTAGAGATTGAAGCTTACACATGTAGGTTACTGTTTAATGATATTCTCTTTGTCTTTGTCTCCCTCCCTCTTTTCCTCCCTACCTATTTCTTTCCCTCTCCTTTTCTCTCCCCCCTTTTCTCTGTCTCTGTCTCTATTTATCTTCCTCAGTCTTTCTTTCTTTCTATCTCTCTCTCTCTCTCCCCTGCCTCTCATTTCTATCTCTGTCTTCCCTAAACATTTTGTTATCTTCACTTTTTCAAAGACCTTGAGAACCTATCACTCAGTACCATCAAAACTGTATTGCCTTTAGCCTTCCTCTGTTGGACTTATTCTAGGTCAACAGCTTTCCTTGTCTTAATTTTCTTTGATGCCATTTCCCTTTCCTTGTGGGTCTGTGAAATTAAAATTTCACTGAGGCTCTACTGTCCTTGAAAGTGAAGAGTTTGCTATAAAAAGCTTTATAGATTGTGCCCCCCCCTGCCATTTTTCATATGTTTATTGTCCTTCCATTTTCATCTTTAAATACCCTTGGGAAGAGTTTGCTTAGTTAGACCTCTCACCAAGTTTTCTTTAAATTTGTTTTCTCTTCACTGTTTCTCACTGTTTTATGGGACAACACTGCTCATAATCTTACAAGATCCTTCTGGGGGATATCTTGCAAATTAAGTTATATTCCAAACTGAAACTGTCTTTGCCTACTATATTTCTCCACTGGGCCAAATGATTATGCTTACCTACTTGTCCATATCCACCCATAATTCCATCCATAATTTATACACCCCAAAAGCTGAGGGCCCTCCTTGTTTTCTCTTAATAAAACAAGGTAGCCGTAGAGCATTTGGACTGCATCCCCATTACAGCTTTCTCTTGTCACATGATTATCCATCTTCTTTTCTTATCTTATGGTTCCTTAATGGGATCTTTCATTTTACTTTCACAGTTCCTTGTATGTAATGTGTTCTGACCTGTTCACATACACCATGCTCTTCTCCATGGCCTTTTGTGTGACTTTCTTTCAATTCTTTGGAGATCATTATGTTCTATATTCTATGTCATTTTATTAATACTTGAATCATTTTCTCAAGCCTATTATATATTAGAAGGAAATATAGAATCTGCACTTTATAACTGAAAGGATATTAGAGAATATCTAGTCTAATTCAATTGGATGGATTTTTAAAAATTAATAATAATAATAAATATTTTTATCTAAAGATTTGAGTTCCAAATTTGGAATTCATTTCAACAAACATTTAAATCTGCTGTGTACAAGTCACTAGGCTAAAGGGTGAAGATAGAAAGATGGCACAATTACATAGTCAATACTTATAAGAAATTTCTGAACTCCAGTGGTTAGGAGAGTGGGAAAAATACACAGATTAGCAAGATAAAAATAGTATATGAAAAAAAGAAGTAAAAAAAGTAGAATATGACGCATGTAAATGAAAGCTACAAGATACTTTAAGAAAATTTGAGGAAGGAGATTTTGTTTTTTCTTTCACTTGAGACTCTAATCCAAAGTAGCAGGAGAAGTAGTTTAGTAGAGAAAAAGTATCAGAGAACCTGAGTTTAAATCCTGGCTCTACCACTTCCCACATGTATGATCTTGGGCAAATCACTTAACCTTTCTAGGACTCAGTTTCCCCATCAGCAAAATAAGATGTTTGGATCAGATTACATATGAGGGTTCTTTCAGCTCTAGATCTATGATGCAGGAACCCTCTCATTCTACAAGTGAAACAGAAAAAGGCTCAGAGGTCTATTAAAAGTCACATAGCAAACAAACAAATGACCCAAGAAAAGAACCCAAGGGTTCAGATCCCCAGTATAACTGGGTTTTTTTTTTATCATTTTACATGATAGGCCATATACCCAGTCAGTTATAAATCAAGGCAGAATATGAAATTATAATAACAAACAGGTTGCTATGGTATATCTGAGGAGAAAAATGTTACTACCTTTGTGGGAGCCAGGTGAAAGGAAGTGAGGAAAGCAAGGAATAGGAAATATTTCATTTTAAGTAGAATCAAACAAGTAAAGATCAAAGGCAGGAAATCAAGGGGAATGGTTTGGGAATGACAAGCTGTCCAGTTTGACTGAGCTCTAGGATGAACAGAAATGAGTGGTGGAAGATATGGCTAGACAATTTGGATGAAGAGAAATCAGAGAAGAGTCAGACAGGACTAGAAATGATTGAACAACAACATAGAGTTAAGCGGGACATTTAATGGCTTCCTATTTTATATAGTTATTATCTATCTATCTATCCTGTAAATATGATTATACATATAATGGACATATGCATACACACACACACACACACACACACACACACACACACACATATATATATATATATATATATATATTTCTATAAATACAAATCCAACCTCAGATGCTTACTAGCTGTGTGATCCTGGCCAAGTCATTTAACCTTTTTAGTTCCCTCATCTGTAAAATGAGCTAGAGAAGGTAATGGCTACCTATTCCAGTTTATTTGCTAAGAAAATCCCAAATAGGGTCATGAAGAACTGGACATGACCGGAACGATTGAACAAAATATCTTTATATACACATTCACATGTCTGTATATATGTATGTACAATTGCACATCTACACATATATGCATGTATATGTACACACATGTACACATATGTACATGTGATAAGACCAATCAGTAAGCATTTGTTAAGCACTTACAATGAGACCAACATTGTTGTTTGGGAGAGAAAAAGAAAGATAAAAATCTCCTGACCTCAAGGAGCATACATTTTATTTGATAACTAGCCACATACAAGATAGATTAAAAAGGAGGTAATATATAAAAAGAAGATGAGTTATTTAATTGATTTTGGGGGAGAAGTTCTCATCATTATCTAATTTATGATTCTAGATTTATGCTAACCCTGTTTCCTATATTCATAATCTACTATTTTGTGCAGGACCCAAGGAGCTGGGAATATAAAGTTGAAGATGGTGAAGTCACTTTTTTTCAAGAATCTTATCTTCTGGTTAGTAGAGGTGGACTGTGAATGACATGTATACAAGTATTTCTAATATAATGTAGGGAAAAATGAAGTTTAGATTAAGTGCTCTAAGGAAACAGGAGAAGGAAGAGAACTCTATGTGTGGAGGTAAGGAATACAGAAATCAGAAAAGTTCAAAAGAGAAGATGGCATCTTAGCTTAGTCTTGAAGGAAGGTAAGTATTGCCAAAAGCTGAAATGAAGTCAAGATCCCACTTACTCTTACAGCCTCTGAAATTCTTTCCTTGCCTCTCCCCCTTCTACTTTTTCTAATCAACACTTTCTCATGTACCCCATTCTTCATGGTAACCTATTTAAGAACTGTGAGGCATTCCCATTGTCAATTGGTCAGAACTAGCCACTGGGATCCACATCCTGGCTTTGCTACTAGCTTGGGAATTTTGACCATTCATTTTGTTCCTTCATTCTTTCCTTTAGAAAATGAATTAGATAGGATTGTCTCTTAGATCCTTCCCAGTATTATATTCAAGGACTTTATGGATCAAGTCTAAATGCTTTCCTTTTGGTATTCAAGATCTTATAATAATTGGATGCCTTAATTTTCCAACCTTATCTTTCAGTCATTCCAGATAGAAATCTACTTCAGGCAAGGTCTTTCAATAATTATATTCCTCCCTTCAAACTTATTTTCATCTTTTTTTCAATACCAATTCAATTTTTCCTTCTATAAAAGCCCAGTTCAAGTCCTGTCTCCCATGAAGTTTTTCTCATCTTCCATGGCAGATAATGGGTTTTGTCTTCTTTGAACTCCAAAGATATTTTGTTTTAATACTGTAAGATTGGGGGCAGTTAGGTGGCACAGTGGATAAAGCAATGGCCCTGGAGACTCAGAAGGACCTGAGTTCAAATCCAGCCTCAGGCACTTGACACTTACTAGCTGTGTGACCCTGGACAAGTCACTTAACCCTCATTGTCCTGCAAAAACAAACAAACAAACAAAACAAAACAAAACAAAATACTGTAAGATTAGGTACTATATCTGGTTCCATAAATATAAGGAATTTTTAGGGGACAAAATTTCCTTTACCAAGGCTGATTGTCATCTTCTATGTAATTTATAGTCTTAGAGAGCTACCTATAGCACTGAGAATTTAAATGATGTGTCCAGGGCCACATATTTGGTATATATGAGAGATAGCATTTGAACCCAGTTGTTCCTGCCTTTGAGGCTAGCTCTATAGCCTATGTCATGTTGCCCCTCTTTTAGCCCTATATTACTTAGAAATAAGTGATATTTTCTGGGCCATTCCTTGCTACTTATTTCAAATAGATTTTTAATTCTTTAAGTTCAAGGATGTTTTATACTTTTTTTTTTCTGTATCCTTAAGGCAACTAGCACAGTGATAGACGCAAAATTCATATTTATCATATACTTGAAAGACATGTGCATACGTGCCCACACATGCAGAAAACAGCCCTCAACAGGAAATGTTATGTAGTATTTATTATTTCAATGAAATTGGATTTCACAAACATTCAGAATTGGAGAGGACCTCATCACAGGCCATTTGCTGCAACATCTATCTGATCAGTGAAATCCACCAGAGAATTCCCACATGGTTCTCTAGCCTCCAGTGGAGGAGTTTTTTTGAAGAATACCAGTTTGGACACTCCAATTTGGACAAGCAACAGATTATTGTTCTTTTTTTTTCAATATTGAACGGAATTTTTTTTTGTCTCTATAATTTCTACCCACTGCTCCTATTTCTGCCTTTGGGGGCCTTATCGGGACCCCTGTTCTCCATGAAAATTTCAAAAACTTGAAGACAGCTATTATTTTCTCTTTCTCTTTTCCATCTTCTCTAAGCTTTATGCTCCTGGACTGTTTCCCAATTTCCTTCAACCAATCCTCCTATGGTGTAGTCTTCAGGTAACCCTTCATCCTGGTTATGATCCACTGGCCATTACATATGTTTTCAATGCCCTTGCTAAAAGGCAATGCTCCAAACTGAATGCCTGACACAAGATGTGGTCTTACAAGGGCCAAATTTACTCAGATGAACAAATTTAGTGTGGTAACCACTATGTCTTGCCTACTCTTAAGTTCATACTGACATTTTTAGATGTAATGTCATAACCTTATATTTGACCATAATTTACCTTTATGATTACTAAACCCAGAGATTGTTGTTGAGGAAAAAAAAAACTAGCATCTAGTCACTTCTAACTTAGCCTTCCCTTTTGCATCAGCATTTTAATTTATTTCCATTAAATCTGCTGTGATTAGATTCAAACTCCTTACTTAGATCTCTTTGGATAGTGTCTCTGCCATTCAATATTAACTATTGTTTCTAGATTGGTATCATCTACATATGTATTGAATTTTATCCTTTTTCCCAAGTACTTGATAAAAAATGTTGAACATTTCATGGTAAAGGACTGAAAACTACTGATATTTTACTAGAGGCCTTTTTTTTCAAATGAAACATGACCCATGAGTGACTTTGAGTCTATTCATTTAAATAGTTAACTCTACTACCTATCTATCTGTGCTAACTTTATATTTATTTTCTTCTTGTTCACAAAGATACTATGAGAAATATTGTCAGATAGCTTTCTGAAAAAGAAATGATATAGTGTGGGTCTATCATACCCTGCTAGTAACTCTAGTTACTCTAGTAACCTCAGTCACTCTAGTAACCCTATCAAAAACAGGATTATCTATTTTCTTCTCGATGTAGTTGTGCTGAATCTTAGTGATCACCATTTCTTTTTCTTTTTCTTTTTTTTTTTTGGTGAGGCAATTGGGGTTAAGTGACTTGCCCAGGGTCACGCAGCTAGTAAGTGTCAAGTGTCTGAGGCCAGATTTGAACTCAGGTCCTCCTGAACCCAGGGCTGGTGCTCTATCCACTGCACCACCTAGCTGCCCCAGTGATCACCATTTCTAAATGCTTACAAACTGTGTTTCATGAGATCATCCTTACCAATCAAGCATTCGAAGTTTCCTTCACTAGATGTGTTTAAACAAAGACTATGTGACTACTCCTCAGCTCTGTAGTATTGTTTTCTAGGCATGTGAAGGAATCTGTGCTATCTAAAATCCATTCCAACTTTGACAATCTAGAAAGGTTCTAATATCTGAGTTGTTTTTGTTGTTTATTTTGGTTTTTGCTTTTAACTGGTGCTTTATTTATTTTTGCCTAGTCCCCTAATATCTCCTCTTTCCCTCAGTATTTTATAAAGTTCATTAATAGTTTCTCAATAATGACATCCTCTGGGACTATTGACTTAAATTAATTAGAAGAACTGTAGTCTGCTCTCAATATTTCCTAATTTATATTGCTTTCCAATTCCTTACTAGCTATGCTTCTGAAATATATCAGAATTATAAAATTTGAGTTGACATGTCCCATTGAGGCAGTTCAATCCAAACTATAATTGGTAAAAATAATCCTCTCTAAAACAAACCCAACAAATGCTTATCTTGCTTCTGTTTAAAGATCTTCAATGAGTGACAACTTCACCAGTTTCATGGAAACCCATGAGTGTACCCATCATCCTCATAGAGAGGGACAAAGAACATATAATGTGGTAAGCTGTCCTATCTGTTCCCTATTTTCCATGCCATTATCCATGAAGTTGAGTAGTTTCTTATCTCTTTGTTAGCTTTTTCTCTTGGTCTTTTTTGAGTTTTAACTGGTGCTAATATCCATCTTTTGTATTAAGCAAGTCAGACCTCTAAAACTCTTCACACTATACATACAAGTCTTTGCTACTTCTTGGTCTGCACCTTACTGCCAAAGAGCTAATCTATCTTTGAAAAATCTAGGCTTGTCAATGGATTCCTTGTCCCTTGATACTTACTTTTTTAGATAGTCCCTCTTTTTTTTCTTGAGTGGAATAATTCATTTCTGTGATTGTCAGTAGCAGAGTCAATGGAGTGCTAATGTAAATATATCAACTTGAATTGTTGTGTTTGATTCTTAATGTACTGAAGAGCCATGGAGCCTACACTATCTAGTTTGTCTCCCATTTTAAAAGAAGATACCTTATCTGATATTCATGTCTGGCTTTTCTCATAATGTGGTATGGTGATGTCCTAATGCATGTTTGCATAGCAGGAACACCTGGTGCATTTCAATTCTGTCTATACTTTATATTTGAAATACATTAGGCCAAAGTAGTGGGAATTCAACAAAATAGAAGAAAGAAAATGCTTATGGTGCCCTAGTAAATTTTGGTGAACAGAGAGCTATTTTAAAAATAGAAAGGCCTTAAACTTCTGATTTCTCTTCCCCAGGATAACAAAGGATCATAGATTTAAAGATTAAAAAAAAGGAATTCATGTGTCGCTTAGTCCAACTTTCTCATTCTCTAGACAAGAAAACTGAGTTCCACAGAGCTGAAGGGATTTGTCCAAAGACACAAACAATAATAAGTATCAGAAATGATACTAGAACCTGGGTCTACTGGCTCCCTTTATTTATCACTCCTCATACCCAGAAAATATAGGCTAAAATAGCCTAAAATTATAATTTTAGATTTACAAAGCACTTTACATACACTAAATCATTTACTCTTTATAACAATCCTGTGTGATAAATCCTGTGTGGAATATTGCCCCCATTTTATATATATTCAAACCAAGGTCACATAGCTAATAGGCGTTAAAGGCATAAGACTGAATTCAATCTATTTTTTCCTGACTTCCAATCTAGCCTTTTACCTACTATACTGCCACACTGCCTCTGAAACTTTATTTTTCTGATCTCTTAATCTGACTTGGTTATTAAGAATCATTATGAGACCATCCGGCTCATTTTGGTGCTTTCTTTGCTGTTACTTCTATCTCCTTGACAGGTAGACGCAGCATTAGTGGATATTTCCTCCCCAACCTCTTATTAAGGAGGGTGGTATTTGGGAGGGTTGGGACGAGCTTACTTTGCATTTTTTTTCCTAGTCTGGAGCGCTATGTAACTAAATGCAAACCTCAGGATGGGAGGTACATGAGGTCCTCTGTTATGGCTAGACCCAGACCAGGATACATATAATATGATATCTAGTTTTTATCTGCTGCTGCTTGAGATGAACTTTGTAACTGTAGCTTGGAATAGTCTGTGACCTACTGTCTGGCTGGAACAGAGTGCTGAGCTCACAGTTATATGACCTAATACATTTATTAAAAGCTGATAACTCAGAGGCAATCTATTCTGTACATGGCAAAGGGAATTAGAGAGACCATCCTGACTGCTGGGCTGGTAGCCGGCCTACTTCAAGAAGTTTTGACAGGTCAGTGTGAGGCCATTATTGCTAACCTAACTCAAGGCAATAGTAATTGGTTGACACCCATTTTTTGGGCGGGGGGGGGAGGAAGAAAGAAAAGAAAGATGTGCTTTTTGATTCTCCTTTTAAAATCCAACAAGAAACAAGGATATACATGGGGTACCGATGATAAGATGTTTAAACAGCAATCAGTATTGTCAGTGTTTTTTGAATGGGTTTTTAAGATTATTAACTGAATATAGGGAAAGAATATGAAATCCTAGACTCATTCAAGACAGTATATAAAATTTTAATTTTCAAGTGTTCTTTGAAGTGTATTCACCCTAGCCTAAGTGCATGCACCTGAAAAAAGGAAAATCTAGCCTCTCTGGTATGTAATACAGGGTGGGCCAAAAGTCACGACGGGGTCTGACGTTTTAATAACTTTTTAAGAATTATTTTTTCTCTATTGTTCACCATTTATGAGATTTGATTTTTCACACATAATGTAAGTTTATTTCCTATATATGCTATATATGATGCCTTGGTGTTGTAAATTAAAAACAAAAAAAAGGAGTTATTAAATATTTGTGACTTTTGGCCTAACCTGCATAATCTATGCTTAGCTTTGGATTGATTACTCTGGTTTTATCTTGATGATGAGGCTTTTGGAAAACCATTGTTATTTTAGCTATTCTTCAGCTATAAAAAAGAGAACAAGAGAGCTGTGTGAAAATAACAGTCTGACAGTATGCAAGATGAAAAACTCATTATAAAGCCCTATAAAAATTAGATGATGCAGATGTCCCTTATCAACAATATCTAAAAGGCCAGGAAAGCATGCATTTTCAGGTATTATGTGGAGATGGCCTATCAGATTATTGGCTGAAATATAGTCTTTTTTTTTTCTCTCTAGAAAATAACAGGTTTATGAAAGAGTTTGAAATCTCCTTTAAAAACATGACTAGCCATTATTAAATACTTAAATTTCTCCATAAATCTTAAGGCCATCAATTGTCAGTATCTCAGTGCTCAATGGGTTTTCCGTTTGTGTTCCCTTTAATAGCTTAGAAGAGAAGATATGAACTATGAGGATTGTTAAAGCCCACAAAAGTCTCTCTGTGTTTTCTTTCGAGGGGAAAGGTAATTTGTTAAGAAACCTCCTTGACAGGATGATGGAACATACTTCTTTTGTTTTTTTCCCACCGCGTATAGCCATGAGAGTCAAAAGAAAGCTAGGCTTACTGTAACACATTGACTGACAATTAGGTTTTAAAACCCTAGGAAATAGGATCTCATAATGGTACCTAATGGGATTCTGAAATAAAGTCTACTGCTCTCAGGTATCATCAGGTAGTGAAATTAAAAGAAAAGCACAGAAACTCAATTATTGCTCGAGTCGGCTCGTTAAGTCGGTTGCTGTCACAACTGGAAGATTCTTTGGCTCCACAGTAATATTGCAAATTTTCGGTTTCCTGTGCCATTAGAGATTATTATGCCCCATAAAATTAATAAATGTGTATCAAATTTTTGGCATGCTCTACACATGAAAGTCTTTGGAGCTTTATTTCTTATAGTTTCCTCCCCAAAATACAATATAATTTTATTAAACCATCTAACAAAAAGAATTGGCTACAGCTATAAAAATCTAGATGTGTGATGATTTAATCATCACAGAGCTATTTTTAGCCTCATATGTATTTGCACGTATTTCTAAAAGGCCTTGTTTTCATAAATCACACCAAGGTGCAGTTGAATGAGAAAATAGTTGGCTGTGGATGAAATGGTATTACAGCTGCCATCAGAAGTATAACTGAATCATGAGGAAAAAAAAACAATAACAACAACAAAAAGCATTACACAGATGGCTGGATGTCTAGTCTGGTTGAATATTCAAGTTAATATTATGGCCAGGATGGGTCTGATTATGTTGCATGTATAATTGAATTAAACATTTACTTGTAGAATTTTCTATTCTTGTTATTTGAACATTCATTTTTTTCCTCCCCTCACTATCCTTCCCTTAAAATTATAAACAATTTGATATAGGTTATATATGTGCAATCATGTAAACCATATTTCCATATTAGTCATTTCTTTTAATACTCTTGTGGACAAAGGAAATGCAATTACTCCTCCATGCCTTGTTATTCAGTTCAAGTCAACAAACCTTTACAGGCTGAGAATGAGTGTAAATAACGTTGTTTTTTTTCTGTCCTGGCCAGTAACTTTGAGGGTCTTTCCTTCCCAGATAGATATTTTTGTTATCGCAAATTATGCTATTTTTTTGTCTCAGTTTTACCCAGCCCTGAGTTGTTGAATAGGTGTCACCTCAGACAAACTGAGGCCTGGGAAAGACTTTAATTTAGAAAGGCTATCATCCATTATATCCTGGGTCATCTCCAGTAATCTTGATTTTTGTCTTTCCACTAGACTTTGATGCTTGCAGACTATTCTTGTTATTTTAAATCCCAAATAGTTGTTCCCAAATTAGCCAAAAAATGCTAATCTCTTTGGAATGATATTTTACAATCAATAAATCAATCAATACTCATTTATTAATAACCTATTATAGAAGAGACATGGTGCTAAAACACATTAGATTAGTAAAGTTTTCTATTAACCTATTAACTTACTGTATTGGTATCAAATGTATATTATTTTTAAAAAATAATTTTCACATTCATTTACCAATATTATATCTTTTTCATTCCATGAATTTAGTTATATAATTAGAAACTATATACAGCTATATATATACACACATATATATACATATACAAACATATACATACACACATATATACAAATATATAAATGTACACATATATAAATGTATATAGTATTATCTCTACATACCTGAATAGATCTTTCTATATTATGTGTACATTGTATTGCTTTAGAAGCTATTAATGCAAGAAAACCTAAGTCTTTTTCAGTGAAAGTGAAAGTTAAATCATAAGAAACAAAAGGAAAGGCATTTTTTTCCCCTTGATATTTAAAAAATCTCCAATTTCATCAAGTGTGTCTTTCCACAAAGGGCTTATTTGCTGCCAGAAATTTGATTTTTCTCAATCACAGTGGGGAGCTTACTTGGAGCAAACATTTAATGATGAAGCCTCCTCATTTGTGTTCCAATGGGTTTTCCATAAAGAGATGCATATGGGGGTATTTAGGTGGCACAGTGGATAGAGCATTGGATTCCAGAGCACCCGAGCTCACATCTGGCGTCAGACACTTGATACTTACTAGCTGTGTGAACTTGAGCAAGTCACTTAACCCTCATTGCTCTGAAAAAAAAAAAAAAGGATGCATAATAGTTGGGAATGGGAAAAAATGTAAAAAGCTGTGAGGGATCCTATGGATGTGGGAGACCATAAGAGATGCAACATCCCAGTGACATATACCTGAAAAATACAACCCAGGTTACTGGTGCTTCTGAAAGTTAAAACTGTTCACTTTGTATTTGGGATACATGCCAAAAAGGGAGGGATACTATTGCAGGTAGAGGAATGTAAAAGATTTAGGAGTTAAGATTGGAAATCTAGAGCTATTAGGAATTTCAGAGACCAGCTCATTCAGCTACCTTATTTTGCAAGTGAAAAAAAGAAAACAGGAGTTTAAACAAATTATCCAAGGTGATCCAAGTAGTAAATGGTTAAAGAAAGATACAAACCCAGATTCTCTGATTCTCTGCTTTTTTCCAGAGTACCATGTTGTCTATGTGACAAAATTGGACTATGCCATGAGAAAGCTAGAGCAATTTGCATAAAAAACTGGCAAAGTAGACCATGTAATGGTTATCTAGTAAGCTTTCTGGTAAAGGAGGAATTTATGATATTCACAAACTAAATGGATGAGCTCCAACACTTTAAAATACTCAAGAAGTAAACTTTCTTAATTTTCTGTTTTATGTTATCTCTCTCTTTCTCTGTCTCTGCCTCCCTCCCTCCCCTTCTCTCTCTGCCCTACTGTCCTTCTGTCTCTCCCCCTCTGTCTGTCTTTCCTGCTGTACCTCTTAGAAGTATCATTTTGTGGGGGAAGCAATGTGTGATGGAAGCAACAGCTAGAGAAGCGCTAGATAATATTTTACACAAATTTGTATTACTCAAACCTTTTTCCTCTCTGAGATGATCTCCATTACATTCTCAAACATGTGCTCCCTCTGATCCTGTTTTTCCCACTTCTTAAAGAACCCTCCAACCACAGGAACTCATATATCCCTTTTGCTGGGTTAGAAAAATTCCAAAAATAGCACAAACACCAGAGAGAAGGCAACCTTTTAATGGGCCAATTTTCTCAAACTAAGCTCATTTTGACATTCTTATTTTTCACTACATTTCAGACTTCCTTCCCCTAAAGGGAATATTCACTTGTTTGGCCTCTGCCAAAATGTCCTTTCCCTTTGGGGTAAGACCTCCCACCCCCAATCAGACAGCACCTTCCTGATGGCATTGGTACTCTTGGAGAGCAAAGGGAAAACAACCACCAAACAACAATACTGGTTCCATCCCTTTACTTCCTTCCTTTTCTAGGTTCCTTCTAACACCATTCAGTTTCATTCCCATTTCCTTCTGTCTTCCATCTACCTTTAATGTATCTAAGTTCACTGCTACTTCCTTTTGATCAAGACAATGACTCACTTCTAGGGGGTATGATGGTTTAGGTCATAGTATTGCAGTCCAATTGATATTTTTAAAAAAAATCTTTATTGAGTGCCTACTATTTATCCAGTCTTGTACTATATTCTGGGGATGCAAAGGGGAAAATAACTAAATCTTATCTATTCTCAAGGACCCACTGTAATTTCTTTTTATTTAAGTTTTCTTTCTCTTTTGAGTTATTGTGAGGTTTCTTCTTGTTGTTTCATGATCTTAGGCAGGGAGGAAGGAGAAAGTCACACATCATGTCTTTAATCATGCATTCTTTTTTTTCTTTTTTTTTTTTTAAGTGAGGCAATTGGGGTTAAGTGACTTGCCTAAGGTCACACAGCTAGTAAGTGTTAAGTGTCTGAGGCCGGATTTGACCTCAGGTCCTCCTGACTCCAGGGCTGGTGCTCTATCCACTTTGCCACCTAGCTGCCCCTTAATCATGCATTCTTGACTCATTATCCTTCATATTATGAGTTTTGTCATTGCATGTTTTTTGTTGTTGTTGTTATTATTGTTGTTTCTCTACCAAATTTTTCTCGTTTTTTCTTTTCAATTATTAGGCTAATATCTGTCTATTTGTACTCTGGTGTCTCTTTGGACATTTTTCTCTTGTTATCTTTGCTGTTTTAGCCTTTTGGGAGTAATATTTTCCAACACTAGTTTTCTGGACCTTGCCTTTGGTCCCTCTGAGCTCCAAGGCTAGGGCAAATTGTAGCTTCAGGCTCTTCATATGGCCTGGGTGTTGGCCTGAGTCTCTTTGCTTTACAACCACAAGAGATTGGGTTTCTAGTTGTCTATCCAGCCAATCCAAAAAAGTTATCTTTGTAGTCAGTTTTCAGCCTGTCTCATTCTTCCCATTTCTTTTTCTCTCTTTTCTTTTACATGGTGAGGGTGAATCAGAATCTACTGCTTTTTTCAGAGTAGGTGGAGGGAAGAGAAGAATATGTTTGGACCAGTTTCACTGCATTTAGCATCTCTAAATTCTGGACTTCTTCTTTCCAATCACATTTGGATTCTTACCCTTAAGGTTTTGGTAAGTGAGCATTTACCTTATCTTTTCACTTCAGAGCCATTACCCAATTATGCCATTATGTTTCTGTGCATTCTTCCCCACTCCACCTTTGAAACACAAGCTCCTTCCTAAATACCGTGTACCCCTATTAGAATGCAAGCTCCTCCAGGTGTGGGCTTTCTTGGTTACAGGGATTTCTATACTCATTGCTTAGCAAAATACCTGGTACTTGGAATTCATTTAATAAATGTTTCTTCATGCATACTTTGACATGGTATAAGGAAGGTTGAGCAGTAGAAGGAGAAGGGCTGTGTAAGCTTTCTTTTTTTTTCTTTTTTTTTTCCTTTTTTGGGGGGGAGGCGGGGTAATGAGGGTTAAGTGACTTGCCCAGGGTTACACAGCTAGTAAGTGTCAAATGTCTGAGGCCAGATTTAAACTCAGGTCCACCTGAATCTAGGGCCAGTGCTTATATACTGTGCCAACAAACTACCCTCCGGGTAAGCTTTCTAAGGATTCTGGGTTGTTAATTCATAGAAGTTTTACATTAACTAGCTATCCTTCTCTTCTAACGTTTTTTTTTGTTTGTTTGTTTTTTTGGCAGGACAATGAGGGTTAAGTGACTTGCCCAGGGTCACACAGCTAGTAAGTGTCAAGTGTCTGAAGCCAGATTTGAACTCAGGTCCTCCTGAATCCAGAGCCAGTGCTTTGTCCACTGTGCCACCTAGCTGCCCCAGTTACTTCCCTTTTAAGAAGGGGATTTAAATCTTGAGAACTGGCCTTTGGGTAAATAGATGTCTAAATTCCTTCAAGAGAGTTTGTTTATGATGGTATTGTTCTCTCAATTTTACAGATGAGGAAACCGATGCAAACAAAAATTAAGTTACGTTCCCAGGGTCACTCAACTTATAAGTATATAAAGCTGAATTTGAACCAAAGTAAGTATTCTTGACTTGAAATTTAACCATGTTTCCAATATACTATGCTGCCACCAAATAGTTAAAGGGGAGAGTGGGGGCAATAAGAGATTAAGTGCCTCATATATGATATCGAATTTAATAATAGTGTTCATTAAGAAGGTCTGCTCATGTGAAGAAATTTAGGAACCCAAAGGACTGGAAATGAAAAGAAAGGTAAAGACAGAACTAATTTTTGTCACTGGAGTGTAAGACAGACCACCTGAACAAAAAGATGAAAAAGATGAAGAGTTTCTAAAACTCACATGCCTGACATAGAAGCACAATATACTGATGATGAGAGTCCTTCAATTATTTAGAGCTCTACTGCAATTCTCTTGGCAAATAGCAAAACAACTAATACCTTCTTGACTCAGCTTGGTGATAAATTCACCCTTCACTTGAAAAGAGGATAAACTTGGATTCAGAAGTCAGGACTAGCGGCAAAAAATGGAAGTTTCAAAGACGTCAACTGAGGCTTGACATGAGTCAAAATTTCCTAATATTTAGAGATAGATGACAGTGGAATAGACTCTCAGGGGAGTTAGTTTTGCCTCACTAAATGAATTTTTTTTAAAAAAGGGGAAAAAAAGATTTATTAAGTGGTTCCTGTGTAAGACAGTATGAGAAGAAGTATGATGTAATAGATAGCTGGCCTTGAAGTCAGGAAGTTCTGGATTCAAGAACTTCCTTTTATAAGTCACTGTCTCCTAGTTGCTCTTTTTATTTCTACAAACATATCTCTAGCTCCCCATCTTTAAGAACACCTCTACTTGATCTGTCTGTTCCTGCTAGAAATCATACTATACCTCTCTTCCCTTACATGGCTAAATTCCTTGAGGCCTTCAATAAAGACCTCTAATTCCTTCTCTCTCTCTCTCTCTCTCTCTCTCTCTCTCTCTCTCTCTCTCTCTCTCTCTCTCTCTCTCTCTCTCTTTTCCTCTCACTCTCTTAACTTTCTGCACTTTCAGTTTCAACTTCATCATTCAATTGAATTTTTCCTCTTCAAAGTTACCAATGTTCTCTTTCCAAATTTAATGTTTTTTTTTCCCAATCCTCATTCTTCTTGAACTTTCTTCAGCCTTTGAAATTATTGATTCCCCTCCTTGCTTTGATGCTATCTTTAAGTTCTTGGGAAGCTGCTCTCTCCTGGCTCCACTCCTCTTTGTCTTACTGCTTTTGGTCAATCTCATTTGCTGGATTTTAATCCGTATCATTCCCATTAAATTGCAGCATCTCCCAAGATCCTGTTGTGTACCCTCCCCTGTTATCCCTAATTGACATGGTGATCCTAAGTATTATCATCTTATTCTGATTCCCAAATCAATTTATCTTGCCATAATTTCTCTACTGACCTCCAGTCTCATATCTCCTACTGCTTAAGTATCTTGAACTCTATGTCCCTTAGATAACCTTAAACTCATCATCTCTAAAATCGAACTCATTACATTCCCCACCCTGCAATTTCCTTTCTTTCTGACTTTCTTATTGCTATCAAGGGTACCACCATCCTGATAGTCACTCAAGTTCACAACCTAGGAGTCATCGTTGACTCCTCGCTTTCTTACCCCAATAACCAATCTATTGCCAAGGCCTGTCAATTTTACTTTCATAATAGCTTTCATAAAATCTCCTTTATTTCCTTTGACATTGCCATCACCGTGGTGTGGGCCCTCATCTATTCAAGTCTCAAGCAGTTTACTAGTGTGTTGGTTAATCATCCTGCACTGTTTCTCCCCATTCCAATCCAGCCTCCACTTAACTATCAGAGTAATCTTTCTTTTTTTATAAAAATATTTTAATATTTTCCATTTACATGTAAGGATAATTTTTAACATTTATTTTCATTGGATTTTTAGCTCCAAATTTTTCTCCCACCCTTCCTTCTGTCCCCCCTCCCCAAGACAGAAAGCAATCTGATATAGGTTATATATGTCCAATCACATTAAACATATTTCTTCATTAGTCATATTGTGAAAGAAGTATCAGACCTCAAGGGAAAAACCTTAAAAAAGAAGGAAAAAAAACAGGCAAAAAGTAGAAACAGTATGGTTCAATCTGTATTCAGAATCCACAGTTCTTTGTCTGGATGTGGAGAACATTTTCTATCATGAGTTCTTTTAAATTGTTTTGGATCATTGTACGGCTGAGAAGAGCAAAGTCTATCACAGTTGATCTTCACACTATGTTGCTGTTACTGTGTACACTGTTCTCCTGGTTCTGCTCCTCTCACTCAGCATGAGTTCATGTATGTCCTTCTAAGTTTCTCTGAAATCCTCTTGCTCATCATTTCTTACAGTCCAATAGTATTCCTTTACATTCATATACCACAACTTGTTTAGCCATTCCCCAGTTGATGGGCATTCCCTTGATTTCCAATTCTTTGCCACCAAAAAGAGAGCTGCTATAAATATTTACGTGCATGTGGGTCCTTTTCTCTTTTCTAAATCTCTTTGGGATACAGACCTAGTAGTGGTATTACCGGGTCAAATGTATGAACAGTCCCATAGCCCTTTGGGGATAATTCCAAATTGCTCTCCAGAATGGTTGGATCAGTTCACAGCTCCACCATTAGTGTTCCAATTTTTTCCACAGCTTCTCCAACATTTATTATTTTCCTCTTTTGTCATGTTAGTCAACCTGATAGGTGTGAGGTGGCTTCATTTCTCTAATCAATAGTGATTAAGAGCATTTTTTCATGTGGTAATAGATAGCTTTGATTTCTTCCTTTGAAACCTGCCTATTCATATCCTTTGACTATTTCTCAACTGGGGAATGACTTGCATTCTTATAAATTTGACAAAGTAATCTTTCTAAAGTTCATGTTTGTTCATGTCATACCTCTAATCAATAAATTCTGGTGGCTCCCTCTTGCCTCTAGAATCACATATAAAATCCTTTGTTTGGCTTTTAAAGCCTTTCATAGCTTGATCCCTTCCTATCTTTCCTAATTATGCCATACAACTCTGCATATAATCATTGATTCAAAGACACTGATGTTCTTTCTGTTCCATGAACATGATATTCCCATCTCACAGCTCTATGCATTTTCAAAAAAACTATTCCTGATGCCTAAAATTCTCTCTCTTCTCATTTTTGCCTTTTAGCTGCCCTGGCTTCCTTCATATATCAGCTTCAATCTCTCATTCTGCAAGAAGTCTCCTCTACTCCATGATAGTACCTTTCTTCTGTGATTATCTCCAAAGTTTATTTCTTGTTTATGTATATTTGTTTGTATGCTATTTCTACATATAATTGTAAATGTCTTGATAATAGTGACTATTCTGGTAATGTGTGTGTGTGTGTGTGTGTGTGTGTATTCCTAACACTTAACACAGTGCCTGGCAGATGTTAAGGACTTAATAAATATTTGTTGACTTGATTTGATTTGACTTAACTTTTCCATACTTAAGACAAATTGCTAAGAGAATAAATTTTAGAGAAGATGCCAAACTCCATAGGTAGAAGGAGTTTTTAATCTCAATAAAAGCACAGATTAAGTCATTATACCTACCTAATCTCTATATGCAAGACACATAGACCTCACTGAAGGTATTTAAGCACCTTTTCAGAAGAAGCAGAGAGATAAACTAGAGGTGACATTTTTAGTTAACCTTCCCAAGAAGTTGAGTACAACCAAAAATAAAGACATTTTAAAATTTTAAATCAGATTATTATAGCAAAAGGCATTAATGAGAATGAAGAACATTTTTTTACAAATATATTGAAAGAATTGGAGATAATGAAGAAAAAATGGCCCTGTTAATAAATAAGGAGAGGGGAAAATTAATGATGTAACACAACCAAGATATTGAATTCTTTCATTAAATCAGTCTCTGACATAAAAATGAAGAAAATAAATTTAAACAATTAGGAAACAATGAAGAACAGTGAAAAATCCATTGACAAAAATCAGGTTAGTGAACATTTAAACAGTCATCTATAAATGAAACGCTTAAAAGACCTGCATGCCTTGACAGGGGAAAAAGCAACTTAGGCATACTCAATGAGTCACTGACTTCTCCAAAGTTAATAGGCATCAATAAATTAGAGAACAAAAAGTAAATGCAGTAGAAAACTTTCAGAAAGAGAAAAGTTGTGCTCTGGAACAAACAGTAAGAGCAATTGCTATTTTGGACTTCCTTGTTACTAATAAGTGACCTCTTTGAAGACATGAATGCAACATATTTCTTCATGCACTCTGTTTTCTAGAACAACTTTCATTCCTGCAATTGCCTCTATACATTGTTTTTATCTCTTATATGACTACAGATATAAGAGTTGCCTCTTGTAGCTAGGGGGAGCAATGAATAGAGCACTGCCTTTAGAGTCAGGAAAATATTAGTTCAAATCCAGCCTCAGATACTTACTAGTTCTGTGACTCTGGAAAGGTCACTTAACCTCTGTCTGCCTCGGTTTCCTTAAATGTAAAATGGGAATGAGAATAGTACCTATCTCCCTGAGCTATGGTGAGGATATAGTGAGATAATATCTCTAAAGCAAGAAGTATATTACTGACACAAAGTGTTTAGTAATTTCATCCTTCCTTCCTTCCTTCCTTCCTTCCTTCCTTCCTTCCTTCCTTCCTTCCTTCCTTCCTTCCTTCCTTCCTTCCTTCCTTCCTTCCTTCTTTCTTTCCTTCCTTCCTTCTTTCCTTCCTTCCTTTCTTCCTTCTTTTCATCCATCAATGCATCCATCTTTCTATTCATGTCTGGAGTGCTCTCCATCCTTACCCTATTACGATTCCCAGTTTACTTCAAAGCTTAGACCAAGTGCCTTCTCCTTAGGAGTCTATCCTGATCTCCGTAAGTACTGGTGTCTTCCCCATAATGTACGGCCCTGAAATAACTTTATATCTACTTTGTAGTTGCTACAGATCAGTTACTTATATCCATCGGAGGAGGAAGTTTCTATCTTAGAAGAAGGAGAAGAATGCCACATTCAGATGATGACCTAGGTTTATAAGAGGTTTAGCTGATAGATTATGAGTGAAAAAGAAACTCTCCCCATCTGATTTAGAAAGGTCAGGAACTCAGAAAAGTATGATAAATTTCATAAAATCACAGAGCTAATTAATGCATGTTAAATTCAAGATGCTGATCATTCATTCAATCCAGCATCTTTGAGATTGTAGTAGACAAAAAAAAAATGAAAATTGTACATAAACTTATATATCCTATACATCAGAAAAGCAAATTTTGGAAATTATAAAGGGAAGGCAGGGAAGATAGCACAAGAATAACGAGCTAATCACAAAATGATATAATTTGAACAACAAACCTACAAATAATCTCAGTGAGAAACTTAATTCAATTCAACAAAGGTTTAATAAGAACCTACTATGTGAAAGCATTGTGCTAGAGGTTAAGGTATCAGAGATAAAATGAAAAACAGTCCTTGTCAATGAGGAGTTTGTATTCTTCTAGGGAGATCCATGATGTACACAGGGAAGTTAATAAAAAGGACAAGACATCAAAGAAACTGATATGACTAAAGATGATGCTTGCTGATGAGCTCAGATTTTTATTACAAATTATGCCCAGCTAAAAATAATATAAAGAGGTTCACATAATCAAAGAAAAAGATACAAAAGAGTGACATGAATGTTTAAGAAATGTGTCAGGAAGGATAAAACCCAGAATAAGTTGAGCTTATGTAAAATGCCAAGCAGAATAGAAAGGTCTTCACTAAAACTGTGTTTCAAGCAGTGATAGTTTCTCAGATTATAGGCCATAATCTCCTCCTTCCTTCTAGGTTGGCTGGCAAGAAAACCAAAGGTGATGTATTACTGGTTTCATTTTTCCACATATACGGTTTTTTTTCCTTTTCCAAGTATTTTTATTTAAAGGGTTTATATGCTATATGTTTAGAGAAATATCATCTACTTTGAGCAAGTTGTTACTGTAAATTTCAAGTGAGAATAAATATTGAGTAAAGCAACCCATTAGACGTATGAAGTGATAGTATTTATTTTGTGCATTTTAATTTATAATCATCATTTCATTTGATCTTTACAATGCTGTACTTATATTATCCTAAATACACAAAGGAAGAAATTGTCTCTCAATGATATCTGGTCACTTTCCCATGATCTCAGATCTACAAAATAGAAGAATCAGGACTTGGCACCAGGCCCTTTGGTTTCAGGTCTGCTTCCTACTTCCACTGCTGCATCAACAAGATGTACAATGGAGAAATAATGGAGTCCCATTGCTTGGAGCAAATGACATTATGGTTACAGGTAACAGGGAAGAAGGACTATTTATTTAAGTGCATTTATATGTATACAAGCTATTCCTAGTGCATGATATATCTTCTCTCTCCATCTTCACCTCTTAGTCTTCCTTCAGGACATTTCTAATGTGGCATAGGGTAAAGAATATTGGTTCTAGAACCAGATAAGTGTTATTCAAATCTTACCTTTGATCAGACCTCTTTGTGTAACCTTGTACAAGTCCGTTGTCCTCCCTATAAAATCAGGATAGTCTCTCTACACCCTCATTTCCTATTTCCTGTTTTGAGTTTCCTACTGTATAACTCATGTCCTAAGGTACATAAGGCTGTATAGGCTATTTATAAATAGTGTTGTTGGAAATGCTTACTTACCTATATGAATATAAAGGAACTGACATTGCTTTTTAGAAAATGTGAGCATGTGTAAAGATGCTTACACACATTAAGAATTTTGCCTGCAGGTCCATTTCATAGATTCAAGATACCTCAACATATTAAATAATGAGCAAAAAGCTCTGAGTAAATATTAATCTGTTCACTACAGCTACATAATGATTAATAAGCTTGTTAGTCTTTTTAAAAAATGGAGTCTGAATACTGGCTCCGAAGAGTTGAGTCAGATCCAAAATTCAGAACATTATCAAAATGCCATTTTTATTCCCTCCCAAGAGGCCATTTTTAAACCAATGGGCCCATTTGGGAGGGAGATCTCCTGGGTTCTGGGAATTTTGCCAGAGTTCAGTGAAAACCATGAAGACTAATGCCAATTTCTGTGAGAACAAACACAAAGTCAACCAGGTGTGAAGCATCATGTCTCCCTTTTTCACCACAGAGTCCAATTACAACACTCAAAGATTTCAAGGCATCAAAGAGTGGCCGTAACTGCTAAAACCTTATTTATTTATTTTGCTTACAATTTAGTACCCTAGAGCTCCTAGCAAGTGAAGGAAAAAAATGACTAAGACATATCAATCAGAAATGACACCTTTCCAATTCCAAAGGGTTTAAAGCTAGGAAGCCATCTTTATGGTTTCTAATAACCCTCCTCCCCTTTCCTCCCACATATTTCTTGACTTAACAAAGGCTAAAATGTTGTAACCCTTCCCCATTTCCAGTCTTTTGGAATAAGCTGATTTGATTAGATGGCCATTGAGTCCCCTTACAATTCTGAGTTTGAGATTTCTGTGGCTAAGGTTCTGAGATTCTGTGTACAAAATATGTGAACACATGCATGTATATTTCTATCTATATCTACCTGCATAGATAAAGGAAGTGTCCCAATTAAAATGTTCATTTTCCAAAAAATTTCTGCAAATAGGATTTATATGGTCACTACTCTATAAACTGCTATTCTGCACCTTCTCTAAATGTTATATGCAATCACCTCATTTTTATTCTACTGTATTGAAATGCTTGTGTTATATCATACATCTAAAACAAATAAATGAATGAATAAATGAATGAATGAGTGAACAAAAAACAAATAAATAAATGTTCTATGAGTTATGGTATTACTGGTTTCACAAGTCTTTTTATGAAATTAAGCACTTTTAAAGCACCCATTTGCAATGTCGATGTGGGCATCTTGTTAAGGGATTTTGTTTTTTTATATTAATTTATTAATACATGAAGCAGAGGTGAATTAACAAAGCTTCTACTGGAATTATTTAAAGTACAGAAGCCTAAATTAATGACATTACATATTTAGATCTGGAAGGGATCATATTTTGATCATTAGAGATAATTTCTATCCACCATCACCACCCCCCCCAATTTTACAGATAGGCCAACAAAAGAGGAATGTAAAATCAATGGGTTGAAGAGTTGCTCTCAAGCACATGGATAATTTCCACTCTTTCCTCCTTACTGCCTTAATCTTCTGGGATATTATTAGTCATAACCTGTTATAATATATGATTTATTTAAACTAAAGTCTTGATATATTGGTTCCTCAAGTCCAGGCCCTTTCTATGCTACTTTAGGGCGTAGATATTAAATGAAAATTTAGAAGTATAATAAAAATTTTTCTGAGAACCCAATTAGGAAGACTCCTAATCTTTGGGCAGAGGAATGCCATTCTGCCTTACTTAGACTTAAATTTATCTCTAGTAATCACTTGACTTCATCATGTTTGAGACAAAATTCTGGTAACCAGAAACATCAGAGTAAAAAGAGAAGAATAATTTACGGGCAGAAGGAAAAAAACAAACAGTTGGTGATTGATGAAAAATCACAAATTTTCCTTGAGCTTCTCTCAGTCTTTGAAAAGTGATTACAACTACTTTCTTTAGCCCCTATCTTCTGCTTCAAGATACTTATAGGGACAATGGCCAACTTCTAGCTTTCTCTTCTTTTGCACAACTCAGTATTAATTATTCCCCTTCCTTTTGTCTGTGGCCCTATATTGCCAATACTATCTAGCTCAACATTTAACGTCCTCTTGTGTTTACATTAGCAGACACTCAAATCTCTTATTTCAAAACCTTGCTTTTATCTAAATGCCAGGGCAAGAGCAAGTTCTCTGAACCATATTGAAAAGATTTCCTCTCTCACCTTTGGAGATACGTAGGCCTTGTTGACACCACTGATCAATTGCTTCCATCAAGGTTTCCTTTTTTTTTTTTTTTTTTTTTGGTGAGGCAGTTTGGGTTAAGTGACTTGCCCAGGGTTACACAGCTAGTAAGTGTCAAGTGTCTGAGGCCGGATTTGAACTCAGGTACCCCTGAATCCAGGGCCAGTGCTCCATCCACTGTACCACCTAGCTGCCCCTCAAGGTTTACTTTTACCTGAATGTTATAGAATTAATTTGCCCAAAATTTAAAAGATAGCAACTGATCCAGTATTCTAACACATTTATCAGGTCTCTAGATTTAGCACCCTTTCTAACTGCTACTGTTCATACATTGTTACTATATTATGCAATCTCTCACCTAAATCCTCCCTTGCTATTTCCATTCTATTTGGGGTCAATGGATAGCAGATCACATCAGTATCTAGATATTTAAAAATGCTAAGTTTTATACTTTGCTTAAAATATTCTTTAATATTTATGGTACTGGGATGTGGGTCTTAAGGAATTGTTTCATGTTCATTTAAGGTAAGTGACCTGGCTCTGGTCATATAGACAGTACATCTTAGGGAACTGCCTGCAATTTGGAAAGTTTAAATTATTGCTCATGGTCATATTATAAGTTTCAGAGATGGGGCTAGAACCTTTGTCTTCATCATTTCAAGTTGAGTACTGTTCTACACAGCCTCTTTGCCAGAAACAAATCTATTTTTAACTAAAATTTCCTAACTCTTTTGTAAATTTCTCTAGTCACATACTCTCTTGAAATACTTTCTTTTCTATTTTTTAAACTAATACATATTCATAAAATTTCATTAAGCCAAAACAAAAGCACATATCATCTTTGACTTTACATCTATGTTAGGTCCTAATATGTGTGAATAATGAATACCATGAAGTGGTCACATTATTCAAATTTGGTATGTTCAAAATTATAATTTTATGTAAAAGATGATAATTAATGCCATCCCAATGGAAATATGTAATTATAAATTCTTTAGGTTTTTTATTTATTGAAATAATAGGAGAGCAAAGAATAATAAACATGTATTTCTGACTCAAGTTTATTACAAAGTAATAGAGTCAATAATCAATAATATGCCAATCAGAGTAATTATATAAACAAAATTTAACTTAAAGATTACTGAATATTGGGGCAGCTAGGTGGCACAGTGGATAGAGCACCGGTCCTGAAGTCAGGAGGACCTGAGTTCAAATCTGTCCTCAGACACTTAACACTTACTAGCTGTGTGACCCTGGGCAAGTCACTTAACCTCAACTGCCTCACAAAAAAAATAAATAGATTACTGAATATCACACATAAAGATTACCTTGTATGGATGACATGGCAAAAAATGATATTATTGGCATTTTAAAATATATTTGCAGGATATACAGAACTGCCTTATTTTTCTTTGAATCTTTCCACATACTCTGGTAGGAACAAGAAGCTTTATCCACATATCAGAATTTTCATACTCACATTCTTACACAAGGATTCAAGTGTAGTTGAAAAAAATTTGGGCATTATCTAAAATCAGAAATGATTAAAATGCTACAATGTTATTATTTCACTACTTTTCTTCCACTTCAGTTCTAGATTCTCTCCCTTCCTCCAACCTAGTCCCCTCCAATAAGAAACAAATATAAAATCTATTTCAAATATGAAGTCATTCAAAACAAATTTCCACATTAGCCATGTTCTATAAAGATAAAAGGAGAACAGGAGAAAGAGACAGAGAGAAACAGAGACAAACACAAAAAAGTGGTATGAAGCTGCACCCTGAGTTCTCTATCTGGAGAGAGACAAAATTCTTTATTATGAATTCTGTGGAATTGTAGTGGCTCATAGTGTTGATAAAATTACAAAGAGTTTCAGAGATCTTTAACTTTACAATATTCCTGTTACCGTTTAAATTGCTCTGGTTCTGTTTACTTCACTGTGCAGCAGTTCATACAAATCTTTCCAGGTCTTTTTGACACTACATCCTCCAAGATTTGGTGATGGGCTAGTATTCTAGGTTTTTTTTTGGGGGGGGGTTGGGGATGAGGGTTAAGTGACTTGCCCAGGGTGTCACACAGCTAGTAAATGTCAAGTGTCTGTGACCTGATTTTAACTGCGGTCCTCCTGAATCCAGGGCCAAGGATGCAAGAGGGTATTGATCTATCAGGTGAAGTAAAGGGGTCATTTGTCTTTTGATACCATGGTTTTATGTTTCTATTACATTTCAGCTATTTCTTAGTCACTGGCTTATGGATATATCTCCTTCCAATCACTATTTTGCTCACACATTCATAGTAAAATGTACTAAACCGTATAAAGTCCCTAAAATGTTTTTCAATTCTCTTATTTTCTTTTTTCCTCCAGGAGTATAAACGGACATGGAATTAGTGAATAAATTAATTAAAGAATTAAATAGATATCCCTATACATATAGGGGCCCTATTTGCTAACAAATTTATGCTGATCATAATAAGCACTAAAACTCAATGTTAAATTCCTTGATATCACATCCATCTATATATCACTTGCAAAGTATAATATAGTGCTGAACACCTAACAGATGCTTCAAATGTCTTCATTGGTAGATAAATATGATTATTTTCAAATAAGTGGGTTTTGTTCTTACTTCTGGACCCCAGGAAAAGGAATTGCTTTTCACAGTATGATCATAGACACATGAGCATGCGGCAAGGGGTTTTAATGCTTACAAATGCATTGTCTACTTAGCTAGTGGCTAAGGTTTCCCTGAGCTTGAAATAGAAAGAAATAAAGTGAAAATTTCACTCAACTCAACTTTGCTTTCTCATTGATTGATTTGTTTTTCCACAACCTCTGAAATCAAATGTGAAGGGGGTTTTTTGTTCTTGTTGTTGTTTTTGTTGTTATTATTTGGTGTGTTTTTAGGATCATATTTTTAAGGCTGGATGGGATTGTAAAGGTCATATAATACAGTGCTCTCATTTAATAGCTGAAGAGTTCAGGATCAGAGTTCATTCAGGTAGTAAGTGGCAGAGCTGGAGTACTAACTACAAATCTAGTACTCATTTCCCAATGCCCTAAGTTGTTCTGTTTTTATAGTTGCCTTTTAATTTGTTGTTGAATTCATTTACCTAGGAGATACAAACAACCTAAGTGTTAATTATATCATCAATAGCACACTTGCTGGATATCGAGTGAGGTGACCTCATATCTTTAGAGCATTAAAAGAATATGCCAGGGGCAGCTAGGTGGTGCAGTGGATAAAGCACTGTCCCTGGATTCAGGAAGACCTGAGTTCAAATCCAGCCCCAGACACTTGACACTCACTAGCTGAGTGACCCTGGGCAAGTCACTTAACCCTCATTGCCCCACAAAAACAAAAACAAAAAAACAAATGATAAAAAACAAACAAAAAACAAAAACAAAAGAATATGCCAGGTTCTGAAACTGAAATTAATTAGCTTCCATAAGAAAGGTACAGTGCTCAGGACTAGGGACAGCTTAGTACATGCCATGGATGAAACTGATTTTGATGATGATGATGATGATATGATGGTAACGAGCATTTACAAAGTGTTTTACAGAATTATCTCATTTGATCCTCCCAACAACCCTGGAAGTAAGGTGTTATTATTAGCTTTATTTTACAAATAGGAAAATTGTGACAGAGAGAGGTTAAGTGATTTGCTCCTAAGAAAATGAAGTCAGGGTTGAACTCAGCTCTTCCTGACTCCAAGACTAGAAAGTGTTCTCTTGTACTACCCAGGTGCCATCAGGACCCAAAAGGATCGCTACAGGTCAGAATGTAAGGCCAAGATACAAGGGGATACAGAAAAATCGGAGTCTTAAACTTGTATTCAAAAATGAAAAGAAAGAAACTTCACGTGAGCAATATGGAGAAGTATAGTTAGGTAGTATTCTGAAAATGATCTGGGGAGTTTTATCGGATTTCAAGCTTAATATAAGTTCATTTAAAGTGTGATATAGAGGAATTGAGCAATAGGGAGGATAGGGAGAAGGGAATAAATATGTATAGACCATTTACTATAAAAGAACTTTACAAATAAGAGTCAGGGAGATCTGGAGTACAATTAAAACAATAACAAATAGAACTTCTCTGGAAAGAACACTGGAG
Source organism: Dromiciops gliroides (assembly GCF_019393635.1). NCBI lineage: Eukaryota > Metazoa > Chordata > Mammalia > Microbiotheria > Microbiotheriidae > Dromiciops > Dromiciops gliroides. Next base: position 49,483,473 of record NC_057864.1, on the reverse strand, counting down.
TAGTAAAATCATAGGATATGAGTTCGAATCCCAGCTCTGATAATTAACAATCTATACGATAATGCATATGTCACAACCTCCCTTAACCACAGCTTCTTTCTCTATAAACTAAGGGGATGGATTAGATAATTTCTAAGGCCCATTGCAAGCTCTCTGACTACAATGGCATGATCCAGGGACTGAAGAAGTCATAGTATCTTGTTCTCTGCCTTGGTTAGATTTTATGTCCTGTATCATGTTCAAATCTCAGCTTGAAATTGCTAAACTAGAGATCACCCAAAGGAGGGTACTCAGGGTGATAATGAAATTGTGCCATTGGAGGGATTAATTAAAATGAGCGGAGATGTTTATAATTGAAAATTAAGACTTGGAGAGATAAGAAAACCGACTTCAAGTATGTGATGGTTTTGATAGAGAAGAGGAATTAGATTTGTCATGTTTGGGACTAGAGATAAGAACTGGGAAAAATGAGAGCTACACGGAGGTATAGTTGGGTTTAATGTTGGAGGGGGGGGAAGCTTCCTTATAATTAGAGCTATAAGAATATGGAACAGGCTTCCTAAGAATGTGGTGTGTTCCAACTGACCAGACATCTTCAAGGAAAGGGAGATTATGGTCATTTACTAGGGAAGAGACTCGATATGTGAGGCATCTTCTATCTTTGAGAAGCTGTGATTCGGAGATGTGTTATTTCTCTGCACATAATCTATGCTGTGGAGTGAAAGATCTAACCTCTAAACTATTGGAGTCCATATTTACTGGAGAAAATGAAATGTTTATAGCTCTATATTACCTTGAAATATTGCATTTATCAAAATCTGACCCCGAATAGTCTATTATGCTGGGGAACTGACTAGTTCTCTGCTCATTATGATATTCATAATATCTAGAGTTATTATTCCAATACATAAGAAGAATTGGTTTAATTTCTAAGGAGAAATTAAGTGCTATTATGCTGAGGATAAATTGGAAGTTAACTTTAATGAAGCACAACAGGAAATTGAGGATAATGTGCTTTATCCTGACAGAGGGTGAAAAAAATTTTAATTTTTTAAAAAAGAAATGAATTATATAAAGTTCTACCTAAGGACATTTATAAGCTGAATCATAAATATTAAAAGGGATTGTTGGTTGGTTCACAGCTCTTCCATGTTTCATGTTATGTTCACAGTCAATTTTCTCATTGAAAAGTATGAAAAGCTCTTCAGCTATCTTTCTAAATAATATAGTGGATAGATTGCAGTTACTTCCTAAACAATGGTCCTTCAAGATGCTGGAAAAGAAATGTGTCTCTACGTTATATCCAAGAGACAGCTTAGTGAAAAGAGGAGCTGACTGGGAGCCAGCCAAATCTGTATTCAATTTTGGCTTCTCTACTAACCATATCGGTATCTCTGGGAATCATTAGTTTCATTGACAAAGATATTTCTTCCAATCCTGAAGCTCCTGATCTATCCATATATGTATTCTTTTATGTGGGACACTAAATATGAAGTAAGAAGGAGCTAAATTCAATTCCATCTTAGACATTTATCACACATTAACTTGAAGAAATCACTTAACTTCTCAGTGCCTCTTTAAGTTTCTCCGTCTTTAAGTGGGGATGATGGACACAACCACTAAAATTTGTTTCAGGTCTGAATAGATGATCCCACTGCATATATGTGAACATAAGAATTTCATAGGGTAAGAACTAATGAATATGTTATAATTATATCTTATAATTGAATCTTACATTGGATTGCCCATCACCCTTGTTGGGAGTTTTCCTCTTGTTCTCTTGTAATGAAAGGAATGCCATTCAGCACAACAAAAATTTAACTATTATCCTGCAATATTGCTATTTGACTGGTACCTCCTATTAGGTAAGTAGGTAGGTAGGTAGATAGATGGATATAGAAAGATGTGTGTATACACACAATTTACATAATTTGTATTTTCAACACATCTATTTTTTTAAAATATATTTCTCCCTTCCCCCGCCCACAGAGACAGTCCTTACAGAAAATAATAAAAAAGAGGAAAAGTAAAGGTCAGCAAGATTAACAAACAACTCAACCAAGTCCAATATTATATGGAATGTTCCACATCTATCGTTCCCCACCTCTTTGCAAAAGACAAGTAAGTACATTCCCAAATATCTTCTTTGGGGCTAGCGTGATCATGATAATTTATTGAAGCTCTCTTTGTAGTTTTAAAGAACTGGAAATTGGGAGGAAATTCATTATTTGGAAAATGGCTGAACATGTGGTAAATGATTGTGATAGCATATCACTATTCTATAAAAAATGATGAATTCAATGATCTTAGTAAAACATGGATAGACTTGCCTGAAGAAATGAAGAACAAAATGAACAGAACCAAGAGAACATTATATAGAGTAACATCAATATTGTTTTAAGAACAACTTTGAGTGACTAAGTGATTTTGATTGTTATAAATATCCAAATTAACTACAAAGGACATATGAAAGAATATGTTATCTGCATGCAGATACTATTTGTGTGTATCATGTATCTGTGTGTATATGAAGGTAGCCATTTCTAGGGTTGGGGGAGGGAAGAAAATAGGGGGAAAAGGAGGGGAAAAAAGGAAAGTTACATGATAACCTTATTGTATATTTAAAAGAAAAAACAAGTTGTACATAACAGATTTGCAGTTTCATGTATAATCACTTTTTTATTCTACTATGTTATGGAAATGTTTGTTTTATTTCTTAAGATCAGAATAAAATTAAAAAAAAAATTAAAAGAAAAAAATCATCCACTTTCAATTGTTTTGTCATTGCTATTCATTCCATTTATATTGTAATCACTATGAATTTTTTCTGGTTCTGCTTATTTCATTTTTCATCTGTTTGCATATGTCATTCAGAGAAGTTATGCTTTCTAAATAGTTATTTTTAAAACATGAAATACTTTTCTATAAATATTTGGGTATTAATAAGATCCTTTTTTCTGTCCTCTCTTTTGAGGGATAGATGCTCATCAATGGGATTGCTTGATCAAATGCTACGGACATTTTAATCAGTTTCTTACAATAATTCCAAATTGTTTTTCAGAATGATAAGAATGAATCATACCTTCACCATCACTATATTAATGTGCCTGACTTACTACAAAGCATCCAACATTGATTGTTTCCAATTTTTCTAATCTTTGACCCGCTTCCTCTCGAGGTCCCAAATTACTTTGGTACTACCTTGCATGCCTCATTTATAGTTCAAGTTAATATTACTTAATATTTTATGGTTTATTTATATTCATCATGCATTTCTTATTATTTTGGGGTAACATGCCTAATTTTGATTCCTTGAAGACTGTGTTACCTGACTTGCAGCAACACTAGAAAGACATTGGCTGTAAAAAGTTGATATTTTGGATAGTTCTATTATTTAAGAACCTTTTCCTTATATTATACTGAAATCAGCCTAGCTGAAATTTCCAGCCATTGTGATTATTTCTGCATTGTGAGCCTAAATGGAATGAGTTTAGTGCCTCTTCCACATTATAGACTTTCAGGAAACAGAAGAAAGCTACCACTTCCCCCTCAGGTCTTTTTCAGAATAAATGTTTGCATTTCCTTCAATTCATCCTTGTATCAAATAACCCCAAACCCTTCTCCATCCTGGCTTTTATTCTGTGGGCACTCTCCATTCTATTATTTTTTTTCCTTATAAAAATGGCATCTGAAATTGTAAACAATATGCTGATGGACATTAATCAGAGTAGATTACAGAGGAACTATTATCTCCTTCCCTCAGAATAATAACTTTTCTTTCTTTTATCACCTGCCCCCAACCATTCTTCTTTACTACTATCAGTGGTACCACTGTCATTCCAGTTACCATTGTTTACAACCTCAGTCTTCTGTGGCTCATCACTCTACCGTATCTCATATAATCAATGAGTTTCTGAATCTTACTAATTTTAGTTCCACTGTATCTCTCACATACATGTCATTTTCTCCACAGACATGGCCGCCACCTTAATGCAAACTCATCACCTATTATGATAACCTCCTATTCAATCTCTTTACATAATCTCTCTTCCCTTCTAGCTATTCTCCACATAGCTGCCATTGGATTATTCCTAAAACATGAGTCTAACTCTGCAGTCCTGGACCAATAAACTCTAGTGGCTTCTGATTATGACCACGATTAAATGAATACTAGTCTGTTTGGCACTTAAATCTCTTTTCAAACTAATTTTAATATACATTTCCAGCTTGATTATATATTGTTTCCCTTATCATATCCATTGGTCCATGAATCTAACCTTGTTATATCTTTACCCAAACCTGTGGCTTTGTACAAGTTTTTTACTAGGTCTGTCATGAGTTCCTTGCTCATCTCTGCTTCAGAGAATTTCTCTCCTCCTGCAAGACTTAGCTCAAAAATGACTTTCTATAAGGCTTTTCCCAATTCCCCCCTCACTGATAGTTACTCATTCTAAATGGCTTTTCATTTTTTGTGTGTATATGAGTATATATAAATATGCAAATATACATTCATATGGAAGTGTACGATCAACTAAAACTCTTACTTTCCTTTCAGAAAAAAATATTATTTTTCTATATTACCTCATTTAATACTCACGAGGTATATTTTGTCAAACATAGATGCAAGACTTTATTTTTTATGCTTTTTAAATTCCATCTTAGAATCATGTCTTCATACCTAGAAAGGACATTGGAGGCATCCTAGTACCACATATTCATTCTATAAATGAGGAACCTGAGACCTAGACCTGTACAAGAGGCTTATCCAAGGTAACAAAAGTAGTAAGTAACAGAGTCAGGACCACTGAGACAGGTCTAGCATTTTTCACTCTAACACATAAGCTTATTCCTCCCATTTTTCCATCAACCTTTGGGATAAACCTTCCATCTATGCATTTATTAAAAAACAAAACAAAACAACAACAGCATAGAACAAAGTGCACAGTCCTGGGGTATTTAACTAGAGATCTCTTACCACATTTAAACTTTAGTTCCTGTCACTCAATTAATTCTGAATCACTCTTCATATACTATTACCAGGATCACATCTTTCAATTTTGTCCATAAAGACAGCAGAATAAATTCTGAATTAGAATCAAAATCATAGAAACTCACTCTTGAAAGAAAGTTCACAGGACACTTAAATCAAACCATGCCTGAAATAAAATCACTTCTATGATGTTACCAAAAATAATTTATCAACCATTTGCCTTATACAATACTTAATTCTACTTTTGGTTAGTTCTTATTTTAAAGAAGTCTTTCCTCACAAATTTTCCTGCCACTGACAGATTCTGACTGTTTACTCAAGGAATCAGGCAATGGTCTAAGTTGTTGAGTGGTTGCTGACCAAACAAGACCAAATATAGGATAAATTATAACTGCAATTGCATATGCATATACACACAAATTCATGTGTATGTAAATGCACACCCATACATTATATATGCACACATGTAGGAATATATTACATACCTGCATATGTGTGATAAAATAAATGTGTATATAGGAACATGTGGATGTATTTATAGATACATTTGTGTATGCATATATGTGCATGTATTGCATACATCTTATTCTTTTGTTTATTCATTAATTTATTTATTTATCATAGGTTTTTTTTTCCTATAGAACCATTTCATCATGATTTTTTTTGATATAAGGTATTCCCAAGGAAGAAACTCTCCGCATTTTTTTCAAATGCAATTTAATTTTCCCTTTACAAATATTCTCCAGGATAATCAACCCACCCAATATAGTCACATCCAGATGTTCCTACTCTAGTTTCTTCAAACTTCAAACTATCCATTCCATCCTACCTCAGGGCACATAATAAGCCTTGGGCAAATACAGAATACAGACATTAATCCTGTTTCCTTTGAAATGAGCCTGCATTCTATTCAAATAATGTGTGTGGCATTCTATTATTCTGTCAAAAGTCCCAGCCTCTTCGCATGATCTGATTGCTCTTAGCCCAGAAACTATGTACCTCACTTGGGTTGGGACCCACAATCTCCTATAATATAATGCAGTCACCATTTTTAGCCTACATAAACTTTGCAAATTCTATCAAAGTGATGTGGCAATAATATATTCTGCATCTCCTTCTCTTTGTAACAGTCTAGATTCTTCCACTTAGTTTCCAGCTTTACAGATTCCCATCAGTTGGGTAGAGTACACCATAGTTTAATCTCATAACACTTCCCTTCATAAGCACTGCCAGACATGTCAGTAGCAACTATTTCACTCACTATAGACATCTTAAAGATCCGACTATGTTTTCCACTAATCATAATGTTTGCATGCTTTCCTGATGGGGGTATAGTTTTTCTGCCCTTGATGATGATTGCAAGTTAGGTAACAATTAATAATGTATGTGCATCTGTTTTAGTGACTGCACAGAGTAAGAAGTGGTTCAGGAGGCTATGTGCTAAGTGACTTCAGCTGTGGTTCAGAGGCTCCTTTCCTGAGGCTCAGGGAAAATATGCAGAAAGAGTACATTTATCAGATACGTAGGAATGTTAACTATGCTAGGAACAGAAGTATATTAAGAGGAAGCCACCAAATCTCATTGTTTTAGGAATTTTTCTTCATGTTGTTTTAAGAACTCAAATTGTACTCCCCATCACTCTTTGTCTCATCTCCCTTATGTTTTGAAAGTAGTACTTTGATGATAGAAAGATGAATTCCAAGGTTGACTCAAGTGTATATATACATATAGTGTATGCGTGTATACACACCCATACACATACATAAAATAACAATAAATATGCATACATATGTGTATATATGAATGTATATGTGTGTATGTATATACATGCTATATATAAATATATATGAAACTATATACAAATATACATACATATGTCCATAACATATACACACATATACATACATATGTGTGTGTTGTTGTTTCATCCTGGTGGTAGCAAGCAGTTACATTGAAAAGTACTCTGTGCCCCTAGATCTGTAGATTAGGTTCTGTTCATTTAGAGAATAGTCATTCCCTCCTGGCACAAGGCCATAGGCCCCTTTCAGATGTGTTTAGAGGGCAAAGTCGAGGAAAATCCCAATGTGATGCTGCTGGGGCATGCTCACAAATGCTTCCAGTCAGCCAAGAAGAAAGGTTGTAAATCATGCTCAGAAGGAGATTGATGATGTTTGCTGAATATTCTCTCAGGGTGCCAAAGAGGTGTTTGTTCCTGAGGCTTAAGAATTGTTTGTGTGGAAGGCTTATATCATTAAGGTTGATGATGTGAAAGAGAGACAGACAAAGAGAGAGAGACATACACACAGACAGAGTGATACAAAAAGAGACAGGGAGAGAGGTAGAGACAGATACACAGAGACAGATACAGAGTTAAATGTAGACGGAGGTACAGAGACAGACAGACAGAGAGAGAGTCAGCAACAGAGAGAGGAATAGAGCAAGACAGAGAAAGAAAGAGTCACAGAGACAGAGATAGAGTGATAGAAACAAAGACATAGAGAAACAAAAAGACACAGAAAGGAACAGAACAAAATAGAGATTGAAAAAGACAAAGTGATTAAGACAGAGACAGAGATATGGAGAGATAGAAATAGTAAGAGGAATAGGGTGAGATAGAGACAGAGAGAAAGAACCAGAAACAGAAAAGTGACACACAGAAAGACAGAGAGAAAGAGACAGAGACACTGGAGACACAGAATGACAGGAAGATTGGAAAGAGATAGTAAAGAACTAGAGAAAAGGCAAGAAGGTAAAGAGAGAGAAAAGGTAGGGGGGGGGAGAGAGAGAGAGAGAGAGAGAGAGAGAGAGAGAGAGAGAGAGAGAGCACAATGCTGAGAATAGGAAAATTATTTGTATTCATTTACATTTAAAAAAAAACCCTCTTACTACCCATCCATCTTACAACCATGATTTCTTAAAGTTGTCTGTTGATGTTGTTTTCCCCCATGCTTCTAGAGGGAGAGGCAGCTCATCAGACGTGTTTTCACTATGTAGATGAAGAAACCAAGGGCCAGAGACAAGTGGTTTGCACAAATTAGGGTATGTAAGTCTAAATAAAATCCCTCTTCAATGATAGTCCAAGTTCTCAGAAGGAAACCTTAGGATGTCAAGGGAAAAAAAAAAAAGGAAGGTCCTCAGCCCATTACATAGGGCCCTCATGGTGAGTTTACAGGAGAAGCTCAAGAGTCCCACAGGAAAGCCAGTGATGAATGAGTCACAGTACACACTATTGGAAGAAATCCCCAATTAAAGATATCAAAAATGTATTCAAACTTTTGGATAGTTTAAGTAAAAAAAAATAAATGATGCACATAGGAGGCTGAAAAAAGATATGGCTTGCTGTTGAGTGATAGAAACAGAATTAAGAAAATATAGTATACAATGACCACAATGTAAAATAGAACAAGACTAAAAGATATTGAAACTCAGATTAATGCAACAACTAATATTGGTTCCAGAGAAGGGATGAAGAAACATACCTCCCTCAACTTAAAATGGAAGCTGAACCACAGGAGCGGAAGAAATCATGCATGTACCATGAGACAGTCAATATGGTGGTTTGTACTTTGATACAAGGAAAAGTTCTGTGAAAGGGAGTGGACATGGGGAAATATGAATATGAAAACTTTCAAAAACATTGATAATATAAATAAAAAAGAAAAAATATTTTTGTGAGTTACAATGGTTGCTTTGAGTGGGAGAGAGGTTTAGGTCTTATTGCTATAAGTAACTTTTATAAAACTTTTTTTTGATAGCAATAAGTAGGTGGGTCATTTAACAATAATGTTTTCCGATGAACTCATTTTTGAAAATAATAGGAAAACACCTACCAAAATTACATATCACAGATTCAGGTAGGTTGTGATTTCTCTTAACTCTAAAATATTTAGAGCAGGGTTTTATTAAAGGGGGAAGAATGAACTGACCAACTGATTGAGATTAGGGCCTCTTTCTTAAAAACAACCTAAGTTTGGCAAATTTATTTTCAATGTTATTGGTGGAATAGGAGATTTCAATAATTTTGTCCACATGTACAATGATGGTAGTGAACAGACTCAAAAGGATGAGTAATTTGCATAGATCTATTTACTTACTGTTTTTTTTTTTTTGCAGGGCAATGAGGATTAAAGTGACTTGCCCAGGGTCACACAGCTAATGTGTCAAGTGTCTGAGGCTGGATTTGATCTCAGGTTCTCCTGAATGCAGGGCCGGTGCTTTATCCAGGGCACCACCTAGCTGCCCCCTGTGTAGATTTATTTTTAAGATCATTGGGTACATACCCATAGGTGGCAACATATATCTCAAGCTTCCTATTATTTTTGTGTACATTTACCCCCCTCTGAATAATGACAGCCAAGCTTTTGTAAATTCAGAGTGGGTTGATAACTGTATTTATTTGATATTTCTGAGTGCACACAAATACTCTATTTCAACTTAAGCTAAAATAGAAGTGTTGTTGCTAATCATTTCTAACTTAACTTATTAATATATAAGTTTGATAGAGGTTTTCTAGGAAGAACTGATAATACCAATTTGAAATATGTTTTCTTTTAATAGCTTCAATCTTAAGTTTCAGCAGCCAAAATTGTACAGCTGACTACCATATTCAAATGCATATCTCAAAGAGAGAAGGAAAAATGAATGATGTGTGAATATATGCAGACCATAGGAAGTTTTTCAACTTTTTTTCAACTTAGTTCCATTTATGTTCAAAGCAAGCTGAAGAGATTTTTTTTCTGTGACTAAATTATAGAAGATATCACATTGGAGATGTCATCCCATTCATTTGTGTAGAAAAATATGGGGACCTCCATATGTATGGATACATATTCATACACAATACATACACACATACACATCTATGAGTATGTATATATATATATATACAGTCATTAATCTGTATGTATGTGTGTAGAAAGAGAGGAGAGAGACAGAGAGAGAGAGAGAAAGAGAGAGAGGGTGAATATTCCTATTAAAAACATGGAATTGCTAAAAGGGAGGGATGCAATGAATGAATGAGAATAAAAGAGAAATTAGATACCTATAAATAACTGATAACATTAAATCTAAAAATTAAAAGCTTAATAAAAAAACCACAACAACAATACTGTGGTCCCAAATACAGCTATAAATCAGTATTGGCAATCCTGAAACAAGAATACAGTTTAAGTAAATATAGTTAAGTAAGAATATATAATTTTTAAAATGATGAACATGGGGCAGCTAGGTGGCACAGTGTATAGAGCACTGGCCCTGGATTCAGGAGGACCTGGGTTCAAATCCAGTCTCAGACACTTAACAATTACTAGCTGTGTGACCCTGGGCAAGTCACTTAACCCTAATTGCCTCACAAAAAAACAAACAAAAAAAAGATGAACATGAAAAATTAATAGTTATGTGACAAAACATTAAGTAATGCATTTTAAATGTCTTTGTGAAACATTAAGAAACTTGGTGTAGCCCTGCTTGTTAACATTGTAATTTACATAATTCATGCAAACATTGGAAGACAAGTAGTAGACCTATTTCAGGTTTAATAATTGACCTGCATGGAAATGATTCAATCACTAAATGCATTCATAATTTGCTGTTTTAGGTTTGAGGGGGAAAAAGGACTCGTCACTTTATTAACTTCTTCTGAGTTATGGCCACCTTGATACAGTTATCATTTGTGTTTTTGTGATTTCTTATGGAAAGATTGAAAAATGATCATATCATTTTTCAGGAGCTCAGAAATTTCACCTCCAAGAAAAATAAGACATTATAAATTACAGCTTCTCTTTTTTTTAACCAACTGACAAATTCATTTATCATGTTATTGAGGGAACACTCACCCTAAGAAAACTGTAGCAATTATAAAAATCTGAATATTCACAGTTTTTCATGTGAGGTACTGGATTTCAATTGCCAGCAAAATCATTGTACTTCTTTGTGCATCTCTTTGTCTCTGTCTCTACCACTCTCTCGTTTTCCTTTAAATATGGCCATGATGTCATATTAACTTTGTTTTCATTCTCTAAAGCTTATTTTGAATATGATAGTTTCTCTAAAAGCTCTTTTGTTTTATCTTTTAAATGAGTCTGTCACTAGTTCTGGCCATTTCTTCTTCTTTTTCTTCTTCTTCTTTTTTTTTGTGGAAGGTAGTAATTTCCTAAGAAGAAACTTTCTGTGTGTCAGTTCATCTCTTCCATCTGGTTGCACATGCTGTGAAATGATAATCATCTATAATTTGTGTATGCCTTGCCAAACGTTGCTAAAACAATTTGGAAAGTGCCAGACACTAGTCCTCGCCAACTTGCACACATTGCAGATACTTAGGCTCTCTATGCTTCTTTCCACCAATGTTGGATATAAAAATGATACTTGACAGGGATCTTGGAAATTCCAGACAAAGTTTGACTTTGACGTTCATTTAAGCCTTTGACACACAGGGTTAAAGTATGTGCCTTACCACAAAAGTACTTAAAAAATCTTGTGCCACTGAGTTGTATGATGTTGCTAATAGGTATGGAAAAATTTAGAGAGTTCAAATGAGAATGAATAGAATGATGAGAGAGTTGTAAAAGATGTGTTATACTTGGACTACAAAAAAGAAGCACATGGAACAGTTGGGGAAAATTATGTATTGGGAGTTTAGGGTCTTAGGTTAAAACTTCTGCCTTTCTCACCAATTAGTGGAAGTGGAATGGAAGATAACCATCCTGTTCAAGAGGCTTATTGGCCTCTCTTTGACCTATGGCAAGAAGTATAAACTTTCCTGTTTGGTATTTAAAGCCCTTCATAGTCTAAGTATAGCCTACATTTCTGGGCTTTTTCCCTATTATCCTTTTCATGTACTCTATTATTACAGTCAAACTGACCAGCTTGTTATACTCTATATATGACATGCTATATATCTCTTTATGTTCTTTTGTTTATTGCTGGAAAATTATACATTCTTATATTTACCTGGTAATATCCTTAGTTTTGTAGAGGACATCTTATTTCACCTCCTGCATGAGGTCTTTTTGCTCCTCAAATTTATTAGGGTTACTTTCTAATTTACCTCATGTTTATTTTGTATATAATTCATATTAACTGAACAGAATGATTATTATTATTTTTTGCAATTACAACATAAGATGTTTGGAAGCAAGGTCTGTGTATGTGCATGTATTTCTGTTTTTGTGTGTTGTGTGCTTTGTTTTGAATATCAAGTACCTAGAATATTATAGGTATTTTATAAAATCTTGTGCAACCGAATTAACTTTCTGTGTTCTCATTTGTAAATAATGGTGTTGTATTAGATGATCACTAAAATTCCTTCTAAAATTAATGTATTGGTTAAATAATGATTTCATACTTCTTGCATATAAGATGGTCAAGAGATATTTATTCAATCTGATAAATGATGTGAACATAGACATTAGACTAATTTCGGTCATTACCTGTTATATAGAAATATAAATCTGCATGATGCATGTTTATTACAATATAAAATAGCTTTCTCTAAAGTTCCCTTCCATTGCCTAATGATGACATGAAGGTACCTTTGGATTATTAAAAAATATAAAAATGGACCACATACTATAGCAAATCATATCAAATATGAAGAGTTTTGAGTATATAACCAGAAATAGATTATATGTATGTTTTCCAATGTTTAGTGATACTCATCCCTCAACTACTAGCCACCTAATCTATGCATAAATCTGCATAGATACATATCTGTGCATATACTTTCTTTTTTCTTTGACCTCTTTGTATTAAGATCTAATAGTGGCATTGTTGGATAGAGTGGCATGGAAACTCTGGTAGCCCTTTGGGCATAGTTCCAAATTGTATACGAGAACGTTTGCACCAATTCACAACTCTAATAGCTTATTAGCGTACCTACTTTCCCTCAACCATCCAGCATTTGTCATTTCTGATATGTGTGAAGTTGTACCTCAGAGTAGTTTTAATTTTCATATCTCTAATAAATAGTGATTCAGAATATGTTTTCATATGACTACACTGGTGTGATTTTTTCTTTTGAACATTCCCTATTTATATCCTTTGACCATTTTTTAATTGAAGAATGGCCATTTTTTATCATAAAAGTCTTTTATTATTTTCTAGTTACATGTAGAGATAGTTTTCAATGTTTGTTTTTTATAAGATTTTTAATTCCAATTTTTTTTCCTCCCTCATTTCTCTCCCCCCTCCCCAAGACAGCAAGATATCTGATATAGGTTATATATGTATAAGCACCTTAAACATATTTCTGCATTGGTCATGTTGTGAAAGAAGAATCATAACCAAAGGGGAAAACCTCAAAAAACAAAAAAAAAAAACAAACAAAAAAACCCCAAAACATTAAAAGTAGAAACTGCATGGCTCAATCTGCGTCTAGATTCCACAGTTCTTTTTTTCTGTATGAGGACAACATTTTCCATCATGAACCTTCGGAATTGTCTTGGACCATTGTATTACTGAGAAGAGTTAAGTCTATCACAGCTGATCATCACACAATGTTGGTGATACTGTGTACAATATTCTCCTGATTCTGCTCACTTCACATTGGATCAGTTAATGTAAGTATTTCCAGGCTTTTCTGAAATCATTCTGCTTGTAATTTTTATAGCACAATAATATTCCATTACATTCATATACTACAACTTGTTTAGCCATTCCCCAATTGATGGGCAACCCCTCAATTTCCAATTCTTTGCCACCACAAAAAGAGCAACAACAAATATTTTTGTTCCTGTGGATCCTTTTCCTCTTTTATGATGCCTTTGTGATATAGACCTAATAGTGGTTTTTCTGGGTCAAAGGGTATGCACAGCCTTATAGCCTTTTGGACATAGTTCCCAATTTTTATCCAGAATGTTGGATCAGTTCACAGCTCCACCAACACTGCATTAGTGGTCCAATTTTTCCACAGCTTGTCCAACATTTATTATTTTTTTTTGTCATATTAGCCAATCTTATAGGTGTGAGGTGGTACCTCATAGTTGTTTTAATTTGCATTTCTCTAATCAATAGTGATTTAGAGCTTTTTTTTTTTTAATATGGCAATAGATAGCTTTTATTTCTTCATCTGAAAGCTGCCTGTTCATATCTTTTGACCATTTCTCTTTTTTTTTTTTTGTGGGGCAATGAGGGTTAAGTGACTTGCCCAGGGTCACACAGCTAGCAAGAGTCAAGTGTCTGAGGCCAGGTTTGAACTCAGGTCCTCCTGAATCCAGGGTCTGTGCTTTATCCACTGTGCCACCTAGCTGCCCCCTTGACCATTTTTCAATTGGGGAATGTCTTGCAAAGAATGGCCATTTAAAAATAAATAAGTTAAACTCAGTTTCTTATATATTTGAGAAATTATATATATATATATATATATATATATACACATTCATACATATATGCATACACACACACACACACACATATATATATATATATATACATATATATATTATTCCTTCTTTGAGCCACTTTCAATGAGAGTGAGATTGCCTGCTACCACCACCCAGTTCCCCCTCCATTATAAAATCTCTTCCTCATGTCTTTGTTTTTTTTTTTTTTTTTGCAGGGCAATGAGGGTTAAGTGACTTGCCCAGGGTCACACAGCTAATAAGTGTTAAGTGTCTGAGGCCAGATTTGAACTCATGTCCTCCTGAATCCAGGGCCGGTGCTCTATCCACTGCACCACCTAGCTGCCCCTAGTTTAATAATTCTTAAATGATCACTCCTTTATCTATTTTCCAAGTCAGTTTTTTCCCTAATATTTAATTTTCTTTTATTTTTTTTTCATTATTTGGCTTTGTGTTATTGTTTCTTGATGTCTCATGGAGTCATTAGCTTCCAGTTCCCACTTCTGCTTTTAAAGTATATTTGTGCCTCTTTTACCAAGCTTCTAATTCTCTTTTTAAAAGTAATATTTTATTTATTAATATTACATATAAAATAATTATATTATTTGTCAATATCACATGTAATGATGTTTGCCTCAATTTCCTCATCTATAAAATAATCTGGAGAAGGAAATGGCAAACTGGTTCAGTATCTTTGCCAATGTAATGATTGGAATTATGCCACCTGCTGGAGAGTTTACTTTAGGAAAGCTCCACTATGAGGAGAATGCATCTGTGGGCAAGCAATGTGGTCAAGGTCCTTGGCGTCAAGAAGTGACATTTGATCATGGGTACTGTCTATCAAGGCTACCAGACAATCAACTTGAGGAGCCTCCCATTTCTGGGAGGAGGACATGAAGTAGGATGTGGATGCTTTTTGCTCTTTTGGTTCCTGATCTCATCATGGTAGGTCAGGTGATGGGGTCTCTTAGAAATAGTTAGATTTTTACCTTTCTCTCTGATCCTAATGCTCTTTAATAAATACTTAAACACTTAAATACTCTTGCTAAATCTTATAATTTATTGGTGACCACTCATTAGATTTTAAATAGTATAGCTAGAATTTTAGCCCCTTACACCAAGAAAACCCTAAATGGCATGAAAAAGA
This sequence comes from Dromiciops gliroides, assembly GCF_019393635.1. Taxonomy (NCBI): domain Eukaryota; kingdom Metazoa; phylum Chordata; class Mammalia; order Microbiotheria; family Microbiotheriidae; genus Dromiciops; species Dromiciops gliroides. The sequence goes on along the minus strand of NC_057864.1, from coordinate 49,468,001 downwards.
GTTAGACACAACTGAAAATAAACAGCTAAACAACAACTGTCATGTGGTCCTTTGAAATACACATATCCTTAAGTTGAACCCATTCAAGAAACTAAATTAGTCTTTTAGCCATAATATCTCCAACTACTTGTTTAAGTCTACATTTCCCAGTTTTATTATTTTCTTTCTGCTAGATTTGTCCAATTCTGAGACAAAATATATAGTCTCCTATATTATTAGATTTGTTTATTTCTGTGGATACTGAGAGTTTTTTTATTTTCCTCAGTCTGATCACATAATAGCAACTCCCACTTATTTATATTCACCTCATGAATAATAAATTTTATTTGAGCTCCTCAAATTTTTTCTATGCATGTCTTTGGTTTTTTTGGTACATTTGCTCTTAGTAAGATGTTATGAGATTTTAATATCTCATATAATTTGTAACTTTTTTCATTGTATTGGTTAATTCATTCATGTTAAAATTATGAGCTGTGTTTATGCTGTTCTTGTTTTGTGTTATCAGTGCCTTTTTTCTAAATTAGAATTTTTTTTTGTTGTGGTTCATATTTGATTTAAGTATTTTGTTCTGAAACTTAGCTTTGTTTAATTTAATGCAAACCTAAGCACTCTTTCCTCTACTTCCTAAATTCCTCTCTTCTTTGACAAAGCCTTGCCTAGTTTTAAAGTTCATTTTAACTATTTTTTTTTCTCTAATTTGGTCATCCAATTTCTCCCCTCTTTTTTTTTTTTTTGCCTTGCCAGTTAACCTCTTTAATTTTAATGTTATTTTATCTTTTTTGGGTGTGATTTTAACCAAAGGACTTCTTTACCTTCTCTCTATTAATTATCTTGTTTTTTGCTCCATTTTGAAATAGTATAATTTGATTTATCATCTGTATATTTACTATTAATTCTTTAGTGTCTTTCTTGTTACACTAGAATTAAAGTTTCTAAAGTAACAAGTTGGGGTTCCTTCTTCTAACCAGTTTATATTATTTCTTTTCCAGATTTTGGCTCTTATCCTTTTCTCTTTTATTGTGAATCAGTTTTTGATGTTTAAAGTCATGAGAAAAGTCCTGATATAAGAAATCCTCCATAATAGAAATGAACCTGTATCCCAAAATTTGCACATCAATTATTTAGACTATTTCTTTTCTTCTGTAATTTTCTCTGTGTTCATGTTCTTTTACTCTTCTTTGTTCAAGTTGCCCCAGGAGCTCAAATTTCTTTTCTCATTACAGATACTGTCCATTGAGGCACAATACCTTGGAAGGAAGTATTTTCTTTACCTAATAACTCTCATCATATTAGACCCTGTCTTTCATTATAGAATATAACTGCCTCTGTGAAAATTCACTTCAGTGGGATCCCCTTCCTCCACTTTGTTGAGATTCTACACTTTCTTTTTTTTGTTTTGTTTTGGTGAGGCAATTGGAGTTAAGTGACTTGCCCAGAGTCACACAGCTAGTAACTGTTAAGTGTCTGAGGTCGGAATCTAACTCAGGTACTCCTGAATCCAGGGCCGGTGCTCTATCCACTGTGCCATCTAGCTGCCCCTTACACTTTCTTTTGATATTCTCAACTTTCCATTGCAAACTGCCCTATTTTCCTGTGGCCTCTTTTCTCGATGAGAAACTGTGGCAGTAATCTTCTCTTTCCAGTTCCCCTATAGAACAGAAAATCAGACATTTGTATAACTTACCATTATGCAAGTCACCCCAAATGAATTTATTCACGTGCACAGTAGTGGTAGGGGGAGGAGTTTTTAGTCTATAATATTTCTGGTTTTCTCCACTGCTAATATTATTTCTTTAACTTCTACTTTCATCTGTACTATTTTTACATATTTTGAAAGGAAAACCATTAAATTATCCTTGTCTGTTTTTTGTTTTGTTTTGTTTTGTTTTGTTTTTAGTTTAACACAATAATTATACTACTCTTCCTTTGTAAAAAAATTATATATGGTGATGTCCCTTTAGCCAATTTGGGGGTCAGAAGTTCTAGGGCTTACTTGTGCTTACAAGCATATAGAATTGTTTGAGGATTGGGACATTGTAACATATTCATATTGATGGCTCAGTGGTTACTGTGCTAGACATGAATCATGAAGACTCCTCTCTCTGATTTCAAACCTGGCCTCAGATATTTATTTGAGCTCCTCAAATAGCTGGGTGACCCTGAGCAAGTCACTTAATCCTGTTTGCCTTAATTCCTCATCTGTCAAGTAAGTTGGAGAAGGAAATGGCAAGCCATTCTAGTATCTCTGCCAGGAAAACCCCAAATGGGATCATGTAGAATCAGACATGACTGTAATAATTGAACCACAAGCATTCAAATTCTCCAGAATTAATTTATAGATATTTGATTTAAAAAGTAGAGAGCTGTTTATTATTACTTTGTACACTAAAATGTATTTGGTCTATAATTCCTTTCTTTTAGGTTTTTCAAAACTATATAAAATAATTATTTTGTCGTATTGGCAACATCTATGGACATAAACACTAAACAGCATATGCATAAGCAACAATCTCTAAGATACTCCATTTTAAGCATCCTTTGATATTAACAATGAACCATAAATAATCAATCTTTGGGTATGAGATCTACCTAACTTATTCCTTATCTAGTTTGTTACTCTCTACTTTTCTTTTTTTCTTTTTTTTTTTTCCAAAAGAAGGTCATGAGATTAGCGAAATGTTTACCTAATTCAGGTTAAACCAAATGTTCAGCATTCCCCTGATCTACAAGTTTAAGAACAACATTAAAATGGAAATGAATTTTGTTTTAAATAATTTATTCTTGGGGCAGCTAGGTGGTGCAGTGGATAGAACACCGACCTGGATTCAGGAGGTCCTGAATTCAAATCCGGCCTTAGACACTTGACACTTACTAGCTGTGTGACTCTGGGCAAGTCACTTAACCCCAATTGCCTCACCAAAAAAAGAAAGAAAGAAAGAAAGAAAGAAAGAAAGAAAGAAAGAAAGAAAGAAAGAAAGAAAGAAAGAAAGAAAGAAAGAAAGAAAGAAAGAAGGAAAGAAAGAAAGAAAGAAAAAATTTATTCTTTCTGACGCCACACATGTTTTGTGATCATTACTTTCTTTTCTAGATTTTGGAAATAACAACAAAAATTTAAGTATCAATAACTTTTTTTCCTGTTTGTGTTTTTTTTTTTAAGTTCATTCTTTTTAAAATAAATCCTGTTTTGTTTTGAGAGAGGCTGCTGGTCTCCTTCCTTGGTCCTATATTGTAGCGAGCCGCTTAGCTAACACTCCCCAATTAAAAAGTAGTCCTCACATATATACACACACATATATATTTGCCTACATGTATATATTTATGTATGTGCATATGTATTTGTGCATATATATGTATATGTATATTTTATGTACATTTACATATATGTATATATGTGTTTATTAAAACCCTAAATAAACATCTAGGGCATTAGACAACTTCTGTAGAAGAACATTTTTTTTTTTCATCACAAATACACACATTTGCTAGCATGCTGGTTCATAAAATGATTGACCTGTCACTGGAAGGTACCAATCTAAAGCGAGCTGTGAAGTTCATTATATGTTATAAAGCTTATCTCAGGAACACTTTGCTGAGAAGGGGTAGTTGGTGGCATAATTTTTATGGTCTCCTTTCAACTTTAATTCCTGTGATGTTTGTGGCAAATATAAATGTTTCCAAAACACTAAGCTCTCTAAATAAATGGAAATAACAATATGGGGAGAATTTAGTCACATGGATCAAATAATAGGAAAATCTATTCAATAGGTACACATAGTCAGTTATATGAGCCTGGCAAGACATTTAACCTTGACTTCCCCAAGCAACTGGGGTAATAAGTGACCAGAGAGTTGTCTAACTGAATGTTGGGAAGGTTTTCTAATATTAGTAGTTTTAAACATGAATGATGCCAAAATATCTAATGCCTCTTCTTCCTTACCCCCACTCCAACACTCACACATGCACGCATAAATCCTAACTTTCACAATATTGTGGGTGCTTAGTTATTATTTATATGTTAAAATCATAGAACGATAAAATAAATAGCTATCTACATTGTGAATGTTGCTGTTACAAGTCTATGATTTCTTCAGTGTAGAGAACCCCATTCTACTTCTATGGATTTGTCATTCCTCTTCAACTTTATCTTTAAAATTATTCTGGGTCAATGAGATGATAAGTGATCAGCTCATAGTCACATAGCTAGCATATGAGATGAAATACATGAACTCAGGACATTCTGATTCTAAGGATTCCTACCTTTATCCACCATGCCCTTCTACCTCCTTATTGTTAGAATTCAACAACAAAAAATAGTCTTTACGCAGGACAACAAGAATTTATTAAGCCCTTTCTAAGTGCCAGGCTGTATAATATGTGCTAAAAAGTCTCTGACCTCAAAGAACTTTTATTTTTATGGGGGAAGAGAACCCACAAAAAAAAGATGAAAAGTGGGGCAGATATTCATGTCAGAACATAATAGTGAAGTCCAGAAAGTCAGAAAAAAGACAATTGGAGACAAGATAGTAATGAAGGTTGGCCAGCCTGGGCTTCTCACCAATTTGGAGGCCCAGGAAAAGTTCAATAATGGGAGGAGACTGGCATGATGAAGAGATGTTGCATGATGAGAAGACTATAGGAGAAAATGGATGTCTCAGGGTGAGGAGGCAGAAAGTATTGAAGGAAGTTTCAGGGAGGTATGGCAGCTAAATATTGCATTGAAATACAGAAGGTCAGGAACAGAGGTAGAATGGAAATGAAATTCATCTGGCTTGGGCCCCTTACCAAAATGGAGTGCCCAATAGAAACTCGCCATTGGGAGAAAAAGTTAAAAAATTCTTACTTGGTTACCTCTCTGACTATAATAGTCCTTCATGGAAAACACAAAAGTAAACCTTAGCACATACTGTAGCATTCAACTAAGTCAATTGAAGAGACATCTATTGTATTTAGAAAACCAAAGAAATAGTCAATCCAATCAGGGCAAGCTAGCCTTTTAGCCTTGCATTTAAAAGTTTCCTACCAACAAGTGTACGTTCTGAACAGATGTTTAGCACAGCAGGAGATATTATTACAACCTTGATATCCAGATTGCTACCAGAAAATGCAAAACGTCTGGCACTTTTGAAAGTGAGCTTTTCCGGATTTAATTAAAAATACTGTACAGGATGTCTGTGATCATCCTGTTAAGTGAAGAAGAATATGTGGTGAATGCATCTGAGTTTGATTAAAAGATAATGACAATCCATGCCCATGTAGGACTACCCTTCATAATTTGCTTTAAAATCTTATTTTAAGAAAATCCAACTGGGGAACATGATCTTTTTCTATGGATTTATTTGAAAATTTTTATCAATTGAAAGGAATGTCATCAAAGGTGATATTTTAGGATAGATAGATGTAGATACATACCTTTATTTAATTGGCATGAGAGGTTCTAAAGCCCATAATGATGCAGCTCAGCAATCCTTTTGTAAATTGTAGATTTAGTCCAGGATTCTTAAAATTTGTGTGTTTGATGGACCCGTTGGGCAGTTGGGTGGAACCTATTGATGTCCTCTTACAATAATACTTAATGTAAAAGGAAACCAATTATACTGAAATATAGCTATTATAACAAAAATTAGTTCATTGACCCTAGCTAAAATTAGCTATTAGATAATAATATTAGATAATTGTCTCATGGTAAGAAAGGTTAAGTAATTTGTACACAGTCACAAAATGGGTATAAATCAGAGGCAAAACCTGAACAATCCTTTCTGGATGAAATCTAAATGAAACTCTATATATGATTGGATGGCTCTTTCTCGAATCACCATTTAAGAAAGGCACTGAGGGCAGAAGTCTGTTCATTTCTCACCAGGATACCCTATCCTCTTGTTCCATCATACCCTAGAAAACTCTTTATCATGGAAGATCACTTCAAACCTGGAATTTAAACTCTAGAAGTACCCTGTTGCCCCAAGCTGGTCCTGCTATCTGATTGAATGGCTCCTCCCAGAAGCTTCATCCGTCTAAGAAGGCCACCCAGGCAAGTCATATGTTCATTGCTCACTAGGCTTCACTTTAGACTTCTTTTTATTTCTATACCAGATACCTCTCTCTCCAGCCCACTTCTCAGCTTCCTTTTGTGTGTTGTCTTTCCTCTTCATTAGATTGGAAGTACTTGAAGGTACTGGCAGTACTAAATGATGGTCTTTCCCATGTCTCAGTTTGTCTGAGGAAATGCCAATTCAATGACTAAGGACTAGCTAAGAATTGAAACAAAGACAAAAGAATAGCCTAATTTACCAACAAACAAATATCAGTCTGGGAGGAAAAGACTCTCAAAATTTTCTGCCCTGCCCCCCCCAAAGCAATTAATGAAAATCCACCTAAGCTTTCTCTGTCTTCATTCTCATATATGCTACTGAATCCCAAGCACTTTAATTCTTTATGAGAATATTTAATTATTTTTTATGAGAAGCCCTTTATTAAGGCAAGTAATGGCTGCTATTAATTTGTTTGATTATAGAAAATCTGAGAACAAAATTAGGCTTTGATTTCACCCTACTCTAGATAAGGATGTTTGAAACTGTGAATGAAGTCAGACTTCTCTGAAAAAAAAGACTATTTCTATTCCTCAAGAGGTTGTCAGTTCTGGATAAGATGCCTCTGTTTCTCTTTATGTACAATAATATTTTTTACTCCCGAATATTAAAGAGGAAGACGCCAAGGTAAGGTGCAAACAAAAGATTATGTTTTCATCCTTAAAATTAGATACTTTGCAAGAGTCATCAAAATAAAAGGTTACATAAGCATTTGGGGATGCCACAGGGATTCCTTTGGAAGTGGTGGTTGCACTAGAGGGCTGCTGAAGTGTCTTTCCATTTTAAAATTGTCATTCTGTTAAATCTGAGAGGGTGTCATGCCTTCCAGAACAGAGTATAAATGGTCTGCTTAAAAAAATAATATGAAGGCAATATGCAAATAATTTTGAAGATCAAAAAAGGCTTTGTGAATGGGAAGCAGCAAGCAGGCCCATTTGGCTATAAATTGAAGTACATGAGATGAATAGAATGATATATCTGGAAAGATAGACTCAGCCCAGACTGCAAAAGATTTTAAATGCCAGGAAGATGAGTTCTTTTTTATCCTAGCAGGAATGAGAAATCAGTGGGGCTTCTTGACTAGGGATGTGATAGAACCTACACTTTAAGATGGATTTCAGATAGATGAGACTGGGAAAAATTGAGATCAACCAGGAGTATATTGCAATAGTCTAATAAGGAAAGGAATAGGTTTTACATCTTCAAGATCTGGAGATGACTATTGATTTGTAAATAGGGAAAGAAAATTTAGCCTTCAATTCCACTCATTCCCTTAGCTCAGGAGATAGGACAAGTGGCGTGAGGATATGTTGAAAGATGCATGAAACATACACAAATGGAAAAACAAAACAAAACAAAACATTTTTCTTATTAATCAAAGTTAATTTTGTCTTAAGCGATGGTTATTATTATATCTCTTCTAATGAATAATTAAAATTCTAACTTCTGCATTTTCTTTCTTTTTTTCCTTGTCACTCAGTAAGCCAAGGGTGTTTTTATGATTGGAAAACGAAGTCCATATGCTGAAGCGAGCCTCACTTCTCAATGTTAAGGGCTAAAATTCTAGCTAGTCTGTCTAAAATATCTAATGAGTGGTCGCCAATAAATTATAAGCTTTAGCAAGAGTTAGACTTTTAAGTGTTTATTAAGGAGAATAAGAATTTGGTAAAGAGAGAGAGAAAGGCCTAGATTCCTATCTATTAAAGGGAGAGCACATTTCTAGCTCCGCTGTCCACCAGAGTCCAAAGGAAAGAGTGCGTGACCCGAGCGCCAGTCTCTTCCTTCCTCCTCCCACTCACCCGCGTCACTTCCTGACGCCAAAGAAAAGACTCCTGGTCTTGCCCTCAAAGATCTTCACTTCATGGGTGGAACTCTTCTACAGTAAGTCTCCAGCAGGTGGCGTCATTCCAATCCTTACATCAAGGACTCTTTGGGATCCTGCACCCACAGTTTCAGCAAGCTCTCAAGGATATAGGCATTACAGGCCCATAAAAGGAACCAGAGATGTGAGTTTAGGCCAAGCACAGTTACTGATCAGAGACTTCTCTAAATTGACTTGTCACCAGAGAAAACTGAATTTTCTTTCTTTCTTTATTCCTTTCCCTCTTTCTTCAATGAGGAGGTCACTGACAGGAACAAGAATGGGACACAAAATGAAGTTAATTATTTTCCCTTGTCCTTTTCAGGAACGTCTGTCCTAAAGAAGTTCAGAGAATATTATGTTTCATTGGTTTATAATAAAGTCACAAAGTGGTTTTTTAGCTCTCATTATTTTTTTAATAAGCACCCACTATGTACTATGAATGACACCATGACACAGAGGATAGAGACTAAGTCTTTACACCAGAAAGACCTGTATTCAGGACCTGCTTCTGACTCACACTGGCTGTATGACTCTGGGAAAGGGACATAATTTCTTGGCACTATAGTCACCTCATTCAGATTATCCAGGCTATCCATGTACTAAGGAAATCAGAGGTCCTGAGGCAATTCCATATTTATGGAGCTCTATACTATGTGTTAGAGAAGATGCAAGGAATAGCAAGGTACAACATTGGTCCTCAGAAAGCTTCTGATCTTGAGTTTCATGGCATGGGCATAGCTAAATTTTGTATTCTATAGATGTATATATGTAGGCATGCATATGTATATGTGCATGTAAATATTCACACATATATGTATATATACATGCAGAGAGAAAGACAGAGAGAGGAAGGGGTAGTAAGAATAATAAAGGTTCAAAGTAAGAGTGATATGAAATACCTAGGGGTAATGAAAGTCTTCCAGAGAGGGGCAGCTAGGTGGCACACAGTGGTTAAAGCACTGGCCTTGGATTCAGGAGGAGCTGAGTTCAAATCCAGCCTCAGACACTTGACATAACTAGCTGTGTGACCCTGGGCAAGTCACTTAACTCTCATTGCCCTGCAAATAAACAAACCAAAAAAGAAAGTCTTCCAGAGTTTTAGAAATGAATTGTGTAAAATAAGAAAAAGAAATAAGCTAGAGAAAACATAATGGAGAGGCTTTAAAGCCACACTAACAGGCTTTATTCGATTTCTTTGGGAAAAGAGAGTCTTTGAGGTTTTTGAAAAGGAGAATGATATGTTCAGATTTTTTGTTAGAAAGATGATTTTGGCTGTTGTGTAAAGGATAGATCAGAGAATGGAGAAAATGGAGTCAAGGAGATGGGTTAGAGAAGTCCAAGGGAAAAGATAATGAAGTCTGGGCAAGGCTGGTGGCCACGTGCATGAATAGGAGGGGGCAAGTAATCACCTATCTTGATTGTGGGAACAAATGTAAAATAATTCATTAAAGGCAAATACCACTTGAAAAAGTTGTCTGGTTATTTAGTCAGAGTAACTAAATAACCAGACAACTCCTATATATGTTTAGGTTATATCACGTACTCACACATACACACACACATGCAAATTCACATAACACATGTGTATGTATATATGGGTATATATTTGTATGTGCACATGCATGAATATATGCACATATGTGTATAGGCATGTGTGTGCATGTGTGCACATATATGTGCTTTTTCTCACTTATTTATGTGCATTTATATATACCTATATTATATATGTATATTCCTCTTAAGACATATTAGGTTGCATATTATATTATTAGAAGTTCATAAGAAACAATAGCCAAGAATAGAACCAATAGAAAGATCCGTTGTCTCAAATGTCTATGCAAAAACATACATAGCATAAAAAGCCCATAGAGTGAGTTAGAGATCCCAGTGGAAGGAGACTCATATATACTCATATGTAATCATATAGGTACAACTACTTCTTGGTGTGATAAGACTCATGATAAGACTCTGGCTCTGGATAGGTAAACCTTATTCAAAACATAGAGGATATTTAGAATTGGGTGAGGTAGTACTGTATATGAATAGGCTGAACTTATTTAGCAAATATGGAAATTAGAGTAGAAACACAATTGAGAACATTTGAGTGAGGATTAATGGATGAAAAAATTGAAGCATATTCCTTTTATGATATTGAATCTTGAAGTAATTAAAGGACTCTAAGAGATGGGGTGCCATATGATTAGACAAGAATTCTTCTGGAAATGAAAAAGTTACATGCTTATTATGTTCTCTGTTGGAAATTATATCTTCTGTATGGATACTGGGAACCAACTTTTACCTCTTCGTGGTATACTGAGAAATGCTCCACAGAGACTCTCCATCCTCCGGAATCACACCCACAGTAGGAAAATAACCTTACTTTCTTGAATACCAAGCCATTTTCTATTGTTTGACAATTCTGGTATAATCAAATTCAAATATAGTTTAATGCCTGTGTAAAGCTTTTACCATTTTTATAGTCTTTTTCTAGCCTTCACCCTTGTTGGTCACATAAACAAGAGTATGGTGGTCTAGGACAATAAATTCAGCCTGTGATTTAAAGCCAATTATGGATGGACTATGGCAAGATCACTTAAAATTGTATTTTAATCTTTCTTCCCATTCTTCTGAGGCCCATTAAATACCTTGCCCTGAGGCATTTAAGGATTATGTCACTGCCTCCTGTTAGAACAATTTACTCAGCTATTCACTGTTTGCATTCTTTCAACAAATATTAATTAAGCACCTACTGGGTGCAAGGAATTGTAACTTCATCTTGGGTTAAATACATTGCCATCTTCAGGTTAAAAAATAAGATTTTGTTAAACTTCTAGTGAGTATTTAAAGAGTATAATTAAAGAACTAATTTCCTTAGAGAAACACATATTTATTCAACAGTCTAACCAACTCTTGGGAATTTTTAGGATTGCTTTTCCAAATGGGAACAGTTCTTCACTCACTCTTCTGGAATCATTCAGAAGAATTCATTATTTGTATTATTAGAGATTGGCAAACTTGGCTATACTTTGGGTTTATGGAGTATTTCAAATTATTTTTAAAATGTTTTAATTTCATTAAGACTTCTAAATCATGTTTGGTCAGGCCCTGTATCTAGCTTTCCCTTCACTTAATTTTATATTCTAAGGGAAATTGAATACAAATGTCTTTGATTCATGTATAGCTAAATTATTCAAGTGTTTCTTTTTTTTTTTAACAATGCTATTTTGTTCTTAGAAGTTGTCTTCTCTTTTAGGAGCTCAAAGAACTCTATAAATGTTGATGTGAATTTTCACAATACCCTCATGAAATGCAGGGTAGCTAGCTTTGGGAAATTTGCTTATGTCATTTTTCAAGGGACTTAGAAAAGATTTTAAACATAAAACCTTAAAATATAAGCAACAAAAGGTCATCAAAGGAATGTATAAAAATAATATAAGCAAGTTCTACTGTATTTTTTCTTTATTTGATAATTGACATTATTCACCAATTAGATTTCTATAACTGACATCTCTGGGTTATGAACCTTTCATAAAAGGTAAGATAAACCATTTCTCACTTCTTTCTCCTACATTTTGTTCTCCATTTTCTCGTTTAATTTCTCCTGAAATCAGGAATAATGGAAAGCTTTCCTTCTTAGGTGATAATCAAGGTTATGTTTTTTTTGTTTGTTTGTTTGTTTTTTGTTTTTAATTTTTGCAGGGCAATGGGGGTTAAGTGACTTGCCCAGGGTCACACAGCTAGTTAAGTGTCAAGTGTCTGAGGCTTGATTTGAACTCAGGTACTCCTGAATCCAAGGCCAGTGCTTTATCCACTGCGCCACCTAGCTGCCCCCAAGGTTATGTTTTATTTCACCATGGAAACCCCAACAAAGAAAATAAATGATGATTTAATTACAGAAATATTAAACTCAATTGCAAAGTTATATAAAATTTAAAAGAAAATACAAGCTGGAGAGAAAATTATCACATATTCTAATACATGATCATAGAAAAAATTCTAAATTAATAAAGCTTTTCCCTACTTCACATTTCTAACTGAAAGCTTCAACTGTTAAGCTAAGGGAATGATTTTTTTTAAGTTAGGTGAAAGTCAATAGAGCCCAGTTTTGATTTCAAAGGAAAGTAAAGATTATTCTTCAGTCGTAAGAGTTATACTGTCTTGTTAAGGGGGAAAAAGGATTCTTGAAAGACTCTTAAGGAAGGAGATCTTCTCCAGTGTAAATATGTCTGAGCAATAATGTCTATGCTATTAAAAGTCTAATCATCTGAAGATTAAAAGACTGAATGTCACAAGTGACAGTTATGATTGGCAAACAATCAAAGGGATGGATAATCCCTGAACTAGTGCCCAGAGTATATTTTATACTTCAGGTAAAAGAACAGTTACTGAAACCTGCCTCTCATAGCATGGAGAACCATTACTATGTACTAGTAAGACAACATGCATGTAATGGTAAAAGTCAATGTAAAACATATATATATATATGGAACTTACCAGTGTAAGCTTACTAGATCATCATTAATGACCAACTGGTCAAGGCAATACGTAAGACATTTTGCTCCATCACGATCTTGGAAGCATAATGTGGAGACAGATTTACTCAAGGTAAAAAGAAAAACAAAAGATATTTTGGGAACTTACTAGGGTAGGCTTATTAGATCATCATTAATGAGTTGGTTAAGACAATATGCAGGGCATTTTGCTACATCATGATCTTAGCAAATATGAAGATTGATTTACTCATCTCTAAAGATATGGTAAACCCCAAATAATCTAGACTCTATTATTGACAAAGTGGTGGAATTTATTTTATCAAGATGATAGCATGCCACCTGAGGTCTTTGTTGGGCAGTTGCTGATACAACTTTACTAGAAAAGACCTTCCCAAACCATAGTTTTCTCAGATCCTCTTCTCTTCTCCCTCCTTTGCTTTTATAGAGTAATACCTTTTCTCTATGATGTACTAAAATTACACAAGTGAATCGAGCTTGTACATAGATAATGACAATTTGGAACTGTGTTATTATGCAAAATTAAATGTAATTTTATGAAACCTCCTTATATGCTACTGTTTTCATGCACCAATTAAAAATGAGGGGACAAGGAAGATAAACATAATTTGTAAAATTCTTAGGATTAATAAATTTGAAACATTCATCCTATTATTCTGAATATGCATTTTAAAAATTAGTATTCATATGAAATAATTTGCTTTTTTAAAAAAAAGCTAGTGGTACTAGTACATCTGAACTATATAAAATTAATTTCTAGAATAAGAGAAATTGAGGTTTTTTTAAATTTATTTTTCCAAGCTTGTCAATGTCATTGAAATTCAACCCTGTACCCCAAATCAAGGTTATTCAGGCTACTAATGTGGTGAAATAAGATAAAAACTAATTTTGCTAAATGGAATCAACAAGGTCTTTAAATACAATTATATTTAAGCCATAATAGGAGCACCGAGCTGTTTTATGAGGCAATAATCTGGTTCCCGGGTGGATAAACTATAAGGCTGAAGGCTGGTTAGAGGATTGCAATAAGAGAACCGGGTTATTGCCTCGTAAAACAGCCCGGCGCTCTTCTCATTGCTATTATGCTACAAGTCTTTGGGAATTTGTTTTTAAATAAATGTCAAAAACACAAGTAAGTAATTCCATGGTGGGGGAGGAAATGACAAAGCTGGAAGACAGGTGATAGAAATGGACAGAATAGTAACCCAGAAATCATCTTTGAGAGGTTGCAAGTAATAGTATGTCAAATAAAGGACTCAAGAAAGAAAGGATGATTTTTTAAACTTTATTAGAAGTTGGTCATATCTAGAGAAAATCTTTATTTGCGCCCAATTTTCTGGTCCTCTCCTTATGTAGATCTCTTCATTGTATTCTAGCTGTTGATATTTCCATGTAGATAAACCAAAGTTTTATCCTATGAGGTTAATCTTTGGAGCCATACTTCTTGGAAAGACTATTTTCTGTTACTCTTCAACTCAACTCAACCCAAGTCATCTCAACTCAGCAAACATTTATTTAATCCCTATATGAGAAAAACAAGAAAAGTATGAGAACCCATGTGTCAGAGTGATTGAAAGTAGGTTTTAGGGCCAGGAATACTTCAATTCAAATCTTGCTTCTGACTTAGACTGGCTGGCTAGCACTCGTGGTGCCCTAAACTGTTCCCTAAGACTCTTTAGGAAGGTGCTAAACTATGTCTGTGGAGGTATTTTACTCATCTAGGAAATCCCTACATTCTTAGATCACAGGACTGGTTCCTTTTTTCATTGTATATATAACGTTTCATGCTTATACTGAATAGAACAGAATCTTGATAGTGAAGGGATTTCAGAGACAATCACCAAAAAACTAACAAACAAAACCCTCTATAAAATATGTCAAGTCACTCACATTTTATTTGGAGACTCCTGTTTATAGGATAAGAAGGGGGTGAGGTGGGGGATGATCTTCTGAAGAAACCTATTCCACTTTTTGGACAGTTGTTATCATTAGTAAGTTTCTTATTGGGTAATAAGGCCAAATTCCACTGGTATTAATTGTTTCAAAATTATTGCTCTTCCTGGAAACATGCTCCTCAATCCCCTCCAGTTCAATCACATCGAGAGTGCTGTTGATCATTTAATTATTATATTCAGCTAAGGAGTTATATTATGCCACTAAGTGCTGTGCACAATGGAGATGCCTTAAATAGAGCTTTCCCAGGGCACAGTTGTTTATTTTTTAACATCACCCTCTCTGAACCAGAATCTGCTCTGCCCATACATAGGGAAGGATGGATGAAACCTTTTGTGCCTACATTAAGTGAAATATATTTTCTCCATGTAGTAAAAATGGTGGGGGAACTGATTGACAAATATGTATGTATGCATGCATACATACAATATACCTATATACACAGATTTGTGTAAAAATATTCACAAATATGTTTACATATAAACAAATATAGGTATGTGTATATACATATACAGCACACATATATGTATACATTCATGGGGCATTTATACATGTACATAAATATATGTGCATATGTATATGTAAATACACCCATGCATATGTAATTTGTTTAGCTCCCTGTCCATATTTTCTTTAATACATTGGCTATCCAAATTCATATTGCTTCTTTTAAAAATCTTTTATTAACATATAGTAATTGGGAGAGGAGGAAGGGTCAGAAATAAAAGCAAGATGGGAAAGCTGGAAACCAGAAGCAAAGGAATCCAGTCTAGGTATAAAAGAGGACAAAGGACAAAAAATAATTCAGTTACAGGAGGAATTAGGATGCATCTATTAAGTATTAACCTTCCTAGACACCATTTCCAGTTTTCCCATGGGGAGCAGCTAGGTAGCTTATATTCTAATAGGGGAAATCAACTTACAAAGGTGAGCTAATAGAGGGGGAGGGGACAGTACACATGTAGCAGCATAGTTTGGAAGTGTCCTATAACAATGAAAAGGTTAGTTTAGGGGCAAGTTAAGCCAAAGGTTAACCTATTAGAGACCATGGGCAGAGTTCAGTTTGGGGTGTTGAAGGTGTGCGCGCGCACACCTAAGCAAAATGTGATTTCTCTGTTTATTTCTGTTGATTTCAATTCTTGTTTTGAATTCACTTATAATGCATAGTACATTTTATTCTAACCTCATTTTCTTTTTAGGAGTGTCTCTGCTTTTTAGATAAATTTCTTGTAAATAACATAATGTAGATTTTTTTTTGTTATTTATCCTGCTGATTTAATTTATTATGTTGTTTAGTCTATTCAAAATAAAAGTTATGAAACATATCTTTTATTCCATTTATTACTATATTATTGTTCATTTTTTAAAAATCACATCCATTTTTAAAGGCAATTTATTTTAAAAAATATATTTTTGCAGAATTTTGATGCACCTCTATTGCCACAGGGTATCTTCCCTCATTCCATACTTATATTCCTTCATCCCCCCCCCCTCCCAGAACATACATATACACACTTTGATTCTTATTCACTAATTCTTTCCATGTTTGGGAGGGTGGTTAACTATTTTTTCTTTTACTTATTTATACATATCTTTTCTTTTTTTTCCACTCTCACTCCCTCTCCATTAAATGTTTATATTCACAACCCCTATTGTTTCATTCCCTCCAAATTCTTGTCTCTTAACTTTATTTTTCTATATTTCTTCTGAAGAAAATTGTCTTTGATTTGATCTTTCTTTTGATGAATAGCAATCTTTTTATAATGATTATTAGTATCAGGATAGCAAGGTACATAATTTTTGATTACAGTTGAAGCTCCTTTGTTTTTGGGATATACTATTCCATTCTCTTTAGTATTTCCTTGTAATTACAGAATAATCTTATGTTATTTAAATTTCTACCTTTAATATTTGAAAATATTTTTCTTATCCTTTGTATTTTTAGTAGAGTTAAGGATATTAAAACGGTCAAATTTAACAACTTTGCATGAAGTTTGTTTCCTTGTTTTCCCCTTACCACTTATCATTTTTGATGTCCTGTCTTTTGAAACTGTCTCCCTAAACCTCCATGATCATACATTCCTGAAATCTAGAGCCACTCCCTTATCTTCTGAGAGTTAATAATGCAGTGTTTATCACTTTAAGTGTCCAATTCCCAAATCCTCCCAGGAGAATTTGTCATTCACCTCATACCACATTTGAGGCATTGTTTCTACTGATATTCTCTGTCTCATTCTGAATTTTGTAGTCTAACTCTACTTGTTGATTTTTATACAATCATCAGATCTGAGATTTAGAGCTCTTTCTAGACAAATAAGCAAACTAAACCCCAGGAGTTGTGACTTTCCCATGATTTCATGAAGTAATTTGAACCCAGATCTTCCTAACTCTAGGTCCAGTATTCAATCAATTGCAGCATGGTGTTGACATCATATTTATTTCTTAAAAGCTATAATTTATATGTTCATCTCATTCTTTGATTCCTTTCCAATAGAAACACCATTCTGGGTAATTGTGGAGTTGCTCCTTTACAATTTCATGTGGCATAATTGATTGTTTTATTTGTTTGTTATGGTAATATCTTTACCTTCCTTGAGGAATTTTGACTTAATTTCCTTTATTGCCAAGTATTTGCCCATATTGATGGCTCTTTTCTTGGAGTATTTGTTTTCTCCTTAGTCAACTTTTTTTTTTAATTCCCTCTGTTGATTTTTCTAAGGTGTTTGTGCAGAAAATGTGCTTTTTATTGCCAATTTCCCCCCAAGCACTGGCATATGTATCTCCTACCCTGTTCTTCCTGTTCTCTATTCTCTCAGATCCCCTGGATTGGATATGGTCTGTTTTCCATAAAAGGTCAAAGTGACCAGTAATAACATCCTACGTGGAGATTCTGAGTTATTAAATAAGATTAACCACTACCTTTAGCCTTCTCATTTTTCTACTCTCCAACATCTCTGCAATTGTCTTCAGTCTCCAAGCTAGTTCCTCTTGGCTTAGTGTCTTAGGGGAAAGATCTACTTCAGAAGAATGTATTCAACATCATTTCTTGTCTAGCTTCTCCTTTATCTCTCTCCTTCTACTGGGGACTGATTTCTGTCTTTGATGTAATCAATAATTGAAATTATTATTATTTTTCTGGTCTTTTCCCTAGATCACTTTCTTGACTCCAAGGTTCTGAACTCCTCAACAACCATGTCCTTTCCCTTTTTCATATCTGGAACACTGATAAGAAATTAAATCTGAAATCCAGATATCTAAAACTGTCCCAGTCACATTAGCATCTGTGTAGAATTAATTGATATTTGAGGGTTTTTCCCCCCATCTTTCAGCTAGAATTAAAAAAAAAAACACATGGTTGACACACCGGCCTGGGGCTCTACAAACAACATGGTGTTCCATCCACTGGTTCTAGCTGTAGCCATGGTTCTGGCACCTCACATCATCACCACTCACTGATGCCTACATGGGCCTGGCAAAATTATAATGATTTTCCAATCATTATGCCCAGTGAGGGCAGTCATGTGACCGTCAGAGTGGCCAGCCAATTGGCTGGGGGCTGTGTGTGGTCATCCTGGGGTCTGCTGGGAAGAAGGGAGGAATTTTTGCCATTCTAGCTTGAAGCTGGAAGGCAACAGGATGCTGCTGTGTGTTCTCATCTGATTCCTGGGTGGTAGTGGTGTTCAGGTTGTATAATTTCCCTTTCCCCATTTTATTTCCTTTCCCTTAATCCGACTTATCCTGTTTGTGGTTTTTTAGAGTTAGTTCTTGTTAAATAAAGCCTGCTCTGTTTTGATGGAAGCTGTCAGTCTCCTTCTTTGCCCCAATATTGCAGTGAGCCACCTAGCCAACACTCCCCAATTAAAAATTGGTCCCTACACATCTGTTATCTCGTGAAATGGGTTGGGACAGGTTGAGGGTTTGGATAGCACTCAGAAGAATGGTGCTTCTACTTGCCCTAAGAACAGGACCAACCCCATGACTCCATAACCAACTACCTATGATTGCTACTGTCCCAGGCATCTCAGCACCACCTTACACCAATACAGATTAAAAAATAAAAAGGAGAGAGGGAAAAGAGGCAGTATAGCCACAGGACCACTAGGAGAGATCAGTTATTTTTTTCTTGTTAAAATTATTTTAAGTGTTTTTACTATTCTTCTTCCTCTTTTTTAAAGGGTAAGGGGAGCATTTTCCTATATTATATTACATACTGAATAGAAAGCTGCACTGGGAAACCCTCTTATACTGTCATCTTGCCATGATTTTGAGGGATATCTACCTATCATATATCTACTATTTCCATTCATATATACCTATCTACCTATTTACCTATCTACCTACCTACCTAATAAATCAATTGATTTGTTAGTTGCCTTGGCCAAAGAATTTATCATCAAGTAGTCAGATTACTGATAATGGGCTTCCCAGTTCACAACTAGGTTGGTCCAGGTAAGGGAAACATAGGTCTAAATTAAAATCCTTTTCTCCATAGTACAATCTTCCATGGCTCCTTTTCTGGTACTGTAGCCTCTGGGGCCCTAGCATCACCACCATGCCAAAAAGTGGCATCAGGATAAAACTTTGTAGAATCTTTCAAAATGGAATTGATACCCTTCCACCCATCTTTTACCAACAGAACCAGAGCCTATGCTTGTTGCTATAGCAATTTGAGATGGCAGGATTTACTTTTCTATGTTCCTATAGAGTGAGACAAATTCATTCAAATAAAAAAATATTGGTTCCATTTGAAATCTGATAAAGAGTATTAGTAACATATGAGACCAAGATGCACGTTAGAGTGAATTTGCTTATTGGAATAATTTTGAGAGATGGTAATTTGATTCTATTTCCCAGCTCATTTAATTAAAAAGAGATGGGTAAATTTATTTTGGTTTGGTAAACTTTTTCAACAACATAACTCTTACTTTTTGAAAGTCAGAACCTCAGGACTGAACTGGGATAGACGTCACTGATAACTTTCTGCAATTATCCTTAATTGATTTACCAGAACTAGAGACTTCAGCTCCTGTGACCTCCTGCTTATTCCTTGGGAACCTGTACTCTAGAAAATGTTGGATTTTTCTCCTAATGCCACAGGCTTAGATGCAGAGACTGTAATGTTTAAACATACAGTTTCCCAAGGTTTGGTAGATGGGAAGTTTCTGATCCTAGGAATATTTATTTCTCAAGCATCTTTTCATAGAAACAAACCAAAGAAACTATTAGTAACCAGAGGACCTCCCTGAGGGACAGATTGCTACATGGTTTATCATCATTAGTTTTTATGAGTTAATAATTAATTATAGAGAATAAATAATGTGTATTACTTTAAGGTTTTCCAAGCACTTTTCAGCTATTATTATAGATATAATGTATTTAAAGGCACTTTATGAGGGAGGAATAATTATTAAGAAATGCATTATGTGTGGTCAGAAGACCTGGGTTGCAATAATGGTGGTATCATATGCTGGAGAATTTGAAAAAGTCTTTAAACATCATTTCCCTCATCAGTAAAATGAGAATGAAAACACTTGTGCTGCCTACATCATGAAGGTTGTTATGAGGTAAGTGCTTCACCAACTGATGAGCCCTCTCCAAGAATAAAGTCCCTTGTATAAATGAAAATGTAAAAATCCTATTCCATGGTAACTCCCCTGTTTCTTGTAGGGGGAATGGAATGGAATGGAATGGAATGGAATGGAATGGAATGGAATGGAATGGAATGGAATGGAATGGAATGGAATGGAATGGAATGGAATGGAATGGAATGGAATGGAATGGAATGGAATGGAATGGAATGGAATGGAATGGAATGGAATGGAATGGAATGGAATGGAATGGAATGGAATGGAATGGAATGGAATGGAATGGAATGGAATGGAATGGAATGGAATGGAATGGAATGGAATGGAATGGAATGGAATGGAATGGAATGGAATGGAATGGAATGGAATGGAATGGAATGGAATGGAATGGAATGGAATGGAATGGAATGGAATGGAATGGAATGGAATGGAATGGAATGGAATGGAATGGAATGGAATGGAATGGAATGGAATGGAATGGAATGGAATGGAATGGAATGGAATGGAATGGAATGGAATGGAATGGAATGGAATGGAATGGAATGGAATGGAATGGAATGGAATGGAATGGAATGGAATGGAATGGAATGGAATGGAATGGAATGGAATGGAATGGAATGGAATGGAATGGAATGGAATGGAATGGAATGGAATGGAATGGAATGGAATGGAATGGAATGGAATGGAATGGAATGGAATGGAATGGAATGGAATGGAATGGAATGGAATGGAATGGAATGGAATGGAATGGAATGGAATGGAATGGAATGGAATGGAATGGAATGGAATGGAATGGAATGGAATGGAATGGAATGGAATGGAATGGAATGGAATGGAATGGAATGGAATGGAATGGAATGGAATGGAATGGAATGGAATGGAATGGAATGGAATGGAATGGAATGGAATGGAATGGAATGGAATGGAATGGAATGGAATGGAATGGAATGGAATGGAATGGAATGGAATGGAATGGAATGGAATGGAATGGAATGGAATGGAATGGAATGGAATGGAATGGAATGGAATGGAATGGAATGGAATGGAATGGAATGGAATGGAATGGAATGGAATGGAATGGAATGGAATGGAATGGAATGGAATGGAATGGAATGGAATGGAATGGAATGGAATGGAATGGAATGGAATGGAATGGAATGGAATGGAATGGAATGGAATGGAATGGAATGGAATGGAATGGAATGGAATGGAATGGAATGGAATGGAATGGAATGGAATGGAATGGAATGGAATGGAATGGAATGGAATGGAATGGAATGGAATGGAATGGAATGGAATGGAATGGAATGGAATGGAATGGAATGGAATGGAATGGAATGGAATGGAATGGAATGGAATGGAATGGAATGGAATGGAATGGAATGGAATGGAATGGAATGGAATGGAATGGAATGGAATGGAATGGAATGGAATGGAATGGAATGGAATGGAATGGAATGGAATGGAATGGAATGGAATGGAATGGAATGGAATGGAATGGAATGGAATGGAATGGAATGGAATGGAATGGAATGGAATGGAATGGAATGGAATGGAATGGAATGGAATGGAATGGAATGGAATGGAATGGAATGGAATGGAATGGAATGGAATGGAATGGAATGGAATGGAATGGAATGGAATGGAATGGAATGGAATGGAATGGAATGGAATGGAATGGAATGGAATGGAATGGAATGGAATGGAATGGAATGGAATGGAATGGAATGGAATGGAATGGAATGGAATGGAATGGAATGGAATGGAATGGAATGGAATGGAATGGAATGGAATGGAATGGAATGGAATGGAATGGAATGGAATGGAATGGAATGGAATGGAATGGAATGGAATGGAATGGAATGGAATGGAATGGAATGGAATGGAATGGAATGGAATGGAATGGAATGGAATGGAATGGAATGGAATGGAATGGAATGGAATGGAATGGAATGGAATGGAATGGAATGGAATGGAATGGAATGGAATGGAATGGAATGGAATGGAATGGAATGGAATGGAATGGAATGGAATGGAATGGAATGGAATGGAATGGAATGGAATGGAATGGAATGGAATGGAATGGAATGGAATGGAATGGAATGGAATGGAATGGAATGGAATGGAATGGAATGGAATGGAATGGAATGGAATGGAATGGAATGGAATGGAATGGAATGGAATGGAATGGAATGGAATGGAATGGAATGGAATGGAATGGAATGGAATGGAATGGAATGGAATGGAATGGAATGGAATGGAATGGAATGGAATGGAATGGAATGGAATGGAATGGAATGGAATGGAATGGAATGGAATGGAATGGAATGGAATGGAATGGAATGGAATGGAATGGAATGGAATGGAATGGAATGGAATGGAATGGAATGGAATGGAATGGAATGGAATGGAATGGAATGGAATGGAATGGAATGGAATGGAATGGAATGGAATGGAATGGAATGGAATGGAATGGAATGGAATGGAATGGAATGGAATGGAATGGAATGGAATGGAATGGAATGGAATGGAATGGAATGGAATGGAATGGAATGGAATGGAATGGAATGGAATGGAATGGAATGGAATGGAATGGAATGGAATGGAATGGAATGGAATGGAATGGAATGGAATGGAATGGAATGGAATGGAATGGAATGGAATGGAATGGAATGGAATGGAATGGAATGGAATGGAATGGAATGGAATGGAATGGAATGGAATGGAATGGAATGGAATGGAATGGAATGGAATGGAATGGAATGGAATGGAATGGAATGGAATGGAATGGAATGGAATGGAATGGAATGGAATGGAATGGAATGGAATGGAATGGAATGGAATGGAATGGAATGGAATGGAATGGAATGGAATGGAATGGAATGGAATGGAATGGAATGGAATGGAATGGAATGGAATGGAATGGAATGGAATGGAATGGAATGGAATGGAATGGAATGGAATGGAATGGAATGGAATGGAATGGAATGGAATGGAATGGAATGGAATGGAATGGAATGGAATGGAATGGAATGGAATGGAATGGAATGGAATGGAATGGAATGGAATGGAATGGAATGGAATGGAATGGAATGGAATGGAATGGAATGGAATGGAATGGAATGGAATGGAATGGAATGGAATGGAATGGAATGGAATGGAATGGAATGGAATGGAATGGAATGGAATGGAATGGAATGGAATGGAATGGAATGGAATGGAATGGAATGGAATGGAATGGAATGGAATGGAATGGAATGGAATGGAATGGAATGGAATGGAATGGAATGGAATGGAATGGAATGGAATGGAATGGAATGGAATGGAATGGAATGGAATGGAATGGAATGGAATGGAATGGAATGGAATGGAATGGAATGGAATGGAATGGAATGGAATGGAATGGAATGGAATGGAATGGAATGGAATGGAATGGAATGGAATGGAATGGAATGGAATGGAATGGAATGGAATGGAATGGAATGGAATGGAATGGAATGGAATGGAATGGAATGGAATGGAATGGAATGGAATGGAATGGAATGGAATGGAATGGAATGGAATGGAATGGAATGGAATGGAATGGAATGGAATGGAATGGAATGGAATGGAATGGAATGGAATGGAATGGAATGGAATGGAATGGAATGGAATGGAATGGAATGGAATGGAATGGAATGGAATGGAATGGAATGGAATGGAATGGAATGGAATGGAATGGAATGGAATGGAATGGAATGGAATGGAATGGAATGGAATGGAATGGAATGGAATGGAATGGAATGGAATGGAATGGAATGGAATGGAATGGAATGGAATGGAATGGAATGGAATGGAATGGAATGGAATGGAATGGAATGGAATGGAATGGAATGGAATGGAATGGAATGGAATGGAATGGAATGGAATGGAATGGAATGGAATGGAATGGAATGGAATGGAATGGAATGGAATGGAATGGAATGGAATGGAATGGAATGGAATGGAATGGAATGGAATGGAATGGAATGGAATGGAATGGAATGGAATGGAATGGAATGGAATGGAATGGAATGGAATGGAATGGAATGGAATGGAATGGAATGGAATGGAATGGAATGGAATGGAATGGAATGGAATGGAATGGAATGGAATGGAATGGAATGGAATGGAATGGAATGGAATGGAATGGAATGGAATGGAATGGAATGGAATGGAATGGAATGGAATGGAATGGAATGGAATGGAATGGAATGGAATGGAATGGAATGGAATGGAATGGAATGGAATGGAATGGAATGGAATGGAATGGAATGGAATGGAATGGAATGGAATGGAATGGAATGGAATGGAATGGAATGGAATGGAATGGAATGGAATGGAATGGAATGGAATGGAATGGAATGGAATGGAATGGAATGGAATGGAATGGAATGGAATGGAATGGAATGGAATGGAATGGAATGGAATGGAATGGAATGGAATGGAATGGAATGGAATGGAATGGAATGGAATGGAATGGAATGGAATGGAATGGAATGGAATGGAATGGAATGGAATGGAATGGAATGGAATGGAATGGAATGGAATGGAATGGAATGGAATGGAATGGAATGGAATGGAATGGAATGGAATGGAATGGAATGGAATGGAATGGAATGGAATGGAATGGAATGGAATGGAATGGAATGGAATGGAATTCCTTGGGGCAGTTGTGGCACATATTGGGCACTTGATGAATGTGAATCAAAAAGAATAATCTCCTTTAAAGTCCCCAAATAAATCATTTTTCTGGGAGGATATGGTATAATAAAAAGGCCACTGGATTTGTAAACAGGAAAACTAAGCTCCTTGGAAACAGAACATTTTTATTTTATTTTATTTGTGTTCCCCTCCAAATTTCTTTATTTTCTGTAGAGGTTTTTTTTTTTTTAATTATGAAAGTAGTTTATTATTTTCTAGTTACATGAAGAGATAGTTTCAACATTTGTTTTTATAACATTTCTAGTTTCACATTTTTCCTCACTCCCCCTCTCCCCAAGACAGCAAGTAATCTGGGTTTTATATGTACTATTGTACATATTTCTGCATTAGTCATATTATAAGAGAAGAATCAGAGCAAAAAGGAAAAACCTCAAAAAAAAACCAACAAAAATAATAGAAATAGTATGGTTCAATCTGCATACATATTACACAGTGGTTTTTTTTTTTTTTTGATTTGGAGAGCCTTTTCCATCATGAATCCTTTGGAACCATCTTGTACCATTGTATTGCTAAGAAAAATCAAGTCTATCACAGGTGATCAACACATAATGTTGATGATACTGTATACAATGTTCTCCTGGTTCTGATCATCTCACTCATCATCAGTTCATGCAAGTCCTTCCAGGTTTAGAAACAGAGCATTTTTAACTTTTCTCTTTCCATACCTTTTAGCCCAGTGCCTGGCATATAGTAGGTGTTGGATAAATATTGATTGATAGATTAATATATACTCATGATACTGACCACAAGTCTGTGTGACCATGGGAAAGTCACTTTTGCTCCCAGTTCCAAATTGTTATTCCATTCAATCACTAAAGATTTTCTCTGAAACCTGCCATGGGAAATATACCTGTAGAGAAATTTTTGCTATTAGCTTCTTCGTCACCCCCTCCCAAAGAGCAGTATTTTGTTAATAGAAGCAACTAGATGGTGCTAGTGCACAGAGCACTGTATTTCAAGGCAGAGAGACCCAAGTTTGAATCTCGCCTGAGACATTTGGTTCTTGGAAATTACTTATTCTCTCTCAGCCTCAGTTTCTTCATCTGTAAAATGGAAAGAAAAAAGCAACTAACTCACTGGTTTGCAATGAAGTTCAAACAAGATAGCATATGTGAAGTGCTTTGTGAATCTTAAGGTGCCATATAAATGTGAGCTTTTATTATTAATACAGTTTGGCTTATTCAGAATTCAATTGAAACAAGAGCCTGCATTATCAGATTTGACAGACAATTAGCTGGGCCCACAACTGAGAGTAGACTCAATTATGTTTTGGAAATTGGACAGTGCTTATAATGATCCCCAGCTTTTCCTGAAATAAATAATTCTAATATCAATATTCTTCCAGTTATGTTGTATGATGGAGTTTAGGAACCCATATTCTTGGAGGAATCCAAGTGAAAGGTCGTGATCCTATATGATATATATATGATATATATATATATATATATCCCCTCTAGGGGAGGGGAGAGGGAGGGAGAAAAATCTGAAATTGGAAACCTTGTATAAACAAAAGTTGAGAACTATCTTTACATGTTACAGGAAAAAAATAAAATACATTATTAAAAAAAAGTTGATCAAAGTAAAATTGTGTACCATAAAAGAAATAAGTTCTTTAGAAAGCATTTTGGGGGGTGCCTCTAGTAGAGACTTTGCTGTTACAATTTAAGGACTATTGGGTGTTTCCATATGACTTGCCGCTACAACTTCCTATATATGTTATCTCTCCCAAAGTGGGTTGTATGAAAGCAAGTAAAGTTTTGCTTTTTACTGTTTTCCCTGGGCTTATTGCATTTCTTTGTGAATAGTAAGCACTTAATATTTTAAAGTTAATCATTCACTCATTTCTTCATTCTTAGGCATCTTCATTCATTTATTTAACATCTATCTTAATCACTATATATTAACTTTCACTCATTTGCTATAATAACATGTGACCCTCTTTTTGGAGCTTTAACATTATTTAATTGTTTATGTATTAATTTGCCAATTAGTATATTACCTCCCTTATAAAGACCGTGCATTATATTTATATTCCCAATGGCACCCAGCACAGGCCTTTAAAAATAATAAGCACTCAAAAATATTTCTTGAATGAAACATCTTTTGTTTTGTTTTTGTTGGGCAATGAGGGTTAGTTAAGTGACTTGCCCAGGGTCACACAGCTAGTAAGTGTCAAGTGTCTGAGGTGGGATTTGAACTCAGGTCCTCCTGAATTCAGGGCTGGTGCTCTATCCACTGTGCCAACTAGCCATCCCTCAATGAAATATATTTAAATAAACATTACCTTACATTTTGAAAACATTATTTTATGTCATATTCACAACAATATTAAGAATAAAGCACTATAGGTATGATTGTTTCATTATGCAGAAAAGAAAATTAAGTCTCAAAGACTTAAAGTGACTTGTCTAGGATCACTTAGCTAGTAAGTAGCTGAAGTGAGATTTTTTGTTTTTGTTTTTTGCAGTGCCACATAGTGAAAAAGTTTTGATTTCTAACATCAACCAGAATCTCTTGGTTGGACAAAAAATTTTCAGCAGAGAACCCAGCTGCTTTCACATTTTTTGTATATGTGTGTGACCCCAAAGCTGGAATGTTTCACATGGTTTTAGGTTTCGGTGTAGAAGTTTTGCACAGCTGTGCTATCAAATGAAGTGCCACCTGTCCTAATCACCGTAACAATATGTCCTCTGTCCCACTCAGAGTAACAGATGGGTTGGGTACCAGCCTGATGTCATAATCTCCTAAGTTTTGTCATATGCAGCTTTATCCACCCATTCAAAGCTCACAACTCATTTTCTCTGATGGCATGTTCTGTCCTAAACAGATAAATGGCACTTTCATTAGATATTACCATCACTAGTCATATGGGATCTTCATTTGAATTACTTAAGAGTAATTATGTGGTGTTCTAATTCATTTGGTGAACTGTCAATCCACTTCTCAAATTCCCATCTAAAATTATAACCAATACTGTGAAATTCACAGAAGGTAAAAATATTCCTCTCGAATATTTTTATCTTTGGGGGAAGTTACTTTTGTGAGTCCAAAATAACAACACTCTGTATATGCAAATGTAGCTCTTTAATTATGGAATGCCGATAATGATTGAGATGAATATGTCTGAATTATTTATTATACTTAGGAAGGATTGAACTTATTTACCTATTGAGTTATAAATGGTTTGAACTTGGCTTTACTGGAGAGATTTCCTAAAGCAGCAGCTCTCTATGCCAGCAAAATGTGTGTATGTGTATGTATGTGTGTGTGTGTGTATGTACAAACCTATATTATAGAAATCTCTGCATACATGTATTATCGTACTTATACAATATTGCAGCTAAGAGTTCTGGACTTGGAGTCAGGAAGACTGAGTTAAAATTCTGTCTCAGACATTCACTATCTCTGTGACTATGGGAAAGCCACTTTCTTACAGCCATGTTTTCCTTATCTGCAAAATGGGGATAATAATAGAACCTATCTTGCTGAGTTGTTACAGAGATCAAATAAGATAACAAATTACAGTATTTCCCAAACCCTTAGGCACTAGTTGTTGTTATTGGTATTGTTGTTATCATCATAATTATGTTATATCTCTTAACGCGTTCATTTAGCAAATATTGAGAGCCTTATTTGTGAACAGGAAGATTAAATACATTATGATTCTTAATCTAGCATTTCTGAAAAAGCAACCCACCAAGACTTTATTAAGATAGAAAGAAGTTCCAACCTTTGCTCATAGTTAAGGAGAACAAACTGACAAAGTCATTCATAGCCAATTGAAATTTTGAAACATTGACACAAGTGAAAATAACTACTTTCCTAGACCCTAGGAAAGACCTAAGGCATCCATGGAGCTTTTTGCCTCTCACAATACATCTCAGTCCTGTTCTCAAGTCATTTAGATTAACTCATACAATTAGCAACATGTCAGATTAGTAAAAACGACTACACCTTCTGATGTCACATGATCATTTTGTATGCTAATTTTATTGTATACACGATTTTAGTAGAATCATTTGAATTTGTAAAATTAAGAGAGATTCTCTATTTTTTTGTTACTCCATTATTTACTTAATCTTTCTGTTTTTCAAATGGTAGAAAATAGAGAAAGTGATTTTAAGGGCATTATTATTACTGTGGTAAAGTGAATCTCTCAGTCTTACAAATGTAGATTGTTCTATTGATCATGTCAAAATCTAACATAAGATCCAAAGGATTGACCCGACACATGATTCAAGTATACCTCTGAACTAGGAGTATTTAAAAGAATGGGAGAATAGAAAGGGATGACCTTAGCCAAGGACTTTAAATGTCTGAAAAATTTTCACACAGGATGGCCGCCAGCTGCACTTCATCTATCTGAAGACTGAATAAGAGGAAATAGGTTTAAGCTGAGGGATTTAGGTTCAATCTGAAAAATAATTTCCTTCTAATGAGAATTAGAAACCGAATGTTTTGGAACAGTGAACTTGGCTGTGATTGACTGAGCAAAGTTTCTACAATTTCATTAGAAAACTTTATCTCCTTTGAGAATAACAGATGGGCAGACAAAGGACTTCATTTGAGTTTAGAAAATGTTATGAGACCCAGAGTAGGGGCTCTAGTATGTTGCATATATATTCTATGGAAGTTTTATTGAAGAGTATGATTAAGAATTGTGTGAATTAATAAGGCATGGATGGGTGACCATCTGGAATAGTACAGGAAGCATCCATAGCAACAATATCTCAAATCCATAAAATACTAAGGAAATGCAAAATGAGAAGTTGTAAGATAGAATTCTGGTCAGCTGCCCTCAGCAGATTAGAAATGAAAATACTTGGAGCATAGATTAGAAACCTGAAGAACAAAGTATCACAGAATTAGAAATTAAAGGAACCTTAGAGGCTATTGGACCTAACCTTTTTTCCAGATGGAAAAAAGTGATGTTCAGAAAGTTTAAGTTATTTCCCGCACATCAAATATCAAATGACTATCTATGTCAAGACTTGCACTAAGATCCTCCTCATTCCAAGCTCAATGGTCAATTATTACATTGTCTACCTTAGAAGTAAAATGTGTAGTGAAGAACATAACAAACAACTTTTAATTGAGTGTTTTCAGGCCCCTTGGAGTGGAGATATAGAGAACCTCAGAGTTGGAAGGTAATACAGTGGCCATCTATTCCAATCTTTGCCTGAAAGATAATTCCTTCTACATGATTCCTGACTCCTGAGCATCCAATCTCATCATCGAGACCTCCAATGAGGATGAACTGATCACATCCCAAGGAAATTATTTCCACTTTGGGATATTTCTAAATATGACAAAGTTTTAGTCTGACATCAAGCCTAAATTTGTCTGTCTGCTACTTTAACCCATCGCTTTTGGTTCTGCCCTCAGGGGCCAGACAGAACAAGTCTAATCATTCTTCCACTTGACAGTCCTTCAAATACTTGCAGACAGCTATTATTTGATTTTCTGACATTCTTCTAGCAACTTAAATATTAAATATTATACATTGTTTTGAGGATTGAAAAGAATATAATTTTGAAGCACTCATTGATAAAAGGAGTCACCAAATTTGGTCTAGCAATGAGAAATATCTTGTTCAGCTACAAAGATTTGCCATTGCTTATAAGTAGCTTGTCAGATTCTTTTTGAATTTATAGGGGAGGGGCAGCTAGGTGGTGCAGTGAATAGATCACCAGCCCTGGAGTCAGGAGTACCTGAGTTCAAATCCGGCCTCAGACACTTAACAGTTGTGTGACCCTGGGCAAGTCACTTAACCCCAATTGCCTCACCAAAAAAAAAAATTTATATGGGAAAGGCAAAGTAGATTAATGTCACTTTTGCAGAATCATAGAATGTCAGAATAAAAAGAGAACCAAGTGGCCATACTATTACTGTTTCTAACATGGCATTGACGAATGATGACAACAGCCACAATGACTACTACCATTGCATTTATTACTATTGGCTAACTTTATATAGCCCTTTAAGGTGTGCAAAGCACTGTGCATATATATTATATCACTTGACCCTCAAAAAATTCAAATACAGTCCATCTCTGAAGAAAAACAACCAAAGAAACATACCTAATAAGTGCTCATCCAACTTTTGCTTGAAAATCTCCAGTGAGGAAAGAAAAACATTTACTTAACCAAGCAGCTTCTTTCACTTTGAGATAGTTGATGATAAAATGTTCTCCTTATAGTTCTAGTAGTGTGGAGATTCAGGAAAGGAATCATGTAGAAGATAGTGCTTGGGTTCCATCTTAAAAGGAATTTTGAGGATATCGAGATATAAGGATTTTGAAATGATAGTAATGAAGAAGTACATCCCAGACTTGGAGGAATAATCAATTTAGAGCTACAGAGTTGGAGGCTGGTGACATCATGTATGAGCATCAGGTAGAAGGCCAATTTGTGTGGATCATAGAGTTTGAATATGAGGAAATAATGCCAATGAGACTAGAAAGATAGATTGGAACTAACTATTCTAACTATTCTGCCCTAGAAACAATAGAAAACCACTAGAAATGGGAAAAAAGTAGGAATACAAGATGGGATTTTATCTCAATTAAAACTCTGAAGGAATACTTCTATTGGAAAACGGATTAAATGATCTCTCTGTATCTCTCTCTCTCTACATATGTGTGTGTGTGTGTGTGTATGTGATTATAGAGAGATAGAGATATATAGATATTGAAAGTTTAACTGAATATCATTTAGTATTTAAGAGAAACCAAATTATATAATTTAAGAATTGTAAATAAACTAAATCTAAAACTAAAAGGGACTTTGGATTTCATGTACTACAACTATCTATCAACCTATTCATTTTCATTCATTCATTCGTTTGTTCATTCATTTTTTTGCTTATCATTTATCATTTATGTGTTTGTTTTAAAGATAGGTAAAGCATTGAATAAGGACTTACTTTGTTCCAGTACTGTGCAAAGCTATAGGGATACATTTTTTTTTAATGCTATACTTGTTTTTTTGGAGGGTTTTTTTTTTTGGTGAGGCAATTGGGGTTAAGTGACTTGCCCAGAGTCACACAACTAGTATGTGTTAAGTGTCTGAAATCGGATTTGAACTCAGGTACTCCCGAATCCAGGGCCGATGCTCTATCCACTACGCCATCTAGCTGCCCTATTAATGCTATACTTGTAAGTGACTTACATTCTAATATGGAAAGGCAAGTGGAAGGATAGAAGAGGAGAGGTAGAATATACTCAAACCCCAAGGAGAAGACTGTTAGTTAGGAGGTAGGAAAGTCCAAAGATTGAGTTTAGAGTAAAGTGAGCATGGCTGGGGCTCTTCATGAAATGGTGTTCTGGGTAGGAATTCACTAATCAGAAAAACTAACTGTTCATACAGGACTTTAAGCCTTGCAACTAATTGTTATATCACATGATTCTCACAACAATCATATGAAGGCGGTACTGTGCTATTCCCATTATGAGGAAAATAAAGTTGAGTTACTTGCTTAAGGTCACACATAAGAATCTAAGGCAGAGTCTGACTTCAGGTCTTCCTGATTCCAAAGTTCAACAGTCATGCCACCTTGGAAGTCTGATTTCATTTATAAATAGTGAAGAAGACATTGAGGTTTTGAATAGCTAAGTTACTGCTCAAATGCCCAATAACATTTTATGTGAGAAAAGTGGAATTTGAGCCAATGGCTCCTTTGTCTTTAAATCTGGCATTCTTTCCACAGCCTCATGGGGCTTCCTCTTATTCTGTTTTGTTTTGGGGGTGTTTGTGGTTGTGTGTGTTTTCTACCTTAGGGGTGGTTTGGTCTGGATCTGTTATTTCCTAGTAGCGAATTCCCTGTGATCTCAATAGATATGTCATTTGAAAACAGGAATAGAAATGAAAAACATTATTTACGACTGACATGTTTCCTAGAATAGATTTATTCTGAAGATCAAGAGAGAAGCTAGGTGATGCAGTCAGTAGTGTCAGGCTTGAAGTCAGAAGATCTGAGTTCAAATCTGAGATCAGACACTGTGTGACCCTACACAAGTCACTTAACTCTGCTTGCCTTAGTTTTCTCATTAATAAAATGAGCTGGAGAAGGAAATGGTAAACCACTCCATTATCTCTGCTAGGAAAACCCCAAATGAAGTCGCAAAGAGTTGGACACAACTTAAAAACAACTGAACTGAAAAATTTAAAAAAAGTATTTCATTAGCATGAGGAAAGGTTGATCACAAGAAGTGAAATAATTGAGAATAAAGATTTTTAACGTGCAAAATGAAATAGGGTCAAGAGGACATGGGGGAAGGGTTGCAGTTCTAGAGAAAAACAAATAAATTAGATCCATGCAAATACACATGCACAGCATATTGAATGATCTATCCTTTCCAATGTTTACTTATTTTCTGGCGACATTTGTTTTAACTGACTCATCATGAAGAAATATCAACACTTTGTTTATCAGTTCAATAAAAGCTAAGGACATGTGCATGTTTCCTTTAAAAGATTAAAATGATCATATAATGGATATGTACTAGCCATCTTTTCTGGCATGTAAATACTGTTGACATTTGCTTTACTTCATGGTTTAATGTTTCTATAATGCTCTGTAGTATACCAAGTGAATTGTATGACAATAAACACCTTCTACTTCTAAGAAGTTTCTATGGAATTTTTTCTATTATTTAGAGAAATGTCAATATGTGTCACTAGTTCAAGTAAGACTTACATGCTGGAAGGGTTTGCTATTTGCCTAAGACTTTTATTTGCTCTAGCTTTCAATACATTCCTAAGTTACTAGTATCAGAAAAAAGTGGCCCTTTTTCAATGAACTTTCATGTATGAAGTAAATATTTTTTGATTTTAACATTTTGTGAGGATTAGAGTACGTCATAACTTTCACGCTTATGTAATGCTAATAATGTGTTTGTTCTCAGAAGTAATTTGGCCATGAGCTTTAACTTTCGTGCTGATCCCATCTTTTCCCCCTGAAACATAAACACATGATATAGTGATATTGGAAAGTTTCTCTACCTGCTCCCACTGGAATCTTGGATCAGTGTGTAGTTATTATGATGAATAACTCTTTGTATTCAGTTCTTGGCACTACATTTTAGGGGAGAAATCAGCAAAGATAAATGTACCAATACATCACCAAGATCATATATCTAGAAGGCAACTTAGAGGTTATTTAATGCAAACTCCTCATTTAACAGATGGGAAAACTGACATACAAGCAGGTTAAGTGACTTCTCCATATCACACAGTTAGTAAGTATCCGAGTCATGTCCCATGATTCTAAATTCAGTGAGTAAGGTTCAATTCCCTGTATCCTGCATTGTGCCTTTTCTCAGTGGGGAATGATTTGAAAGACATGTTATACAAGAATTGTAGATAGTCAGGAGAAAAAAAAAAGATGGAGAAATATCAAATCTATTTTCAAAAAAACAAAAACAAAACAAACAAAAAAACACACTGACTGATGGACATATGGGAGAGAGCATAAGTTCTTCTGAATTGACCCAGAAGGTAGAATGGAGAGCAGTGGAGAAAAAAGTTTGTAAAGGGTAGATGTCAGTTCAGTACAAAAATACTATCTTAACAATCAGAGCTATCAAAAAGTTGAATGGATTGCCCTAGGTGATAGTGCATTTTCACATAAAAGTGAAGATGAATGATCACTTGGGAGATATTCTTGTACAAGTAACCACTGTACTAGATCAGTTGTAACAAACTCAAATACTTACTCCAATTATCCATCAGATTACCTACACTTATATCTTAATTTATATTCTGTTATTTTTTTTGTGGGGCAATGAGGGTTAAGTGACTTGCCCAGGGTCACACAGCTAGTAAGTGTCATGTGTCTGAGGCCTGATTTGTACTCAGGTCGCCCTGAATCCAGGGCCGGTGCTTTATCCACTGTGCTACCTAGCTGCCCCCTAATTGTTTGCTTTTAATGAATAAAAATGTTTCCCCTGTATTTGGGTCTCAGTGCCAAGCTGAGGAGATTTGATCACAATTTGTTATGCAATTGTCAAGTACTAATTTACAAATTAATTCATATCCTCAGAATCTCAAACTTTTGTTTCTTCAGTTATTTTAGATTTTTTTCTGTCACAGGTTATCAATTTAGTAAGGCATATTTAGTAAGTAGTACATGGGGCAAGGTATTTATGAGTAGAAGACAACATTGAGTGGAATTGGTCTAGCAAGGTTCAACATATTAAAAGGAGCCAATGTTAGTGACACGAAGTGGGAA
This sequence comes from Dromiciops gliroides, assembly GCF_019393635.1. Taxonomy (NCBI): domain Eukaryota; kingdom Metazoa; phylum Chordata; class Mammalia; order Microbiotheria; family Microbiotheriidae; genus Dromiciops; species Dromiciops gliroides. Next base: position 49,433,029 of record NC_057864.1, on the reverse strand, counting down.
AAATAGAAATATAGTGGGAATAGCAGTCACAGTGAAAATGAAGAACAATGTTAGTGGGTTCTGAGACATAAGGAAATATAAAATGTTAAAGAATATGATCAGATAAAAGAGTTTAGGAGTTCTTCAACATAAAGGGGAACACTTAAGAGTAAGGACACATTTAAGGACATGGCCATCTCTTTGCAAGGCAAAAGCACAGTAGTAGAGTAGTTTGAGAACTTGAGTACAATGATTACTTGAAAAATAAGGTATTATAGAGCTCATCAATATGTATGTTGAAGACTCCTAATATAGGAATAGGAAATGTAAATCAGAGAAAAAAATTAAGTTGACCCCTTAATTCACTGAAAAAGGAAGGGTGGAGCAGAGTTAGTAGATAAAAGCAGAGTTAGTAGATGACAAAACCATCTAGATTTGTTAATAAATTTGGGTAGTGTGAGGCTCAAAGAAAGAAATGTTGCTTAGTAAAGATGGCAGAGAAAGAATTTAAAGTGCCAACAAGGAACAAGAATTAATGCAACTATTTGTAAGCATAACCAGTATTGATAAAGGTGGTGTGGTTGATGGCATCATCAGGACGACATTATGTCTTAGTGAGGGCCAGAAAATGGAAGGAAATGGTTTAAGATGAAAGATGAAAGAAAAGGTTTAAAAGGAAAAATGCTTGTTCAGTATGGAACAAGAATTCCAGAGGGTAGAGTGTGGGAGTGTGGGATGGAGAAGGTAGTTACAGTTAAGATGGCTAGAACTAGTCAGAGGTCAGGTGACAATGGGAAACATAGTTTATGCATGAACAGCTTTTAGTTCAGAATCCCTATGCTGGAATATGAAGATGAGAATGTGCTAACCATTGAGCAGAGTGTTCAGGGAGAAAGAATATCACTTATTAAGAAAGGTTAGCTAAGGGAGGTTCAAGATTAGACTGTGCATTAGATCCCTGGCTGCTGCTAGCATTTCATTATACTTACCAGCATGTTTTCCCTTCACTCTCAAAGCTTTCATCTCATTTTTAGTGTAGCTAATCATAAAGCTGGACAAAATCATCATTGGAGTAGGGAATGTCCTCACACCAATCCCACTAGATTTTTCACTTCTCTGATACATTTCTGTGGTTTGTGGCTTAAACACTTTATTTAGACTATTTATTAGATTTCTCCGATTGCTTTCTGCCAAAAAAATTCAGGCTCTGAGTGCCAGGCATGATAAAGTTACATGAATTAAAATATTAAAATGTAGGTGAAGCTTAAGAAATGTGTTTCTGGAAACAGTCACTAAACTTGGAAAGGAAGTTAACATGTAAGACTCATTACTTGGGAGAAAAATGATGTCTTCACCAGTTTTCTTTTTCCCATATATATATATATATTTTTTTCCATTTGAGTCTCTGGTGGTGACCTTGTAGCAGAAAAAAAGGAGGAGGAACAAACATTTCTTTCCATTATTTAGAAAGAAGATAGGGTCTGTCTCCCTCTTTTCTATGGTATTGTTAAAATAATTTGTTTTCCACTCAAATTATATTGAATCTATACTCTGTTCAGTACAAGGTGAGATTATAAAATAATGTCCCACATGTGGATTATAAAATGGATATTTTTAGATATATCTCATGGGCACATAGTTCTATATATTTAACCCTGTGAAGACATAAAAATATCTAATATTTATATAAAGTTTTATGGTTTCTAAAGTAATATAAATATAATTACTTCATATGTACTATATATGTAATATATAAACATATTATATATTGTATTTATGCATACACATGTATGGGAATATATTTATATTTACACATACATACATACACACTTACATACTTATTGGAAACTTGTAACAACCCTATGATATTATTGCTGTTATTTGTCTTAGTCTTACTTTGCAGACTTGCAGAAACTGACAATCCAAGAAGTCAAGTAACTCACTTATCATCACATAGTTATAGTTAGTAAATGTTGTGGTTTAGATTCAAACCATGATCCCTTCTGACTCAGAGGCCAGCATTCATTCAATGAATGGCATTTTTTAAACCTATATAAAATTAAAAACATAGGGTTAAAAATGAGGAACTGAAATCCAAGAAAATTATTTACACATGGTACTTTTAATATGATTATGTCATTGATTTTCCCCATCATAAAATATGGTTTTGTGTATGGAGTAATAGACATCCTCAGTCTTTCAACCATTCTTTGGGCTGACTGCATTTTTCCTGTGCATCCTTGTGTCCTCAAGGAGGTCACAATCTAATTGAAAAGGAAAATAAGCAAAGAAATATTTACAATTGTACAAACTATATCCAGGATAAATAGGAAACAAGAGAGGTAAGGGAGAAGAGGTAAGAGGGGTTAATTCAATTGGGACTTAAAAGAAGCTAGGGAAGTTAGTAGGCAGAGATGAAGGTAGAGCGTATTCTAGAAATGGGGGAAAAATTTGAGCATATGATTTAAGACTGGGCAAATGACAATCTCTCATTGTCCCCAGATAACTTTCTAAAGACTAAGTTACGGAAAAATTTCTGATCTGTATTGTCAAATCAATTAAACAAATAATCCCTTACTGTGTTCCAGATAGTTCACTGGGATATGAAGATATAAATAAAATGATGAAATAGTCCCTGCCTGAAAGTGCTTGTATTTTACTAGTGGATGATTTACATATGTGTGGGGGAGGTGACACATACACATATGAATAAGTAGAAAGTATATAAATATATACAAATTAATTCTATGGGAAGAACACAGGTCTAAAATGAAGGACTGTGTTAACAAGAGAATAGGATTTCAAGAATGGTACGGTAGAGAAAAGGGGGATAAGGAAAAGAAAATTATAGTACTGATATGAGCATGCATGAGGGGAAATGGAGTGATCAGTGAAGGGATAGAAAGATATTTCATCTAAAATGACTACAGACTATGTATAGTACTTGGGAATCTACCTGCTAAGACAAAACCAGTAACCATGTGAACACAATTATAAAATATATTTCATACAAATAAAGACAGAGCTAACCATTTGGGAAAAAAAATTTAATTGCTCATGGGTAGGCCCAGCCAATATAGTAAAAATAACAATTCTAACTAAATTACTTTACATATTCAGTGTGATACCAAACTACCAAATAATAATCTTATAGATGTAGAAAAAAAATAAGAAAAATCACCTGTAAGAACTAAAGGCCAAAATATCAAGGAAATCAATTAAAGGAAATGTAAAGGAAGGCAGCCTAGCAGTACCAGATTTCAAACCAGATTGCAAAGCAATAATGAGCAAAACAATCTGGTACTGACTAAGAAACAGAGTGCTTGAACAGTGGAATTGATTAGGTTCATAATATAGAGTAGTGAATGACCATAGTAATCTTCGGTTAGAGAAATGCAAAGTTCCATTAAAATCTTCATTTGACAAAATTTTCTATGAAAACTGGAAAGCAGCTTGTCAGAAGCTAGTGATAGATTAACATCTCACACCATATACCAAGATACAATCAAAACAGGCACATGATTTAGACATAAAGATTAGACATTACATTAATCAAATTAGGAGAACATGGAAAAAATTACCTGTCAGATCTAAAGGGAAGTATTTATGACCAAAAAAAAGATAGAAAGGATCAGTGGGGAAAAAAAGGAATTTTGATTACAAGAAATTAAAACCTTTTTGCACAAACAAAACTAAAAAGTCAAAATTAGCAGGAAATCATGAAATTGGGAAAAAATTACAGTAAATTTCTTTGATAAAGACAGTTTTACAAATATATAGGAAAATTGGGGCAGCTAGGTGGCACAGTGGCACTGGCACTGTATTCAGGAGGTCTGAGTTCAAATCTGGCCTCAGACACTTGACACTAACTAGCTGTGTGACCTGGGCAAGTCACTTAACCCTCATTGTCCTGTCCCCCCAAAAATGTGGTCATACAAATATATAGGAAACTGAGCCAAATTTATAAAAATAAGAGCAATTCCCCAAATGATAAATGGTCAAAGGATATGAACAATTAGGTTTCAAAAGAAGAAATCAAATCAATGGGTAGTTATATAAAAACATTCCAAAATCATTAATAATTAAAGAAAGCCAATTAAAACAACTCTGAGTTACATCTCATAACAATCAGATTGGCTAACATGACAAAAAAAATTAAAGTGACAATGCTGTAAGGGATGTGGGAAAATAGGTACAGTAATATATCATTGGGGATTTGTAAATTGGTTCAAGAATTTTGGAGAACTGTTTGGAAATGTATCTAAAAGTTGTAAAACTCTGTATATCTCTTGACCCTGTAATACCACTACGACTAGGTTTATATTCCAAAAAGATTAAGGAAAAAAGGAAGAGAGAGAGAGGGGGAGGAGAGAGGGGAGGGAGAGAGACAAAGACAGAGACAGACACAGAGAGACAGAGGGATAGAAAGACAGAGAGACAGAGGCAGACAGAGACAGACAGATATAAAATATTTACAACAGATAAATTTTTGTGGTGCAAGGAATTGGAAATTGAAGGGATGACCATCAATTGAGGAATGATTGAACAAGTTGTGACATGTATGCAATTGTGATGTAATGCTATTGGAATATAAGAAATGATGAAAGTTTCAGAAAACCCTGGGAAGAATTAAATGAAATGATGAAAAATGAAATTAGCAGAACCAAGAGAACATTGTACATAGAAATAGCAATATTCCAATCATTATCAATTGTGAAAAATTTAGCATCTCTGATTGGTACAATGATCCACAATAATTCCAATGGACCTGTGATTTAAAATGCTATTTGCTCACATACATAGGTATGAAAGGCATTATTAAGCCTACAGTACTATGTTTATATATTTTATTGCATAACATTGTGTAGTTTGTTAGAGCTACATAAGTGGTGAAAGTACAATGATTTATGCTTAGGCAAGTTTCAGGACCTCTTGCTTGACACATTGATCTCACCAATGTTTTGAGCCCCACAGATCAAGAACTGTTATGAAATTCTCTGCTTAATTTTATTTTTTAAAATTCTGAATCAGAATGAAGAGGATTTCTTTATAGAGATCAAATTTAATATATATTATATATTATTTGTCCAAGTCCTGAAGTTCCTTCCTATCTGTAATCCTGAGTTCACTAAGAATGTTTTTTCATTAGTCACCACATAAAGAGAGATCAAATAGTTGAGTAGCACTGTTCATGAAAATCAATCTCCTCTTTACTGAATCCTTCTCTTTGGACTTGGCAGCAATACAATTGGAGGGTGGTCTTTTTGACAATGTAACTGACTCTACCCTTCTTTGGGCTCCCTAAATTCATCTTCCCCTCTTTTAAAAAATGCTATTTGCTTTTAGGATGTGAACTGATGGAATATTTTTTTTTTGGTGGGGCAATGAGGGTTAAGCGACTTGCCCAGGGTCGCACAGCTAGTAAATGTCAAGTGTCTGAGGGCAAATTTGAATTTAGGTCCTCCTGAATCCAGGGCACTAATGAATTCTAAGTGCAAATTGAAGGACACTTTTAGTTTATTTTTCTTAGAGGTTTTTTTTTTTTGCAACATGACTTAACATGGAATTATTTTTCATGACCACATATTTAATTGATATCATATTGCTTGCATTCTTGATAAATGGGGCAGGGACTGGGGAAGGGAGAGAATTTGGAATTTTACAAAATGATAAGAATTAATAAACAATAATGAAAATGGAATCAATTTTAAAAATAATTTATACACCTGTAGTCTAGTTTTCCTGAATTCAATAGTCTTTTTATCCACTATTCCATAGTGTCAAGACCAAGCCCAATAAATTTGACTTAAGATTAAAAATCTGCGTATCTACTGTGTGATGCAAAAATGTCTGATTTTTTTTCATGTTTTGTTTCCAGATGCCTTGTTTGAATTTCATAGCTTATACCCACTTCATTTGGTCATTGTAGCCCTAAATTTTCTTATATGTCGTCATCTAGACACATTTTCCAGGGCCTTTTGTCAAATATTCACTAGCTCTGGTAAGTCACTTGTACCAGGGCTATATTCAATTCCTATCCATAGGGTATTCCTTAATAGTTCTACTTTCTACCTCTTGTTCCTACAATGGAAACAGTCTCCACATACACTGCTATGGGCAAGTCCTGAAATATTTTTACACTTTCTGTCAAGTATCATGGAAGAAGGCATTTGTTCTTAATGGTTATAGCAGATGCCAGCTTCATCACATATTTCTCTTATAGTATAATTCGTCTGCCAGTTGTATTCGTTCACTACATCAAAATCATAGAGTACTTTTCACAATTCTCCTCTAAGTGTGACCATCTACTTTTCAAAATCATTTGAGATACCTGCTCTGATTTTATTTTTCCTGTCATTTTTAGGTATAATTTTTGAGTCAAGGTTATATAAAAAACTTGGTGACTGATTGGACTGAAGCTTTTCAATGACCTCATATGTTTCAAGTTTTCCCCTTTCAGATTTTAGTGGTTTCTTGAATAGATATCTTGTTTTACCTAATTTAGGTTCATGAAGTGGTTGTCATTGTCATTTAATGATTTCCTAGTACTATTTGACAATGTGTTGATGTGTAACTTGGGAGCTTAGGGAACTATTGGGGGTTGGGAGGAAATGATCTTACTTAAAACTTCTCAATTGTGTTTTGATATAGTATTCATATATAATGCAACTCTTCATGCCTTCAGTCCATCTCCTGTGTTCTCATGGTTTGCATACTTAAGTGGTAAGTACCACCTATACTGAATCATTCTTTTATATTTTTTTTTTGGTGGGGCAATGAGGGTTAAGTGACTTGCCCAGGGTCACACAGCTATTAACTGTCAAGTGTCTGAGGCTCAATTTGAACCCAGGTCCTCTTGAACTCAGGGCCAGTGCTCTATCCACTGTGCCACCTAGCTGCCCCCAAATGATTCTCAATGGGTCAGATGTTGCTATGTCTGATTCATTCCAATGTGCTAATAGAACAAAAAAGAGAGGTACTTGCTTCACTGTACTCGGTGTCAATAGATCACCATGACTGTTCGGTGCAGGAATAGCCTGTGATGCTATGCTGGCCAAATCATTTCATAGATTCATAGGAGCAATTTCACCACAATGCCTGGGGTGCCAACCTAATCAGTGATAGCACCAAAGCCCAATAGTAAATAATTTTAGGGCTCCTGCCAGGACTTCACAGATGCTTTCTTTACAATGGTCTCCGGGCATACAGTCTCTACTAGATATCATCCTGGCTGGCCTTCCTTTGCTTTGCCACTACCTACCCCCTCACCCCTAAGGTATAGAATTCACAACATGGATGGTGGATTAGGCTTTGTGGAAAGAAATTTTGTTTTCAAAATGAACAAAATCATCACCATCATTTTTTATCTTTACTCTTATGACTATAATTATATTATTTATAGGACCCAGATCATTAATTAGGTCACATTCATACATACTTTATAGAATACAAAGTACTATGGAATAGACAGAGTAAATATTATTATTTCATGACGGTGTGGGTCTCTTGAGTCAGTCAATCAATTATCATAGCCCACTTAAGGTAAGTGACAAGATGCTACACACTGATACCTTTGTCTGGTGAGAACAATCAATCAAGATGTATGAATAAGAATTAGACATCAATCAATCAATCATGGGCTTTAGACTTTTTTTAAAATCCTTGATCAATTTAGAAGTCCTTGAAAAACCACTAGATGAAGTGAAATGATGACACACAAGGGTATGTTTAGATTATTTGAGGAAATTCTTCATGTCCTGTGGATTTTCTATAAAATAGAACCTAGGATTTGCAACTTGGGGATATGCCATCATTGAAGAAGCCTGTAACCAAGCCCCAGGAGAAAGCAATACTTAGGAGGTGAAGAAAAGATCCTTAGTCTTGACCTCTTTTCTTCATGAGGAACTTGTGAGCTTTGGCAGTTCAAAGGATTTTGGATTTCCTATTAGTATCTTAGTTCTAGCACTTTCCCTGAAAGAGCTGGTACAATGTTTGCATTGAGAACAGAGAAAAAGCTATACATACTAAGAAATATAGCTTCAGCACTCCATGTAGAGTCCAGCATAAAATTTACACCATATGGGGAATTTATGATTACTCTAAAAGAAGAGAAAAAAAACTTCCCGAAACTGGGAACTTTGAGTTATCATTTTGCTGCATGTCCTCCAAAGTACAGCTAGCTAGTGCAATGGAGAGAGTGCTTGGCCTAGAGTCAGAAAGACTCATTTGCCTGACCTCAAATCTGGCCTGAGAAACTTACTAGCTCTGTGACCCTGGGAAGTCACTTAACCTTCTTTGCTTCAGGTTTTTCAACAGCAAAATGTGCTAGAGAAGACAATAGCAAGCCACTCCAGTATCTTTGCAAAAGCAAAACAAATTGGGTCACAAAGAGTTGGACATGATTGAAATGAATAAACAACAAAGGTTCAGCTACATATTGAATGCAAATTCTATCTGAACAGTAGACTGCTTGCAAAGTAGCCATATTACATATAAAATGTGGTATAAGGTTTTGTATAAAATGACTCAGACTGTAGCTGAATCATGATTTCCTCTTCTAGGGTAGAAGGACTATGGGCTAGAAGTATAGAATACATTGTTGTAAATAATTAAAACCTTTAACTGCCTTGCTTTAGTCTTTGTTTTGGGACAGGATTCTTTTGGGGGAGGAGTGAGATTGGGAAATCATGATGACATTCAGAAATTAAAAAGGAATACATAAAAATAAGATATAAAAGAAATAAATTAATAATTGACTTGAGATATGACCAGTGGCCCAAATGGTGTCTTCTTAACCTTTTATTCTCTGTTTTTATGTCATACTTGTAACATTTGTGCTTGGGTGATGTTAAATTGAGCCATATGTAAATTTCTTTTAGAATTACCACTTTTGGCAGCCAGTTCTAAGACTCATGCTACTGTAGTATTAAAGTGCTCTTGTGAATTGTCTAATTGACAGATGAGACTAGTTTATGGCGAGCCCTTTCTCTAGGCTCAAAATATTAAGTTTTAACTTAAGTGTGGTTTGCAAATAAGTTTGGGGCTTCTGCAAACCTTATTTAATGCACTGAGCTGTTCTTTTTGGAGTCCCATCTCCACTCAGGAAACTGATTGGCTTGCTTGTATAAACCACAGTTATGTATTTTTATGTTCTACTGAATTACAAACCTGCAAGGTGGCCTAAAGGCAAATTTTTATTTTATTTAAAAAAAATCACCTCTTTTTTTTCCTTTGGGCTTTAAAAATTCATTTTATAATAAATCGGACTGAGAATGTAGTTTATGACCAATAAATCTGTACAATATTTGTAAAAAAGAGGGCAGTGTCATGGTATGGGTAGTAATGCAACTTTCAGTTCAAGCTCTAAGTCAAAACATAAACATGTACACACCCTACATAAATATACAAATAAAAATATGGTTCCTTGAATCTCTGTTAATTAAAAAACATACCAACATTTAATGTAAATCATTCCTATTTCTTTGTTCTCTGTCATGTCTGTGTTTATTGGGCATTATATAAATATCACATCATCATCATAACAACAATTGAAATACATGTAAACTGTAATGTTTGTAAATAAATTTAGATGGTCCATATTAATTTAATTAACAAGCATTTATTTATCACCAACTATTTACCAGACTGGGTGTTAGGAACTAGACATAGAATGATTAAAGCAAAATGACCTTTCTGCTTTCAAAGAAGTCACCTTCTATCAGAGACACTGTGTACACTGGGCCTCATTTTATTATCTATAAGGTGGTAAGAGAAGGACCATTATGATGCAGTGAAGAGAATTGGTCTTCAAGGTAGAAAGACCTAGGTTCAAGTTGCATCTCTGACAGAGTCTTTCTATGAGACCTCGAAACAGTCCCAACCCCTCAGTGCTCTCTGAAAACTCTAAGACTTAAGTCACAGGGAAGGTGTGTTTACAGAGGAATTTTCCTAAGGAGTTCCCAACACCAATAAAGTCATAGATTCAGTCCCAAATTCCTATGAGGTAGTGATAATATAGCTGTAGGTACCAATACCTACTTCCCTGGATAATTGGGAAGCTCTTATAAGATAAGGTGTATTAGGCATTTTGCAAACTTAAAAGCATTATGGAAATGTCATTTGATGGTTTTGTTACTTATTCCCTATGTGAGTTTGCAAAAGTAATATTGCAGCACTGACCCTCATTTGTTTATTTGTTTTTTTTCAACACACATATAAAACAAACCTTAAAAATGCAAATGCGGACTCTGTTTATACTTTTCCTATCAATTCATCCATCTTTCAATGATTCAAAAGTCTTCATAAACTTCCCAAAGATTTGGGAATTACAAAGACAAAAGAAAAATAGTCCCTACCCACAATGAATGTTTGCAAAGATAGGGGTTGGGGGAAGTTCAGGGACATGGGATATTACATATAACATAACTTTTTACCCCTAAGTGTTAGGAAACTCTCTAGGACTGTAAGTTGCAAAGAAGGTGATAGTTTATATTGGTAAATGAAGTTTATCACTAGGAGTTCTCTAAATGAATAAAATCACAGATCTAGTCCAAAATATAAAATGGTTATTTGATTTTGGACATATTTTTAAAATTATTTTCAATAAATGTGTGCATATACACATGCATATTTATATACAGTATCTACATAGATACTTGATAGAGATGTATCTAAAAGATCCATTATGTTTTAAGATTTTAAGTATATACAAACATACATTCATTGTTCAAATTCATGAATATGTAGCATATATTTAGTATCTATGTATCTATGATTGCATATGTTATATATTGTTTATAATATCTATTTATTGTATAGTAACAAAAAAACAATACTCTAATATTGAATTCCAAGACTTTGGTTTCTATACCTACATAACAGGAATTGTGTTCATAGCTCACAAAATCGCAAGAGCATTGAAACACTAGTCAACAGTTTAAAAGCTCCGTGTAAAGCCACGCACGTTTGTATTATAATTACCTTCTTAGATCCTTTTATTTATTCACTTAGACTAGTTCTAATAATCCCATATTAGATTATTATACCATATGGAATTTGAATATTGTGAAGTTTGCGAGTCATAAAATCTGGGCAAACTTTCCCTGTCCCCAAGATGTATCTATTTGACTATTAAAAGACATTCTACCATGCATTCAGGCTATGTGCCCCTGTAAAGCTTCCCATTTAGAAATATTTGCTTTTATACTTGGGAGAACCCTCACTTGGGGTTTGCAAATCATCTATAACTTAGTAGATAAGCCTGACAGGTTGCCTTGATGTTGTAAAATATTTTTGATAACTAGCTTAAATTTGGGGGGGCTAAAGCTGACTGGAGGACTAATCTGGGACTTGTGACTATTTGGCTATCTGACTTCGTTAATTTAATGTGGGCCGTTTATAAAGTTCCACCACACTGCTCCCAAACTGATAGACTAAAGATTAAGAAGCCTCTTAACCACATAATCAAAGCAGAGTTTATTTATGAGATACTATTTAAAATTAGGAATATAGGGAAATAAAGTGTACAACCTGACTGCTTTCCTGTGGTCTCTTTCCACTGCTTCTCTTGCATCTCTTTCCTCTCTTTCGCACCTGCTGAGCTTCGAACTTCTTGAATACAATAAGGGCCTTAGCCGCCTCTGGCCTCAGGGCACGTTACACTTTCCCTGCTTTGTATTAAGGCCTGTAACCTTGTCAGACCCAGCTCTCCTTTTCTGAGCCGAACTCTCCTCCGTCCTTGTCTGGGCTCCCCTCTACTCAGCCTCTCTCCTAGTCCTTCCTCAAGTCTCCTTCCTCTAGTCTCCTCCATCCGTCTCCTTCCTCGCTCTAGTCAGCTGTTCTCTCCTTAATCTTGTCTCTCTATCTAGTCCGTCCTCGCTCCTTCTTTCAGTCTATCTCCCTCTAGTCTCCTTCCTTGCTCTAGTCAGCCGGTCTCCTTAATCTTGTCTCTCTATCTAGTCCGTCCTTGCTCCTTCTTTTTCTAGTCTGTCTCCTTTCTCCTTCCTCCTCTAGTCAGCCGCCCTCCCCCTAGTCCGTCTCCCAGGTCTATATATACACCTTTTCTTCTCTCCACTCAAATCTCGGGGCTTCCTTCGCCCCCACAGACCAAGCTAATCCGCCAGCCAGAGCTGCGGCTGGGGGGGGGGCGGGGTGCGCTCCAAGTTTCACGTGCCTCAGCACAGGCTATCCGGATCCGCTCAGGTCAGAGGGAGCTCGGGGCTTTTTTTCCCCCCCAGCTGTCTGACCTGGCGTCTTGTATAGCCCACGGGGCTTTTTCACTCAGCTGAAGCTGAGGAGGAGGGGGGAGACCCTGAGGGCCTAAGGCTTTCTAATCTCAGCCTAAAGGTAGGGTCCCCAAATCAAAATAAATTTCCACAATGTTCAATGAGGTTTGGACTTGCCTGTGGTGACAAGACTACTAAATTTCATATGCACATTTTCAACCTCAGTCCTTGGGAATCCAAGTCTAACACCCTATTCACTACATCATGTTGTTCTTTTTCAACACTTAGAAATGTGGCTCATAGTTAAAATGACATTGCAAAGTTCTTTAGATTTTCAAACATCATTCATAAGTTATTAATCACAGCTCACTTTTATAGAACATTTAAAAATCGGCAATGCACTTGATTATGTTTTATTGGAGACAATCAGTGTAAAATGACTTACCCAGGATCACGCAACTATTAAGTGTCTGAGAGTAGATTTGAATTTGGGTCCTCATGACTCTAAGGCTAGTGCTATACCTACTATGCCACCTAGCTACCTGAGGGTTTTTCTTTTTTTTGGTTTGGTTTTGCTTTGGTATTTTTGTTTTGTTTTGTTTCTTTGTACTTGAACTCCACTGGCTGATTTAATCTCCAGAACAACATATGGGTTGAGTGTTATCATTATCTCCATCTTTCATTTGAGAAAAGTGAAGTTCAGAGAGGCTAAGCCCCCGTCCAGCATTTGTCTAAAATAGGATTCAAACTCAAGTTTTCTGGGTCCTCTTTCCACTACACTACACTGCCTCCACAATTGTTGATCCTACACAATTGTTTTCTATACTGAGTATATAAAAGATAAAGTACTATATACTAAGCTCATGTTTGAAGACCTTGGAAATCCTTTGTTTAAATGCTCTCCTGCTATTTCTGATTTGTTTTTCAGAGAAGAGAAAGACAACAGAAGTCAACAAGAACATATTTCTAGCCTAGCTAGAACATTTTAATGAATATGGTAAGTAATATTTTTTATTGAAAAAATATTTTTGTGAATATCTTAAGTGAAATCTAATTTTCTTTGGGTTGTTCTAAGTACTGATTTTAGGGAACAGGAAGGACTAGATTTGCCATCAAAAGTGAATTCGGGGGTAGCTAGGTGGCGCAGTGGATAAAGCACTGGCCATGGATTGAGAGGACCTGAGTTCAAATCCGGCCTCAGACACTTGACACTTAATAGCTGTGTGACCCTGGGCAAGTCACTTACCCCTCATTGACCCGCAAAAAGGGGAGAATTCAAGTTCTACCTTTCCCTCTTGCTTTGATATAGTCACATGCCCTCTCCAAGCCTCAGTTTGTTTTTTCACTTATTTTTGATAAAGAATAATAATAGTTATCATCTATCCAAAGGCACAGGTCAAAATCCTACAACTGCCAGATGATTTATTATTATTAAGAATGATGACTGGGTCTATGATTTCATTGGTGTAGGGAATTCCCAGAGGAGGAAGTTTCTTCTAATTCAGATCTGTACCTTTTCTTGGAGTTGCCTGGGAACAGCAAGATGTTTATGACCTGCTTGGTATATTTCAGAGATGGTACTTGAGCCTAAGACTTCCTGGTTCCAAGGCCAGTTATCTATCCACTATGCTATACTACACTTATTTTTTCCTGAAAATGAAAAAATACATTCTGCAATGTTTGAGTAATATTGAGGAGTCAAGGAGAGTATCAGTGTTCTAAAAAAAATAATCTAACGAGTAAAAGGTATCACGAGAAAAACGAGAAACAGAGTTGAGGGAGAATCACGTAGGACTTGAGAGGAGTGGTGGACAGGCATGTTTGAACTTTTCTACCTGCCTTCTTCAAGTAATGAATTCCATATAATAGAATTGTATATCTCATTATTAACTCTTAACGCATAGAATAGAGTAGCTTTAACCTTCAGGAAGGTATAATCAGAGTTAGGGAGATATAATTTCAAGAGATATTACATCAGAAAGGTTAAGTGGTAAGGGAAAAGACAAAGATTTTGACAATTTAGACTTGATATCAAGGGTGGGTAGAAGAAAAGGAACAAACATACAAAAAACTTCTTAACAAATAGAATTGTTCAGAAGTAGAATGGGCTCCCTTTCTTCAGAGACATTCAAAGAGAAGGTGCATGGCCACTTGGCTGGTTTAGTAAGGCAGGCACTGTTTTCATATACTAGTTGGACTAGATAGGTGCTGAGGTCCCTTTCAATTCCCAAATTCTGTGATTCTTAAAAATATGTTGTAATCTTTTTTATGTTCCCTCCATTGATATAGATTGGAACCCATTCATTTCTACCCATTCTATGTGACTCTTATCCACTAAGAAAGTTCACTCAATGCATTGGGAGCATTCTCCTTAGCTTTCTTCTGACATTGCAAGAATACCAGTGACGCATATTTAGGTGAAAAATTAATGGAAGAAAACATAAAAAAATAACCTCAACCTAAATATGACTGGGAAACTGTATGGTAGAACAGTCAAAGATTTGAACATGGGACTTTGAAGACCTGAAAACTTATTGGCTCTGTAACCATATGTTTCAGAATAGATGTATTGTGGGGCAGCTAGGTGGCGCAGTGAATAGAGCACTGGCCCTGGAGTCAGGAGTACCTGAGTTCAAATCCGGCCTGAGACGCTTAACACTTACTAGCTGTGTGACCCTGGGCAAGTCACTTAACCCCAATTGCCACAATAAAAAAAAAAAAAAAAAAAAGAATAGATGTATTGTAAAAGTTTCCTTCTCTGAGAATAATTCTTCTTCTTCTTCTTCTTCTTCTTCTTCTTCTTCTTCTTCTTCTTCCTCTTCTTCTTCTTCTTCTTCTTCTTCCTCTTCTTCCTCTTCTTCTTCCTCTTCTTCTTCCTCTTCTTCTTCCTCTTCTTCCTCTTCCTCCTCTTCTTCCTCTTCCTCCTCTTCTTCCTCTTCCTCCTCTTCCTCTTCTTCTTCTTCTTCTAGTAACTATGAGTCTAAGTTGTCAAACTAGTCTGCTCTGAATCATCTCTACATCACTTTTTTGTGTTATCCATACTTTATGCATGTGTGTATAGGCAGCTGGGACCATGTATTTAATTAGTGTCTACTTTAATAGATTCTATCTGCTATGAGTTTCTGAAAATATTGAGTTAAGTATTCTTTCTTAAATGTAACTAGATTTGTGGATAAACATAGGAACTTTTTTCCCCTCTATTATCCTCATTTATTTTCAGTTAAAAGTCATTGTTAGATTTTCAGGAATTCAGAAAAATATATTCTTCCCAATTCTAGATGGATAAACTCTACATCTTTTGCCAAGTTCTCATCATTCCTCTTCTGTTAAATTTTAATAGTTTGACCTGCACTAAGACTTTGGGATATGCTGTTTTTAAGGCCATGATCCAGAAATATAAATCTCATTTTCAGACACCATTATCTTGATTGAACTTTTAGAATGTAACCTCCTTGAGGGCAAAGGTTAACTTTTCTTTTGCCCTTTGAATGTGCTTGACAAATAATAAATTATTAATAACTTTTCATTCATTACTTCATCCATTCATTCATTCCACTTGTGAAATTTCCACTACTCTGCTATATTCAGACATTTGAAATATTGTGTTCAAATTCGGATTATATGTTTCAGTACAATCTAAAAAGCAATCTGGAAGAAAAAGGGGGCATCCAAGTGTTGAAAAAACTTCACAAAATGAGAGACAACTGAAGGACCAGAGGATATTTATCCTTCTGAAGCAAAGACCGATTAGTTGGTTAGGGGTCTTGGGGGGGTTGGAAGGTAGATACAAAAAGACACTAGTGCCTGTGACATATTTTGATGAATTGTCATGTAGAAAAGGAATTAATTAGATATGTTCTATGTAGCACTAGAAGAAAAATAAGGAGCAACAAGTGTTGCATTTATATAAAAAGTGTTGGGGAGATTAAGTATATAATTTCTAAAAAATAAGAAGTATACAAAAATCACATAGACTTCATTAGGAGTCAGTGGGTTTCTCTTCACTATCTCACTTCATCCATCAGAGAATGAATGTTCTCTTGCAGCAATGTTATGAAGGGAAAATTAGCTAAGTATTCCTTGGACTAAATGACATGTATGTTTTCTTTCAACTTTGAAATTCTGTGGTTTTGATCATAGAAATCACTATAAACTCAGGACATACGTTTTTTCTAAATGCTGCATTAAATTCTAGGTAGCAATGTTCATATGGTATATTTGTATCCTTGTGTTACCTAGAGGTGATACAACCTTCAACTGACCAGTAAATCAGAAATAGTCATGCTATTGGAGAACTCCTATTCTAAAGGGACCATCTCTCAATATTTCAAAGTCCCCTCAATAACACATTTTGGAGGTAACCATATTAAAATAAATAAAATCCATTGGCTGTTATTTTTCAATTTTACTCCTCTTTTCTGCTTTGGTTCAAATTGAGTTATGGCGCCAAGACATTTTCTTTTTATATAACTAGAAGTAGGAAACAGCAAACATTTTCTAGTAAAGTCAATTCTGAGTGCTCTGAATGTTTTTCAACCTAATTATTATATTGAAGTTCAACAATGCATGTTTCCCCATCATGAATCAAAATATGAAGCATCAGCTGGGAGCATTGTACAGTGGCGGCTTTATGAGCCCTACCATGAGAGAAATGTTAAATTTTCCATTATGGTTGTTTTTCTGGAAAGGGCAGAAGTCAATTACCTCCTACTCAGTAACGCTTGTGATGGCTTCATGGAAAGAGGTAACTTTTCCTGTGAAAACAGAACTCTTTCTTATTACAACTGAAATATTTCTGTACCAGTAACAGTAGAGGAAGGTCAAGACTCAGTTTCTACATTTGGCCATCATTGTCTTCCAGAATTTCAGAGGCAGAATGGCACATCCCTTATTGAAATTGAAAGAAGACTTGGCCGTCTAAAAACAGACAAATGATGACTTTTATGTTTTAATGTGTCAATACTAGTTAGTCTTCCAAATGAAAGTCTATGAGCCCTTAGAATTTGAGAATATTTAAAGAAAATGTGCTGTAGGAATGTAACAAAATATTGATGAACCATAAGAATATATTTTATGTATATAAACATATAGATATATGAACTTATAAAAAATTAGAAAATCATAGGAAGATTTAATGAATTTAAACAGAGTAAATTAAGCAAAAGTAAGAACATATATATTTTTTTTCATTTATTTTATGTACCATATATATGTGTGTGTGTGTATATATATATATGTGTATGTATATATAGGTTATTTAAAATTAATGAAAAATTGGGGCGGCTAGGTGGCGCAGTGGATAAAGCACCGGCCCTGGATTCAGGAGGACCTGAGTTCAAATCTGGCCTCAGACACTTGACACTTACTAGCTGTGTGACCCTGGGCAAGTCACTTAACCCCCATTGCCCCGCCAAAAAAAAAAAAAAAAAAAAATTAATGAAAAATTAATTGAATCCAAAAAAAACCTAACCCTGTATAATAAGAAGGCTCAATATCAGCTTAAGAAAATAATTTTAAAAATATAACTGCTCTTCTTTTCAATGGTGGAGAAACTGGGTTTTGAATATTACCCATACCCTAAAAATTGATCACTGTATAGATTGGTTTTAAGTATTTTATTGTTTTTTCTATTTTTTTTTTGTTAAAAGCTACAGCTTATTCCTTCAGATGATAGTTTCTTTCCTTTTGAGATTTCTTTCTGTTTATTCTGTACAACCATTTTCTGCCCAGTTATTTAAATGTTATTTCGGCCATAAGAATATGAATTCCAGGGGGCAGCTAGGTGGCACAGTGGATAAAGCACCAGCCCTGGATTCAGGAGGACCTGAGTTCAAATCTGACCTCAGACACTGGACACTTACTAGCTGGACAAGTCACTTAACCCTCATTACCTGCCCCACCCCCCACACAAAAAGAATATAAGAATATGAGTTCCTGGATGGCAGGAACTGTTTTAACCTTTTTTTTTTCCCATATCCCCATTATAAAAGCATAGTCCTTGACACATATTAAATACTTAACAATTTATTTTTGGAGACAATCAGGGATAAGTGACTTGCCCAGGGTGACACAGTTAATAAGTGTCTAATGCCAGATGTTTTTTTTCTTCCTCCATTTAAAAAATAGTATTTTTTCCAATTATATGTAAATATATTTTTCAACATTCATTTTTGTAAGATTTTGAGTTCCGGGGGCAAAGCCAATATGGCAGAGGAAAGGCTGTGACTCCCACAAGCTCCAGATAAACCCGTCCTTTCATGCCCAAATAATGCGGTAAAAATCAAAACCCAGAACAGCCTAATGCACATAAGAACAGAGTGAGACTATTTCTCCACAAAAGAGGGCAATTCTGATCACCTACTGATCAGGCTGAACAGCTCAGCGCGTGGTCCGGACCCAGCCAGGGACACTGCTTCCAGCGCATGTCAGAGTCTTCAGCACCGGCAGCTTCTGAACCTCCTATCAAGAACTGGTGAGGGGATTCAGCGGTAGGCCGGGGTGAAGTGGAAGCAGTATCTACTGGAGTTGGGTCAAAGTGTCCTGGGTCTGAACCAGTGGGCTGAATCCAGTGGTGGTGGCCCAGTGGGGGAGGGGTAAAAGCACGTTAAGCTTCCAACCATAGAGAATCAGAGTTCAATCAGACTTCTGTTTCTGGGTCAAAGAGAAAGTGGCTGTGATTACTCACAAGCCAGGCAGGCTGACAAGAAGCCCAATCACCCCCTGAGCCACAATACATCCTCAGAAGAAGAAGATAATAATAGGGTCAAAGCTCCAACATCCAAAGCTTCCAAGAAAAATATGAACTCGTCTCAGGCCATGGAAGCTCTCAAAAGGGACTTTAAAGAGAAAGTAGGAAAGATAGAATGAAGATGTAGAGAAAGAGAGGAAGGAATGGAAAGAGAAATGAGAGCGATGCAGGAGAGTCATGAGAAAAAAGTCAATAGTTTGAAAAGCCAAATGGAAAAGGAGATTAAAAAACTGTCTGCTGAAAATAATTGCCTAAGAATTAGGATTGAACAAATGGAAGCTAGTGACCTTATGAGAAACCAAGACATAGTAAAGCAAATCCAATTGAATGAAAAAATAGAGGGCAATGTGAAATATCTCCTTGGAAAAACAGCTGAACTGGAAAATAAATCTAGGAGAGAGAATTTGAAAACCATTGGACTACCTGAAAACCATGACCAAAACAAGAGCTTGGAAACCATCCTCCAAGAGATTGTGAGGGAAAATTGCCCAGATATTCTAGAAGCAGAAGCTAAATAGAAATTGAAAGAATCCACCGATCACCTCCTGAAAGAGATCCCAAAAGAAAAACCTCCAGGAATATTATAGCCAAATTCCAGAACTTCCAGGTCAAGGAGAAAATATTGCAAGCAGCTAGAAAAAAGGAATTTAAATACTATGGAGCTCCAATAAGGATAAAGCAAGATCTACCAGCTTCTACATTAAAGGACCAGAGGGCATGGAATATGATATTCCAGAGGATAAAGGAACTGGGACTACAGCCAAAAATCACATACCCAGCAAAACTAAGCATCATCTTTCAGAGGCAAACATGGAATTTCAATGAGAAAGAAGACTTTCAGGCATTTGTTATGAAAAGACCTGAACTGAATAGAAAATTTGACTTTCAAATACAAGACCCTGGAGAAGCATAAAAAGATAAAAAGGAAAAAGACTTAATGAGGGATATTAAAAGATCAAACTATTCATATTCCTACATGGGAAGATAATACTTCAAACTCATAAGAACTATCTCAGTAAGGATTTAACAGAGAACAAAGATCTGAACTGAATATGAAGGAATGTTATGTTTAGTTCTTTGTGGGGTGTCTTATAACTGGGGCCTGATTTGGGCTTGGGGCTTCCTGGGTCCAGGGCTGGTGCATTGTCCACTGTGCCATCTAACTAACCCATAATAACACCCTTAAAAGAGGGTTGAGGTGTAGGAGAAATAGACTGGGGGAGGGGGAAGGAGAGAGATGGTCTGGGGAGAGGTTGTTCATATGAAGGAAACAAGAAAAAACTTATGGGGGGGGTGAAGAGGGGTAAGGAATTGGGGAGTGAGTGAACCTTAATATCATCAGAATTGACTCAAAGAAGGACTAACATACATACTCAAGTGGGTATAGTAATATATTTTGCCCTGAGGGAGGGGAGGGAGATAAGGAGGGGGAGGGGAAGGAGGGAAGGGCAGATTGGGGGAGAGAGCAGTAAAAAGCAAAATACTTTTGAGGACAGTAAAGATGTTCTGCATAATGGCACAAGTATGACATATTGAATTGCTTGATTTCATAGGGAGGGTTGAGGAGAGAGGGAGGAAGAAAATTTGGAACATAGAATTAGCTCAAAGACCTTAAACTCATCAGAGTTGGCTCATGGAGGGAATAACATTCACACCCAGTTGGGAGGAGTAATCTATTTAACCCTACAGGAAAGTATGAGGGGAAGAGGATAAGGAAGGAAGGGTGAAAAAAAAGGGAGTGCAGAGTAGGGGAGGGGACAGTCAGAAGTAAAACACTTCTGAGGAGGAATAGTTTAAAAGAAGATAGAAAATAGAGTACATATCATGGGAAGGGAACAGGATGGAAGGAAATAGTTATGATGATTGAATATAATGGCAAAACATATGGTACCTACTTTGCTGGGCTAATATGAAGTAAATTCTTTGTCAAGTTTAAGGTACTTTATTTTGGTTATGATGAACAGGATACTTTCAGAAAAACCTGGAAAGACCTACATGAAATGAAGCAGAGTGAGATGTACTGTATACAAAATAACAGCAATAGTATAAGATGATCTGCTGGGAAGCAAGTGGTTATTTTCAGCAAGGCAATGGTCCAATATAACCCTGAAGGACTTATGAAAATGGCAACCCATCTACAGAGAAAGAAGTGATAGTATCTGAAAATAGATGGAAACACATTTTTTTTCTTTTCTTTTCTTTTTTTTTTTTTGGTGAGGCAATTGGGGTTGGGTGGCTTGCCCAGGGTCACATGGCTGGTGGGTGTTGGGTGTCGGAGGCTGGATTTGGGCTTGGGTGCTCCTGGTTCCAGGGTCAGTGCTCTGTCCACTGTGCCACCTAGCTGCCCCTGGAAACACATTTAAAAAATTTTTTTTTTCTCTGACAATTCCTCAGTCTGAAGTTTTGGGAGTTTTTTGACTGTTTTCTCTCACAACCTAGCTTATGTGGGAATGTTTTCCATGACTACTCATGTATAACTTATTTTGAAATGCTCGAGTTCTAGTGGGTGAGGGGTGGGAATGGAGGAAGAAGAGAAGTTGGAATGCAATTTTTTAAAATTGATGTTAAAATTTGTTTTTACATATATTTTGGAAAATAAAATTCTATTCAAGATTCAAAAAAAAAAAAGATTTTGAGTTCCAATTCCCCCGCTTCTCCCTTCTTTCCTCCCTCCCCAAGACAGTGAGAAATTTGATACAAGTTATACAGTACAATTGTGTTGAACATATTTCTGCCTTAGTCATGTTGTTAGAGAAGAATCAGAACAAAAGGGAAAAACCACAAGAAAGAAGAAACAAAAACCCCAACAAAAATAGTGAAAATAGTATGCTTCAACCTGCATTTAGCTCAATAGTTATTTTTATGGATGTGGAGGACATTTTCTATCAGGCTGGAATTGTCTTGGGTTATTGTTTTGCTGAGAAGCTAAGTTTATCACAGCTGATCATTACACAATGTTGCTGTTACTTTGTACAATGTTCTACTGCCTCTGCTCACTTTACTCTGCATCAGTTCATGTAAGTCTTTTCTGGTTTGTCTATTTTTTTTCAATATTAATAGTATTTATTTTTTTCCAGTTACATATAAAGACAGTTTTCAACAATTTTTTTAGTGATGCAATTGGGGTTAAGTGACTTGCCTAGGGTCACACAGCTAGTAAGTGTTAAGTGTCTGAGCCTGGATTTGAACTCAGGTACTCCTGAATCCAGGGCCAGTGCTCTATCCACCGCACCACCTAGCTGCCCCCCTCAACATTTGTTTTTATAAGATTTTGAGTTCCCCAAGACAAAAAGCAAACTGATATTGTTTATATATGTACAATCACATTAAACATATTTCTACATTAATCATGTTGTGAAAGAATAATAATAAAAGGGGAAAACCTCAAGAAAGAAAAAATCCAAAAATGTAAAATTAGTATGGTTCAATCTGCATTCAGATTCCACAGATCTTTTTTTTCTGGTTGTGGAGAGCATTTTCCATCATGAGTCCTTTGGAATTGTCTTGAATCCTTGTATTGCTGAGAAGAGCAAAGTCTAGCAAAGTCTATCACAGTTGATCATCACACAATGTTGTTGATAACTGTGTACAATGTTCTTTTAGTTTTGCTCATGAAATGAGCATAAATTCACCATAAATTCATGTAAGTCTTTCCAGGCTTTTTTTTTTCTGAAATCAGACTGCTCATTATTTTTTATAGCAAAATAGTATTCTATTACATGCATATGCCACAATTTTTCAGCTCTTCCCCAGTTGATGGGCATCCCTTTAATTTTCAATTCTTTGTCCCCACAAAAAAGCAGTTATAAATATTTTTTGTACATGTAAGTTCGTGTCCCCTTTGTATTATCTCTATGGGTTATAGACCTAATAGTGGTATTGTTGGGTCAAAGTATATGCACAGTTTTGTAGCCCTTTGGGTCTAGTTCCAAAAGCTTGGAATGGTTGGATCAGTTCACAATTCTACCAACAATGCATTAGTGTTCCATTTTTCCTACATCTTCAAAAGTTATCATTTTCCTTTTTTATCATATTAGCTAATCTGATAGGTATAAGGTGGTACATAAGAGTAGTTGTTAATTTGCACATCTCTAATCAATAGTGATTGAAAACAATTTTCATATGACTATATATAGCTGTAATTTCTTTTTTTTTGGGGGGGGGGCAATGAGGGCTAAGTGACTTGCCCAGGGTCACACAGCTAGTGAGTGTCAAGTGTCTGAGGCCATATTTGAATGCAGGTCCTCCTGAATCCAAGGCAGGTGTTTTATCCACTGTGCCACCTAGTTGCCCCCTCTTTAATTTCTTCATCTGAAACCTGCCTATACATATCCTTTTGCCATTTCTCAATTAGGGAATGACTTGTATTCTGATTAATTTGATTTAGTTGTCTATGTAGTTGAGAAATGAAGACTAAGGCTAGATTTGAACTCAGATACTTCTGACTCCAGGGCCAGTGCTCTATCCACTGTGCCAACTAGTTGCCCCTTAACAAAATGCTTTTTGATGAACTGGTTAATTTTAAAGTAGAAGAGGTAGAGGAATATATTCAGAACTGAAACAATAAAGACAACAATTTTAAACAAATGAACAAAAAAAAAACCCAAAGCTTTTAACATTTTTAATGAGAAGAAAATCAGGGGATAACATCCAGAAATGCCTTTGGATCCACTCCTCAAGGAATTGGAAGCTTTTGTTTTCCCCAACAATTCTGAAGAAAAGCACAATGGGTTTGCCAAAGATAAGGACTAGAAACATCATTTTTCCCATCCTGGGTATCCACAGATATTTAAGACAAAACATCAAGTAGCAGATGCTGAGTTAATAGCAGTGTTTAAGCATCTCCTACCCTGAATGTTTCAACAGCAGGGGGTCACCTATTGAAAGCCATGCTTGCAAGGTTATTCCCATCAATTTCTCTCCTTAATCTCCTTGATTATTGGTCCAGTAGTATTGAGTGAGGTTACAGAGATACACAGTGCCATTTAAAGGGCAGAGAACAATGTCAGTGGTAATGCAGTCACCAGAGAAGATAAATGAAATGATGGGAGTATGAATGTATTTAGCAAGCAGATTTCAGAACATAACTCCAAGTTTAGCCACCCATCATCAGTCAGCTTTTCTTGCCGTGAGCAATGGGTACAATGTTCATCTGTCAACAAGTCAAGTGTTTCATCAACTTAGTTTCTTTCCTTTGTTACACTGATTATGTGTTTCCATTTGTGGCTGTTTACTACTATTTATTCTCTATGTTAACTAGCATCTTTGACTAAAAAACATAAAAGCGAGCAAATGCTGGTGTATGTCAAAGTGATAGGCGGGTGGTCCCTACCACCCCACTGCTTTCTTTGTTTTGCAGTGTTCATTTTAGAACTGTTAACACAGGGATATTTATTACCTTTGCCAGATGTGAGAAAGCCACCTGTCTCCTTTTATTCTGACATGTAGGAAGAATAGTCAAAGATCCAATAAGAGGAGAGAATGATAATTTTTTTCTCTCTGGGGGAATTATGGAATATCTGTATTATGCCAATTTTTGGTAAGTGTTCCTGCTGTTGAGATTATTCTAGTTTTGTAAGGACGTTTTGGGTGACTCAGATGTCATATAGTTCCCAAAGTTACATCAATTCAAATATTTAGTTGCCTTCTAAATTTGCATGGTAGTAGAAGGTACCACTTAAGAACAGTATGCCATCGTGCACTATATTTCCCATCCCCATGATGCATTATTTCTCTTTTTTTGTTAGGATATATATATATATATATATATATATATATATATATATATGATATAATTCTCCTAATTCTCCAGAAACATCTGGCATTATTTTAGCTTAACTACAAAAACAATTTCTGGACCTAAAACCTTGCTATTTTCTTATTCTATGCGCAACTTATATTTTCATGGGTTATTGCTAAGAATTAGAGCCACAGGCAAAATCAAGATTTTCCACTACCTGCAAAGAGAAACATTCTGGGGAGACAGGACAAGAGTAATTTCAGATCTAGAAAAATTCTAGTTGCAATGATTCTTTCTTATGCTGCTTAACCAAGCCAAAAAAATTCAGCCTTAATTTTGGACACGTGCTTTCTATAGACAAAAACAAAACAAAACAAAACAACAAAAAAACAACAAAAAAGAAATGGTGTCTGTGTGTGGGGGGGGACCAAGAGGAGCAGTAGATTTATCCATCTTTTTCATGTGTAAATTTGCTTTCTGCTAACCCCAACACATGTGTTTCAATGCCTACATTGTCATCTTGTTTTTTCTTCCTCTTTTCCAACTGGGCATACAATATGCACCCAACATACCCATAAAAGGTTGACTGCAAAATCACATTTTATAGTCTGCCAAAGGAATGTTTGTATTAAATTGCTTTAGACGGAGAAAGTTTCATTGTGATCAGAACCCAGGAGATATAAAAGGACTATAAAGTTTGGGTCATAATGTGGGTTTATAAGCCTGGCTTCTACTTAATTTAAATTATAGTGGCAGTGCAAGAAATTGTGGTTTACCAATAGCACTAGGCCTCGGGCCAAATGTTTCGTTCCACTGGCTGCCTTCAATGTAGGACTCTGCTGGAAAGAGTTAACTGCCTTACATAGACATTTCTTGTAACTCATCGTTGGAGAAAAATAAAACTTTGTTATCAGACATAGGAACAAGCATTACTGTGGTCTTCTGTAATGAAGCTGCTAGTTTATTTCAGTGATAACTCCATTTCAAATTTTCCTTTGTTCTTGGATCCACTCCAGCATTCGAATCTCTGCCTAAAGCTCATGCTCTCTACTCTGCAGAAGAAGGAGATGCGGTGGGAGGAGTGGGGAGAGGAACATCCTGTTTGAAAGTAAAACGGGTCATGTGTTTGGATCTGATCTGAGTGTGTGTGTGTGTGTGTGTGTGTGTGTGTGCGCGCGCGCATATACACAAACACATACATATGTGTGTGTGTATTTCTGCTGTTTTAAAATAACAATTAATACTCTTTGATCATTTATAATTTTGAAGGTGTATGCATTTATTTGATTTTTGTGTACACATACACACACACATATACACACACTGGAAAAGATGATATAATAGTTATATCATGTTGTTACTTAATCTACTATTTGGGGGTTTGTAGTTTTATTTAATTATTCATAGTGGTATTAATAATAATGCTCTTTAATTGATATTAAAATATTTTAAAGTTTATCAAACTGTTTTATATAGTTAAATTGTATGTATGTATGTATGTATGTATGTATGTTCAGAGCCAGTAAGCTTTTGAATATATGTTCTTAATGTCGGGTCTATCAAATATATATATATATATGTATATATATATATATATAATATGTGTGTATGTATATAAACTGTATTTCAATATACTTAGTTTTACTTGGTTTTCTTTGTAATTCTATAAATTTTCTTTTATGCTTTAATATTATTCTGAGAAGAGGTTCATAAGCTGCAGAAGACTCCCAAAGGTGTCCATGAAGACTTCTGGATTTGAAGAATACAGTCTATGGTAAGGGATTATTGTATTGCTGGTCGTGCTATCTTTGAAAAAAATGTAAAAAATGGGTTACAAAAAGTATAGTCATAAAAACATTGCATATGGCTTAATGCAATGTTTAGTACTATATCCTGGCTGTATTTCATCTCAGTGAATCAAATTCTACTTTAATTATTCCTTAGAGTCACAGTGTCAACCTCCTATTCCTGTGAGAGATTGATGTGGGATAATGCCAAAAAAACCAAAAAAAACAGCCTATATGGTCTATTTGATTTGCTACAGTCAGAGATGTTCTGGTAAATGTTTAACAACCAGCTCTCTTAAAATTGAATGGATGAGGGGCGGCTAGGTGGCACAGTGGATAAAGCACCGGCCCTGGATTCAGGAGTACCTGAGTTCAAATCCGGCCTCAGACACTTGACACTTACTGGCTGTGTGACCCTGGGCAAGTCACTTAACCTCCATTGCCCCGCAAAACAAACAAACAAACAAAAAAATGAATGGTTGAGGGGGCAGAACCAAAATGGCAGAGGAAAGATGTTAAACTCACAGAGATCCTGACACATTTACTCCAAAAAACAGCCAAAAACAACCCCTGGAGCAGAAAAACCCACAAAAAAATGGGCTGAGATTATTTTCCAGGCAAGGACAGCTTAGAGTGGGCTATGCTGAATTGGAAGAAGAGTGTAACCCTACAATCCTGCCAACACAGTCCCTAGGCACACTGTGCCAGAAGAACTAAACCTCAATTCTCCTAATCATCTGTAGCACCACCATCTTCTGGAACTAAGCTTACAGTCGGGTGAGAGGGCTGAATGGCTGGCTGCTGGTGGGGAGGGGGAGGGGGAAAGGGGAGAGATAGAAGTAGGAGTAAGTAGGAGAGATAGAAGGAAGATTTAGAGAGGTGGAGGAAAGAATGGAAAGAGAAATGAAAGTATGGAGGGGAGTCATGAGGATAAAAAATGAACAGCTTGAAAAGCCAAATGGAAAAAGAGATACAAAAGCTCTCAGAAGAAAATAATTGCCTAAGAATTAGGATTGAACAAATGGCAGTTAGTGACTTTATGAGAAACCAAGACACAGTAAAGCAAATCCAAATGAATAAAAAAAATAGAGGGCAATATGAAATATCTCCTTGAAAAAACAGCTGACCTAGAAAATAGATCCAGGAGAGATAATTTGAAAATCATTGGACTCCCTGAAAACCATGACCAAAATAATAGTTTAGACATCATCTTCCAAGAAATT
This sequence comes from Dromiciops gliroides, assembly GCF_019393635.1. Taxonomy (NCBI): domain Eukaryota; kingdom Metazoa; phylum Chordata; class Mammalia; order Microbiotheria; family Microbiotheriidae; genus Dromiciops; species Dromiciops gliroides. The sequence continues at coordinate 49,405,328 of NC_057864.1, read as the reverse complement.
GTCAGGGAAAATTGCCCTGATATTCTAGAAGCAGAAGGCAAAATAGAAATTGAAACAATGCACTGTTCACCTCCAGAAAGAGATCCCCAAAGGAAAAGCTCCAGGAATATTATAACCAAATTCCAAAGCTCTCAGGTTAAGTAGAAAATATTGGAAGCAGCTAGAAAAAAAAGATATTCAGATACTGTGGAGCTACAATAATGATAAAACAAGATCCAGCAGCATCTACAGTAAAGGCCCAGAGGGCATGGAATATGATATTCCAGAGGGCAAAGGAACTGGGACTACAGCCAAGAATCACCTACCCAGCAAAACTAGTATAATTTTTCAGGGGAAAAATGGGACTTCTATGAAAAAAAGAACTTTCAAGCATTTGTAATGAAAAGACCTGAAGTGAATAGAAAATTTCACCTTCAAACACAAGAACCTAGAGAAGCATAAAAAGGTAAATAGGAAAAAGAAACCATGAGGGATATTAAAAGAATAAACTTTACATTCCTACATGGGAAGATAATACTTCAAACTCATAAGAACTTTCTCAGTATTAGGGCAGCTGAAAGGAGTACACTTTGACAGAGGACACAGGTCTGAACTGAATACAAAGGGATGATATCTGTGAAGCTTTTACTTTTTTTATCCTTTTTTTTGTGAGGCAGTGAGGTTCAAGTGACTTGCCCAGGGTCATACAACTAGTAAGTGTCAAGTATATGAGGCCAGATTTGAAATCAGGTCCTCCCGAATCCAGGTCTGGTGCTCTATCCACTGTACCACCTAGCTGCCCCTCTATCCTTGTTTTTTTGTTTGTTTGTTTGTTTGTTTGTTTGTTTGTAAACTGACGAGATGAACCAAATTCTCTGTCTATAGAGGATGTGTCCTGAGTACCTTATTTATGGCAGCTAAACATGGACTATATACAATAGACAAGAGCAGAAGTTTAACAGCTTCCACATGTGCTGCCTTCGGCACATCCTTGACTTATCTTGGTCAGATAGGATCACCAACACAGAAGTGTTCCAATGTGCACAACTTTCGAGCATCTACACGCTACTGAAACAAAGACGGCTACTCTGGCTCGGTCATGTGCACCACATGCAAGACGGGCACATTCCTATAGACCTACTCTATGGCAAGTTAGCCCCAGGCCAAAGACCTGCTGGATGCCCCCAGTTTCGCTAGAGAGATGTATGTAAACAAGACTTGAAGGCTCTGGGAATAGACACTGGCAGCTGGGAGGAGATGGCCAAGGACCACGCACGATGGAGTTCAGTACTCAGGAGCAGCTTGTGCACAGCTGAGATGGGCCTCCAAGCTCTGGAGAAAGAAAAACGAATGAGACGCAGGATCCAACAGGCAACAGAGAGCACAGTTTTCCAAAGTCCTCATTGCGGCAGGAGCTAAGGCTCCTGTATCAGACTGCACAGCCACACTGTGGCCTGTGGCTATTCAAGGCACTGATCCATGGTTATCCATGACTGGCGGAAGCCTACTTCTAAAGCTGGATAGCACAGTACCTAGGGCTGTGCCTGACTCATAATAGAGGCTTTTTATTTAACATTTTTCATATTGTAATATTCAGATGTCACATCTTTTACACTAACATATTCATACTAACAACCACCTCCCACCCCCAAAAATAAAATTTTACAAAGATTTTGGATGGATTGCACTAGAACCAAAATTGTAATTGTACCCAAATTATAAAACACACAAAGAACTAAACATCACAATAGAATTTAATGAATGTTTAACTGATAGTGCCACATCTAGAAACAAAGTTCTGTTCTTCCAGTGTTCCTTTCTCTACTCTATACCTCTTTTCACTAAATATAAGATATCACCTATATTACCTTTTGAGAAATGGTGCATGCGTGTGTGTGTGTGTGTGTGTGTGTGTGTGCGTGTGTGTGTGTGTGTATAGATAGAAGAAATGACATTATTTAAAAACAATTTCAATTATTGTCTGTCAGTTATTCAGTGATTTCTGTGTGTCAGACATTGTGCTGTGTGTTAGGGCTATGAAAGGGGGGAAAAAAGCTAGAGACCCTACCCTCAAGACACTTACATTCTAGTAGAAGAATCCATGTACACACAACAAAATACAGTACAAAGAAAGGAACTAATAATGGAGAAAACCAAGGAAAACCACTAATAAGAAGTGGCACCTGAACTGGAATCTGAAATAAGACAAAGATTCAGATGAGGAGAGAGTGAATCTTGGGTATAAAAAAATCTCAGAGGTGAGTGCTAGAGTTTTTTAGTTCTGGCAATGAATAGTTGAGCCTGAATGAAGAACAACATAAAGTACATTTCTAGGAAAGGAAAAAAGCTGCCTATATACAAGAGTCACCAACCCCAAATCCGTTCCTAACAATGTAACAAAAGGGAACAGTCCCTTGGGGAGTGAGGAAATAGAAAGCTTCCTAACCAGGTTCCTTGTTGCTTCTGGACTCAGGTTACTTTTTTCTGCTGCAAGGCAAAATGGGAACAATTTTGCCTAAAGGCAAAAATGGGAACAATTTTTCAGAGACCATAACCTTGGATTCACAACTTTTCTCACCACTTCCTCCTCTACCTTGGTACTGGAATTGTGGTCTGGCACACAAGGTCAGTTTATTTGCACAAGTAACCTTTACTAAAGCAAAAGAGAATTCCAAAATTTGAATTATATTCTGTGGCTTTAAATCATAATTGCAACTCTAAGTTAACTCAACACAGGTTTCAAACATTAAATAATCCTTTCTATGGTCTTAAGTACCCAAGACCTATTAGAAATTATCCTTCCTACTATTCCAACCTCTCCTCTACCTGAGAGATACAGAGAGAGACAGAGACAGAGAGACAGAGATAGAGAAAGACACAGAGGCAGAGTCAGAGATACAGGAAGGCAGAGAGAGACAGAGACAGTGACACAGAGACAGAGAAACAGAGACAGAGACAAAGGCAGAGACGGAGATGTACAGAGGGACAGAGACACAGAAAGAAACAGAGATAGAGAGAAGAAACAGAGAGATAGAGAAAAAGAGATGGAGGTAGAGAGAGAATAAGAGAGACAGAGAAAGAAAGACACAGAGAGGTCAGGAAAAGGTTCAAAGAGTAGATAGGACCTGAGCTGAATCTTAAAGGAAGATAAAGATTGTGAAAGGCAGGTTGAAGAGGGAAGGAGGGAAGGAGGGAGGGAAGGAAGGAGGGAAGGAAGGGTGATAAAATAATGGAATTTGGCAGAAGCCCAGGGGTCCCACCTGATTGATTTAGTATTGTTTGAGAAACTGACTAATTAGCTACTTGGGAGGATTAGATATAGGTCACACCTGGCCTGGCCTCAGTGACATATACTGCTGATGTCATCAGGGGAACCAATCTCAGCCTTGCAACTTGAAGGACCTCCCTTTTGGGGGAGGTAAAGAAAAAGTAAAAAAAGGAATGCTCCCTGAGAGGAGCACTTTTTCCTGTTGGTGAGCTTACAAGAGCAGACTGGCGAGGGGATGCACAGCTGACTCCCATGGAAACTACAGACCCCAGGTGGTAAATTAATAGAAAAGAGGCCAGCTTTTCAAATTAGCTGAGCTGGAAGTAAGTTTGGGGATTGAGTCAGTCTTTGCTAGAGCCAGGGAGCTTATCCACTTTTCTCTTCCCCTGTTCCCTTGTCGCTGGCTTTGTTAATTTCATCTTTGTTATATATTTTATTCCCATTAATAAAACCTGATTTCTTTGTGGAAAACAGGCTGTTAATCTTCTTTCTTATTGGCCTGGGAGAAATAACTAAAAAAGGCAGTTTGCAAGGGAGGCAACTTTGGACTTAGATGTCCCTCATTATTTTCTGAACCCCAATATTACGGCGAGCCACCTAATTAAAACTCCCCATATTAAATTTTGCCCCTATAGAAGGAAGGAAGGAAACATTTATTTAATGACTACTATGTTCCAGATACTCTGCAAATATTATATCATTTCATCTTTACAACAACCCTCTGAGATAGGTACTATTATGATTTTCATTTTATAGTTGAGGAAACTGAGGTAGAGAGAAGTTCAATGGCCTGATCTGATCACACAGCTAGTAAGTGTCTATGGCCTGATTTGAATTCACTTCTTCCTGACTCCAGACCAAGTATTTTATCCATTACAACGATGAGCTGTCCTTGTAAAATATAGTCTCCTACGATCTGGGAATACAAATATAAAAGTGGCATACTCCCTCACCTGAAAGAACTTACAGTTCAATAAACAAAACAAAAAAGTGTGGGAAGGCTAAGGAAGATAACCTGTTTTGGAGAATCACAGGAAAGATGAGAATTTGATAGACTATTCTCTTGATACCCTTGTCAAGAGCTAAATTATCACAATAATATGCAGAAGTATATAGGCATAGATTTAATTTAATAATTAAATTTTTCATTGTAGACTAGTTTAGATTTACTTCTGGCTTCTTAGCTAGCAAGACTATGCTAACCACCAATTAAAGGCAGTTGAGCAAAAAACCTTAAAAATGAACTCTGCTCAAGAGTTCCCAGAAAACGGAAGAGAGAAGGAAGAGTAGAGAATGAATAGCTAAAGAATGAAAAATTATGTATAAATGTACATAAAGATGTATGGGTGGGTCGAGGAATGGATGGATGGAAGACAGTATGATATAATGGGGTAAATGTTAGATTCCGAGTCATAAAACTAGGGTCAAAGTATAGGTTCTTTAGTGCATCATCTTATAAATCTGGGTAAAGCACTTAACCTTTCTGGGACCTCAGTTCCATCATATGTGAAACAGGGATTTTGAGTAGATGACCTAAATGGCCTAAGTATAAATATATGATTCTAAGTGTTGTAGCTAAATAATAGATATTATATTATATGGTGAGGGAGAAACAGGAGGTAAGGCAGGACATTCTGTGGCAAAATTAGCTTCTCACAGTACAAGGAATGGTGATTTGGCTCTGTAGAAGACTTTAGTTCATTGATTCAGAGGTAGAAGGAGATGGGGAGTGCTAGATAACAATTAGATATGTTGGTCAATAAATATTTACTAATTGGGCTATGATTAAAGTTACAATTGAAATAATTATACAGAGGGCCAGATCCCTAGCTTTATTCTAAGATGGCAAGAAAAAGAAAAAAAAATCCAGATAATTTCCTGAAAATGCAGCATGCAGTTGTCTTCTAGTTAGGTCAAGATATTTTGGCTTTAATCTAAATAAAGCTGTGTGCTATGGAACTTTTGGCTATTGCTGATCTGAGCCATCAATCAGATAGCACAGTCCACTGATTAGGATTATGCTGAGATTTGGTGGGCATGGACTGGGTGGCAGATACTTGAAGCAAAAGAAGGAATCTAAAGTCTAGTGACTCATCAGATTCAGGTAGTCAAAGATATTCACATTCCAAAGATGTCACATCAGATCCAGGTAGTTAAAGATAGTCATATGCCAAAGATGACAAGATTTAAAGTACATAGCTCTAGACCGGCCTGGAGCTATTGGCTCCATTGGCCATGCTGCTCAGGCTAGGAGTTTCAAATAGGCTGTTTTGGCTCAGTTTGATGAGTCTATGTTCAGCTGAGTTCAGTAAACGGTACTTTTTCTATACCTTAACCAACAAGGGTGAACTGGTTTCAAAGTAGAAGTAACAGAATCTTTAGGAAAAAGAGCATTTTTAAGAGGCATTTTTCATCCATGCTCAACATGGATGAAATGATGATAACATACAGGACCACTGCTATAGCCTCCTAATTGGTCTTCTTGCTGCCAATTTTCCCTTTTCTAATTCATTGGCCATATAGCTTCCAATGACATATTCTTTTAATATAGCTTTGGTTAGACCCTGATTGAGAATCTATGGAGGCTTCCTACTGCTTCAGTGATAAAATACAAATGCTTCAGGATATAGCTCTGAAATACCTGCCTTCCTAAATCTATCATATATTATTGCCTTTAACACACTTTACATTCTGACCAAACTGGTCTACTTAACTATTCCCTATATAGCATCTGCTGTGCAGACTGCCCCCTATGTCCAGAATATACTCATTCCTGACTTCTGTATATTTGAATCACCAGTCTCTTATAAGACTGAGCTCAAGGGTAAACTTAAGCACAACACTAAGGCTTTCTTAAAGTCTTTCTACCCCATGAACACTGTTTTCCCTACAAATGGCAGGATTCGGTAAATCCAAATATTGGATTTCTTTCATCATCCATCTTCTTTGCTTCTATCCACATGCCACTGAACAAAGCTGGAAAAAAAAATCATGAAACTGGGCTGACTAGGTCCAATAAAAATTTACGTTACATAATCTCAACTGGGACTTTCTGTAATCAAGGCAATCCTTTAATATCTCCTTGAACAACTCACAATTACACTCTCCACTGAAGCTCTTCTGAAACTTTTCATCTTATTTCAAACCCCCCCCCCTCCCGCCAGTGTTCTCTCTCTGCATCCTAGCACAGCACTTCTTGATAATGTATGATCTTGGAGCTGTCTCTTAACTTCAGTTTACTCATTTGTAAAATCAGGGACTTCACTTGATGACCCCTCAGTTTCCTCCTGGAGCTAAATCTATGATTTTATAAAATACTTGTTGATTGGTTGCTTAAATGATGTGTCATGACATCTTCCCTGAAACAGAGATCACTAGTTTTGTATTCCTTGTTCCAGTGCCTAGTAGAACTCTATGCACACAGTGGGTTCTTAATATATGTGTTTTTGCACTGTTGAATTGAACTAAATCAATAGCATGAGAATAACAATCTTTGTACTATGCTCCAAACCTCAAATCAGGCCACATTGTCTGATAAAGGATATTTCCCTTGCGAAGCCTCATTAAAAGTACACTCTCTTTTCTCAAAATGGGCACTGTCCTGGAAAATTTGGATGCATGGTATCATTAGCTAGTTCACAACTTTGTAGGTTAATAGCTTTATCATATATTAATATTTATCAGATCCAAAGGGACAGCCAATAGAGATCATCTCCCAATAGAATAAGATACTTGCATAATAAATGTGACAGAGGAATGTAGAGGTGGGACATTGCCTGGGAAATGAAGACTTTTTTCAAAAGCAGTGAAGGTCCCCTAAGACATTTAGAGAGGAAGATGAAGACATATTACTATACTTCACAATTATATTTAGATTCAGCCTTGTTAGCATTGTTGAAAGTGTTTATTTCTCTATTTCCTCACCCTAGATAGGTATAGATTAGTTATAATATTGTTTTACTTTAATCATTTTAAAATATGGCTCTGAGATGGGGTCCATAGACTGCCTCAGATTGCCAAGGGGATCCATGTCACAAAAAAGGTTAAGAACCCTGATCTTATAGGATCCACATGTATACAGGCTTCCTAAGCTTCCAGTCATGTCATACTGGTAGCCTGCCAATGATGGGGAGTTCACTAGCCCTGAGGTAATTCATTCCATTTGGCAATCGATGTCATTGTTGGGAAGTTTGTTTTCTCCCTTACATAATGCTAAAATTCATGTCTCTTCAACTTCCATGAATTGGTCCCCTGGGGTTTATTCACCTAAAGTCTCTTTCTTTCCTTCCTCCCTTCCTCCCTTCCTCCCTCCCCCCTCTTTCTTTATTTCTTTTCTTGATGAAATAATAGAATTTAGCAGATGCCCAGGGGTCCCACATGATTGATTTAGCATTGTTTGAATTGGGTGAGAATAAGAAACTAACTAAGTACCTACTTGGGGATGATTAGATTGTAGCCACACCTGGCCAGCCCTGAGTGACATGTTGGTGTATTACTGTACTACTGAGTAGAGGACCACTCTCAGCCAACCAACTTGAAGGACCTCCCCTTTGGGGGTCGGAGAGAGAAAGTAAAAGGAGAACACTTGCTCATGGAAGCTCTGTTTCCCTTTGATGAGCCTCATGAGCATACGAGAGAGGGACTGACTGCACAACTGACTCCCATTGAAACTATGGAGCTCAGGTGCTTAGTTATTAGAAGCAAAGCCAGCTCTTTGAGCTAACTAAACTGAAAGCAAGTTTGGGGTTTGAGTCAGTCTTTTATAGAGCCAGGGAGCTTATCTGTTTTTCTCTTCCCCTATTCCCTTGTCCCTGGCTTTATTAACTTTACCTTTGTTGTAAATTTTATTTCCATTAATAAAACATGGTTTATTTGTGGAAAAGAGGCTGTTAATCTCTTTTCTTATTAGCCTGGGAGAAATAACTAAAAAAGGCAGTTTGAAAGGGAAGAAACTTTGGACCTAGAGATCTCTCATTATTTTCTGAACCTCAATATTACAGTGAGCCACCCAACTAACTCTCCCCATAATAAATTTGGTCGCTACACTTTCTTTCTTTCTTTTTTTTCAGGGCAATGAAGGTGAAGTGACTTGCCCAGGGTCACACAGCTAGTAAGTGTCAAGTATTTTGAGGCTAGATTTGAACTCAGTTCCTCCTGAATGCAGGGCCAGTGCTTTATCCACTGTGCCACCTAGCTGACCCCCCTAAAGTCACTTTCATAAGACAGTGCTTTAAATGATGGAAAACAGTCACCATGTAAAATAATTGGGTCAATTTGGAGGACTTTTAAGTTGCCTTCAAGTTTCAATTCTATGACCTATAATCAAATCCCACCTAAATTTTCTCTGCTCCCAGTTAAATATGTCTGGTTCCTTCCATGGCACCATCATGATTCAGTTGACTCTACTTTAGGTATAATCTCATTTGTCTATACTGTGCCTAAAATTTGATACTTTGATATAAAATCCAAACAATATTCCAAATGTAGCAGAAGAACAGAATATAACAAGGACCATATTTTCCTTTGCTCTGAATTATTCACATTTACTACCATCACATCAGTAAGTCTGATTGCCACATTCTATTAACTTATATTGGGGCACTAACATTATCTGAGCTTTTCCCCACATATTTCATTCAGTCATGCTTCCACCATACTGTCTTTGTTCAGGTGAATTTTGAACCAAAATGTATGATTTCTCATTGATCCTTATTAAATTTCATAGGCTCTTCTGAGGTGCCACTTACCACTTGTGCCTGTTATAAATCTTCTTAGTGATTAGTGCTTCCTCTCCCCCCACCACCTTAAATGAATGTGTGTTAACTTGTGCTCTTAGGATCATTCTCTCAATCTGCACACAGACTGAAAGATCTGTTTCTCAGAGGGCAGCTGGGGACTTTTTCTTCCAAGGGTCTGGAAGTAATTGTTGGATTGAGAAGTTATTGTAGCATTATAACCCATAAGCCTGCACTGGTGTTATTCTTTAAACAAAATAAACAGACAAAAAAACTATCAGTTCATCTCAATTAACCTGATTTACTTTTCTTGTTGTTTAGTCATTTTCAGTCATGTCTTACTCTCCATAACCTCATTTGGGGTTTTCTCAGCAGAGATGATAACGTTGTTTGCTATTCCCTTCCCACTCCATTTTATGGATGAGGAAACTGAGGCAAACAGGATTAAGTGACTTACTCAGGGTCAACCAGCTAATAAGTATCTGAGACAGAATTTGAACTAATGAAGATTAGTTTTACTGATTCCAAGCCCAATGCTCTATCCACTGCATCACCTCGCTACCTATAGTTGGACTATAATTTAGCAGTATTTACTAAAGTATCAAGAAGTATTTGTAAAAAAAATTGCTCTTAAAGGCTGGGAAAGATATGTTAAAATTTGGAGAGATCATATGGTAAAGAAATAAGTGACTGATCATGATTACTAGAAGTCCTTTTCTCCCTATTGTGGAATCCTCGCTGTTCTCCTTTGGCATTGGTTAACCTTCTGCTGTACTCTTGCAGAGTTCTAAAGCTATATTTCTTCATTGTCTCTGCTCTACCCTCAGATCCCTTTGAAGACCCTGTCATTAGCCACTGCTTTTCCAGGGATCCTGGCGAAATGCTGATAATAATTTCAAATCTCTAGAGCTTTTAACATTCAAAGAGCCCATCCACTGGTCAAGGAACAGAGGAGACAAACCTGCCCCTTTCTCCCTTAAATGATTCTGTCTGTGTTTTGGCTACAACTGTTTCCAACATGAGTTGGCCTGACACTTGATTGATTAGTTTCTGAACTGCCTGGCTAGTTTATTCATGACTCAGATGGGATGAGTGAGTCTTCTATCTCACTATCCTTCCTCTGTGGTATCATTTACCTTAATACAGAGAATTTCACTTCTAAATAGTCTAAGTACTTTCATACCCAGTTTAAAGCATTGGATTGATTCAATGACAAAGTTCTTACCTGATAATGGTAGTTACCTAAAGTGAGGTTGCATGAATGACTGGTTGATTGATTCAATCAACCTCACCCTTTCATTTAAACATGATGTTTACTTCTTTGTTTATGTGTGGAACATCCCACACCTCTCTCCCTAGCCCCCCCTCTCTCTGTCTCTCTGTGTCACACACACACATACACACATCATACATGTACACATAAGAAAATCAGGATAGTGCCCAAAGTCAGGGGTTGTTTCTATTTTGTTTAGTTTTGTTTATGTATTTCCATTTCTGTTGCCTAATATGATGCCTCCTAGATAATACTTGCCATAAACTCAGTTGAATTCAGTTGAATTAGTTTTGTCTCATCACTCTGCTTAAGATCTATTTTTTGCTCCTCACTATTTTTTAATATGTTAAGTGTCCTTTTGGGCTGTAGATTATCCTTAAATTTCATAATGTTTACTTGTATTCTCTCATCCAAAAGATGGAATAAAAATGTTTATTCATTACATATCAAAATTGAATTTTGGTATATATGTCACTGGTTTAACAAAAATAGAGATTTGAGATAATTACATCTTATTTCAGGGCCCTTAAATGATATGAAACACTCCTTACTTGAAAGACAGTTTTAATATCTGGCCTTAATATACCTCATTCCTTATATCCTTTAATTCAGAGTAATATAATCCTTACATTCCATAATTTGGAGCCTTAATTATTCTGATCACACCTTATTGAACATTCTCTATGTCTTTCCCAAAGATATCCTGACCTAAACTTAGTGATCAAGATATTATCCAATAATGACAGTATACAATGGATCTATCTCTGCAATAATCCAGTATCTTTTGTGTTTCCTCAAACAGCCTAAGCTTTGCATTATCCTTTGGGACTGCCATATTGAGTTTGCAATCCAGATAAAATAATTTAATCCTGATTATCTTCCATCTGTCCAATTTTCTCTCATCTTGCATTTTGTGAAATTTACTTTTTTTCAAAGTTGAATGTAAGCCTTTAGCACTTGTGTCTAGTAAATTTCTTTTCATTAAATTTGACCCATTATTCTACCTTGTCAAGTGTGTCAGGGATCCTGACTTGGTCTTGAAAGGCTAGCCATTCCTTCCATCTTTTTGTCATCTACCAATTTGATGAGGATTACATTTATGCCTTTATCTATATCACTGATTAAACACATGTTCAATTCAGCAGGTTTGAGAATAGATCCCTGGGGCAGTCTACTTCAAAACTGATATCAATCACAGATGCCTACTGTAAACCTAGTTATTCCACCTGTCCTACATCAGTCAATTGTACTATCATCTAGCCCATATCTTGCCATCTTTTCCACAAAAATAACAAGGGAAACCTCATGAAATCCTTGCTAAAATCAAGGTACACTATATCTATGACATTTCTCTGATCTATCCTGCCAAAGAAAGGAAATTAAGTTAGTCTGCCATAACCTTTTCTTGATCTATACATGCTACTTCTCTTTTTTTATTTCTGCTTCCTTTTCCAGATGGTCACTAATTATCCCTTTAATAATATATTTTAGAATTTTACTAGAAATTAAAGTTAAGCTCATTAATTTGTACCTTAACCAATCAAACTCCACCCCCAACTTTTATTTATTTTAAATAAGGAAAATGCTTGTTCTCCATTTCCCCAAAGCCTCTCTAGTTCTTTCCATGAGATTTCAAAGATCACTCAAAATAGTTTTTACACAAGGTAGTTGTATTAGTATCAGAGGATGAAGTTAGTGTTGGTCTGGTGAATCAAGTTCATTAATTAATAGTAAAGAGGGGAAAATATTTTCTTTTGGAAGCTTCAATTCCATATTAGATAAATAGAATTATGTATAGAATCATTTTACATATAAATATATATTTGTGTCTAATGGTAGACACCTCTAGAGCAGAGGGGGAAGAAACAAAGGGAAAAAGCATAATAACTTCCATATTAGTTATTATACCCTGTCCTTTTCAAACTGAAGATCATCCTACTTGACAGAGAAAACAAGAGCAAAATAAGTCCAGAGCAGTTAGTCTTCTATTCCCTCCCCTTGATATGTACTCCATTTTCTATCTTCTTTCATCCTATCCCTCCTCAAAAGTGTTTTGCTTTTTACTGCCCCCTACCCCAATTTGCCCTCCCTTCCTTCATCTCTTCCCCTCCCCCTTTTCCCCTTCCCCTCGCACTTTCCCTCAGGGCAAAATATATTGCTATACACACTTGAATGTTTATGTTATTCCCCCTTTGAACCAAATATGATGAAAGAAAGACTCACTCAATCCCCCACTCCTTCCCAATTTTGCCCTCCACTCGATAAGTTTTTTTTGTTTCTTCTATGTGAGCTTTTTTTAGACCCTTTCACCTCTCCCTTTACCTTCCAGTGCATTTCTCTTACCCCTTAACTTTATTTTAAAAATATCATCATGACTCTGCTAGGTGACTTAGGCTGATTTGGGGTTCTTGTATTTTTATGGCATTATTTGGGAGTGAGTGGACAGATTTGTCTGGAGCTGGGGGGGGGGGTCACAGCCACTCATCCATCATCTTCGAGTGTCTTCCTTCTTATATCTTTTTAGTTAATTTGGCTAATATAATTGTCAAAATAACTTATTTGCTCAAAATTTTTGTTAAAACAATATTTCTTGGGGCACCTAGGTGGTTCAGTGGATAAAGCACTGGCTCTGGATTCAAGAGGACCAGAGTTCAAATCTGGCCTCAGACACTTGACACTTACTATGTGACCTGCTGCAAGTCAATTAACGCTCATTGCCCCGCAAAAAAAACCAAACCAAACCAAACCAAACAAAAACAAAACAAAACAGAAAAAAACAAACAAAAAATATTGCTCTTATATAATGTTCTTTTGGTTCTGCTCACTTCACTCTTCATTATTTCATGCAATTCTACCCATCTTTCTCTAAGATCATTGAGTTCATCATTTCTAATAGCACAGCATTCAATCACAATCATATACCACAACTTGTTTAGACATTCCCCAATTGAGAGACATCCCTGCAATTTCAACTTCTTTGCTACTACAAAGAGAGGTGATAAAATGTTTTTAGAATTACAGACTCTTTTCCTTTTTTCCCTAATCATCTTTGGAAATAGATCCAGTAGTGGTAGTGCTGGGTCAAAAATAGGCAATTTAATAATTCTTTGGGAATAATTCCAGATTTCTCTCCAAAATGCTTGGATCAGTTAAAAATTCCACCAACAATGAGTTAGTATCCCAATTTTTCTGCATCCTCTCCAACATTTGTTACTTTCCCCTTCAAGCATTTTATCTAATCTGCTAAGTGTAAATTGATAGCTCATTTGTTTCAATTTGCATTTCATTAATAAATAATTTGGAACATTTTTTCATATGATATAATTTTTTTTCATTTCCTCATTCAAAAACTGCCTGTTTATAGCCTTTGGCCATTTATCAATTAGGAAATCACTTATGTTCTTTTAGATTTGACAAAGTTCTTTATATATTTGAGATATAAGAAATTTAACTGAAAAACTGTCTAAAAAATTTTGCCCCAATTTTCTGCTTTCCTTTTGATCTTGGGTACATTTTTTTCCTTTATATTTTTTTTAGTTTAATATAATCAAAATTATCTATTTTATACCTCATTCTGCTCTCTATTTCTTGTTTATTCACAAACTATGCACCTTTGCATAAGTCTGATAAATTTGTTTTATTTTCCTCTCACTAAGCCATGCTGCATCTGGGAACATTTAATAAGAATACTTAAGATGACTAAAAGAGATGTTTCCATGTACTTTACAAGAGCATAAATTTATAACTGGAAGGAATCTTTTAAGTAAATTTTCCCAACTCCCTCATTTTATATATGTAGAAACTGAGGCCCAGAGTGTTTCAGGCCCTTTATGAAGGCTTCACATGTATTAAGTGGGAGAGGTGAGAAGTAAACAAATCACCTCTAGCTTTGAATCAAATATTCTTCATACCATGACACTGGGAGGGTTGTCATACAGAAGAAGGGTTAGATTTGGTGTTTTTGTCCTCACAAAAAAGTAAGAGCAAAGGCCAGATTTCTACAAAAGGCAAATTTAAGTTTTATATAAAGTAAGTTTATAAGCAAAAAAGAAAGGCTTCAAGAGGACAAGAAACATTGAAAAGATTGTAGGAAGGAAAAACCAGTTTGGTCGTTGCCCAGTTTGACATTAAGCTACCTCATGCAACAAAACTTTAAGAGCTTCTCCATTTTTTTGGTATTCTTTGGCCTTTTCACCCTCCTCATTTGTCATAAACCTCTTCAGCACCAACTGATATCCTATTTTCCTAGTTTCCCTTTATTGGGAGAAGGGAAAGGTCTAAGAGTTGAGATGGGTCGGAATGAATATGCTCAGATGGAAACATAGAAGCAATAGAATTAAAAGAGAAATATGGAAATTAATGGATGAGACTGGTTCCTTCCCATCCCACTTTTGGATCACCCAATCTAGTGCTTATATGTATATGGGAAATCTGAATTTTAAGTTCCATAAGGGTAAACAAAGTCTTTTTCATTTTGACACCTTTCAGAGCTTAGCATAATTCTCAATATATTGAAAGATTTAGGTACAATCGGTCTATTTGTTTCTGTGTTCTTCTCCCAAGAATTATGCAAAAGAAATGTTGCTCATTTTCTCTTTTCTATAAGGATTTTGAGGATTCTTTTTCTCTTCCTTGTGGATGATGGAGTATTATTTATCTTTTCTGTTGCTCTATCTGGACTAGCATTTATAAAGCAGAACCTCTTTATACGTACTTATTTGCTCATTGTATCCTCCATTAGATTGTGAACTACCTGATACCAGGTCTTCTGTTTTATTTCATATTTCCAGTGCTTAGCACCGTGCCTGGCACATAGTGAGTGCTTAAGCATTATTTATTTGCTCAAATGAACCTGCTGGACCTAGGATAGGACTGTTGGATGATAGCCTCAGAGATGGAAGGGATCTTAGAAATTATCAAGTCTAACCCCTTTCTATTGTAGATGTGAAAACTGAGGATCATAGAAAATAAGTGATTTACCCAATGGTATCTTTCTCTATATTAGAATCAGAAAGGACATTAGAGATCCCTAAATACAACTCTATCATGTGACAGGCAAGGAAATGGAACAGAGAAAAATGGAGTGACTTACCAAGGAAAAGCAGAAAATATTTAGTGGAATTGGATTTGGATTCAGATATTCTAATTTCCAAGCCAGGATTTTTTTTTCCACTTTATAAATAAATCCAGAAACTGGGGAAACAAATTGAAGTTAATTTTTTAGTAAATTCTGTGGCGATTTGTGTGAGGTTTTCTTATTCCAAAACTGACAAGTGGACAGGGACAGACAAAAAGGAGCAACTGTCAGAATTACAATGTTTGTAGAAATGGCAGCAACCCATATGACAGTTGAGTAGTGTGTCACTTCTTCCCTGAAAAGAGACTTTGAATGACTTCCTTCAAAGTTCCTTTGACTCCTGAGGATTCTTATACATTATTTCAGAGACTCTCTAGGATGTCAGCACAGGATTTCTGGGCATTTCCCTATGATAGTTTACTTCCTACAGCACAGTATAACATGGAAAATAAGATCTGCATCTTCCTTTGACTCCACTAACAAGGAGAGCTGTCCAAAAGTAGAGGCTTTGTGATATAATGAGTTCACCATCAATAAAGGCATTTAAGCAGTAACTAGATGAGCACTTCTTGGGATGCTTTAGGTCTGTTTCTATTCATATATTTGTTGGACTATGTAACCTCTGTGGTCCCTTCCAACTCTAAGATTCTCTGATCTATTATCAGTATTCCCTTCTATTACAAGACAAATAAATTTAGGACAGAGAGAGAGTGAGAGGGAGAGATGCACACACAGACAGAGACAGACAGACACAGAGAGACAGAGAGACAGTGGCAGCAGCTGTGTGTGTGTGGGGGGCAGTGTCACAAAACCCAGAAAGGGGTAGATATTTAACAACTGACAGCTGAGGGTACTTAACAGCACCACATGCTAGAGAGATCAAGAATCGTGAAGTCTGAAAAAAGTACCATCAAATTTGACAGTAAAAGTTATTCATCATTATGGAGACAAGTTTCAATTGACTGATATTATGGGATATTGAGGAGAGAAGAGAACATTTGGAAGAGATGATGTGCAGAAGATGCAAGAAAGACATTAGAAAAAAGAAAATCAATTGTCTTTCAGTGGTGAGACCCCAATAAGGATTACATAAGATTAAACAAGTTTAAAATGAACCAGGTCAACAATCACAGAAGATTTCACCCATCATGATTCAACATGAATGAATAGAAGCCAGGGATGTAGATTGTTGGAGTAATCTAGGTTTGGCCTTTGACCAGCTTAAGCAGCATTAGGGCAGGAGCCAACAAAGACAAAAGTAGAGGGAAGTATAAATTTTGATGCATTGATTAATGGGGTAAAAATTGGGAAAGACAGAAATTACAACCAATGTCAAGGTAATAATCTGGCAGAGAATAGAAGGATGGAAAGATTAGAAGTTACTGTGGGAAAAAATCAATAGGTTTAAGAAGAGTGAGACAAAAGGAAAGAATGATAGGAGGCTATAGTGAAAGAGAAAAATTTCAAAATTCTTGACCACAGAAATGAAACATCTATGAATGATTGCGAGATCGAGTATGAACACTACTGTCTGTGGCTGAAGGGGAGTGAAGGTGTAAATCACATAGATTGAGAAGATTGATGAGCAAGGAGGTCAGGATATTTGAGGAAACATTGCATAAGTGTTTGTTAAAATCCACTAGAATAAGGAGAAGGAACTGAATAGGAAGAATGCTATGGACCAGGTCCTAAATTCTTTGATAAAAGCAGTAGAATTCTAAAGCTTTAAAATGAGATGTCTCGCATTGGGATCGCCAATGTTTTTTACAAGATTGGGGAGACACAGTGAGATTATAGTTTGCCTGGAAAAAGGGAGCTGGACATTTTGGTGTACTGCAAGCTAAATATAGAATCATTAGTGTGATCTGCCAACCAAAACAAAAACTAAAATAAATTTGGGTTTTGTTAAAAGAGGCATAGCTTCCAAGAATAATGATAGTCTTCTTCTTATTAAATTGAATTGATTAGAATCCATTGGAAATACAGATTTTTCAGCAGCTGCCTTATATGGAGAAATTATTAACTTAAGCTGAGCACTATTTGTGATAATACTTTATTTTCATTAGTAGGACTGATACAATCAAAAGAAGGATTTGGTTTGACTTTCAGTGTGTATGTATATAAATATATATATATATATATATATACACATATATATACATATACATACATATTTATATTTGTTTGTTTATATTTATTTTTTTAAAGGAAGGATTGCATAGTGGACTGAGTGCTGTACTTGGAATCAGGAAGACATCAGCTCATAACCCAT